>NW_028327175.1:46352845-47705345 GCF_987537825.1 Furipterus horrens
TATACAACTCCTACCCCTTCCTCCAAGGTCAACTTCTAATGGCCTATCCTCCAAGAAGCCTTCCCCGATCTCCCAGTCCCACAGGGATGACATCCACAGATGTCACAGTAACCATAGCCTCTGTGTCCTCTCTGATGCTGCCCTCCTTCCTGCCTAATTCCTTCCAATGTCCTATTTTTGCCAAGGGGAAAGGAAAACTGCCCACCAGTACCCTCTCAGTGATACCTGCTGTCCTCCTCAACCTCCACTCCCCACCTGCCTCTGTTCTGTGGGAGCCACTCCTTAACCCTAAGTCCCCATTCCATTCTCCCTCATCTACTCAGAAAGTGAGTCCTGGAAACACGCCTTAGGGCCTTAGGTGGTGGAGAAGTGAAAAGGGAAGAGAAAAGCCATGGTCACTTCCATAGACAAATTGGGGCTCATTCCCAATAGGACACCCTGAGAAATGTTTACAGTGAATCCCAGAATTATCCCAGCAGAGTTGGGGGCCTGGAGTATTTACCCTCTGACTCCTCTGGCTCCCTGTTGAGGATTTCCCCCAGGAAACATTAAATCTACAAGACTTCCACACTGTTCTATGAGGGCTGAAAAGTCCCCTGGTGCCACAGAAAGCCCTCAGACAGAGAGAGGCTGAGAAAACAGAGGGTCTAGATGCTTGAGGTGGGAATCTCTGCACGAGGCTGCGCGTGAACTCAGAGGTAAGTGAAGGGGACATGGAGTGGGGGGTCACAACATCTGCTACTGAAAGTGGCATGTGGTTCATCTGAGGCAGTTGTGCCCTCCCCATAAATCATCCTGACCTGATTTCAAAATGAAAAAGCCAAAAAATAAAACTGAAAAGCCCAGTTAGTAGGAAAGAAAGGGCTAAGGAAGAGAGATGCAGTCAGATTCAGACCCAGAGAAAATGCAAAGCCCTCCCCTCTCATTTTTCATTTAATTATAATGTAGCTGACATAACGAAAAGGCAAGGAGAAATTTAACTGCAATTGTAATCAAACTGTGTAGAATACTGTTCCTCGAAATGTTATGATCTCAAATGTCTCTGACAATAAATCCCGACATTAGTGTCATAAGATTTCACCTACAGATTTTACTTTCTGTACTTTGGATTGTTGACTCGTCCTCTGGCCATGGGTGTGCAACAGCCAGCCTCCTTCTTGAGGCCTGGGCCTGCAGAAAGGCTCAAGATGCCAAACAGAAGGCACTATCATATGTACAATCTAGGAGTTTGAGGTCTTTGAGGTTGAAAGACTTTATGTAATTATTAATTGTCATCCTAATACCAATATGTCTGGAGAGACAAGTCCAAAGGAACAGTGGGTTTTCACCAAGGACCGAACCCTCACCTTCATTGATCAAACCCACATTTCAGATTGCCCAGCCCAGCATGTTCACAGCCCGGCATGTTCACAGCCAGCATGTGCCGTCCATCTGGAGCACATGGTCAGTGGGGGCAGACGAGCTGCAGAGCAGCTGGGGAAAGACGCCTGGATATTAGGCATGCTTCTGCCTGCAGTTGTGAGACCTTAGCCAAGTTGCTTAACTCTCTGAATTACTTTTCTCTGTATTGTGAAAGCAGTTTAAAGAGTCAGAAAGGACAGTGCCATCATTCTCATAAGGATCAAAAACAGAGAATTACATCTTCTCTAGTTGTGTAACTTGGAATGTCCCACTTTGGTCACTGCCCTGACCCTTTTTATTCCATCCTCAGATATACACACTATACAAATAAAGGCAATCATGTGAAAAATGTCTATTTATGCAAAGGAAATTATCTTTACTCTGTCTTAGTTTAAGCTCTATAGCAGATCTGAACCCATGGATGTGCTCCCTTTTATCCTATTCCCCTCATCACTGCCATTATCTGCTCCCATAGCACACTTATGGAACTCCTACAGTGTGCAAAGCCCTCTGCTAAGAATCACTGGGGATTTAAGGGCTCATAGCCATGGTTCTCAAGAGGATATCATTGAATGATAAAAATTATATGTGTAAATAGAGACATAACAACAGGAAATATCATGTGCGAAGGACCACATGAGTAGTCTGAATAGTTGGTGCAATCACAAGTTAGAAATGCCCTCCTTGGGTAGAAGACAAATATCCTGTGCTTTGAACCACTTTCCTTCCATATTCTTAGTAACTGTATCCCATTAATCATCCCTTATATTTCCAATATGAGGAGGAACCCTCAAAAAAAAGTATTTATTAAAAATTGTATATTTATTCTTATATGTTTAAACTTCAAAGTACTCTCCATTTGATGCAATATACCTGTTGAGACTTTTTTTCATTGCTCAAAACAGTTTCTGAATTCATTGATTTTGATGCTTTTTAGTTCTGCTGTTTTTTATTTCACCTATTCCGCATCCAAAAAATATTTCCCTTTGAAGACTCTTTTTATTCAGGGAAACAAAGTCCCTCGAGGTGTGATCAGGTGAATAGGGAGGGAGGGGGACAGGGGTCATGCTGTTTTGGCTCAAAAACTGCTGTACACTCAGCCAGATATGAGCAGGTGCACTCATAAATCACCCATCATGAAATGAGCAAACACATTGAGTCTGCAAAAAAAAAAAAAAATGCACTGAAGCCGAACACAGCCTCTCACAACAACACCAGCTGGTACACTGATACAGATGAGTTCCTAGAACACTCGCCTGGTGGGGGAAGCCTGTACTACATGGGGCCCACCCTCCAGAAGATAATTTCACTTTTTAAGGGTGTCCCCCCCCCTTGTACATACATCTAGTTCCTCTCACTAGATACTTCCCATATGATCTTTAAAAGGCCTAAGTATTTTCAATTTAAAACAAAATCTTCACTGCACCCCTTCTCGCCTCTCCAACTACCAGCCACCATTTTCAGGCTAACATCTCAAGAGTCACTCACACACATTCTCTCCATTCCTTCCCCTCTCGCTCACTCCATAGCCCCTTCCACTCTGAAACAGCTGTATCAGGGCTACCAGTGACCTCCATGCAACAAAATCTAAGGCACACTTTATGGTCCTCACTCTTCTTGACTTCTCAGCAGCTTTGGACACTCTGGCTCACTCCCCCTTACATTCTTAAACTTGTCTATTGACAGAGAACATAATATATAAAAATGGAAAAACCAAGAATATAAATGGTTACAAAGTCAGTCGTCCTTATAATGACCTTTTGGATAAATAGAACACCCCAGTACTCTAGAAGCCCTCGACCTTGCTGCCTCTTTCCAGCCACTGAGAGGTCACCATAAGTAGAGGGGGCTAGAGGGTCCCCCAGAACCTCCCCAGCTCTGAAACATGCAGCCCCCAGCTATTGGCAGTGTTGGTAGCTGGCAACTCTCAGCCTAACCCCTCCTCCAAGACTTTCTCAGGATGAAGGGCCCCTTACCCTAGTTCACACACCCTCCTGAGGGCACCCCACATCCAGTGACTGGTTGATGTGGGACGATAAAGGCCTGGCCCCTTTATCCCAGTTCAGTACAACTCTGAAGGGCCATAGCAGTTCTGGAGCTCCCATTAGCTAGCTCAGTGATTTTTCAGCCTTTTTCATCTCATGGTACATATAAACTAATTACTAAAATTCTGGGACACATCAAAAAATATATTTTTTGTCAATTTGACAGAAAAATAGGTATAATTCTGATTCACTCACACTGATGGCTATTGTTGTGTTGGCTGTTGTCATTTTTTATTTGACAATCTTAGGGGAAAGAGGTCAGTGTCCCTGGCTAATTAGTCAGGTAGTGCACATTTGAAAAATTCTTGTGGCACACCAGTTGAAAATCGCTGAGTTAGCTGAAGTCTTTGCAGTGACCTCATCACAGTTCACCTTCTCCTTCTGCCCTAGCCAGTTGTCTTCATTTCTTCAGAGGTATTGATGCCCAGAGCACACTCCCCAATAAACTTCTTGCACACACAAATCTCACCTTCCTGGGAACCCAAGCTGTGACACTGCTCGCCTAACATCTAACATCATGGATTGTTCCATGCAACTTTAAACTTTCTAGTAAATGGAATCATATATGGTATACCCTCCTCTGTCTGGTTTTTGTTCAACACTAGGTATGTGGGGTTTATACATGTCATTGTGTACAATGGTAGTTCACTTCTTAAAATTATGGTATAGCAGTCTTTAAATAAACACACTACAGTATATTTACTGTTGATGGCATGATAGGTCTTTTCTAAATTTTGGTTCTTATGAATAACGCAGTAGTGAACATTTGTGGATATGTCTTTTAGTGTACATCTTTAAAAATTTCTGTTGGGTATATACCTAGATGTGTAATTTCTGTTACCGAGGAAGATTTATGTTCACTTCTAGGAAACATTGCTAAGGAGTGTATAAGGTATTTGCACCAGTTTCTACTTCGATTAGCAGAGCGTGAGAGTTCCAGTGGGATTTGCCATCTGGACCCTTACAGAAAAAATGTTGCTGATTCCTGATCTAAGTCAAAGAATGAGAAGAGCAAAAAATCCTAAGACAAAAAAAGCACCTGATATGTCTTAAGAACAGATAACAATGTAATTTGTCTAGATGGAGCAGAAAAATATGGCTTATATCGGAGATCAGCAAACTTTTCTGAAAAAGGCTAGCCAGACAGTAATCTGAAGATTTGGCTTTATGGTCTCTGTTGCAACTATTCCACTTACAGCTCCAAAGCAGCTTCAGGCAATGAATCAAACAAGAGTGGAGATAGGTGCCAATAAAACTTTATTTCAAGACACTGAAATTTGAATTTTACATCATCTTTGCATGGTCTTTTGATTTTTCCAATCATTAAAATGAATCTTCTAAGTGCACACGAGATTTTCTCCCCAGAGAGGCGCTGGTTAGAGTAGCACTGGCGGCACTGGGCCATTTAGCCTCCGCGAACGTTACGGAGGTCTCCGTCTCATCTCTCCCCAGACCCTGTTTTTAGGATGCTCTCTCTTCCTGCGGCTCCATCCAGGAGCTTCACTCAGTAGGTCGCCTGTGTCAAAATTGGTGAGACCTCAACCTAGATCGGAATTGCGAGGGCTTGTAGGAGGAGCTCTCACATCCTATGTCAGCGAAGTCCTACAGGAAGAACTCTAGGGTAAAACAACAGAGCTCTATGGTCGTATCAACCCTCCTCTTAACTTCCTGCACCCATCATAGGTCTTGCTGATGGGTCCTCGAGTCTCTACGTTCTGAATTGGAATCTTTTCTTCTTCCTGAATAAATCCTTTTTGGTGATAAAAAAAAAAAAAAAAAAAAAGAATCTTCTTTTGGTTTTTTCCAGTCATTAAAAATGATAAAAAACTATTTTCATCTCATGAGATAAACAAAACCAGGTATTGAGCCAGACATGGCCCACAGGCCACCCTTTGCTGATGCTTTTTGTAGACTGTGAAGACTTAAGTGAAAAATCTGAACTCCAAAGTATTTAGAATTTTTCAGGAAGGGTATAATGTGTACAAATGAGTGTTTTAGGATAATTGAGGCAGTAACAGTATTTGGGATGGAATGGAGAGGAGAGATTGGAATGGGGCAACCAGTTCTAAGGTGGCCTAGACAGTCCTAGTAAAGACTAGTGAGATGTTACCTCATGGGTACAGAGAGTGTGTAATGAAAAAGATGGGATGTATGCAGAAAGAAGAAAAGATTTGGTGACTGATGAGAGAGAAAGAAGGAAGCATCAGTGTCTGACACCAGGGTTTTGAGCACGGGAGACTGGATGAGTGAGAGTCTGATGTCAAATGGTAGCAAGAAAGGAGGGCTCGGCAGATAGGCCGTGGGCACTGAGCCCAGTGCTTGAATCTAACACCTGGCTTTTTGCCCCACTAGCTGTAATGCCTTTGTTTCCTTCTCTAAAATGGGATTCATCATAGCCCCAACCTCTTGAGGCTATTATGATGATTAAATAAGTTAATACATATGAAGTGCTTAGAACAGTGCCTGGTATACAACATACACTAACAAGTGCTAACTTTTATTGTTAATCGTATAGTCTCATTTTTTAAATCAAAAAATAAAAAATTTAAAGATAAGTAGCAAGTTTAAGGGGAAAAGTGATATCTAGCTTCAGACAAGTGAATTTCAGCTCACCCTGGACAGCAGACAAGATAGGACATTGAGAATGAAAGCTCAGAAAGGCCAATATATGTATTCACATAGATGTGGATGCATGTTCACATAGATGTGGGTGTACATTCATGCAGATGTGGGCATGTGTTCATGTAGAGAGCACACTTGATTCCATGGGAGCTGATGAGAATGCTTAAAGATCAAAAACATAAACATAAAAACATACATTGTTAAGACCTTAAGCTTTGGTTAAATTTCTGTCTCTCTTTGTAGCTGTGAACCCTTGGCTGGGTTACTTAACACCTCTGTACTTTAGTTTTCCCATCTGTAAAATGGGTATAACCATAGTACTTATTATATGGAGTGTTTGTAAAGGTTTTAAAAGTAACTGTGAGGCCCAAACAGAATCTACCACAGAATAAGCGTTCAGTAAATGTTAGCCTTTATTATGAAAACTATGTTTATGGAAACTGGAAAATAAGGAAGCACCAGGAAAGAAAGGCCCAAAAGGCACAAAGAAATCCACCCAGGAAGATAGTCCTCAGAGGACTTCCCCATCTCCATCCCCACAGCACTTGCATCAGGATAAGGAAGAATGACTTTCTGAGAACTTGTTTGACTCCTTTAAGATTAATGGCAAAATCCCAAACGTTCCATTTAAATGCAGTTGACCTAAATCTGCTGGATGACGACATCTTTGGGAACAGCCCTTGGTGTTCAAGTGGCATTGATGATGGGGCTGCCTAGAAAATCCTCTGACTTATATAAATTGCCCCCTTAGTGAGACTCATATACACCCTCAAGTTTCTCCTTTCTGGTTCCATGGAGGGGCTGCTGTCACTTCAGAGGAAGCCCTGGCTCTGCCTCCAGCTCTCACAGTTAGCTCTACATCACATCAATCAGGATCTTACACTACAAAGTTGCGCATCTGCTAATCCACAGTGACTGAAGGTTATTTCTTTTTAAGCTTCTTAATTTGCTGCTTAGAAAATTACTTTGGGTGGAGGCAATTAGTGTTGCATATTTTTGAGAAAATTGCAGCCTAGCTCATTCCAGCTGCATGGGTCAGGGATTTCCTCAGCACCCCATTCAATCCTCTTTTCTCTTTTTCTTGGCCCTGATTCAAACAATCTGGCTCCTTAAAAGTTTCAAGTGCCATATTTAAAATTCATTGAAGCAATGCTTGGCAAAGGAGAAGAGCCTGGGTATGAGGAACATAGATGACAATCTCCCCAAACAGGATTGGCTTCAAGAAGGTTTTCCCTGTCCTTACTAATTGGTAATCTTTAGGTACGGGTTTCTGAGATCTGTGTGTCTGTGTCTGTAAGCGTTGGAGTGGGGTAGGTGTGGGGGTACCTGGGCAGGGAGTAGAGATAGACTTAGAAAGCCTTCTATTAATTTTCCTCAGTAATCACAGCCTCTGTAATATCCTCTTAGTCATTTCCGGAAAAGTTAGAGTGGAAATCTCTGCTGGGTCAGCCAAATAGGAATTACTGACAGGGAAGCCAAGGGCACACAGTCAGTCTTTCTTAGTTGGAGGCCACCAGGAAGGAACGCTAGGTCCTGTAGGAGTCAGTATCTTTGCTTTCTCTGCTTGTATGATAGAAGTAACAGTACTAGCCAGAGGCTGCGTATGCCTCCATTATTTAACACCAACCACAGATACACCATGAAAATATTGTTGACTGTCCCCCTGGACTCTGAATAACTGCTTGGCCAAAGGGCTGTTTGCGTGCATGAATATCCTAGAGGTGGGGACTAGAGTGGCAGCTGATGTGTTCAGGGTCCTTCTCTGACGTTTTCAGCCTCAGATTCCATGGTTCCTGGCTCTCATGGTTCTTAGGACACAATTCTCTACCTGAGATATGTTCCTCACCCCAGACAGTCAGTGAACATGGTAGCCCCTCTACCTTCACACCACATGAAATATGGATCAAGACTATCCTGACCTTTCTTAGGAGGAAGGCCCGGGACCCAATGAAATTGCAGAATAACTGAGCAGGGTCTAGAATACACAATGGTAGCAGGTTTTATGACAAATCTGGGTAAAGCCCAACATGTCTATCCACCACGTGACCCTAAGGTGTGATGTCAGCCGAGGTATGTTCTCTCTTACTGCCCACAAATCTGTTCCCTTGTCCCTGCAGCTTGTTGCCAAGATCTTGATTTTTTTTTTTTTTTTTTTTTTTTTTTGTTCCTGGCTCCTGGGCTATGAAATATACCTCTTACAGCCCTACTATCTTTACCGGAAGAGAAAAACAATCTGAGCTAAAAGTAGACTTCCTGAGATTCAGTCCCTGGAGGCTTACTCTCTTAAGAGTATGGTATTTATTAAAGGAGACAGACTAAAAGTGTCATCTGTCTCCAGATATGTAGGAATGCCATTGAATTGTAATCACTAAGAAGTACAGCCTTAGTGAGTGGAAAATCTTTTTTGCCCCTGATGGATTATTATGTTTCTGGAAACTAGTGGGACCACTATGCTAACACGACTGGGTCTGGATTCTATAATGCTTGGAGTGGTTTACTCAGTGGAGTCTTTCAGTCCTACAGTTAAGTCTTCCCCATAGACTTAGCCCCCACCCTCCTCCCCTGCCATCAACTTTCTCACTCATAAATCCGACGCTGCTTTGTCTGAAACACAGCAGATTTGCTTTCATTTTAATTTGAATTTGAAGTGGGAGGTTGTGAGGGTGAGGTCTTGATGCTAAGAGTAAGTATAAGCTATAATTATATTTCTTCACATTATGCCTTTGATTATGTTTTGATTTGATGGATTGCATACCCCCTAGTGCACACACCAGGATTCTTTTGACAAAACTAAATACACATATTTTCATTAACCTTCCCAGTGACTTCCCAGAAATACCTTTTGAGAAGTTTCCCAGTATTCCATGACAGCCTCTCTTGCTAAACTCTTACCTCAAAGCCACAAAATTACTAGTAAGAAATAATCTCTAAAAACCTTGTGAAATTTCTTTCTAACACAGAGTCCATGGAGCGCCACTACTGTGACCATTTTGATGAGCCAATCCTTTGCTTTGTTCGAACACCAGAATGGACTGACATGCCTCTCTGAAACGATTTTTTCCTTTGACTAAATGGATAAACATGGAATCAGCAATTTTTTGGAGCTTGTATAGTGATGACACCACAATCACAATATCTGAGTCCAGCAACCACCTCCTTCTTGTTACAGAAACAGGGTAGTCCAAAAACAAACCCCAGAGTTTGCAGCTGGGAGATAGGGAGCAGGAAGCAGCTTTCAGGATGCCCTTGCATGCCTGGAGCTAGTGGCTGGAAACATTGTTGCAAAGATCCACTTTACTTCCAAGACTCAGGAAGATGGGAGGGATCTTGGACTGTGGGCTGGTACGAAGAAAGAGAGCCTACATAGGGTTCTGTGAATGGTCAGGATTGTTTGCAGCACCCACTGCGTGAGAAGACGCAGGGGGAGAGAGGAGGCAGGGAGGAAGAGAGGAGGCAGGGAGGAAGAGAGGAGCAGCTGTGGACATTTTGGGCTGGCTCTGGCTCGAGGAGGCTCTCTCTCTCAGGCTCTCTCTGGCCCTCACTCCCTCACTCTCTGGCTCTTGTGGGCTGCCTCCATCAGGCTTGGAGCAGGGGTCTCCAGGCGGCTTTAAGAAGAGGCTCTTGCCAGGCTGCTTTGAGAAGGAGAGGAGATCCATGCGATTTGCAGGAAGAAGGCAGTTTACAAGGAGGCTGAGAATCCAGGCGGTCTTGCATTGAGAGCTGGAGGGCACCACAGCACAGAAAGGACCTCCCCAATCAGAACTGAGTGATTGGCAGCTACTGGTAAAGCTGAACTGTGCCTAGGAAGTAGGGAAACGGTGTTTCTGACTTCCCTAAGACCGGCCAGGTCTGGGAGGGGGAGGCAGGACTATGTGTAAATAAACAATTCTTTTTCTTTTCACCAAACTCTGGTATTCAGAGTTATGATTCTGGTGGCGGGCAATCGGGCCCCTAACTAAACAGCCCGTGGGTTCTGTTTCTTTTTTTTTTTTTTTTTTATTTTTGTTTTTTAAATTTTATTTTTTGGTTATTCAATTACAGTTGTCCCATTTTTTCCCCCATTGCTCCCCCCTCCCAGCCCATCCCTTCTCCCACAATTATATCCCTCCCCGTTGTCCATGTCCATGAGTCATTCATATACGTTCCTTGACTAGACCCTTCCCTTACTTATTGCCCTTCTCTCCCTCCCCCCACCCCCCTGACTACTATTCTAGTCTTTGCCTATTTAGTGCGTTTGTTTGTGTTGCTCTTTAGTTTCCTGTATTGGGTGATATCATATGGTATTTTGCTTTCTTTGCCTGGTTTATTTCTCTAAGCATAATTCTCTCTAGTTCCATCCATGTTGTCGCAAATGGCAGGAGTTCCTTCTTTCTTTCTGCTACATAGTACTCCATTGTGTGGATGTACCACAGTTTTTTGATCCACTCATCTACAGATGGGCACTTAGGCTGTTTCCAGCACTTGGCTATTGTAAACAGTGCTGCTATGAACATAGGGGTGCATAAGTTTTTTTGAATTAGGGTTTTAGGATTTTTCGGGTAAAATCCTAGCAGTGGAATCACTGGTTCAAATGGCAGTTCCATTTTTAGTTTTTTGAGGTAATTCCATACTGTTTTCCATAGTGGCTGCACCAGTCTGCATTCCCACCAACAGTGCAGTAGGGTTCCTGTTTCTCCACATTCTCGCCAGCACTTGTTGTTTGTTGATTTGTTGATGATGGCCATTCTGACAGGTGTAAAGTGGTATCTCATTGTGGTTTTTACTTGCATCTCTCTGATGGCCAATGATGTTGGGCATTTTTTCATGTGCCTATGGACCTTCTGTATGTCCTCTTCAGAGAAGTGTTTGTTCAGGTCCTTTGCCCATTTTTTAATTGGGTTGTTTGTTTTCTTGATGTTGAGTTGTATCAGCTCTTTATATATTTTGGAGATCAGTCCCCTGTCTGTGATATCATTGGCAAATATGTTTTCCCATATGGTTGGTTTCCTTTTCATCTTGCTGATGTTTTCTTTTGATGAGCAGAAACTTTTTAGTTTGATGTAGTCCCATTTGTTTATTTTTTCCTTTATTTCTCTGTATCCGTGAAGATATTGTTACGTGTGATATCTGAAATTTTCCTGCCTATGTTTTCCTCTAGAACTTTTATGGTGTCACGGCTTACATTTAAGTCTTTGATCCATCTTGAGTTTATTCTCGTGTGTGGTGTAAGTTGGTGGTCTAGTTTCATTTTTTTGCACGTCCCTGTCCAGTTCTCCCAGCACCATTTGTTAAAGAGGCTCTTCTCACTCCATTTTATGTTCCTTCCTCCTTTATCAAAGATTAGTTGACCATAGAGGCCTGGGTTTATTTCTGGGCTTTCAATTCTGTTCCACTGATCTATATGTCTGTTCTTATGCCAGTACCAGACTGTTTTGATCACAATGGCTTTGTAGTATTGTTTGATGTCTGGTATCGTGATTCCTCCTGCTGTGTTCTTCTGTTTCAAGATTGCTTTTGCTATTCGGGGTCTTTTTTGGTTCCATATGAATTTTTGGAGGATTTGTTCTAGGTCAGTGAAATATGTCATTGGTATTTTAATAGGGATTGCATTGAATTTGTAAATTGCTTTGGGTAGTATGGCCATTTTGATGATGTTGATTCTTCCCATACAAGAACATGGTATTTGCCTCCATTTATTTGTATCTTCCTTAATTTCTTTCTTCAATGTTGCATAATTTTCAGTGTACAGGTCTTTTATCTCTTTGGTTAAGTTTATTCCTAGGTACTTTATTTTTCTTGTTGCTATAGTAAATGGTATTTTCTTTTTTGCTTCTGTCCCTGATATTTTATTGTTGGTGTACAGAAATGCCTTAGATTTCTGTATATTTATTTTGTACCCTGCTATTTTGCCAAATTCACTTATTATATCAAGTAGTCTTTTAGTGGATTTTATAGGGTTTTCTAGGTATACTATCATGTCGTCTGCAAATAGTGATAGTTTTACTTCTTCTTTCCCAGTTTGGATGCCTTTTATTTCTTTGTCTTGTCTGATTGCTGTGGCTAGGACTTCCAACACTATGTTGAATAGAAGTGGGGAGAGTGGACAGCCTTGTCTAGTTCCTGATTTCAGAGGAAATGCTTTCAGTTTTTGTCCATTGAGTATGATGTTGGCTTCAGGCTTCTCATATATAGCCTTAATTATGTTAAGGTATGTTCCCTCTATTCCCATTTTGCTGAGTGTTTTCAACATAAATGGGTGTTGTACTTTATCAAATGCTTTTTCTGCATCTATAGATATGATCATGTGATTTTTGTCTTTCATTTGGTTTAGGTGATGTATTATATTTATTGATTTGCGAATATTAAACCATCCTTGCATCCCTGGGATGAATCCCACTCGATCATGGTGTATGATCCTTTTCATATATTGTTGGATCCTGTTTGCCAAAATTTTATTGAGGATTTTAGCATCTATGTTCATCACTGATATTGGCCTGTAGTTTTCTTTCTTTGCTGTGTCTTGACCTGGTTTTGGGATTAGGGTAATACTGGCTTCATAGAAAGAGTTTGGGATTTTTTCCCTCTTCTCGGATTTTTTGGAATAGTTTGAGGAGGGTAGGAGTTAGTTCTTCCCTAAATGTTTTGTAAAATTTGCCTGTGAAGCCATCTGGTCCAGGGCTTTTGTGTGCAGGGAGATTTTTGATTACTGTTTCAATTTCCTTCTTTGTTATTGGTCTGTTGAGACTTTCCACTTCTTCTTGATTCAGTTTTGGAAGGTTATCGTGGGTTCTGTTTCAATCGGAGCAGCCCAGGGGTTCTGTTACATTGTTACATGACTACAGATAAAATCACTTTCTGTCTCAGTTCGCATGACTGTAAAATGATAAGCAGAGAATTCCATTTGCACCCAAAATAACCAATCAATATTCAGAACTGGTAGGCTAGGACACCTGTTATTAAGAAACACTCTGTAATGGTAATAATGATAATTATTATTTTTAGCATTCATTTCCTTTGAGTTGAGAGGCATGGCCTATGTTGTTTTAGAGGAAGAAAGTTGAGAGCAGTTGTACATTTGCTTGAGTTTTTTCAATGTCCCCATCCCTGAGAGAGCATGGAGAGACAGGTTGTGTGGAGGAGACGTGGTTATCTGTTCCCCACCTTCCTCCTGGGCTTGTGTTGAGCTCCCTGGGGAGGGGAGTTAAAACAGTGTCTGAAGAAGCTGGATTTCTGAGAGACTCTGAAAGACTCTGAGCAACAACAGTGCTGCTTTAGGCCTAGAAGTCCGTGAGTTGACAGGAAAGCCCGTCTCCCCATTACTGCATGGAACCTGGCCCTCCCCCACCCCTAGACACCTTGAAAACTGACAGCAATATTAGAGATAAGGAGACAGCACTCCAGATGAACATGGGCATTTATACACGGCACTGGGGGAGGGGGCACACTTGGTAGGACAGTGGGCTGAAGATACAACTGAGGCAGAGAGGGAGTTTGTAGCACATACTGAGGACAGACTATGGCTCACATGCTGTTCCCAAGAAATGGAAGATTCCCTTTAGGAGTAACACAAAATACCTAGAAAGAAGACATGTGAAGGGAACTGAGTAAAGTGGGAAAACTGCAGACTCTTCATAAGCAAGCGAGGAGAAGAAACTCAGGATTATTGATGTCATTTTGATTTCATTTTTAGAAAAAATAAATAAAAATTATTTTAAATATTTACTCATAAATGTATGGGCTTCTTTCTGGATTCTATTCTGTTCCATTTTTCTATATTTATGCATTTATGCCAATACCCCACTGTCTGGTTTAATATAGCTTTATAGAAAGTCTTAAAGTCTCATAAAATACCAAAAATTGTTGGGTTGTTTCCATAATTGTTTGGGCTTTGCTAGGTCCCTTGTATTTCCATATCAATTTTTTAGATCAGCTAGTCAGTTTCTGTTAAAAAACCTGCTGAGATTTGGATGGAATTTGACAAAAATGCAAACTAATTCTATGAAGAAAGCATAGTTTTTTCAATAAATGTTGCTGGAACAATAGAATAGTTATACAAAAAGAAAAGGAAGAAAGAGAGAAAGAAGGAAAGAAGAAAGAAAAGAAAGAAAGAGAGAGAGAGAGAGAGAGAGAGAGAGAGAGAGAGAGAGAGAGAGAGAGAGAGAGAAGAGCCTTGAGGAAGGAGCCATGAAGTAGGGGGATTCAGCCATGAGGTCTGAGAGAAGAAGCAGCAAGCAGCTCTGCAGTTTGTAGTGAGGATTCCACCATGCGGCCTGCTGTAGTGAAGTAGAAGGGAATTCTGCCTTGAGGTCTGCAGTGACGAAGGCAGCCATGCAGGCTGAGAAAAGGGGTGTAAGGAGAGAGTTGATGGAGCTGTGCGGGAACCTCCCCAAACCAAGCACAGATGTGTGGGAGATGCCTGGAATGCTGAACTATGACCAGCAATGAAGACTTTCTTTTCTCTGAAGGACTTACAGAAAAGCCACTCTCTTGGGACATGTGCTTCCCAGGACTCCACAATGACCCAGTACAACATGACACATATTTTCCTGAACCACTACATGGAAGCTGAGGACAATGTACCCCAGATCCTGAAGGATAGAGCTGCTGGGAGAGGATGGCAACTCTGAAACCCACGAGTGTACCTTCCAGAGCAGATGGAGACCTGTTTGCACAGCAGGCTTAAGAACTGATAAGGATATGGTCAACTTATTGGCCTGGTTTTGGCTTATAACCTAGTGGGGAAGAAGGGAAGTGCTAAGTCTCATGGGAGAACAGGGTTCTGAGCAGGGGTGCTCCCAGCCCCCTTGAGGTTGGAATCCTGTAAATAAAAACCTGTTTCCTTCAACATTAATTGTTGGGTTGTGTATGTAGGTGACATGTGGACAAGCCCCATTTGCTCAGTTACAGTAATAGTGGCTGAGTGGTTACTGGCTGTGAAGATTCTCCTTCTTTCTGCTCCAGTAATAAAGTAGAAAAACATTTTTTTTTTTTTGATAGAAAATACCTCTCTTCTCATTTGGGATAATTGATGGTGAGCAGCAGGGTGTGAGAGCTCTCCAGTAGGGATTTCCCAACTCCAATTTAAATAAAGTTTCTGTTCATTAATTTTCACAGTTGTCATCTCTGGAACCCCCTCAAAATCTTAATGGGGCAATTATGATTCTCACTTCCTTTGATTTTTCTTTTAGATTACTTTTACATGCTAACTGTCTTTACATGTCTAAATATTTAACCATGTGCATAGAGCCTTCTTTTAGTTTTTTCTTGAGCATTGGATTCTCTGTAGCTACTGATCTTGACCTCTGACATCTCTATGTGCAGAGAATAATGATCAAATCAGGAATCAGTACTCTTTGGTTTAAGAAGAGCAGACAGGACAATGAGCTAAAAATCAGGATAACAAAAGCATTGAAGACTTGTAGTGGGTCCTCTTCACAAGCCAGTGAACTTGATTCTTTTTTATTGGGATGTAAGGAATCTGGGGCTATTTCAGGAATGTCAGCAATTTTGCCCTAAAGCAACTTTGATCTTGTTGCCCCTCCTCATGCTTGGTCATAAACTGGAAACATGAAGACCAGTTCCATGGCTGCTTCTTCTCAGAGAGCCGCTATTTACTGCTTAAGTAAATCTCCTCTTATTGTCCTCTTTTTCTGGAAGGAAAAACACCCATCCTCCCAGCTCCCCAGAGAAGAGCTCCAGCTTCTCATTTTCAAGACTGTTTACTCCAGCTGATGCCCTCACTAGAAGGAATGTCTTTGAAACCAGTAAACAAGGGCCAGGGAGGAAAATGAGGGTCTCCAGCCACAGTTTCCTCAAGTAATAACTCTTTCTGTCTTCCCCAACTCACACTCAAATCCCAACAGAGATGGGGTTTCCTGTGGCTTTAGGAAATTCCTTAAAGAGGAGGAGGGGAAATTATATATAATTTCTATTGTATCTAGTCACAAAAAAGTAACTGTGTTTCCCACCCTTTCTTTCCTTTTAAGTTTTGAACTGTTAATAGTGACAATTAATATGAATTTGCCACAACAATGAGTTTTACGCTTTATTCTTCTGGAAACAACTAGTTTATTAAGGGTTCAGCCTACTTACCTCAGCCTGTGGGGGTTCTTCAAATAAAGAAACCCTCCAAAATCCTCATTGTTTCCACATATGCAAAGATCAAAGCAAGAATCCCATTGTCTTCTTAATTCTGTTTCTCAGACCATGGCCTGAGCAGAGCCATCTTCCATTCAAATTCTCTCCACATATGTCTAAACTTTAGAGTCTGTCACCTACAAAGTTTAGAGATTTGCATGTATATTACTGTGTTTTCAAAAAATAAGAGACAAAATTCCCTAAAAGCAATTACTAAGACTTGTTTAAGAGTCCCTTACCTTAGGAAAAGAAATCACTAGCACAGTTGTTCAAACACAACATGTGCCAGTTTTCTTTATTTTATAACCTTATAAAAATGTTGTACTTACACTGTGGGATTCTGAACATGTTTATGAACATTTCCCAAATGTTTTGAAGTCCAGGGTTGGGGGCCCAGTAATTGTCAGTTGCTGGATGCGAGGGAGCAGTGATGGGACGCAACAGCACCACGCCGGCTTTCTTCTTCTCCTCCCACTCACCAGGACCTGTCTCTCCAAGACTCTCCGTGACCTTGGCGTGCTTGGCTAATTGTGGAGACCAGTTTTGATTTATGAAGTACTCCCAGGGCAATGTTTTACAACGAGCTTCTTGCATGGCCATCAGCCCCATGGTTTCCAGAGTGTTTTCCCACTTGCTGTCCCTCATTTTCCACAATAACAAAAGATGGTGAGTGGTTGGCACCAAGTTCAAAAAACCTGGGATGTTCTATGAAGTCCAGATTTGTAGTTAATAGGAATTTATCTCGCATTCTTTCCAATCAATACATAAAAATTTATTGAGGGTTCTCTA
Organism: Furipterus horrens; assembly: GCF_987537825.1. Lineage (NCBI taxonomy): Eukaryota > Metazoa > Chordata > Mammalia > Chiroptera > Furipteridae > Furipterus > Furipterus horrens. The sequence continues at coordinate 46,369,819 of NW_028327175.1, forward strand.
ATTGTTCAAAGACATCGTACTTGGTAAAGCACCATTAAATTCAAATTTTAAAAAGCATACTGGGCAAGATTTACTTATCTTTTGATGATTCAAGAAGTACATCAGAGTTCTGCAGCCATCATCCCTGTTCTTAGCATAGGCCATGGAAGCAATCAATGCTAGATTGTCCTTGAAGTTAACTCATACATAACTCATTTTTGGAGCTCAACATGGTATTCAGAATAGCAGCAGGCCCCCAACAAATGATAATGTGTTTTTACAAAACAGATACATTTGGCTGTAATTCTTCAATTTACAAAGCATTCACCTATAGAATTCCTTTGCGTGGCATTTAAAGACTAAAGTAACTTATGTAATATGAACATACTTATGGTACAGGGTCCCCTTCTCCTCCCTCCGATATAGTCAGCCATCCACCCTTCCCATCAACACACCTATGCCCATATACTCAAACTACCCTACCAAGCATAAGGATAAAATGAAGAAGGATCTTATTGCTCTCCTATGGTCATTTTGTCTTCCCCCTAGAATCAAAACATGCACATGTGGTCCTTTAGATCACCTAGTCCAATCTCATTTTATGGATGAGAAACCAAGGCTTAGAGAAGTTAAACAATTTGACTGGAAGTCACAGAGTTCATTTGTACCAGAGCTGAGACTAGAACCAAAGCTATGAGTCCCACAACATAGCCTCTGCTCTTTTCTCTAATTTCTCTTCCCACACCTAGGAAGGTAGCTGCTTCTTTACTTAGAGGCCTACAGAGAAGGCAACTTGACAGCCTGCCACAGAAACTCATTTTCCAGATGCCATAAGGCACGTTCTCACCGAAGTCTTCCTCTGAGTGAATCTAATCAAAGTTGCCCATATTATAGAAGAAAACATCATGTCCAGACGCAGATGGGTCAAGGAGTCACCATTTAATGCAACATACCACTTCTTCTACCTAAAATGGTTAATAACCTAACCTTTTAGGACTTTTAAAAAACAAAACAGACTATTCTGAATTCCTTCAGCTTTGTCTTAAATCCCTGTGTTTTACTCCTTAATTATCTTTGTAGATTCCTCAGAACCCATCCTACATTCTTAGCATCCCTCTTGAACGCACAGGCCAGATTGAAATACAGGATTATACACAGGCCCTGCTTAGTGCTGACCTTTGAAGAAAGCACAGACTAGGAATTTCAGCTGTTTCATTTTACAAAATTGCAGCACTTTATTTGATAGGAAGAAAATTCCCACAAGATTCAAATATTTCTTCTTCTAGGCCTGTGTGCTAAAGCAGTTATGTATTTGGGGCTATGAGTAAAAGCATAAAATTTTCATCATTACAATTGTAGAAACAAACTTTATTTTTAAACTATTTAATATATGACTTCTTAGAGGCCTGATTTGTCTTTTCTTTGAGGTAGAAATATTTGTCACAATCTTGTTTTGCTGCCCAATAAATCAAATGTGGAGCCTCTTGTAATAAAAATAGTTGCTTTGAAGTATAACCTTACATGTCTAATTTCCTACCAGCAATAATGAGGCTTTATCCAGCCATTTTGGGGGTCTGGGTTTTCTTTTTTCTTTTTCTTTTTTTCTGTCCTTTTGTTTTTCTAACATGTGGGCTGCCTAATGACAGGATTTTGTATTCCAGATGTTTTGGCGAGAGAAAGCAGTAAGTGACGGGTACGCATCTCCGACTTGCATACCACCCAAGTGGCTGTTACGTCACTGGCCAGCGTGAGCCTATCCAGACTGTCTCCACCATGTTCCCCCTTTTTATTTAATGTTGCTAACCCTTTAGTCATCGACACAAAATAACAGAAATTCTTTTATGCAGCTATTATTGTAAAGACAGCCAAAGAAGGGCAAAAGAATCTAAAACCACACAGAAGTTGAAACTCATGTGGTTTCAATAAGAAGAAAAGAAAGAGATGGTTTAATTAAGTAATAAGACTAGACTCCCTAGTGGTTAATAAGGTAATTTGCCACATGATTAAAGGTATATGCCAGTGGAATTTCTGTGGTAACATTCTCGCTCAAATGGATGCTTTTTGGAAACTGGAATTGTTAGTCACTTGAATACTATGACTCTTTTGTAGTCTATAATTCCCTTTTTTTGAAACAAGAGAAGAACAACAGCAGTCACTCTCTAAATTCTTTATTTGTATCTCAATCTTTTCAAAAAGAGGGAAAGGAGAACCCTACAGGAGACCACAGCCCAGCAGCAGGGCAGTCAGGTTTCAGGGTGCACACCTGCCTGTGTTCTCAGTGTGAGTGCAAGCACAGAAGCACCATGATGCCCCCAAGGAAACAGACCAGGCATGCTCTGATTGTTCTCTGGAATGGATGCACAGACACTGCAGGCCTGACACACCGAAGTCTCCAGGACACTAACTCAATTAGAAAACGCTTCCATTTATTTATTTACCAACTACCTTCCTGTACCTGTCTCTCTTCCCTCTGTACCACACTGGCGTGTCTCCACTGCTTCCTGAAATCTCTTCCCTATCCAGGGAATTCTCTTTCTTAGCTATATATATATATATATATATATATTCAGGTGACAGGGCTTGGTACAGACCACCTGAAGCCCTTCCTGCTGGGTAAATAGTGAAAGCTGCACAGCTACTGGTGACAATAGAAACATTAATTCCAAGCACTCTGCCAAATGCCTATGCTCTGTGGGTTCCAGGCTCCCACCTGCTGCGATCTGTGTGACGCTAAGGAAACTCACTGCTTCTTTTTTTTTTAGTATATTTTATTGATTATGCTGTTACAATAGTTCCAATCTTCTTCTCCTTTTCTCCCCTCTGCCCAGGACCCCCTTTCCCTCCAGCAATCCTACCCTCCTTAGTTCATGTCCATGGGTCATGCATATAAGTTCTCTGGCTTCACTTTTTCCTATATTATTCTTAACTTCCCTCTGTCTATTTTGTATCAACCAATTATGTTTCTTAGTCCCTGTACCATTTCCCCATTTCTCCACCCCCCCAGCTGATAACCCTCCAAATGATCCCCATACCTATGATTCTGTTGCTATTCTGGTTTGCTTAGTTGGATTTTGTTTTCATTTTTTAGATTCAGTTGTTGATAGTTGTGAGTTTGTTGTCATTTTAGTGGTCATAGTTTTGATCTTCTTTTTCTTAAGTAACTTCCTTTGACATTTCATATAGTAATGGCTTGGTGATGAGGAACTCCTTTAGTTTCACCTTGTCTGGGAAGCATTTCATCTGCCCTTCCATTCCAAATGATAGCTTTGCTGGATAGAGTAATCCTGGTTGTAGGTTGCTTTTCATCACATTGAATACTGCTTGCCAGTCTCTTTCTGCCTGCAAAGTGTCCTCTGAGAAATCAGCTGATAGACCTAGAGGCACCCCCCCTCCCCCCCGGCAACTCTCCACCTCACTCTGGCTGCCCCCAAGACTCTGTCTTTATCTTTCACCTTTGGCATCTCAATCATGATGCATCCTGGTGTGGTCTCCTCTGGGTCCAGCTCGCCTGGGACCCTCCGTGCTTCCCGGACCTGTATGTCCATCTCCTTAGCAAAATTTGGGAAGTTTTCCACATTTTTTTCAGTTCTTGCTTCCTCATCCTGCATTGGTTGACTGTATTTTTCTTCCTTATGTTCCAAATCATTGATTTGAACCCTGGTTCCTTCCTTTCACCATTGGTTTTGTGTGGATTTTCCTTCGTTTCACTTAGCATAGCCTTCATGTCTTCTCTTATGCGTTTGCCATACTCAAGCATATATGTCAAGCCTGTGAGCATCTTTATCACCAACGTTTTGAATTCTGCATCTGTTAGGTTGGCTATCTCCTCGTCACTTAGTTCTCCTACTGGAACCTTAATCCGTTCCCCCTTTTGGGCCATACTTCTCTGTCTCCTCTTTCTGACAGGCTCCTGTGTTTGTTTGCCTCCATGTCCCAGGTAGAGCTGTCACTCCTGTTATGTTGTAAGGGGCGGAGCCTTAGGGATTCATCAGTACAGGGTGACCTGTTTCACCACACGTTGTGGCACTGTATGTGAGGAAGGGGTCTGAGAGGGAACAATGCCACCTGCCCAGCACTCGCCTCTTTTCCAGGCACTTCTCCCACTTCTGCACCAGACTGGTGCCCCTCTAGCTGCTGCCCTGGCCATAGTTCCCAGAGTGAGTGGGTCTGCTGATGTTCTAGGACCATGGGGGCCTTTTAAACAAGCGGACTCTGATGAGAGATGAACAGTTTCTGCCTCCACCCCAATTTCCACTGGTCTGCACAGTCAGAAGCAATGAAGCTTGATTTTCCCCAGTGCTGGGACTGTGAGCTGCAAGGTCCGGTGAGGAGCTGGGAATGCTCCCGAGGTGTTCCTCCCAACTTTTTAAAACGTGTGACTGTGCTTTCTGCCGGCCTGCTGCTGCCGCCGCTGCTGCCACTACCACACTGCAACTTCTCTGCCCCAGCTCTGCCCCTCCTACCTGTCTGGATGAGTATTTCTTCTTTATATCTTTGTTTGCTGGACTTCCGTGCAGTTTGGTTTTATGGAACTTCTGGTTGTTTCTAGTTTTGAGGTACTTGTATTCGTTCTTAGTTGTGGAGGGAGACACGGCATGTCTGTCTATGCCTCCATCTTGGCCAGAAGTCCTTATCTGTTGATTGGAGGCACAATAACTCAAAATGTTCTGTAAACACCAAGGTGCTCCAAACACTTGTCAGATTACTCTCCTTATCTTCTCTCCTCAACATCTTCCAAGTGTCCCCAGGGGCCTTCTTGTGCCCAAGAAGGTCCCTGCCAGCTCTGATAGTCTATACTTCTTCATTCGTTCCTTTATTCATTCACTTTTTTCAATAAATATGATTGAGTGGGGGCTACTATAGTAAAGCAAAGCCCCTGCCCTCATGGAGATTAATATCTCAAAGAATGACAGGTGATAAACAAGATGACAACTAGGATCATTAAAAATTATAAGGAAAGCTATGAAGTAAATAAATAGACTGATGTAATGGAGAGTCAAGGAGGTGGGAGCTGCTTTAGACAGAGGTCAAAGAAGGTCACTTGGATGAGAGGTATTTCAACTTCACAAAAAGCAGCAGCAAGAGGACCATTTCAAGGAAAGGCAGGAGGCCTTCAGGTATGAAATAGCTTGGATGGTCAAAGGAACAGAAAAGCAACCAGCGGACCTAAGGCAAAGTGAATCACTGAGATCAGGTCAGATAAATAGGCAGGGGCCAGGTCATGCAGAACCCTGCAAACCATGGTAACAAGCGCAAATTTTATTCCAAGTGCAAGGGGAGCTATGAGAGGGGTTATGCAGAGGTGTAACATGATCTGATGCACATTGTTTGAGTAGCACTCATACCGGTTTATGGAGAATGGATTTTAAGGGACAAGATGAAAGAAAGAAAACTAAGAAGGGAATACTGAGGTAAAACCACATGGGCAATGATGGTAACTTGGACAAAGAAGATTGCAATGGATAAAGAAACAAGTAGAAAAACATTGAAATATAGTTTGGAGGTAGATTGAGAGGACTCACAGAGGGTCTGGGTGTATATGGTATGCACATTGTCAGGATAGATCTGACCACCATGGGCACAGAAGGTCAAGCTGGAAGAAAGAGGAGGAAATTCAAAGGAGGCTTTCTGTTCTGTGACCTGCTTTTCCCCTGGAAAACTGGATTTGTGGACCTCTCGATTAGCCTCCTCAATGTTTGTTGCTACACAAGCGGAGGGGATATCTCTTAATAAACCATGTCCTGACCACATATGGCTAGGTAAATGAAAAATCAATATATCGATTCCCTTGAAAGGGCACAGGAAACCAGCATGCATCCCAGACACAAAATCATCTTGTTTCAGGCTGACCCACAGACGACTCAATTCAATTAGTGTAGTCTCCAGCTAATCAGAACTTAACTCAGACGTCTTAAAACCACTCGGGCTTTTACTGGACACCCTAAAGTCAAACAACTGCAACAGGAAAAACATGAGACTCTCAGCCTCCTTTTTTTTTTTTCTCTTTCTCTCATCTTTTTATTTTGAAATAACTACAGCTTTATAAGAAATTACAAAGATAGGACAAAGAGTGTGGATGTACTCTTTACCCAATTCCCCTAATCGTGGCTTCTTGTGTAACTGCCTAACTATAGCACAATATCAGAAGTGAGAAACTGACTCTGGTACAATGTAGGATATGTGCATGGTTCTATTCCAGTTTATCATAGTGTAGATTTCTGTAACCACCATCACAATTAAGATTCAGATCACCACAAAGATCTACTGTTGCCAACATTTCACCAGTTTGAAAGAAGTGAAGAAATCTTACCTTCCTCAAAGTCACTTTGTCCCCAACACGTGCCACTATCTCTAATATCATCGTCTCAAATATTTCCTCTACATACATTGAAATCCACATCAGACAATGTTAGGCTTTTTACTTTGGCTGACAAATATAATTTAGACAACTTAGCAGAAGGAAAGTCTATTGTTCATATTCCTATTTTTACTCCTTCCATGGTTCTTTTTTCCTTCTAGATGTTCCAGGATTCCTTCTTTTACCATTCCCTTTCCATTTCAAGAACTTCTATGAGCCATTTGTTCAGTGTAGGTCTGTCATCACAAATTCTCTTAGGTTTTTGTTTTGTTTTGTTTCTGTTTTTGTTTTTAATCAAAGAATGTCCTGATTTTCCTGAAAGATAATTTCACAGGATATGGAATTCAGAGCTGACAGTTAATTTCTTTCAGTTTTTAAAAAATGTGCTACTTCATTCTGGCTTCCATGGTTTCTGATGAGGATGCCACTGCCATTCAAATTGCTTTTCCTCTGTCAGTAAAGTGGTGTTTCTCTCTCATTTTCTTCAAGACTTTTTTTTTTCTATAGTTTTCTAAAGTTTGATTATAATATGTCTTGGTATGAATGTCTTTAGAATTATTATGTTTTAGATTCTCTCAGTTTTTTGAAATTTTGTATTTCTCAATTTTTGCCAAATCTAGGAAGTTTTCAGCTCCTATTTCTTTGGGTATTTTTTCAGCCCCTCCCTCTTTCTCCTTTCGGGGACTATGATGACAAGAACGTCAGATCTTTTGTTATAGTTCCATAGGTCCATGACAGTTTCTGTTCTTTTTTTTTTTTTTTTTTTAGTCTATATTTTATCTGTTGCTCAGATTGGTCGTTTCTATTGTTTTATCTTAAAGTTCTTCTGTACTGCTCATTCTGCCGATTACATTGTTTCATTCTGTTACTATAAGCTTAGCTTCTAAAATTTTCACTTGGTTCTTCCTTGCTTTTTTTTTTTTTTTTGCTGAGACTGGTTTTTTCCCCTTATAGTAATCGTATTCATAATTGCTTGTCAAAGTATTTTTATGATGGCTGTTTTAAAATCCTGGTCAGATCATTCTAACAGATGAGCATTTCAGTGTTGGAGTCTGTTAATTTCTTCTGTTTCTTTTATAAAACTTTTACTTATTAGCCCATCCCTTATGCCAAGGACAAGTGTATTTGCTAGTTTTCTGTGAGCCCCAGGAGGTTTTGCTCTATGCTGGTTTTTCGTTGTATAATATAGACATTTTACAGTGGTTAGGAGCGCAGACTTCAGAGTCCCATAGACTCAGGTTCAAACTTGATTCTACAACTTATCAGCTCCATGATCTTGGACACATTATTTAACTTTTCAGCCTCAGTAGCCTCATCTGTAATGGAGTATGAGTACATGTCTTACAATATTTATGGGGGAGAGAAGGGAGAGGAAGGGTAAGGTAAATGTTTATTTTGTGATGGGTACAAATTGTTCCACAGTATTTGAGCAATGAGAGCATTTAAACAAAAAATTATTATCATCAAAGATAACATATACACAGAGCACATAAATTATATATACATTTTGAAAAGAAATGAACACCTACCATCAAAACATAGAATAGCCATGGTCAAGGAATAGAACATTTCTAGTACCTTAGAAGTAGAGTGGCTTCAGAAAATAATAATTTTTTTAAGTATAGGTTTGTCTCATGTAATACTTTTAAAATTCTTTTACTAAAATATTATTTATTATTTATCTGAAATCCAAATTTAACTAGCTATCCTGTATTTTGTCTTGAAATTCTACTTAGATGGCTACTCTCCATCACATTATCCCAGCATGTGACTTTCCTCAAAAATATTTCTTTGTTTTTCCTTACAGTTTTACAACCTATGTATTGATCTTGAAATGTAGTTTAGTTTTACATATTTTGGACTGTCATGGTTTTTTTTTGTTGTTGTTGTTGTTGTTGTTGTTTTATTTTTTTCTACATTGTGTCAAATCCAGATCCAATTCTCCAGTGTTATGAGCAATCTAAATCCTCCAGGTTTTTATGGTTCCTGACTCCTTGACTTGGTAATCCAAGAGTAATCAAGGAAATCCAGGGAGAAGCCTCAGGTTGTCAGTCGGTCTACTGAGACTACTTCCAAAGGTGCTTCCTGCCAGACTCCAGAGCGTTGTCAAAGGCTGGTGACCTTGTTTCCTTCATGCCTAACAGGTCTTAGGAATTTGAATTCTAGCACCCACATGCAACCTTGAGCCACTTCATTCCAAGCGTGCTGGGTGCACATGGACTCAAGTTTTACTACTCCTGGAATGTACCAATCACCCCTCTTTCCTTACTTATCCTGACTCCTGGGGAAAACCACTCTCCTCTGCCTTGAGCCTTTCTTTTTCAACCTTTATGGGGAAAAAAGCATATCTTCCTATGTATTGGTTTCATGAGTAGGTTTAGTGGCTCCAAGGGAGAAATGCTGGATGATTTATAAAGCCAATGGCCCATCAGAGCTGGTTTATCTTTCCTAAGGGGAAGACAACTCAGCCTTTGGAAGAGCAGTAATGGCCTCCCATCCCCCAGGAATGAAGAGCTTGCCTTTTCTGAGCAGCAGAGATAAATAATGTAGTCATATTTGCATATTCTGCTACATTAGGTTCTCAAAAATTTACATATAAAGCACCCATCTCAATGCCTGGAAGATAGCGAGAGTCACTAAAAATATAGCCAGTATTATTTTTTTGTACAATCTTTTCTTGTACACAAGGCTTTTCTCCCTGTGTTACAAAAGGTCTGAGTCTAGTATCAAAGGCCCAACCAGGACAAAATATAGTATCCCTTCTACCACAAACCCACTTTCTTTTTTAATCCAGATGCAAACTAGCAGAAGTTAACATCAAATACATCCTGGAAGGAGAAAACAAGTAGCGACAAGGCAGCATGCAGCCTGAAGGCCAAGGGTGGGATTGGGGGAAACTGTCTTGCCTTCCTCACCTTGATGGGTAGGAAGTTTATGGGCTTCTGCGTGTCATCAAAGGTCTCTGGCAGGTCCCTCCTCCCCAGCTGCCTCTCTGAGTCTCTGCCCAGCTGAGCCCCATGAAGCAGCTACAGAGACAGCTTAGGAAGAGAGTCTGCCTGGCCAGCCCCCAGGGACAGCTGACCCAGTCAATATTTGCTGACTACTACATTGACTACTATCTGTCATAGTCAATGACACAAACAAGGGCAAATAAGTCACAAATGGCTTCACTTGTTTTTGATAAGGATCAGAGCCTTTAAGAAATACGTCAGAGAACTGGGCTATATAGTCCTCTTTACAAAAGTCCTGACATCTCACATCTGCAAAGAAATTGTCCTAAAACTGGGCGGAAATGCTGATCCTGTCCTAGGTCTTCTCTGTTCAGCAACACTTAAAAGCGGCATCAGTAAGAGCTTTGGTCTCACAAGGTTTCTTGCATTGTCATCACACACTGGATTGCCTCTATCTTAGCCAACACCCTTCTAGTCGCCCCAGCGTCTCTGCACTGACATTAGGAGAAAGCAAGGGACATGAGAGCTCTCTGACCAACCTACTGATTGTCCTGGGTTGCAGCCCCAGAAACTGCAAGTCAAAAATACTTCTGGACTCAACAACCTTACGTGACTTAGGCAGTGGGCTTGCAGGACCAAGGTAGCTTTATGTATGAAGGTCTCTAGCAGAACATTTCTGTCTGTGTAGGGAGAAGCTTCTCCCATATATGTTGAATTGACCTTAGAGACTATTCTATTTATTTGTTAGTTGCATCTAGTATGAGTTTGGAGGCCTATTCAAGGTTTTAGAAGTTTATTCTTTTTGGTTTTGCTGTTGTCATTGTTGATCTTGTCCAAAAATGAAATTATAATTATAATTATAATTCTTTGCCAACCAACTTGCCTAAAGAATGCTACTTGCATGCCAGGTGATAAGGACTCAATAGAAAACATCATGGCCCAATCCTAAAGGCATTAAAGAGAGATGCTACTCTAGCTTGACAGTTGGCAAGCAGTGTTTCGTTAAGAAAAGTTCAGTAATTCTAGCTCAGTAAAATTAACCAAAGGAGAAGAAGAACTTTGGGCCTGCATATCCACCCATTTGTGGAAAGGAAGTCCCTTGCTGAGATTGGAGGCTTTCCCTGAAGCCAGACACTCCACTCAACTTCCACTGTGTGAGCCAAGGGGAGGAGCAGGAGGAGCTCTGAGGAAAGACTCACTTGGCCCCAGCAGGCCAGCCTTGGCACTCATCAGTTCACAAAGTCCTCCACACCCCTTATCCTCAGAGCCCCTAGGGTCTACGGCAGCGTCCTAGTTACATATGAGCAAGAAGAGGTTGGACCAGGTCATGAGATCATAGAGCACACAGCTATTAGGGCAGAGGTCCAGCTGAAACACAGGCCTTCTGATTCTACATCTCCTGTTTCTTTTTAATTTCCTTTCTCTTTACAAATGTATTACCAGTTCCTGGAGAAACTTTGCAAAGGACAGAAAAATATGTAGATGGAGAGATACAGCCGCACTATTACCACTCAGAAGCAAGCACTATTCACATTTTGCTGCATTTTTCTACTTATATTTCCTTATGATCATTGTAGAAAATTTGCAAAGTATAAAAGTAAAATATGAAGTAACACAGAGATAAATTGAGGTACATCTCCTTCCAATCTTTTTGTCCAAGCATATTTTAAAAACAATACTTTGGGCAATACAATATTTCCTTGTCTATATATTGGGTTGGTCACAAAGTCCATTTAATTTTTTCTGTAACATAAAAGACATTTTTGGAACTTCCGGCCAAGATGGAGGCTTAGACGGACACGCTAGGTCTCCCTCTACAACTAGAGAGGAATACAACTACTTCAAAACAAAGGATAACTAGAAATTCCAGAAAATAAAACTACACGGAAGTCCAACATATGAAGTTATAAACCAGCGGTGCCATTTGGGCAGGTAAGAGTTAAAGAGGGCAGCGCTGTTTGCGGTCGCACCCGGAGTGGCGGGCGGCGAGGAATCCCGGCTGCGGTCAAGCCCCTGCCGGTGCGTGACTCTGGCGCTGGGGAGAGCGGCCCCACATCGCCTTGAACAGTGAGGCCCAGGGGGGCGGGAGGACGGATCCCGGTCTCCTAGCTGAGTAACTGTGTGAATCCATCTTGGACCCCCGCCCCCAAAGAAAGCACCACAGGGCTGCGAAATAGGTCGCGGACAAGCAGGCGCCGGTCGCTGATTTATGACGCGTACACAGGCACTGCCCCCGACAGCCGGCCCAAGAAAACAAAACGCATCTGTCAAAATGAGGCAGACAACTATAGAAATCCCGGTGACACAACTCACCAGGCAGCAGATAGAGAACCTGACAGATGAACAGATAAGAAACCTGTCAGAGGCTCAGTTCTGGGCCATTGTTATCAGGTGGCTTACAGAATTCACAAAAGAGCAGGAAAAAGATAAGAAAGAAGCGAAAAACTTTCATAACGAAAGGAACAAAACCGCATACGAGATAGATAGTGAGAAAAAAAAATCCAGAGTTCATTTCAACAAACTGGAATATGGAGAAGGAACAAGCAGTCAACCAATGCAGCGAGAGGAAATGGGAAGCAACAATGAGCGGATCAGAAACCTCTGGGACAGCTATAAAAGGCCCAACATAAGAATCATTGGTTTACCAGAGAGCGAGGAAGATGAACTAGAACTTGAAAAATTGAGTGAAAATATAATAAAGGAGAACTTCCCAGACATGGGGAAGGGAATAGACTTGCAGGTCCAGGAAGCAAGGAGAGTTCCCAAGAGACTGGACCCAGGGAGAACCACTCCAAGACACATTATAATCAAAATGTCAAAAATTAAAGATAAAGAGAGAATCTTAAAAGCAGCAAGAGAGAAGAAAAGAATTATGTACAAAGGGGTCCCAATTAGACTATCAGCTGACTTCTCAAGGGAAACCCTACAGGCAAGAAGAGACTGGCAAGAAATTGAATATTTCTTGTAATGAAAATCCAAAACCTACAACCACGAATACTCTATCCAGCGAAATTGTCATTCAGAATAGAAGGACAGAGAAAGTGTTTCCAGGACAAAATAAAACTGAAAGAGTTCATTAGATCCAAACCACTGTTATATGAGATGTTAAAGGGACTGGTTTAAAAAAACAGAAGCTAGGGAGATGAAACAAAGGCAAACTAAACAGGCAACGAGAGTGGAAAAGGAACTGTGGGTACGGGAAGCATATTGGGGGGAGGTCAACAGGGAGGGGGAATGGGGAAAGGGAGGGAGATGATATAGGAATTGGGGATCAAGGTAGGAGGGAATGGAATAGACGGAGAGAGGTTGGGAGGAACTGTATGCACAACTAATGGACATAATCTAAAAGGGGGGGACAACTGGAGGGAGGGGGCCACCGGGTGGAGGGGAGCAGAGGGAAGGGAAATTGGCACAAATGTAATATTTTAATCAATAAAACACATTAAATCTGAAAAAAAAGACATTTTTTTTATTTTCACCAATAACTTTATTGATTTGGATATTTTGAGTATGTCGGATATCTCCTGCTATTGGCTTCTAGTGGATAGAGGCCAGGGGTGCTGCTGAACATCTTCCAATGCATATAAGGCAGCCCCACAGCAAAGAATTATTTGGCCAAAATGACAACAGTACCAAGAAAGTTTAGAAACCACTTTTGATACATTTGATTGGTCACAGCACATTCTCTATACACTGCACAAGTCTATTTTGGAATTTCAGTCGCGTTTTTACTTTTCTTGAAATAATAAAGCATGATACACTGAAAATGTTGCATATTTTCTTCCATCTTCAATATTAAATGTCTGTACAAAAATTCACCAATTTTGATAAGATTTTAATTTTTTTAAATTTATTTATTGTTTTTTTTTCCCTATTACAGTTGTCCCACTTTTTCCCCCATTGCTCATCCTTTGATAATTTTTTTAAAATGCATGCTGACATAACAGCTGTCACAGTAAAATCTAACAAGATTATTTCAAATGAAGTTAGACAACTAAGCACTAGTAGAGCCATCATACGGGAAAAAGTAGACAAACCTTTTGGCCAGCCCAATATTTTCTTTCTAATGAAAATCATGCTAGCTGCACATCTCGCCGAGTCTTCCCATGCATGGTCTTTCAAGCCAATGGCTCTAAAATGGTCCTATAGGCAGTACAAAGGCAAAGATTCACCCCCTTTCTCCAAACTTCAACTTTATTTTTGAGACCTCCCAGCCTATCTCATGTTTGTTTGCTAATAATCCTTACACACATTTCTCTCAGTTCTTTTAACTGCTTTCCACTGTCTGAAAAATCACTTGAGGGCTGTTACTGCCAGTCCCCCTTCATGAGAATCCAAGGCCTCAGTTGGTCCTTTTCTGTACTCTGTCCCAACCAGGGGCAGTGCTCTAGGCAGACATGGGGGATGCTGCTTTTACTCACCCTTTGAGACGTAGTTGTATACTCTGGGTTCAAGGGCAGCACTTCCCAAACTTCAGTATGCACACGAATCACTTGGGGTCTTGTTAAAATGCAGATCTCAATTCACAATATCTTGAGTGGTCTAAATGTTCCTGTGTGAGGCTGATCCTTCTGGCTCCAGCAGTACACTCTGAGGAGCAAGGCCCTCAAGTTCCTCTGTGAAAATAACCTCTCTGCTCAGGCCTTTGAGCTCTGCCCAAAGACCAGGCAGGTACCACTCTGTCTTCCCTCTCCAACTCATCTCTTTTTCTTTTCTCTTTCCCCCATTCAAATAAACTTACACTGATAGATACCTGCAGGCTACCCACTCCTTCACCTTACCCACAAGCACAGATACTCCACATGCTCTTTTCCTCATTCTCCCTTCCTCCCTCTCTCTGTTCTATGATCAGCTTTCCCTAACCCCCAGACTTCCATAAACATTATTGGCAGAGAAGTTTAGCTATCTCCTTGTCTGCTCTTGTCCATCAACAAAGAGCCTCATCTCATAATAATAATGACCCCAGAAGTTGTGCTCCTCACTAAGGCCATTTTTTCTCTTAAAGGAGTTATTTGCCAGCTCTTAGAATAATTATCTCCCCCCCCAAATAAAAACCACTATTGCAATAAATATTTTGACAGATGAAGCTTTGTTTGCATTTCTGAGTATTTCCTCCTTAGCATAGACCCCTACTAGATCAAAATATATGAAAATTTTGGACCTCTTGATAAGTATCATCTCCCATTCTTCTTACATGGGGCCACACTGCCTACTACTGGGTCTTTGTGGCTTAATTTGAGTAGCTCTGAAAAATAGAAATTACTCTCTGTTCTCAAATAGTTTCAAAACCAGCTCTTACATGATGACCAAAATCCATCCCATCCTGCTTCAGCTATGAGTACAGAAGATGCTGTGAAAATAGCAAAATCACCATTCCCCAGGCTGGAAAGTAGACCACACCATTAGGAGGTATTGATGCTTTAGTTCAGAGCTTTTCTCCAAAGGAGGAAGCCTTCACTGAGCTCGGAGTGCCAGTGAGTTCGGGTGTATCGCTGGGGAGGGGGACTATATATAAAGATGAGAAACAGTGTGAAAAGGCAAAAATCTTAAACATGGATCTTATTCCCCAACTCTCAACTCTCCACCCAACTTTGCCTGAAGCAAAGGGACGGGAGGATGAAGCAACAAGGGGCTGCTGTGGCTGTCAGCCTATGAGAGTAGAAAGCAGAAGGGTGGGCACTGACCAGGGGTCAGAAAGGCCCACCGCCCACCTACCCTGCCCATAATTCTTCTTCTTCCAGTCAGGAGATGGTTGAAGATTCTCTGGCTTTCTTCACCTCCAAACCCTAACTGTACTCCCCTGTCTCTACAGATTTTTATACACTGGGAGACTGTGCCAAGGAGGTGAAACAGGCACTGCTAGAACTTCCTAGACTCAAGGAATTATCCCACATAAAACTACTTTCCCCCTTCTTCACAGAAAGCTCAGGGTCTCTGTGAGAGGAAGCCCTATCCAGTCATAATGAATACCCATTGGTTCATCAAAAGCAAATTGTGCAAAGGAGAGCACACAAAAGAACAATTAATAAAATTTAGGGAATCAAAGTGGAAACAGGAGCTGTAGCTTTTATAGAGTCTGCTCATTAAAAGAGAAAACTAATCAGCCTTCTGACTGGGAGCCGCTCCCTCGAGACAGGGCACAGGGTCCCACAGGCTAGTGTCTCTGTGCCTCGTTTCCAGTTTGAATGGACGCCACCTGTCTTGTTTTGGCCTGCAATGGATGGTGTTTTCTGGTTTAAAAGGCAGAAATAAAAAGACTCATGTTGTGCTTTTTACTTAGCCAGGGTAGCATCTGTTCTCAGCCACAACAGGACTGCTGGCTGGAGGACATATGCCAGGCTTTTTTTTTTTTTCTTTCCAATAATGGTATTTTAAATTCCCAGAGAAGTTCCTATCACAGCTTTTTGAAGGCATCTCTGCCTCACATCCCCAGCCCCTTGACTGAACAGATGGGCATTTGCAGCCTCAGAACTTACCTAGTTCCAGGATGTGAGTTGGTGTCATCAACTGATCAATCAATTGCTCACATGCATGAAGTCTAGGGATCTGGAACTTTTCAGAATTGATTTCAGTCCCCACATGTGAAAAGATGGCTGAAAGCAAAATTCTTTCTGAAGCACCTTTATTTTATAACTAATCTTGTTGGCCTCGATGAGCCATTAGTGGCTTAGTTGATGTGCCATTGGCTCAAAAATCAATCATTAATGTGTTTGTTTTAATCTAGCAGAAGTGAATTAAGAAGAGACTAGTGCAAAACACCTCCTTGGGCATGGGTGGTAAGCTAGAATAGTATTAGAGAAACAGAAGATTCAGGAACCACATGACATTAAAGGGTCACTGGGGAAAGAAATGCCTAGCTCACACCTTTTCTTACCTAGCACTTTAAAAAGACAATATTCCAAAGATGATAGCCAAGGATAGCATGTGAGAGGCCCCTTTCACTTCTTAGCTCCTTGATCACATTACTGTGGCATCTGCACAATTGAAAGCTTACAGTTTCCTCTCCGAAGTACACCAGGGACATAGATGCTGTGTGTTGATTCACTTGGTAAGATGAGTCTTCTCAACCTCATCTTGAGAAAGCAGTAATAGTTCTGTGACCAAGAATATGCCCCTTGGAAAACAGAAGCAAAAGAGACACTAGAATACTAGGGTATCCGGCCCTATGGCAACGGGCATGATGGGAGAAGGAAATGACACCAACAGTAACAACCTCAACAGAAACAAAGGGGCAACAATTATAACTGTCATTAATGGAACACCTGCTATGTGACAGGCACAGAGATATGGCTTCCATGTTATGGATGACAAAACCAAGGCTCATAGAGGTTAAGGAATTTGCTCAAGGTAATAAAGCCAGTTAATGTGGGAGTTAAAAGCATGAGTTTTCGCCAAAGACTGAGTGATTTAGGACATAACCTTGAACTTCTCTCTCTATTGGTTAATCTCCATTTAACACCTTATAATAAAGAATCTGAGCTTTTAAGACTTATCCTTTCCTCTTCTGCTCCACATCTGGACAAGCTGATTAGAAAGCCTGGATGCTCCCTCCTTTGGTTCTGACTGGAAATTTGACCCAAGCATGGGAACCCTCTCTCTGACCCCACCCCCTAACCACTATAAAAGTACCAAGCCAAGCTCCTTTCCCTGCTCTTTTAAGCCATTTCACATTTGCTTGGGAGCTGCACTGCTCTCCCAGAAAGCCTCATTGTGTGAGTTAAACCTTGTCACACCCTCTTAGTGTCTGTATGTGATCATTAATCTCAACTTCCAAACCAAAGTCTGTGTGGGGTCCATCCTGTTCTTCAGAATATCCAACACATTCTCTTCATCCCCTTATCTGCTCATGCCCTGGAAAGCTGATCAACAAAGCATCACAGCATCCCTTGCCCTCTGGCCCATTAGGATTAGTTAGACAGATCACAAGGGAGAAGGGAGAGAGGTCAGGATGCTTTTTCCACTTCCTTCCTGACTTGATGCCACATTTCTGGCTGTTGTACATCCCCCTCTGACAGCAGCTTCCATCAGACAAGCCCCCTTCCCATGTTAGCACTCTGTTCCCTTCTCTTGCCCCTGCTTTACTAGGGGTGGTAATAGTTTACCAAGACTACAGTCTCCGATGCCACAGCATCATTGGTTAGTTTCTTTATCTCTGCTTCCACCCTGTGAGGGATCTTTTCATTAAAGTTTCCTTACTGGAATCATCTTAATTCAATTCAGTTTCCTGTCAGGACCCTGACTCTCTAAGCCTCAATTCTCACACTTGTGAAACAGAGATGACTAATAATACCTCGTGATAATACATCATAGGATTGTTGTGGTGATTAAAGAAGATATGTCAGGCAAGCACCTAGAATACTGCCTACATGGGCAAAGTAAATGATACTATGTTTTATTATTGCTTACAACAGCAATAATAATAGTGAACAGTGACACTGGAATTAAAAAATTCAGGTCTTTCTGCTTGTCAAGTTCATGCTTTTCCCACCAAGCTACACTCCTTCCATCTGTAGAGAGGCCAGACATCTCCCTCCCAGCCCATCTTGGAAATATCATATTTAGACTGTCACATGAATTAAATCATTCCTTATCCCTTACTTAAACAAAGCTTCTCCAGCTCAACAGATTTGTCAGTTAAATGGGAGCTCGCCAAAAGAACAAAGTGTACTGTTTTTGTTTTAACATCTCAATGCCAGACACGAGTCAATGTCTTTAACCCAACAGGGACTTTCTAGAACATCAACTTTTCAGGCAGCCAATGAGAATTCAATGTAAATCATAGTAATTAATATTGAAAAGATAGACGTTTGTCACAAGTCCATTATCAGAAATCAAATATTCATTAGGCCATACATGTGACCTTTATAGCTTCTAAACATTTGTGACCACTGCATGAGATTCTCTCTATCTGCCAATGTTCAGAGAGGCAACTTAGAGGAAAGAGAAGATTGTTGAGTCCTTAAAAATAGACAGGCAATGTGATTCTCACTTAGAAAGACCTTCAGGTCAATGTGACACAAATAATATATTGTGTGTGTAGAAGGTGAGGATGTACTAAGGAAGGAGGTAGAAAAGCTGTGGGAAAGTAAGGGGAATTGGGTGACTATAAAAACAACTTGGGTTTAAGAAGACATCCTGTTCTGAAGGATCACCAGACATTTTTCCTACAATTGTCTCCTGTCTTCCTTGGGACTCAGAAAGCAGTGAATTAAAGAGGCAGTGCTTTTTGTAACTATGTACTTGGGGAAAGGTTCCATCATTGAAATCATTTTGAATCACTTCTTCAGGGCACAATCTCTCAATAAATGAGTCATATACAAGAACCTGGTACTGGATAGAGTGGCAGCAAGATAGAACAAAGAACATGACTTTGAAGAAGAAAAACCTAGGTTTAAATCCTGACTTTGACACTCACTAGCTGTGAGCTCTTGAACAAGTTACTTAACCTCTTCCTACCCCTTTTTATTTAGTAAATGGGGATAATAATACCTATTTAAAGGTTATTTTTAGAATCATAAAATTTAGGAAAACCACCCAGCACATAGTAGGTTTTAATAAATAATAGCTGTTAATATTGGCCTCTACATAGTTGAGAAGAACTATGAACAATTTCCCATGGATGTGAGTAGACTTTATGGAAATTGTTTGTATATGTCCCCAGGGCACCGGCACGGGAGCCAGGACACCAGGAGTCCTATGTAATGATATTGCCAGTGACTTTCTATGACCTTGGCCAAGTCACAGTATTTTAGATGCTAAGAGGGCCCTTGATCTATTTCAAAATTTCAGAGAATCTAATGGAAATCAGCTAATTATTGGAGCTGAGGCTACACACACTCTGTCTTTGCTTTCAGAAGGAATTATCTCAGTCACACAATTACCTTATTTTAATTTTGATCTGATGTTCTAGTTGACATTACATACAAGCTTAACTAATACAATTAAGAAAATCAATGAATTATTATTGAAAAGTACAGAGTTTTAGTAGGAAGCTCTGAAAAAATACATGAAAGACATTTAAAAAGAGATCTTTGTTGATGAAAGGTCCAGACACCATTTCTAAGGTACTTTTAGCTCTATCTCATTATATTTCTATTATTATTCTTCCTGATTCTTCAGAAGTTTCTCCTATAGAAGGAGAATAAAAAGTATTTATTTTAATTCATTGTCTTGCTTCTCCTCAACACACAAATGTTTCCAGTTACATGACACCAGCCATGAACAGCCCATTTTTACATGATGGCCTTTTCCAGTCATTTTGTCATCCATAGACAAACAAGAGTATAAAGTTGACTTATTCTTTCCAAAAAATATATGGCACATATTCTGGGCCAGGTACTGTCTAGATAATGGGAACACAACACTGAACAAAACAGAAAAACTCCCTGTCCTTACAGAGTTTACATTCTAGTGGGAAAGATAGACAATAAACCAAATCATCAAACAGATAAGTGAGGTAAGTGACAAGTGTCTCGAAGAAGAGAAACAGGCTTGGTAAGTTTGGAAAGATATGGTACAGTGAGGAGGTGAGAACTGAGTAAATACTTGAGGATGAAGGACAGATGTGTTGATAGCCGGGAAAGAGTGCCAGTAGAGAGGAGAGCCAGAGAGGGAGTAAACTTGGCACAGCTGAAGATCTGTTGGCCACCGTGGCTGGAGAGGAGCCAACTGGAAGTGTGTGGCAAAGGGAGCTGCGAGGTGGCCATAAGCCAAACCCTGTGGGGCCATGTGGACCATGGTCAAGACTGCAGATTTTATTCCAAGTGTGTCAAGGGAACCATTGGAGAGTTTTGAATATGGAAGGGACATTTCCAAAGATCTCACCAACAGCAACCCTGGGGCAGAGACACCAGTAACATTCTGAGCCAAATACAACTAGGCTGCCAGAGTAATAAAAAGCAGCCGAATGTGCTATCCTTGTGTCGCTGGATTTGAATGGAGCTTTTCCTCATACTCAATAGGGAGTCTGCTCTGCTTGAAACCCCAATGCTGCTCTTCAACACTGGCAATAGCTCGAAGTAATTAAATGTAAAGACCCATTTTTTTAATGTGCAGATTAAAATGACAGCAAAGAGTATTAGAAGCAAATGCAAAACCTGTCACTGAATCACATAGATTTTAAACTAGAATAGTTCCTATAACTCACAGCTTATCTCTTTCTCAATCTAGGCATGTCTGGGTGTGCCAGCATTTGTGTGTTGGCTGGAATAAATCTTCCTCACTATATCCATTTACCAACACAATCTCATTTTACTTACCTCTCTGCTTGGGACCAGGGCATGGGCATCCTTTCTCAGTCTACAATGTCTGCCCTTCAAATACTTATTGGGGACCCCAATTCTGAATTGTCAACCATAGAGCTTGAATTACAATAACATATTTGAGATGGTTTTCAGATTTTGCCATCAAGTCATCCCTAGTGTCAGCAGAAAGTAAACATATGCATCAGAATGTCTGGGGACATAGCCGGAAGTGGCGTGCTAAGAAAAGAAATTTTTTCAGAGATTTCATCATGAAAGTATTGTTATGAATTTTTTTTTTTTTTTTGGTTATATACCATGCATCATAACATATCCATGTTTAACAGGTAGGATTTCAAAGTCCCAATGAACCCACTCAACTTTCTGTGCTCCCCTAGCCCCGCATTTGAATGAAGCATCCTTGACTATGCTCCCTGTTTATCACGGGCTTTTGTGTTCTCCCTTGCCTCCCAAGTTGGTACCTGGAAAGAAATGACAACTAAAGGCAACCAGGCACTCCTTCAAGTCATGTCACCGAGACTTCTACAGCCAGACTATACCTTTAAGTTCCCTTTAGAATTCCTTCACATCAGTGTGACTTCCAGTCATGTTCAGCATTTTCATTAAGACTCCATATTAAAAAAAAAAAAGCCATGCTTATAGCTGGTTTATTTTTATTTTTATTTTTTTTATAATAATTCATACAACAAATTCCTCCCAGTACTACTCAGGAAATTTCTCTCTTTGTAAAATAGTATGCTTTTTAAAAATAAGAACTCATGAGTCCACCTTTTTTCCTTTTTCTTTTTATTTTTTTGCTTTGACTGATAGGGAACTCGGAGTTGTGTTTTACATTCAATATTAGTAGCATTCCTTTGTCTGAGCTTCAGGTATAATCATCCCTCCAATGTCACTACACCACCACACTTTATATTAATCAGCTTTAGGGTTTTAATTTTCATTTAAATATCTTTCAGATATATGGAACCTGTATTTCTTAATATAAGCCATTTCAAAAACATTTGCTGTGTAGTCAATGCAGACAACTCCGTGAACTCAAGGGTGTGGAAGAGAAATAGAAGGGCCACTCACTCAGTTACTCACTCATTCAACAAATCCTGACAGAGTATGTCCTGCACTCAGGCCCTTGGCTAGCCTGGAATGATGGTAATAGAAGCATGCAACTTGTTTCTTCCTCCTTTTCACTGGGGAGAGACTAAAGGGCCTCTAAACATCTCCTCCAGCCCAATGTTTCTATTGTCTTTACTTTTCTTTAAAAAAAAAATAGAACTTTACTTTTAAATTATCTATTCTATATTCCACAACCAGCCTTGAAGGATCTTATTTTGGAGCATGTTTTCCCAGGCACCTGCATTCCCCACTCCGCCTCCCAGAGGAACCACACTGAATTTTCTTGAAATTCATGCTATATAATTTGACATATTAAAACAAATGCCTACTTTAAAATGCCAAAGTTGTGGGGAGACTGAATACCAGGGAAGCATATTTGTCGGCTGTCTCTGGAAGCTCAGGGTTTGGCTGTGAAGGCTTCCCTGTGTGCATTACGGTCCAGGCTGGACACCAGACCCAGGAATCCTTGAGCCAAGTTCCACAGCACTAATTTACTTTTAAATACTTAAGAAGCCAACTCCTAGGCGCCCTCAAGGAGGCAAAGGCCAGTGAGCTGTTGCCAGCCTTCAGGGTAGTGGCGACAGCCTCGGCCACACTTCCTTTTGGTTTTCAATGCAGTCCACATGGCTCTGCAGTGTGTGTACAAAACTTCCTCTGCTTTCCACCATCATCTCAATGTCTGCTTCATACTAGTTCTGGGCCCTTCAGCCAAGCTCTCTTCTCACCAACAGGAGATTCCCTGGGAAGAAATTGGCCGCTCTCAGTGCCCACAGAGCAGGCGTCCAAACATGACCAGAATGATGCTCCAACCACTGGTGACCGCGCTCATGGGAGCCTGGGAGAGGTTTACAGAACCACTGAGTTCTGCGTCCTTCTCATTCCCACACTGTTAAATACACTCGAACCTGCATTTTCCCCAGACAATGCCTATGACTTCAAAGAGCCCAATCCTCTGTTACATCACACAGATGATTTAAAAGCAGTCTTATTAAATTACTTTCTAACTAATTGGCTCTCATGTTGCCAAGCCAGATCGCTAGAGGCTGAGTCCCTTTACCGTATGATTGGTTTGCTTATTACTCCGGCCAACTCTAACAAAGTGTAAGCATCCACAAAGACAATGTCGAGAAGGCCAGGGACCAGCATGGACCTAACCCAGGTTCTATGTTTGCTCCTGCATATGTTAGAGGCTGACGATGACATTAATTTCACATCAAGACAAGTTGGGAAACCTTTGTAAAATTGGTCTCCCCCAAATTTATCATGCTTTGCACATAGAGGTCATTCCATAGATATTAGCCGATCGGAAATGTTTCTCAATGTGTATAGTCCAATAATTTCTCCAGCTAAAGCAATTGGAGTTGACCCTAGTTTCAGGACCAACCCAAGCCTTAGGCTGAGAGAAGAGAACCTTCTCTAGATTGGTATAGCTTGTGGTTCAGGAATTCATCATTCTTGCTGGTAACTTTCTTCAGAAACATCTATTCTATTTATTATCCTTTGGTTCATTTCCTGTTCCAAGCCAGCCAACCTCCTGGCTCCTCCACGTCCTCACCCATCTTCCAGTATACTCTCTCTCAGAGGAAGTGTTCCTGCCCCTCTTTAACCCTTTGAGTGCCAACATCGCTGTGAACTACGCTGACAGATTTTCCCAAAAGTGCCAGCATCGCTCCCAGCAACTCTTTTTTCAATGGCTATAAATTAACTAACAATGGAATGATTTGTATTTTATGTTTTGTCCTCTTTTTTGGTACCTCAGGTTATATATTGATATAATTTTTTCTCATGTTGATCCAAATTTTGATTTATGCATGGCACTCAAAGGGTTAAAGCCATTTGCAACCTGAATTCCCACACTGCCACCCTACTCTTCTTCCAGAGCTTTGTTCATTCAATTATTTCCTCTCTCCTGTCTTCAGAAGGTGAGCACCCCCATCACCACTTACCAATAATTTAAAATCTTTCTGTCCCATTCTAAAAATAAAATTCCTTTGATCTGTCTCCCTGTCCATGGGAGCTCCTTTCTCCTGCTCCTTCCCATGATGACAAGGCTTGCCACCTCCTCTTGTCATTTCCCATTCTCTCCTCAGCACACCGCCATCTGTCATCTGCCTCCAACTCCCCAGAGAACCAGCTCTCACAGAGGTTCACAGAGGCTTCCTACCCACCCTGCCCACCCTCATCCTGCAGCTGCACTTGACCTTGTGGGTTATGCCCCCACAACTGCTTTTGGCTTCTAGCTCACCGTTTCTTCCTGGATTTTCTGTCTTCTGGCCATCCTTTCTCTACCCCTGTACTCTGCTCTCCTTCCTCGGCCTCTCCCACCCAGGTATTGACTCCGTCCCTTTCTTCTTTTCACTCTACTTGCTCTCCCTGGAGACAATCAGGCACAACCTTTAAATTCAGACATACTTAAATTTTGTATTCTGATTTTGCTACTTATAAGCTATTAGACCTTAGAAAATTACTTGACTTGTCCAGGCTTCAGCTTCCTCTTCTATAAAATGAGGGTAAATGATCACTTCCTAAGTTATATAAATGTCTAAACACAATGTTGTACACCTGAAACTAATATAAAATTGAATGTCACCTTATTTATTGAAAAATAAAATAAATAAAACTGTAAAAAAATTAATAACCACAACAATAATAATCACTCTTTCAGAGTTGTTGTTCCAAGTATACCAAGAGCCTAGCCCAGTGACAGGAAATGCTGTACATGACAGCAATTACTATTTATTATTATCTGATTATCATGACTCCCAGGGTTAGCCCTTCTTCTCAACTTCTCCTCTGCCCTCAGTTCATGCACTTGATTCAGGCTATTCACCTCAACATCCCAGCCCTGGCCTCTCCCCTGAGCTCCAACCAATGCTGCTTATACCATCCCCTACTAGATATGTGCTCAGGGATGCCCAAAAGCACCTTAAGATGTTATGGGCTGCATTCTGTCCTCCCAACATTCATATCTTTGAACCCAACCTCATAATGTGACTGTATTGGAGATGAGGCCTTTCCTGGGGTGATTAAGTTAAAATGAGATAATTAGGATAAGCCCTAATCCAATCTGACTGGCGTTCTGCTATGGTAAGGAAATTTGGTCACACAGAGAGATACTGGGTATGTGCCCACAAAGGTCACACCATGTGAGGACACAATGAGAAAGCAGCCATCTGAAAACCAAGGAGAGAGGCCTCTGGAGAAGCCAAACCTGCCCACCCCCTTGACTTCAGCTTTTAGCTTCCAGAAATGTGATGAAATAAATTTCTCTTGTTTAAGCCACCCAGTCTGTGGTATTTTGTGATGACATCCCCAGCAAACAATACATGTCCCAAGCTGAAATCACTGTGTTTTTCCTAAAGCGTGCTCCTCCTCCTGGGTCCCCTCCTTTGACTCTTCCTTCTCCCTCGTCACCCACGTCTAATCAGCCTCAGAGGCCTGCAGACTTTAATTTCTGAATAGCTCACAATCAATGCATCACATTTCTTAGCTCAGGCCCACGTGATCTTCCATCTGATCTATTGCAACAGCCTCCTACTTAATTGGACTCTCTCACCACATTATTTCTCCATTTCAATTCATGTAATATATCAGTTAGATTTATCATTACATAGCACAGGCTTGTTTGTATCTGCCTTCAGCAAAAAGTGTCCTTTGTTAACTGCCCCCTGTCTGGTAGAAGTTCCTCAGCCTAACAGCTAAAAGCATCCACAATTTGGCTCCAGCTTACCCATCACTCTGGCATCTTGCTATTTCCTCCCTTAGACCTTTGCTCTAGTCAAACAGGAAAACTTACTGCTCTTGAAAAAGGGCTCCATCCTGTTTGACCTTTCCTGATCTAAAATGCCTCCCCATTTCTCAGGCTGTTGTATGTTTCCCTTTCTTTCAGTTTCAGCTCAAATTCCACCCTGCCAAGCCTTTCTTCCCTTATTCTCCTTCTATAGGAGTCTGCACTAGGCTCAGCCCCTGACGGCCCTCATCATGACAGCCTGTGTCATGTGTGTGTCCTCCTGCTCGCCTAGTAATCCAATGAGGGCTGGGAAGCTGACTCTCATTCACCTGTTACCCCTGTGGTGCCCAGCACAGCACCTGGCACATGTCTCTTCCACAGTGTTGACTGATGAGTGAATGAAGAATATCAGTAACCAGGTCGTGAAGACAAACAGACCTTGGTGCCCTCAATAAGCCATTCTCAAAACAAGAACTGCTATTCCTGATTTTACTCTGGTAAATTGGGTTGTTCCTTCAATTAGCCAAAGTGAATCCCTAGTCTATATTATATTCTGGAATTTAAGCACTAGAGAGGAGACAGATAAGTAAATATTTTTAAAAAGAAAATAGCGGTAGAAGGCTGAGGGCACCCTCTGGCTTTGCCATGGCCCTCAGACACTGTGTGTCATAGATTGCTGCAGCTATTGCAGGGAAGGGAGATTCTGCCAAGCTAGTTATTAATGTGCTTGTCTATTTTGGCAAGCTGATATCATTCTACCTCTCTTAAAACAAGAAAATGAGCTTGTCTAAACAAAGCCTTAAAATAAGTTGCAGGAACACCTAAGACTCAGAAAATGTAAGATCACATACTTACTAGTTAGAGACAGTCCTTGGCCCTCTGAGCCTTAGTTTCCTTGTCTAGAAAATGGGGTAATACCTGCTTCTCTCATCCAAGGTATCTTGTGAGTCCAACTAGATGGATACATCATTTGAAAACTATGAAACACCATATAAAAATATTACTTACTTTATAAATATTTTATATGTAATAACTCTGAGCTTTCTTATCTACATATAAAAGTTCCTATCATCAAATAACTCAGTATGTGTTTGTACCAATTAGTCTCCCACCACCACCAAAGTTCTGTGTATGAAGTATGAGTGAGACTATGATATGATTTACTATGTGCCTGCTACATAGTGGGTATGCATTAAATCCTCACTAAATTAGTTAATGGGTTAGTGCTATAAGCTTTTCCTGATGTGCTTCTAGTTACATAGTGGCCAGATTCACTTCCCTTAGATCTGTGGTCTTTCTACACATTTTATGGAAAATAATGGACAAACCATGTCCAGCACATTGGGCTAAAGCATTTTATCCACATTCTGTTGGCCCATGTAGTGTTTCTCTCTGCTCCTTAAGAGGCTTCTTGGCTATACTCTTAGAGTAAGTCCAGATTGGAAGATGAGGAACAGCTGGGGCTGAGGAGTAACAGGGAAGAGGAGGTAAACGTGTGCACAGGACTTGGAACAGAACACCTGAGATGAGTCTAGATTCTGATTCTTTCTACTCAGATGTCAATCTCCTAACATGAAAAAAAAAAAAAATGGGAGTAATAAGGTTTGTTATATGGTAAATAAGATAACGCCAAGGACTCTAATTATTTTCACATCATAAAAGATGTAAGGACTCCTGAAGTTAAAACATTTTTTTTCTTTGATCATCATAGTATAAACATGACCTTGGTTCTTAAACGAGCAGTCATGTTCTTCTGTAACATATTTTCTCAAAGGCATTTTCAGGGGACTGCTGGAAGCCAAGCACTATGCTGGGTGCTGCAGATCCTTGCCTTCATGGAACATTCCAGTCTAGTTCTGTTCTGGCTTCAAAGTTCTGAGAGACATCCTCTAAAAAGCTGAGTGATGATGTACATATAGCTGAAGGCAGAATATATTCTTGGAAAATAAAACCGTGAAAAGAGATCCATGTCTCATCACACCATATGGCCATGTGAGTGATCAGATGCATCTATCCGTGCTATTGATAGAAGAATAGAGCATTACATATACTTATAATTGAGAGGACTTACATCATTGAAGAACTTAGAAATAGAAATGATCTCTTATTTGGGTTAGAAAGAACACTGGGGGAAAATTAGATTCATCACCATATGGATAATCTTAATTCTACATTTCACTTTAATGAAAATGAAGCTTCAAATGCTTCATTCTCTGGTGAGACTTCTGGGTCTCTCTAGCTTGAGCAAACCAGATTTCAACTGTTTTCTCTTTTCCAGTGAGTTCACACCACCTAAAAGCCTTTAAGGTGAGAATATCACATATTGATATGTTATTCCACATAGACAGGAAATCCTTAAATGCTGGCACCAAGAGTACATGATTCTTTTTTATAAAGAAATTTAACTGAATGGCTTCCCCTGCTGTTAAAGGTAATCTAGATTCTTTGAAAGAAAAATATAAAAAATAATAAATTGTCTGGAATCCCAGCACCCAAATAACCACCATGTACTATTTTATATCCTTATCTTTGCATAAATGATTATAATTTCTTTCAGAAGCCATCAACACAGCGAGGTATTGGGCACTATACATAGTCACTGGGCCTTCACCTCAACCTCAACATCTAGGCAAGTTTCTCCTGTGAGCACAGAACTGTATCTTCTCCAGATTCCTCCATTATTTGAATCTCTTGGGACTGAAATCTCAAATTTATGTCTCTTTCCTCCTCTATGGGAATTATCTAATTAGTGACCACAGTTTGGTTTTATTTCGTACTACTGATTATAGTTCCACTGCCAACAAACTAAATGAGACCCTTTTACCTTTCTTACAATTATTGATAAAGTCCCTGATGGTCTCTTCAACTCCCTATCCCCAACCTCTATGTCAAATTATTTCCCTCCAAGCAATCCAATCATATCACTCTGACACCCATAAACCTTCCCCAACTCCCCATTGTTTACTGGATTCCATCTTAAACCTTCACCTTGGCCTTCACAATTGACCCCAATATATTTTTACAGCCTCCGCTGTCCTCCCCTCCTCTACACAAAACATCGACTACAGACAAATGTATTTACTTACTCTCTTCCAAATACAGTTTGCTCCTTTCATTCATCATGCTTTTTCTTAGGCCACTTACCCACCAGGACTGACTTCCAAACTCAATCCTAACTCCCAAGACCAGGGTCAGTTTCTACTTCCTTAGTAATGAGGTTCTTCAATCTGTAGCTTGAACTCCTTCCTAAAAATTTCCCATAGTTATTATTGCTATAATTTATTTTATAATTAGCCATTTATGGCCTACGATCTCTTCAATTATTACTTTCAATTGTTAAGTGCTTTACTGTTATTTAATTTTTCATGTTTTAAATCTTGTATCCTCAATTTGTTTACCTTTTCTTTAGACAGGGACAAGTTTATCCTTTTTGTATCTCACAAAGCATTTAAGAGCAACTTGCCATGGTAGGAGCTCAGTAAATGTTAAATGTTTGTTGCTTCAGTTTGTTGTCTAGATGTGTTAAGAAGAGCTTACCTCTAATATTTAAGAGCCATTTAAGGTCATCACTTTATATTCTTTCAGTCAACTTTGCCTTCATGGTTGTCTTCAGAGTTTTGAGAAAGCATACATCTCCAAAATGTTTGTGCATCTTTCATGATTTGTACCCTGCATCCCTTTTCCTGGCTTCATGTACCAGTATATGGCAGATTTGGCTGTTTACCATTAAACTAACTAACTGTGATTTTTAAACTTTTAGAGTAGAGAGCTAGATTAATTTTGTTAGTTTTGTGAAATAAAAATTGTCTTCCTACCCCTCAACTCTACATACATCTCACTCAATAAAACTGTTTTTTTTTTTAAGTGAGCTAAGTTACCCATTACAATTTCATGAAGTAACATTGAAAATGCTTTTCAAAGGAATTAGTGTGAATGCTCATTGACTTATGTGAGAAAAGCTGGATAGCTGCAAACCATGAAATGCAGTCAACCAATTATTATCCTCACATGGCTTCAGTTTTCCAGAGAACCAGGGACTGGCAGTCAATTGCTGACCAGCCAGGTTCTACCTCCAGCTCACACCCAGCCCACTTTATGCAACCACACTGAAAGTGAAAAGTTCCTTTGGTCCAACTCACTAAATATTGATCTAAGGATGAAAAGCAAGGACGTACAGCAGCAAAGTCTATTCAGAGAGTTTATGAGGATGATGCAGTGACTGAAAGAAGATGCAGGAGGTGGTTTTCCTGTTTCCAAAGCGGGGATTTCAGTTTGAAAAACAAGCCAAAAGAGGTTCATCCAAAAAAACTTGATTCCAAAGTATTGGAAGCTGTTGTCACAGAAAACCCCACCATTACCTCTAAGGAACTTGCAGAACAATTTAACATGGCCCATACATCTGTGCTACGCCGACTGAAAAGGATCAGAAAGGTTTCAATAGTTGGAAAATGTGTTGCACATGAACTGTCTCCAGAGAATCTGCAACAGCGTGTTGCTTGTTGTGAATCATTGCTTTCACGACACCTTCAGCACCATTTTTAGGTAGGCTTGTTAGGTGCCGAGAAGTGGATTCTTTACCACAACATGAAATGTCACCCATTGTGGATCTGTTGAGGAGGAAGAAGAGTTCAACCACCAAGAGGAGGACTTCATCCAAAGAAGATCATGTTGAGTGTATGGTGGAATATGGAAGGAATTGTCCATTACAAACCGTTAAACAACAATCAAACAATTACTGCTAATCTTTACTGTGAACAACTTTGTCATCTGAAAGCAGCTTTGAACCAAGAGTGACCCTCCTTAGTCAACAGAAAGGGTGTCATCTTCCAACACAATAATGCTTGTTCTCACACAGCTCTACTCACCAAAAATTTCTTGAAAGAGCTTGGCTGGGAAATAGTGCCTCATCCTCCATATTCCCCTGAACTTGCTCCTTCTGATTATCACTTGTTTCTGGGACTACAGAACCATTTTTATGGTCTTAGGTTGACATCAAGAGAAGAGGTTGAAAATGAGTTGGATTCATATTTTGCTTCAAAACCTAAAGAATTTTACAAGCATGGCAGATGGAATGAGGTTCTAGAAAGCAAAGGAGGTTATGTTAATGAATAAATATTTTCATAATCATGGGCTTTTTCATTTTTAAAATAGACCTTGAAATCGGACATTATTTTTGCACCAACTTTATATTTGCTATTTATGACCTAAGCAAAACTTAAGACACAAAATTCCTCAATGGCAAAGATTATGCTTTATTTGTCTTTGCATCTATCTACCTCTCCTTTCCCTTTTGCTCAGACTTAGTGTAGAGACTGCATGAAGCTGGTGCCATTTGAGAAGTTGCACCATGGTTGCTTAGATGTATCTGTGCCTATAGTGGACAGGTGATCTCTTTGTCACTCTCAGGTTCTACTCCTCCTGCTTGTGGAAACTGTCCACATTTCATCTGGAAACCCACTCATATCCTGTTTTCAGTCCATGTGGTTCCATATGGTTCCATGTGGTTCCAGGGCAGACAATTCTACCCTGAGTTAAGTGTGCCGTATGATTCAGGCCATCCCAAGAGACCATTGCATTTATTAGTAATCAGCTTAGAAAGGGTTTATGGCCCTATCAGGGCCAGTGAGATGTCTTGAGATTTTTGCTGAGGTGTTTGTCAGAGAGAGGCACTCTTTCTGCTTGCTGGATTTGAAGCTAACTCCATGCTGTCATTTGGAATTGGGAGTTTTAAGCTAACAAAATGAAGGGCTAGGTCAAAATGTGAGGCCAACAGCAACAGTCATGATTACATCAAGTGAACCCCAAAGTCAATCATTTCTGAAGCCCTGACTATCTCTCATTAATAAATCCCTTTTCTGCTTAAACCCTTTTGAGTTTTCTGTTACTTGCTACTGACACAGTCCTCCTAAAATAAACCTTTATAAAGGACCTTCTTTGACTCCTAAAAACTGCAAAAACAGTGATAATGTCTACTGAAAATTATGAGAAAAGGCTGCTTGGGTGGTATTTAAGCTGATGTCAGGAAAGATCATGCCCTGCCAATAGAAAACATAATTGAAAAGCAAAAGTTTGAAGAATCAACTGCTTTTTGGGTGTGCCTTTTGTTTTATGCCACGGCTTTCTTCTGTGAGTGCTGATAAATGAGAACAAGTTATTTACTTAGTAAGTGCTTTAACAGCAGTTTAGTGGGGAAGATTGGTGTCTGAGTCACTGTCAGAGCAGTGTTTGGGGGCCATCTCCAAAGCTAGAAGAGAGGCCCTCTCTTAAATGTAGGATTGGGCCAGGCAGCTGTGGGAAAAGGTGCAGGCTGAAGGCAGTCCAAGGCTCTGAGAGGAGCCCTGAAGGCTCATACACCTTGACCACTTTCCACAGGGGATGAGGAGGGAGGCAAGGGACTGTAGCCTAATTCAAAAAGGCAGTTCTCAGGAGGAAGGTTCCTCACAAAGTGTCTACCCTCGCTGGATATTGACAGCATGGTTTCATTACTTAAGTTCTGGATCATGTCAGAACATCGCCCAGAGGGCTATGCCCATTGCTTAGTGAGTATCTTTGATATTATTAACCTTGAGTGACTTGAATAAACAGTGGAGTCTTGGCCATGATTTGATTTTCTTCATCATATGTTGATATTTTTTCTAAGTAAAAACAGTAGCTTCCTACTTCCCTGAGATCCAGCTCAGAGGACACCTTAAACAACAATGTTGAAATTTTTATTTCATTTCCAGGAAAATGAGTTTGTTGTGTCTCAATAGAATTGCTCTCTGAGACAAAACTATCTTTTGCAGCAACAACCCGACAAAATCCTGCAGGAAAGGGACACACAGCATCCACAAAGGGGAAAATCAGCAATTTCCTTTCTTCTCTCTCTTTTTTTCTCCCTTTTAGCTCTGAGCTATGAATGTGCTTAAAAGTCCAGTGATGATGCCAGTTCTGAATGGTCCTTGATCTTCAGGACAAGTTCAAAGATATCGAAAGCTGGTCTCCAAGGCTGATGAGAAAATGATGCTTTCTTCTTTGCTGCCAAAAGAGTTTAAAGTCTGAGGCTTTAAAGAAATTCAAAGATGAGGACGAAGAGGAAAGTTCAAGATTGTTCTCTGACGTTGGAAGATAGGGCTTTTTTTTTTTCCTGCTGGCAAATCAAATTCACACAGCTGTGCCTTACAAACAATTAGACACACCTAGAAGATCAGACTGGAATGCCAAGAAAATGTCCCCAGGAGAGAAAGAGTAAACATTCTGACATCATGTGCACTGATTGGATTTTTAAATTCTGAGGTCTTTTCACATAGATTTTACTCAGATAAAACTCCAGGCATCTGAACCATATGCCTAAGTGTTTTCTCTACGCTGCTGGCCTGGGCAGCTGGCAAAACATGATCTAGGACTGATAAACTGTTCTGACAAAAGCACTTCAGAGGGATCTTCGGACAGGGTCTGAAAGATGTCTGAATTTTAAAAAGGTACTAATTGCTCAAAGGATGAAACAATTCCTCTGAAATGTAACCCAGTACCTTAATAGAACCCAGAGCGACTCTGAGAGAGTCTCAGAGAGAAAACCTATTTGCTTTCTAATTCCTGCGAAAGAGGCATATATACCCTCTAAGCATGGGGTGACATAAAAGAATGCACTACTTTTCGGGCACTGATGTTCAAGAACTGGAACAAAAACTTGACTTTAAAAACTGAGTGAGAAACAAAAGGGCAAAAATCTATTATGAAGGAACTATGAAGATGATGTCTGTCAATCCAATCCTTCCAAAAGCCATTGCAGAGAACCATCAGGAAGACAGGGAAGGGACTGTGCCCAAAGGATGCGACTGGATGGGCTATCCATACACTCAGTACCTCCAGCCCTCCAGGGAGAATATGAACCCCACATCTGGGGTCTGGTCTGCCTCTGGCACATGCAGTTATGGATTCTATATCAACAATCAAGAGCTGTCTAGTAAGAATTTATGAAACATATAAAATCCTATATTACTAAACAGTAAACTAAGTAAGCACTTCAATAGCCAGATGCCATCTGAACCAATGAGGGCATACGAACTTGGATGCCTATTGCCATGTGCCACAGTGCCTCCATGGCAGGAGATTCTAAAGATTTCTAGTTCTCTAACGATCACGTCTCATTCCTATTTTTTTAATCTAAAGAACTTGGAACTCGAAGATAACTAAGCAACTCATTGCCTGACACACAAGTGTATGTCCAAGTAGGACCCTTAGCTCTTAATCTCCATTGCCATGATATTTGTGATAAGAAGAGATAAACCAAACCCAATAAAGAAGGATAGTTTCAGGATAGTTATTCTGTGCCCCAGATGAACAATTAATATATGACTGCTGTCTGCAAAGGTATGATCTAAACAAATGACAACATCAAAAACATCCCAAGCTTATTCAATATGCACACATCAGTCTCTGGTGATGTCTCTGAGAATTAACTGAGTGTAAAATATTGTGTAGAAATGGGAGTACTGTCATGGTAATGAAGGGTAATGGTTTTACAAAATACAGCAGTGAGCCCAGGGTCCCATTACCCTTCCCTCAACCTCCTTCTTCTCCGCCTCTTTCTTCCATGAAGGCAGCAATGCAGAGCCAAGGGAGTTGCTGAGATTACTAAACAGAAGATAAATCACGGTTGTATGGCCTACAGCACCACCAGAGTTCAGGAAGGAGTTGTTATGGTGGCGGCAGCATGTCTTCTATAAAAGAGAAACTGGTATTGTCCACTCTTCATAAAGCAAATTAAATTCCTTTGAGCTTATTTACCAACTTGAAGATGGCTATATTCTCTGCAAGCAGAAGTTTCAGAGTGAGATTATGCTATTGCTTCCTCCTCTTGCCTCTATGGTATAGCCCAAGAGAGGTGACCAGTCAGACGGCATCTGTGCTAATGACGCTCTCTCCTGTCTTCAGAATATGCTGGAATTCAACCTTCTGTTTGGCTGGATTTTTGAGTTTGAGGATTTTTGTATGTTTGTTTTGGGAGGGAGAAAATGTTATTACCTTTAAAGATGCCTGCTATGGAGGTCTTGGCACTTCTGAGTCACTTATTGCTTGTTGGGCACCTGCTACACACCAGTTTCTATTTATGCTTACTGCATGTACATACCTGAACTCATTTAAAGACAATAATCTCTTATGAGGTAAACATCATATTTCCTCATTATCCAAACTGATACTCCAAGAAGTTAAGTGTCTTGCCCATGGTCAAATGTAATAGAAATTATTGGAAGCTCTGACCGATGTTGCTCAGTTGGTTGGGCACTGTCCCACATAGCAGAAGGTTGCAGGTTTGATTCCCAGTCAGAGCACATGCCTGGGTTGCAGGTTCAATCCCCAGTCAGGGTACATATGAGAGGCAACCAATTGATGTTTCTCTTTCATACTGATGTCTCTCTCCCTCTCTTTCTCTTTCCCTTCCCCTCTCTCTAAAAAGAAATAAATTAAAACTTTTTTAAAGAAATGATTGAAAAATTAGAAACTCTCTATGCATCCTTTCACTATCCCAGAGCCACTTTTCCAGAACCATAGCTCTGCGGAACACATCAGAACCCAGAGGGAGCTGCCACTATCACATGGTCTGTACCAATTTAAACCCGCCTGCAATATTCCCATGTATACAAGATGTGAATGTGTCTGCATTTGCCCAACTTGTCTATAAAGTGTGGGTAAAAATACACACCTGAATCTCATGTATAACTGGCTAGTATGGGTGACCAAAAGGAGTATCTAGAGCTTACTAAGAAACATTTCAGTGGCATATGAATGACTCAGTGGTCCCAGCTCCCTGGTACATACTACTAACCTTCTTACTTGGCTTCTTGAGTAAGAGATAAAGGTCAAAGTAATCCATTTTTATCACATGTTAGAAGGTTCTAAGTATGGTATAGTTGCATTTAGAAAGCATATAATCATTAACACATATTTTTGGATTATTTCTGAATTGCTATGCTCTGGTTAGTGCCAAAAACTAAACTCTGAGGAGAACCACGTTGAAGAAGACTGGTTCTCAATGTAGTGACAAGCTGACCTCACGGCCATCTCTGTGCCACCTGTAATTCTCTCACTGCATCAGATTGACACTATGGTTACATAACTATGTACCTGAAATTTTATCAGGTTGGAATCTGTTCAGCTTTTCTCAAGTCTCTGTCTCCCAATTTTTCTGGTTATGTGCTGCATAAGAAATCACTTCTCCTTCAAAAATAGCTATAGATACAGTCAAAGTCACAAAGAGCACTTCTCAAAATTTCCCACCGAAATCTCCCAGGACAGGTGGTCAGCACATCATCATGAAGGTTAGCACCAAGGCCTTCAGCAAGTGAACAGCTTCTTCAAAGTCTCATGTTTTATCTTAAAACTCATGGAAATCTTTTATTTTCCCCATAAGTCCACATATTTGACTATAGAAATATTTGATATTGCTTATATACTTACAGCTGGAGCTTCAGGAGGAGGAATCAGATGCAGCCATTGCTTCAAATGCCACCATATATCCTGAGGGTACAAATACGAATCTGAGGTCCTTGGTTCTTAAAAACCAGGGCAAAGGGAAGAAACAGGAAGAAACAGCACAAGAGAAGTTGTCTGGCCAACTGAAGCTCAGAGTTCAATTTATTGTTAATTGGAAAAAAACCCAGCCTGCCCTATTTTAAACAAGACAATGCAAATGTATGTGAACTTTGCTGTGCTAGCAACACAGCCACCACCTCAGAGAAAGGAGCAATTGTCAGAGGGTTATTGAAGGCTTATTTCCCAGGCAGGGCCCCTGGTGTGCAACCAAAAAGCTGACTCATTGGAATGCTACTGCACTGACCCAGCCTGGAAGGTTCTGAGAGATGATGTCAGAAGAAGTCTTCAGAGACTTCCAGCCAAGATGGAGCTCTAGACAGACATGCTGCATCTCCCTCCACAACTAAGAAGGAATACAACTACCTCAAAACTAGAAACAACCAGAAGTTTCACTAAATCAAACTGCATGGAAGTCCAGCAAACAAAGATATAAAGAAGAAATACTCATCAAGACAGGTAGGAGGGGCAGAGCCAGGGTGGAGAGGATGCAGTGTGGTGGTAGCAGCAGTGGCGGCAGCAGGCCAGCAGAAAGCACAGTTACATGTTTTAAAAAGTCAGGAGGGACACCCGGGGAGTGTTTCCAGCTCCTCACCAGAACTCGAAGCTCACTGTCCCAGCCCCGGGGAAAATCAAGCCTCATTGCTTCTGACTGTGCAAACCAATGGGGTTGGGGTGGAGGAAAAAACTGCTGGTCTCTCAGCAGAGTCCATTTGTTTAAAGGGCCACCACGGTCATAAAATGTCTGCAGACCCACCCAGTCTGGGAACGAAGACCAAGGCAATAGCCAGAGGGGTTCCAGTGCCATACGGAAGTGGGAAAAGTGCCTGGAAAAGGGGAAAATGCTGAGCAAGTGGCATTGCTCCCTCTCAGACCCCTCCCCCATATACAGTGCCACATGTGGTGGAACAGGTCGCCTTGTACTGACAAATACCTAAGGCTCCACCCCTTACAATGTAACAGGTGCAACAGCTCTACCTAAGACACAGAGGCAAAAAAACACAGGAGCTTGTCAAGATGAGGAGACCGAGAAGTATGGCCCAAAAGGGGGAACAAATTAAGGTGCCAGTGGGAGAACTAAGTGACGCGGAGATAGTCAAGCTAACAAAGGATAGCCAACCTAACAGATGTAGAGTTCAAAACACTGGTGATAAAGATGCTCACAGGCTTGACAGATATGCTCAAGTACGACAAATGTATAAGGGAAGAAGTGAAGGCTATGCTAAATGAAACAAAGGAAAATCTACACGAAACCAGTGGTGAAGGGAAGAAAACCGGGGTTCAAATCAATGATTTTGGAACATAAGGAAGAAAAAAACAGTCAACCAATACAGAATGAAGAAACGAGAATTGAAAAAAATGAGGAGATGCTTAGGAACCTCTGGTACAACTTTGAATGTGCCAACATCTGAACTATACAGGTGCCAGAAGGAGAAGAGGAAGAGCAAAAAATTGAAAGCTATGTCAGAAAATAATGAAGGAAAACTCCCCAAATTTGGTGAAGAAAATAGACATACAAGTCCAGGAAGCAAAGAGAGTCCCAAACAAGCTAGACCCAAAAAGGACCACACCACAACACATCATACTTAAAATGCCAAAGGTTAAAGATAAAGAGAGAATCTTAAAAGCAGTAAGAGAAAAGCAGAGAGTTACCTACAAAGGGTGCCTATGAGACTATCAGCTGATTTCTCAAAAGGAACTTTGTAGGCAAGAAGGGGCTGGCAAGAAGTACATATTCAATGTGATAAAAAGCAAGGACTGACAACCAGCAAAGCTATAATTTAGAATGGAAGGGCAGATAAAGTGCTTGCCAGACAAGGTAAAGCTAAAGGAGTTCATCATCA
Source organism: Furipterus horrens (assembly GCF_987537825.1). NCBI lineage: Eukaryota > Metazoa > Chordata > Mammalia > Chiroptera > Furipteridae > Furipterus > Furipterus horrens. The sequence continues at coordinate 46,407,624 of NW_028327175.1, forward strand.
CCAAATGTCAAAGGGACTTACTTAAGAAAAAGATCAAAATTATGAACATTAAAATGAGAACAAACTCACAACTATCAACAACTGAATCTAAAAAATAAAAACAAACTACAACTAAGCAAACTAGAATAGGAACAGAATCATAGGTATGGGGATCATTTGGAGGGTCATCAGCTGGAAGGCGGAAGAGGGAAAAATGGATAAATGGTACAGGGAAACCCTTTGAGTACCATGCGTAATTCAAAATTTGGATCAACATGAGAAAAAATTATATCAATATATAACCTGAGGTACAAAAAAAGAGAGCAAAACATAAAATATTAATTATTCCATTGTTATTTACATTTATAGCCATCAAAAAAAAAAAGTCGCTGGGAATGACGTTGGCACTTTTGGGAAAATTTGTCAGCATCGCTCATAGCGATGTTGGCACTCAAAGAGTTAAGAAGCATAATTGGTTGGTACAAAATAGACAGGAGGAAGTTAAGCATAATATAGGAAAGGGTGAAGCCAAAGAATTTATGTGCATGACCCATGGACATGAACTAAGGGAGGCAGTATTGCTGGAGGGACGGGGGGTCCTAGGAAGAGGGGAGCAAAGGGAAAAAAAATTGGTGGACTACAGTAACAACGTAATCAATAAAATATACTTAAAAATAAAATAAAATAGATAATGATACCAGCAAAAAAAAAAAAGAAGAAGAAGAAGAAGTCATCAATCTCCTTCCACCAGACCTCATGGGCCAGCATGGCTGCCTCTGGCTCTTAGATTAAGCCAATTCTATATCAAGATAATTGCATAGAAACAATTTTTTTTCTCTACTTTTCTAGAGACGGGAAAACCCAGCAAATGTAATGAAAATAAAGCTAAAATCGTTTTTACAATTTTCAAGTAAAGGAAATTGTATACATGAGAGCTAAACTTCTATTCCCTCCGGAATACTGGAGCCTAGAGGACTGGGGAAGGTGGCAATTCATTCTGGTGTGAAGACAAACTAAAAATAAAAATAAAAAATGAAGAAGAAAAAGACGAAGAAGGAGAAGGAGGAGGGGGTAGGGGAGGAGAAGAGAAAGAAAAAGAAAAGAGGAAGATATAATAAAGGGAAAGAGGAGAATAACTTGAGAGTAGGCTATTCCATAGTCAGGCAGTCGATACTTTAAGGACTTTAAGAGCAAACAAACTTTAAGACGTCACCCTAACAGCACCTGAAGAGATTAAAGTGGGAGTTAAGTATAGATCCGAGTTGGATTTTTGAGCTGGGAGAAAAGATGGAACTCAGGGCCCAGGGGGGCAATGCTAACTAATATTTCCAAGGCACACAACGTGTCTACTCTTCCCAGGGCTTCCTGTGTTTCGGCACCCACAAGCCACCTTGCCAGGAAGGGGAAGAAGCATCCCTCTCCCTGTGTTATAGGGGAGAAATCTGTGGCCCAGAGGAGTCAAGCGGCTTGCCCAAGGTCACACAGCTTATAAGTCTCCTCTCTGTGCCTCATGCTAAATCTCTTCATCTTGAAATAGAGTAGAGCCCTGTTCAAAAGCAACCTGGAAGGCCTATGGTCTGTCCTTTTCTGTCATCAGTCTAAGCCTTGCACACTGGGTGGAGGTAGGAGTCACTTACCTTGGAGGGAGGGAGCCTGCCTTGTCTGCCTTATGTCCTCTGCTTGCCACCGCAGAAGCAAAAACTCTTTGTGTTTCACCATGGGAGACACGAAGCAGCATCGCGCTACTGATGAAATTGGCCTACAAAAGTAAAAGACCTATTAGACATTTTTTCTTTTCTCTACTATTTAAGCCTCTCCTCTTTCAGGAAGCCTTCCCTTGTTACTCTGAGACTCAGTGTTCTCTGCCCTTTCTCTATTCTGATAGCAAGAGAAGAAGGGGTTTATATACTATCTGATATTGTTCCTTAATTAATTCATTTGCATGAACCTTACCTCTCCCACCAGACTATAGATATCTTTAAAGATTAGAATACCTGTTGCCTATGTCTCCCTCTTTTACCACATCACTAAGCACAAAGCTGGGCACATTACAAATGCTCAGTCAGTACCATGGACTGTTAATCTGGAAGCAGAACCCTAGAGTCTCAAAAGAGCACCTGATGGCTATGGAAAGACGATGTCCTACGTTGATCCTCCTGGTGAGACAGGTGTCTACAATGAGACATGGCCCATTCCAGTGAGCTGCCTCGGTTTGCTTTTAGTGTCAAATACTTCCCTAGGATTTCTCCTTTCAGCCTCGAGAAATGACTAGCATGGGCAGGGTAATCAATCATTCTGGTATTCTACATCAACACTGAGTCATGAATAGGGAAATTCCAAGAAATTTACTTTTCTTTTTCATATGCTAGTTTCCTCATTTCAAAGTGGGACTAGGGGAGGCTCCCTAGCAGCCCAAGGCTCTGTAAAGATTAAATATCCTATAAAATTCCAACATCTTGCCAACACAAAATGGTACATAGTTGCCTGGTTACTCTGACATACAAGATGAAAGGAGACTGTTAGGAGGTTCAGATCTCCTGGTGGCTCTCACAATCCATGGGACTTGTAGCAACATGTAGTTATCTCTACCCAGGAAAGAACCTCTACAAAAGAGACAACAGATTTTCTACGAGCCTAAGAGAACTTGATTAAACAATGTCCTTAAGTCCTGACAGAAGTAGCTGACTAACAGGAACCTGTCCAGGTAAGCCCACACTCTGGCAGGGCTATTCGATGGCTTCCCATTGCTTGGAGGTCTTACTGAACATTGGAGTTGGCATCTATTGAAAACACAAAAGGGAATGAAAAACAATCAAGAAACACTCCTTCCAGCGCAGACACAATAGCCCTTTGTTTTGTATATTCTCTATGCAAGAACATGGCGATTATTTTCTGAGCCAACTTGCTTAAGCAACAAAGTATTTCAGGGTGAAATGCAGAGGTACAATTAGCATATTAAAGCTAATGAAACTAATAGTTACAAATTAAGCCCATATACGATGGTGATATCACAAAACTACCTTCCCTTCTTTGCTGTCTTGGGGAAACATCCCGGATGCATCAGGAAAAATTAGCTGTGTTTTCTAGGAGCTGAAACAGTAAAATGCCTGGTGCACAGAACACATTTCACAATTTTTAAGCGAGCTGAATGAAATTTTTATCGCCGGAAGCAAACTTTCACCAGGTGGACCTCTGTCTAGTGTGAAGCAGGGAACTCTTGCTGGCACCCTGAAGGCAAAGAATATCAGGTCTCTTTTCCTTCTCATCCTTTGCCTCTTCTAACCACACTCTTCGCTTTTGCAACGCATGCATCACTAAGGAAACCATGGTAACATTAGTGCTTTTACTGAGCATAGCAACAGCTCAAAAAGAAGGGGAATGGGTCCAGCTTATTGTTTAAAACCAGAAGTACAATTTGGGGAATCATTCTGAAATATTCCATAATTTGAAAAAATTGCTAGGTAGTTAGAAAAATTTGCTAGGTGGTAGTTACAAGTTACTAACTGCAGTGTTGGTTTGATAAAATTCCACCAAGCCTCTGAAATTCAGGAGCAATAAGGAGACTGGCTGGTGGGTAAAGTTCCCAGGTGAGGAGAATTTGGTCTGCCATGCAATCTGATTGTCTGGCTCTAGGAGCACTGTCTAGTGAAGTCTCAGGGGTCTTTTCTGACAAATTTTATTGCTTACCATTTTGTCCTCACTTGTGTTGAACCACCACACACAGGCTGTTGAATTCAGCTGTCTGAGGAAAAATTATACCAACCACATGTCTCTGCAGAAGGGATAGAATATATTGTTTATTTCATATCTACAAAGCTAAGCAATGTGGAAAACACCACGCCTGCTCAGTCACCTTCCATAAGGACAAATGAAGAAGCATCAAGGTAATCTTAGACCAAATACTCATCAATTTATAATCAGATGAAATTTGAGATAATAAAAAACATTGACTTAAATTTTAGAGGTAAATGCTTCTGAATTTGTCACCTCAATTTTCAGTAATAAGGGAGCTCTTTATCAAAATGGCTTGGGTTTGCCAATCTGAAGTCTTGATATCACTGGCTAGCTTTCTTTCTGCAATTTATTTACTTTATTTGTAAAAGTGAACTCCTTCTTAGTAAGAAAAACTTCTCTGTAAGAATATTTCTTTTGCTTCTTTGTATTCCCTCTTCTACACATAAGTACTTTTCCATGGTTGGCACCCAGTAAATATTTCCTGAAAGAACAAGTGGAGGAATGAAGAAGGACAATTTAGATGTCACGTGTCTGCCAAAAGAATGAGGAAAATGGTGTAAAATCACTTACAAAAGTCAATATAAAACAAACATAAGAAGTTTTATTCATGATAAGGCAATGCTATTATTTTATTAATGTCCCTGAAAAATAAATGTGTCCAAAGAACATTTATTTGGTGAATGCAATCAAAGAACCAGGAATTCAGCCGAGACATCAGTGTGCCCAGGTATGTGACTGCTAATCCAGTTGGCCCCTTTGCAGTCACTGTCCCATTGTACCTTAGTGGTGATCCAGCATTCCTGCTGGGAATCAGAAAGAAAGGAAAAGGAAGGCTGGGCTTCAGCTGTGCCATGGTGTGGTCAAAAACGTATTGTCTGAGAACTTGGAGCCCTGGTATCTACAACAAGATAACAATAACATCTCATCTAGAAACAAAGATCCTTTTCACCAAGTTGGCCTTGGCATGAGATTGTCGGGGAAAGTTCTGTTTTCTTCAGAGGAAGCAGAGAGAAGTGAAGCAGGAAGCAGATGGCAGCAGAAGATCTGCCCAATTCCAGGCTTGTTCACTGCTCTGTGCCCAGGTCCCCTCCTCAGACCTGGGGACAGGCTTCCTGGCCATTGCTCAGTGACACTCCATTCCTGGCCATTGGTCTTCCCTCTGTGGCTCATCCACTAGCAAAAGACAGAGCAGGGGCTAGTCTGAGAGAGGCTGGACTATTATTGTCTGCTGTCCCAGAGCCCTCCCCATCCTTCCATCCCATCCTGTCTGTTAGGTTACTGGGAGCCAGTCCCCTTGCCAGAAGGAAAATTAAAAGACAGAAGAAGGAAGAGAGGGGTTTTTTGTCTGCTGCTGTGTTGCCACCAACAGCAGTTGTACCAGACCAGCAACACTGGGCTCCCGCCGTTCCCCAGGGGACTGTGAGTCCTAGCCGTCTCAGTGCCTGTTTCGCCAGCATCAAAGTGCCCTGATCCTGTTCGGAGGGGACAGCACAGACTCAAGAGCAGCAGTGGCTGCAGCAGCAGCTCAGCCGAGAGCATGGACTTATAGGTTCCAGCTCTGGGTCAAAACCAGCATCCCCATCTCTGGGGAACACCTGCCTCACCCTTTGCTCCCCGATGCCCCTTCAGCACTTTTTAACCTTTTTCCCTCTATTAATCTGCTTTGTTTGAAGCACCCAGTGATTAATATACCTCCAACAGCCCACCTCTCTCCCAGAACAGGCTCAAAGGCAAGGGAACAATGGCCTGCTTCATCTAGAAGCTAGGTGAGCAAGGATGAACTGAACACAGTGCCACACCTTACAAAACTCAACTCTGCTTTGAAAATCATGCAATTTGACAAGGCATCCTTCAGCCAACCTACCCATTATGACATGAGTTTACGGTGGACGCTATGATAGGCCACCCAGATGCCGCCTGAGGAATGAAGGACTTATGCCGCCCAACTTCTGGAATTTCCCCCAAAAGGCTGTCCCCAGCTGTCAGCCCTCTTCAGAAGTTGCCTTGGCTGGAAAAAACTGCCTCTCCCAAGATCATACCTCCTTCCAGCAGCAGCCCACATGTGGTAACAGATTGACAGGAGGTATAAAGGTCCAGATCCACATCCTAGCAATGAAGGGCCACCCCAGACAGGCTTTCGAGGGTGTCTGCTGAGCCCTTCATGGGGACTGCATTGCAGCTCTGTAGCTCCCTCTTTCCGGTCTGCTTCTTTCCCTTCTCTTCTGCGAAAGTTTACCCCAAGAGTTGCCCTTATTCACCTCCTTCATGCTAATCTCTGCCCCAGAGTTGCTGCCCAGGGGCCTAGTATTAGTTTGCTAGGACTGCCGTGCTGCCAAAACAAAGGACCACAGACAGAGTGGCTTAGGAAGCAGAAATGTATTGCTTCACAGTTTTCGCGCTTAGAAGTCCAAAATCAAGGTGTTGGCAGGGTGTGTTCTTTCTGAGAGCAGGGAGTGAAGGAAGGATCTGTTCCAGGCCTTTCTGTAGATTCTGTCTTCATGTTCATCTGATATTCTCCCTACATTTGAGTCTGTCCCCAAATTTCCCCTTTTTATGAGGACACCAGTTATATAGATTAGGCCTACCCTAATGACCTCATTTTAACTTGGTTGCATCTGCAAAGACCCCATCTCCAAATAAGGTCCTGGAGATAGAACTTTACTATATGAATTTGAGGGGGCAGGAGTTTGGGGGTCACAAGTCAACTCAACTCATAACAGGAACCCACCTGCAGCCACATTCAATTAGGTTTTCAACCAGGAGGACAAGGATATGGACCTGAAGGCTTTCTGAGCCCTCTCCAAGATTCAAGCCTAGTCATAGAAACCTGCCTTTCTGGAGGGTCTGCTCAGTCCAAACACTGAGGGGCAGAAAGATGTTCAGCCAGGTTACCCATGGGTCCTTCAGCACAGGTCGTCAAGATTTAAATCAGGAAGGACAGAGTCTGGTTCCCAGGCTAGAGACAAACCTGAAATGCAGAGTCTATTGGGAAATCTGTATTTACAAGGAAGCTATTTATTATACATAGCTGGGTGATGAGAAATACATCAGATATATTAACCTCTGCAAGGGTGTCTGGGAATGTACCGTAATTAGCTTTTTATGTCCTTTGTTCTCAGAATTAATAACTGTATGATGATGAGTGGAGGTGGGAGGTGGGAATCCAGACAAGCGATAAATATTTCACTAGAGAAAAATGCATTTTGTTGTTGTTGTTGTTTATTTATTGATAGGTTAAAATGGCCTCACTGAGGCTTTTCTCCAGGACAGACTGCTTTGCTTTCAAGCTGAAAATGCAAAGACACATTGCTGTGAAAAGCATTGTTGCAGCAAAAAGCCTGAAGCACCAACATTTTGTTAGTGGGGGCAGGGCAGCAGAAAACGTGGGTTACAGAGAAAGTCATATGAAAGCAACTCAAAGCCAGCCTGCACTTTGGAACTCCAGGATATTCTTATTCAAGTTGATGTTGCAGTTCGTACCTGAAGCCATCAAGACCATGTTTGGATGGGGCATCTGAAGAGGCACAAACAGACAGGGATACCATTTGGCCCCCGGCCCTCATTCCCAGCACACTCGCCTCAAAAACATCACAAGGCAGTGGAGGTCTGAGAATCATGTGCAAATATGCTCATGTGCCAAGAAAACCTAAGACGGCTATTTTCACAGCATATTGGGGCTTGGCCAGGTTCCAGAAACCATCAGCAAAGTAGCCTGCCCTGATACTTCAAAGGAAGAACTAGCACTGATAAATCCTGCCCCACACTTTCCACAGCACACACTTAATCTTGAGGCATATAATACCACAACAATGAGTCACCAGGCTGGAGCCTTAGGCTTCTCTCCAGGACAGGGAGAAAGAAAAAAGTCTCCCACAGCTGTTGTCCAGTCCAGGGCAATTCCCCTCACTCCTCACAACTGCACTAAAACAGAATAATAAAAACTGTCACAAGACAAGTGAATTACGGCCTGGTTTACCTGTAACAGAGCCCCTGACAGAACTGTAAGCACTCAGACCACCATTTTTCATTATCACATTTGATAAAATCCATCAGACAGGGGTACATCAATCTGCTTTATTCCTCAGATTGAGCTCAGAGATCTCAGGAGGCCTTTCTGCCATGAGACATACTCAGAGCTTTTCTTGAACACACACATACCACACACACCCCTCACTCAGAAGGTCTGGAACTTTGAGATCCTCAGTCTTCTGAATGTATTCAACATCAATTAAAATTCAGCAGATATTCATGAGACTACCCAACATAAATAATATCAACTCTAGGTGTCATGGAAGAGAAGAAAGCACCAAGGGAATGTCAAGGTCAAGGATGAAGGCCTTTGCTTCTTCATAAGGAGGGAAAAGGAAAAATGGTTTCTTTGCCACAAATCCTGCACTGTCGTCTGGAACGCCCATGGGCTGCTGGCAGTTCAGGCAGGCAGACTTTTCCCATCTGGTCATGTAGCAATGATCTGTGGAAGGATCATGGAAATTGTCTAAATCTTTTCTTGAATAACACAAACAAGCCAACAAATTCAGTGATTGCATAATAACCTGAAGGTTATGTGCTAGGAGACTCATTTGTTTTAGGTGTTTGCATGTGGCCTTGTTGCATTTGGGTGGGTTTCTGGGCACAAAGACCCTTTCCCATTTCATCCTGTCCAGACTCTTTCCTTGAGACAATTACTGTGTGTATCTCCTAAGGGTGCACACTTTCCAGATGACCCAAACAAATGTCCTTTTTCAAAGATTCTTCTTGGTTTAACTGGATTCTAATTTTCCTTCTACTCAGGTTTTCACCGGTCTCTCCTGGGAAACCAAGTGCAGTCAGATTAGACTCTGGCTTGCATTTGAGAACAGGCTCCACTGCCACCTCTGTCAATGAAAAAGGAAATGAGAAGTCACCAGTCTGTCTATTTACAGATGTCAATACAATCCCCCCCTCACCATTCCTCGGAGTTTTCAGAACTGCAGTCAACAAGACTATTTCAGGAGAGGTGGCCAACAGTGTGGTCTTTCACTGGTAAGGACCGCCTTTTTCATCACCTAAATTATAAAACCTGTTAACTTCTATGTGGGCCCTCAGTAAATTGTATTGAGTAATTCCATGCCCAGTATCCACCCAAACTTGAAGAAAGCAAAACTCGGAGAGCATTCTGTTGATTTACCAAAATAAGGAGGCTAGATTCTGTGCCAGACGTGCTTAAGACCCCTTAGGGAATAGCCAACAGTCCAAACCCTAAGCAGGGTGGCGGAAGAGCACAGCTCTCCACAAACACCTCTGGAGTCCAGGATCCTGCCACCTGTCAGCATGGGGGCGGGCATTGATGAGGCCCACAAGATGCATGGTAGGAAAGGAGCCTTGAGGTTCCTACACAAGCAGACTCGACTCCTGAGTATGCACTGGCGATTCAGCCCTCACTGGGAAGACAAGAAAATCAGGAAGAAGGTTTCCAGTAGTGGAAACTTCTCCAGAACATTTTTTTCAGCTCCTGGGATTGTTCTGGGTAGCTCTGGTGGAGCAAAAAGGCCACTTAATTGAAGTCAGAAAAGCAATTCCTTATTCAAACTCCATCACTTACTATCTTCCAGAACATAAGCAAATTATTTGGCTTCTCTGAGCTTCGTTCCCTATAAAGTTTTTATAAAGACTAAATAAAAAGGTATACGATATTAATAGGTAATATTTACTAAGCATTTCCTATGAGCCAGGTGCAGTGCTAAGGAAATAAATATCCCAGGGTTCAGATGAGAAACCAAGTGAAGCACAAAAATGAAGGCTCTTGCCCAAGGCCACAAAGTGAAAACAAGGCAGATGCCAATTTTATGTTTCAGTTATCCTCTTAGAACAATGAGAATTTAGGCAATCCTAAATCCAGTGGTAACACTTTTGGGTTGTTTGTTGAACGATTCACCTAGGACAGCCACTGTTATGCGATGACATTGGGGGATCAGTTAAGCTAGCAGGGGCATTTTGCTATTGTTTGTTTCATTTTGTTGTTAGTGGCCACAGCCTTCACAAGCACCTGGGAACCAAGGTGCCATCCTCCTGTAGCCCCCTGTGAACAGCTCTGGGGCTGAGCAAACTGGAGGTAAGAATGGAACACACAAAGATGGCATGCAAACACCCAAGGGTGGAAGACAAATCTTAGAAAATATACCAACCATTTACCACCACCACCACCCAGAAAAGCAGGTTTCTACTTTATAAAGGGAAGATTGGCAAGAATTCCAGGCCAGCTGCCCAAAATGGAAGGAGGAACTCTTCAAGCCAGGAAGGTTTCCATGTCTGCAAGTACTCAAGTAGAAGCCAGCAACCAGAGTTAGCAGTTCTGTGGCTGAGAACCCTTTCAGCTGAAATCATGCCTTGGTTCTACAATCCCAGAGCAATGGCCGCCCAAGCTTGCCTGAGCCACTCTGCTTCAGAGAGCCTCACTTCTAGCTCCAAGATGCAGGAAGGGGTGAGAAATGAAGAGGGAGTTACCCTGAGGTTTCTTTCTGTCCCAAAATTCTGAGATTCTTATTTGTATTGAAGAAGCTACTTTGAACCTACTCTAGGGAAGATAACCAGAACCCAAAACAATACTCAGCATGGGCCAAGTGCAATATTTCCAAAACTCTAGAGGATGCACTTTTTGTCTCTTTCCACAGAGGCTTGAAAAAGAGACATTTCAAAATGTCTACATTTTTCTTCTTTCTCTTCTCCTTCTCCTACTCCTGCTTCATCTTCTTGGCCATCATTAACACCAGCTGCATACTTAGGGAGGGCGTTCGTTTAGTCTATTAGTTTCTACCGAAAGGACCTTACACAAGCCTCAGCTCCCACTTGCCTAGTCATCGGAAGTAAACCATGTGTCACTGAATGCCAAGCACACTCCCATATGGACTGGAGCTGCAGAACATGTGTCCCCAAACAGAGCCCTGCCCCACACTGCTCCAAAAGGCACCCACCAACAGATCCGAGCTAAGGGAGTCTTGAAGCATCAAATGCTATGTTCATATCATTCATGTCACCCTACCTCCAAATGATCTAGCTACAGAAGCCTGACCTAAGAGCAGCCATTCTCTGGATTGGCCTAACACAAAAGTCAGGTGCAGCAAAGACAGTGGGATAAACTTAACCACTCAGGTTCTCTCTTCTGAAATCTAAAGGAGAATAACAGAGAGGGAGAGACAGAGACATCCACAGGTTGGAAGGTGGGAAGGAAACAAAACTGAGAGACATTCAGCAGAAACCTAGAGCAGTAGAAACCACAGGAGGGAGAAATGAAGGGTCAGCCAGAGCTAAGATGATCCTGGAATACTAGAAAGTAGAAACCGAGTGGCATACCAGAGATGAGTAACTTGGTTGTGTAGTGTCATGAACGGTAGAAAATTAGAAAGTTCCTGCCACTATAGGGCAACAAGATAATCCACTTCCCAGAGTTGATTTTGATCCTACATAACCCCCGAGTCCTGTCATCTGTTCTCCATAAAGACTTAGCTCTGTAATTTCCCATGTGGTGTGGTACAGATTCCTAACTACATGTATCCATCAATGAATAAATCTCCATTTCTTCATTGTAACCTGAGTTGGTCTCTCTTTCTCATCATCAAAAATGCCTAATAAATATAAAATGCCACATGGACTCATTGGCTGAACAATGATTTCTAATCTGTTCTCAGCTCCACCAACATTGATGCTTCTGTTCTTGAAAATTCCAGGATTCCTCCTTCATTTCCATCAAATTGATGACTTGCTTGATTTTAAAATGCTCTAAACCTTTTATTTCCACAATGCCCTTATACCCTCTGTAATATACTTCTCATGCTGTCTCTAGCCACCCATAACTAAAAGCACTGATGCTGTGACTTCAACTATCATCTTACACTTCTATTTTCTCAGACAGATTTTTCCACCTACTTTTCCAATTGATTTCAAGTGTATTATCTCTTTTGAATCTTGCTATAATAATACCTATTTGCACAGTGCTCTACATTTTCACATCCATAATCTTACTTGATTAGATTCACTTAACAACTCTGCGAGTGTAATACTCTCATTTTACAGGTGAGAAAACTGAGATTCAGGGATGACAAAGAACCCATTTAAGTTTACACAACACAGAATGGTTTCTATTGGGATTTAGGGTCTCCATACAGTGTTAAAATACTTTGTGATTTGTCTTTTCCACCATGGACACACAGGCTACTCTTAGATGTGCCAACATGGCTTTGGAAGTTCCTAGTTTCTTGTCTGTTTATTAAGTCAAAGGTCCCTTAGGTTTTCACCGCACCATCCCACGTGGCTGTGATCTTCCCCATGGCTCGGTGGCCACTGCTGCAGTAACACTCAAAGGATGACTGTATGACAAGGAAACTCTCTTTTCTTTTACACAGTTGCACATGTGATCCATTGATAAGATTAATTTAGTTCATAGACCTATTTCTTCCTACTCATGTGATTTATGTATGTGTCTCATAACTCAGGTTACCTGAGGCAAAGCCCAAACACGAAGACCTAACACATTGATACTTTCAGATTAGGGACTCAAATCCACCTATAATAAATACATTGTACCATTTCAGCTAACCCTGGCTGGTTTGGCTCAGTGGATTGAGCGTCGGCCTGCGAGCTAAGTGTCGCTGGTTCGATCTTCCAGTCAGGGCACATCAGAGAAGGAAAACTCTGACTCCAAAAACCTCCGCTGCCTTGCGGCATACCTCTTCAGGGGAAAGGCTAAGGGAGTAAACCCCGACAGAAAATCCGGAGCCGGAGTCCCTAAGGCGGTTTGACGTTGTAGTCAACACCGGCAACTCCTGCGGCGCACCCGAAGCCAAGCTGTATTGACTCCGTCTTTCCCTTGGACCCTTCAGCTGCGAAGAGAGGGGGGGTCTGCTGCATGGGCAACAGCAGACCCTCCATATCACCCTGCCCAGGCTCTGTAGCTTCAGCTTCACTGGAGAGGACACTCCAGCGTCATCGCAAGATGTCGATTCAACACGGGAGGAGACAGATACCGTGTCACTCCCAAGTCGGACTGCACAACCATTCTCGGCGGTGCAGATAGACTCTTAAGAAGCTACACCATCGTCTCTTGAGACAGACGGCTGCCGACGACGACGACCATTTCAGCTTGTGGGACAGAATGCTGAGCTCAGTTTGATTCAAGAGACAGAGACTCAAAATAGAAACTGTTATTCATTTTTATCTATAATAAGGGTGGTCGCTCTAATAATAACACAAGAAGCTCATTGTTTTATCATTTCTTAAATCAGACCTTGACATTCCCTTCTTCCTCTCATGTGAACACCAAGGAAGCTTAAATATTGTTTGTCCCAGTAGCTGTTCTTCCCAGGCACACAGATGGCTGATACAGTTTCTAATGGCAAGTCTGGTGATTAGAGCAGCATTGTACATGTAATAAAGTAAACAATATGTGAAACAGCATAAGCTGGATTCTGGAAGGCTCCTCCTCAATGTCTGAACTACTGCCGAGAGAGGCATTTACATAAAAGTCAGCAAATCCATATCACATGGGCTCCATACAATCAATCAAGGCTTCCTTGCTGATGCCAGACGTAACCTTAGATTCTTCAAAACTTAATGTTGTAGGCGTCTACTTAGCAATACATCAGACCTGATTACAAAATGAATCTTACTTGCTATTAAAAATTTAGATAACTCCTAGCAAACAAGGCTGCCCAGGATTGATCTTGGTCCCACAACTATTGTGTCCAACTACATAGTTTTGCTATAGTTGAACTCCATAGCCAGCACTATGAAGGTGGCAACTCAAAATATGTCCACCACCCTATAGATTAAATAAATGTGCACTGTAACACTTACTCCCTGTTCAAATTGGAAACTCCATTTAGAGCTATTCAAGTGCCACATTCCGGTAATATAGGGCTGTGATATCCCTCAGCATATTATGTGATTCACATCTCTGTGCTTTTACATACCTGGTTCCCTCTGCCTGGAATGCCCTTTCCCTTGCAGGTGACTTATAGACTCCTCCTGATCCTTCAGGACTTTAAGATCAAGTATTATCATGAAGCCATAATTCATCTCCAGATAGAAGCCATGGAGAAACATGCACCAGGAAACATACACAAATGTTCATAGCAGGGGTGAATAGCCAGTGGGAATGGGTAAATTGTGGTATATTCACACAATGGGACACTACATAACAAATCAGGAAGCCAGAGACGCACTTAACATTAATACAGCTTATACAGAAATTCGAATGAATGAAATGAAGACACAAAATAATGCATACTTTATGATTTTCTTTATATGAAGTTCCAAAGCAGGCAAAACTGAACTACACTGTTTAGGGATATACATGTGGTTGAACTACAAAGAAAGGATGGCTGGGATCACATGAAAGCCAGAATAGAGTGGTCTCCTGTGAGAGAGGAGAAATTGTTGGGGGAAAAATAACATGAGAGCTTCTGCGGTACTAATGATGCTTCATTTATTGACATCGATTAATTCTTTGTTATACTGTTTTGTTTATATTTTATATACTTTTCTGTATATATGCTATATTTAATGATCTTTAAAGAAATAAAAGAATAAATGAGTATAGAAGTTGTCCAAATAGAAACTCATGGTGAAGAAATGTCATTGAAAATGCAAGACATCATCTCCCTGACTAGAGGGTCAATTTTAATGGAGGAAGGACCCCTCATGCAGTCACTTATTAGTAGAGAATCCTCCTGCACCAATGTACGACCTACTGCTTTAATAGAAGGGTGGAAAAAAAATCTTTTCTCTAGTGTACTATTGACTACTGGTTCATAAAATACATATTTATGGAAAATGGATTTATTATTTTGGGGGGGGAGACCCTGAATTCTTTCTTAGTCTTGTCTGGAGCAAAGCCTTCAGAAATGTAGTTCATAGGGTCTGCATTTTCCCTCCTGGGGTCATCTTTTCCACGGAGGCAAATTTTAAAGCTGTTTCTGGAAGCCAGCCTTGGCTGGCATGATGACCATATATAATTTTTTTTTAATCAGAAGGAATTCATAAAGTTCCTAGAAGTTGAGATGCATAGTGGTGCACCAAGGGTAATTACATTCTACCTGCTTCAGCTTCCCTGTGGCTGCAATTCAACATGGTTCCTGTCTTTGCTTCCCATCCTAAAATGGCGTGAACCGCTGCTCTGTGTATTACACAGCTGCCAGGCCCCTCCTCAGGCAGCTGTTTCTTGAGGCCGTAGGAAATGAGACAGATATCCCTGGCTCCCCAGCACCTTAGCTGTAGGGTATACAATACACTCACATGTACAAGCAGAAATTACATGCTTGGAGCTCAAGATTTGCTTTTGGCTGCTTATTTCTCAAGGACTAGAAAGCAGCATTTTATGGAGAAGCTCATGTTCTCAGAGGTGGAGTGGAAGGAATAGCTAATCAGCCAAGTGGTTTGAAATTTTGCCCATGAACCAAAGAACCTGAACCAAAGCAAATGGCAGGGGAGGTGTGAGGCGGTACCAGGACTCCTCTGCAAATTTGATGAAAAATCTAACCACGTAGCCAAGTGCACTGCTCTGGTTGGAGCTGGCAGGGTGCCTGCAATAAAGGGAGGGATGCTGAAAGTAGGGGCCATGGGCTGAAGGTTTTTTGTTTGGTCTAATTTCTGGGACAATTTACTTAAGTTATTAGATGTAATGTTAAATTGAGGAGAAGGGTTTTGTAAAAAGAGAAAGGAATCTGCTAGAAAACAAAGAGAGATACAGCGGGATACAGAAAAAGAGAGTCGAAGAGACACAGAACACAACAAAACACAGACGGAGAGATGCTGGAAGTGGAGAGAGGCTGAAAGAAAGAAGGAGACAGTGGGCAGGACTTTTTCTTACTTTTGTTCATTGTTTTATTAGTATGCGTGTTGCACTTAAACCCACTTAATTACTGCGATGAATTGCATCCTTGCCACCCATAGCCTTGTTCTCATTTGCCCTAATGGTCAATGGGCTGTAAATGTAGCCTTTGAAAAAGGAACCAGGTTTGATGTGAATTTGTGTCCACCTATGTTAATATAATAATAATACAATAGAATATACACTATAATAATAATGCGGGGCAGTAGATTAGTTGCCTTCTGCTAGTGACTCACAGACTACAATGGGCTGGCCTGGCCCAGTCCAACTGGACAGAGGTATTGCCCTGCCTGTATGCAGATCTAGGGTTTTATCATCCAACAAAGGAGAGCATTTACAGCAGGGGCAGAAAGAGCTCTGGTTATTCTTGGGTGAGCAGTTGGATCCTAGGGGACTCCTCCAGATGATGAGCAGCTTCAGCTGGAAATAACTAAACAGCTTTAACAGGAAGGGGCTGAAGAGGAGGAGACCTAATGAGCTCCAAGCAGCTAAAGAGTTACAGCATAATTAATTCACAGCCCATCTCATAGATAGTATAACAGGGCTGCCCAACCCAACCCAGAGCTTCCTCCCCAGCTAGGATTAAAGTTAAATTCAGAGTCCAAAGGCCATTAGAAAGAAAGCCCTGCACAGGACAATGAACTTCACAGAGAAAGAGTGGCCACTCCTTCCCGCACAGTTCAACAAGTGGGTGGATTTTGAGGTATGACTTTTAAGATTGTCTGAACTAGACTGAAGGAAGTCTGAGTCTGGCCATTTGGGAAACAAAATGATGGAAATATCTGCCTGGTGCCTGGAGAAGCTATTTGTTTTGACTACTGCAGCTGCTATTGTCCTTACGGTGAGAGACCACAGAGCTATGGAAAACCAGTGCCCTGAACCTAGAGAAAGTTTTCTCTTCTTCAAGTCACTGAAAGCCCTGTGCGTTTGGCCCCCACGTGCCACCTTGCTTGTTCCATGCTCAGGACAGGGACACCTATGATCAGTGGCTTTGCTCACGTTTCACATCCGGAGAAGATCATTTTTAATACCCCTCCTCTCTTCCACAAAATTATTTTCATCCAAATCTTGAAACAAAATTTAAAAATCACGTGACCAGAAAAGGCAGTTAAAATTTCACAGGCAGTGAAAATTTTTCTTTATCATACTTTGTATGTATAATCTAGCTGGAAGGAAGGAACACTTCATTTTATCTGCGTAAAAGGAAAAAGCCCTGTTTATTCAAGAGTCTTATAGCCACCTTACAGTGTGAACTTTGATCCTTTCTTTACAATATGCTATAAATATTATTTTATGTAAATAATTGTCTGGTAACTTCTAAGTAAATTTTAATAAAATCAAAATGTCTGCAAAAAGTACGTCAGATAATTATTAAATGACACAGGCATGGTGCTATTTTATTTACCAGGTTTATTCTTTACTTTTAAACAAATAATTATCCTTTTAAACATATTGTTCACATTCATTAAAATATTTTATGTATGAACTAAAATTTCCACAACAAAAATACTATACCCCACCGGTTTACAGAGTTTCCAATGATAAACACTCAAATGTTCACATAGAATGACAGAAATGAGGTCATTCAAATGTTGTTTCTTTATCTTTTGCCGTCATTATTTGCCTCAAATCTAGTGTTTACATGCACAAATATGCAGTATGAGGGCACTGGAGAAACCAACTACACGTGATGCGCACTCAAACGAATCCAAACCATTATGAGTTGCTGCTTGCTTGACATAAAAGCACGTAAGTTATTCCCACACAACCAGAAATCTTCTAAATTAACTTCCATATAAAATACAATGCTTACTAAAGGATAAGTACTAAAAACATGCTGCTTTGAAGCTTACTTACAGCATTAAAGCTCAATGATAACCCCACTATTGTTTAAAATGTAGATCATTAAAAATGTTTTTCAAGGAAGATATTTTATTATTACATTATTTAGAATCAGGGGCACATGGTGATAGTGAAAATCAAATCACATTTTAGTCAGTTTTATAACTGTTTTTAAATTCTTTACAGACTTGCACCCTTTTTGCTGGCATCGGGTGGACCTCTCCCACTGCTCAGCCCTTACTATAACTCTGCCTGCTGTTCTCCGCCCACGACCACAGTTCCTGGGATAACCTCAGCGGGGCAGCCAGGGCACCTCCAGTTATGCCTAGCCAGAGCGAGAAAGAGGAAAGGTACAGGCCAAAAGCCTCATTTATTGAGGTGCTGCACTGTGTCAAGCCCTCTACCAAGCATTTTCACTTACAATTGCTCTTTCATTTTTCCCAACAACTCTTCACGGGAGAGGTTATAACCCCAATATTTGGAAATGAGGAAAAGCAGACTACAAGCTGTTAAGTGGCTTACTCAATGGCCCACTGCTTACAAGTGCAGAATCTGGATTAAAACTCAGATAAGGCTGGGAACAGGCTCACGTTACCTCCTGAAGGTGAGCACCTGCAGATTCTGTGGCCTCCCCAGGAGGTGGCCCAGAGCTCCCTGGCTGTGTATAAATGCTCAGAAGACACACTGAGGGGCTCACTGCTCTGACTAGTACAAACTCTCCTCTCTGGGGTTCTTTCCTGAATTCAAGTAGATCACCCCTTGCACAGCATTGCAGAACTAATCCTGTGTCAACAAAAGGCTTCCTTTTAACTCAGGGAGGTAGAGAAAGGTTGTCCCAGGGTTGCTGGCCTGCCGTCCTTTTTTCCTTCCTTCCTTCCTTCCTTCCTTCCTTCCTTCCTTCCTTCCTTCCTTCCTTCCTTCCTTCCTTCCTTCTTCCCCCCCCTCTCTTTCTCTCTCTCTCTCTCTCTCTCTCTCTCTCTCTCTCTCTCTCTCTCTCTCTCTCTCTCTCTCTCCTCTTTTTAATTATATTTTGCTGTATTGATCACATTAAGTTCCAGAGATTTTCTCATTTGGGATCTTGTATATTACACATAGCTCCAAAGGGCTGATGAATCTTTTTTATGTCCTCTTTATTACAAAGCTTAAAGGGAACGTCTTATGTCTCTCTTCTTCCTACTACATTAAAAAAATAATAATCTAGCTCTCCATATGTCCAGAGTTCAGCTGAGGTCTTGCTTATTGATTAGTACAGATTAGTATTCATTTATAACTGGTATAATAATTTCCCTACAGGGTGCCCATTGCAATTTCCAGAATCAAGCCGCAGAAAGCTTTGGATCACATAATAAGTGTAAGATCTGGCAAAAAGGAACCTATAATCATGGTCTTTGTCTTCCCTTTTTACTTTTGGGAAGAGCTATTTTGTCTCCATCAGCTGTCCAGGGGCAACAAATAGAACTTGATCTCACACCAGCATGAGAAGAGTTCCTCCCCACTCACCAGCAGGGCATGTATGGCCTAGTGGGAGCTGAGGTACACAGAGCCTGGCACATTGCACAGCCTTCTCTAGGCTTCGTCTCCTCTGGAGGCACACCCTTGAGAGCCTTCCTAGCAATGAGACAAGTGCTTCCTGTCCATCCCTAGCTAGCAGAGAGAGCCAGTGTCATACCATGGTTTTCCTCCTTCCTAGTTTACCTATTCAAAACACAGTGGAGGAAACTACGTATCTTCAGAATAACGCATGTGTATCCTTTAGGATTGCATTCAGCTGCATGTAGCAGTACCCAAATAAGCGACTTGATAATATACAAGTTTATTTTCCCTCACATGAAAGAAGTCCTGAAGTGGGCAGCCTGAGGTTGTAAAGGCAGTTCCACCATCATCAAGGACCCAGTCACCTTTAATTTTTCTTCTCCATCAGACTTAGCACATGGCTCAAATCTTCAAGGTTACCCCATGATCTAAGATGCCTGTTGGAATGGCAGCCATCATATTTCTCTTCTGAGAGAGAAAAAGGAGGTAGAGGAAGAGTAAACATGGATCTCTCCCAGCTGAGGAAGGCTTCTTGAAGATTTCTAGAAACTCAACCAACAGCTCCTATTTACAGGAGACCAGGAAATACGATTCAGTATCTAGGCATATCACTACCCAGAATAAAATCAGAGCTCTGTTAGTGAGGAATAGGAGAGACTCAATACGTACTGAGCAGGCATCCAGAGTCTCTGCTACAAGCCAGGTGCCAGCCCCAGAGCTTAGGACTTGTGAACCCTGAGAAAGAAGACATGTACCGAGAAGGGCTCCTGGTGGCTAACTGCGCTAAAATTTTTTAAAAAACAGAGTCTAGCAGTCACTTCAACACAGAGGCCTCTTGCACAAACTGCACTTCAAGAAGAAGCCTGCACCGAACTGCCTACCTGCACTGTTTCTACCATCTGATCCAGCCCTTATAAAGGAATTTCTGAAATCCTATTTCCACCAACAGAAGTGAGGCTTTCCGCATCCAACTGGAGCTGTGCAGCTATATTCCCATCAACATCTTCACTGACCAATCAGAGCAGCTCCATTTTGACCAATCAGGAAAGTGCCCTTTAGACCAATCAAACTGCAAAGATTTGGAGTCCTCATTTGCTTGAAGACAGACCAGTCAGGGACTAGGGGCAGGGACTTCTGTCTAGATAAGCTAGCTCCTCTCTGGCTCTGGGAGCACACTCTCCCTTTCCACTGAAGACTGCATTTCCCTGGCTGAGCTGAAACACCAAAGACATCTCTCCAGAGCAGAGCAAAGCAGACACGTGGAGGACAGAGCAGACTGGCACAGAATGGAGCAGACCAGAGCAGAGCAGACTGGCATGGAGCACAGCAGCACAGTGCAGCGTGAAGCAGAGCTGTCTAGTCGGAGAGGGGCCTGGTTCCAGGGCTGCCGCACAGCCGAGTTGTATCACAGCTGAGCTGTTTTGCACTGAATAAAGTTTCTTTCTTCACTGTACCCCAACTTGGGGGTTCCTCGTCATATCGAATGGAGACAACAACCATTGGTTGATAGACTTTATATACATTACCCTGCTTCTGCCTCAGAACACCTCTACAAGCCTTATACTGTTAGAACAAGAAAGTCTCAGTGATTGTCAATTCAACAACCCAATTTTATTTTAACTAACACTTGAATAGAGCTTTAACATTTATAGAACTTCTCCCAAATATGGTTTATTTCTCAAAAAAGAAAATACCCTCCTTGAAGTAAATAGTATTCTTAACTTGATTTTCCAGAGGAAGAAACTGAGATCTAGAAAGGTTTAAGTGATTGGTTCAAAGTCACACAGCTAATTAGAAGTAAAACAGGTACTAGTGTGCAGCTCTCCTGATACCTAACCCCATATTTTTATCTTTCTTAAAAGAACTTAAAGATATAGAAAAGTATACAGAATATTACAACTATATAGCTGTGACTCAGAATTAACAAATAGTGATTTTTTTTATCTTTTTACTTTAGAACATTTTTGTCTTTTAGAGTAAAAAAAAAATTTACAATCACTTTCCCTTTGTTCCCCAGAGATAATCAATATCATTAATATAATGATATTAATCTCTCACATGCATCCATAAATATGTTTCTGTTTTTGCAGCTTTTTTCACTCAAATGTCTTCGAATTATATCCAGGTTACTATACAAAATTCATTTATTTTAATTGCAGTGTGATATTCTATCACAGTACATTTTATTTCTTCATTTCCATTTTTCCTACTACATACTCAGTAAGCAATAAGAGGATGTATTCTAAGATATTTTTATATATTAGCTCCCTTAATCTTCATAACAAATCTACGAGGAAGGGATTGTTATGACCCTGTTATACATATTATACATAATACATGTTATACATAATAAGGAAACCACAGCAAGAGAGAAGTAGGAATTTATTTAAGTTTTTACAGCTGATAAGCAACAGAGCCAGAATTCAGTCCCAGAGGAGCTGAATCCAGAACCCCTACCCTTGACTTCTACCCAGTGCAAACTGTCCCCACCACTCCTTACTGCCAGCTCCCATCTCTCCTGTCTTCTGTCATATAAAAGTTTTTAATTCAATATAGTTACATATACAATCTTTTTCCTTTATAAGAAGCATGTTTTGCTACTTTAATAAAAAGCCTTCATATTACTCTTTAGGTAGTGAAGAAATTCTATATTTACTTCTAATTGTTTTATAATTTTGTTTCTTATTTTTATTCTTGTGTGTGGCATGAGGAAGGAAACCAGTTGAATTTTTTTCCATTTGAAAATTGTTCCAGCATTAGTAAGTTAATAAGTTATCTTTTCCTTACTGTTTTTTTTAGTACCACTTCTAGCATATATAATGAAGTTCCATATATGCACTGATCTGTTTCTCAGTCTTCTATGCTATTTCTTTTATTATTTGTATCATTACATCATTTTATTTATTTTATTTTTTTAATTTTTTTATTTTTATTACATTTTATAGATTATATTGTCGCAGTAGTTCCATTTTTTTCCCCTTTGCTCCCCCCCGCCCAGCACCGCCCCCCCCCTTCTATGCTATTTCATTGATCTATTTTTCTAGTCTCAGTTTTCTTCTGTTTAATTCTCTGGCTTAACAATAATGTATGTCTGAGCCTAATACACTATCTATTTATATAATTCCTACTGTCCTGATGCTAAACACAGCCTAAAAGTTTGATAAACACTTGTGAGTTCTTCAAAAAGGTAGGCTGGGAAGCATGTGGTCTCTTTTGTTTCCATGCTAGAGATGCCACTTTCACAGCTGAGGGATCAGGAATGAGTGCCTCTGAAGTAGAAGGAAGAGCAAGTTCTAAAGGTAGAGAGTAGAAGAAATGAGTCTTGGGTTCTGCTCCCAGAGAGATACCCCTCTTGCCAAAACCCATTCTCTAACATCTTCTGTGTAAATCCCAATGACAGCCCATCATTCATAATCATTGTTCTTATTAATTTAGGTTAACCAAATATTGTAACGTTTGGTGCACAAGTATATAAAGAAGATTGAAAAAATGTCAGTTCCAGAGCTTAGAGATCAAAGACAACTTAATTTTTTTTTTTTTTTTTTTTTTTTATCCTCACCCAAGGACATTCTTTGCATTGCTTTTGGAGAGAAAGGAAGGGAGAAAGACAGAAGGGGAGAGAGAGTGAGAGAGATGGAGAGAGAGGGGAGAGAGACATGGATTGGCTGCCTTCTCATATGCATCCTGACCAAGGATCGAACTCACAACCTAACTATGTGTCTTGACTGAGAATTGAGCCCACGGCCTTTCAATCCACGGGATAATGCTCACACCAGCTGAGCCACTTCAGCCAGGGCTAAAGACAATTTTAAATAGTCTTTGTTATAATTGACTATATCCACACTACATAATGATCTGCAGTTTATAGGATTTGACTGAGTTCAGGCTATCTGTATATACTTGTGGTCTAGAATCTGGCTCAGGAAAAGCTCCCTTCTAGTACAGTAAAACATACGGTAGGCAGAGAATGTAAAGATAGATCAATGCCCTGCACACAACACCCGGAAGTGAAGAAGGGAAGAAAAGAAACAGATACCTCACAGCACCCCTGAGTTTGGCTGTAGAAGTCTCTCTTCTCTGCCCAAGAAAGGTAACCCAGGCCAGGGGCAGGGGGTGGGGAGGATGGGGCCAATCCAGGAACTGGTATCTCAGGAAGCCAAGTTTGTGACCATCACCCCAACCCAACCATAATGTCAGGAACATGAGCCATGGTCTTATTACTATTAAGAAGAATATCACAGGCAGGCCTGACAAAAATGTTTTTTTAAGTCAAAACCAGCTGTATTTTTCATATTCTATAAATCATAAAGTAACTGATCTGTAGAATTTTTAAGTTCCTGCAAAAAAAGGACACCTGCATGGCAGCTTTGAAAATATACCACAGTCCATCAGAAGATTATTTTCAATATTAGAATGTATTTTTCTACAGACAACTTGACTTTCCTGAGTGGCAGGTGTGGATGGGGGTGTGAGAAGGAGCAACTTCTGAAGTCATGCAACCTTTCTGGTTCTGCTGGTGAGGTTGCATAAGAAATGGCAAGATACTAGCTGCACAAAGCCAGCATTAAGTTATAGTCTCTGGTTATATTCCCTCCCCCCACCCTCACCCCTGTCTTTTCCCAAATGAAATTTTTTTAAAGACTTTATTTATTTATTTTTAGAGAGGGGAAGGGAGGGAGAAAGAGAGGGAGAGAAACATCAATGTGTGGTTGCCTCTTGCATTTCCCCAACTGGGGACCTGGCCCACAACTTAGGCATGTGCCCTGACTGGGAATCAAACTGGTGACCCTTTGGTTCACAGGCTGGAGCTCAATCCACTGAGCCACACCAGCCAGGGTCCAAATGAAATTTTATATTAGTGAACAAAGATTATTTTTAATCATTCAAGAAAAGTTGAAGACATTTCTGATCTGCCACTCCCAACTTTTATAATGAAAATATCATATTGTTCAGATTAAATTTGAGTAAAAAGGCAATCAGCTGTATACCCAAGGACATTTATCTTTTAAAAGTTTTTTCTCTCCTGTCTTAGTACTGACATGAATTTTCTGATCTTCACCAAATACAAGAATTGTTTTTTTAAAAAGAGGATAATCCAGGCTACCCATTTGTTCAAAGCAAGAAATTGAACAGAGAATGAAATAAGAGCCCCGCCTCTTTCTTACAACGATAGTGGACCCTTCCTGTAACATTGTTCCCTAGGTCCCTGTCTGGACCATGTTTTAGATAAAACTGTATTTTAACAAGATTTTCCTGCTTCACTCAGTAACAAACCACCTTGGACAGGGTCCAAGACTAAAATGCCATGCATTATATTATGCATAATAGAGGGTCATGTTTATGCAAGGTCCCAGTGCAATTGTTCATAAATTTTTATTTCTTTTTATTCTATTTCTTAACATGCAGACTTGACTGGTATGCTTACATCAATTGCTCTGTTTCTCCTGCTTTGTTGTGGTTGTATGTTTTAATGAAAACTCTTTTTCTTGAAAGACATCCAGCTCCATGCCGGCTCTATGGAATCTATAGATTTTTCTCCTGCAGTAAAACAAAAGCTTGGATTCAAATGGCCAACAAATACATTTGCTAAATGAGGCTTTCCTCAGATGTCACTCATTCATTCAACAAGTATTTACCGAGCACCTCTTAGGCTCCAGGCATTGTGCTTGTCTGTGAATACAGTCATGATGAATCCATCAGACGCACAGTGTCCCTGCCTGTGTGGTAGGCACAGTCCAATGGGGGAGACAGAGACAAGCAATCATCTAATGTCCCACTGTAGTAAGTGGTGATAGAGAAAAATAGGATAATACCCTGATAGAAAACAGTGCCGTGTAGAGAGCTCCTACTTAGAAGAGCCAAGGAAGACCTCTTAGAAGTGGAACATTCAAGCCAAGTCCTACGAGACCAGGAGAACCCCATGATCCAAAGGAAAAAGGGAGAGGAAGAATGTGGGCAGAAGGACAGTAGATGGGAAAGCCCTGCATTGTGCTTAGGCCTCCTCCTGCCCCCTTCTCTGCCCATCTAGCCCCTCGCCATTCATAGGGCAAGTCCAGTACCTCTGCCCTAAGAACCCCATCTGCCCAGCCAGCATGCATGGTGCTATCTCTTCGACAGTCCCCTCTGCCATTTCATCTGTTTCCTACGACTCACTACTTAACCATATGCTGGGTTCTATTGTCCTCAGGTGGTTCCTGTGGTTAAACTCATCTGCCCAACAAGTTTTGTAAACCCACTGAGGACAGAGGGCGTGCACCCCTCGAACTGCCCACCCCACGTCTGTCACAGCGCTGGAGCGGAACTGACGTGGGCTGCGTTGAAACAAGCTGAAGGCGTTAGGCCTGGTGGGGCAGGTGAAGAGTCGTGGCTGAGCAGCTTTTCTATCTGCATCTGCTCACATTAGACAAAATGCAAATAGATAGGCCCCATCTCTCTCTCTGTTCTATTTAGCATTTATATGACACCTTTCAGCACAGAAAAATGAGTAAGTGGAACCAGAAGTGGCTGTTCTATGTGCTCATCCCCCTGTCGGGCTGCAGCCAGGCATCTGGTCCCCACCTGCCCCCCACATGCCCCTCCTCCCATAGGGGCAGGCTGCAGGCACCACCGCGCCGCTTTCAGCAGAGCTCTTCCCACTGAGCCGCACACTGTTGAAAGAATGCATTGTCTGTGCTAAAGGGAGAACGCGGGTAGCACATTACAAATCGGAGCTGTTAAGTGATAAATGAGCAATGAAAAGCGTCCTGACATCATTAGGTGTTCCTGAACATGCTCTCTGCTCAGCCTCACCCGCATGCAACCTCATGAATACAGAATGGTTTGTAGGGTGACCAATGCCTCACTTAGAGTCACCAGATTGGATCATTTCAACCTCATGGAGTTTTTCTAGATTCAGTTGGAAACACAGGCATTTTATAGAAACTGTTAGACTCACATCTCTGTAAACTTTCTGAGAGGGTAGGGCTCTCTTCAACTGCATGAACATAAACTTGCCTTTTCACTGCTCAGAGCATTCCCAGAGTTTGAACCTGTCCCAGGGCACTACCTCCTGCCCCAGAGGCTGGAAAGCCTCCCCAAAACCCTCCAGAGCCTGCACACCTTGGACCCCCCCTCCCCCTGGTAGAACCCACAGCACATCCTCTGCACCTTCCTGGCTCCACCAGGATCCAGCACGGATGTAGAATCCTTGACAGACTGCCTGCTGGGTGACAGAGCAGTTAATCTGACATTTATGAGATGAAATTTGTCAGGGCTAGAAAGGCCATCCCTTTTAAAATCCTAAAGAGCATCATAACCCCTGGAATGCTGCTGGTGGGTAGGGGATGCTCTGATCTATGAATGCTGAATTCTAAGTTTCAAGAGAAGAATTTGGATGTTGGTCAGCAAAAGCAGTGGGGGGATGGATTTATTTCCTTGTGGCTAAGTCATGACTAATTTGCTTGTAAGGATCCCATGGTCATTGGAGTAAAAGAAGGTACATAATTCCACAATGATATTTTGTGACAATATGGGAGGGGGGGGATCCTTTTTCCATCACTCACTATCTGTGTGAACTTGGACAAGTCACTTAGCACTTTGCTTTTCCTACCTGTAAACCAGGGAGAAATAATGGCAACTATCACATAAAACGTGATGAGGATCCAAAAATGGCAAAAGTTACGCACTCAGCACAGTGTCTGGCACAAAGAAGTGCAGGAGTAAATATTCACTGCTTAGTGCAGACCTACCTAATATGTCAAACGCTGAATTATGTGGTTTTCTTTAGTTCTACAACAACTCTCACAGGTAAAGTCTGTGTTTATGATCACTGTACTCTTCGACTCACCTTGTTCTCCTATGAGAAATGTTTTCATGTCAATGGCTATTCCTGTCTGCAATTTCCCCTTGAAAAATTGCTCCAGGATGAGTACTTCCTAAGGGAAAGCTTTCTCCATTAGCTAGACAGGAGGGGAAATGTAAGGGCAAGCCTTGACCCATCATTACCAAGAAATCAACTGTGGAAGTGAGTCATCTTTCTCTCACCACTGGGCTGGCCTTGGTGATTAATGGGAAACATTTAAGATTAATACCCTTTCTTGTTCAAGTTTTGAAAATTAAAGCTCTTGGAAATGTGAGCCCAGAGAATGAACAAAAAAGAAGGAAGTAGAACAATATTCTCTTTCTAGTTGCCTGCTTTCAAAAACCCGATCTCCTTCTGCTAAAATGTAGAGAATTGGCTGTCCCTTGTCTATGTCACGTTGCTTTCCTTTCTTTCCTCCTCACCTCCAAAAGGACATTAGTTCCAGCCAACTGGTTATCACAGATCCTCAGCACAGTTTCCAAGTTACCAAATGAGACAGTGGAACAACTGATTGTACTGGCACAGGCCACCGGTGGGAGATAAGGAAATCGCATGTGGGCCCAAACAGCTATTGTTGCTGTGTGTTTTTTCAAAGCATGAGTGCACAAGTTTGCTGGCCTAAGCCCTTGAGATTCTTGGGAAAGAAATGATACCTGGGCTAGAGTCTTATCAAGGCCAAAGCTTCTCAGCACTCAGTCCTATCCTTGCTACCTCAGCAGAGCTGACACCATCTCATCTTGAGATAAGATCCAAGACCCAGCCACCAAGAACACCCTCTGCCAACAAATGCCAAAAAGACCAACACCAGAGCTAGGTCACCTAAGTAATCATGGATGACATTTACTGAGCACTTTCCATGGCAGTAGGGTGCTTCTCAGTCTTCCACTTAAATAGCAAAACAGAGGCTTTTTTAAAAAAGTCTGTTTTCTAGTTTATAAAGGAGAAGGAAGCTGAAGCTGAGAGATGGTGAGAACCTCGCCTACAATTGCACAGCTGGTGAGTAGTCGGGACAGCATCTGAGCCCCTGTCCTTTTGTCTTAGACCCTAAACACATAGCTTGAGAATTAGGAGAGAGAATAGGGAAGCAGAGGAATTGCAGGGGTGGGGAAAAGGAGGAAGGCAAAAGAAGAAGGCGTGATTCAAGACCTAAACTTAAGATTGTGTACTGTCTTGACATCTGCAAAAAATATGGAGGTCCTCAAATGGCAGATCACAAGTTCCCCTCCCCTTTCTGCTCCCACAGATAATCTTCCTTATCAACAAGGAGCACTCTAAAACTCCCATAGCTTTCACATGGAAGGGATGGTGGAGAAAGTTATTTAGAGTTTTTCAAGCAAATAGGAATCAACAAACACTGTAAAACTGGAGCTGAGTCCACTGGGTGTAGTGTTTGAATAAGAGCTCACATTTATTGAGTGTTTACTGTGTGGCAGGCACTGTTATAAGTATTATACACATTAACTCACTTCATTCTCACCACAACTCTTTGAAGCAGATACAAGCATCACCCTAATTTTGCAGATGAGGAAATGGAAGCACAGACAGATTCATCCATTCACTCAAGGTTCAAGAATTCTGTGTAGCTGGTTTGGGGAAAGGGCCCAGGTAGTGCACCCCCTGTAGGGTCTTGCATGCTCCCGGGGGTCAAGAACTACTGGATTGAGACAGAGCAATGATCCTGTGATCCTATAATCACATAATGCCTTGTACTGCAAACTGTTCCCTACAAGTGTTTTATGTCTCCAATTAGATTGTAAACTCCCAGGAGTGATAAGGTTGAACAGGAATAAAGTTTTATAATAACTTGAAATCCATTCCTTCAGTACCAGCAGCACTACAGGGTGTATGTACCCACAGTAGACACTTGACATACTTAAGGCTTCAGACTCAGATTGTGTACAGTAACTACATGCTGCTCACACTCAAGGAAGGCTCTACGTCAATTCTTTGATTTATTCTATGAGGTCGGGATTGCTATTGTTGTTCTCATTTTATAGATGAGGAAACACAGGCACAAAGAGGTTGGGGATATACAACTAATAAATGGCAGAACTTTAAATCAGAGTCTGGCTCCAGAGCATCTTTGGAGTTAACATGATATAGTAGAAGGCTGGAGGGAGGAAGAGCGCAAGGAAGGGAGAAAAGGAGAAACCATACACAGGAAGACAAAGAATGCCAAGTGAAACTGAGGGTCCTATGACTGATTAAATTTAGCTTTAAATAATAGCTCTAGAAATCATTTCTCTCTCTCTCACCTGCCCCCATGCCAAAGACCTAGAATTTCCCCCATAACCAGAACCCCGTGAGGCAGCAGAAAACAGTGGCCTGGAACTCTGCTGGCTAAAGATAACATGTTGACCTAAGTTGTGTTTCAGTTCCTGAGCCCTAAGGTAGAAAACCCCCCATGAAACCAGATAGAGGCACACTGGAACGGACTTCAGAATTGTCCTCAAGACCTGAAGAAATGATTTATGACCCTTACCCTACCTCAGACCAATCAGCTCCAAGCACAACTTTAAACCCCTATGTATGTGTCTCATGATTTTGCCCTATATAACCTGTGACCTACACACCATCAGAGAGTTCAGCTCTTGAGCATCAGTTCCCCTTTCTCCTGGGTGGTGCCATTCATTAATAAAATAGCCAATATTTCTCCACTGCAATTAGTGTTTAGTGTTTGGTCCTGCTAGCACCAAGTGGATGAACTCTTTCTGTTCTGTAACACCGTTATATTACTTTGGTAGGACTGTTGTAACAAAGTACCATATATTGGGTACTTTGTCTAGAAATCCAAGATCAAGGTGTCATCAGAGTCCATTCCTTCTGAGACTGTGAGGAAGACCCTGCTCCAGACCCCTCACCCAGCATTTGGAGGTTTGCTGCTCATCTTGGTCATTCCTCAGCATATAGAAGCACCACCCTGCCTGCTGCCATTAGCTTCCACCTAGAATCTTCCTTGTGTATGAGTCTGTCTCCAAATTTCCCCTTCTTATGAGGACACAGGTTAGGACTTCAACATGTGAAGGGGTGGGCACAATTCAACCCATAACGAAGGTTAAGAGCCACATGGCATGTAAGTTTGTAAGCCAGAGCTCCACAGGAGTGAGAAAGAAACTACTCCCCCAGACCTGAGACTTGGAGTTTCCTGGAGAACAGCTCTGGTGGATTCAGATGAGAGTGAATCCAACTTCAGCAGAGGCCAGGGCAGGCAAGGCCAGGCTCAGGCTTTCTCTGGCACAGAGAGTGAGTGGTCAAGGACTGGTTACTGCTTTTTCCTGGCAATGCATCAGTCACTGGATTGTACTACCTTCTCATCAAAAAGCTTTAGGAAAAAATAAATAAATAAACAACAACAAAAACCACACACACACACAAAAAAGAGTGATCTTATGTTGTCTGTGAAAAGCCTCAGAAAATGTCAACAAGTGCTGAGTCAGGAAATTCTCTCCTAATAGCTTTTGTTGGAAACATTTAACGTTTCAACTTTATCTCTTCTTTTTTTTTTTTAGACAGCTTCTCGGAGGTATTCAAATGCAACAATACCATCATTCAGGCCTTTTGGCTCCCAGAGGACTCCCTTGGAGCCATGGCCAACATACACTCTCCCAGAATCACAGCAGCTTACACACCCTGGGGAGCTGATCTGCAGCCCTTCTGAGCTGGGGGAAGAGGAAGACAATGCATCTGATACACCAGTGCCCTCTTGCCATCTGGCCACCAGAAAGAGCAGACCCTAGGTAGGGACTACTGAGAAGACACACCCCAAAAGCTGAGGTCTCATCTCTGGCAGTGGCCAAGAAATACCAACAAACCTCCATAATGAACCTTTCTACGCCACCCAGTGACACACAGGACAAGAGTTCAGCTACAGAAGGACCAAAGCACTCCTTTAGATTTCTTCACACCTCAGTCTTCCACCTGGGGTCCCAGGCCACTCTGATATCACCACCTCTCCATGCCAATTGCTACCCTGTGGTTCTGAGTTCCCCGAGCATCTCCACTGTTTCTTCTTTGTGGTGTCTCACCTATATGGCGCAGCCACGTACTTCTGAACCAAACAGGAATCAGAGACAGAGCGGAAGTGGTGGAGTAAAGAAGGCAAGGAGAGAGTATCCAAAGGAAATGGAAGTAATCCAATTTGGTGTGATCCAAGCTGGTCGCTGGTCTAATTCATATGTGTGCCCTTTTTTCATGAAACACTGTCTTTCTGGTCAAAAAAGTCATCTTTTTAATGCAGAGCAATAAATAGCAAGGAAAATAGAGGCACATTCCATTCTCACCATGCTCAGCCCCAAAGGCAGAGCCTACTCCCAAAAGGGGATTCACAAACTTCCAGGTTGGCATCTACTATGCCTTAGTCGGCAAAGTCCATCCTTCCCAATAACTTGGGTGGAATCAATGAGCCCATTGTGCTCAAGCTTGAGCAGAGAAACAGTCTGTACAGAGCAAGAAGAGCCAGTGCCAGAGGTAATCTTTGGCCATACAATCATCATGCTAGAATAAATAATGCATCAATATACATTGATTAGGAAATGACATATTAATTGTCCAAACACTGTGAGGTCATCATCCCTGGATGTGAGCATTAAAGGGGGAGGCTGAGCCAGCATGAGCAAAAAACTTCAGTGAAGGTACAACAGAAAGAGCCAGGCTTACCATGCAGACACAGACTTGAGAGCACAGTGCAAAACTGATGGAGCCACTCCAGGAAAGGCTGTGCAGACTGAGTTACAGGCATCACTCATGCAAAACTGAGTGTTTTAACATATTTCATTTTTAGCTATCTTCATTGCCTGGTAGAGAAAGGGCAGAGCAATAGTGTTTGTTAGGCAGCTGCTCACATGCACATCCTCACTGACTGTAATCTTAACTCCATGAGTAGGTACCATCATTCTCATCTTACAAGTGACATGAAGAGAGGGGCAGTGACCAGTTATCTAGTCGACAACTATTTCCTTGCAAAAGGGTGTTCAGGTCAGATTCAAGGCCAAGGAATACTAGTTTGGTGTTAAGTTATTTTGAGCACAGAATCTTTGGCAGCATAACCAGGTTCATGAACTTGGGATACCAAAGAAAGCCAGTTTCTCTTTCCCCTATCACAAGCTCTATGAGATCTGCTTCCCCACCTTTACAACATCCTGGGTTCCCCCTATAGCCTTCTGGGCTGCTTCCACCTATAAGACAAGTCTCATTTGGATACTTAAGAACTTTTCAGATACTGAAAACTCTTTCCCAAGTCAAACTTCTTTCTCCTTCCATATTGAAGCTTTCCTCTTCCCATAGCTGAGCACTGACTCCACTTGGGTCATAAGTGGAGAGGAATGTGGGAATGTTCTTACCCGTCACTCCTCTTCCCCCACTTCTGGGTCTTTCTGATCACAGCAGGGTTGCAGGAACTAGCAGGTGCTCAGGGTTTTTGCTTGACGATACTCTTAGCAGTAATCTCTTGACACTGAAAAT
Organism: Furipterus horrens; assembly: GCF_987537825.1. Taxonomy (NCBI): domain Eukaryota; kingdom Metazoa; phylum Chordata; class Mammalia; order Chiroptera; family Furipteridae; genus Furipterus; species Furipterus horrens. The sequence continues at coordinate 46,439,876 of NW_028327175.1, forward strand.
TCTCTGTGTCATGGCATTGAAATACTGCTTATAAGGACCCACACAAGAGACCTCCTTTCTATGCATTTCTGTGATATGGTTGAAGAACACTCTAGAAGACCTTCTGGGAACACTCACAGTTCTCTCCCTGCCCCTCGCTTCCCACTTTTCCCCTTTACACTCACAGGAAGTCCTGCTTCTCAAGGTTTCCTCAAGGCACTGAAGCATCTATTTGGCCCATTGAGAGCTCACACACGCTTGCCACGCCACATGGCAGCGAAGCAAGCTGCCCACAGATATCTCACCTCCTCGTTCTGCGATGCTGTTATTGCAGCTAGCCTCCTGACTTTAGAGTATTCCAGGCAAGCTTTGGGCTTTCAGTTCACATCTGCACCATCCCCCTCCAACTTTCAGGGGGAAGGGCAGACCTCTCCCAAGGCATGGGGTGAGCCTCTGTTCTTCTGTAGCTCAACCAGCGAGTAAGAGTCCAGCCTCCCTTCTTGCATGCACCCCGATCTCCATGAGTGGCACACCCACCCCTAACATTGCAGAACCCAGGGCAAGAGTCCAGATAGAGAGGTTCACATGCCAAATATCCAAATACTTTAAAGTTACAAATCTAGCTAACTAATAGTACTGTTAAATAAAGTGTCATTGACAAATATACCTTCATGATGGTCTGGAAAGTCAGTTTGAAATAGAATTCTCAGTATCCTTGGAATTTGAATCTGAGAGAGACATTCCTCCCATCCCTAGACCCTGCCTCTGGCCAACAGCCTGCTCTGCTTTGCTTCCTCCCCTCAACTCCATTGCACACCAGAAGAGCCCCAGGCATACACATGTGGCCACCCAAGTTGCATATCCAGGACTGGCCCATATCCACCCAAAACTGCTGTCCCCTGGCCACACGCAGGTGCAGGTCTGAGCACAGTCCACCTTGGGTTAATGGACCTCAGCAGGCCCTGGAAGGCATCCTGGGATACCTGGACACCTGGAATATGGTAGAGACAGGAGCTACAGGAGGACCTGTCACCTAATGCCACAGATTGCCCATTCCACGGGGAGGAATATATTAAAGGGTTTCTGAGAAGGTCTCTCTAAAACGTAGAGCTCAGGGCAGGGACCTGACTTTAGGGGAGTTCTGATGAGTGTTTTCTTAACTTTTGGTGACTTGAGGGCACACCATGGGAAAGAAAGGGGAAATGTCACAGCCTTTTCTTCAGCTCACCACTCAGCGACTCCCCTTTCCATGAACCTGTACCTTCTGCTTATATGGACTGCACGGGATGGTACAGCTGAAGGGCTAAAACCCAGTCTGGCCAGCCTCTGAATACACTCTGAAGGGGGCTGATCCGCACCTCCCCCCTCCCCCCAGCTGCTTTCATAGACCATGGACACAATGTCTCCCACTGTCCTCAGCTTGCGGGACTTGGCCACAATTCTGAGACATCCATTTCCATCGGGTTACAGAAAGGACAGACACATAGTACTGATGTGACATGGATTTTCAGTTGAACAGGAGCATTTTAAATGCCTACATTTTAACACTATGTGAGGGAGAGAGAGGGAGGCAGCAACGTTCACATCTGGGCAGCTTTAGAACCAGACTCTATTCTGTGACAGGAATAAATTTACAGAAATATGCCTGCTGTGAGGAAGGAGACACCAAGTCCTCGAAAGAGAAACTCCACAAAGACTTTGGAAGAGGAGTTTGCGATTTCCTTCAACTCAAAGGGTCCCCAGTCAAGAGGCTGTTGCCCTATGATCACAGCACTAATGCTGGGTTAGCAGCAGCTACTGTCCCCACCCTGGGGTGCCTTCACTTCCTCTTAGAGAAATATGTGTCCAGTCCCCAGCTTCTGTGGTCTCCACTGACTGCAGCTGGGACCACCTGGCCTGCCTCCACCTGCAAACTTCACCTTGCTCTGGTCTCTGACCAAGAGGGAGTTAAAGACTTTTGTCTAATACCTGGGCACAGAGAAGGACATAGAGAAAACAGGACTAATCTGGAATCAGAGACCCTGCAATTGAGTTCTGATCCAGCTACTTATTCGCTGTAAGATTTTTAGATGTCTGTGAATTTTCTGGGCTTCCTCTGGAAGTTGGAGGTATCAAGACTATCTGTTTACTCTCTTCAATGGGAAGTTGAGTGATCTAATAGTATCATTTCAGAACTATAAGTTCTGAATTATTAGTGGTACATGATCAGGCTTAGAGATGGAGTATCATGGTCTTTGTTTCTGGTTTCATATCAGGTCTCTTAGAACAATGGCTCTGCCTATACTGTCAAACCAAATAATACCACCACCACCACCAACCTTCTGATGAAGGGGATGTCAACAACGACAACAAAATTAATAACAATCTAACATTTGTTGAGCATTCCTATGTGCTAGGCAGTGTGCTTAGTGCTCAGACTCATAGCTTCATTCAATCCTCACCACCCTCATGAGGACCATTATCACACCTAGGATTTTCTGTTCTTGCCTCCCAGTCTGAAGCATAGACTATAGGAGCCTGGATTTCTGAATGCTAATACATTCCATCTCCCACTAGGATACTCTGCTCCCCACTGTGGGACCTCGTGGATGTCAGCCAGCCGTACTTTGAGTTTTCACTTACTCTTAAGATGTCATTGCCATGCTATTCAGGCTGGGTGAGGTTTTTAAAGCAAAAACCTCAGCACCATCCCCCTGCAGCCCAGGAGTTGACAACTGTCCCAGTGAGCTCAGTACCATCTGGTCCTGAGTAGTACGGTCCATGTTTCCTCTCTCTGAGGGCTAGAGACCATGGCAGAAGTGATGCTGTATGATTTCCAAGTCTGGTGCATGAGAGGTGGTGCAGCTTCTGCTGTGCTCGCCGGAACGCTGCTGCTAGAGCCCTGAGCTGCTGCATAAGCAGCCTGACTGCCCAGAGGCTGTCATGCTAGGGGGAAGCCCAACTAGTCTGTGTGAGAAGACCACATGGAAACCCTCTGAGTTTGCATGATGAGAAAGATGTCTGGCCAGTGTCCAGCTGTGTCCACTGCCCCAAATGAACTAGCTGGGCTTCCTCCATGGCCACTCCCCCTCCACTCCACCTGTTGCCCCTCCAATACCCTCAATGGCCTTGGAGTGGGCACTTGTGTCACTGCCGCTTCCTGGGGGGCTCAAGTCCTTTTAGCTGTGACTTCCTGAGCACTCCAGCCTTGTACTGATCTTGGCTCTCTTACACCTTCCAAGGTGACATGGAGCTATTTATTTGACCCATTTGTGTCACTCTATTTATTACACCCCATGTGAGTCTCACCAAAGACACTAGGCCAACCTCAAGGCTGCTCAATAGCATGACATTCAAGCAGGACACTTCAAGGCATGGGCCAAGACAGGGCTCAGCTCTGCCACTGGCTAGCAGTGTAAACTTTGGGTCACCCCTGCAGAGTGAGATGGGCATGCTTATGCTCTCATGGGTGTGCTGCGGCAATCTCAGCCTCTGGTGAACACCTTACTAATGCCAACCAAAGGATGGAATAATCTAAGGGGTAGGCCCTGTGACCAATGACACATACATGGTGACAACCAAGCTGTGCTCCTTGTGAGCATCAAGGTTCATAGCAGCCAGGCAGAGGGCTTCCCTGTGTCCATCTCCTTCCTGCATCCTGGTGGGAACTAAGCCCATGAAGACAGGCCAAGACTCCAAAGCAACCATGCCTATGTAGAGTTGAGGGAGCAGAGTGTTGGACAAGCCCCGCCTTCCTCCCACAAGGTTCCTATAGGTCACACCTGGGACAGATTCCCAGGGACACTGCCTTTTCCTCCTGTGTGAACAACACCTGGCAGGAAGAAAACCTTTCAAAGATTCTATCTTGATCCTTCTGGGCTCCAGGCTTTTTGTCTTATCCTCCTCTTTCCCACACAAGGAAAAAAAGGATGCTGGCCCAGCTCTGAAGATCTGGCCTGGTTGTGAAGCAAAGAGGCTTATTTTTAACTGCAGACTTGCCAATAGTCCTGGAAGGGGCCAAGGAAAAGAATGATAGAACTGTTTCTCTTTCAAAAAAATCCAGAGGGCACAAACAGTTAAAAGATCTGACTGGGCAGCTGGGCTGCCAGAGATGGGATGGCGGGAGGAGAACCCGCCTCCCAGGCCACCGTGAATCAAGGTTTTAAAACTTTTATAGACATTTATCTTTCCTCCTCAAAGTAGCTTCAGGGAGAGAAAGAGCCGGTGACAGTTTCATCTCTCTATCTTTGCCAATCATTATTCCCTCCTCCCACACCAGCCCCACTTCCCCCACTCAGCCCCCCACCCCCCAAGAAGCCATCTGGTGTGGACAGGGCTGAGCAGCGGCTCATGACAAGCAGCTGGAGCTCCGTACAGACAGCCGACACTTGGTGAACAGAAAGAACCCTGGGAGGAGTTTTTTAAACTGGAGCCATTTGGCTGACTGTTGGGCAGTGGTGGGTGGGCTGGGTGGAAGGAGCAGGGGGAGAGAGAAAGAAACAGACAGAGATCCAAAACAAGTGAATAAGCCTAGAAGAGGGGGAAGGGGGGCGGCGCCCAGAAAATGCCCAATGCATCCAAGAAGAGACAGTGAAGAGCCTGTCCTCAGAGGGCAGAGAAAGTAGAGGGGAAAATGGAAGAAAGAATGAAAGACGTGAGAGAAGGAGAAAGTGCAGAAAAAGGGGGAAGAGAAAAGATGAGAAAGAGGCTTGGGACAGGACGTGTTCCAACGAGATAGGACATTAAGAGATGCAGAGAGAGAGGACGGGAGAAATCCCCCAATCAGAATGCGTGCGCTCTAAAAATATTTTTACAATATGTAAGTTTAAAACTAAAAACCCATCTCCATCCAGAACACTGAATCACATGTTGACCAAGTTCCTCATGTGACCTCCAAAACAGAGCCGGCTGGCACGACCCCGAGAATGAGCACCTCCTTAAATTTTGCCCCTGGATGCCTCTCTTGCCTCACCCAGGTCCTGGCCCTGCGACAGCTCCCCTGTCTGCACACCAAAATTTCCAGGAAACTTGGTAAAAGCACCTCTGCGCGGGCCCTGCTTAGACTAGTTTAATACAGCTCTGTGGTCCAGGGACACAGGCAGGGTTTGCATGCACATCAGCGTCTAGCCAGTTTTAAATGCCTGACATAACTTATACCGTAAGGTACAGCTGACCCCTGAACAATGTGGGGAGTTAGGAGCGTCAACCCCCACACAGTCAAACAGAGGAGTGTAAATTCTGACGGCCACAAAACGTAGTTGTCCCTCGGTATCTGCGGGGGATTAGTTCCAGGACCCCCCCCCCCCCGCCCCAGGTACCAGAACCCGCAGATGCTCAAGCCTGTTATGTAAAATGGTATAAATCAACACGTACAGCCGGCCCTCCTCATCCCTGGAACCCCAACCGGGATGGAAAATAGTTCAGGTATTTATTGATTAAAAAATCCACGTGTAAGTAAACCTGCATAGTTCCAACCCATGTTGTTCAAGGGCCAACTGTCAAGTTCCATGAGGGGTAAAGTGGGCTTTCTGGCCTTCATGAATAATATTGTTTCTAAGGGAAAATGCATTCGACTTTAACCCCAGATGTCAAGCTAAAACCAGCCCCACACCCTGAATCCCACTACCCACTCACTGCAAGGCTTACTCAGCCAGTGAAGCTGGTGGGGTTCTCTCCACCCAGGTCCCCACGTAGGAAACATTTCATAACTTGAGTGTTTACAAGCCAGGGAGCTATATTCGAAGTTGGTTAAAGCTGAAAAGAAAGGGGGATAATGTGCCAACAATAAATAACAGAGGGATGGGAGCTCTATAAGAAATGGCAGAACCTTCAAGTTAATAAATAAAGAAGACACATGCCTGGAAATGAAGTGGAAATGTGGCTTAACAATTCTGTACTAGGAATGCTGCCGAGCCGAGAGGTCAGGGAAACTGGTTTTTAGAGCTGTGTTAACTTGAGTCAGAGCTGCCAGACATAAAGAGATCATTCCAATCAAACCAATACAGCCATTCCTCCTGGGGAGAGAGGAAGAGGAGGATGGGGCATGAGCACTAAATTCTGCCACCTGTGGGGCCCCTGAAGGGATTTCACGCAAACCTCCAATATGCCACTCGTATGCCGGTGGCGGAAGGATTAGGTCCCTGCCCCACTTCCTGCGGATCCTCAGAGATTCGCATGTGGAAAGCAGGGTGCTGCTTGGGGAAAACACCCAGGGAGGCAGTTGGCACCAGCACAAAATTTCGTGAAATCCTTGAAGCCAACAAGACAGAACAGAACAGGCCAGAGGGTACAGCCAAAAAGCTGGTGTTTCTTCACCTCTTCCAGTATCGCACAATAAAATGTTAATCAAACCATTGGATTAAACAAGCAACAGCCTAGCTAGGATTACATAAATGCAATCGGTATCTGGTGACAAAGCAGGCTTCCCTGACCTCCCTCCCAAAGAGACTCCTTGGTCGGCAAATGGGGCCAGGGCCCTGGTGCCCAGGCTAATGAGCCCCTATGCCTGCCCCAAACAGAATCCAGCCCACCCTTGGGTGGGTTTCTCCCACCATGTGAGCGGCTGTTTCATAACAGACAGCTGATGTGGGCGATGGATGCAGAGACCTGCACATCAGTCTCCCTCTCTCTCTTGCTCCTTTCAGAACAGAACAGCACACTGTTGTGCCTCAATTGGCTGAATCTCTTTGTGAGTCATATTCTTCAGTTAACAGAATTGGAGACCTTCCTAAGCTACCCCAGGGTGAGGGGTTAATATAGGGGAACAGGGGGAGCAAGGAAGGCAGTAGCCCAGCCAGGGGACAATTGGAACATGCCCCAGGGTATAAAGTAGTTCCAGCAACTTCAGGAACAGGGGAGGAGCTGGAGGGGTCTGGTCTTCTCGTCCTTCCCAGTTAGGGCTGCTGCTCCCATCACGATAACTCAGCCATTCTCTGTTCAGCTTCTGCAGCCTCTGCTAAGACCTTGTTCCTTACCGCGTGACATCCACTGACTGGTGACCTCTGTTCCTCATGGCACCTGCTTACTTGTCCCCTCTCTATGTGCTCCTCGGCTTCTGTACAACTCTAGAATCTTGCATTCAAAGAGTGACTCTGAGACCCTGGAGGGGCTGATTAGGTCAATTAATTGCTACCCAATATGAAGCTTTCACATCGGGCAGAAATTTCACTGCAGTCAGGCACCACCTGCTGCTCCAAACTACGAAAGCCAGGGCAGAAGTTGGCACTGTGCAAAGCAAGGCAGCTTTGTCAGACAGGGGCTATGACCAGGCAGAACACCTTGTTCAGGAAAATCCTCAGCCTGCCCTGCTTCTCAGCTTCCCTTTCACAAATGCCTGATGTGAATGCTCCTGCGTAACACACTAAAGCTGGCATAGCAAAGCAAACACAGGGGTGATGCACTACTTACTATAAAGGAGAGCAGTAAATAACAATCTGATACCAAAAAGCAATGACTCTGGACTCACATACTATATGGACCTGGCAATCACTGTGGTGAGGTTGAATCAGTGCAAAGGGAAGAAAAATAGGTTTTTAAGAGTAATAGCTAAAAGAAAGAAGAAGAAGAAGAGCTAACAGTAAACAAGTGCTGGCTCTGGGTCAGGCTCTGTGCTAAGTGCTCAACCAGCATTAACTACTATCCCAGGTGACAGCCTGACATCACCATGCCCCAGTGTGGCACACAGTTGCTGACAACTCCAAAACACCTCAACTCCTTCTCCTTTAACCTCTACTAACTACAGAAGCTGTAAAAGACTGCCAATTTCCCTCACAGATAAGGGACCAGTGACCCTGTTCTGGCCAATGAAATGTAAGAGGAAATCATCTGGAAGCCTTGGGAAAAGTTTTTGCTTTTTGGAGAAAAGAAAGCAGTCCTAAAACATTGACCTTCTCCCTATGCATACTTTTTTTTTTTAATCCTGCTATCACCTCCCATTTCCACCTCCCACTTCCTACTATGGATGAAGACAATATAGGGAGAAACCACAGCTGACTTGTGAGATGAGGTAACAAATATGAAGATGAACATTAAAGAGAGTGAAATTGTCAGAAAGACCCTGGATCCCTAGTAAGACTGTTGAGCAGCTGAATCTACACCAGCTGCATATCTCAAACTAATATAGGAGGGATTATTTCTATTCCCACCTTACAGATAGGGAAACTGAGGCCCAGAGTGAGTAGTAGCAACAGTCTAAGAGCTCAGTTCCAAAAGGTTTAGTCAGAATTCAAAACCAAGCCTGCTGATTCCAGGGACCTAACCATCATGACACCCTCCTCTCCGGTCAGAAGACATCTTAGAATTGGAATGTCTATACTTAGAAGACTCTTAAGGAGTCTGTGGCCCAATCCTTTTAATTAATTGATAAGTGGTTGAATGCTGAGCCCAGGTCCTATTGGCTCCACCCTCCTCAGGTGTTAGGACTGGCTGCTGACTCCCCATCTAACGTTCTTCACATTACTTTATGCTTTCCAGTACCCCATGCTTCCTCTTCTGAGGAAAAGAGGAGGCTATAAATCCTGCACAGCACCATGGTGGCTTCTACATTGCCTTAGTTCAGGATTTATCATCTCTACTCATTCTGGGCCTCTGATGCCACAGAAACCAAGACAGAAGTAAAGACAATTAGCATTGTATGTCAGAAAGTTATCATGTTGGCCACATTACACTTCAGTGTATTTAGACAATATTAAGCCAAGATATTTTATACCAGAAAGTGTTACCTGAGAAGGACCATTATTAGTGGCTTTTGCAATATTCACTCTGGAAGTCTGCGGCACAGTCCCTTAGGGAGAACAGTATTGCAAGGAAAAGCAATGGTAGACCCTATCTACAAGGCAATTTCTATTATTAAGCTTCTCAAAAAAAATGGAAAAAAGAAAATCTAAATAAAACAAAAAAAACTCTTCAATTTCCAAAGGATCGCAAGAAAACAGAGATCTGTTTACACATAAATTTGCCATCTTTCCAAAGGGTTTTGGGCATGTGGAGTCTTTGGTTTTGAAAATCCAGCTCTAAGATCACTTTATTCTGCGCTCTGGCTTCATTTCAAGCATCTCTTCACTTTCCCAAAACACTGCCATCATCTTATGATTGATGCTCTTCTGGAGATTCAGCTGAACTTGTCTGTTCACATTATCCAGCTGTTCAGTGCCTGTGGTTTTTACTAATGGTCGTTACATTTGATCATTCCCTCATTGCCCTTAAACTTTCTGGCAGTGCTCGAGAAAAATGTAGATTGCAACTGGTACTGAGAATCTTGCAGATTTAGCAAAGTTTATGTCTTACATTTGAAATAATATGGGACCAAGGTAGGAAATCAGAAGAATCGTGTGTTCATTTATTCCACCAATATTTACTGAGTGCTTACTGTGTGTCAAGCTCTCTTCTTAGCACTCTAGATGCATTATCCATTTAACAATGCTTCAGATGTATGCGGTAAGCACTAATATCATACTCATTTTATTGATCAGGAAACTAAGGCTTAGCAAGATAGAATAACTTACAATCTAGAAAGAAAGAGAGCAGGTAGTATATGTACATGTATGCACATACAAATTCCAACAAAAAAGAATATATTAATTAAATGATCTAGATGTCAAGATTTAGCTGAAGAAGAGATGGCATTCAGGTCTCATGAAGAGGATTGAAATTTAAATGGGAGGCCAGACGATGGAGAAGATTACAGGGGGAAAAAAGAAAGAAAGAAATAGAGGGAATGCCAGGAGAAAAATAACTTAAATAAAGGTGTAGAGGCAAGAAAATATAGAACACATTTGGAAATGGTGAGCCAGTCGGTTTAGTAAGAGCAAAGGGCACAGGGGTAAAGGTGTTAGGACTTGTCAGTAGGTTGGGCATGGGTCATGGAGGACATAGGCAATGACACAGGCAAGAAACATGCCAAAAACCCTACCAATTGGCAAGTGGGGCAATGAAGTGTCAAGAAGATTCTGATGCTGACTGCCATCCACACACATTGAGGCAGGTTCAGTGTCTGGGAGGAAATGTTGAGTAAAAAATAATAATGTGGCCCTGACTGGTGTGGCTCAGTTGGTTGGGCGCCTTCCCACAAAGCAAAAGGTCGCCAGTTTGATTCTTGGTCAAGGCACAAGCCTGGGTTGCTGGTTTAATCCCTCATTGGGGCGTGTGTGAGAGGCAACTGATCAATGTTTCTCTCCCACATTGATATTTCTTTCCCTCTTTTTCTCCCTTCCTTCCCCTCTCTCTAAAAATAAATAAATAAAACCTTTTTTTGTTTTAATGTGAAGAACTTCTAATTTAAAATGGTCCCTGGCTAGCAGTCCCTGCCTCAACTTCTTCCAATTTTCCACTAACATACATATGACTACACATTTTTTCAAAACTCAAATTCAAAAATAGCACAAAAATGAGAACTGAATTGCCAAAATATGGAAAGAATGGAAGGTGATTCAGGGAACAATGAGTGGCCAGGCTGTTGATGCTGTCCTGAAGCAGAAAAGTCCACACGTGACAAAGAAAGTAAGGTGGCTCCTGGTTTTTCCCCACTGTCTGCCTTACTTCAAAGTTCCAGATAAGCGCTAAACAAAAAAGTGGATAACTGTCCTTCTACTTACAAGTGTTTCTAAGGCGTCAGAGTAAAATGACAGTCATCTGTTCTCCATCTTGTCCTCTCGCACCATTCCCATCCTGTCTAAATTCTCTATCACGCCTCTGGACTGAAAACAATGAGCAGGAAGTTGAGATGCTTTTGCATGCGAGGGGGTGTCACAGCCTCACACTGAAGCTATCTTAGCAAGAAAACAAAGACTAAGAAATCTAGCAGCTGTGCATGCTGGAGTCGTAAGTTTTCATGAAATCTCTCTGGTTCAAAGTGTCAGAGAATCAAGTAGTGGTGTGAGAAGATTCCAGTTCTGTACAACAGAGGCACAAAATCTGTCTGCTGGAAAGCCTTGAATCCAAAGGGAACCTGTCTAATCTAAGGATTAGTCAACAATAAACTAATGCAAGCCCCATGAAAAAGTGCCAAAGCTCAAAAGAAAGGAAACAATGTCTTAAAGATCAAGAAGATGAACACATCTTTGAAAATGATTTACTATTGAAAATAAGAGAAAATATTATGAAATGTTTTGGTATCTTCAATAAGATCTAAGAATAGATGGCCTCTCTGAAACAGGAGCAAAAAACCAAACGGCTAAACTGAAAGAACGTGATGAGATGAAAAGACAACATGATGAATTCAAAGACAGTAAATCCAGATTGGAAGGTTGCGAGGTGAGAGAAGGAGGCTGAAATTACAATATGAGAAAAAAAGTCATCACTAAAGACAATCAAGTAGATGATGGAAAATCAAATTAGTAACTAGTTGAGTAAACTTGAAAAGTTCTCCCAGAATACAGGAGAGGAAAGAGGGGGCAAAAAAGAAGTGTGGTTTTCTTTTTAATTTAAATAAAGTTTTTAAAGACAAAAAATAATAGATGATATGTGTAGAAGATAAAGGAAGGAAATTTGACCTACAAATCATAAGTGTGACCAAAGACAAGACCAAACTAAGCAATGAGCACAAGTATAATGTGGATGCCATAACTGTCAACTTCTCATATAGAAAATCTGCATAATTTCTCTGCTCCAGGTTTTTGTCTCTAAAATGGGGTTTAACAACAATATGTGCAGAGTTTTTATGAGTAGTAAAGGAGATTTTATATGTAATGAGCTTGGCTTCAATACTGAAACATAGTAAATGCTAAGCAACATCCGTTGTTTATTATTACTCTATAAATAGTTCATACAAATTGATAAGCAAATTAAATAAGTAAATAGATAAATAATGGAAAGCCTGAATAGTTAATTCATGAAATAAGAATTATGAACAGCATATAAACATGTGAAAAATATTCACCTTATTAAGAATTTAAAAAGCCCAAATTAGAAGAATGAGCTACAACTTTTCTAAGAACAGATTACTATAGATTTTTTATTTTTTAAATGATAATGCTCTGCTTTGAGAAGAAAGTGTTGAAAGGGGCTCTCTCTACCTCTCTGATAGAACTCCAGATGGGTTCAACCTTATAGTTGATATGTGTGGATCAAGAGGATGAAAGAGTTTATATTCTTGCTATGAATTAAGTGTTTGTGTCCTCCCTCCCACCCCCAATCACGATGTTTAAAGCCTTAATCTCCAATGTAACTGTATTTGGAGATAGGGCCAGTGAGGAGGTAAGGGTGAAATGGGGTCATAAGGAAGGGGCCCTAACCAGGTAGAGTTGGTGCCCTTATAAGAAGAGGAAGAGACACCAGAGTTCTCTCTGCCAGGTGAGGGCACAGCCAGGAAGAGAGCCCTCACAAGGAAATGAAATCAGCCAACTCCTTGTTCTAGGACTTCCAGCCTCCAGAACTGTGAGAAAATAAATTTCTATTGTTTAAGCCACCCAGTCTGTGGTATTTTGTTACAACAGCCCAAACAGAAAAATACAATTCTTTAACCAGAATTTCCATTTATAGGAGTCTATCCTAAGGGAATGATCAATGAAATTGACAAGAATTTCTGGATGTGTCCTAAGCATTAAGAAGTTAAAAACAGTCTAAATGTCTAACAATAGAAGAATCTTTAGGAAAATGTAAAGTGCATACAATAGAGTATTTTTTAACTATTAAAACCAGATTATAAAGCTTACTTAATGTTGGCAAATAATTATATAATATTAATATGAAAGTAATAGAGAAAATGATACAATCAATATGATCCTCATTTTGTTAAATTATGTAATTGGTTTTTTAAGTGCATTTATCATTTCGTATCTGTTGAAAGAACTTTTGTTAGCCATTCTTTTTTGTTTGTTTGTCTATTTTATTTTTAGAGAGAGGGGAAAGGAGAAAGAGAGGGAGAGAAACATCGCTGTGTGGTTGTCTCTCACTCATGCCCCCCACCGGGGACCTGACGTGCAACCTGGTAATGTGCTCTGACTGGGAATCGAACCAGTGACACTTGGCTCACAGGTTGATGCTCAACCCACTGAGCCACAGCAGCCAGGGCCAAATTATGTAATTGTTAAGTATATGAGCATAGAAAAAAAAAGAATGAAAAGATACACAGTAGTCTCCCTATCCACAGGAGATACATTCCAAAATCCTCAGTGGATGCCTGGAACCACAGATAACACCAAACCTCTATATACACTATGTTTCTTCCTATACACACATACCCTTTCACTTAAAGGAAGCACTTCATGGATTCTCTTTAGCATCTCTGAATTGCCAGCATCACTGTTCTTGCATTTTTTAGGTCATTATTAGGTAAAATAAGGGTCATTTGAAGACAGGCACTTCAAAACTGTGACAGTCAATCTGATAACCAAGATGGCTACTAAGTGGCTAATGGGTGGGGAGCATTTACCTCATGGAGATGCTGGACAGAGGGATGGTTCCCACCCCAGGCAAGATGGAGCATGACTGTGCAAGATTTTATCACATTACCCAGAATGTCATGCAATTTAAAACTTAAAAATTGTTTGTTTCTGAAATTTTCCATTTAATATTTTCAGACTGCAGTTGACTGTGGGCAACTAAAACTGTGGAAAACAAAAGTGTTGATAAGGGGGGATTACTGTACACCAAATATACTAACAGGAATATTATCTCTGATTGTGGAATTACAAGTAGAAATTTTTCCTTTATTTTTTTATATGTTCTAAGTCTTCAACAATCATCCTGTATTATTTTTACAATCATAAAAATATTAACTTATTTCAAAAATAAGGCACATGAACCCTCCTTCTGCCGTTAGCTTAGAAGAATGTTTAAAGAGAGCCTCATTTCTTCATATCATGCTCGTTTTCTTCCAGTATAATTCTACAGATCCTATAATTGACCTGCACTTATAAAATAATAAAAGTTATAAAGAAATGAACACTAAGGATGCTGGCATTGTTATCTTGTTAGTAACTCCTAAATTATCTTTTATCCACAATCCCGAAACAAATGTGCATGACTTCCATTATGGGTTCTGTGATTAGGCCCAACAAACTTCTTGCTTTTCTCTTTAAGTATATGAGTCCAAAATTACATAAGTCTCTGAAATTTCAAATGTTGGGAAAAGTAATCTAAGTAAACATAAGTATGTTCTTTAAAAATATCTCATAAGGAAGAACTATATGCACAACCAATGGGCATGGACTAAGGGGCAGGGGACAACTGGAGGGAGGGATGTCACTGGGTAGAGGGGAGCAGAGGGAAAAGAAAATGGGACAACTGTAACAGCATAATCAATAAAGCATATTTAAAAAAAAAAAAAATCTCATAAGGACACCAAAACGGAAAATATTTTGTGAAAGAGAGAAGAAACTTGCTCTGTATTGTTGCAAATGACGGGACTAGAGTCAAAGGTAGAGGCGAAGAGAAGGAAGATTTTGACACAAAACAAGACTTTCCTAGCAAGTAAAGGTTCCTCGCAGAGTAGACAGCACCCCATCACCAAGAATGTAAATAGCAAAAGAAGACCACTTGTTTGGGAGGAGGAAATAGCTGAAAAGTACCTTCTGTGTTAAATTTGTACCAAACTAAAAGATGGACTTTATAATTTTTAAGGGAAAATAACCATATAACTTATGATCTAAACTGAGCACTTTTGTGAGGAAAGAGGCAATATTAATAACTAATAGGGGCATCCTAGTTAAACAGAAATCTGTGGTCATCCTTCTCTCAGGTCTCTTCTAAATCTTAAGCACTAAAATTACACATCCATAAACCTTAAGTCTTTCATCCATGCTTCAAGGGCTAAACTTTTCCAGTACCTGCGTTTTATTGGTTTAACTGATTATTGTAATGGTCAGACATTCTGACATGTAACAACCTGTCTCTGAATGGCTGCGGGTGGGGGGATGGGTAGACATGCTAAATTTCCTCAATAATTGGACCTCGGAGGAAAGAAAGGAGTAAGCAGAGTTAATTGGAAGCCTACAAGGCATATGGCAATGGCAACCCCAGAATTATTTTGAGCTGCAGTTAGCATACCTAGGTGATTACTACTTGGATATTTCAGTGCTTCCTAAGCGTAACTGGAATGTGTGGCTCTGATTTGTTTTCCATCTGGAAATGTTACAGAAACAGGAAGATTTCTGCTTTTGGTGTGTCTTGTTGTATCTTGCCTCTGCTTGGCAGAGGCCCTGGTCTGACGGTCGTGCACATCACTTCCGCTGTGCTCTGGGCTCAACAAAAGAAAGTTAGAATGAGCCTCGGCAACATCTACAGAATCACTCCAGCAACAGACAAGCCCACCCACAAGCTGATTCCACATGGTTTTGTCATCTATCATGACTACAGGGTCATCGGAAAGGGGTGAGAGAGAGGAAATAAAAGGTAGGCTTTTGTAAACACCCCTTGATGTGAAATGATTTTAAAGGTTCCTGCCTCTTCTGAATATCTCCCCATTGATGTATCAAAAGTATTGAGTTGGTCAAAAAGTTAGTTTGATTTTTTCTGTTATATGGTTCTAGTAGAGCTTAATTTGTCTTTAACTTCATTCGAAACAATTTTGTTAGACTGTATTGTGACAGCTGTCATATCAGCATGCGTTTAAAGAAAAACTTATCAAAATCGGTAAATTTTTGTGAAGCCATTTTAATATTGAAGATGGAAGAAAATATGCAATATTTTCAGCACAGTATACTTTATTATTTCAAGAAAGGTAAAAATGCAACTGAAACACAGAAAAAGATTTGTGCAGTGTATGGAGAAGGTGCTGTGACTGATCAAATGTGTCAAAACTGGTTTGCAAAGTTTTAGGGTGGAGATTTCTACCTGGACAATGCTCCACGGTCAGGCAGACCAGTTGAAGTTGATCAAATCAAGATATTGAAAACAATCAATGTTCTATCATGCAGGAGATAGCTGACATATTCTTAATATTGAAATCAATAAAGTTATTAGTGAGAATAAAAAAAGTGTGTCTTATTTTATGGAAATAAATAGATGGACTTTTTGGCCAAGACACCATATTCCTATAGTTTTCCTATGGAAATGCATTTAAGTGTTTTATTCTAGAAGTAAGTCAGGACTCTATTAGTTTATCAATTTTGTTTACATTCCTGAAGTCAGACTGTAAACTTTCCCAAGGCAGAAATTCTTTTAATCTTTTTGTGTATCCTCAGAGCTTGGCAAAGAGTAGGTGTTCAATACATGTTAGGGGGAAATGATGGTGATGTGGTAGTGATGATAGTAATAATTATAATAGCTACTTCTTAAAGAGAAATTATTGTTGGTCGTATACAGAAAGGGAAGGAATTCCAAGAGGAGGAGTCAGGTGAATTTTGAGAGGGAAATAAGTCTAGTAATGGCCCAGAGATGTAGTCAAAGGCAGACCAAGCTGTGGCTGTACAGCAAATAATAGTAAACATCTAGGAGTTACAGAGCCCATGATGGGCGTGAGGAAAGCTGTAGAAAGTGGAGAATCCTCTGCAATGGAGATTGAACAGAGTTTAAAATAAGTCATACTTGATTAGAAACTTTCCCTGAAGCAGAGAACCAGGGCATATTTTTAAAAGCCAGGGGGAAGAGCTCTTTCCAGAGAGGCTTGTATGTCAATTAACTAGCAACTGACTTAAATTGCAAAGAAACCACACACACACACACACACACACATATCCTTGGACATTCTTACTAAACTCTGGTGACTGGGAGATAGACAAAAATAAAATGTGCTAGTTGTCTAAAAATTAATGATGGTCTCTTCTACTTTTTGCACCCTTATGAAAGCTAGTACATCCTTTTGGTGATTGTGGCACTAAGTCCAGTTGCAAGCTCCCCACAGTAGTCCAAAATAGAAAAACTTCCCTGTGTTTATAGGTGGGGAAAACTGAGATGTTCCACAGTCACCCTTTTAAACCAGCTTACCTCTGACGTTTTCAGAATTTCAGCCAATACATCAGCAACACCAAACGTTGCTGGAATGAAGCCTAACTATCAGTAGAACAGCAGTGCCTATCCCTGAAAACCTTGCCTGGAGCTGAGCCGGGGCGGAGAGAACAGCAAGTACCTGGGCAGCCTCTGAACATGGTGCTAGGGCAGGTGCATGCTGCCAAGCCAGAAAGGCACCTCCCACGTGGCTGGAAACACAGCTTCACACAACTCAAAGTAGCCAGCTACCTCTGGAACCTGAGTGCCACTGGAAGACTAGTGAGGCTCCAGAAATAGGTCATGTGCAGGCAAGCTCCTTTTCAGCAAAGGCTGTGGATTATCCAGAAAATCCAAAAGGCAAAGTAGGAATGAGAGGTGTCATTGTAAATAGATACTATTCTGACAAGCTAAAGAAAAACCAGCACCACGTTGAGTGTCTACTTAAGAAAGCTTGATGTACCTCCTACTTCAACCACCAATGGAACCATCTTCATGAAGAATGTTACTAGGTAATGACAATCATTAAATGCTGCCTTCTTGGGCAGCAGGAGCTCTGTTACTAGGAGTCAGGAGACTCAGGATCTAGTTGCCATATTTCCAACACTGTGCCTGATGACACTGGAGAAGTTGATTTACATGCCCACAGAAATAACATCAACATACCTCCTCTTCTGGCTCCAATTAAGTCTTGCTCTCTGGAGTATGGAACTTCTATAAAAATTGGAAACTCAAAAGTGAAATTCAAATGTAAAGTATTGTTATAATTAATTCGAAGGCAACTTCATAGGATAAGAACTAAACTAAATAATGGTGTCATAGGCTCAAAAAAGCAAAACAGAAAATCCTTGCTAATGTTTCCAGACCAAAAAAGAAAAAAACAGCTTCAAATCTTTTTTCTTCTAAACGATGCCTATTACCATGAAAAGAGCCCACGGAATTGTCTTCCAAAAACCCTACTGATCAGTTGATCAGGTGATATGGATGAGACTTCCGTCCCTCCTTCCCCTCCCCAGTGCTGGAAACAGAAGTGGGAGAGTGTAATTGCTGGCAAGTGAACACACAGTAGGGGAAGTGCCAGATCCTGGTGGGCAGCTACCACCCTCTCATCCCCAACCAAGCCTAGAATCACAGAGATTTCTGCAACTGGCATGGTAAAGTCATGTCAAGACATCAGACACAGGTTTGTTTGTTTTTTAATGCAGTATTATTTTCCTGTAATCTTCAACATTTTTACTTGCATGTATTCCCCTTTCATAACTGAGTAGTGAAGAAAAAAACTTATAAACATGCATGCCTCAATGGCTCCAAAAAAAGAAAAAGAAAAAAGCAGTTCCATGAAGGCACGTAGGCAGCATTCATTTCAGCAGAAACAGGGGGCAGTGAGAGGCAAGTTGGAGGCCTCAGAAGAACTTGAGAATACATGGATTCTGCCTGTACAAAGACCAGCTGCTCCACGATATCCATTGGTTGGCATAATTTGCACTGAGTCCCCGGCACAAACATTTTAGCTCTAAAGGTTTCCCTTGGTTATCTCTTTGGGCTTTATTATCCATTTATAAGCTCAGGAATTATATCACATAAAAGTGGACCTTGCAAATTTGAAACTAACTGATATCATTTTCAAAAGCTCTCAGAAAAATAAAATGGATTATGCAGGAAATTTTAGTAAATGGAAAATATTGCATATACAGAGTCTGAGGCAATCCAGGACATTTTAAACCAAAAGCAGATGGAATAAGAGCAATATAAATTAGTGTAACTGTATTTTGCCAACTGCAAAGTGATTCTAACTCCAAACAGAATTCTCCCAACTTGTTGATTGCATGTATATTTGTTTTTAATTACTTCTAGGTAGAATTTGGTGAGATGTTTGGAGTTAGAATCATAGAATCTAAAGATCTAGAGAACACCAAACCTTGCCAAACCACCTATGGAGTGTCAAACTAAGGAAACAAACACATAAAATACATGCAAGGTGTTTACACTGGAAAACAATATTCATGCATATGTTATATAAGCCAATTAACAGAAACTATGCACATGGCAGTTTGTAAGAAATGCTCTGCCCCACAGGGGGAAAGTATACTTAATACTGAACCAAAGGGCAAACCTTCACGAGCAGTCCTTCCTGGCCTTGGGCCTCTCAACATGACCTGTGTCTTGGATGTCTTGGCAGCTTCCCAATGGAAGAGTCTTGGCTTCTGGTTGTCAAAGTCAGAACGGGACTTAATTCTGACTCAGTCTACTCTAGGTCACCCAGTCAGGCTTGAAAGACTAGAGCAAATTACCCTGACTGGAGTAAATCAACTCAGTCACACTAGAGAAAACTGACCAGCTAATTTTTGAAAGAGGGGAGAGGTTGGTTGACACGGATTTTTCACTACAGTGCAAACTACAGTAAAGAAACAAATAACCCGGTTACTTCTTAGAGAAGTAATCTCTATATTCCCCATATTCCTGCCAAGATGCTAAGGCCTTGAGCCACTTTCCTGGGCTAGATATGAGCATGGATGAAATTTGACCAGCAGGCTATTGTCAACCAAGGCAGACTCAGAGGTCTAGTGCTACCGTAAAGTCACACAGATGACTCTCCAGTCCACTGACCAGCAAGACTCCTGTTTGGACATGGAATCTTGTTCAGTGTCTAAGTCTAGACTGCCTGTGGTTGGCAAAGCCCAAGTTTTTACTGATGAACCACTTTAGAATATGGATGATGAGAAAAGAATGAAGATTTCCCCTGCATCTGCAGTCTCTCTTCTCAACCGCACTGTTGAGGGGAGCACAGAACTGCGTGTTCACGATAAAGTGGAGCGGCATGACAAGGTGTTTGCTGTGTTGTTACTTTTTCTGTGACATACAAGACCTCTACGCTTTTATCTCTGCCACAAAGATGTCTTCGTACCCCTGCCCAGTGTCAGATCTCACACCAGCTGCTACTATCAGTAGAAAGGCTCAGGGTGGAATCAGCATCTGGAAATATGTTGATTTTGCATGAAAGTACAGGATGATAGCAGAAATTACAAAGACTGAAACAAGATACATCTGTTCATTACGGAATTTAACATGCAGCAATAGCATTAAAGTGGCATGCATGAGGAGGAAATTGTAAAGAACTACAGGAGTGGCTGCGGAAGGTGCCCTTCATCCCAGACTCAAAGAGGGCAGGCACCACCAGAAGGAACTGAGAGAGACAAACCAGAAAAAAATGGGCTAACTCACTCAAACATTGAAGGGCCTAGGTCCTGATATCACTGGGGAGGTGAGAGGGATCAGAATTCCCAGTCCCAATAGGGCAAAACTTCAGTCCTATTCATCTTTGGAGAGCTCTGAGAAAGGATATAAGGATTAATCATTTGGAATCCCAAGCATGAAGAATGGAAAGGCAGCACTTCCAATACAATATCCTCGTGCAAGCACTCATTTCCCTGCCAAGCGAAGGCAAAGATGTAAACGTATTTCCATTTATAATCCAAAATAACTCATATTCGGCTCAATGGCTGTAGTTTGCCATGGGTCTGTGCCCTTCACAGCTCAGCTAGCCTCTCTGCAGTTGCTTTTGGTATCAGGGCAGTGTAGTCCACCACAGGAGTTTCCGGGAAGCTGGCCAAGATTATTGCCACCATGACAAACCTGTACACTCAAGTAAAGGAGCAATGAGGGTAACTATTACCCTAGAAATAAGTGGTAGCATAACATGAGAACTAAACTCATTGCTGAAGATTTGTAAACTACACGTCCTGTAAAGTTTCTAGGGGAGAAAAGTGAGTGGGATTGTAGTCAACAAACATAACAACATTCACTTACGTTGGAGGACAGTTGAAAGAAAAGGCTGATAAAAATTATTACAAATCACTACACACACATGAAATGCTTTATAATAAACACTAATACTTTAATCCCACACTGCTTGTTTTGTAGGCTTGAAGCTTAAGAAAAAGTTGAGCTGAAAGAGTAAGAGAAGCAAACTTCATATTGTCATTTTCTAGGTTTAAACAAAAGAAAAAAGGAAAAAAAAGAAAAGAAAAGAATACCCCAGTAAGTCCATTTTTTAAATTGGTGCTTATGTAACAGGAGCCTGAGAACTACACCAGAATTTAATTGAAGGAAAAGTAACTGTAGGGGAATTGCTTGGAGAGCAGCCAGAAGGGTTTTAACAGCTGGAAGTTGAAAAGTGATTAATTTTGACAGCAATAAAAGCCTCATGTTCATACATAATTATGCCTAGATTTGTGGGCTGCTGGAATTTTTTTCTATGCACTATTAACCTTATACTGTCCAAAATGGAATTTAGATAATTTAAATAAGTCCTTATTTTTAAGCTGGATAGTAATTTGCTTTCAATGGTTTTGACTTATCTTAAGACAATGAAGACTTAGGGGAAAAAGTATAGAATAACTGGCGTAGGTTCAAATACTCTTTGGAGTATCCTTAAAACTTAATGGAAATAAAGTCATCTCATTTCACCCTATGCAGGAACAATAACAAAAAAAGGGGGGGGGGCAGAGTGTTCAGGAAAAAAGCATGCAAAGCAAATTAAAAATGATATTGAATAGTGATCTGTTTTCAGCTATACAGTTCAACTACATTCCTCGTAATAGGCAATAAAGACAAATCTGTAAGTAAATACTATGATTCTACATTCAAAATACTGTATAGACTAAGAAAGTAATGAATTAAACTGCGTTCTAGAACCAGCAGTGTTACTAATTTGTTATAAAAGCTTGAACAAGTCATTTAATTTCTCCATGACTTCTCTGTTCCCCACATAGGAAGAGCGGGATGGCGTAGGTAATTTAGAAGATCTAATATCTAATTATATTAAGTCACCTGCCTAAGGTTAGTCATATTCTGCGTTTATTTTTCTTAGTCACCTTACTATCCTTGTGCCAACCAGTTTGACCAGATAAAGTGAAACTTTGGTAATATGAAATATTTTCAAATTAATTGGAAACAACTAATATTTAATAATAATAATTATAACAACTATAGCAGTTTTCACGGCATGATTTTAAGAATTTTATAAATTTTTATATGTTAATCCACACAATTACTCTACCTGGTAGGTCCAATAGTTCTATTATTACTGTTGTCCCATTTTCTAAAACTGAGACAGTAAAGAGGTTACATGACTTTCCACAGTCAACAGTCACCTAGTGAAAAAGCAAAGATTTGGGAGCTTTAATGTCCTATTGTTCCCAAGCAAATACATAGTATTATAGAAAGAAGAATAATGAACCTAACTCAAAAGAAACTGAATTTAGTTTTAGCTCTTTGATTTTCTCATTTACCTTGGACAATGCACCAATTTCTCCATTTCAATTTCCTTAATTGTAAAGTGCAGAAGTTCCCCAAATTCAAGGTTCTCAGGTATGATACTGGGACCCGTAGCATCAACCTCACCTGGGAACCTGTAAACAATGCGTATTTTTTTAATTTTTATTTATTGAATTTATTTGGGTGACGTTGGTTAATAAATTATATAGGTTTCAAATGTACAATTCTAGAATACAACATCTGTATATTATATTCTGTGTTTACCATCCCAAGTCAACTCTCTTTCCATCACCATTTAGCCCCCTTTTACCTTCTTCTACCTCCCCCAATCCCCTTTCCCTCTGGTAATCACCATGTCTGTGTCTATGAGGCGGTTTTTTGTTTGTTTGTTTGTTTGTTTTGCTTAATCCCTTCATGTTCATCTCCCAGCCCCCAATGCCCCTCACCTCTCACAGCTGTCAGCCTGTTCTCTATCTATGACTCTGTTTCTATTTTGTTTGTTAGTTTATTTTGTCCATTACATTTCACATATGAGTGAAATCATATGGTATTTGTCTTGCTCTGACTGGCTTAATTCACTTAGCATAATACCCTCTAGGTCCATCCATGCTGTTGCAAAGGATAAGATTTCCTTCTTTTTCATGGCCACCTAGTATTCCACTGTGTAAATGTGCCACAGCTTTTTTAACCACTGATCTTGAGCTCCACCCCAAACCTATAGAGTCAGAAACTCTGGGCATTCATCTATGTTCAACAAGTCCTCCAAGCAATTCAGGTAGATGCTAATGTTTGAGGACAACTGGACAAACTGATCACTAAATTATTTCTGATTCTCACATAATGTAATTCTATCTACTAATGTCTGGTTTCAGGTAACTGGGTTTCAAACTGAGGTGGGTTTCAAACTGAGGTGGTTTTCACATATTAAATTCTTCCCCCCTTGATTCTTCAGACACTTGGGCCCTGATTGCCAGAGGACAGGATACCTAATGTTGGCTCACAGGAATGATTGTTTTCTTAGACATCATTATAACATTATGAAATCAGAAGGCAGAAGGGAGTTGTGAATCTAAATAGAAGGATGTCATTGTGAATGTTTTGTTACCTCGAGTGAAAGTATAAAATTGAAGCCCAGAGTCAGCATAATCTGAGTTCTTTTTTATTTCTTGTTATTCTATTACAGTTGTCCCAATTCTTCCCCCTTTGACCTCCTTCGCCCATCCCACCCCCTACTCCCAGTCAATTCCCACCTTGCTGTCCATGTCCACAGGTCATTTATACATGTTCTTTAACTAGTCCCTTCCCTTCTTTTTGCCATTTTTGCCTTCCCACCTCCCCTCTGTTCACTGTCAGTCTGTTTCATGTTGCCATGCCTAAGGTTCTATTTTGTTTGCTAGTTTATTTTGTTACTTAGATTACTCTTAAAGATGAGATCATATGGTGTTTGTCTTTCACCAACTGACTTGTTTCACTCAGCATAAAATGCTCCAGTTCCATCCATGCTGTTGCAAAAGGCAGGAGTTCCTTCTTTCTTTCTGCTGTGTAGTATTCCATTGTGTAAATGTACCACAGTTTTGATCCACTCATCTACTGATGGGCACTTACGTTGTTTCCAGCACTTGACTATTGTAAATAGCACTGCTATGAACATAGGGGTGCATAAGTTCTTTTGAATTGGTGATTTGAGATTCTTACGGTATATATACCCAGGAGCAGAATCACTGGGACAAAGGGCAGTTCCGTTTTTAGTTTTTTGAGGAAATTCCATACTGTTTTCCACAGTGGCTGCACCAGTCTGCATTCCCACCAACAGTGCACTAGGGTTTCCTTTTCTCCACATCCTCATCAGCACTTGTTTTTAGATTTATTAATAATGGCCGTTCTGACAGGTGTGAGGTGATATCTCATTGTGGTTTTAATTTGCATCTCTCTAATGGATAGTGATGTTGAGCATCTTTTCATATGTCTATGGGCCATCTGTATGTCCTCCTTGGAGAAGTGCCTATTCAGGTTCTTTGCCCGTATTTCAACTGGATTGTCTTCCTGGTGTTGAGTCATATGTGCTCTTTATATTTTTTGGAGATCAAATCCTTGTCTGAGGTATCATTGGCAAATATGTTTTTACCATAAGGTTGGTTCCCTTTTCATTTTGATGATGGTTTATTTGGCAGTGCAGAAGCTTTTTAAATTTGATATAGTCCATTTGTTTATTTTTTCCTTTATTTTCCTTAACCTGGAAGACATATCAGCAAAAATATTGCTTCATGGGATACCTGAAATTTTACTGCCTATGCTTTCCTCTAGGACTTTTATGATGTCAAGACTTATATTTAACTCTTTTATATTTATTTTGTGTTTATTCTGGTGTATGGTGAAGTTGGTGGTCTAGTTTCTTTTTCTTTGCATGTGCCAGTCCAGTTATCCCAACACCATGTATTGAAGAGGCTATTTTTACTTCATTGTTTGTTCATGCCCCTTTTGTCAAATATTAATTGACCATAGAGGTATGGACTTATTTCTGGGCTCTCTATTATGTTTCATTGAGCTATGTGTCTCTTCTTATGCTATTACCAGACCATTTTGATTACAGTGGCCTTGTAGTATAGTTTGATATTAGGCATTGTGATCCCTCCTACTTTGTTCTTCGTTCTCAGGATTGCTGAGGCTCTATTTGGGGTCTTTTTTGGTCCCATATAAATTTTTAAAGTATTTATTCTAGATTTGTGAAATATGTCATTGGTATTTTAATAGGAATTGCATTGAATCTATAGATTGCTTTGGGTAGTATGGAACTTTTTAATGATGTTAATTCTTCCAATCCATGAACACAGTATATGTTTCCATTTATTTGTA
This sequence comes from Furipterus horrens, assembly GCF_987537825.1. Taxonomy (NCBI): domain Eukaryota; kingdom Metazoa; phylum Chordata; class Mammalia; order Chiroptera; family Furipteridae; genus Furipterus; species Furipterus horrens. The sequence continues at coordinate 46,464,827 of NW_028327175.1, forward strand.
TCTTCAATTTCTTTCTTCAATGTTCTATAGTTTTCCAAGTACAGGTCTTTACCTCCTTGGTTAAATTTATACCTAGGTACTTTATTTTTCTTGTTGCTATAGTAAATGGGATTTTTTTCCTAGGTTCTCTTCCTGATATTTCATTGTGGGTAGGCAAAATTGCAATCCATTTCCAAATATTGACTTTGTAGCTCACTATTTTGCCAAATTCACTTATTAGGTTGAGTAATTTTTTTGGTGAAAACTATAGAGTTTTTTAGGTACACTAGGTTTTTTTATTATTATTTCATTTAGTGTAACCTTCATTTCTTCATTTGTGTGGTTGCCATACTCAGTGAGTTTTTTGGGCATCCTGATCACCAGTATTTTGAACTCTTCATCTGATAGGTTAGTTATCTCTGTTTCATTTAGATCTTTTTCTGGGGTTTTGTTCTGTTCTTTGTTCTTTGTTCTGCCTGTTCTGTTGCTGCTTCTGCCATTGCTGCCTCTTAGTGCCACATCGTGTCTCCTTGTCTCTCCACCCACCTCCACAATTCTGCCTCTCCTACCCATCTGGATGAATGTGGCTTCTTTAAATCCCTGTTGTCAGACTTCCACACAGTTCAGTTTTCTGACAGTTTTGCGTGTTACTTGTTTTGAGTTTTAGTTGTAAACCTCTCTGTGGAAGTGCAAGGAGGTAAAGCATGTCTACCTATGCCTCTATCTTGACCAGAAGTCCTTGAGTTTTTTCCTTAAAGTTGGTGTTTGAGCACATGCTTGATATGATTTCAACTTTCTTGAGTTTCTTGAGGCTTGTTTTGTGTCCTATCATGTGATCTATCTTGAAAATATTCTATGTGCATTTGAAAAGAGTGTATACTTTGCTTCCTTTGGGTGAAAGTTTCTGTATATATCAATTAAGTTTATTTAATCTAGAGTGTCATTTAATGCCACAATATCTTGTCAATTCTTTGCTGGAATATCTATCCATTGTTGACAGTGGGGTGTTAAAATCTCCTATGATGACTGTGGTGTGTTCTTAATCCAATGCCATGCATCACATGGGAATTTAATGAATCTTTGTTGCTGCTCAAGTGAAATGACATCCAAGCAGATTAGCAGCTTAGAGGAGCTGGCCATGGTTGCTCCCATATTCTCAACTGCATCAAAATCCAGGCCTACCTTTCTTCCCTGAGTCAAGAGGGAGGCAACTCCAGAGAGAATATTAGATTTATCCCTTAATACTGTATTGCCATAGGGTTATTTGGCAGAAAAATACAACTCACTTGGAGTCAGAAGTCTGGGTGTCCTACAAGAGACAATTGCAAGTGTGCTCATGAGCACCAAGTTGAAATGGGTCTTTGCCTTGTTCTCCTCAAGTAACCATCTGCTTATCAGAAATGGCAGAGGAAGACCTCTGAGTTTTTTGGTCAACCGTGGTATAAATGTTCCCTGCATCATGCTTAATAAACCCACCTCAAAAAGTAGAACATTGGGCGACCTCATGCCCTGAGGCACAAGACTATAACCTGCAAGAGAGCAAAGACTGATGTCCATACTTCCTTTGTATTCCTCATGATACCTCATTAATATAAATTGTTGTTTGTTGATTAATATTTTTAATAAGAATACAACCATAAGAAACATATAGGCAGAAATGCAAACTCTTTTAAAGTTAGAAAAAGTTATGGAAAAAATAGAATTTTAGGAAGGAAAAATATATATTGAGAGAAAAGGTTGCCACATAAAGAAACATGAGCTTGTTTGGAACTACAGTTACAAAGCAGACAGGCTCCACTCTTTAGGGTGGAGTAAGCCTAAGACTTACTTGTGGAATAACTCTGCCTTTTTGTTTTATGAGAATGGAAAATCCCAAACATTTATTTTAGGCTATCCCAGAGACTAACAATTTTACATTTGGCCATAATAAATATGAGAAGGACTGAAAAAATTTTACAAGCCATTTTCCAATCCAAGTTTACTTAAAATGATATGTTAGCAGAGATTTTGCATTCTTTTATTACAGTTAATCTAGGTACAATTTTACAACTCTGGACACCTGTGTATTGCTGCGACCCCATAAAGGAGTCAAGCTGACATTTTGATATTTCTTCTGGACTACACGGCACTGTCTATGAAGTAGGTGCTACTATCATCTCTATCTTGCAGGTAGAGAAACTGAGGCACAGAAAGGTTAACCCAGCCAAAGTTATAAAACTAGCACATGAAAGAACTTGGATATGAATCCAGGCAATGTGACTCCATTATTCAAGAGCATGAATAACTCATGCTCTTGAATAATGGAGTCACTTTTGTTTATTTACTCCATATACCACTTAGGAATGCTTTTGGTGGCGTAACCAAAAACCCAACTTAGAGTGGCCTTAAAAGACAGGATTTCATGCTCTGACCAAGGTTGGTTGGAACATCGTCCTTAAACAAAAAGTTGTAGGTTTGATTCCTAGTCAGGGCACATACCTAGGTTGTATGTTCAATCCACGATCTGGGCACATATGATCCTGGGTCCAGGCATGTATGGGAGGCAACCAATCTGTGTTTCTCTCTCACATTGATATTTCTCTCTGTCCTTCTCTCTCTAAAAGCAATGGAAAAAAAAATGTCCTTGGGTCAGGATAAAAAAATTTTTTTACAAAATAGCAATTCATTTTTCTCAGCAACAACTGTGGAAATAAGCAATTGCAGGACAGGTTCAGTTGCTCACAATGTCCTTGGGGAGCAAGGCACTCTCCATTTTCCTGAGTCATCATCTTAGCAGCCTCATGATTAGCATCTCTTGGTCGCTGCTCTTCCAGGCATTACCTCCTAATTACAGGGAGGTCAAAGGGGGACGAGAAAAATGTCTTCTTGAGAGACTGTCTTTCCATTTGGGAAACTAAGCTTACTTCCATAGACTTCCTCTTACATCTCACTAACCAAAACAAGATCACATGCTATCCTTCAACCAACCAAAGGCCAAGCAGAATAAGATTATCACGACTGGTTTTGACTAATCATGACTCATATTTTGGGACTGGGGAAGGGCCTGAACCAATGGGTCTTACCTAGCTCTTGAATAAACTGGACTTCTTCCAGTTTAGATGAGAAATGGGCAGAAAGGGGGATTAGTGTGGGGCGACAGACAATAAGCAGTGCCCACCCACTCTCCTACTTGGGAGTTTAGGTTGGTCATCCTTGTTCAATATCCAGCTTGTTGGAACTGTGGGCAGGCACTGTGCTAGCAAAACAATCTCTATAAAAATGACATTTTTAAATCTTTATTTGAGAGAATCAATCTCATAACCAATTTCAGATAAAGAGGTGAAAGAATTTATATCATGTATGGCTGAGTTGGTAAGTGGCTGTCAAGAGAATCCAAGAGGCCTGACACTTACTATGAATACACAGCAGTAAGAAAGAACATGCCCCAAGGTACCATCCTTAGACTATAAAATGACAGGCAGGACAAGACTGATATATGTGCTTAAAAATAGACTAGAGTGTGTACTCAGTGTTTTTGAGGCATTTGGCACACAGAGTTGGTTTATACCCACACATAATTACAGTGTAATCTGAATGTCTCCAAGTCTCACCTGGCAGTGGGTATAGATAGGATCAGGCAAGAGTAATGACTCAAACTTCACTGGCACCTACCCTTAAAAGTCCCCTGAAAACACCCCTGTTCTGTATTTGTGGGGGTTCCCCTGCGGTTCTCACATGTGCATACAGACAAGTCCAATCCCTTGGGCTGCCCCCTGCTCAGTCCCAACCCTGGGACTTCCACAGTGCTACCTATCGGCCTGAGAAGGGAAGTAGCTCTCTTTCCTTTCCTCCCTTTCCTTGACTCCACTCTGGGAACAGTGGTGCTGCTAACTTCCCTCTGTCTGGAACCCAAACATATGTTCATAGGGCTGGGCTGGACACTGATTCAAGCGATAATGACTATGATAAACACACTATCTCCTCCCTTCCTCAAATGTTACAGTTTGCTATTGCATCAGATCATCTTGTCTGGCTCTTTTTCCCCCTCAGGACTTTTGACTAATCATCTGTTCTAGGAACTTATTCTTAGGAAATAAACAGACCCACAGCCAAAAATATGCATAGGAAATCATTTACGGACCTCTTTATAATGATTTTTAAAAATCTTAAATTTTATCCATAGGAAACTGGTTTAATTATAGCACATTCATTTTGAAGAGTAATATGCATCCATTTAAAATGATGAGGTAGATCTACATTTATTAACATGGGGAGATATTCATGATATATTGCTGAAGTGGGAAAAATATGACCTCATTTTTGTAAAAGTATAATCAGGTGCTTGCGTGAATGTACGTGCATTTAGGTGTACATATGTAACAGAACCCCTGGGCTGCTCCAATTGAAACAGAACCCACAGGCCGTTTAGTTAGGGGTCCAATTGCCTGCCGCCAGAATTACAACTCTGAGTACTAAAGTTTGGTGAAAAGAAAAAGAACTGTTTATTTAACAGTTCAATAGATTTAGATTATTTACGGATTTCTGCTGTTGAGTCTTATGTTCTTTAAAATACCCACAAACACATAGTTCTGCCTCCCCCTACCAAACTAGGCCAGCCTTAGAAAAGTCAAAAACTCTGTTTCCCTGCTTCCTAGGCACAGTTCAGCTTTACCAGTAGCTGCCAATCACTCAAATCTGATTGAGGAGGTCCTTTCTGCACCATGGTGCCCTCCAGCTCTCAATGCAGAACCACGTGGATTCTCAGCCTCCTTGTAAACTGCCTTCTTCCTGCAAACCACATGGATCTCCTCTCCTTCTCAAAACTGCATGGCAAGAGCCTCTTAAAGCAGCCTGGAGTGCCCTCTCAAAACCGCATGGAGAACTCAGCTTCTTTAATCCGCATGGAGAAGGCCCCTTCACCAAGCTGCATGGAGGGGGCGAGAGAAAAAGAGAGAGAGAGAGAGAGAGAGAGAGAGACTGAGAGAACCAGAGAGAGCCAGAGAGAGTGTGAGGCCGAGAGAGAGAGAGAGAGAGACAGAGAGAGTGAGAGAGAGAGAGAGAGACAGAGAGTGAGACTGAGGGAGAGAGCCAGAGAGAGCGTGAGAACCCGCTAAAATGTCCTCAGCTGCTTATATATCCCTGACTGTGTCCTCTGACACAGTGGGTGTTGCAACCAGTTCTGACCATTCACAGAACCCTATGCAGGCTCTGTAGGCTCCTTCTGTACCATCCCACCATTCAAGACTCCTCCCATCTTCTTGGGCCTTGGAAGTATCAAAGCCATTTTGAATAACAGAGACAGTAGCAACTAACCCAGGCATGCAAAGGCGTCTTAAAAGCTGCTTCCTTTTCCCCATCCCCCAACAGCAAACTCTGGGGTTTGTTTTTGGACACCCCTGTTTCTGTAACACATACACACAATGAAAATAGGAGTTATCTTTGGACTGTAAGATAAGGGTATTTTTACTGTCATCTTACATCTTTCCACACTGCACAAATGTTTTTACAAGAAGCATGACTGCTTCTACAATTTTAAAAAGATAAAGACATTCATTTTGAAAAATAACTATTTCAATAAAATAGCCTTTAGTAATGGATGCATTCATTAGGGTGAAATGGTGGACAGATATAATCTCCATTTAGTGAGGTTATTTAATAAAAGGAAGGTCTGAACATTTGCTGGTTAATGTGGGAGAAACTGCTGAGTAAGTAAGGGAAAATGAACCTTGACAGAAAGGTGATTAGAACCGTACATCTATGGAAAAATACTGACAGTGGCCCGCAGTGTAGTGCCCCCCACCTCACTGCTCCTGGAAGCCTGAGAAATCAAGGTTTCTGAAAGGCAAAAAGGACATGTGGAGTAAATCAAGCACACAGGCTGCCGTATTTTGTGGTTGCCTCTTTTTATTTTTATTTTTTAAAGCTTTTAGTTATTTATTTTTAGAAAGAGGAGAAGGGAGAGAAAGAAAGAGGGAGAGAAACACCAATCGGTTGCCTCTTCTACATGTCCCATCCAGGGGCCTGGCCCACAATCCAGGCCTGTGCTCTGACTGGGAATGGAATTGATGAATTTATAATTTGTAGGACAATGCCCAGCCCACTGGGCCACACCAGTCCGGCTGTGGTTGCTTCTTTTTAGCTTGCCTCATTTTCCCAGTTGGTTACTTACCTTTCTCTAATTGATTTGTAACATTCAAAGCTTAAGGCCACTTTGAAATTTATGTTACATATTCTTTCTCTATTTGTTTGCCTTTCAAGTATTCGGTAGAATTTCATACCACACAAGAGTTGTCATTGTTTGTGTGATCAACTGTAACAAATTCTCCTTTAAGGATCCTTGGCTTTGGTGTCATGCTTAGAAATGACTTTTCTAACACCAGAGACACCAACATTTTACTTAACCTATAAATTTTCATCTTTTACAATTAAATATGAAATGAATCAAAGTTTATTTTTGTGTGTGGCATGTATGCAGTAGTGATATTAAATAGTTAGTCCTAATTCATTGGTCACTTTCCCCAATATCTTCTATTGACTATCCAGCCTTCCCCCAGTGATTAGAAATAAAAATCATTATGATATACTGTTACAGAACCCCTGGGCTGCTCCAATTGAAAACAAACCCATGGGCTCTTTAGTTAGGGGTCCGAACCCCAGAATTACAACTCTTAATACTTCAGTTGAGTGAAAAGAAAATTGTTTATTTAACAGTTACACATATCCTTGCCTCCCCCCTACCAAACCTAGCCAGTTTTAGGAAGGTCAGAAACACCGTTTCCCTACTTCCCAAACACAGTTCAGCTTTACCAGCGGCTGCCAATCATTCAATCTGATTGGGGAGGTCCTTTCTGTGCTGTGGTGCCCTTCAGCTCTCAATACAAAACCGCCGGGATTCTCAGCCTCCTTGCAAACTCTCTTCTTTCTGTAAACCGCGTGGATCTCCTCTCCTCCAGAGCACCCCTGCAAACACCCGCCAGCAAGGGAGACAGCCCCAGGGCGCGCCACCCCCCTAAAGTGTTCGCAGCTGCCTGTATATCCCTGACCGCGTCCTCTGACGCAGTGGGTGTTGCCAACAGTTCTGACCATTCACAGAACCCTACGTAGGCTCTGTGTGCTTTCCATACCCTCCCCTGGTTGAAGACTCCTCCCATCCACCTGAGGCCTTGGAAGCATCCAAGCAATTTTGCATAATGAAAGACATCAGCCACCAGCCTCAGGCGTGTGGAGGCATTCTGAAAGCTGCTTCCTTCTCCCCATCCCCCAGCCACAAACTCCAGGGATTTTTGGACTACCCTGTTTCTGTAACAATACCAAAACAAAACAAATACACAGGGTATACACATACATGTCCTCAGGTCTATTTTGGACTTCTGCTTTTCTGTGAAATCAACTGCCCACCTATTCCTGAACTAATACCACACAATTACAATGATTACAGCTTTAAGATGTGTTTTCTGATAAGACAGTCTCCCTTATCACTCTTCTTTTGCAAAAAGTCTGTCAGATGCTCTTAAGTCATCATACTTCCCAGTAATTTAGATTTTTGTCAAATTCCAAATAAAACTCCATTAAGATTTTTATCAGAATTACATTAACTTCGTAGAGAAAAAGAATTCAATATTTGCAATGACAGCCTTCTTTTCAATCTCCATCATACTTTGTATATTTCTTCATATTATTCCTGGATACTTCTTGTCATACTTATGAGAAGTTGATTTTCTTTGTTCTCTAACACACACACACACACACACACACACCCCGCACCTACATCCCAAGTCTGATCACTTGCATGGCCTCTCCTTATCAGATTTACAGTTGTAGTACAGGTTTTTATCTACAGCTCCCAGGCAAAGTTCCACCTCCCCCAGAATTGACTTCTGTCTTCTTGAAGTGGCACCTTCCTCTGACCTCCACTATCTGGTTTCTGGTTTCAGAGAGACTGTTTGGTCATCCTAATTCCCAACACACTGCTTCCAGCGTTCTTACTTTTATTTCTCATACAGTGTTTACTTCATAGAGACTGTACCTAACATTACTTGTCTGTATTACTTTTCTTTTGCTGTACAACAAATGACCACAAACTTAGCAGCTTAAAACAGCACTTATTTGATATCTCAGTTTCCGTGGGTCAAGATTCTGAGGACAACCTACCTAGGTGCTCTGCTCACAAGGCTGCCATCAGGGCATTGGTGGGCTGCATTTCCTTCTGCATTTCGGGTCCTCTAACAAGCTCACAAAGTTGTTGGCAGAATTTAGTTCCTTGAAGTTGTAGGACTGAGAGTCCCACCATCTTGCTGACTGGCACCTGGGTGCTGCCCCGCAGTTGCCTGGAAAGAGCCCTCTCTCAGGCCCTCTCACACACAGGACTTCCTTCTTCAAGGCCAGCAGGAGACTCTCTCCCATTGAAATATAATCACAGGGGACTTCCGGCCAAGATGGAGGCTTAGACGGACACGCGAGGTCTCCCTCTACAACTATAGAGGAATACAACTACTTCAAAACAAAGGATAACTAGAAATTCCAGAAAATAAAACTACACGGAAGTCCAACATATGAAGTTATAAACCAGCGGTACCATTTGGGCAGGTAAGAGTTAAAGAGGGCGGTGCTGTTTGCGGTCGCACCCGGAGCGGTGGGCGGCGAGGAATCCCGGTGGCCAAGCCCCTGGCGGTGCGCGACTCCGGCGCTGGGGAGAGCGGCCGCCGCATCGCCTTGAACAGTGAGGCCCAGGGGGGCGGGAGGACGGATCCCGGTCTCCTAGCTGAATAACTGTGTGAATCCATCTTGGACCCCCGCCCCCAAAGAAAGCACCACAGGGCTGCGAAATAGGTCGCGGACAGGCAGGCGCCGGTCGCTAATTTGTGACGCGTACACAGGCACTGCCCCCGACAGCCGGCCCAAGAAAACAAAACGCATCTGTCAAAATGAGGCAGGCAACTTTAGAAATACCGGTAACACAACTCACCAGGCAGCAGATAGAGAACCTGACAGATGAACAGATAAGAAACCTGTCAGATGCTCAGTTCTGGGCCATGGTTATCAGGTGGCTTACAGAATTCACAAAAGAGCAGGAAAAAGATAAGAAAGAAGCGAAAAACTTTCATAACGAAAGGAACAAAACCACATACGAGACAGAAGGAAAGGAAATAAAATCCAGAGTTCATTTCAACAAACTGGAATATGGAGAAGGAACAAGCAGTCAACCAATGCAGCGAGAAGAAATGGGAAGCAACAATGAAAGGATCAGAAACCTCTGGGACAGCTATAAAAGGCCCAACATAAGAATCATTGGTTTGCCAGAGAATGAGGAAGATGAACTAGAACTTGAAAAATTGAGTGAAAATATAATAAAGGAGAACTTCCCAGACTTGGGGAAGGGAATAGACCTGCAGGTCCAGGAAGCAAGGAGAGTTCCCAAGAGACTGGACCCAGGGAGAACCACTCCAAGACACATTATAATCAAAATGTCAAAAATTAAAGATAAAGAGAGAATCTTAAAAGCAGCAAGAGAGAAGAAAAGAATTATGTACAAAGGGGTCCCAATTAGACTATCAGCTGACTTCTCAAGGGAAACCCTACAGGCAAGAAGAGACTGGCAAGAAATATTCAAAGTAATGAAAATCCAAAACCTACAACCACGAATACTCTATCCAGTGAAATTGTCATTCAGAATAGAAGGACAGAGAAAGTGTTTCCAGGACAAAATAAAACTGAAAGAGTTCATTAGATCCAAACCACTGTTATATGAGATGTTAAAGGGAGTGGTTTAAAAAAGAAAACAGAAGCTAGCGAGATGAAACAAAGGCAAACTAAATAGGCAACGAGAGTGGAAGAGGAACTGTGGGTACGGGAAGCATATTGGGGGGAGGTCAACAGGGAGGGGGAATGGGGAAAGGGAGGGAGATGATATAGGAATTGGGGATCAAGGTAGGAGGGAATGGAATAGACGGAGAGAGGTTGGGAGGAACTGTATGCACAACTAATGGACATAATCTAAAAGGGGGGGACAACTGGAGGGAGGGGGGCCACCGGGTGGAGGGGAGCAGAGGGAAGGGAAATTGGCACAAATGTAATAATTTAATCAATAAAACACATTAAATCTGAAAAAAAAAATTATAAAGTGGGATTAAAAAAAAAAAAAAAGAAATATAATCACAGGGGTGACATTTATCATCTCTGCCATTCTCTGCTGGCTAGAAGCCAATCAGCCGTACCACATGCCCTCAAAGGGGCGGGGCTTATACAAAGATTTCACTCTTTGGGGTCACCTTAGCGTATGTCTGCCACACTCACAGGGCCTTGACCATAGCCAGACCCCACTGCTTCCCAGTCACTTCTCTTCTGAGATTTAGGGTGTTGGCCTAAATATAATAAGATAGAAGCCTGAATGGGGATAAGAGGCAGAGGGACAGGTGGTGGCGGGAGGAGGGAGAGCACAACAGAAAGGGAGGCACTCTGTTCCCCTTACAGCACTAAAGTGTTCTGTTTGACATAGACTCCAGGTCTCCACATCACGAAGGTAAAGTAAGCTGAAAGCTGCCTTGGTTGGCCTTGGTCCTTGCCATCTGCCTCGTAATTTTGTCAGATCCTTCATAATTCTGGGATTAGGTGCTTAGTTACTTTACAGTGTACCTGTGAATTTTGCCTTTTTTTATTTCTTTGTATTTACGTTAGTAAGAAGGTAGGGAAAACCACAAGCTTCATGATGCTTTGAACCAGAAATCTCAATGAAGCCAGTTCCAACAGGCTTTCAATCTGCCTTCTCGAGATGCTACTGCCGCCTGGTTTCTGGGGGTTTGTTTGTTTCTTTGAGCAAGGTGAAGGATGAATGCAACACCATGGAGAGGAAGCTTCTTGGGTCCATTGTGAAACCTTGGGGAAACCAAAGAGATCGCTAGCCTGAGACTCAGGAGGCATATATGGATGACGAACAGTCATGGCATCCTCACGCAGCCTAGTGAAGGAGATGTTACCAAACCAACTGATGAAAGAGGAAACAGCCTCCATCTAAACAAATAACTTTCCCAATGTCACACAATCCGTAAGTGACAGAGCTTGGATTCAAAGCACACGGCCTGACTCCAAAGCCCTTTCTGTCATGTCATGCTCACAGGGTATGGAACATCTCCTGACACATTTAGAGGCATTTATTCACAGGAAACAAGTTTTTCCATTCTTAACTCAATCTATAATCTCACAACTGTAATGTAGTAATACACTACAACTTTATGCCATTGGGAGGGGGGTTTTTTCATGATGAAAATGGACAGCAGTCTCATCTCTGCGATTATACCACACCACAAATTTTAAAACCTTAATAATCCATCTTTTGGAGATGTGACAGTCACACAGAGTAGCTCTCAGACTTGAGCTTTCTATCCTGCCACAACCTGCCTCACATCTCCCCGAAGCAAGGCCACACTAAACAAGAACATAAGCAGGTCATAGCTAGAATCCCACCCTGGTTCCTGTCGGGTAAGACGTTAGCGGGCAGTGTGGCCAGCTGGGAAATACAAAGGTTTGTGTGGGACAGTGGGACTGTAACAGACATGCACTAGGTGTAAGTTTTAAATAGCAAATGATAAATAAAACAGCATGCCCCAAGGTGGAAGTACAGACTCCCCAGGTCCCCACAAACCAGGTATAGCTCCTACTGACCAGAAACCCATTCTCTCTGACTGCCTGAGCTCCATGCCTGCCTGCTAACTTGGTGCAAGTAATTATTGAAACCAACCCCTAAGTGTTTATCCATCATCAGAGGTCAATTTCTCAGGCATAGTAACCTTATTATAATGGCCCAAGATTTAGGCCTGCCTTGGGGCCATTCCTGCAACAATCTTGGGCAGGTCAAAAAATCTTGCCAGTTACCCATATCTTCTGGTACAGTAGTTTTCAAATGTGGTCCCCTGGCCAGCAGTATCAGTATCATCTAGAAATTTCTTAGAAATGCAAATTTTGGGGTTTCACCCCAGACCTACTGACTCAGCAACTCTAGGGACAAAACTGAGCAATGTTTTAACAAGCCCCTCTGTTAATTCTGATGCACAATGATGTGAGAACCACTGTTCCAATACCTCCCGGAGCTGTGAGAATTAAATCTACTACTACATTCTGTTCTACTACCATGTGTGCTTCTGCAGCACAAATTTCCCCATCGGTGATTGGTAATAGAGACATGATGTCAGTATAATGTGAAAATTGCATGTTAGACTGCATGTAATGGCACATTAAAATTTCACATTGCAGTGTGAAAATTGCACGTTGATTTTTATCATATCATGGGCGGGTTTTCCTAAGCAAGAGGAGCAAGAATAGTAGGAGTGAAACCATGATCTTCAATGGAAATCAAAAAAGCCTGAGGCTCAGCTGCTGCATCATCAGCAGGAACCCTTTTGCTATATTCCAGAAATGTTTAAAATAAGCACATGCATCCAAGGCTACCTCCCCCAGTAGGTGCACCCCAGCCTCATAAGCTCTCAGCTTGTGTGAGTGAGGTTGCCCTGCCTCCTGTGCTCACCTTGACAATAGCCCCAATGACTCAGAGGTCCATTTCCACCCCTGCCAGCCCTGGTCTGATTAAAGAGTTACCAGCTTCTCATCTCTATTGCTTTTGGCATTTTAATACCCACTACGGCAGCTCCAAAACACTCAGCTGCTACCAAGGTGGTCCAAGTGACCTCCCCAGAGAACAGCAACTGTTTTGGTTGATCAGTGTTGCACGAGATTTGAATGGTCTACTTTGGCGCTATTTCCCCCATATATCCTATTATTTTTTGTACCAAGTTTTGTAGATGGCAAGATTTTCTGGGAAGTGATATTTTGTGTTACAGAAAAAAAAAAAGAGCCTGTATATGTAAAGTCCTTAACACATAGAAAGGGCTTAATAATTTTTATTATTAGTCTATGTCTACCATACTTTGTCTTTGAAGTGCTGACAAACAAGGAGCCATGGAAACCCTACAGTGACGACCCCAGTGCAAAGGATCACCATGAGAATTCTGATAATGAAAGGATGAAGTTTATCCCCTCTCTGGCCAACATTTTTAACAACATTCATTTGGAGCAATTCTTTCTTCTTTCTTTCCTTTTTTCTTCCAGTTTGAGCAGCTTTTTCTAAGAATGGGACTATTTTATCCATTTTTGCGTACTTAAATCCTTGATTACTTTTAATCTTTTTCTTTGAGACTTTAAAAGACCAAGCACTTATTCTTAGAGAGAAACAACCAAGGAGGGAGTCATTATCTTGGCCACAATTCTCAGATGTTTACAAAGTATGGCACTCAGACCTAAAATCTCCCATCACCTTTGCTCTCAGGGGCCAGTTCTGTCTCCTCCTCTGACAAGAATGGGAATTGAGGTCTGGCTTAGGGTCTAACTGCAAGATGGTCTGGCCCTGAGAGCCATCCAGGTGTCCTGGCTCCTAATCCAGGATTCTGTCTCTTAATGTTTACTCTGCAGTCATACCCTGCTTTATGAGGTCACTTCGAAATTGTTTCCTTAAACATGGGGTCACTGGTGAAAACTGGTGGTCTGTAGGTCAAATTCAGCCCACAGACATGTCTTGTTTGTCCAAATAGTATCTTAAAAATTGGAAAATTTTACATTAAAAAATATTTCTAGCTTCACTTCAAAATTCAAAACATCTGGCATCATGGAGCTACTATCCCCACATGGCAGCAATCAGCTGCGCCAAAGAGCACCTTCCCCTTTCAGCCAGGACAAGCTCATTCAAAATTGCCACACGTTCAACTCTCCCTTTCATTTTATAGACATACGCACACCCATCCACCCACAAGCACACACATTCTCTATGAGTCTGCTAGGGCTGCCAGAACAAAGTACCACAGACTGGATGGCTTAAACCATGCAAATTTGTTTTCTCACAGTTCTGGAGGCTGGAAGTCCAAGATCAAGACATCAGCAAGGTTGGTTTCTTCTAAGTACTCTGTCTTTGGACACCAGTCTTTGGATTAGGTCCCACCCTAATGACTTCATCCTAACTCAGTTGCCTCTTTAAAGACCCCATCTCCAAATACAGTCACATTCTGAGGTACCAGGGGTTAGTATTTCAAAATGAATTTGGGAGGGAGCACAACTCAACCCACAGTATATTCTTTCTTCCTTTCATACCACCTGCTTGACCCCCATGGCACTTGAATATGCAACTGTGACACGCAGTGGCAAACTTTGGTTTGCTTTTTAACTTTTCAGAGTTCTGTGTCAGTTAGACAGCACCTAAACAAAGAGCCTTAATAATGAAATCAGTAAAGTACATTCCAATAGACGTAACATTTTAAGGACAGAAAGGACCTCCATGATCATCTACCCTAGTGGTTTTCAAACCATTTGACATCACAGAACGTTCTAACAACACTCGTCGTCGGCAGCCGTCCATCTCGAGAGACGATGGTGTAGCTTCTTAAGAGTCTATCTGCACCGCCGAGAATGGCTGTGCAGTCCAACTCGGGAGTGACACGGTATCTGTCTCCTCCCGTGTTGAATCGACATCTTGCGATGATGCTGGAGTGTCCTCTCCAGTGAAGCTGAAGCTACAGAGCCTGGGCAGGGTGATATGGAGGGTCTGCTGTTGCCCATGCAGCAGACCCCCCCTCTCTTCGCAGCTGAAGGGTCCAAGGGAAAGACGGAGTCAATACAGCTTGGCTTCAGGTGCGCCGCAGGAGTTGCCGGTGTTGACTACAACGTCAAACCGCCTTAGGGACTCCGGCTCCAGATTTTCTGTCGGGGTTTACTCCCTTAGCCTTTCCCCTGAAGAGGTATGCCGCAAGGCAGCGGAGGTTTTTTGGAGTCAGAGTTTTCCTTCTCTGATGTGCCCTGACTGGAAGATCGAACCAGCGACACTTAGCTCGCAGGCCGACGCTCAATCCACTGAGCCAAACCAGCCAAGGGCTCTAACAACACTAGTTCACAAGGAACTGATATATAAAATAGTAGAGCTTCATTCCTACTCTCCCAAATGGCTCCTCAGGGACACTAGGCCTCCCCATATAAAACATGATTTGAAAACTGCCGATCTAATCCACATTCTTCAGTTCAGAAACCTAAGGCCCATTCACATGCCCAAGGCCACAGAGAGCTGAGTACCACGTAGGACCAGATCCCAGGTCTCCTGATTTCCATGGTTCCTTTTCTCTGAGTAGTTCCAAAAGGTCATGGCATCAGACAATTTCAATAATATCATTAGGACAGAGAAATCCTGATATTTTATTGACGGAAGGAGCAGCCTGGAGCCCAGGTGTAGGAGTCGGGAAACCCAGGTTCTAAGTGGGCTTTGCCAGCACTGACTGTACAACACTAAGTACAAAGGGCTGGGTCCCTCTGTCCTTCATGTGCAACATGATAGTACTGGACTCCATGGTCTCTAATGTCCCTTCTATGTCAAAATACTAGGGCTCCTGAATGTTAGCTTTACAGTAAGTCTGCTCATCTTTACTTTTTACCTATTGATATAAAAGGGCTTCATGATAACTTTTAAGATTGTATTTATTTATTTTTAGAGAGAGGAGAAGGTAGGGAGAAAGAGAGGGTGAGAAACATCAATCGGTTGCCTCTCACAGGTACCCCAACTGAACACCAGGTCTGCAACCCAGGCATGTGCCTTGACCAGGTATCAAACTGGTAACCCGTCGCTTTGCAAGACTATTCCCAACTAACTGAGCCATGCCAGTCAGGGTGTTCATAATAATTTCTTGCCCCAGAGGCACATAATCCATTAATAGGCAGGCTCACCCTTCCCACACATAGAGCCCCACCACCACTGGGAGAGGTCCTTAGACCATGTCTGCTGACCACAAGATCACCACAATATCTACATTCCAGCTTGCTGTACTAGAAAAGAAAAGAAAACAAAAATTAAAGACACATTCCACAGAAGAGGTAGCACCCTGTGACCCACTCTCTTCTCAGTGATGTGAACCAAGCATTCCACACCCCTGGGAAAGTGGAAGCAGGAGGGTGGGAAAAATTGCTACTTGGTAACAGTAATTACAGATCTCCAAAGTAGAAGAGGCAGGAATTTGTTCTCCAACCAACATTCCAGTGATGACAAACTTATTACTTCATGAGGTTGCAAATTCTCACAAGTTATTAGTATCTACTTTCGAGCCTGGTATCTCTTCCAGGCCTGGTCCTTGAGAATTTCCCATGTGTGATCTTGGCTCCTTCCTTATCTGCCAGCAGAATGAAAAGGACTCTTATCTGCCAGCAGAGGGAAAGGCCTGGGTCCCTGAATGACTGCATGGAACAGAGTCACATCCCCACACACATCCCCACTGATTGTGATGTGGGCAAGAAATGCATTTTTATTCTGCTTAGTCTTTGGGGCTTGCGAGTTATTGGTTTCAGCAACTAACATTATTTACCTTAATACATGCATCCTTTGAGGTATGAGACAAGCGTACTCCTTGCCCACTTGCCAGACAGTGATATATTTGAAGATCTCATTTAAAGGTGACAGGATAACAAGTCTATCTTCTCCCTTAATAATTTCCTCCTTTTGACTTCCCCTGATTCATGCAACTCCACATGCTACCCTAAACACATTGGTACAGGACAGGGCTTTGCCCAAAAGAACTCTCTGAGAGCTTTTCAGGCAGAAATCTCCAAAAATGTAAGCTCTTTGTAGATCAGAGAGGATTCCCAGCATAATCATCATATTTGGGGTAAATATCGGTGACAGAAGTTTGAAGGGACTAGAGCTTCTCTACTCCCAAACTGGAAAAACATTTCACAAGCCCAGATAGCCTTTCTCAACCCGAGTTCCACAGCAGAATTAAGCCTCAGTTCCCTAAGAGATCCCCTGCACCTAACGCATTAACTCTTCTCCTACACGTCTAGAGCAATACTTGTTATTTAGCATCCTTGGAAGAATTTTAAAGATTGTTTCTGTGTACCATGGTGTAGATGAACAACTCCAATTAGGAAAGGCTGGTTGGAGGGAAGGAGAGGAGAGTGTAAGAAGAGTGGAGGCATTGAAGAGTCCTAGAGCAAAAAGAAAGGTGCCAGGGCATCCGCAGAATGCCAGGAAGACGCGGCAAAGGAGCCTGGGCTTGCTGAGCGGGGAAGGCCCTGGGCAGCGGCAGAAGCCAGTGGAGGAAGGGCAGCGTGACAAGTCACAGGCACCTTCAAAGAGATCCTGGCCCTCCAATGCTCTTGTGAGGCACCCTTCCTGAAGCGGGGAGGCTGGCAGATGGGGGGTTCTCCAAGCTGTAACCTGCAGGGACGAATTAAGGATTAAGGATTCTCTGGAGCAATGAACACCTCTGTGAATACATTGACTACAACTCAACGGCTTCCTAAAATCCCCATGTCTTTGGCATTCACTGTCAGGCCAGGTATTCAGAAGACCTAAAATGACTAAACGAGGTCCTGTTCAGTCAATGCCACCTACCCGTAAAGTCTTGAGAGTAAATAGCTCTCCCCGAGGCTGGTTTCTCCTCCCACCCCCCATTTGAAAGAAAACTTCTCCAAGATACTAGCAGAGCACTTTTCAAGTGCAAAATCAGTTTCTGGACCTCCTAGAAAATCTTGTTGGACCACCGGGGTACTCCAGACAGGATGTGGTTTTTCCCTCGCTTTATGTTTTTTCAGAGGAGTCTCCTTCCTTGATGTATTCAGACTCCAGAACTTCACCCAAACAACAATTCTTCACTAAGAGTCATGAGAAGAGGAATCTTGCCATAGATGTCTACAGTGGGGGGCACCAATAGCCGAGGACAGGGCTGGAAGGAAGTGAATATTTAGTGGGAAGATGAAAAATAATAAAGTAAAATCTTTTTTTTTTTTTAGCAAAAGCAGCTATTTAATAACTAAAGTGTTAAATGTGGAAATTATAGTAATCTTTAATAAAGTATGCACAGCACTCATAAAATATATAATTACATGTATAACTTCAGAAAGACTGGTGTGTTGTCTTTAGCCTGGGGCTTTGCATTTTAAGTGGGATGTGGGAAAACAGAATCAACCCAAGTTATCTGAGGCCCTTGAGGGAAGATTAAAGAAATTGAAATTTTATTCTGTGATGAGAAGGCTATGGGAGGGCTAAACAGCAGTTTTGAAATATCTTAAAGGTTAGTCGCAGGGCACAGGCCTGCTGAACGCACCCCTTCCCAACTCAGAGCACTTGAACTCAAATTCTGGCTGAGAGCTGTTGTCTTAAGTGGAAAGTAGAGTCGTAGCCTCTCCCACCCAGGGAGCTTTCTCCCGGGATCCCCACATGGGTTACCCACTTCATCATCTTCCCACCCTGTCCATTACGTTAGCATCATCACTGACTCCCCAAACCATTCTACACAACTGATCCCCGGGGCCCTGTGGAGCCCGGGGCCTCACTGCCCTGCTCTTCTGTCCTCCTGTCTGTGCCCCATTTGGGATCCCCTTTATTTCTTTCTGGTAACTTTGCAACCACTTTCTAACAGGACTCCCTGCCTCCTGTAGCTTCCCCATCCTCACCCACAAGTCCATTTTCCATACTGCCCCAAAGCTCCCATCCAAAACACAAAGCTAATGGTATCTATCACTCACCAGCTTAAACACCTGCAATGGACTTTCTGCAGGTTTAGAGACTTTCAAAATACATTGTATTTTTAAAATATCTGTCTTGGCTCCTTTTTGCATCCAATCTCCTTAGCACTGTACTCAAAGCCCCTTTACAGCCTGGCCCATTCCCACCTCTCCCCTCATCTGCCCCACCTGCCCTCAATGAATACTCTGACCAGACATTATCAGACACTCACAATTCCTTGAACATCACATGCTGCCCTGCCTCTCTTCTTGCTAATTTCTATGCCTGGAGTGCCATTCTTGTCTCCTCCATGAGGTAAAATCAGGGTCATCTTTTATGGCCCAAGTCAAAAACAGTCTCCTCTCTAGGCCTCCACAAACCTATGCAGAACTTATCACTTTCTCCCCTGGTCCCCACATCACTTGGTCCTGAAATGGCACTTGTCACATATAATTATTTGTGTATATTTGCCTTTCTCACCAGCCTGTCAACTTCTTAAAAGTACAAACCATATCTTATTTATTTGGGTTTTTCCTCTGATACTTAACACAGTATCTGGTATATTGTAAATGTTTGCTAATTGTTTGTTGACTGAAAGGACAAACTCAAAGACTGTCTTTTTAGTTTACCTGACATATCCAACCTGGCAGGAAGCTGAGTGTTCAGCTTGGAGCAAGAGTCAGGACCCCAGGAGCAGGTTAATAGGAAGTGAGCTACAACTGCCTCTAATGGCCCCTGCTGGGCATAGTTTTACATCCCAGTGTCTGGATCAAAGCTGGCAGTTTATGCCCTGTCTACTCCTATGTGTCATAACTGGAGCAAAAGTCCTAATCAGCAAGTCTAACCACACCATAAACACATGGGTTGGAAAGAAGGGGCTGCCTGGTTCTTTCAGGTTCCTATGGATACAGTGCCACCATTGATCCTCTGGGATTCACTGCGTGGGCAGCTGCCACTTCTGGACTGTAAATAAACAATGAACAGGCAGGTGGAGGAGAAAGGGAATAGAATGGGAAGTAGGAGGAGGGCAAGAAAGAATTGAGAGAGAGCATATGGGCAGAAGTGCGGTGGGAGGAGGGTTTGGTATTTGTTCCTGCAGAAGATAGAATGTATTTGATAGCTTCTTGAAAATCAAACTTTTTAAAAAATTCCATTTGCTAAATATAAAATGTGAAAATCACCAGTGGGAAATTGCCTTCTTTTCTGCAGGCAGGACAAAGCTCACAAATATATTTTGATCAGAAATTTCTAGGCCCATCCTTCACAAACATAATTAGTCCATCATCCTGACATGTGCTTAATTAAGAAGCAAAATTAGGCAGCCAATCTGTAAACATGTAATATGATGGGCTTTTTGCTCCCTTTTGGTCACTTAATTGATAAACACGGGCATTTATGCATGCAATAGTTATAGTACTTTATGTGGCTGGATCTTTATAATTTACAAAGAAATGTTCCTTAAAGCTTCACAACAAGCTAGTGAGATATGCAAACTGGATATTACCATCTTGTTTCCTGATGAGGACTCTGAGGCATTGATTAGACAGTCCATTGTCCCAGAGCCACTCAGTTACTCAATGAAGGTAGAGTCAAGACTCACACCCAGACCTTGTTTCCAAGACGAGTGCTCTCATTCCCACATCCACCACCTCATACCATGCATGGCTACCGACTAAGCCACAGACTGCTTCTCAGCTGAAGGTTAAGAGATAAAGAAAGGGGAAATGGATTGTTTTGGATAGGGGTGGGCAAATTAAAAATATTTTTCTAGTCTCCTGGTTTTTTAAAACCCTACATTAAAGTAATAAATTTACGTCCAATAATCAAACCACTGGCTTACAACTTTTTAATAATCATTTTCTCTGAATTTATAAATCTGGATCTCGTGCCAAATACATTCTTTTGAATATGGTTTCTTAACTGGATCAGTCTCCAAAATCAAGGTCTTGGTTTTTGTCCCTATTGGGGCCTGCAAGCTCAGTTCTGGGTGGCAGTCCACAATTGCCCCCCTATCCACATGAGCCACAGGAAGCCCCTGAATACAATGGAATGTCTCCTTTTAAAGCAAGTTTTTTTCACTTTCTCAAGCATCTGTTTTTGTGAGTGTAGTGGTGGCAATACATTATGTTTATGGGACCTGCCAATTTATGAAGAGCTTTACTATTTCACATACCCTACCCCCTACTTCCTCTTAACCACAAGGTCCTCTCCCTGGCCAGAGGCTAATGGGGCATGTCTTTAATTTTATAGATTAAGACATGGACTTGAAAAGGTTAAGTAATGTGCCCATTTAACACAAGCAGAAAATGTTGAACCAGGAACTACTAAATCCTAAACTTCTAATCCCAAAGCCAGCCCTCTTGCCAGTGTGCTTATGATTTTCTTGTCCTCTCCCACACGCACAATAAAAACTGATAAGACAGGGAAAATCCACCCCCACTGACGAAGAGTGCTCAGAGCACACGCTGGACTGTTCTTATCTGTACCTCCCGTAAGAGAATAGAAATTCTTAAATATCCATGGATAGGTGATGAAGCCCTCGCGGTTGAATGTGGGTTTCTTTTTCCCCCCCTCAGAGAGAAGATCCACGGTTTTCATCAGATTCTAAAAAAAGTGTAAGAGAGGTTAAAAATCATTGCTCTTCTCTATAAGTTCACCAAGCTTGGGATCTCCAATGCCTACCACAGTGCCTTTCATACAAAAATGCTGGCTGGCTCACTGGTTGGCTGGGTGGATGGATGGATGGCTCTGTGTTGTTCTTTCAAGCTCTAACCACAATTGACTGAACTATTATGCAAACTGAATAATGCACTAGATAGGACCCAATTAATGAGATAGAATTTTAGGGAGATAGATTTAAAATGGAGGAAAAAATCTTGACTCTCAATGCTATTAAATGTGATGTGACTGATTCACACTCTACATTGTCCTTCCAGTCTTCCCATCTATCTATTCTATCACCAAGCAAAAAAGGAGATTCACATAACACTAAATTTAGCAGAGCATAAGAAAAAATCATATAGCATGAGTTCCATCCCTGACAGGCTATACATCTTATATTTAATAGCTACTTCCCTGTCAGAATTATAAATCTACAACAACAACAAAAAAAAAATTTTAATGGAGCATATTGGAAAGTCACAGCTCAACAAAACACAACCTTTTCTTGATAAATACTGAATAACTAAGTTATATATGCACATTGTGGTTTTAGAGATTGTCCCAACTATGGGGTGATTTGAGACTCCAGTTCCTCACCCCTAAGTGCTGGACTCATTTCAAGAAGGTAATTAAACTCAAAAGCACCTGGCATATGAAATCAAACACCCATCCTCTACTCTCTGGGTTTGGTAAATCAAAGATAATAAACTTGTCATAAGCCAAGATAAAGGGCCACCAGGGAGTGACAAAGCTCTCTTGAGTTTAAATATTGTCAAAATTGTCAATGTAGACACAGGAGTGGTAAACATGCCAATCCCCCCTCCACCCTAGACTGAACAGCCTAGAAGGAATACTGGCCAGGCCTTTCAACATGTTGGCAAGGGCCAACCCCTGACTGTTTGGAAAAGAACAGAGAATGGGAAAAATGTGCTGAAGAACAGTGCTCATCTGTCCTGCCAGCACTCAACCTCACCATGGCCAGAATCTGTCATTGGGTATTTCCATGCAGTTATCAGTACATGAAAACTACCCGGAAGTGGAATCTGACTCTACAATTTGGTGTTAAATACCAGAGGATATTCTGCCAAGGACAAACTTTTACAACTTTACATTCCACTACTAGTGATACGTATTCTTTTCCTTGTCAGATTAGAAAGAGGCAGTAGGGTACAATCAATGGATTGAATATCAAATCAAAAGTCCTAAGGTCAGGTATGTTTTTCAACTGGTGAACAAAAGACATCCGAGGATTCAGGACATCAATTCAACTTATTTCTTACAGCATTATGATAAGAAGAAGAAGGAGAATTCTTTGTAGTTTATCTCATTTCTACATTATCTTATCTTCACAACTCTGCAAAGTAAGCAGAGCTGGTATTATGGTTCTGAGTGTCCAATATGAAATTGAAGATCAGAGACTTTGAGTACCTTGCTTGGGTTCACATAGCAATTTCTAGAGCTAGGTCCCATGTTCTGTGAGTTCAAGTCCAGGGTTCTTTCCAACATAGTCTTTCCCTAGCATATTATAAGGGCTCTGTCCTCTCTTTTACTGCTATTCAAATGGTCCGTTATTCTGGCCAGTACTCTTATAAATGAAATTCCTTTATAAAAAGGACCCTTTAGCAATTTGATAGATAAATCTGTTGACTGGATCCCAAAGGTACTCATTTGGTATTGAATCTGTTCTCTGTATATGATGATCTAGAGTAAGCTTTATTTTTTAGTAGTTTAATTACAAAATATATCCATATTTATTATCAATGTGTTACTTTATTCATTTAAAACAATTATCCAGTCTAGTGTACAGCCTTTAAATTTTTTTTAAACATTTGAAAGGCATTATTCAAGGAAAAGCTTGCAATATTTATTGAGTACCTACCACGCACTGTCTGGAACATTAAGAAGACAAAAGTGGTCAAGACAATGTCCCTTCTGTAAAGAGCTTAAAAATGAAAGAGGAAGTCAAATAAGAACAGGTAAATGAATATGTTACATGAAGAACTACATTGGGGTACGGGCAGAAGGTTCTAAGAGCACAGAGAAAAGATACTCAATCCAGTACTGAAGGTCAGAGAAGGCTTTCTAGGAGCAATAACTTCAATGCCAATTATTTGGGAGAATAGAATTTTGCAAAAATGTTCTAGCCTCATTCATAACTCTAGGGCCATTGAGGAACCCTGACCAACATCCAGGCACACCATGCCTTTTTCCACTTCTTTCCTTCACCCACACTATTATTCCCTTAGCCAGAATACCTTTTTCATGAATTAATTCCAATATCCTCTTTTTCATCCTTCATGGCTCAGCTTTTGTTTTTTCTGGGAAGTCTTTTTTTTTATCTTTTTTTGTTTTAAGAACTGAACTGAAACTAACTTGAAAAGATTAAAAACACAGTTTAAGTTCTATTACATTTCCCTTGATCTTTCAGAAACCTTAAGCCCCTCAGCTATATTTAGTCAGTAAAAGATCACTATGTCCATGCTGTACAATATGAGTGTTACTGGGGAAGCCTAGACAGGCATGGGGTGAAGGGGGCATCATGGCCATTTCTAAATTCTTCTAAGACTGTATTGTTACAGTATCTTGGTCTTCAGCCAAAGCCAGAAGAACAAGAGACAAGGACTGCCCTTTCACTTTGTTCCACTGGGTCATTGTTGGGGTATGTGAGGTAGTCTGAAGGGTAACCACCATCTGGGTCCTTGGTCAACTGGTTGCAAATTTGGGTAAAAATATGTCAAAATTACTTTGCAAAAAATCTCAGTGTTTTCACTTTAAAATTATATACTGACTCTTTTGGCCATCAGCAAATCTTTACAAAGGGGACCAAAACAACTTCCTTTAAAAATACCAAGAATGAGACAATATTCATATTATAGAGTTTTACAAACTCTCCAGATATCCTAACAATAACTTACAGATGTTTAATCCTAAATTAAGAAGCTAAATATAATGTAGACTCTACAAATGGTAATTTTCTATAATTTGAGGAAAATATTTGGTAGCTCAATTCCCATTAGAAATGGCTGGCTATGGTTCTGCTCTGTTAAACATCTCTGTCAGCCTTTCTTATGGACAGGATCACCCAGAGAAGAGCAATATATTTATTTTTTTAAATGATATTAATTTAAAAACCATAATTCAAATCTTACTCTGGACACATGGGTATTATTTTATAATGGGGGAAAGTACTAGAAAATCAAGAGACCTATATTCATATTTGCATTAATTCTATTAATTCTATTTCCTGGGTTTTCATATTTTGTATTATTAACTTGCTTTCCTTTATTTTAAAAGGAAACTTTATCAGTTTTCCTGTGTCATACCATTTTATCTCTTCATTTTGCTTGCAATAAGATACCAGCCTAATATTGGCAGAGCAACTTACTACAATGACTCTTTGTTCTAAAAAAAAAAAAATGCATGAATAGTACATTATTAAAATAGACAAGGAAGTGTGTTTCACTTCATTTGTTATTTATTTAGTGACTATTGTCATGGTACCAGGTGCTTTACCAAAGACAAAGTGAAGTAATCATGCAGCATACTTGGATTTTGCATTTGATATAAGGATTTCTGAGTTCTTGCCAAACATTGACTCATAAATCAACTCACTTCAGGTAGGACGCAAATGTTGCTTTAAATATATAGTCAGCTTTATGGAACCTGCATGCCACCAAGCACTACACAGACTGCTTTATTGAATCTGTGAGGTCTCTGAGGGGAGGTGAAACCCAAACGGGGATGGGCTTATGAAAGATGGTAGGTGAGTTTTGAAGAAAAACAGGAAAAAAGGAGAGGTAACAAACAGAAGAGAAACTGGGAAACAAGCTACTGACAGATAAGTTGGGTTCTAAATTAAATGCATAGTTAATCGGTCAGAGTAAATGATTTACTTGTCTCAAACCTGGCTCTTATCTAGGCCTAACACATTTATGACATCTGAAGCTGTTTCTTCCTGCACAGAAAACTTCTTTAATTTTTTTAAGATATCACTAGTCTGAATTGTATTTTTTTTATATTTACGAAGTTGAAATCTGCTCCATTCTAAATAATGATCACAAAAAATTTGCCACACACATCTTGATACAAAAATTGAAACCAGGAAAATATCAATTCAGATTCCACTAAATTGTGAATGTGTGGGAAGATAGCAAAGTCAGTAGATTATGCTTGTGAGGCCTGTCAGGTGATGCCAAAGGAAGGTCATGCCGGTGATGGGGAAGAGACCAAAGGCAGTGGGCAGCAACCATTCAGGGGTCCCTGACATTGGAGATGCAAGGCCTCCTCTCTAGACCTCCAAAAAAAGGGTCCTCACACCTTTCTCCTGGGAAGAGTTTGATGAACCCCATATTGAGAAATAAAATGGAGGACAGAGACCCTATAAGCAAGTCTTCCAACTACTATTTCAAAGCCAGGAGTTAGGGACCATGTTTTGCAAGAGTCTCTTGACATCTGCTGTTGACTCTCCAGGGTGCAGAGCTCTCTGCATTTTGGCTGGGGGCTTGGACCTGAGGGAAGTCTGTTGCCTGAGGGCTGAGCAGCCTCCTGAAGCAAGCCCACATTGTACCCACAGCTGAAAGGCACGCAATCTGGGCACTGCACAACCCAAGAGAGTACCAGGTAAAATTCTCCCCTCAGGGAGGACTGAGGCATGTGGAGGGCAGCTCATTCTGAATGAGAAAGAAGCCAGGAATAGGGCTGAAGAAAAGGAACAAAGCTTTAGTGTTCAAAGAGGGCAGTGGGAGGAGTCAGCATGCAATAGCATGGTTACTCCACCCTGACCCAGTCCCAGGGGTCACAAGGTTAGCTCCTGGGAAGAGAGAATATGATGACCCAACTCTAAAACAGCTGTTTCAATAAATGCTTTAGCTCAGTGGGACCCATGTGTCGTGGAGCACTGTGTAACACAAAAGAGACGTTAGCCTTCTCCCCCATCCTACCATAGAGATCATTGCCCAGCTCTGCACCCTAAGATGCATTGCTGGGAGAACAGAGCAGAGGAGCTGCAGCCCTAGGGGTCAACCTCTCCCTCAGGAGCCCCCGAACTACTTGAGGGAGAAAAGGTAACGTTATCAGAGTGCTTAGGGAACTGTTTGAGGAAATAAGGTATTTCGGGTTATGACTGAAACGACTTTATACTTTTGATCATTTATAACTTTCCCACATTTGCAATTTTTATTATTATCTGTTTCAAAACCCATAAATGACAAGGGATTACCCATTTGTCTTTGGAGGACATGAGAAACAGGTAAGACCAAGACCAGCTATGCAAAGAGGAGCAGAACAAAGTAATGGAGTAAACTGTTGTTGGTGGGTCAAAAGGGAGCAGGGTAAGGTCTTTGGTCCAGCATTAAGAAAAAAGCAGACTTTGCAGACTCCAAAAATCCCCAATTAGGCTTGCTAAGTAAAATAATAGACATATTTTCAACATTGGGGTAGGCAAGAGTATTCAGGTTTAACAAGATCTCTTCTCCCATTCAATGTGCTTATTTACAAATAAATAATTCTTATCTATGTAGAATTTGGCCACTCAATAGATTTTTTTTTTTTTTTATCTTCTACATACAAATGCCCACTAATGCTCTTTGACAAAATGACTATTCCAAGTCCCTATGGGCCCTCCATTGGCAACACTTTATAGCCATTAGTTGAGTTACTATGTAGGCTTTAAAGTAATAGTCACAATTCTTCTGCTACTGAGACCCTTTAGGGGATTCAAACAGCTCTTTCCAACCATCAAGACCAATTAGAGAAGTGATACTGTGTTCTGAATGCAGACGGCAAAGGTTTTTCTGGCAGATCAGGAAAGCGAGAGGGTCCACTAAGAGCAAAAGGACCTTCAGTGGTGTCTACCTAGTGGAGCACTCAGTGGGAAGCAAAAACAATAGAGACACTCATTCTCTTTGGTCTTCCTTGAAGAACAATAATGTTCACAATGAGGATACTTTTATGCACCTTACTCTTTCTTCTAGCCTACATCTCTAAAACCAGAGTTCTTCTGGTTGAGTTCTTTGTAGCTCTGCGTGGTGTCTGTGAAGGTTGCCATCCTCTGTTTGAGAGTGGGGACCCTTACATGGCAGGAACCACAGCAGGAAGACCTCAATTAAATGTACCAACTTCAATGTTAGAGAAACAATCAACTCTTTTACAAACAGGTTATCTGCTAAACAAAATTTCTCTTTCCTTTCAATTCTGTTTCCTTCTATGTCCTGGTTCACTTATCTTTTTATGATAGTCCTCTTTTGAATTGGGTTGCCTGGGACACACAGCAGGCTGCCTCCATGCTGACATGCAGAGAAGAGGAAAAAAAGATGAGAACCCACCACCTACTTTTTCACTCCTTGGCCTGCATCTCTCTTTCTCCATTTTCATGTCTCTTGACTTACTCCCAGGAAATAGTGTTTTACGCTTTCAAAGCATTTCCATATTTTTTTATCTCTGTCCAGAGGGTTAGCTCTCAGTGCTATGAGTTTGGGCTTAAAAATTAATGTGCTCTGATTCAGACATATTCGGAAATGCACAAGGAGTCCTGACTGGTATGGCTTAGTAGGTTGAGCCTTGTCCTGAAAACCAAAAGATTGCTGGTTCAATTCCCAGTCAAAGCACATGCCTAGTTGGCCAGGTCCCCAGTTGGTGTTGTGTCTTGATTGATGTTTCTCTCACACGTCAATGTTTCCCTCTCTTTTTACCTTCCTTCTCCCTCTTTAAAAATAAATACATAAATATAATTTTTTAAAAAAGAAATGCACAAGGTTATTTTAGGTAGCACGCCATCATTTTAAACCATTTATTTCTAAATCCCGGTTCTTCCACAATTATGTGAAATATAACTTCTCTTGGTTTCTGCCTGCCCAAATGATTTCTTTGGCCTTAACACAGAATTAGAGTAAGAAGTAGAACATGAGACAATAGGTACAAACTTCCAATTATAAAATATATAAGTCATGAGGGTGTAATGTACAGCATGGTGACTATAGTTAATACAGTAGTCCCTCTCTATATCATGGTTCACTTATTGCAAACTCACTATATTGCAGGATTTTTTTAAATATTATATTTAATTATTTATCGCAGAGTTTTTCCTATATCGCAGGATTTTGCAGTACTGTATACGTATGTTGTTAAAGTTACATAGGTTTAAGAGTGTAGAATAAATGTAAGGTTCCTACTTCGCGGAGGGGTCTAGAATGTAATACTCAAAATAAGTGAGGGAATACTGGACAATATAGTGAAGACTGTGTTGTATATTTGAAAGTTGCTAAGATACTAGATTTTTCTTAAAAGTTCTCATTACAAGAAAAAAATTGTGAGTATATACAATGATGGATGTTACTAGACTTATTGTAGTAATCATTTTGCAACATAAACAAATATCAAATCATTATGCTGTACACCAGAAACTAACATGGTATATTTCAATTATGTCTCAATTTTTTCTTAATGTAGAACATGAGAGATCTACTACGAGCAAAAAGGGATCTAATCAGGATCCAAGAGGGACCCCAGAGAGTAGAATCTATAAAATCCTGATCTATAGCCCTGGCTGGTGTGGCTCTGTGGATTGAGTGCCAGCCTGCAAACTGAGAAGTTGCTGGTTCAATTCCCTGTTGAGGCACATGCCTGGACTGCAGGCCAGGCACCCATTTGGGGGTGTGTAAGAAGTAACTGATTGATGTATCTCTTGCACATCAATGTTTCTCTCTCTCTCTTTCTCCCTTCCTTCCCTTCTCTCTAAAATAAGTAAATAAAATCTTTCTTTAACCTGATCTATAGATTCTATCTATCCACTGATCCATATTTCTGTCTACCTATCTACCCATCTCTCTAGTTTTTTTACACATATAGTGGGTACCATGCTATCAAGCATTACATTTGTCTGCCTGATGGACTCAAGTTCAATTTCTTGTCCCTCACCCCTAGCCTGGGTCATAATGAGTTACTCTTCTCCATGCTGCCATTGCAACTTATGTGGATCATAGTGACCACTATCACTTTGTATTGTAACTGTTACTCAGTAGCTCTCTGATCCTATAGACTTTGAATTTCTTAAAAACAAACTCTTTTTCTCTCCCCCATACTCCTACACTCTAACCTCTCCCCTCATCTTTGTAACCTGGACGGACACAACGAATAGATACCAAAAGATACCCCACCACTACAGAGGGAGAGCCTGTCTGAGAATGCAGGCAACTGAGGACGTGAACAAGTGATAGAGAAGAAAGACTTCAAGAGGATAGGGACAGTGTGATCCAAGATGACTTCAACTTCCAGAAAAATCTTACCATCTATTTTAACTATCTAGTTTTCTGTTTAAATTTTTAAGACATAGTAATGTAAATAACCATTGGAAAACATCCTGGTTAAAAGAACATAGGATGCCTGACAGTCTGTACCCATTTCTACATGCCTCTTCTCTGTTTATTTCTTTCTCTTCTTTGGCTAATGTCAAGGGTAAACTTAAATAAGAACACTGCTCACATTAATGAACTAAGCTGTCTGACTCTTAATACAGCCTTGGCGTTTCAGGCACAACTTGATCTCTCTTATATGAAATATGATCTCTGGAAAACAAAGGCAACTTGATTTTCCTGGCAATGTCAGAAACATGCCCATCAAACTTATTCCTGTGTAGTATAGTCTCTTAATTATTCATCTGCAAGACATTAAAATAGTTCATTATGAGAAGAGGTTTCATTTGGTTGTTAATTTACAAATGAAAGTCAAGAAGTTTGTATAAATTATTTTTGTAAATGTATGTACATTAAATATCTTTTAAAATTTTAACCAACCAGTTAATAAAATCTTCTTGGGAAGACTGATCCAAAGATAACCACTCTGACTTGGAATGATTTTATCACAGTTCATCTTCTGTGAGCTTCTTTAGTAATCTTAAGGGTGAGATTAGACCCTCATTATGAACTACTTACATACATCATTTGAAATGATGGGAAAGTAATTTGAAGAATTCAGGGCCTGGTCATGAGTTTCCTTTGAAGTTGGGGAGGGGTGGCAGTGGGAACAGAATTTGAGATAATTGCTGGTTGTCTCCAAGGAGTCCAAATGTTGATGAAGCTTCTGTGTTTAATAATTAAAGATGCTAACCTCAGAGAAAGACAGAGGGACATTGTTGGTACCCCCTCAACATTTCAGAAGCCTGCATCTTGGCCTGACAATCTACAATCTAACTTCATCTCCCCCTTGCCCTCATAACTCCTCATGGCTCTGTATTTGCTCAGTCTTCCACCATAGGCACTAAGAAGAGCAAGTGCAACCCTGAAGAATGAAAGAAAACCTGCTTAGGAAACTTGACTCTGGCAGGATCCCACACTGTGGTTATAAAACATCCACCTTTCTGCCTGAGGTGCCCATCTGAAGAACAAGGATAACAAGGACACCTCTTCCAAGCATGTTCAGGAAATCAACGAATGTTTGCCTAAGCCTTTGAAGTTTATAAGTTCTGCATCTGGGTTAAGTCTAGTTAATGCATCTATAGGAAATGATTTCCTAGGGTAAAGGTGCAACTCTGGGTATGCCTTTCTCTTCCCATTCATTCAAATCTCTGTTGTTAGACTCATGAGAACTTTACTCCAGCTAATTATGCCACACCTGGAATATTCTCCCAGGATCTACTACCAAGAGACCTCAAAGTCCATTTCCAGCATTCTACACTTGGCCTTGGTAACCCTTCAACCAATCAAAGGTGCCTCTTGGCATAGCTGTATGGATTAGGGGAATTATAATGGAAAGTAGAAACACGCTCATTTCTCATGCTAATTCCCAGAGTATCCCTCTGTCCTAGAGGCATTCTATAGCTGTGCACACAGAGCACATAGAGGTAATGGAGAATGAAGAGCAGCATGCTCACAGATTACCCAGAAACAGGTCAAAGGCATGATCTCACCTTAACTAATTACATGTGCACTGACTATTTCCAAATAAGGTCACATTCTAAGGTGCTCAGGATTAGGACTTAAAACATGTAAATTTGGTAGGGCTGGAGGGGACACAATTCAACATCTAAGTCAGTGATTCCCAAATCCTGGTCCAAGGCTGAGGCAGATGGAAAGTGCAACCTCCACATTAGATCAGTTTCTCCCAGATCAAGTTTTCTCTGCTGTGACCTCACTATGTGACTTCACTATATCACCCTGCCTCTTGTAGAGAGTTCCCTGCATCCCTTCACATACTTTGCACTGGCCAGACACCTGGTCTACCACTCTCTGTTCTCCCCCAACCCAGAGAGAGGGCAGAAGAAACAGCTGGCAGGATGCAGTAGAGGGCAGCTATTCCTACAATACCACAGGAGCTCTTAAAACCACTGAAAATGAACTAATATAAAGAAAACAGTATTTACCAGCATGAGCGAGAGTGTACAGCCCCATGAGGACATGTTGAAATAACAACGGATGTCTCCCTGGTTGTCTTCGTAGGAGAACAGATCCTGCTAAAGGATTGTGGTTTCACTGATATGGTTTTCAAGGTGGGAGAAGCACTTTATTGTTCAGATAACCCAATCAAGGCTGAGTTTCACCACCAATCCTCATTCTCTGTCCTTCCTATATTAATGATGACCAGCAACCTCATTAACAAAAGTGAAGTATAAGTATTACCAGTGTGAGTGTAGTTCCAAAGTATGTCATAGCCTCAGGCACCCACACTGCCCAAGGTATTCAAAAATTCAACAAAATTGCACCAGGAATGGTTTTTCCATTTGCATTGACATAGTCAGGAAAAACTGGATTTTTGACACTGAATAAGCTTTTTCAATGTACTTTCTAGAAGCTGAACTTCCGGGCTGTATTTCATATTGCAGAGCATAAATCTTCAAATTAAGAAAACTGCAACAACTATACACGTATTTAAAAGGTGAGAGATTAACTAGAATTTTACTTTATCATTCCACATTCAAAAAAATTAAATCTATCTTTCTAAATACATCTTTGGGTTTAAAGTTGTTGACCATGCTTCTTAGGAAGGATGATGCTGTTTCCCACTCTTTAGGGGTAAGTTGTCCTTTCAAACATAAAATAATGATGAGAGGAGATGAAAATCTGTTTTTAATGTCCTGACTTGGCAAAAATAAAATTGGCAATCCTAAAGTGATACACCCCCTTCTTCTACACATGCACATGTTTTTCCCTTCATTTTTCTCTGCCTTAGGCTGCACTATCCAGTTATCTGTAAGCACTGGTTGAAAGACTAAATAAATAAATAAGTGTAGAAATGGTTCAGGTGATACAATCTACTGTAAAAGAAAAGACCCCAATAAATATCTGAGGCAGGGAGTATAACAATAGACCTAATCAAATAACTCCTCCTGAACACCCAGCCCTGTCTAACTCCAGAGAATATTATTTCTTAATCTCACCTACACCTGAATCCCTCTGTGCTGTCAGGGTCTTTAGTTCTGCTTACCCTCCTTGTCTGCTACCACAGGCTTTATGCACACTATAATATTTATTTCTCTCTGTGACTGCTGGCTGGTGAGTAGGCTGTCTCAGATTGTCTAGAGAGCAGGAAGCAGATGGAGAATAAATACAGTTAAGGAGTTCTGGGGGCAAAGCTACAGACAGGAGAAGAATGCCAAGAAGTAAACAAACAGGGAGGAGACTGGTCTTTCTGCCTTTCAGCCCTGGCTCTGCTAGGTAAGACTTAAACAGTGGGATGTCAACTGGGCTCAGTTTCAAATTCTACCCTGCTTCTACTCCAAATTAGTTTTTCCCTTTGAAAAATCCATCTCTACATTTTAAAAAAATGATTAAAATACGTTCTTAATAAGTGATTCCAATTCATTTCAAACACTCTAATCATTATTGCACTGGAGATGTACAGCATGCAAGAATTTGAGACCAATCCAACACAGAGATGGCACATGTACACATAGTGCACATACGTCAAAGGCAGACACACTGACCTAAACAGACCTTACATGTATTAAAGCAGAGTATCAGGCCCAGGTTTAGGAAAGATTTTGAAGTGATTGGAAACAATGACAGTGTTACCTTCATCATTCTTCCAATGCCCACTGTCCCTCCTTCTTCCCTTTCCTCTTGTCAAACTCAGTTTTAATGACAGAATCTAAAACCAATCATTTATACTTCAGAATGAACATAAATCAAAGCATTATCTCTGACTGCAAGTCATTATTCTTATTGTGAATACATTCTACTCAAAGATAATTCCATTTGATATTCCTCAGAGAATTTCTTCCTTAAAACTTCCTATTACTATGAGACATGTCTTCAATACTCCCCACTTCACCCCTGGACCAAATGCCTTCTCCTCGGGGTTTGCACCCTGAAGATGGTTTACCCAGGTTCAAATTCTGACTTCCCCACATACTAGTTGTATGTCCTTTTCAATGTTCTTTAGTTTGAGCCTCAGTTCCCTCATTTGCAAAATGAGGATAATAACAACATTACCTTCTTCACAAGATTATTGTGAAAATTACCTGGTAAATGTAAAGTTATTAGAACAATAGCTGATGCTTCAGGATTAGCTTATATTATTACTTTCATTGTATGGTCAGAAATTATTAATGTGAACATAATTTTCCTGATATAAAGGAAATAAAATTTTAAAAGAACCTGGCTCAGCAAAAATAGAAAAAATAATTTAAGGAATATTTTATTTCTGAAGGTCAGCATCTTTTTACAGAATTCTGTCTCCATGATCATTTTATATTATATAAGACTATCTTGGTAATGTTAAAAAATGTATTGTATTTTAAAGAAAATTCAGGTAGACATACATGTAGGACAGAAAAAGGGACTTAAATTTTCATATTTTTCCAACATAGGCAAAAATTACATGTTGTTACTAATCTAAAACCTTTATACATTCTGTTTATCTTGATTTAATACTGCCTTACTTTCTACAAAATCTGTTTCAATCTCTCTCAATTATCTATTTAAAAGTACTTTGAATAGGAAGTATTTTTGAGAAGAAGAAATGGCATTTAATGAGTTAGCAAAAGGTAAAAAAATTGACTTCACCTTAAATAATTTTACACCACTTCATATCTATAACACAGTAAGTACATTGGCCACCGAGAAATAAAACATGTCTATTAAACAATGTTTTCTGGCTTCAGCGAATCGAGTCCTATATTTGCAAGATCTTACTGTTACTTTAGACAATTTAACAAGATGCCTTCAAGCAAATTCATTTAAATGTTACAGGACTCATAAGAATCCATAAGGGAAAGAGGCAGATTGTGCCTCTAATATCACCCAGAGGAAGTGGCATCCTGCGTAGTTTGCAAATAAGGCTGGCAGTAGGCAAGGATTAATTCAGAGGTAAATTAACTGCATTTTTATTTTGCACTAAATATAAACTTGTGGAACTTAAGTTTTCTTCTTGCTTATGTTTTAGTTTGTGACTGTGAAAGAGAGCGAAGTCTGAGGAAGAGCACAATGGCTCAGGTCAAAATATTTCATTGTCTACAGAAGATGTTTTATGGATTAACTGTCGAGTGTTTTGAGACTAAACTAGTTGATATATGCTAATAAGACATGTCAAGGAAGCTGGTATTATTCGTGTGCTTAACAAATATTCCATCTTCTCTGTAGAACTGCCTTAGGTCTTGTTACTTTAGAGATACCAGTTCTTAAATTGTGTTGCAACTCTATAACGTCCTTCATATACACTAATCATCATGTTCTAATTATAAAGTCTTGAGTTTTCAACCGTAGCTGCTGAGTCAATCCTTAGGGTTTGTGTTATGATCAGAGAGAAGGTAATCTGCCTAAAGCCTTGGGTTTGCTTGGTAATCGCCAAGGCATCATAAGCCTGTGAGTGGTAACAGAGATATTTTAATAGTTACTTTAAGGAAAGAAGATCAGCTGAGAAGCTAGGAAGAAAAGCCAGGCTGAGAGGGAAGATGACTATATTCTAAGCAGCAAATTAAATCCATAAGTTGGATCGAAGACCTTTAAGTACTTTAGAAAAGACTTTAGAAAATACGGACTATTAATTACCTTGATTTCCAATTCTCTGACTCTAAATGTACTTAGAACAAGCTAGAAAAAAGCATTGCAAATATTTTTGTCCTAAAAAGGAAAGAAAAAGATCTGCTATGTTTACCCAAGTTTTCACTGAGAAAAAGAAAATAAAGGCTACTTTAATATTGAGCTACAAAGATCCGGCTCCATTTCAACCTTGGCCTTGATGGATTTGGGGTTTCTGAGCAGGTCCTTGAACCTATGTCTCCATCCCATTCTTGGCCTTTACCTGTAAAAATGGAATTAAAACAACTCTTTTGTGCCTCACATGGAAGTTGTAAAGATTAGAGTTAGGACATTAAACTTCAAAGATGAAAGGTTCAATATAAATTCCAGCATTATTGTCAAGAGGGCAGTGTGAGCTGACAGCAATGTGCTGCTTCAGCAGTTCCTACCTGCCAGCAGATCTACACTAGGATGACCTTGATATGCAGAGGGAAAGGCAGGTGCGCCTTGGACTGGGAAGCGTATTATCTCAGAGCCAATTGTGGTTGTAATACCACTTAATTGTCCATACTGGGTAGCTCACCATAAAGATTAAATACTGTAATTTAGTGCATACCTGCTACTCTCTCCCCTCCCCCAAAGAAATAGACATTTCTGCACCTACAACGTACAAGGCTGTGCCAAGGGCTGTAAATATAGAAATAGTAACACATGATTCTTACCTCTTCAGAGCTCATAGTCAAAATAAGAGAGCTCTGCATTCCCTATATAGGCTAGAGAGAAGTAAGTCTGCCCAAAGCTTAGAACATCTCGAAATAAGGCCCACCCTAAAATAACTACCCAGTAATTTTGTGGCTGACCTCCATCAGCAATAACCTTATTATGTCATGACATTTACTGTGATAAATCCAAATTTTGCACATGTTTTTTGCTACCAAATCAAAAAGCTGTTAGTGATACAAGTGGTCTGAGTTATTACTAAAAATATTTTTTTAAAGATTTTCTTTATTTATGTTTAGAGAGATGGGAAAGGAGGGAGAAAGAGAGCGAGAGAAACATTGGTGTGAGAGAGATACATTGATCAATTGCCTCTCATACATACCCTGACTGGGGACAAGCCTGCAACCCAGACATGTACCCTGACTGGGAATAGAACCAGTGACCTTTGACTTTGAGGGACAACACCTAACTAACTCAGCCACACCAGTCAGGACACTGAAAGTATGTTTAAAGGCCCTAACTTGATAGCCCCATCACTCTGCTCTCAGTATCAGTAAGCTTGAGGGCGTCATTTATCCTAGATGACATGCTTAGACCAATGTTTTTGAGAGCTGACTAACCTCAAGTTGATGTTCAGTGTTGCCAGGGATATGGAGAGAAGTATACTCTGTGTGTGCGTGTGCCTGTGCACGCGCCAGGGAATGGCATGCCTAATCGCCCTACCCTTGCCTTGAGTCCCCGCCTTCCTCCTATTTGGTAATGAATAAATGAATGACAAATTCAGATGCTGTCTCAGGAAGCTCATTAATCTCAACTTAAGTCATTTGAAGAAGTTGTCCCTACTCCAAGATCACTAGGCCCTGACCTCCCTTGGAAACCTATTTGACAGTTGGAAATACCTTTCCTATGTGGAAATAAAGTAATAGTTTTGCTTATTTTCTAATGACCTAAAGATAAACATTGAACTTTCCAACCTCTATCATTACAGTTTGGCTTTTCTTAAAGGAAATCTAAAAATTGTTGATTTTCTTTTCAAAATTTCCTTCAGATTTTTCCATGTGTCTTTTTAAGAATACAGATTTAAGCAAACTGGAAGAAAATGGGTATCCACTTCCTCATCTGTAAAATGAGACAAGATGATTACTGAGATTCCTTTTGCTTGAGGATTTTAATCATCAAGAAACTCTGCACAATAGTTTAAGGCAGAGATCGGCAAACTTTCTCTGTGTACGGTCAGATAGTAAATGTTTTAGGCTTTATGGCCATAGGGTCTCTGTAGTAACTACTCACAATGCCATAGTAGGGCAAAATCAGCCATAGATATTAGATACATTAGCACATGAGCATGGCCATGTCCCAATAAAGCTTTATTTACAACTGCAAGTGCATAGCTGGATTTGACCTGCAGGCCATAGTTGCCAAATTCTGGTCTAAGAAAAACAACTAAACTTTTATTTTATATCTCCTGCAAACTTGCTATCCCTATGTCCAGGCTCATATTTTCTGAAATGACCCAAAACCATTCAGCACTTAGTGGACCCTCAGTGGCCAAGGAATATAATG
Source organism: Furipterus horrens (assembly GCF_987537825.1). Taxonomy (NCBI): domain Eukaryota; kingdom Metazoa; phylum Chordata; class Mammalia; order Chiroptera; family Furipteridae; genus Furipterus; species Furipterus horrens. Next base: position 46,502,198 of record NW_028327175.1, read on the forward strand.
CATGCAAGTCCATGGGATGGGGGTGGGCATGGAACACCAAACTTGAAAAGCAGAATGTTTTTTGGTTTGTTTTTACATCAACCCATTCCTGGCTTTCAGAATGAGTAGAGGCCTCCATTTTTGCTTGCTATGCTTTGTAATGAGACTCAGTTTGTAAATTTGTTGGGCCATATTTGCCAATTACGATGACCATAGAGTTAATGAACGAAGTGCTATCAGTTCCTTATACTCAAAGCATAGCCCATGGACCAGTAACCTCAGCATCATCTGGAACCTTGTTAGAGATGTCAAATCTTGGGCCCACCCCAGACCTACCCAATCAGTAGCTACTGTTAAAGCAGACCTCCAGGTGGCTTGTATGAACATTCCATCTGAGAAGCCTTGCTATTTGCGATATATTAATCAAGGTCCTACTAGCAAGAAATAGATGTCAACCACAGGTGGAGCAAAAGGAGAATTGTAATGAAGGCACTTCTTAGGGAGATGTGGCCAGAGTGTGATGAGCACACAAAAATGGAGAGAAACCTTCAGATTAAGCAATAGCTGTAGCTACTACAACCCCTGGGGCTGAAGGGACAGGAAGGAGAAAAAGTGATAGCTGAGCCCATTTTTTAAAAGTAATAACTAAGTCCTGGAACCATCAGGGAGAGGCTGACTAGCAGAGCTGTCATCAAAGAGGGAAAGAGAACTTCTGGAGACTCATCGCCAAAGCAGGGAGAGAACAAACAAGAAATACCCCAGCCTCTTTTTTCCTTCCCCCATGTTCCTGTTGGTACCTCCCATTGCCCAAACCCAACCAGAAGACAAAGTGCAAGGGAACCTGGGAGGCGCACCCTCAAGAGCCAGGCTTCCAGGGCACAGAGCAGAGACTGAGGGGAGGCAGCAGAGAATAACCAGCACAGCTGCAGAGCACTTCCAGTTGGCGTTCAGCTCTCCCTGGGGCTCTAAGTTGGTGTCCCACGGCTGGTGGCTACCATCTGTCCTTGTCTCCCCACTGGTAGCCACCATGTCCCCAGGTCCTTGGTTAGCACTGTAACATTGGCTTTTCCTTTTCCTCAACTTCTATCTTTGCTCAAACTAAAACACCATTATAAAATATATATATATAGTTCCATGCCACCTCAGGAAAACCACACCTTCAAATTGTTTCTTTTTTACTGTCACCCCCACATCCCAAGAATATTAAAACATGCCTCTTTTATGCCATCAAACCACCCAGACTGTGGGAAGGACTTTCACTGGCAATAACTGGCCCAGAGAAGCTTGCTTCTCTCTGTCTTCTACCTGCAACAAATTCCCAGAGACAGTTCTCAAACCGGTCTTCACTTTGCTTCCTAACATAGACAGTGGACTGAGTTATTTCTTAGCAAAAGATAAGAATCGATCATGCTGAAAAGAGTAAAAGAAGGAGGCAATAAGTAGACGTGTAATGAAGAGTCTGCATCTTAGTCACCTTGTCTTTAGGTAAATCACTTATTGTAGCTTCAATATGTAAAAGGGAAATACTGTGATGCAGTACCTCAGAGGGTTAAAATGAGATGAGGCAGAGAAAGCATTTAGATGGCCTATGAGCTGTAATTATTATTACTGTGGCAGATATTGAGCAACATTTCAGATGCTACTAGAGAGTTCATCACCACTCAAGCCCAACTTGCACCTCTGTGTTATTGGAAAAGGGCCAGCCAGACATGCAGGCTTTACTGAGGGAGAGCATGTCAGTCCCTTGTCCTACAGGCTGATCTGAGTCACATGGACAACCTAGAAAAAAACCAGAGAACACTCTTCCTGTCCTTTCTGAGTCTGACAACAACCGTGGGGAGTGCGCTCATCAGACTGGCTGGCTCTTCAGAGGCAAGGCATCTCCCCAGCAGAACCATAACACCCTGGTCCCAGCCACCTAGGCTGCCCAGCCATCTCAAGGAGAAAGAGTAAGCAGAATATCACTTCCTGTTCTCTTTTGGGTTACTGTCCATTTTCTCCTAGGAGATGCTTTCATGAGGGGCATTGAGGTGAGGGGCTCATAGGAAAGAAAATGCTGGGGGTGGAGGTGACCTCCACATGGTCCCTGTCTTTTCTGTTTTCAAGTACATCCTATCAACCATTTATTTGCCAGCTTCTGAGACCTCTCTCCATCTCCCAGTATCTACCCTTATAGCCACCAATAATCCCAGCCTAAAGACAGACAACAAAGCAGGATAAGTAGAGTTTTACTTCGTAATTTGTTGTGGCAGCACTGGGTGGCACAAAGGAGTGCAGAGCAGTACTCTGAATGCACGCATTGTAAGACAAAGCACCAGAAAACAAAGGAAAGGAAGAAGGAAAAATGAAGAAATGGAGACAGGAAAACAGAAGGAAGGATAGTATGAAATAGTTGCAATTTGATATTTCAAAGCGATTCTGAATTAATCATCAGGGCAAAACACAGGAAATTGTATTTCTTATATATATATTTTTACTCTAAATTACATCAGAGCAGGTGCTCCTGTTCTCACTGTGTTGTACCCCAATTATAAGAAGGACTATAGCCTGGGATGCCATGGGAAGGCTAGGCACGTACGATGACCCTCACAACCCCACTGCATGCAGAACACAATCGCAAAATGACTCAGTAGAAATCACCCGATGAGCCCGCCAAGTGCTCAGGGAATCTGGCCATCATATCTGCGTTTATTCCACCCAAACAACGAACTCTCACTCCCAGGCTAAGCAGGTGGTATTTCTTTTTCAAAAGTTCAACACTTACCAGCTACAAAAATTACCTGAACCAAGAGGAATCATACTACTTGCTTTGTCTCAATCAAAGCTCTCTTTCAGAGTGCCTTACCAGGTCACATACTTCCGATGTGAAGTAAGGAAACCAGGAAAAAAAGTGTTTTTCAGTGTGTGTGCATAAATTGCAAAATCCAGGTTTCCCAGCAGAACTCCAAGGAGTTGCCACAGTCACCAAGTTTATTTGGGAACTTTTGTAAATACACATTTGGCCCATTAAGCATGTTTTCTTTCCTAAAATAGTGTGCAAAAGTTACAGGAAAAAATTACTTAGTAGGAGGGTATACTTGAGTGCTGTTTAAAGACTTTCTCACCATCACTTGGAAAGAGGAAGGTACACAAAATGGGAACCACACTGATAACCAGTTTCCTTCAACAGTTTTTGTGCTTCTTTTCACTTTTTCTGTGTGTAGCCTTAACCAAAAGCTTAAGGTGAATGGTGGGGAAACTACAAGACCGTGATTTCCATGTCTTTTTTGTGTGTGTGTGTGTGTGTGGTAAAATATACATAAATACGCTTTACTATTTTAACAATTTTTAAGTGTATGGCTCACTGGCATTATGTACATTTACATTGCTGTACAATCATCACCACCCTTCATTTCCGGAATGTTTCATTTTCCCAAACAGACACTATACCCACGAAACAATAACTCTCCATTTCCCTCTCCCCCGAGCCCCCGGTAACCACCATTCTACTTTCTGCCTATAAGTTTGGCTATGCTGGGTATCTCATATAAGGAGAATCATATAATATGTATCCCTTTGTGACTGGCTTATTTCACTTAGCGTAATGTCTTCAAGGTTGAGACACGTGTAGCACATATCAGAATTTCATTCTTTTTAAGGCTGAATAATATTCCATTGTATGTATATGCCACATTTTGTTTACCTAGTCATCTGTCCGATTGACATTTGGATTGTTTAACATTTTGACTATTGTGAATAATGCTGCTATGAACATAGATACACAAATATCTGTTCAAGTACCTACTTTTAATTCTTTGGGATATATGGCTTCTATGTGATTTTAATTTTTACCAGAATGTTTTCCTCTATCAGAGACCATTCTTTGAACCCAGTGTATGTCCTTGAAAGAGCTATCATGAGCCTGGTGAGGAAGGAAGTAGGAAGTTCTTTTTTTGGTACTTTTTAATATTATGAAGTTTTTAATTCCTGGGGACTCCTTTGAAAAAGAGTGAAGTTGTCTTCACCATGAAAATGTATGATTGACCTTCCCAACAGCAGTTCGGTAGCAGGAGAAAGGATGGCTGGACTGGGTAGAGAAGGAAGTCTCAGGGGTGCCACCTGGGTGGTTGGTGCTCAAATGAAAGCTGAATGGAGCTTCTCTGATAAACAAAGTCATCTAGAATAGGGAGTAAAAAGATCAGAGAGGAGCATATATAGTGGCCCCCAGAGAGAAGAGAAGCAGCATTAGTGAGGAGCAGGCCTCTATGACATCCAAGAGTTGCAGGTATAGAATAACCAAAAGTTTGGAGTTTACAGTGCAGCCTCTAGAAAAGAACTGTCCAAGTTCAGAGAAAGAAGACAGGAAGCTAAATCCTTAGAGAGAACCCAGCAATGGAGATGACAACGCTCACAGGAGCTCAGCCAAAAGCTCAAAAGAGGTGCCACTGGTGTCCAAGAAGAAAAGAAAAGACTCTCCTTATTTCAGGTCAAAGAAGGTCTCAAGACTGTATCAAGGCCCCAGCCATGAGAGCAGAAGTTAACTAGAGTCTCATGAAGGTCTGTGGCCCCAACAGACCCAGCACAGGCATGAAAGAGGAATGAGAACACGTAGGGATTTATACACTGCTTCCAACAACTAACCCTGCTGTGGGAGTTGAACGTGACTTGGCAATGATCCTTCTTGCATGGGTCACCTCAGGCCTCACAGCCCACTCAGGTTCAGTCACCTACATGAGTCAACTGTCTATGTCAGACCTCGGTAGGTCACAGAATCAGGGAAGGGGTATGTGGTGAAAATGCCTGGACTCAAGCAGTCTGTGGATAAAAGGGCACTTCCTCACATTCCCTCACCATGCTTTTTCACTTTCTGTTGGTATCATCAAAGGGTGACACCAGATTTTACCAAGACAGAAACAGCAGACATGCCTCCTTTTGATCTATCTGAAAAGCCCCAACTGGCATTGATTTCACTAGTTCACCCAACCAGTGGTCATGCTCTTATTCCATATGAGGCACGGCACCCACAGCAGAAACTCAAATGGGAATAAGACGACTCCCTGCCTTCAGGGAGTTTGCATCTAACAAGGAGACAAATCAAATAATCCTAAAGGGAATTATAGAAGAAAGTGAACAAAGCTATGGAGGAAAGAAATTTTGGAGTGCATTAAGGGCACACAGAGGAGTCTATAGCCAAGGGGTGTATAGAACCCAAAGCAAGATCACACAACTAGTTTATATCAGTTTGCAATTGCTGCTATAACAAGTTACCACAAATTGAGTGGCTTAAAACAACACATCTTTATCATCTTAGAATACAGGAGAGCAGAAGTCCAAAAATGGGCCATAACAAGCTAAAATCAAGGTGTTGGCAGGGCTGAAATCCCTCTGGAGGCTCTTGCACAGAATCCGTTATTTGCTTTTTTCAATTTCTGGAGGACATCTGCTTCTCTGGCTCCTGTCCCCTTTCAACAATGGCATCACTCTGACCTCTGCTTCCTTCGTCATACTTTCTCTCAACTCTGACACTCCTGCCTTCCTCTTATGAGGACCTTGTGATTACATTGACCCTACCTGGATAATCCAGGATAATCTTTGACCTAAAGATCCTTAATTTAATCACATCTGCGGAATCCCTTTGCCATGTAAAGTAACATGTTCACAGGTTCCAAGAGTTGGGACATGGATATATGGGGGGAGGGGCATTATTCTGTCTACCACAGAATTAATTCCTAAAACTTAAAAATCCTTTGCATGATTGGGTCATATCATTATTATCCTCATGAATTTGAAAAAAACTATCCTCATTTTTTTCGTCTTTTTTTTTTTCTGGGAGAAAGAAGTCATACAAATTTTCTCCTATTTGAAAATGTGCCACAATCATCTGAATCATATGTTAAAATCATTGTGGATAAAATCAGAAAACATGAGACATCTGCAAAGCCTATGCTCTTTGATCATTTACAGTTTCTCCAAAATGTTCCTACAAGTCACTCTGAGTCTCCATATGCAGATTTTTTCATATTCTGGTTTCATCACTCTTTTTCCCTTATGGTAGAAACTGCTCCCTTGAGCAGACATGAATTTTTGCAAACTGATAAAAAGATACATTAGTCTATTTCATTTTATAAATTAGGCATAGAAATAGAATTTGGAACTATTTCCTGAAATTGTTTATTTGTACGTATAAAATCATGAATTGAAAATCCTAAATTTTCTAATACATTTGTTATTGTATTTCTATAATTGTGGTGTGTAAGGGAAAAAGAAGAAAAATTGTACTCCAGCTGGAACCAAGAATAAACATTGCTTGAAATCACACAGGTTGTTAATGGTATAACCTGGACAAAAATCTCAGCTCTGAACTCCAGATCCAGTGCTCTTTGCACTGGCCAAGCACTATTTTCCAAGTCATTCTAGCCTTTGAGAAAAAAAAAATTGGTAGGAATTCACTTTTGGATACACACTGAATTTAAATACTTGTCCTGATTTTTCTTTTCCTGAAAATCCTCCCACCAATAGCAATAATTGAGTTCCATAAAAAGTCCTTCCTGTTGGTTGATGTTTGACTCTGTGAAATATAAACAAGTTTCAACAAGAGGACAGAGAATATGTAATCAATATACCTTGGCTCCTGTTCAGAACGGCCAGACCTCTGGCACTTGATATCTTTGCAGAAAATGGATATTGGAAAGAAAGATCACACTTCATCTAAAAGCAGAACAACAGATGTAGGGGCGATGGTGTCAGTGAGAATCAGTTACATATCTGATGAAAGTCTTTGTGAATTTCAAATAATGACAATATGGCAATCCTTTTATTTCTCTCTCGAATTCCCCAGAGCAGCTCCTCCAGACATCCTCCCCCTCCCAGCCTCTCCCTCACAGCCAGATGGCCTCAGCAACTACTGTACAGAGGAAACCAAGGCCAGCCCCCACCTACCACCTTCATTTTCCTCCTCCCACCTTGAAATCACCCTCCCCTTCCCTCAGTTTCTTTTCCTTCCCCCTCATCTTTATTCAACTGGCTGCTTCCACTTGATCTACTGACACATTAAAATCCGAAGTCCTTGGCATGGCATGTAACTCATGAACTGTCTCCTGCCTCTGTGCTGTACTCAGGTGCTCTCTACTCCAGCCGTACAACCCACTAAGATCTCCCCATCCCTTGACCCACTGTTTTCTCTGCCTTCAAGGCCATTCTTTCATCCTTTACCTGGAGAACTAATCATCTCTCAAAGCCCAGGTCAGCATTCACTGCTGCAATGGTGATCCCAGCCCCTGGCCCTTCCCAGTAAATGTTAATATAATATTCCTCGCCTGGGATGTGGAAGAGCCCAGCTTTCATCCCTCAGAGCTCTGAACAGCCAACACTAGCATTTTCTGTCCACCTTTGTCTCTCTTTCAAGTTCCCAGACGGAGGGCTCTTTAACAGCAGAGACTGCGATGTTGCCTCTAAATCCCCAGTACACACCACAATTCCTGGTATTTAGTAGACACCCAGTAAATGTTCGCTGAGTGACTGAAAGAGTGTTCAAGTTTTTCCATTAAAAGAAAGAAAGATTAACGTACCACTGTGCTACCTTCTGGAGCTGCTATCTCATCCTATATCTCTGCTTCCCTTTCTCACTAGACTTGTAATAACCCAGTCCTCACCCCTCTGCAAGCCCATTTCTGTTGCCAACTGACCTGGGACCTGCTTTTCTGATGCTGGATTATTTCCTAATCACCTAGTCTAAGGGCTGTTTCTCATTCCCGTTTTCCTTGCCCCTTTGCGGGGAGTCTGATGACTTTCACATTCCTGCATTTTGTGTCACTGCCTTCTTCTACTTTAAGTCTTGAGTTGGCTCCCCTGCCTTTCCAGCTTCCCATGCACCCTCTTTGTCTCAGAAATATTCTCCTGTCCCAACTCTCCTTACTGCCAACTTCATGGTTGTTCTACCCCAGACTCACTCTGGAACCTCCGAATCGATGGCCTGGGAACATGTGTGAATTGAAACAAGCCTCCTCATCACCAGCTCCTAGAAACAAGACAGTAATTAAATGACGTAATGTGTGTATGCACTTAGCACAAGGCTTTTGACACTTAATGAGTGTTAGAATTAGGGTTATTGGAAATTACACTATCTAGCCTGTTATTTTGGATTTCTACCAAGTGGCCTCTGCATTCTTATCACATTGGATGAAGAGTTTACTACTAAGTATAGCCTTGTAAAAGTAAAATACAGGTGGAGACCAAAAATATTTGTTACAGTAAAAACCTAGTTAAGATATCTACAGCCCTCAATTTCTCCTTAAGAAGATCTGTTTCACCATAATACTGCATACTCAAGGGTTAGAAATATGTGCTGTCATGAATTATTTCCTGTTTTATATTTGGAAATAATAATGCATTAAGCAAGAAATGAGATTCCCTTGACTCTGACGTCCATGAAGGAGGCACAAATGTCCAGATAATTTGTTTATTCACACATACCAATTTCTTAATAATTATTTGCCTTTAGTTTTGTAGACACACACATACTAATAGTGACTGTCACTGAACACAACGCACACACATGCACACACATACTTTTTAAAGCAGGCAATTAATCATTTTCTCCCCCAAGACTATATTATACAGTCGGAAGCCAATTGTCAGCACACATGCCCTTAAATAAACTGACATACCAGCTAATAGATTAATTCGTTTGGAGAAGGTGTCGTGGGAAGAAAACCTGTGTTCCCAGATTTCTCAGGCAGGTGCTCTTCCTGTTAACATAAAGATCAGTTCTGGCTGCAACCCCTTGGGCACACTGCCCAAAAATACTTACAATTTCTAACACAGTTGATTCTAAGATAGTTATGCAAAATGAGAACCTAGTTTACACAAGGAAACCTAAGAACAGCTCCATTCAGGAGGAGCCAGTATGAGCTCTTTGTTTGGGGATGGGGGAGGAGGATGCTTTGTTTTGTTTTCTTACATCTGACTTTTCTCATAGAAGATAATCATACAGTAATAATACTTAATGCTTTCAGATTTCTTTGCTGCAATCATCCATTGTTCTTCATAATACTCCTGTAAATGGGTAATGTTATGGGGCCTATGGAAACAGAGACCTATGGGAGGTTTGCACACACATGTGGTCATTCACATGTATACATACACTCCTGTCCTTGACACCTCCCTTAACATTCAGAGCCTCACTATGATCCTTTCCTCTCTCCTGACCTTATCTCCATGCTAGTCTTCAACCCATACAGTCTACCCTTATGAATACAAAGTTCAGTTTCTTTGTAAATCACTATTTTGAAAGAAGAGACCATGGTAATGTTTGATCAGAGCTAGTAAGCTAAAGCTAAAGCTAACCCTGCACCTTGGAAATGGGCAGGATGCTCCCCTGTAATTAGTTCCCCAGCTCATCGCAGAAGTCCAACACCAGGACTTCCTCCCAGGAGGGCGGTGACCCTGTGTTTTACCTATCCCTCTACTGTAACCCTTCAGTCATCCCACCTTGTTTCCAAAGACACCATCCTTCTTAATTCCTGTACCATTTTAGGTACAGAATAGACTGGGGGATGTTAAGAATAGTACTGGAAAGGTAAAGGCAAAGAACTTATATACATGACCCATGGACATCAACTAAGGTGGGGGGACTGCTAGAGGGAGGGGGGTTGCTGGGTGGAGGGGAGCAAAGGGAAAAGAAATTGGGATAACTGTAACAGCATAATCAATAAAACATACAAAAAAACAAATTAAAATTGTAAAAATTTGTTTAAAAGAATGCATGCTGATATTAAAACATACCTGTGTTTCTGATATTAAAAAATAAAGACATCATCCTCATTGTTCTCAACTCTCATGTGTGGGGGGGGGGGGCAAAGGGTGGTTTGGGGGTGGGGGTTGCTGGGAGGAGGTGGGGAATTAGGCTCCAGCCTACCCCAGCAACTCTCTTGTTCTGGCACCTTAAGAAGAAAAGGCTTTCATTTCCCTTCCATAAGTGGAGCAAAGCCTTCCCTCCCTGCAGGGGAAATGGGCCCTTCCATAAGCACATTTTCTCCAGAGAGGCAGCTCCTTTGAACAAAGACCCAACTGTGTGGGGAATCTATGGCTGGAGTTTGGAACACACCCTCCTACAAACCAGACATACACAAAAGTTTCCCATTTCACCACAGGAAGCAAGATTGGTGGCTTCAGGCATCATCCATTATTTTGAAGGGATTATTCTTAAAAAGGGAAATACATCCTGGCTAGTGTGGCTCAGTGGATGGAGCGCTGGCCTGTGAACCAAAAGGTCACTGGTTTAATTTTCAGTCAGGGCACCTGCCTGAGTTTCAAGCCAGGTCTCCGGCTGGGGTGTGCAAGATGCAACCAATTGATGTTTTCCTCCCTCTTTTTCCCTCCCGTCCTCACACTCTAAAAAGTAAATAAATAAAATCTTAAGAAAAGAAAACAGAAATAAAAATTTAGTCATATTCAATAAAAATTAGCCTTCTTCTCAAAATAGCATTTCCCTGTTCTTTGTGGAACATTAAGAGCTAGCTGGGCTGATGAAAGTTGAGAGATCTGTTTCCTCCTTAATTAAAATTCAAATACGTGGGGTATAATGATGATGGTTGGAGGGAATATCTTAGAGCAGTGGTCCACAACCTTGCAGAGCTCAGGCGAGCTTTGTTTGTGGCCTAGGGATTGGGAACCCCTGCCTTAGAGGGAGTTTCCAATGGTGGTGGGGGTGGGGACTTTACTTCCTTTGCCTTCCTGCATAGGAATACATGTATTTAGGAGGAAGACAAAACAAGAACGATTTGAGATTTTGCTTCCTCCAAGAATCTTTATTTTCCCCCAATTGAAATGTCATTAAACAAAGCTTGGGACAAACCAGCTTTGCGCTCTAATTCAGCTAAGGGAGCCATGAAGTGCTCTCCTCCCCCATTACAAGGCCCTCCAGCCCAGGCAGGGGCCAGAGACCCTTAGCTCCCTAAAAGGGCTGCCCCTGAAGATGTATCTCATAAAGGGACCAGAGCACCAGCCACTCCTTCCATTCTTTCACTCTCATGGGAAACATCTCATCTCCTAGTCTATGCCTTTGAAGTAGACTTGTTTCTCTGACATCGCAAAAGTGATAACTAGAGAATGAAATCTTCAACTTGATCTTTCCTGGGAGATTACATTTCCTGCTGTACTGGGTCAAGAGGAAATTCACTTATAAAAATTGAATTAATTTTTTTTTTCTTCTGAGTCTTCTGGTCTACCAGAAACATCTTCTCTCAGTTGCCTCTTTCTGAACCTTTGGCTATTTCCCAATCTTCATTTATTCCTTAATTAGGACATCTGGCTCTGGAGTCAAGATCAGAAATGATAAGATAAAAACAGAAGAATCTTCCCTTCTCTCTTGTCCCTGTTGCCTCCTTATCCACTAGGCCTGCATATGCTTTACACAGTACAAACCTAGACATGTCTTCCTTTCCATCTCATCAGTAACTGATGAAGTCTCACAGCCAAGTCCCATCATTTGCTTTAATTTAAAGCTAAAAATGGAGGAGGGCAGGATAATCAACAAATTTCATCTTAGTGCTCAAAGAGTTATGAAACAAACCAGAGTTTGTTCCTGTAGAGCCTTGGTATAAGACCCTACAATCAGTGTTGCGAAAAATAGGTCTTTATTTACAATATCCCAGCCTTGTGGGGGCTGGGAGCACTTCAGCTTGGAGCCCTGTTCTCCCACGACACCCAGTACTTCACTTGCTCCCCAAAAGGCTATAAACCAAAAGCAAGCCCAATAGTTCCCCATCCCTTAGTGTCAGCTCTTTCCTTCAGGATCTGGGGTATGTTGTCTTCAGCCTCTATATAATAGTCCAGGAAAGCATGTGCCATGTTACAGTGGATCATGGCGAAGTTCTCTCCATATGTTCTGAGTTCCAAGAGTACAGATAGAGTCCGGGTCTGCAGACTCCTTGTGGCTTCAGAGTTGGCTAGAGCTGGCACGATCAGAGCAGCAGCGTGCCTGCTTTCTTACTAGCTTAAGCCACATAGCCGAATCTTGACTACAAACTCCATAGTTGCTTCTTCTCACATGGCTGCTACACATGCTCCTCCATCATAGCGTACCTCCATCATGCTTTTGGCCCTTCCTTTTTAAATCCTGAAAGTCACATACACCTTTTGCCATGGGGGGCAGTAGCACAGTTACTGTCTAGCTACCATCTTGCCATAGATATGCAAGGTACTTTAAAGGCTATACTATCTCTTTCCCTCTCCCCCAAACCATGGGCTGTGGGGAATATCTATCCCCTGTTTCAAAAACTACATATTTTAAAATATAATACATATTATTAAATTAGATTTGTTTGCTTTTCGGGGCTTGGTTTCTTAAATTCAGTTTTGTACATAGCCAAGAGGAGCCTTTTAATATTTGGTCTGAGTCACATTGAAATTGACTGACAGCCTGAGCAGGGTGCAGAAGGTGTTCACATGGGAGGGGTAGCCTGGCATGGGGGATTGGAGCCCAGAACAGTTAAAGAAGATGTCCACATGTAGGCATGCAGTGAGAGCCAGTGTGTGAAGCTATAACCCACATAAGGCGTGGAGGACATCCTCTTCTGGGAACTAGAGTGTGGGGTGTCAAAGCCCAAGCAGGCTGAGGAGGGGCTTTATGTGGCAGGGTGGAAGTGTGATCCCAGAATGCAGCACAGATCCTGTGCATCTGGAGGAAGGAATCTACCAAGGGGACAGGACAGCAACAGAAATGGGAGATTGGTTACATACAGGAGGCATTTTTAGCATAGCAGAAAGCAGGAAATCTAGAATGAACCCTGTGTATTGTTGAACTGGAACAGAATATATTGATGTAAATAAATGGTTTTCAATATACGTAGATAAAATCAAAAATAGATATAGCTCTGTCCATTGCAAGGGTCTAGGAGCAATAACACCACAATGACAATGAGCAGATAAATGTCACCTTCTACTAAAAGAAACCAGGAATCCTTGGAGAAACAACTGATTCCAAAGCTGGAACAGGGAAAGGACAAAGTAAGTGGAATATCTTGCCATGCCAGAAAGCAATGAAGAGCTCAAAAAGCAAGATAACAATTTCAAAAGGACACAGAGTCAACTTAAATGGACTCCCATTGGCCAAATAAGGGACAATTTGAGCACCAAAAAAATTATAATAGCAACATATTATAACACATTGAATAAAACAGGAAACTATGAGTCCATTCTGAAATAAACAAAAAAGTTGAAAATTTGATGAGAGAGTAATATTTATATAGGCTCAAAGTATATTCCCCCAAAATGCTTATGAACTACAAAGAAGCAAAGGATAACCTTAGAGTGGGAAGCCTGCCCAACACCATTATAATCAAGTGATCATGATGGACATTATTAGTATGGAATAATTTGAAATTCTGTGCCACCTGAAAAGACACAATGAAAAGAGCACAGAATTGTCTCTATATTATTGCTCTTAAAAGGCACAGCCTAAATATTATCCTGAAGGAATATCGGACAAATCCAAATTTAAGGACATTCTACATAATAACCGGTCAGTAACATTCAGTAGGGTCAAGGACATTAGAGACAAAGACTTGAGGACACATTCTAGACTAGAGGAGACAAAAGATGTGACAACAAAATTCAACACATAATTTTAACCTGGAACTTTTTGTTGCAGAAAATATTACTGGGACAAATAACGGTCTGAGGATTAGATGATAGTAATCTGTCCCCGTTACTTTACTGATTTGAGCAGTTGTGCTGTGGTTAAGGAAGAGAAAGCCTTTATTTGTAAGAAAGATACTGTAAAATAATAAGGGGTGATGGGTATCATGTGATGACTTACTCTCACATAGGTCAGGGGGGAAAGTTATATTGCACTTGCAAATTTTTGTAAGTTTATCATTGTTTCAAAGAACTTTTAAAATTTAATTATTTTTTAAGGAGTCTTAGCTCATGAATACCTGGAAGAGCAGAGACCATGGAAATACATTCTTACCCGGTACCTGCCACATACCCAGTCTAAGTGAGTGCTCAATAAATATTTGCTGAATTTAAATGTTTGAAAAACTCTCTGAGATACAGAAGGAACACAATGTAAGGACTTCCATTAAGGTTTATATATTTATTTTAAAAACACTGACAGGATTTGTTATGTGCCAGACATTATTGTAAATATTTTACAAATAGCTCTATAAAATAGGTGCCATGAATATCCCCATTTTACAGAGAAAAGAAAGGCAGAAGAGAGAAGTTAGTGACCTGCCCAAAGTCACACAACAAATAAATACCAGAACTAAACACTGAGCCCAAGTGGTGGGACTTCAGAACCCATGCTCTTAGCCACATTGCAACAATGCCTCTTTAGGATCCCACCTGCAGAAAATTAAAGATCTTTCCCACTCAAAACATTCCATTCTCAACTCCACGACTGTATTTTTTATATATTGTTAATTTACAAGATAATATCATAGTCTTTGTTTTGGAATGCATAGAACCAGCCCAAGAAAAACCCATTCCAGAGCTAGGCACTCATCTCTGTGGGCACGACTTATCCACCAGCTTTGGTCTTCACATAAGTCTTGATCACTCAGGAAAGACTTTGGTTCTTAATTATACCAACCACAATTTATATAGCCCCCTTTTTTTAAGATTGTTCTCTGTCATGCATTTTCCTTTTATTTGCATTAGGATTTAAACATTGAGTAGATACATCTTTGGCATATCATGGTACAGCTAATCCTCCATATGACAAAGAAAGTCCCATTAGCCACTCACTGGTCAAGGTCTTACATTATAACACCTCACCATCTTATTTCCCTTGAGGCATGTAATCAAATGTGCCTCCTAATGGAATAGATATAACTATAGTCCTTACAAAAAAAGTTACAGATACTCTGCCTCATATAGCCTTCTCCACCTCACTTTCTCCTTCCTGGAAATGTGAACATATGCTGTTTTATGTTCATTTTTTTTTCTTCCAAGGAAAGGAGCTCTGTCAACACCACGGTGCTGCATCCATTAGACTCCCCTTTATAACAAAGGATTTGTAAAGTAAATCCAATAAAAAAATACATTTCTTTATAATTCAGTATAGCAAGATACCTAATAAAACTGTGATAGGCATGACACAATGAGGTTGTTTTGTTTTTTGGTTTTTTACTATAAATCCAGGAATTTTTTTTTATTTTCAAGGAATATTTAATAAGGTTGTAACATACACTTTTCTAACATGTACTTTTATATCACAGAAGCTAAAATAAAATATCTTGTATATTGGGTGAAAATGACCTACTTTATGTGTATACACTGGGTGCAATTTAAAAAATACTGTAATTATAATTTCAGACTTTGGAATTTGAATAGGTGGTGCCAGCGTTCTCTCCTTTCTTTCATCAGGGAAAAGAAAATTCCTTTGAAAATCATTTGAAGCTAGGACAAAAATCCCATAGCTGTATTCTTAGGATCACTGTAGAGTATTCATGGTTCAGGTAATACAAGGGAAGCTTCAATTCAACTTTTCAGAGAAGACATTCCAGCTCGCATCATCTCATCAACCAGGAGAATGTTGCTGGCAATCACAGTGCAGGAGTGAAGAAGTTGTTTCTTTACACAATAGTTATCCCATATGCCTACTTCTGCTGCTACCATTGGCTCACCTGTCTTCAAGTCCACACCCACAAGTTGACCTGATGCTGAATGTTCTGCTTGAACTTTAACGAGTGTTTCCTGAAGATCAAAACCAGAATTCTGAGCAAGAACCTTAGGAATAATGAGCAATGCATCAGCAAATGCTTGAACTCCAAGTGGGGCCCTGCCCTTGACACTGGGCTTGTATTTAATCAGGGCTTCTGCCATTGCCACTTCTGCTGCACCAGCACCTGGAACTACACAACCATCATCAATAGCATTTTTAACAACCTTCAAGCCATCTCTTATTGCATCTTTGATTTGAGTGAGTGTGTGCTTATTTGGTCCTTTGATCAATAATGTGACAGAGTGAGGATTGTTACATTTCTCAATAAAGGTGAATTTCTCTTCTCCCAATGTATACTCATAGAGAAGTCCTGCATGTCCCAAACAATCAGGATTTAGGTCATCAAAAGAATTTAGAGCTATGCCACCACAAGCAAGAGTCAGCCTTTCCATATTTCTCTTTTTAGCTCTGCGCAGAGCTACTATACCTTCTTTTGCAAGAGCATCTAAGGAAAATGGGTCAATTCCCTTTTGATTAATAACAACAAATTCCTTATTTGAGTCACCACAGACTTTCTTTTTTAGTTCTATTATTTTTTTAACTGTCTTCAATGAATTTTCTCTCAGCTTTTACTAGTTTCTCTCTCTCCTCTGCACTCTTGTAAAAAAAAGCCAGAATTCACTTCTGTTTTTTCATATTCTAATGACACATTGCATGTGAGAATATATGCATCTTCTACTCTTGATTGAGATCATGGAGATGAAACATAAATCTGAAACTGATATAAGCTTAATCAGGGGTCTTGTTTTAGACCATGGGGCATGACATCCTGATATGAAAAAAATCCAGGAATTTTTTTTAATTCAAAAATTCAAAACACCTACAATGGTAAATACCATCACAAAGCAAAGATAATTCAATCATTAGGAATTTACTCAACTATTTTCCATTCTGATAAGACAAAGAAGAAAAAACATATAGTCGAGGATGGTTCTCAGGTACTTTCTTCCAATAATAGATATGCAACTCTCTGGCCCGGAAGAGGTCAGCCATGAGATCACGTGAAGTTACCTCATCTAACAGGAGAAACCCTCCAAGTCCCAGACCTGCTTCTTGATTGCCTATTCTTGAAATTATTAGTAAAGATTGACATTGGGCAGGATCTCTGCTTCATGTGATTCTAATTTGACAATCTGATTCTTTGTGTTATATCAGATAATAAATTGAAATTTCTTAAATCATTTTTTTTTCAAAAACAGTTGACATACAATATTATATTAGTTTCAGGTGTAAACTGCAGTGATTAGGCATTATATAACTTACTAAGGGATCATCCCCATAAATCTACTACCCATTTGACATCATACATAGTTATTAGAATATTATTGACTATGTTCCCTATACTGTACTTTACATTCCCATGACTAGTCCATAATTAGCAATTTGTACTTCTAAATCCCTTCACCTTTTTCACCCATCTTCCCAACGCCCCTCCATTCTGGCAGCCATTAAAATGTTCTCTGTATCTACAAGTTTGTTTCTGTGCTGCTTGTTCATTTATATTTTTTGGATTCAATTGTTGATATATATGTATTTATTGCCATTTTATTGTTCATATTTTTTAGTCTTTTTTTGCTTCTTCTTAAAGAAGACCCTTTTACATTCCATGTAATACTGGTTTGGTGGTGATGAACTCCTTTAGCTTTTTCTTGTCTGGGAAGCTCTTTATATGTCCTTCTATTCTAAATTATATCTTTGCTGGATAAATAATCTTTGTTGTAGGTCCTTGCTTTTCATAATATTAAATATTTCTTGCTAGTCTCTTCTGGCCTGCAAAGTTTATTTTATAAAATCAACTGACATTCTGATGGGAGCTCCCTTGTAGGTAACTAACTGCTTTTCTCTTGCTGCTTTTAAGATTCTTCCTTTGTCTTTAATCTTTTGCATTTTAATATGATGTGTCTTGGTGTGGACCTCTTAGGGTTCATTTTGTTTGGGACTCTGCACTTCCTGAACTTATATGTCTCTTTTCTTCATCAGGTTAAGGAAGTTTTGTGTCATTATTTTTTCAAATAGGTTTTCAATTTCTTGATCTCTCTATTCCTCTGGAGTTTTGTTCTGTTCTTTTATTTGGGACATATTTCTTTATCTCCTAATTTTGACCTCCTTGTGTTTATAGTGTTCAGTGGCACAGCCTCTTTGTTCACCCTAGCTGGGAAGTTCAGTTATGCCCCCCATGCCCTGTGAGCTGGTACACCTTCCTGTTGTAGTTAAGCCTTGGTTGCTGTTGGCATGTCCATGGGAGGGATTTATCCCCAAGCCAATTTGCTGCTAGGATTGGCTGTACCAGATAAGCTGTGCAGGGCCCACCCCATGGAGCAGGACTTACTTCAGTGGGAGTCTGGTGCCCACTGAGTCCACTCCTTTAGTCTGTCACTTGTGGTGGTGGTTGGGTGGTGCTTCAAGGTGGTCCAAAGCTGTCCATGGGTTGTGCTGGCTCTGGGGCCTCCCAGGAGGTGCAGGCCAGGGTCAATCACTACCTGTGTTCTGGGCCACCTGGCATGATCTACAAAGTGATCTGTTGATGGCTACTAATTTTTCTGGGCTTAGACGTGTCCCAGAGAGGCCAAGCTGTGAACCAAGGCTGGTAGCCACTAGTGCCAGGCCTGGGGCTACTTAGCAAGATGTATAGGGCACACTGAGGCCAGATGCTGCTTGCTTGAGAGATTTTAGGAAAATCTGAGACATGAGCCAAAACAGGTCATTTGTATGAAAAAGCCACTGGAAACAGCTTGGGTGGGCCCACAAGTTGGTGAGGTGGAGATCTCAGAGTATCACCAGGATGGGGAAAACAGTGATAGCCAGGTTGCTGGGGACTCAGATATGGTGCCCACTGGCCTGTTCTGTAGGGGAGGGCTCATACAGAAAAGGAAAAATGGCCTCTGCCAACACTTCTGTCTGCGACAAAACTATCTCTCCAGCCCTTTCTCTGTTGCCAGACAATTTCTCTCTCTATGTCCCTTGTGCCTTTTGAGGTGCTGTCCCAGCACTGGAACTCAGAGGGAGTGAGTCCAAGTAAGTCTGTGCATGGTCCCTTTAAGAGGGATTGCCTGAGACTCTATAAGCCCTCTGTCTCACTCAGCCATAACCCCACTAGTTTTTACAGACAGAAGTTATAGAACCTTCTATTTCTGGCACTGGCACCCTGAGCTGAGGAACCTGATTTAGGGCTGGAATCACTCACTCTTCTGGGGCACCTCTGGAGTCAAGATATCCCTCCCAATTTTTATCCACCACGCGTGGGTCTGGGCCCAGCCTATTCCATGTCTCTGCCCCTCCTTCCAGCCTCGATGTGGCTTCTTTAATTCCCTAATTGTAAGACTTCCATTCAGCCAGATTTCAGGCAGTTCTGAATGATGGTTGTTCAGTGGTTTAGTTGTAATTTTGGTTGTGGGAGAAGGCGAGCCATGTTTACCTATGCTGCAATCTTGCCTGGACACAATGAGCTCTATTTCCTGAGAATGATTTGACAATTTTTGTAACCTATATTGTTATCACAAAAATGTATCACATGTTTCAGGTATGCTTAGAGAAAGTTCCATGTTGCCAAATAGTATTCTTATCTTCAAATAATATTTAACTATAGGAAAAATATCTTCCATTTACTCTGTCCTATTTCCAGAGGGGTTAAAGTACCAGCAATAAAAGAGAAAGAAAGAAAGCTTTTATTCAATCTTTGGTGCTATTTTTTATATGAAGTAGAACTGTAATCTTTTCCTGTACTTCTTCCCTGTGCCAGTTTCCAACCATTCACAAGCACAATTTACTCAACAAGTAAAAGTTACATCTATATATTTATGTATGTGTAAATATGTAAGTGTGTATGTTTGTCCTCCGCTACCCTATCCCCATTGTAAACTTCTCTCAGCTGCAAAATCAGAGTTGCAGCAGTATCAGTGAGTCGCCTACGTCCCCTCACCCTTATCACTCAGTGCGCACCTGTCCAGCTTCCAACTGCTGCATTAGCCCTCCTCTGACTAAAGGTGTTTTCTTATTGCCTACACCCAGTTTGCTGCTTTGGAGACAAGCAAAGTATTGTGAAATGAATGTCCTAGGAGGAGTCCTCACCCATGACTGAAACAAGTGGGTGCATAAATAACCCAACTCCCTTGCCCCTCATGCAGGATGACTTTGAGAAAGTGTTTCTGCAACATGATGCCAGAGCTTCCCCAGAGAGACTAAATTCCAGTCACCCACAGTGGTAGCTGACTTGATAACACACCCTTTATTGGTGGCCTTCTCACATTCCTGTCTCATCTCCCCATCCCTTACCGGTATTTCCTCAATTAACATCACGCACTTTAATCGTGGCCTTAGCATCTTCTCCTGGGGAAACCCAAACTAAGGTAATCACCCACCAAAGAATGTGGAAGTTGACCAAATTCACAGGACAAACAACTATCCTGCTGCCCTTTTGTTCACGATTCCTTCACCAAGAAGTTCAAAGCACAATTTGTATCCAGACTTTAATTTTTCTCTACCTCTTCTTAAATCTCTCTTTCCCTCCACCTTCTACCAGTGCACAGCATGCCAATGCTAGGTTTCTTCTTCCCTACTTCTCAACAGCCCTTACTCAAAAGTTTTACTTCCTTGCCAATCTGTTGTCAGAGACATCCACTGTTTGTGGCATCAACTTTTTTGTTCGATTGGCTCTTATAACGGTATACCTATTCTTCTGTGCACAACAGATCTAACCTGCCATATGTTTATTTCCACCAGAGTCCCCCTGCCATCTGGACAGTGGGAACTGATGCCCCAGGGAAGACATAACTATAAGCCAATTTACATTAAGACACGGATTCTAGACATACAGTCTAAGTGTGGACACAGAGCTGACTCCAGCTGACAATGCCACCAGACTCTGATTGATTTCACCCACAATATATGGAGGTTCCCATGTCTCATAGACAGAGGCGAAGACTTATTTAGGCTGTGTGACTAATCCAATTGTTTATTCCCTTGCTATACTCATCTCTATTTGATGTAAGGGCACCAAGTCCAAGATAATAGTTTCAAGTGTCCCCTTCTCAACCCTATCCAATTCCCTCAGTCTTAGTTTGAAATGCTGTGCCGATTGGTCAGTATTTTATTTATGGCTCTTCTGGGTACTTCCGTAACTATTAAAATTTTTTTTAAAGATTCAAGTGCTGATTACAATTACAAAAATTAAAATTACTTAACACCAGTTTTTCATCATTTTTCTTTCCCCTGAAAACACCATGAGTGGAGGAGGTGCAGGCTAGATTTTAGTGACCACTTTCTGTCTCTTGTCTAAAGTTTCTGCTTTCTTTCTTTCTTTCTTTCTTTTTTGACATTGGGTATGGAAAGAATCTGCCACTATTTTCAGCAGTCATCTCTCTTCACCACCCTAGTACCTCATACACAATTACCCAAAACATTCCTGTAGGGCCCAGAAGCAGAGAGAAGTAAAATGCCCTAACAGCAGTCACCATTTGCTAAGCTGCGTGCCAAGAATCTTCTCTGCTTATTGATGACTTGAAGTCCTGCTGGAAGGAAGGCTGGCATTCCCTGTGTCTTGGTGCCAGTAATATACAGACCCTTGCTAGCACAATTTTCTCATGGTCCCACAGCCCTGTGCAGGTGAGGCACTCCCCATGCACCAAAAGGAGCTTTATTGATGGGTTTTTCACACACACACACACACACGCACACACACTTCATTTCTTGTAATTAGCCTGAAAAGTTTTCATAAGATTTTTCCAAATCTAATTTTAATAAAAACTCTCTAGGTAGTCTTCTGAGGGGTTAAATATATTCCTAACATCTAGTGTAGTACCTGATATATAATAAGTGCTCATTAAGTATCTATCTGTCTACCCATATGTCTGTTTAAATGAGACACCAGGACAATTAAGAAGTGTCCAGCATAAAAAACCCTATATGCTCCACCAAAAACTACTTGACCTAATAAGTGAATTTGGCAGTACAGTAGGATAAAAAATCAATATTCAGAAATCGAAGGCATTTTTGTACACCAACAATGAAATATGAGAGAAAGAAACTAGAAAAAAATTCCATTTACTATAGCAACAAGAAAAATAAACTACCTCAGAATAAACTTAACCAAGGAAGTAGAAGACCTGTACTTGGAAAATGACAGAACACTGAAGAAAGAAATTAAGGAAGATACAAATAAATGGAAGCATATACCGTGTTTATGGATTAGAAGAAATAACTTCAATTAAATGTCCATACTACCCAAAGCAATTTATAGAGTCAACGCAATCCCTACTAAAATATCAATGACATATTTCACAGATCTACAACAAAAGCTTCAAAAATTTATATGGAAAAACAACAAAAATAGAACTCAGCCCTGGCTGCTGTGGCTCAGTGGATTGAGCATCGGTCTGCAAGCCAAGTGTCACTGGTTTAATTCCCAGTCAGGGCACATGACTAGGTTGCATGCCAAGTCCCCAGTTGGGGCCACGTGAGAGGCAACCACACAGTGATGTTTCTCTCCCTCTCTTTCTCCTTTCCCCTCTCTCTAAAAACAGATAAATCAAATAATATATTTTTTTTTAAAAAAAAGAACTCAAATTGCCTCAGCAATCTTGAGAAAGAAGAACAAAGTAGAAGGAATCACAATACCTCATATCAAACTATATTACTGGCATAAGAAAAGACATATAGATCAATGGAACACAATAGAGAGCCCAGGAATAAACCCAGGTCTCTATGGCCAATTAATATTTGACAAAAGGGGAAGGAGCATACAATGGAGTAAAAATAGTCTCTTCAACAAATAGTGTTGGGAGAACTGGACAGGGTCATGCAAAAAAATGAAACTAGAACACCAACTTACACCATACATAAGAATAAACTCAAGATGGATCAAAGACTTAAATGTAAGTCATAACACTATAAAAGTCCTAGAGAAAAACATAGGCAGAAAAATGTCAGATATCCCACGCAACAATATTTTCACCAATATATCTCCTAAGGCAAAGGAAATAGAGGAAAGAATAAACAAATGGGACTACATTAAATCAAAAAGTTTCTGCTCAGCTAAAGAAAACATTATCAAGATGTAAAGGGAAAAAAAAAAAAGATGTAAAGGGAACCAACCATGTGGGAAAACACATTTGCCAATGATACCTCGGACAAGGGTTTGATCTCCAAAATATATAAAGAACTTATATGACTCAACACCAGGAAGACAGACAATCCAATTAAAAATGGGTAAAGGACCTGAACAGACACTTCTCCAAGGAGGACATACAGAGGGCCATAGGCATATAAAAAGATGCTCAACGTCACTAGCCATCAGAAAGATGCAAATTAAAACTATAATGAGATACCACCTCACACTGGTCAGAATGACCATCATTAACAAATCAACAAACAACAAGTGCTGGCAAAGATGTGGATAAGAGGGAACCCTAGTGCACTGTTGGTGGGAATGCAGACTGGTGCAGTCACTGTGGAAAACATTATGGAATTTCCTCAAAAAACTAAAAACAGAACTGCCTTTTGATCCAATGATTCTGCTGCTGGGATTATACCCAAAGAATCCTAAAACACCAGTTCAAAAGAAACTATGCACCCCTATGTTCATAGCAGTGATATTTAAAATAACCAAGTGCTAGAAACAGCCTAAGTGCCCATCCGTGGATGAGTGGATCAAAAAATGGTGGTACAGGACTTCCGGCCAAGATGGAGGCTTAGACGGACACGCTAGGTCTCCCTCTACAACTATAGTGGAATACAACTACTTCAAAACAAAGGATAACTAGAAATTCCAGAAAATAAAGCTACACGGAAGCCCAACATATGAAGTTATAAACCAGCGGTGCCATTTGGGCAGGTAAGAGTTAAAGAAGGCAAAGCTGTTTGCGGAGCGGCGGGGCGGGGCGGCGAAAAATCCTGGAGGCAATCAAGCCCCTGGCGTGCGCGACTCCAATCAAGCCCCTGGTGTGCCCGACTCCGGCGCTGGGGAGCAGCCGCAGCATCGCCTTGAACAGTGAGGCCCAGGGGGGCGGGAGGACGGATCCCGGTCTCCTAGCTGAATAACTGTGTGAATCCATCTTGGACCCCCGCCCCCACAGAAAGCACCACAGGGCTGCGAAATAGGTCGCGGACAGGCAGGCGCCGGCGGTCGCTGATTTGTGACGCGTATGCAGGCACTGCCCCCTGCCCCCGACAGCCGGCCCAGGAAAACAAAACGCATCTGTC
The DNA here is from genome assembly GCF_987537825.1 of Furipterus horrens. NCBI lineage: Eukaryota > Metazoa > Chordata > Mammalia > Chiroptera > Furipteridae > Furipterus > Furipterus horrens. Next base: position 46,526,082 of record NW_028327175.1, read on the forward strand.
AAAATGTGGCAGACAAATATAGAGATCCCGGTGGCACAACTCACCAGACAGCAGATAGAGAACCTGACAGATGAACAGATAAGAAACCTGTCAGAGGCTCAGTTCCGGGCCATTGTTATCAGGTGGCTTACAGAATTCACAAAAGAGCAGGAAAAAGATATGAAAGAAGCGAAAAACTTTCATAACGAAAGGAACAAAACCACATACGAGACAGATGGTGAGGAATCCAGAGTCCATTTCAACAAACTGGAATATGGAGAAGGAACAAGCAGTCAACCAATGCAGCGAGAGGAAATGGCAAGCAACAATGAGAGGATCAGAAACCTCTGGGACAGCTATAAAAGGCCCAACATAAGAATCATTGGTTTGCCAGAGAATGAGGAAGATGAACTAGAACTTGAAAAATTGAGTGAAAATATAATAAAGGAGAACTTCCCAGACTTGGGGAAGGGAATAGACTTGCAGGTCCAGGAAGCAAGGAGAGTTCCCAAGAGACTGGACCCAGGGAGAACCACTCCAAGACACATTATAATCAAAATGTCAAAAATTAAAGATAAAGAGAGAATCTTAAAAGCAGCAAGAGAGAAGAAAAGAATTACGTACAAAGGGGTCCCAATTAGACTATCAGCTGACTTCTCAAGGGAAACCCTACAGACAAGAAGGGACTGGCAAGAAATATTCAAAGTAATGAAAATCCAAAACCTACAACCACGAATACTCTATCCAGCGAAATTGTCATTCAGAATAGAAGGACAGAGAAAGTGTTTCCAGGACAAAATAAAACTGAAAGAGTTCATTAGATCCAAACCACTGTTATATGAGAAGTTAAAGGGACTGGTTTAAAAAACAGAAGCTAGGGAGATGAAACAAAGGCAAACGAAACAGGCAACGAGAGTGGAAAAGGAACTGTGGGTAAGGGAAACATAGTGGGGGGAGGCCAACAGGGAGGGGGAGTGGGGAGAGGGAGGGAGATGATATAGGAATTGGGGATCATGGTAGGAGGGAATGGAATAGACGGAGAGAGGTTGGGAGGAACTGTAAGCACAACTAATGGACATAATCTAAAAGGGGGGGACAACTGGAGGGAGGGGGCCACCGGGTGGAGGGGAGCAGAGGGAAGGGAAAGTGGCACAAATGTAATATTTTAATCAATAAAACACATTAAATCTGGAAAAAAAAAATGGTGGTACATCTACAAAATGGAATACTACGTAGCAAAAAGAAGAAACTCTTACCTTCTGTGACAGCATAGATGAAACTGGAGAGTGTTATGCTTAGTGAAATAAGCCAGGCAGCAAAAGACAAATACCATATGATCTCACCTAATACAGGAACTTAATGCACAAAACAAACAAATGAGCAAAATGGAACTAGAGGTATGGAAACAAGGAATAGACTGACAGTGACCAGAGGGGAGGGGGAGGGGGGAGAAGAGGGAAATAAGAGGAAGGATCTAGTCAAGGAACATGTATAAATGACCCATGGACATGGACAACAGGGTGGGGATTGACCGTGGGAGAAGGGGCAGGGGTGGGCAAAGCAGTGGAGAGCAACAGAGGAAAAATGGGGGACAACTGCAATAGAATAACAATAAAAAAAGAAATTAAAAATAAAGAAATAAAAATAAAATTCTAAAAAAAGAAGCATCCAGCAGAAAAATGTCATTCTTAAAAAGTTGAAAAAAGAACATTTCTTTATGAAGATTGGTACACTGAATAAATACAGAGTTAATGTCTTCTTTTTCCCCCAAAGCTTGTTTTCCTGGAGAACTTATCCATCTAGTTTGAGGTTAATTTAAGTATTACAATAGCTAAAAAGATACAGTAGGTTGTAAAAAGAGCCCAAGAAAGAGATAATTCAGTTCTCTGATGATTCTGTGTGAAAATTTGATCAATGGGCACTATACTGTCCTAATAAGTTGGGCAATGTCCTCTTATAGATCTATTATTATAAGAAGTGTGTCCTCAACTACTTGGAAAACAAAACTATGCTGAGTAGCTTTTGCATTCCCAGAGCCTGGTAAAATTCTCATGCATAGCAGGCATTCAGTGAAAGTTTGGTGAATGAATGGATTGGTGTATCCCAGGAAATAACCATGTAATGTGTGTCAACATTTTTTTAAAGGCCTAAGCACTTACTTGTACAAGGCGGTGTTTTCATAAGCAGGCTGAAAGATCTCTCCAAATCTAGGAGTAATTTAAAAACCAGCAAGAATCCAGAGGGCTCAGCCAGTGACAGAGGGGCTTAGGAGTGTCGAAGCCCAACTTTCTTGTCTTGAGTCCAGACACACTCTGAGGACAGGACAACTTACCTCCAGAGCTCCTCGCTGGATCAGACTAGAGCTGCTGTCTGAGGGACCTTTCCAGAAATCACACTATTCCTGTCTGCCTTTTCCCACTCCGATACCAGTTTCTCCTGGGAACGCTCCCTTAATAAATTACTAGCTCATGGTGGGGAAACAAGTTAGGATAAAAGGATGGATTCTGTGTTAGGCAATCCATCCACAGACTGTCCCATTCCCCAGCTCACCTCTCCTCCTTCCCTCAGCAGTGAATGTCAGTCCTGCCTAACCGCTCTCTTCCAGATCTCCTGAGTCTCACCCACTCTCCGTTTCTACTTATTTCCCCCCAACTCCCAGCACTTGCTGCTTCCTACATACATATCATCCCCCTTGAACTTTGACTTCACCTGCTGCCCATCACATTCATTCCTACCACCATTAAACCTCTGTGGCTCATTTGATGGGCCCAGCCTTCAGGATGGGCTGAGTCTTTACCCCATTCTGTCTCTAGAGAAATGTGGGACATTCAACTGTACTGCTGGGTGGCACACCTGCCTACATGAGCAGACATCAGACAAATGGGGCACCTGTTAAGGGAAGGGAGAGGTAGATTCCAAACAGGGAAAATGTACAAATGGAGAGGCTAATGTTGTGGAATGAGAAAATGTGATGAGGCTATTTCAACTCCTATTTATTGAGAAAGGCAAATCCACTTCGATGGATTCTAAGTATAAAACATCTTTTTTTTGTCTGTCCCTGTCCTCTTTCTCTACAAGGAACCTCTCCTGTTGAGTTCATAGAAGGTCCATGCTATGTTGAAGGCAACACTGTGGCTGCTGTTCAGTCACCTGCACTTGGATAATAATAATTTCACCTAATCAGTTCAGGTCCTGATCGCCAGGAAGATGATGACCCCACTACACTGGTTTAGAAGGTTATTTGATTAATTCAGCTTTGTAAGTCACTGCAAAGTCAACATGGTTAGAGACAGACTATGAGATCCATTCTTTCTAGGGTCACCTGATGCAGTCATCCAGCTCCTTCCTGATCCCCTCAGTCTGTTTTGGCTCCAAGCATAGAAAGCAAGGCGACATTGGAATCTATGTTTCTTTCTGAACAGTGTTCAATGTCCATATCATTTATAACTTCCTCTACTTTATATTTGTAATGGTAACATTTACAGGGAAGTATAGCCATTTGGCCTGTTGGTCAATTTGCCTGCCCTGTCATGTCAATTTTTAGACAATATGACCACACACACGCACGCGTGCACACACACACACACCTCTGATGGATAGCAGGCCCCAGGACAGGACTCTGGCCCTAGGCCATGTCAATTAAATCAGGAGTGAGCCCCCAAGTCAAGACAGACCTAGGCCAGGAAACAGGACTCGGTAATAACAGGGGGATTCAGGAGTTCTCAGAGCTCTAGTTGATCTCTGTTGGGTACTTGAACTGAAAAGTTATATAAAGTTGAGGCTGGAGCAACCATATTAGTTCAGAAGAAGATAAAGGAGAACATGTTACTGAGAACGATGGGCAATAGTCATGTGGAGAGAGGCAGAGGCCAGCAAGAATATGGCCCCCGTTAGACAAAGCAGTCACCCAGCTCCACTGATACCTCCAGATGCTGGTGAAAATACCCAACCTTGGGTTTTATCACATATTCCATATTTTTCTAACAAATTTCCCTCTTTATTAAGGTGAGTTTGAGTAGGTTTAATTCCAGAAAGGAAAGGAAAAGAAAAATCCTGTCTAAGATAGGAACAGGAATGTATGGGACCTTGGTTTTAGTTTGTTTGAATACCGCTGTGAAAGCAGGGGACCTTTCAATTAACCAGCGGTTTCTGACTTCTCAGCATTATACTATTATCCTTTCTGTGTTGATCAGGAGAAAGTTCACCTACATTTAAAATAGATGATGTAACCTCTCATCATTTTAGGAAATATTCCTGGATTAAATAACAGAATTCCTGATTTTCCAGACAACTCAACAGGTCACCTAAACTCTCAAATTAACATATCTAATTATTGTTACTAAAACATGAGCTGATAAATTCATACAGCCTGAAACATTGCAGATGAGAGAGGGTGTGAAGAAACGGGCTTATATATCTCTTTTTAGTTAGCATCCATTTCAGAACAAACTTAGTGCCAAGAATAACTGTTTATTCTCCCTGTGATGAAATGTACTTTCCAGCAATGTTGAATCCTTCCCACCAGTACTGGGTTACGATGTCAGCATGGCTTGGTTATTCTCATGCCAACATGAAGGTTGGCCTAATTATTCAAGTGCCAACATGAGAACTCAGTCCTCAGTTTCTCTTCCAGGGGCAATAGCATGACCATTCTGATAAGATACCTCCTGCTGCCAAACCTCCCTCCACAGGAGACTGCTAACCAATGCCACCAAAGCTATAATGCTCTCTCTTCTGAATTTTGATGTAGCTTTTTAAAACTTTAATCCTCACCCAAGGACATGCTTATTGCTTTTAGAGAGGAGGGAAGAGAGGGAGAGAGAGCAAGAGAAACATCAGTCAGTTGCCTCTCACACACACCCTGACTGGGACCAGGAATCGAACCAAGAACCTTTTGGTTTACAGAACAATGCTCCAACCAACTGAGCCACACTGGTCAGGGTTAATATAACATTTTACACATACATTTGAGTCACTTACCAGCCTTTGGCAATTTCCAATTTTCCCACAGGTTAATGAAAAATCCAGCTGTTTTCAACTATTTGGAATGAGCAATATGAGATAAAATTAAGATAGAAGGAAACCTTTATCCAATTTCTCCAGCAGTCAGAGAGATTTGGAACACATTGGGAAGAAAAATGGCAAGCTCAATTGTTCAAAGGTTTTTAAAAAGAAGAAGAAAGCAAGCTTTGTATTAAATTTCTATGAATGCCTTTTATTTACCAAACACAGAGAGCTAAAAAGCTATTCTTTGATTAATCAGGTATGAGCTCATGCTGCCTTCTTAATCCGGCCTGGAAGTAATTTTAGTGCAAGGTGAGCAGCTATGGCTCATGCAAAGGGCCTTTGGACATTTTAACAATGATCTGAGAACAGATTTCAGGGCAACAGCTAAATGAAACTGGTGTGTAGGTCAGTGCTCCTCCAACTATCCTTGCTGAGGGACCACTCTGTTTGTTTATTTGCTAATCTAAAATCTTTCACAGAATCTTTTCAACAGCAGTGCTCATGTGGATACCCATATGCAAACAGAGAAAGAGAGGAACACCTGCACTTCCAACCCTTTACAAAAATTAACTCAACAAGAATTACAGACTTAAATGCAAAATCTGAAACTAAATTTATGGAAGATTAATTAAGACACCAAAAGCACAATGCATTAAAAAAACAGTAAATGGGAATACATTAAAATTAAGAGCTTCTGCTCTTCAAAAGACTCTGTCAAGAGAATGAAAAGGCAAGATAGGCTGAGAGAAAATGTTTGCAAAGCACATATCTGATAAAGGACTTGTATCCAGAATGCATAAAGAACTCTCACAACTTACTAATACAAAAATGACCTAATTTTTAATATTTGGCAAAACATTTGAAAAGACATTTTATCAAAGATGTAAACATGGAAAATAACCACATAAAAAGGTGCTTAACATCATTAGCCAAATACAAATTAAAACCATAATGAGATCCTATTACAAAGGCTGGAATTTTAAAAATTGACAAAACCTAACACTTGCAAGGATATGGAGCCACAGGAACTCTGATACATTGCTAATTAGAATATAAGATGGTACAGACACCTTGAAAAACAGTTTTGCAGTTTCTTATAAATTTAAAGATAGACTTTTCATATGGCCCAGCAATCCCCTCCTAGGTACTTACTCAAGTAGAATAAAAACCTGTGTTCACACAAAAACCTAGGCACAAATATTTATTTGCAGCTCTATTCAAGATTGTCAAAAACTAGAAACAACCTAAATGTATCTTAACTGGACAACTGATAAACTGTGGGATATCCATGGAATACTACATAGCAATAAAAAGAAACAAATTGATAATACGCACAACAGTATGAATGAATCTCAACTATATTATGCCAAGTACAGGAAGCCAGAATCAAAAGGCTACAAAATGTATACAAATATTGAATCATTATATTTTACACCTGAAAATAATATAATGTTAGGTCAATTATATCTCAATTTTTTAAATAAATATAAATTTTAAAAAATAAAATAATTTTTAAAGGCTACACAATTGACAACTCCATTTATAAGACATTTTTGCAAAAGTAAACTATAGAAAGAAAAAAACAAATTCATGGTTGCCAGGGGCTAGGAGTGGGGTGTGCAGAAGAGGTTGACTGCAAAGGGGTGGTAGGAAATTTTAGGGGTGATAGAACTCTATAACTTCACTGTGGTGTTGCTACAAAATCGACTATAATTTCCAAAACTCACACTAAGCGGGGTGACTTATCATATATAGATGTTGCCTTAATTCTTAAAATAGGGAAAAAATCCTTCATGGACTGATACAATTGCAAAATACTTAAAATTAATTTCTAGAAAAAAGTGATACAAAAGAAGGCCTACAGCACAAATCCAAATTCTTTATTATTAGATTCCATGAGTGTATAATTTGTTTTGCCAGAAGTTGATGGGGAAGGGACAGACAGACACAGATGGGGCACAGAGTTGTGCCACTCAAACTTATAAATGGCTTAAGAAGAGTCTGGATAAAGAGCCAAGGGGGCATAGAGGGAGAGCTGGTGGGGAACAACAGAAGAGGTAAGTTGAACAAGGATGGGCAGGGCCCTACAGGCAGTGAGATAAAGAGGGTGGTGGAGGGGTGGGTGACATCGAGAACAGGGAGATCCTTGGCAGAAGAGGCCAGCTGCATCTTTTAAGCGACCCAATTGAAAATAGGCCATACTCCTCAGTTGCACAGCACACTCAGACCATGAACAGATGCCTTCAGACATGATCTTTTTGTAAGATTAACAAGGCTGCTGTTTTCTGTGTTTTCAGGGAACTTCTAGGAGACGCTTAAGCATAAGGAAAGTTTTCTTCAACATCTTTATGGAGTGCTCTCCATGTTCCTGGCAGCATCCAAGGTGCTGAGGATATGGCAATGAACAAAAGCCCTGACGTCATGGAGGTTATATGCAAGTAGGGGCCACAGACACAGCCAAAAAAAAACAGATATACGATAAAGTAGTCCCCCCTTATCCATGGTTTTCCTTCCCATGGTTTTAGCTACCCATAGTCCAAAAATATTAAATGTAAAATTCCAGGAAAAAAAACAACAATTCATGAGCTTTACATTGTATGCCATTCTGAGCAGTGTGAGGAAATCTCAAGCTATCCCACTCCATCCTGCCCAGGACATGAACCATCCCCCTGTCCAGCATCTCCATGAGGTACATGATCCCTGCCCATTAGCCACTTAGTAGTCATCCTGGTTATCAGATTCATGGTCACAGATTCAAAGTCCTTGTCTTCAAATAACCCTTATTTTACTTAATAATGCCCCAAAGCACAAGAGTAGTGTTTCTGGCAATTCAGATCTGCCAATGAGAAGCCATGAAGTGCTTTTTTTAAGTGAAAAGGTTACAGTTCTCAACTTAATAAGGAAAAGAAAACATATTTCATGCTGAGATTGCTAAAATCTATGGTAAGAAGTAATCTTCTACGCCTGAAATTGTGAAGAAAAAAAATGTGCGCTAGTTTGGAAAGAGAAACAACATTTACATAACTTTTATTAAAGTATATTGTTCTAATTGTTCTATTTTATTGTTAGTTATTGTTGTTAATCTCTTACTGTGCTCAATTTATAAATTAAACTTTATCACAAGTATGCATGTAGGAGACAAAACATAGTATATGTGGGTTTGGTACTATCCACACTTTCAGGCACCAGTGGGTCTTGGAATGTATCCCCTATGGATAAAGGGGAACTACTCTACATCCTCTCTGTTAGAGCACAATTACACACATGTTTAATTTCTCTGGACTTTAATTTCCTCATCTGTGAAGTGTATAATGACTATTCTAATGTCAACAATGTAAGGTTATTTGGAGAATTAAACAAGATAATATATAGCAGATACTTGTTACAGTACATAGTCCATAGTAAGTAGTTACTAAATAGTGGTTATTTTTAAGAATTTTAAACAGGAAAGAATGTTTAAAAGTATTAAATATTAAAGGCATAGATTTCAAGTATACTAGAGTTTGGAAATGGAGAAGTTGTTATCCATTGGAGTCATCTGGAAAAGCTACGCCATGGAAGTAAGATGTGAGCTGGCCTCACAACATGGCTAGTATTTGAATCTCAGAGAATAAACAGTTACTCAAGCAGAATGAAGCAGGAAGGAGATGGGTCAGCCAGGAACTGAGAGCAGCATTCGGAAACAAGTGCCCACCATGTGCTAGGCACTGTGATGGGCGCCTTGCATATGTCTCATTCAAGTTCCTCAGCAACCTTACGAGGTGGTGAGTTAGTTTGGGTCCTCAGAGAAACCGCACCAATAGGATGTTGTATTAGTCTGCTCAGGCCGACACAGCAAAACACCACAGACCGGGTGGCTTAAATAGCAGAAATGTATGTCTCTCAGTTCTGGCAGTGGAAGATGGGTGTCCGCATGGTCAGGTTCTGGTGAGAGCTCTCTTCCTGGATCCCCTCCTAACAGTGTCTTCACATGGTAGAGAGAGAGCAATCTCTCTATCTCTTCTTAGAAGGCTCAAAATATCATCATGAGGGCCCTGCCCCATGACCTAATCTAGCCTTAAGTACCTTCTAAAGGCCTCATCTCCAAATGCCATCACTGGGGGTTAGGCTTCTATATATGAATTGAGGGGAGTATACAAACATTTTATATATATAAAGATAATTGTTTTAAGGAACTGACTCACAGTTCAGAGGCTTGGTGAGTCTCAAATGCCTGGAGACTCAGGACAGACTTGCAGCTCTGGTCCAGAGGCAGCAGCGGGCTAGAAAACCAGGCGGAGCTGCTGCTGCGGGTGAAGTCTGGGGGCAGTCTGCTGGAGAAGTCCCACTGGCTCAGGGAATGGTCGCCTTTTGATTTAGGACTTTAGTTGACTGAATGGGGCCCACCAAATTAAGGAAGGCAGTCTCCTTTACTCAAAGTCCACCAATTTAAATGTAAAGCTCACCCAAAAACACTCTCACAGAAACACCCAGGATAATGTTTGACCAAATATCTGGGTATCATGGCCCAGCCAAGGTGACACACAAAATAAACCAATCACAGGAGGATTTTCACCTTAGTTTACAGATAAACCATTGGAAGCTCAAAAAGATTAAGTAACATGCTCAAGAATGTGAAATACCTGAGGTGGAATTGAAACCCAGGTCTGTCTGAATCTACATCCCATGTCTTCTCTTGATGTCTTCGTGCTGGGTCTATGGAGAAATTCAGTTTAAGATGACATTTTGAAATGGGAGGAGGGCTAGGAATAGCATATGCCTGTGTATCTTCTGCAGTTGTCATAGTGCCTTGCTATAGATATGCTTAACATACACTTCAGGGGTGGGTGGGTGAGTACATGGGTGGATGGATAGAATATAAAATAATCACTCTGGGTAATCATGGGTGCAAAAAGGGAACTGATTCTCGGTATTTCTTCACACCTGGCTTAGCTTTAGAGCTAACTATTAGCCACATAGGCCTATTAAAATACTTACCTAATTAAAATTAAATCAAATAAAAATTCACTCCTCCAAAAAAATTTCAATTCCCCATTGCACTAGCCACCTTTTGAATGCTTAGCAGCCACATGTGGTGAATGACTACATGACAGACAGCACGGGTACCATTCCGCCATCACAGAAAGTCTTATGGGGCTGTGCTACTCCAGAGAGACTGTGCTAGTCCTCCCATCACAGAACTCCATATGCATGCCTCTGTGAACATATTCCCATGAGAAAACATAAGCCCAACCCATTGCCCCCAGCCAGTGATCAGCGGGGGCCTGGCCCTCTGGTGCCTGCTCTTGCCTCACAGAGGCAGAGGGCCTGCTTGCTCCACTGGCTCTTTCCATAGACTGAAGGTGCCATTGACATTTGGCTCCCTTCAAACTATAAACATCTAACAAGATCCAGATGCACAAATAGTAGATTTAAAGTCCTGTCAATATGGACACTAGGGCCTGAAATGAAACACATGGCATTTGATTTGACTAAAATGTTAAACTCACATTTTATTGTTTCAATACAATGTGAACAGCCAATTTTTAGGTTGGAGTCTTCACAAATGTGTACATGTGTGTATGGATGTGTAAATACAGTTTTTCAAGACAAAGCTAATAGCAGAGTCAAAAACTGGCCTTGCAAATAAAACTTCAGTGATAATAATCATTGTTCATGGGCCCAACATGTTATTCATGATAAATGAGCTGTCCCACAAAACCCTTTCCTGAGTGGAGTGATAAAATAAAATTTCTGAGAAACCACAATGTCCATGAAGAGTGAAGACATGGACGGCTGAAGAGATTGGAACTGTCAGAAAGCAGGAACCTTCCCAGAGGCAGAGGCATCATCTTGCCCTGTTTTCCACTGGAAGGACTCACTGAAATGCAGAAACGTTACAGAGATGCGAAAGATTGACTTCATGAAAAGGGAAACCTGGCAGGCTCTGTAGCCGTGGAGGGGGTTTAGAAAGCAATATTGTTATGTTAAATGTTTGACTCAAGATAAGCATGACAGTTCAAAACAAAACAAAACTTGCCTTTCCCAGTCAACAGGATCATAAAAAATACTTTTACTCTCTGACACCAATTTTATCTCTTCACCTTCTTTTTAACGTGCAAACATGGGAGAGTGGAATACACTTACTCTTCCCTAGTCCTCCCACTAACTACGTGAGAAAAAAAGCCTAGATATTATATAAAACAAACATGGAAGACTGAAAGGTGGAGATCAAGCAAAACTGTTAGGGAGCTCAAAACCCAAGGAATAAAATGGCAGGAATTCCCTGGGTCGTCTTTTTAACTGTACCTCAGGTTGGGAGCTGAAAGAGCTGCCAATAACACCAACTAATCAGTGTAGGTCAACAACAATAACAACAAAAGCCTGCTCTTTGGCCAGAGGGCCAGGTAAGGAGCAGCTTAGTAAAACAGAACTTTTAGACAATGTAATTTTAATTGCCTTAATCCAATCAAACATCACAGAAAAAAAGTGTGGCTCTATCTCCATCCATGCCAATAAAGGCTGACAGGAGCCTAGACTTTCATCCTCTGGAGGTTGTAATGAGGTGTCAAGCAAGGAACCAGGACTTTCATCCCTGATGAATGATAAGTCCCACTTTCACTCCCAGGCATAGAAATCATATGGGGAGTCCAGACTTCCACCCCCACCCAGCAGTAATGAGGCATTTCTCCCTCCCCTGCTAGAGTAATAGCATAGGAAGCCTAGAAAAAAGTCAGGATGTTCATCATTACCATTGTCACTAGCAGTAACAAGGCCACCTTCCCTCCTATGCTGTCAGTGGAGAACATGTGGGAAGCAGTAACAAGGAATTCCTACTACCCCTCTCAACCAGGAGCTATCACTCAGTTAGCTATCACTAACTGAGTGGGATGTCAGAGCTCCCACTCAGTTACAAGGAAAGTGCTTGAGTGTCAAGAGAGGCCTAGTAGAGAAACAGGACTGCTACCTGCTACTAATGAGGTGCTTCCTCCCATCCTCTTGATGGAGCGGGGACAGAGGAAGCCAGCTAAAATAGAAGGTTTAAATAAGATTTAGAATCTTACAACACAATACCCAAAATATCCAGGATTCAATCAAAAATACTCATCATACCAAGAACCAGGAAGGTGTCAAACTGAATGAGAAAAGACGACAACAGATGCCAACACTAAGTGACAAAGATTTTTGAACTATAGAACAAGATTCTAAAGCAGCCATCATGAGTGCTTCAGCACACAATTACGAACATGCTTGAAAGAAATGAGAAAACAGAAAATCTCAGGAGAAAAATAGAAAAACTCATTAAAGAAAGAGAAAACATTAAGAAAAATCAAATGAAAATTTTAGAGCCCCAGACGTCCTTCAAATCATATTATATCTATAATGTGGAATATTACTTAGTAATAAAAAGAAGTATATTAATTTTTTTAGATTTTATTTATTTTTAAAGAAAGGGAAAGGGAGGGAGAGAAACATTGATCAGTTGCCACTTGCACACCCCCAAACTGGCCCCCAACCCAGGCATTTGCCCTGACCAGGAACTGAACTGGCGACTTTTTGGATCACAGGCTGGCCCTTAATCCACTGAGCCACAACAGCCAGGGAAAAACAAAGGAATACATTATTAACACATGCAGCAACCTAGATGAATCTCCAGAGAATTATGCTGAGTGAAAAAAGCAAATCCCAAAGTTATATATGATATAATTCCATTTATATAACATTCTGGAAATGAAAAAGTTATAAAAACGAAGACAGATTAATCATTGCCAAAAGTTAAGGAAAGGGTGAGAATGGGAGGGAACTCGATGTGACTAGAAAGTAAAGGGATCCTTGTGAAGATAGAAATATTCTATATCTTAAAACTAAACTACTGTCTTACACCACACACTAAAATTAACTCCAAATGAATTAAAGTCTTGAACATAAGACCTGAAACTATAAAACTCCTAGAAGAAAACATGGGTAGTAATCTTGACATCAGTCTTGGCAATGATTTTTTGGATCACACTTTAAAACTAAAGACAACAAAAGCAAAAATAATCAAGCAGGACTACATCAAACTGAAATGCTTTTGCACAGTAAAGGAAACAACCAACAAAATTAAAAGGCAATCTACTGAATGAAAGAAAACATTTGCAAATAATATATCTTATAAAGGGTTAATATCAGAAATATATAATGAACTCATACGACTCAACAGGAAAATACAAACAATCCAATTAAAAAACAGGCAAGGGACTTCCGGATAAGATAGAGGCTTAAACAGACACGCTCAGTCTCCCTCTACAACTAGAAAGGAATACAACTCCTCAAAACAAAAGATAACCAGAAATTCCAGAAAATGAAACTACGTGGAAGCCCAATGTATGATGTTATAAATCAGTGGAGCTCGTCAGACTGGTAGGAGGAACAAAATCGGAACTGGAATGGAAAGGTTGCGTGGCGCTGTTTGTGGTAGCAGAGGGGACAGCGGCAGGGGGAGCAATCTCGGCTGCAGTCGAGTCCCGGCAGCTCGTGACCCCAACGCTGGGAAAGGCGGCCCCTCCATTGCCTCAGACAGAGAGTCCAGAGGGTGGAGGGATGGATCCTGGTCTCCCAGCAGAGAATAACTGCAGGAATCCATCTTGGACCCCCGCCCCCACACAAAGCGCCACCGGGCAATGAAAAAGGTTACGGACCACCACCCATCGCCAGGTAGTGACAAGTACACGGGGCTCCGCCCCCTACAGCCTGCCTAGGGAGCAAATCAAAACACAAATCTTTCAAAATGAAGGAGACGACAATTGAAATTCCCGTGACGCAGCTCACCTGGCAGCAGATGAGGAACCTAACAGATGAACAAATAGAAAACCTTTCAGAGGCTCAGTTCAGAGCTATAGTTATAAGGTGGCTTAAAGAATTAACAAAAGACTTGGAACAAGAAAGGGAAGAAATGAAAGCCACTCATACTGAAATGAACAAAAACATATGAGACAAGTGGTGAGGAAATAAAACCCAGAGATCAAATCAACAAATCAGAACATAGGGAAGAAACAAACAGTCAACCAGTGCAGAAAGAGGAAACAAAAAGTAAGGAAAGTGAGGAGAGGATCAGAAACTTCTGGGACAGCTATAAAAGACCGAACATTCGGATTATAGGATTGCCAGAGGGTGAAGAAGAAAAACTAGAAATTAAAAAATGTGAAAAAATAATAAAGCAGAACTTCCCTAACTTGGGGAAGGAAATGGACTTATAGTTCCAGGAAGCACAGAGAGTTCCAGAAAGACTGGACCCAGGGAGAACCACTCCAAGACACATTATAATCAAATTGTCAAAAATTAAAGATAAAGAGGGAATCTTAAAAGCAGCAAGAGAGAAGAAAAGAATCATGTACAAAAGGGTCCCAATTAGACTATCAGCTGATTTCTCAAGGGAGACCCTGCAGGCAAGAAGGGACTAGTAAGAAATATTCAAAGTAATGAAAATCAAAAACCTACAGCCACGAATACTCTATCCAGCGAAACTGTCATTCAGAAAAGAAGGGCAGAGAATATGCTTCCAGGACAAATTAAACTGAAGGAGTTCATTAGATCCAAACCACTGTTATATAAGATGTTAAAGGGACGGGTTTAGAAGAAGCAGGATCAAAACTATGAACATTAAAATGAAAACTGCATCACAAGAACCAACAACAGAAGCTAGGGAATTGAAACAAAAGCAAACTAAGTAGGCAACAAGAATGGAAAAAGAACTATAGGTATGGGGAACATACTGGGGGGAGGTCAGCAGGGAGGGGGAAGGGGAAGAGGGGGGGAAATGGTACAGGAATTAAGAAGCACAGTAGGAGGGGATGGAATAGACAGGAAGAGGTTGAGAAGAACTATATGCACAACCAATGGACATGGACTATAAGGGGGGGGACAACTGGAGGGAGGGGGGCCACTGGGTGGAGGGGAGCAGAGGGAAGGGAAATCGGGACAACTGTAACACCAAAATCAATAAAACATATTTAAAAAAATAAAAAACAGGCAAGGATCTGAATAGATATTTTCCTAAAGGAGACATACACATGGCCAACAGGTATGAGAAAAGATATTCAGCATCACTAATCAAATCAAAACTACAATGACATAGCACCCAAAACATTTTACGAAGGTCATTATCAATAAGAAGTAATGCCCTGGCTGGTGTGGTTCAGTGGATTGAGTGCTGACCTGTGTACTGAAAGGTCTCCAGTTTAATTCCCAGTCAGGGCACATGCCTGGGTTGCAGGCTAGGTCCCTGGTTGGGGCCATGTGAGAGGCAGCAAATTGATGTTACTCTCGCACATTGGTGTTTCTCTCCCTTTCTTTCTCCCTCCTTTCTCCTCGCTCTAAAAATAAATAATTTTTTTTAAGAAGAAGTAATAATAAGTATTAATGAGGGTGTTGAGAAAAAGGAACCTTGTGCCCTGTTAGTGGGATTGTAAATTGGTGCATCCACTATGGAAAGCAGTATGGAGCTTCCTCAAGAAATTAGAAATAGTACTACTATATGACCCAGCAATTCCACTTCTGGGTATTTATCCAAAGAAAATGAAAGTACTAAATCAAAAAAATATATGTACTGCATGTTCATTATAATATTATTTACAATCATTAAAATATGAAAACCATCTAAGTGTCCATACATAGATGAATGGATAAAGAAGATATTACACACACACACTGGAATGCTATTCAGCCATCCAAAAGAATAAAATTTTGCCATTTGCAACAGAATAGGTGGAAGTTGAGGGCATTATACTAAGTATAAAATAAGTAAGACAGAAAAAGACAAATACCATATGATTTCACTGATAATGTGGAATCTAAAATAAATAAATAAAACAAAAAATCAAGCTCATAGATACAGAGGACAGACTGGTGGTTGCCAGAAATGGAGCACAGGGGTTGAGTGAAATGGGTAAAAGGGGTCAAAAGATACAAATGTCCAGCTATAAAGTTGGTCAGTCATGGGGATGTAATGTACAGCACAGGTCACTATAATTAACAATACTATATTGTATATTTGAAATTGCTAAGAGAGCAGATCTTAAAAGTCCTCATGAGAAGAAAAAAAAAATTTGTAATTATGTATGGTGACAGATGTTAACTAGACTTACTAAGGTGATAATTTCACAATGTATACAAATAATGTGTCATTATACTGTAAACCTGAAACTAATGTAATGCTACATGTCAATTATACCTCAATTTTTTTAATGTTTTATATATTGATTGTATTAATGCCAATATCCTAGTTTTGATTTTGTACAATGGTGTCACAAGATGTTACCATTAGGGGAAACTGGTTAAAGAGTACATGCAATAGCTCAGTATTATTTCTTAGAACTGTAAATAAATTTATAATTACCTGAAAATAAAAAGTTTAATTTTTTTAAATGCAAAGAGCACAGCTTTGAAGGTAGACAACTTCATAAATTATGACCAAATATCTAGTGATTTTGGGTTCATTCCTCACCCTTCAATCTAATACTCATTAAAGTACAATATTTATTGTAATAAAATTCTATTAACTTCCAATGAAGTACAAAATTAATTCTCAGTTCAACAAAACACAGCTCTGTTTTGCAGACAAAGGACAAAAGAAGGCGTAAGAATAAAGAGCTAAACTTCTTTTCTGGGTATTTAATAATGCTTATAATTCCTTAGGCATAAAAAGAACTGTCTTTATAAAAAGAATTAATCTTTAAGATTAATCAATGCATTGATTCAAAAAGCATTTATTATATATCTACCATCTGCCTAAGTTTATATTTGTTTCATTTAATATTTCAAATCTTTGATAACAAGAAGGTTTGACTGGACAATCACTAACCCTCCCCTCCTCCCAGCCTCAGCTCTAACATTTATAACTCGGGGTCCTACTCCCACATCATCTCAGAACAAGCATTACCAATAAAACAGTATCTTGTGACCAGAGAAAAAGAACACCATTATTTCGTCATTAACAGATAATGCCTGTTCCTTTAAATCAATATTATTGATGTAGTTGGTACTGCACAAAGCCTAAGAGACGCAGATGGGTTACTGGGCAATGAGAAGGCCAGAATCATTTGGAAATTATCATTATCATTCCTCTTTTTACTCATTTCCTACTGCCCAGAACCAATCTGTGTGTCATGTTTGGAAGGAAAAAAAAAAAAATATATATATATATATATATATATATATAGGCCACAGAAATTGTTTTTCCTTGGCTCTGGCAACTGTATCCAAGACCCAGAAATGGAGAATTATGCTTTCTAAAAGAGCGTATGCTTTCTCAAAACTGCACTTGGGGATTTTACCAAAGCGACTGCCTCCAAGTCAACTGCGATTAAGACAGTGAGAACTCCCTTTGCGTTGTCCAAGTCCTGCCATAATCATCACGGCTTTGGAATTGGGAACCTATCCTAACTATCCCCAAGTCTCAAATTCTTTGTGGGAGAGAAGGGATGAAATCGGTGTTACATCTTATAAAGAGAAATGTTTATAAACTATCTTCAAAGAGTCCTTACAAGATATAACAACCCTTACTCAACAGAGCATTTGGATGAATTAAGTGTAAATAAATATTAAAATATGATTATTAAATTTCCATTCAAACACATGGGTTTTATACTAATAATTAAAGAAGAAAAGCTGGCAAAACATACGTAGAGTTTAGCCAAACACAAAATGCTTAAAAAATAAGTCAGATTTTCAGAAAACGTAGAGCACTGTGGGTTTGCTCATCCCTAGTGACAAGAAACTGAGAAACTGAAACTAACTCCATTTAAATACACTCTCTGCTCTCAGCAGATGCTACAGTTCGTTCCTGCCAAGGGGCCCCGTAGGCTGGTTCTTTAGTGCCAGAAACAAAGCATGGATCTCCACGTGCCTCCCATTCTGTCAGGGCTCCACGTTCAGATGCCACCAGGGCGGAATTTTTTCTCCTTCACTTTGAACCAGGTGATATGTTCAGGCAGAAGTCTACTTGTTTTTCATTCTTATCCTCTTACCGCTAGTTCTTGAAGGACATATCAACCACACTTTGAGGCTGAGATGATTACCATCAAGCCTCTAGATCTTTAGGTTTGTACCCATCCTGATGTGGTAACATTACAAAACAGAATATAATTACGTGATAAGACCAAAGGCCCAGTACTGTGCTCAATCAACATCCCAGGGCAGACAAGGAGGAGTGCCTCAGACCTGCCACGCAGTGTTTGGTGAAAATGTAGAGTAGGAATGTATGTGGTTGACCCCTATTGATCCTTAATTACACTTGCTTCTGACAGGGATAACACAATGGCAAATACTTGATATTTGTATAGAGCTCCACAATTTATAAAGGATTTCTCTCCATATCATATCTTTTAGTCTTCACAGTAACCCTCTGAGTGAAGTATTGAAATTCACAGATGACCCAGAGAGGCCTTCTCAAGTCAGTGGCTAGTTAGTGAGGAGCTATCAGGACTTAAGCCCAGGTATTCTTTGTGCAAGTTCAGTGCTCTGTCCACAATACCTCTGCTGAGGCAGACCTGGGCCATTCAGGAGGCCCTAGGGCTGGTAGGTTACCCACATGCATGCCCAAGATTTTAAATATAGATCTTACATAAGCCTAAAAGACCTCACCCTCTCCTGAACTATTCCTCAGATTCAAATTGCTAAGCCAGCATCTCACTGCCATCATGAATTTGTCAGTATTTGAACTCTTTGACTATATGGACCCCAATGTTTTTATGTGAAAAACTTAGAATATCCTGGCCATTTATCTCTATTTTTCACCATAGAAAATCTGAAATACCCCATAAATAAAAAAGCCATCTCTGACAAAGTATCTGCCAAAATATTTTAGAAAATAATGGTACTGATTAACTGAGACTTTATTGCATTTTTTTACAGATGAGCAAAAGAGATAACTATCTGAAGTTTTACAGAATTTGTACAGTATTTTCTTTCATTAATCAAGATACTATCTGATCTTCAAGTTCAAACCTCTGGCAATAAATTAGGTTGAGATGCCACTGTTTATCTACTGTATCTTGTGTTTTATGATCAATAGAACACAAGACTGTATCTCAGTAAAACGAAGTGTTTTGTTTCATATCAACTAATAAAATCTTTATCAAAAAGCCGAACCAGATGCTTTTATGGATATCAAAAACAGGTTTATTTGTATAATTTATAAAAACATTTTAATTGCCCACCACCTTGGCATACTTTGGAAATAGCTTATTGAAACTAGAAAGCCAAATACTGAAAAACAACCAGAGACCTACAGTGACTGTAAATCTTGGCCCAAACAAAAGGAGTCGGATCAGCAAAACTCATGAGATAACAAGCTCTGGTGAAATTTTCGCCCATTAATCTATTTTTATGACAGAGTAGTAGATCCAGTAAATTGAAGAGATGCAAACAACGTACTATATCTTGATTTAAGAAAGGAATTTTTGTTTAGTCTTATACAGCAGAGATTACTTAGAAAAATATTCAGCCCTGGCTGGTGTGACTCAGTGGATTGAGCGATGGCTTGCAAACCAAAAGGTCATCTGTTCAGTTCCCAGCCAGGGCACATGCCTGGGTTGCAGGCCAGGTCCCCAGTTGGGGGCAGGCAAGAGGCAACCGATTGATGTTTCTTTCCCTTTCTTTCTTTTTCCTTTTCCCTCTCTAAAAATAAATAAATAAAATCTTGACCAAAAAAAAAAAAAAGAAATTCAGAACACAAAACTACCTCGTAGGTTCAGAGCTAGTTGGAGGATTGGAGGATTACAGTGTCCCCTCCCTTATCACGGGTATTATGTTCCAGAACCCCCATGAAGTAGGAACCTCACATTTATTCTACACTCTTAAACCTATGTAACTTTAACAACATACATATACAGTACCGCAAAATCCCACAATATAGCAAAAAAATCCACAATAAATAATTAAATATAATATTTTTTTAAATCCCGCAATACAATGAGGCCGCGATAAGTGAACCGCGATATAGCGAGGGACTACTGTATAGCCAGGAAGTAGTTATGAATAGGCAACTGTCAACAAAAACAAAGAACTTTTACATTTTAATCTATGGCATGAATATTTTGTATGATAGCTTTCTCACTAGGTTTTTAGAACACCACCCCATTCAACAGGAAAACGGGGGTCCCAAGAGTGGTGACACACAGCCTTTGTACCCTTGAGAGATTACCTGGGAAACACTGGACTATATAAGAGGAGCAGGAGGAAGTGGGAGCAAGGGGATTGGTGGGGGAAGGTGGGGATAATGCCAGCAAGGGAAGAGTTACTGAGGAGGAGAAGGAGTAAAAATGAAAAGGATCTTTGGGTCGTAGTGAAGTCTAAGTTGAATACAAGTCAATGTTATATCTCAAAAGGACTCTGACAGATCATTTGGTTCACTGGTTGTTAAATGCCATTTTTATCAGTCTTTGGTGAAATGAGAAAAATAGGGACACCATAGCATTAAGTTTTTCATGGAGTTTATTTTTTAATTGAATGTAAAGGCTGTCCTTTATTGTTACTCTCCTCTCTTTCTCTCTCTCATATATATATATATAGTGGTCATAGTGGGTGATACTTTGACACATTTTCAATGTCCTTACTTGGCAAAAAGAATTGTTGGTAATTCTATCCCAGTCCTCAAAATAATTTTAGAAATTGTATTGGTCAGTAAAATCCAAAAGTCTAGAAATCACTGGCCTATTCCATCCTTTTATCCTTCTCACTAAGTAAATTAGTCTAAGTATCCAGGTCCATTTGATTTGAAAGTTCCCTAGCAACTCAGACAAAAATTCAGCCCATCTTGAAAGTTCTGGCTAGTCCAGGATTTACTCAGTGCCAAGCGGCCCACTTGCCTGATGTTTCAACTGAATTGGAAAGGAAGGTGGTATGATGCAAGCATATTCTGGGTATATCAGAAGACCAAGTTTTCACACACAGCTGAGAAGGGAGGACATTAATTACGTTTCCATATCATAAACCAAAGAATTAAAACAAAGAGAGACCTGGCCCAAAGAGGAAACAGCAGGAAATGATTATTTAGGATTAAGATTCTTGTTTCTAGACATGGGCAGTAAAATATTACTTGGATCAATTTTATTTGTCTCCTTTGATGAAGCCAAATTAACTTAACCAATTGTTAGAAGAACTGCCAGTTATGGATACTAATGTCACATAGACTAAAATATTCACCCTGAAGGCTTCTTGGTTAAAACTTTTAAAAACCCTTTTGAAAATTAAGAACTCCCCCCATAATTAAATTCATTAGGAATTACACCTTGGTAGTTCCTAAACTAATTATTACAGAAACTTCAAACAGAAAAGTCCTACCCGGTTCCCCACCCCTTTCCCGCTCTCCTCCCTCCCACTCCCCAACTTCCAAATCTTCAGTTTAAACCAGACAATGAAGAAAGTGCTGGGGTCTCACTCAAGTAGTGCCTTCCAAGGAGTTCAGACCTCTTAGCACCAAACTACTGTATTTTCCCATCACTACAGGAGAAAAGAGCTTGCCCTAATGGGAGAAAAGGCAAAAGAAAATTATTTAATCCAAACTGACTTAGGTCACATTCAGGCAGAATCACCCTGCTTGATCTCTTAACACACACATGCGTATAGACACATAAACACATGCTTTTAATTACATTCTTTTTGTATCCTCATTTCCCTTATAAAAGCCTCTGCTCCCAAAAAATATATTGAACTACATGGACACGTATATAGCTGCCAATCAGTCACCCTGACTCTGGTGTTTAGCAGGTGTGTGCAATATGTTGCTACACTAGGTCATCTAGTAACAAGGTGTTATTAAGAAGCAGAGAGCAGTGCCTGGAAAAGGCGGATTCTACCACTCAGCTCTGCTACACAGTAGCTGTGTGACCTCAAGACAGTCATTTACCTCTCCAGGCCTCTCTTTTCTTGTCTATAAAAAGACACAAGTAGAATACTGGCGCTGGTCACTTCCCTTGCAGCCTACCATTCAAGGCTCTATGTAACTACAAATGACTTAATAACCAGCAGCAGCTAAACGGAGCACATGCATCCCAGCCAGAGGGTTAGCAGAATCTGTGGCTGACCGTAGCCAAACTTAGACTTTAATGTGAGGTTCTTTTTACAGTTAGTTTTGGAATGCACTCAAAAACCAAAAGGAAGCTGGATTTCAATCCCTAAACCAGTCCAGCAATTGCTTTCCAAGGGCAAAAGACAAAACCTGCAGGCCTTAGGGAGAGCAAGGCAGGGTATGGCTGCTGCATACCAGCAGTCAACTGCACAGGAGTCCTGTGGATGGGGAGCCCTGGCTGCAGACTCCTAGAAGCTGGTCAGTTACCCAGCACAGTCCCGGAAAGCAGAACAGACCAGGCCCCAGCTTCCCTCTGGGCACCAGAGGCTAACTGTGTTAACAGCCATTTTGGAATGAAGGCACACAAGCCTTGAGCTACCACCCTCACCCACATGTTACAAAAATCAAGTTGCCCCCCCCAGACCCAGTAAAAACATCAACATTTACCAGAATGCTGATTGGTTTTCAGAAAAAGAAAGACTTACTCAGTGAAAGAAAGAAAGCAGTTCTTTGAATAATGCGACACAGCTTCAGGGCCTGCCTGGGGTGAATGGGAATTAAAATAATCAAAATCAATGGTAATAATGTGCTTAAGAAGCAGTTCTGAAATGCAGATTACCCACTCAGTAGTCAACTCACTAATGACATTAGATAATACGTAATACAAACAGGAGAAAAAACAATCTAAGCCAATTACCCTGATTATTCTTCTGACATCAGAAGGTATGGCAGATGAAGCTAAATTTCCATATATTAACATTTAAGCCAGCATAGAATAGAAAATAATGCACATAATGAAGACCCACTAGACTTGAGTACACATAGCTAAAATCTCTAATCAAGCAAAAAACAATTTTCTAAATGATAATTAGCAGTAATCATGTTCTTTAAGTGCAGGATATTATGAAGTACAAACTACAATATTTTTTAAAGAAAAAAAAAAAACAGAATTTCATTTCCTAGCTACAGTACATCAGATATAATAAACAGAGCAACTTCAGAGTAGCTCTCCCCACATCTTATCAATAAATGGACCTGCAGAGAAACAATTACATGTATGAAAGGCAATATTGACTAGGTAGTATGTTCTATACCAGAGAAAGAAAGGAGGAAAGAACGAAGAGAGGGAAAGATGAAACTAGAAATACACCACTCCCAAAATATTTTGTTGAAACAATATACAACTCTGTCCAGGCCTTTAGCTGACTCTTCGTTTTATTGCTCAAATTACAAATAATCATTCACAAGGGGCAAGGCAGAATCCTTGCCAAGTGAGCAGTGATGAATATGAGAGTGTCCTTTATCTTCTTACTACCTGTGTCGGTGTTAGGAGTTGGGGGAGTGGGGGGACGTAGCTAATTGAAGCAACAACATACATTCACAATGACCTACGCGCGCGCACGCACGCACGCACGCACGATCCAGAAAATATTGACAACTCCTGGTACACAAGAGTGTTTGTAAGAACAGAGCAGGGCTAGCTCATAGGATGATACCACTGAAGACAGCATGATTCTATTGTGCCGCTCACATAGATCTCATCGTTCCTTCCAGCTGCGCAGTCACGCGCACAATACCGCCATTATCTGCAGAACCATGACACAGAACACTGAAGTGGCTTTCCTAAAATCCCGTGGCTGGTCCGTAAGACCACCGTGAAAGCCATACAAGAACAATGAGTTTTTAATCATTGCCTTTAGGAGACACTTCAGATGAGCTGAAATTTGAACCTCGCACAGGAACAAACACTAACCTGGAATACTAGCTCTGGTGTGGGACGAACATTTCATTCCTGAGGTTCCAAAGAAATCCAGCTGAATTATCACAACAGCAAAGTTCCCTTCATGTCATATTTGACAACAAGCCAGATTTTATTTCAGTTTCCCATTAACCACCACCACTGACAACAACAAAAATAGTATCCTTTCAAAATAAAATCTGTATTAAGTCAGCCTTAATTTTTAAAACACAAATTAAAATTTCAGGCTAATTCATACACTCCAGGTGCCCATCTGTTTGCCCTCCAGTTGCCTCATGGGCCTGAGGCAGGAAATCTTGAGGACAAAATTTTAGTGTCAAAATCCAGCAAAATCCAGCACTTAATAACACTGAGTTACACAACTTAAAAATGGTAAGGATGGTGAATTTTATGTGAAGTGTATATTACTACAATAAACAAAAACTGGAAAAAAATTCCAGCAAAATCATTGAAAAGTTATAGCAGAGGCTAAAAACAGAAAAGGTCAAAAACAACAGTGAGTGGGGGTGTGGATAATGGGTAAAGGGGGTCAAACATACATTGGCAGAAGATCTGACTCTGGGTGATGGACACACAATGCAATGTACAGATGATGTGTCATAGAATTGCATACTTGAAACTTATATAATCTTATAACCCAATGTCAACCCAATAAATCTAATTTTAAAATAAAAATTAAAAAACAACAGTGGTTAGAAGCAAATTGCTGCATAGAATGTGAAACAGTGATGTTGCAGAGGTCTCCATTGGGGACCTTGTGTTCTAGCATATTACTTTCTGCCTTTCTTTTTTTCATATAAGCAGCCAACATAGCCAGGCGTTGATTTCCTAGTAAAAGCTGCATTTCAAACAACTGCGTAGTATTGACCGGAACTTCTGACCCATGTAACTCAGACATTGTGCTGATGGTGACTCCACGCCATCAGACTCCAGAACTTTCCTTGGAAGTTAACTTCTCTTGGCTGAATTGCTTTACTCACACTGGGCTGATGGGCTTTTTCTACCTGCCTCCAGCCTTGAGTGGATAGATAAAAAGACACATACTTTCCCATGAGTTGTTTTACAGATTTAAGAGAGAAACAGGGCTGCATGTTGATGAGAGAAGAATCTTCTGGACGACTCCTATCTAACTGAAAGTGACACAAAATAACAAAGCGACCGTGAGCTGAAAGGAGAATCCAAAATCAGGCCTTGAAAAATAGCCTGTGTGTTTGATGAGGATTTAACATTGTATTCAGAATATTTATTCTCAGCCTTAAATATTAAAAAAGCATTTTGTTAAAAATGAAAATCCTGGGAGATTAAAATAAATAAGTAAATACGGTTCTCCTGTTGCACATAAAATTGCTAAGAGAAGAAAATTAAAACCCCTTGGTATTCACTGTACATCTACTTTACTTCCAGCAATGTTCTCAGCACTGTAAGAAATTAGGTGTAAGTAACATGGTCAGGTCCCTTAAGAAGTTTGCCTTTTCTTTTGAAAACCAGACTAATACCAAAGCCTTTACGGAAACAAGATATTATGTCACGCCATCCAGTGTAGCTCCTGTTCTTAAGGGCTGTAGGA
Source organism: Furipterus horrens (assembly GCF_987537825.1). Lineage (NCBI taxonomy): Eukaryota > Metazoa > Chordata > Mammalia > Chiroptera > Furipteridae > Furipterus > Furipterus horrens. The sequence goes on from NW_028327175.1 coordinate 46,551,423, forward strand.
GATTGGTGATGGGGTGTCCTTAGTGTTGATCTGTCTTTGCAGCACCCCTACAAAGGTGCACATGCTACTTAAACCTTGAAAGAGACATGTTGGGGGGCAGGGAGACTCACATGTATTCACAGTGCAGTCTTAAACATTCTGACTGATCCTGAGTCCATACTATCAATTCTGTATCAAGTCATGTCTGTTGAGCTTCCTACTGTGAAGACGTATCATTCCCACAGCCTCAGGACAGGGAGGCAGCCACCATGCAGGTTATAAGCTCATGTATCCTTGTCATGGTCCATCCTCCCCCAGCAATGGTTCTTTCCATTATTCAGTGAACGTCGAATGAGATCTAACAGACATCATGGACTCAGAGATACAGGTTCTAGTTCACAGTCTAATAGGAAGATCAGCAAGTCAACAATTACAGCACTTGTCAATAAAACAAACCAAGGGGGTAGAAATGAATTCTTTATGAAATAGTGCTAGGAAAAACGGGAGGGCTCTCTTAGTACAAATGAAATAGAAGAAATTTTAATGAGCAGGTATGGATTTAAAGTTGTTTTATCTATGAATCATTTTAAACTAGCAAATATTTCACATTACCACACAAAATAATTTAAATATCTGTCTACTAGAATATGGGTATTAAAAAAATTAAAATCAAGTGATAAGTGGGAAAATCTATTTGCATACATTGTAATAAAGTTTAATTATTTTAATATGTAAAGAGTTGCTATAAGTTAGCAAGAAAAGCAATAACATCTAATATAAAGATAGATAATGTGCAATTAGAAAATTCTCAGGAAAGTGAAACAAATTAGTAAGTACATTAGAAAAAGTTTAGCCTTATTAATTAATAATAACCATAGGTGTGCAAATTCAGATAGCAATGAGATGCTACTATTAAATACTGGTTAGTGTGTGAAGAAATGGCTGCTTTCATAAACTCCTACTCAGGAAGGTAAATTACCTCTCAGAAAGCAACTTTGAAATATATGCATAAAATATTTCAGTACATACCCTTTGACCCAATAATTTTACTTCTGGTAATTTTCTCTAATGAAATAACCATAGATTTGGGAGGATTTGCATAAGAAAAGTTCATTGTAACATTATTTATAATTGTAAAAATTGGAGACAATTTAAATACCCAAAATAAAAGAATGGTTAAACGAAGTCCAGAATAGCAATAACATATGGATGTGGGACTGTGTGCATATGTATGTGCGTGTGTGTGTGCATGCCTGCTTAAGTTTGGGTTCTCAAATTTTTTAATTCAATCAATCACTCAATTAATAATCGATTGATACTACATGCTTAAAGAAAACTTCCTTTTTGCAACTCCCTGGAATGGGTTTATCACCCTTGTAACCACATGAATGACCTTCCCACACCCCCCACAAAAAAGCCTTATTTTATAGATTTTAAAAATGAGACCCCTAGGGTCCAACAGCTAATAAGTGGTTTCTATGACTCCAGAGGCCACATTTCCACAACACAATCCTGCCTTTGAAAGAATGTTGTTCCTCAAACAACCACCAAACAATAACGAAGCTTCACGTTTGTTAAATAATGAGATTAACACAGAGAAGAAAATTATATGCTTTAATATTTTCTAGCAGTAAATTACAGTATTTATTAATAATAATTCCTTACTAATAGGAATTAAAGCAATTTTCTTTCTAACATTGCATTAGAAAAATAATGTAATAAACTTTTAAGTGAATTGATTTTAAAATGTCAAGAAAGGGAGTATTTACCAGTACAGAAAAATCATGGGGAAATTAAAACCTGAAGGCTTTATTTATACATTAAAAAGAAGAAGAAAAAATAAGCAATTATAGGAAGTTCAAATGGGACGATGGTAGATGGTTTCCCCAGCTATTTAATTAGAAAAATCTGCAGTCTAGGATACTTATTTTGAAGCTGTCCATGAATACAAATGAGCACATCACATCACAGCAATATCAATCAAAGAGCACAATATTTTATTACCATCTTTTTCAGGGAGAGAGAGAACTGCTTTCTAAATACAATGACATACCACTTATTAATATTTATATGCTGTACACCCTCAGCTTTCCAGGGAAACGGTGAGCATGAGTAGCAACCAAAATAGCTGATATGACAGAAGGTGTACTGTGAACAACAAGCTCACTGCTGCAAAGAAAGGAGCCAGTTTACTGGCTTGGGTGAGGATGGTTATAAAAAGCAGCACTGAAACCAGTCAGAAAAGGTGAAAACAAACTAGAATATTTTATATAAAAACCAATAGCTCTACCTGTCTCAGCCTCTCTCTGAGTACACACCAATGTACATACAAGATTAGCATTAATGGTTGATTTTGAGTAACTTTTCCCAATAAGTGATCTCACCCTCGCTGGAGTGGCTCAGTGAATTGAGCACTGGCCTGCAAACCGAAGGGTCGCCAGTTTGATTTCCAGTCAAGGCACATGCCTGTGTTGTGGGCCAGGTCCCCACCTGGGGGCACATTAGAAGCAACCATATATTGATGCTTCTCTCCCTCTCCTTTTCCTTCCCTTCCCATCTCTCTAAAAATAAATAAATAAAATCTTTTTTCTAAAGTGATCTCTTAAAAATTAAAATAGAATATTACAGAAAAGTATGTTTGGGAAACATTAATATATGCCCTCTTGGAGGATCTCTTTAGGATAATAAAATACTATAACAAAGAAATATAGTTAACTTTTCTTATACTCAGTTCTTATGGACTGAATTGTGTCCCTAACCCCCAGCTTGACTATATTTGGAGACAGAGCCTTTAAGGAGGTAATTAAGGTTAAATGAGGTCATAAGGGTCATCCAATAGGACTGGTGTCTTTACAAGAAGACCAGATACCAAGAAACACATCTACAAACCAGGAGGACAGGCCTCACTAGGAACCATTCCTGCCAGCACTTTGATCTTGGGCTGCCAGCCTCCAGAACTGTGAGAAAATAAATGTCTGTTGTTTACATCACCCAGTCTGTGCTGTTCTCTTATGGCAGCCTGAGCAGACAAATATACCAAATTTATCTGAACACAGAACACTCAGATCCCAAAGCTCATGGAAACATCTCTGAAGCAGCTCAGAAACTGTTGTCTAGGGTAATTCAGAGAACTGGATTATAGTTATCTCCCCACACCTTGGCAGTAAACACTTGAGCCTTCACTGTTTGGTATTATCTTCTCAATGTTCACTCTCTTTATTAAGAAGACAATTAAGAAACCCATCTATCAAGACTGTTTACTTTTTGGAACAATGCTTAAAAGGTTAATCTTACATGAAAACCTCCACTATGCCACACCATTCATTAATAATGATATTTATTAGCCCTTCCCCTCGACACTTAGTCACTGTACTAAGCATGCACAGGCATTAGCTCACATGGTCTTCCCAACAGCCCCTAGTGACAGGTCCATACTTGACAAAGGGACTTGTGAAAAGGAAGAGTATGTTGACCAAGGCCGCACGACTAGCAAGTGGCGAATCTGGGATCCAAGTCCTGGTTCTCTGAAGCCACCACACACATTCATGCTCACTCTGCTTTACATTGCCTTGTTTCCTTCTTGGGGACCTGATGTATGTCAAAATGGTCACCAGACAATGGTCAGTTCTTTAGGTAAACAGTGACAGCCTTCGGACATTAAAGGTGAGAGAGAATATGCGTATGTCAGGTCAGAATGAAAGCAAGTCTTATATCAAATTGTGCCACCTGTACAATACTGATTAATAAAGACAAGAAAATAGTCTCACACCCTATCCCTGAAAGCTGAGTGAAGTCCCTTTTCTCTGTCCTCAGGCTGACCAGCAAACACTTTGCATGGGAGGCTAAATCACACAAAGGCAGAGGGAATCTAGAAGCAGAATTGGCTAGACTTCTGGTTGAATCAGGCTGTATAGTTTTCTGTGGGACACATGGCCCTGCCCAGTAGAGCTCTAGCCAAAAGCTGTTAGGCTTAACAGATCCTTATTTTCATTCTTGCAGGGGTGATGGGGACTGAAAAATCACATTTTAGCCAGCATCTTGAATATAGTACATATTACTAATTGTGTATATATATATATATATATATATATATATATATATATATATATATACACACACACACACACACATTCATTCGTCTGACATTCTTTATGCTAATTAACAAACCTTTTGGAGTAGATTTCAATAATAATATATGAAGATGCTATAGCTACCTCTAAAGTAGGTATTCCACAGTTGAGTGATTGAAATGCTAAAAACTATTTGTTTGTATCAGTTAAGGTTGTCCAAACAGAACCAACAAGATATGTATATATAGAGAGATTTATTTTAAGGAATTGGTTCACATGATTGTGGAGGCTTGGAGAGTCCAAAATCTGATGGAATATGCTGAAGACTCAGGAAAGAGTAGAGTTCAAGTCCAAAGGCAGTCTATTGGGGAACCAGGAAAAAGCAGATGTTGCAGCTGAAGCTGGAAGGTAGACTAGACTGCTGGCTGAATCCTTGCTTACTTGGAAGAGGTCAATCTTTGGTGGTCTATTAAGGCTTTCAAACCATTAGATAAGGTCCACTCACATCAAAAAGAGTAATCCACTTCATTAAAAAACTACCTACTTAAATGTTAATCTCTTTCCAAAAAGATACCTTCACAGAAACATCCAGAATACTTGACACATAAAATTAACCATTATACTACCCCAATAATAACTACCCATAAATTACATTGTTTATACTGAAGTATTTAAAATAAATATCTACATTGTACCCATGAGAGTATAATAAGCTTCTATAAGAAACAACCACCGCCTAAAATTTTGGGGCTTAAAAGAATTTGGTTATTTTTCTCTCATGGAATGAACAGTCCAGGGTGAGGGGCCCCAGGTCAGCTACTGTCTTCAGAACCAGCTTCCAAGTCTGCTCTGACCACTGAGGACCACAGGTCTGGGAAGGAGCGTGGTGTACAGAGGTTCTATTGTCCTGGCCGGGAAGTAGCCCGCATCACCAAGTGAGAAACTGGATAATGCAGCCTGGCTGTGTGCCCAGGAAGAACAAGATGGCTAGCAGTCACCTCCACACAACGCAGGGCATTACCTGATGGCAGCAGCAAGTAGAAGTGCCATCAATATATTAACTCCACATTAGCATGCCCCCTCCCTTTTTTTTTCTTCAGAGCACTTACCTCTCTTCAAATTATCTTGTTCATTTACCAGTTTACTTATCTGGTTTGCAGCAATTATGAGGAGGAAGAGTGGTGGTTCCCACCACTGGATCAGATTGCACAGGGTTCAGCCTGGCCCCCTACTTACCTGTAACTTTGGGCAAATTGTTAAACTCTTGGAGTCTCTGTGAAGATGGGGATAATACCTATATTGAATTGTGTAGTGGGCTACCCAGATAGTCCCACTTAGCACTAATGAATCTGTCCCCAGCTGCTAGGAGTATTGACAGCTGATAGCTCTCAGCTGCTCAGGGATGGATGGCCTTGCCCAGAGTCACACCCCTCCTCAGGGCATCTGACATCCACCTACCATCTCCATAGGGAGATGTAAAAGCCTAGTCTCCTAGTATTGAGATGGGACACCTCTAAAGGGCCTTCCCAGCCCCCAGGTCTCTGCAGAGACTTTTGCTGCAGCTATGTGGCAGTGCCACGCCTCCCTCTGCCTCTACACCCCACTCCGCAGTCCTGCTGCCTGTACCCCTAACCCCTTTTGAGGTGTTGCTCTCAAAAGCATCTTGCACACACCACACACCGCTCCATCTCAGACTCTGATTCCTGGAGAACCCAGCCTAAGGCACTATCTCACAGGCTTTCGGGGATTAAGAGAGATAAACTTTGCAAAGCCCTCAGGATGGAGGAGCATAGCACCTAGTAAGCACTTCAATGAGCATTATATCGAAAATAAAATTCAAAAGAAAGTAATTTATAATAATTTTATGTCATTTCTTTTTATAACTAGAAAACTAATCATGGGTGTTTCTACCTACAAACTGTGCAAGAGGAAAAATATGAAATCAAGAACTACACATAGTAAAGCCCTGGCTGGTGTAGCTCAGTGGATTGAGTGCTAGCCTGTGAACCCAAGGGTCACTGGTTCGATTCCCAATCAGGGCACATGCCTGGGTTGCAGGCTAGGTCCCCAGTTGGGGGCGTGCAAGAGACAACCAATCGATGCTTCTCTCACACATTGATGTTTCTCTCCCTCTGTTTCTCCCTCCCTTCCACTCTCTAAAAACAAAGAAAGAAAGAATCTTTAAAAAAGAAAAAGAAAAAAGGAACTACACATAGTGAAGCCTTTTATTTTGCCCTAATTTTAGATCAATTAAGTTATTCCTCAGATCAGTGTGACACATACTGAGATGAGAGAGGCAGGCAATTTTATCACCCTATATCTTTCTGGGAAACCTAAGAGCTATTTGATTTCTCACATTTCCTCCTCAATTCTGATTCTTCCTCCAGATTTAGCTGGTACAAAACCTCTTACATCTCTGCAACCTCACTAGTACCGATGTGACAGACACAAACATCTGGGGTATTTCCTTGTCCTACCTCTAAGTCCATTTGCATTGCCATTCAGCCCAGCTGGCTTCTTCCTTAGAGCACTACCTTTCCCTTCAAGTCTATTCACCCTGCTTTTATTTCTCACCATAGTGCTCCATATTCTAAATGTGAAGAAGACAATAAATTCAGTGTCTCAACTCTACCAATAATTTTTAAATAATTTACTCCTCAGACCACTTTTTAAAAGCAATGTTTAAAATACAATCCTAAAAAAGGTCACTTGTCAGCTCCCCAGTGCGGAGGGCACTCTGGCATAGGCCTTCACATTCATTTCCCTCCCATGCAAATACATGTACAGATCCCATGGAAAGAGGCACAATTACCAGCCTCTGCCAGATTCATCTACTTAAATTGAACGTCAGAGACACATCCTGGGAAGTCGGAATTCACATGTAGCCCACTCATCACCCCTTTCAAATGGACTACATCATTCCCGGGGGAGAATAACCTTCTCAGAGTCACACATTTACATAAAGTGGAGTGGAAAATAATTGTGTTTCCCCTTGAGAAAAATAACAGTTACATCAAGGACAGCCTCCTACCTTTTTGTGAGTCACTCATAACACCACTTTTAAAATTATGTCTGTGGAGAGGACACTTAGAAAGGCACCACTATTTGTCACAAGCACTGTTCAAACCACTCACAAGCGCCTTCACCTTTTTCTTCTTACAAGTCCACCTTGCTTAATTTTAGTATATGCTGCCCCTAAAAAATAAAAAAAAATTTTTTAAGTATCATGTGGAAAACTTTAATCCTAAAATGGTTTCTCAGAACATTTCCCCTCTGAGAGTCTTAAGTAGCAATCATACATTAAATTGTTTTATTAAAGACCCTGAATAAAAGCTGTTATCTACATGTAACATTCACTTGCACCATATCTCACGATCTATTGACATAAAGAAGTTGATTGGTCAATATCACTGGCCAAAGGCGGAGACAGAGGTCCGATTCCAGCCATCTGGAAATCTATTATCACTGGGCTAATGCATAAGCCTTTCACCTCTACAGATCTGGTTTCAGCTTCATCAGTTAAAAGTGAGTTGGGTGGTCTTGTCTTACCCACATTAAAGACCCATTATGCAGTTTAGTCTCATAAAACACCATTGGTCATGGACATCCATTTAGTAGTATACATCAGCCTTGGGGAAAAGTCCAGTTTCCTAGATATGCCCCTGTCTCTGATCATTTATTCCCTGCTCGAGCTGACCCTGGGCAGAATTGTGAAGTAGGCCATTAGTATGTGGTTACGCTCAGTCTACTCGTCAATAGTGTAAATGGAAATAGACTGAGGAATGAAGCAAGAGACACAAGACCTAGCCTTGAGCAAGTAACTAACTCTGTGGCTCAGAACCTTCATCTGTAAAATGAGGCTAACAAACACTTACATCTTGAGTGTTCTTGGAAGGATCAAAAGGGCTCATGGCTATGAATGCTGTAATCATTTGTGAATGACAAAATGGCTAGCACTGTCCTTTTGTTGCCCACCTTTTCACTTCCTACATTTCCCTAATGCCCCTCTCCATTTGCAGGGGCCCAGTGCCCTCTGATGACCCCTGCTCTTACCCAAGATCAGGCTGTTACTAATACTATGTTATGGGCCTTTGCTGCCTGCTGTATCCCAGTAATATTTCCTTGTTAATTTCCCCTTCCCACAAAATGTGATCTCTGCTAGGTGCCAACTAGTCAAGCTGAGAACCTGCTAACCCTGAGCTATCAGAGGAAGTTCTGCCCTGCCAGGCAATTATCAGAGACGCTGAATTTTCCAAAACAATTTTAATATTGGCATAGGATGACTAGGAATGCACAGAAATGAAGTTAAAACTTCTGTCAATTTTCAAACCAAGAAGAGAGCATGATGACTTAATTCCATTCTGGGTCCAGGCCTAGGAAATCCAGAGCCAGCCCAGTCCTGCAGGACATAAAAGATAGCTATCATACATCCATATCCCAAACTCATGTGACTTCTCCACATCCCCCAAACACAGGAAACTCTGTAGACAATATGTCTCACCTGTGATTGTAAGCGATTGGCCTCAGCTTGGAACTTTCTACCATTGCCAAATGGAGTGTTATTCCCTTGACTCCTCTCATATTGCTTCAGATACAACAATTGGTTAAATTGGAACCAAAGACTCTTTCAAGCTAGACTATCAAAATTATCCACTTGTGGCTTCTTGATAAACATATTTTTTTTTAACCCAAAGATATTTCTCCATATATCAGGCCAGGCTTCTGAGTCACTTTTCTTCAGCCACAATTTGGTTTATTCTCAGGAAATTCAAGCCAGGATTAATATGACCCTGAACCAAACTATTTTAGAGATAGCCATACTGCCCCCAAATCATATCAAGGTAAATGCTCACCTCACTACATGGAAATGTTTTTATACAAGGCCCTGTATAAAATGTCCCCAGCTACTGCTGTCCCATCCCGCTCCCCTATCCCTCAGAGAGAACCACGCAACCAATGTCATCCTATGGGGGCAAAGCTCTTGGGACAAAAGTACAAAACTCACCAACCTCAGCCCTCCCCACCCCAAATATATATCCACTCCTAATCCATGTTTTACAAATGTGATCATTTCTCAGAAGACATCAAGGAAAAAAATCACAAGGAGCAACCCAAAGGGAAGTAGATGACGGGTTCAAGTTCAGGGCTGGGGAGAGGCTAGTGCAGCGACCAAGAGAAGAGAAGAGCAGGTGTTAGGACTATTCATGCATATGAGGACCTGAAGGCTTTTTAGCAGCAGCTGCAGCCCTCCACCCTCAATCTTCCTCAGCCAAGGTTTTGTTTTAGTTTTTGCTTATTTTTATATAATAGTTGACATAAAATATTATATTAGTTTCAGCTATACAACATAGTGATTAGACATTTATATACCTTACCACGTGATCATCACAGTAAGTCTGGTACCCACCTGGCACCACACATAGCAATAACAATATTACTGACTATATTCCCTGTGCTGTGCTTTACATCCTGTGACCATTTTGTAACTGGCATTTTGTACTTCCTCATCCAGCTGAGAGCTTTACTGATCATTCATAAAATAAAGTAACTGGAAGCCTGGTAAAAATTTAGATGATCATGTCTCCAGAGCCCCAGAAATGGATTGATAGATTTGGATTTGGGGCTTTCCATTTTTAACAGGTACCACAGGTTATTCTGAAGCACGTGGCCAGAGAAACTCACCTTAAGATTTTCTGGCCATTGACTTCACTACATAGAGTGAAACATACTGTGAGTGCCTTTGAAGTGAAGATGCTGAGCTTTATGAATGGGACTCCCACCTGCAGGCATGATCCCAGGGGAAGGGAAGTGTGAAGACACTTCAAGAAAAGGACGTGACTTGAGAAAACTCAGCTGACATGTGATAGCTACACTTTATGTATTCATAAAAGTAGATGCTATGGTGCTTAATCATTACCTTTAAAAGGTTCTTAAAATGTATTCTTTGATCCCTGAATGCTTAAAACTTTGGACATATGGGGAAAAGTCTACAGCAATGCCCATAAGAAATAGCAATGAACAGCAGTGAAGAATGACTTTATTTGGCCTCAGAGTGGGAGGATATAGGCATATCTGCCAACTTTACAGAAACACCATTTCTGTACTTTTATTTACTCCCATAAGATATAAGCAGTGTCTATACCATGCTTTGTATTATACAAGGAGGGGTACTTAAAGCAGCCTACAAGTTTTTAAATATATAATAAATAACTATGTTGTCCACTCTATTCTGTTGACCAGCTCAAAACAGGGTGCTTTAGCAATAATTTCCTTTTCAGGAACTCTGTTTTGAAAGCTATTTTTCAATATTCTATAAAGACATTTCTAGTATTCCAAAAGGAAATCTTACATTTCTCTGAGTTAAGACCATTTGTACCAACCCTGAATACTTTCAATTATTTGAGTATGTTAAAAAATATTTTTAAAAGATATAAGGAAAATATAATAACAGATTCTTGAGAGCAAGCTGGTTGGGGAAATCTCACTGCAGAGGAGTATCTCACTCTTAAGTTGTATCCTGGCAACTAAAGGTAGTTTAATCCAGAGTTAAATCCATTTCCCAATTAAAAGCCTTTATAAATGTTCTGCTCAAGAACTATCTCTGGAAGCACAAATCACTACATCTGCCATTGAATCACATGCAATGTCAGGTTCAATTTTTGGTTTTTAATGATTTTATTTTGGTCTCAAAAAAATAAATTAAGGCAAGAAAGATAGCATAAGAAAGAGAAGCTGTCAGAAAAATGAGCACATTCCAAAAACCAAATAAGCTGTCTCCCCAAAGAAAGCATCACTTTCTTGGTTGTTTATCCTTTGCTAAAGTGATTTGCATACTGTTATTTCAGGTGGAACTTTCCATTGCATTTTCATTCTCTCAAGAGCCTGTTGCTACCCCTTTACATTCTTGTTGCTATGGAAACATGTAGGACAAGGAGCAAAGGTAACAAGGCTTTAAACAGAAATATTAACAAAGGGATCATCTGGAAAAAACATGGAAATTGCTTTCCATCCAGCAAAATATATTGAGAAAAATTACCAAGATTTATAATCTTCTCTAAATAAATAGTTAGCAATAAAGACACTTTAACCATCTTTGTTGAACTGATCTTATGTTTAAAACCTGAACAGCAATCATAAAGCATATGTTACACAGCTTGAATTTTATTTACCTGCACTCTCAAGTCTTAAAGCCTTTAATCTGTCTTATATAAAAAGAGATTGGTTTATGATTTGCCATGCTAAACTGATAAAAAAATATTTTAGATTCCTCACACTCATGGAGAGGTTTCTGTGGCTCAAGTTATCAAAAGCAGTAGTTAATGTAGAAGTCATTACATTCAGCTTGGAAATGTGTGTGTGACCTTACAAAAGCAACTTAAACTCTAAATTTCTGTTTCCGCCCCTGGAAAATAAGGTGACACCACTTATGATCTAATAAAAAGTTCGGCACATGATAGGTATTTAATAAAGCTCAGCTAGCATGGTGGTATTACAGCTGATTTCCTCAGCGCACACCAAGTGAAGGGCGGAGACAGATTAGCGGATCGCGTAGTGGGTGGCAAGGAAGTTGCAAGAACAGGATCCCAGCTTGGCCCCAAAATGCTGTGAATAATCCATAAAGTGGGTAATCCACACAAACAGATGATCAAATACTGACTATACATGGAAAAGAGCTTCCCCCACCCATCCGAGATAAAGGCCCTGGTAGGCACAATAATTCCAGGTTGTGGTTTGACACTGAGTACTGGCAACACTCAAGCCCACAAGCTCAACTGCTCAGAAAGCAGCAGTATCACATTATAATATCCACCCTGTGGCAAAGGCGATCTGAGAGCAGTGCCAACTCTTCCCTTCTCTCCACCAGCCTCCAGACTGCTCAATATTTGGTGCCAGTGGTTACAGTTGATTCCATTTCCAGAAATGCAAGGCAGCTGAAAAAATTTTTTTTTCTCACAGTGGAAAAAGCCTACACTGTTACATACTTCTTCACCAAACACAGAAAACCATTATGATACATATAGAAATTGATTTTTATGCAATGTAAAGCACACAATTCACCAAACAGGAAGAATGTCCATGTTGGTACTACTGCCTGAATTTATCCACACCCCACATTATCATTTGTGATTACGGCTAGAGTGAAAATTAGTCCCTTTTCTACAAATGTGGCTGGGTGCATTTAGAAATTTTTGGATATGTATACTTCAGTTTGTTAATGCAATTCCTTTCTACTTAATTCCTTTAATTATTTTACCGAAAATGAGAAGATAAGCTGACTCCGATACTCACATTTCTGTTGTCATCCATATTTACCATGTTAAATGAGTTGGAGAATCTATTCGAAAGGTTTAAATAAACCACACTTAGCTTCACTGTTTTCATGTTTCAATTTAAATTAGCTGTACAGTATTTCCTCACTTATCGTGGGTATTACGTTCTAGACCCTCCCACCCCCACCCCCGCGATAGGTGAAAATCCGCGAAGTAGGAACCTTACATTTATTTTAGTATTTATATATTTTTTAAGGCTTTATAAACCCTTCCCACACACTTATAAGCCATTCCCAGGCCCTTATTAACCTTATAGGGGAAAATCTGCGATAAATAATTAAATAAAATATTTTTTAAAATCCCGCAATACAGTGAGGCCGCGATAAGTGAACCGCGATATAGAAAGGGTATTTGCAAGAAAACCTCTGTTTATAAGTACCTACTATGTATCCTCTAATGTGGTAAGCATTTTATTACGTTATCTTGTTCAATCCTCTCAACAATCGGGTGGACTAAACACGTTGCTATTTTACAAAGGAAGAAACCAAGGCTGGGAGAGCTAAATCACCTGCCTCAGGCCATAAAACTAGAAACTGATACAGCCAGGAGAGATCTTCTAATTCCAATCCCAGGGCTCCTTCTTCTAGCTAGGACACCTAACTGAACTTCTCCAAAAGTTGGAGGCCAAGTTCTCCAGTAACCTAATAAAGAATAACCCTTACTTAGCTTTGACTGCTATGATAATATATTATATCTTCTTCCACTAAAGTCTACGTCAATGGTTTCAACTCTGGAGAGCTTTTATAAATACAGATTCATAGGCTCCCACACTCTGGGGTGAGAACCAGGAATTCTATATATAGTTTCAGTGCACCAGATAATTCTAATGTGTAGCCAGGATTGAAAACCACAGCTTTAAAAGAGTGTATTTTACTGAATCTAAGATGTTGTTGATGGTAAGTCACATCCTCATTTCAGAGACATTAAAATGGGAACAATAGTTAAAAGTAACAAGACTTCAGGAATTGTGAGACCCATCCTAGTTCCAGGAATGTTAAAATATGAACAAATGTACATTTCAGAATTGTTAGAAACACAAAGAGAGAGAGTTTACCATATAAAGTGAAGAAAAGTAAGACATGTTCTTGGCTACTCAATTACATAAAACAGAGGTTAGAGTAAAATGATCTCTACAGTACCTTTTGCATATAAGGCTTTGTGATTTGATGGTTTTATATTTACCACCCAACAGTTTGCTTGTCTCCTTAACCCAGAAGTGAGAATCTTACGCAGCACATTACCCCCTCAAAATGTGCCCTGCCAGTCAGCCAGTCACACAGCTGCAGTCCAGAAGAAGGTGGGGATAGAAGATAAGCAGCCTCTTTCATCCTGGATGCTGTGGCTCAGTGCATTGAGCGCCGGCCAGCAAACAGAAAGGTTGCCAGTTTGATACCCTGGCAGGGTACATGCAGCCCAGGCTTCTCTTCCTCTTTCTTTCTCCCTTCCCCTCTCTGAAAATTAATTAATTAATTAATTAATTTAATTTAATAGCAGCCTCTTTCAACTTGCCCCCGTCCAGCCCACTCCTCACAACTAACTCAGGCGTCTCCTCCCAGCACTTGCTCCTGCATCCCTGGTCCCACTGAGATCAGTAACATATTAGTCAGAGTTCTCTATCTCACGCTAACAAATGTGGGCACAGAGAAAGACGAGTTAGATCAGCATTTACACTTCTTAATTCATATATGATAGAATAACATGGAACCACTTAAAATCATGTTTTAGAACAAGAATATCATGGGGAAATTCTCATGATACACTATTAAATAAAAAGTTAAAGATGCAGAACAACAGTCATGACTGGAAAGATATACATAAAATACTGCATCAAAGTGCTGTAATGACAGTTTTCATCTTCTTTATACGTCTCAAAATTTGAATAGCAAACATATGTTAAAAATCAGAAAATGTGTTACACATACTTGGAGTAAATGTGGTTATTATAAAAATTAGAATAGCTACATGCAAATGTCCTAAGAGCCAATATTTTTTTAAGTAAAAGAATAAAAACTTGTAAATATTATGTAATTAAAAGTATTTTCCCATGCATAGGAAAAAAAGACTACAAGGAAGAAATACAAAATAATTAAGTAATTATCTTCAAGTGGTGGAATTATGAATAACTTTTAATATTTAAATATTAAATTATTGAATATTATTTCTTATATTCCTAATTTTTTATGAGGTGTAGCTTTAAATTTTCAAACATATAACAACTACTCACTACTCATATTTAATAGAATTAACATTTGTCATATTTAATTCAGGTCTATCTATTTTTAAGGAATAAAACCTAAATACAGGTAAAATCCAACCCCTCCTTCATCCTCCTCCCTCTTTTAGAAGTAAACTCTTATTTTAGAAGGATTATTATTAACACATGCATGTTTTAGAATTTATGCTACTTATATATGTTTTAAAAAACATATATCCTATTGTTAATATACAGAGCAATATCATACTATACATATCCTTTTGTAAATTTTTTCACTTTAAGGTTTTGCCATGTTAATATATGTATATCTAATTCATAGATTTTCACTACTGTATACTATTCCGTTGTCTGAATCCACTGCAATCCACCCATCCCTCTGTTCCACTGCTCCTCAAGCTTCCGCAAGCAGCAGAATCCCTGGAAGGTCGCAGTACAATCTTGAATGAGCATGGCTGTATTCCAATAAAATTTTACTATGGACATTAACATTTGAATTTCATATAACTTTTACATCATGTAAACATTATTTGTCTTTATTATTTTTAAGCATTTAAAATTTACTAACTACTTAAAAGCTACGCAGAAACAGACAGTGAGCTGGGTTTGAATCGTGGGGCTGTAACTGGTAAACCCCTGCTCTAGTCCACAGAGGGTTGCATCTCGTTTCTGCTGTTACAAACAGTCTTCCTTGGACATCTGTCGGAGTCCCACAGTAAATGCTTAGCAGTGAAATAACTAAGTCTGCCTTCCACCAGTGAGTATGCGTTTCCATTTTCCTAGGTCCTTGCAAACACTTGGGATTAGCAGGCCTTCTGCCCATCTTCTGGGTGTGAAACGACACCTGTCATCTTAATTTGCATTCCCCTGGAGTTTTCCTGAGGCTGACATCTTCTCAAGTGACCATTTGCCTTTTCTCTCCTCTAAAATGCCTCATCATACCTTTGCCCATCTTTTTAAATTATTGGTATAGTGTCACTTTACATATTCTGAATATTTATTATCTGTTGAGTTTTAGAAATTGAAAACACACAATCTGATATTTATTTTTAGCTCTAAAGTGCTTTGTCACATTGAAGTTCACTAATTTTAATGTAGTCAAATGTATAGATATTTTACTTGACACATTCTTTATGCATTTTAAGAAATCCTTTCCTATTCCAATGTCTTAAAAGTTTAACCTCCCCTTTTTTATCAAAAAGTTTTTAAGTTTTTACTTTCATATTTAGCTTTTAATCCACTTGGGCTTTATTTTTATACTCATGAAAAGTATACATCTTTTTCTTTTGGTCAATGTGGTTAGACAATTGTCTACATTGGTTTGCAATACCACCTCTGTTATATACAAAGTTTAATACATACGTAGAACTTTTTAAACAGAAAAATAAAACTCTACCTGAAGTTTATCCTAGAGTCAAAGATGTGGAAACAAAGTTAATGGACTACAGACTAGGTAGTAAATAATGAGTTGCTGTGACAGGATTCCCAAGATATGTGTCTGCAATGCCAGAAAATACCTGCGGGAAAGCAAAAACTTCAGCCACCTTCATTTTTTAAAGGTAACTTCTTGCTGGTGCTAAGATAAAATTAAGCAAAAGCTTTGAAACCAAATCCCCACCCCTCCTCCCCCAAAAGAAGATAAAATCAGACGGATCACTTCAAAAACAGGGGCTAATGGCTGGACACTTTTCTATGTCAAGAACAGTGGACCTGCTACAGACCCACAGTTTCTGAACCTGAGGTTGGCTACCCAAAAAGAGAAGCAGAAAAGCAAATGAGGAAGGCCTAAGTGGTGGCAGACATTGGAGGCTGGCAATGAAATCAAGAGGTAGTGAACTTAGCTTCACTATTGGCTTCTTTCAGAGAATTCAGCAGATTGTGAAATTAACAGGCAATATACAGTCTCACAGAGAATAAAGCACTTGTTTTGCTGAACTATTAGATTAGTTTTATAAAAAAAAAGTTGACTGTCTATACTTTCATGTAGCTCAATATAATAGAACAGGAGGAGAGTGCCAAGTTAATAATTATTGAGGCGCTGTGTGCTCCTAAATTAGTCAATAGAATGGAATTTCTTATTCAGGTCCAAAGAAGAAACTCACTGATGCTGGAAATACTAACTCTTCCCATCCAATGTCATAGCATTCTGGAAAAACTAGAAATTAAATCTCTCTCCGACTAAACGAGAAGTCTCCTGACTTAGAGACTTGATGACTTCTTCCTCCAGCTGATCAAGATTATGGTTTCAAGAATGTGGTTTCAGGTGTTTCTTTCCCTAAAGCTAACCTCTCAGATGACATGAGTGATGCTTTTCACAGAAATGGCATCCTGTTCTGCTTACTCATACTCTGCTATTAGGTCACCCAGGATATGAGATAATAAAACTACTGAAATTAATCAAGTTAATCTGTTATACAAAACAAATAAAGCTTCTTGGTTCTATCAGAAAGAATCAGAAGAGCAGACTGTTTTCTCCCATGACATGCAGTGAGGCCACCTTCTCAGTGTTCTTCAGATCTGGCTCTTCCAGCTATTCCATACCGAGCCTGTGGCTCAACAGTCACATTAGTTCCTCTTTCCAGCTGTCGGCTGGGCAGTCAGCTTACACTCAGCCACATTCCCTCTTCTCTAAACATACAGTATGTGTTTCTGACACTTCACTGGATTTGCCATTCTGAAACAAGGAAAGTAGACTATATTAATATACCAAGGGAAGATGAGGGGACTCAATGAGCTATGAATCTCTTTGACCAGAACCTCAAAATACATGCATTAAATTAACTACAATAAGTCTCGGATTTTCTTGTTTCCTTTTGTTCTCCCATATTTTCAATACTGTCTTGGGCTGCTCCCTTAAGGTCAAGGCTAATTAAATGAGAATATCCTAAATGAAGGAAATTGAGTTGGATGCTTTTAGAATTTCCTTCTCATCATCTAATTACATGAACAGCATTTATGGGCAGCCTAACTCCAGCTAATTTGTTCTCTGAATCTTTAGCTATCATACAATTTGAACATCAAACCCTAAAACCACAGGAGGAGTATTTTCCACTGCTCTGGCGACATATTCTTTTGAAGTTTCCCTAAAATGCGTTCTGCCAGCAGACTGCTCTAAGGCTACCTCTAGTAGCCAGAAAGCCTTCAAAAACCACATTCAAATGACTGCTGTTGTCCCCACTACTTTGAACATTCTAAGATTTTCACTAGTCAATGGCTCCAGATAGAACCACTCAAATTAAACATGGTTGAGAAAAGAAAGTTAGAATAGGAAGTTACATGGCTTTTCTAGTTTCCCCAAAATGCTGGCTCCCTTACATCTCATCACATTGAACAATATCACCTCTGTATTCAGCAACTATACAACTGAGTGCCTTACAGCAACAGAATATTCATCCTTCAATCTGTCCATCAATTCTCCCCCCTTTTTGTGCTCCTCAGCATCTTGCCAATGATCCTTTCCTATCTCTACACTTACAGTCTTAATAGGGGTCCTGCTGACTTACCACAATGTCATGATTTCAGTAAGCCCACAAAAAAGACTGGGAAGAGCCACTGTCAAAACAGCAATATCTGCTTAATTGCACCAGTGAAGATTCTTGGGTAGCATTTCATAACTCAAACCAGATGAAGCAAAAACCCATGGGTAGAACTGGCTTCACAGGTCAAATAATGTCATCAGCATTTCAGCTCTCCACTGTTTGGGTTTCATGCTCACCTTGCCTTAAGGATCCCCAGGATATGAGACATTTGCATAATAAACTAAGGAATTCCTCATTTTCCTCAGCAGACAAACAGGTATTAACAAAATGGCCTCCAAGGAGTCAGAGCTCAGGGGCAGAGGGTTTAGGTTGTAATCTCAGCTCTGTCACTCCTCTGTTGTGTGTTCTTGGACAACTTATTTTACCTCATCTGTAGAATATCACTTCCTTTGTGAAGCTTTCCCCAACTACCTGCTCTTCTAATCACTTCCTCCCAAATCACTAATCAAACTAATCACTTCCTCCCAAATACAACATGCTGTACTGCACTCCTGCAACTCCTGCGGCGCACCTGAAGCCAAGCTGTATTGACTCCGTCTTTCCCTTGGACCCTTCAGCTGCGAAGAGAGGGGGGGTCTGCTGCATGGGCAACAGCAGACCCTCCATATCACCCTGCCCAGGCTCTGTAGCTTCAGCTTCACTGGAGAGGACACTCCAGCGTCATCGCAAGATGTCGATTCAACACGGGAGGAGACAGATACCGTGTCACTCCCGAGTCGGACTGCACAGCCATTCTCGGCGGTGCAGATAGACTCTTAAGAAGCTACACCATCGTCTCTCGAGACGGACGGCTGCTGACTGCACTCCTGACACACCATGTACTGGAGTGGTAGCTCTTGGAGAACAAGAATTATCTAATTTCTTTTTTGTAGGACATAATGGGTACAGAATACCCCATTCATTGGTAGGATCAGGAGATCTCCAGGGTTGGTCTAATCTTGGAAATCATGTGATTTATCTTATCATTCCATCCGAACCCAGATTTATCCCTAACTGGTTGGACCAACCACCTCTGTGCCCTTCTCTTCTCTGAAGCATTCCCAAAGCCCAACCTCCACCTTTGAGGTTTTCTAGACTAACAAACTTCTACCCATCTCCACATCCAAGTCCCGTGCCTCTACATTACTCACTACGTTCCACATGATCCCAAGTACTCCTTGTGGTTGCTTGTGTGTATTACAAATGCCTTACATGTGACCTAATCTTTCCAGAGTTTCCATTTTTAAGCCTTCATGCCCGACTTCTGCAAAACCATCTGGACTTACAAGGTATTAGAAATCAAAGGCTATGGGGTCCATGTAGACAGTGCCTTAAACATATAGCTGTCTTATAAATGCTTTTAAGGATAATGAATGGTAATGACATTCAGATTGATTATGTCATAATATTCTGCAGTACATGCTGCAACCCCAGATGAGCATGAAGCTCAATTTAAAAAGTACAATTTGGTGAGTCTCAATCGGAGAAGGCAACTAACAAATGTACAAGAGGTGGCAGAGCTAGTAGTATGAAAGAACATATTCAACATGATCATATAATTTTATATACTTGGAAAATATTTTTAAATAATTTATTTAAAACACTATACCTTCAATTCATGGGTACTTGATATTATTAATCTTTTCTTATCTTCACAACAACACTTCAATTTCACAGATATGGCTATGAAAGTTTGAAGAGGTTAAGTTACTTCTCCAGGGTCAAACAGCTAGCACACAGCAGAGGTGAGACTTGAATCCAGGGCTGCTCATCATTCTACCACACTGCTTCTCAATGAAAGTGGCAATCAGTGTGGCAGGCCCCGACCTTCCCGGTTCTGTAATCTATCGTTCTCCCTCCCTTCTTGATTTCAATGGCAAAGGGCCCTATAGTATACTTTGCTGATTATTTTTTAATAAATAAATAAACTTTTTCATCCCATATAATGGGGTGAGAAAGACTTTCTCTCTAATATTCGACAAAAAAGTCTCTAGGGGCTATGGTGCAACTAACACCCAGTCTCACAGAACAAAAACCAACATTTTGCCTCCTTCTTTATACTAAAGAGCCAACATGGTTCCTAATTTCCTCCCAGAAAAACAAAGTGGTTGGATGCTTCAGAAGCTGTTTGTCTCACAGGCTCTGTTTACTGGCCCCCGAGAAGCTGGACAGTCAATCTATATAGTAAGCCCTCACAATGTCATCAATAGGTTCTGTGACTTGAAGTGAAATGACATATAACAAAACCAATTTACCCTAGGTTAATTGATATAACAAAGAGTTATGCTCCTACAGCATATTTCTGGTCACAAAGACATCATCAAACTCCTAAATAAAAACCAAACCACTTTTAATATTAAATATTGAAATAAATGTGTTAATAAAAACAAGTAAGATCATCCTTTTCCAACCTGCTTATCCCAGTTCAGGGCCATGAGTGGCCTTGCCTGTCCTGGCAGCTCAGGGCATAAGACGGGTCCCCCTTGGACAGGACACCCTTCCGTCACAAGGCCACTCAACACCCATGCTCTCTCAGACTGGGACAAAGCAGACACACTGACGCACCTCACAAGCACAGCTCTGGGATGTGTGAAGAAACCCAAGTTCCTGGAGGAAACTCACACAGACATGCGGAGAGCCTGTATACTTGACAGTGGCCCCTGCTTGAAATGCATGTTTTTTTCTCATCAATGTTGCAACAAAGCAAGGTTGAATGAAATAACACTATTCAAGTCCTACAGTATTTTTAAACACCCCCTATATGTCAGACGTATTTCAGACCAGTGTTGCTATTTACTTTTTCATTACAATTAAGTAATTAGAGAGCTGAGTGGATCTTCTTGAAACACAGTGGTAAGTAACACGTTATTTTTCCCCAGTGGTAACCTGGTGATGGTAATGTCTTTGAATCAGCAAAATCTCATTTTGACAAATGTATCCTGGCATTGTGTTCTCCCCTTGGTGACTGGCAGTTCAACATCTCATCTCATGCTACGTTTTGTAAAATGGTTTTTGAAGAGTGGCTTCAATCACCTACTCCTCATGTTCAGAGTCACTTCTAAGAAAAAGCTTTGGGGTAAGATTTCACCCTTGGCCAATTGAAACACCACTGTGGAGACATAGAAAGCAGAAGCAAAAATAGTTTTCAGGGCGAATTAGGTCATGAATTTTGTTCAGATATAGAACTATCTTCAAGAGAGCCCTGCCTAAGAAACCTGTAAGCCAAAGAAAGTGCACATCACAGAGGTGTTGCAGAGCATGCTATTTCCTGGATAAAGAAATCCTGAGCCCTGACGAGCGTGGCTCAGTGGGCTGGGCATCCTCCAGCAATGCAAAGGTCTCCGGTGGCATTCCCTACCAAGGCGCATGCCCGGGTTATGGAGTCAGTCACTGGTCAGGGGGCTTGTGTACAATTCGGTCCCTGGTCAGGACGCATGTGTACAAGAGGCAACCAGTCAATTGTTTCTTTTGTCGATATTTCTCTGTCTGAGAAATTCTGAGATTCCATTAGGTAGCTCCAGTTCTAACTACAGCAGGGATAGCATTTTTGAAACATTCTCTGATGGGTTTTTGTTCTTAAAAAATTCTTCTAATCATTACCCTTTTCACTTTCTTTCCCTTTCAAGCTTCCCTACCCAGCCCCCATTTTTCTCTCATTAAAACTGAATTTGAGGCTGAGGCTTACTGCCTCAGGAGAGGGCAAAATACAGCGAGAAATAACAATTTTGAAAACTCATAGTGGAGACAATAGTCTTGAAACCCAAGCCTCTTCTAATATGCAAAATGCAGGCATTTTAGCAGACAAAAGATTTTCCTGAGGTCCAAAAGCTTGGTTTGAATATCAAGAGCCAAAGCTCTAAATAATCCATACCTAAAGCTTATCCATAAAGAATGCTGGGGGGGTGGGGGGAGTTCTCCACTGGGAAGACAGCAGATTAAAAATATTTCTGGTTGAGAATGGAGTATTGAGACATGAGAGCAGTGAGCAATAGGGTTTGCTGCTGGTCTCTTCAGCCCTGCCCCACAACGGCCCCGCACCCTGCCTCCCACTGCCTGTCCCACAGCCGCCCCCACTCCTGGCCCCATGCTTTGTCCCAATGCTTTGCCCACATACTGCCTCAGTGACATTCTGTGTAACTGTGATGCCTGAGCAGAGGAACCCGTACTTGATAGCCCAGTACGTCGAGTTTTCCAATAACGTTCTAGGAGTTCAAGTTGTAAGAGCCTGTGACAGTCCCACCCACAGCCCGGGTGGAGAAGGGCAAAGAAAGGGCTGATCGACCTGAAGAGTTCTCCTGGTTGGAATGTGAAGGACCCAGAGTGTGGAATGGGACTGGGGGTGGAGGGCTGGTAGAGAGAAGCCATAGCAGCAGAATCCAGGAGGGACTGAAGCCAATAGCCCTGAAAGACCAGAGGGCCAAGGACATTGCATTGAGTGCCTACCAGCAGCCAGAGGACCTTCCCAACCCATTCTGCCAGTTCCTCCCTTCAGGGAACTTAGATGTCACCTGTAGGATATACAGAGGGGGCAGACCCCTACTGGTGACTGGATTTAGGTAGGAAATGACTGGGTCCTTGCTAACTGGACTGTTTCCCTTGAATCCACAAGATTAAATTTTCAGCTATGGAGACAAAGAGCAGCTCTAGGTAAAGATAAGTTCCAATTGTGTATGTTCTTACCCATTATATCCATTATAAGTAACTATTAATTAAGCCAGCAAAAATGTTAGCCTTCATCAGAACAGTACATAAACCCAGAAAAAGAGTTAAGGGGAAAACCCATTGTATCTTTCTTTTTTGACTTCTACAACACAAAATAATATAAACTAGAGTAGCGTTAGAAAGCTTGGAACTTTAAGCCATAATCCCATCACTGAATAAATGTCATCTTTTTAATTTTCCTGGTATTAAAAGGTTCTGCTCCAAGGGTTGACTGGAATATTAGAATTATCTTTAGGAGTTCAAAATAAATGAGGCAAAGCATTTCAAAATGCAAATCTGATCATGTCCGTTCTCCCTAACATGCAAGTCATGAGAGCGGGAGCTGACCTGCTTCTGCTCACCTCTGCAATCCCAGCACCCAGCAGGGAGACGGGCACACAGTTCATTTGTCGCATGAATACAAAAATGAGTGAATTGATGTGATGACGCTGGTGAATTCACTGGACGCCTCATTCTGGCTTTGGAACTCTGCGGCTACCTGAGTCACACTCACTTTTCCAGAGGAAGTATGGCAAGGAACCCCTTGAGTGCCAGTGTTGAATCTGATGCATCTTTGCAGTAGCTGTGAAATTATTTAATTTGTTTCTCTTCTATTAAATACAGTTATAATATCACAAATATATATATACCAAGCTTATTTAATACAGTTCTTTATTTTCTCTTTTTCTCCTCACCTGAGGACATGTTTCTTGATTTTTTAGAGAGAGGGGGAGGGAGGGAGAGAGAGAGAGGGAGAGAAACATTGATCTGTTGCCTCTCGTAAGCACCCTGACCTGGGACCGAACCTGCGACCCTTTGGTTTATGGGATGACACTCCAACCAACTGAGCCACACAGGCCGTGGCTTACTACAGTTCTTGATCTCTGAAATCTAATTAACACAGGCTTGAAAGTTTGAATTTAGAACTGAGATAAATGTAGGAGCAGGTATAATTCTTTTATGTTGCAATTTAATATATAGAACTAGTTGTGTTTTGTCCTAAGAAAAAGTACACGTGGAAGTAAGATTCTACTAAAACAGTTTAATGCAAATAAACACACTTTCTTCTTTCCACATTGGTCTGAAGAGGAATTAATTTATGTCCATGACAAAGCCTTTTCCCTGAAAAGAGTAGCAAAAGCACAGGCTTTTGTTTTTTATCAACTGATCATTTGGTCATCTCTATACATTTGGTTTTACAGAAACATTTTTATAGATTTATGGCTATGTATATAAACATCTTTTATTCCAGCAGTTCTTGCATTATCAGCAATTGTAGGGACTTAAGATTCTCGATTCTCTACAAAGTATGAGCAAAAATACTGCAAATTCTGGGTTCTCTCTCATCAAAATCTCTCACACAGTAATTTTAAAGTCTTTATCAGCACTGCCATGAACTACATAACAATCTAGTCTCCCTAAAAATAAATGCACAGAGGGGAAATTCCTCTCAATGATAAGCAAACAGCAATTATTATTCCCTGTTATTACAATGCTCTCAGTTAATTGCACAGATACCAGCAGAGAGATTACCTTAAAAGGCTAGATACCAAAGGGGAGTTAGTCACAGTTTTTAACCTTCTGGTCTAATTTAGGGGACAGTTTACAGAGAGATTCAGTAAATATTTGTGAGGAGCCATTAACATTGAGTAAACAATTCATGCCTGCAAAGAAAAATATATTTAAATAATTGAAAAGAACTTCCCTTGATAAATGCTGAAAATCAATTATTTTAAAATGAAAACAGCCTAAATACATGCACAGAAGAATACTACCAATCACGTTTTCTAAGCATTCTTTGTTCTACACACAGTTTATCATCCTGGACTGTATTTATAAGAAGCACATGTTTGGAAGGAAAGAAGGATAGAAGAAAGGAAGGAAGAAAGGAAGGAAAGAAGGAAGGGAGGAAGGCAGGGAGGGAAGAAGGCAGGGAGGGAGGAAGGGAGGGAGGGAGGCAGAACTGCTGTTTTTACTCAGGAATTATTTTACAGGGAATTCAGTGAGCTCACCCTTTCTTAGCATTTTTCCTGTTTCAGTCCCAAGAGACCTGGGATTTTACTGTTTGTCCTACATGCTGATAATGCACAACTTGCCAAGATTTGATACTGTGTTTTCATTGATAGGGTGGAGGAGGAAAGAGCAAGGAAATGAGGAAGTTCTGAGGTTTCTCTTCCCCTCCAAAGGACAGATAGAGCTAGCCGGTGAACATGAAATAACTTGGAAGGCTTCCTAGCTCAATTAAAATCTGACTTTGATGAAATATTTTGTTTAAAGAGAAAAACGATGTCTCTCTAGTGAAAACCGTTGAGGACAGCTGCTACAGGGGAAGCAGGTGCTTGAGTCCACCCTGAGGGTTTCAGAAATATTAATATTTAAACCTTTCACATTTCACTCAAGCTCAGGGCCGCTTCCTAATGCCTGGAGGAAGACAGAACAGGAAAATCACAAGCCACAAAGCAGGGGAATACCTTCTAATTTGGCCAGAGCAGGTCTATTGTCTGCATCTCGTCTCAGCCTCTGTGTTTGCTGTTAGTTCACAAAGACACTGCATTAAAATTTCAAAGCTGGCTTCCTCCTCTCTACATTGCAAAGACATAACATGTCATCAGAAGGAAGAGTTGCCAGGACCATGATTTGTTTGTCTAGACTGGTCATTGAACTCTGTTTATTACTAAACATCATGTGAAATGGGCAGCAAATCAAAGGGGTTACTGGGAACCTGCAGGGCCTGTCTTCCTGAACACAGCCAGGACTGCTTGGGGACATCTTCTTCCTCAGTTTCCACAGCCTGGAGAGGACTATCTTTCCCAGGACCTGGAGGCTGACCATTAGACTAACCTTTCATCTTTTTTTGACCCAGGACATGACCCCAGGTCATTTGTAACCCTCAGGGCCCCTCCCCACCATTGTTGAGTGAGCAGCCCCAAAGAACTGTATTCTAGGCCACTGCACGGAGGGGTCATGAGGAATGACTAATGATTAACATTTGAAAATGAAACATGAGAGGGAAGTGCTACCAATCACAGCAAAATAGTCTGCCAGAAGAGCAGAAGATCTAAAAAAAAATGCCTATAAATAATATCTTCTTTTCAAGATGCAAATGTGGCATTTAAAAGTACTCTTCAAGTTTGGTTTTAGAAAGACACATAATTAGCAGATACATAGTTATTGTTCTTTATGGATAATTGTTAGCTTAATGTTTAATGAACATATAAGTTCTCTAAAAGATATGATCTAGAAGATAAACTGAATGAAGAAATGCAACTTTCTTTAGAAAATAATGCTTGACTTGATTTTTTTTAAAAAGCAACTCTGTTGTCTATAAAATTAAAATTGCTTTGGTCATATATCAGTTCTCCCCATGCAACATTTCTGAAACACACTGATTACATAAGGAAGACCTAGGAGCCAAGAGAGCTACTAAATTCCATGGCCTGAGGATGAAGGTCTCTAACCAGAAAGGCCCAAGGACCAAATTCATATGAACTTGGCAAATCTAAATGGGGGCAAGTCATCTAATAGGCATTTCACTTCAGCCTAGAACTGAAAGCTATCATACCACAGGGAAGTTAAGCAACATCAAATAGCACACCCAAAGAAGGTCTAGCTTCTGCACTGTGACAATTTAGTGGTCATTCATCAGACAGAGAAACTGAAAGGGTCAAATCCCCAGAAAACGAGACCTCTGGCCAGGGCCTCCTGGCCCTTCCTTTGTGGAGGCTCAGGGAGCCCGGCAGATCTAGCCCTCATCAGCCCACCGTGTCCTCCACCTGCATCCACAGGATAGGACTAGAGACTCATGGAGCAAGTCAAGCACGACCACAGGCCTACAAGCCCTTGGACAGTTCTAGAGAAATGCCAGGGGAAATGGAGAAGGAAGGAAACCAACCTAATTGTTCCTAGGCCCCATCCTGACCAAGGCCCTAGGATGGCTTCTGAAACCTCAAAAGGACAAAGAGGACTTCATGGTACTGCCCCAACAAACCTGGGATGATAATACGCCAAAGCCAACGCCTTGGAGAAAACTGCCAGGAAAGTCAGTTGGCCTAATATTATTATCCCTGTCATGGATAATTTAAAATGGTTTTATGATTAGAGTAATAAATGTACCATTTATGTCTAGGAAGATGAGTCCTTTTACACAGCTAGTTAGAATACACTCCTAGGATTCACCCCAAGTGCCTCTGCTTTTCTTTTTACTCCTCTCCCTGATCCTACCAGGAAGGCGCCTGTAACGCTGAAACGCTGGTTGAATTAAATTTGAACAAATCCAGTGGAACTTATAAAACTTCAAAACAAAACAAAAGCAAATAGTCATGTTTATCCAAGTTCACACAACAAATCACTTTCGTTAGAGGTTGAAAGGGATATCAGATGACAGTAGAAAGAGCAGATGTATGAGAAACGGTCTCCCCCACCTAATTTGGGCATTGATTTCCCTTCTCTCTCTCTCTTTTTTAAAAGAGGTCTTGACATAGAAGGTACCGAGTTATAATTTAACTCTTAAGTTAACTATAGGTCCCCTTGTCTTTCAAGTCATACAAACACAAAGGGCTTTAATGATTTTTTTAACTGAAGAGAGAAAAAAACATGCCATGTGAAAATTACTTCTGCTAACACCAGCCCTCTCTGGCCACTCAGAGGCAGGTCTGTGAGCTCTTGAGCCACAGAATCCATTCATAAAAGTAGCACAGGAAACCCTCCACGTCCAGAAAAACTTCAGTCTGTCAAACACAGGAAGGTTACTAGCTTAAGAGGTTCTGATTATACAGTTAAAACTTGATGCACTTGAATACTAATTTCAATCCTGGAAAGAGGTACAAGGGTTTTTACTTAAGTTCTCATTTCAATTAGACCAAACCTAATGCATAAACATCTTCCACCACACAAAGAAAAGGAAAAAGAAAATCCATGAACAATCACAGTAATCTAGTTGAAAGAGGCACCAAAAAGGACTGTTCAAATACAAAGGAGACTAATGAGCACATGCAATTTGCATAGAAAATCATCATTTAGCCCTGGTTGGTGTGACTCAGTGGATTGAACACCAGCCTGCAAACCAAAAGGTCATCAGTTCGATTCCCAGTCAGGGCACATGCCTGAATTGCATGCCCGTTCCCTGGTTGGCAGCTTGCAAGAGGCAACCCATCAGTGTTTCTCTACTTCTCTTTCTCTCTCTTTCACTCTCTAAAAATAAATAAATAAAATCTTTAAAAAGATGTCATCCTTTAAATGCAACAGAGGACTTAATCATTTACAAGGAACACAATACTTTTAAAAAAGAGGACAGTGAGCATCACTGAGTTTAAGATTGTAAATAATTTTTCTCTATTCTTTTTCATATTTTCCAATTTTTTATACACAAAGACCCATTTTTACCTTTAAAATTATAAAAAATAAAAATTTTAAATAAAGAAATGCTATGGTAGACTCCAAGGTGAAAAGTCAGTCTGAGGACTGGGAGTTGGCTCATTCCTTGTCTTTGTGTGAATTAGAAAAAGGCAGCGGGGCAGACGCAGCCCCACTGGAAACGGTCTGGTGTAGACGCTGCAGGGTCCACCTGCCCACGCATCTAACCCACATACGCCCAACTCTCCCCTTCTGACAAGCACCACAAACTACGCGATCCTGCACTCAGTCCCATCCGCTGGTTCTGTGATCCTAATTTCTATTACGTCAAATTTTACTCATGCCCATTTGCCCCTGAGTGTGACTGTGTGACCAGGGTCCTCTGTCTTCACACACTGACCAGGAATTTGACTCCTGGCCCAGACATTTCACTCAAACATCCTGTCTTGAGAAACAAAGCAATTTTCTTTACATTTCAGCATAAAGAACACCAGGAAGGGCTTCACTGAAGAAATAAAGGCTATGCCAATCTGGGCAAAGGAGGAGAAAATGCCTGTTTTCATGCTCCCCTTTCTATACGTGTAGCTTAGTAAAGACAGATCTTCGCTCGGTGCAGCTTGGGTCCTCATCAACCTCAACAGCCAGTTGTATTTCTTTTTATTTTCAAAATAAAGCCTCTAACCTCCTTACCTCAAGAACAACACGGACACCTTCCTAAGTGGCCATACAGGTCCTCGTGGCTGTGGGTGACACAGTCGCTTTCAGTGCTCACTCTGAAGTGTACACAGGCCCTCTCTCGAGGTGCCATGTGTTCACGGAGCCTGAGTATCAGCATAGTTTCTCTTGGTCAGATCTGGATGATACATGCACAGCCCTCAACTCTTCCCACATTGGCCAAAACTTCAAGGTAGATAGAAGCTGTGAGAGGTGACATAACCATGTGATCATCCGAGGGACACCAGGATGTCATTTATGGGTAAGGAGGGAGGAAAGGGAGAAATGGCCTACTACCCAGCCAGTCATATGAACAGGGTTAAATCTGACCTTTAGGACTGGCTACATAATTTGCAGAGCCCATTACAAAATGAAACCATAAGTCCTTTTTACCAGAAGTATGAAAATTTTCAAGACAGTTACAGCAGAGCATAAACCAAGTGTGGGGTCCTTCTAAGGCAGAGTCCTACATGACTACACAAAGCACACACCCATGGAGCCGGTCCTGCTGGTTATCGGTGCTCAAGTCTCTGGCTTCTGTGTCCAAATGAGCAGCAAATGGCCTGGAGAGAGGAAAGCAGTGAAATAAATAAACTCACAAACAAACCATCAAGAGGCCAGGTCAGCCTCTGTAAACAACTCAAAGCTATCTGGGAAATGGGACTTTCAGAGTGACCAACATCACAGAGATCTGACTCAACTTTCACAGCTCCTGATTCTACAAGTGGAGCATGTTAAATATGCACTCGATCAAATTAAGAACAGTTTTCATTATAACAGAACTGGATGGAATTCAAATAACTTTGACAAAAAAAACATAAAGCCATAATTTTCTTCCCTGGTGTATTCATGTTCAGATAGAAATTAGTTATGAAGTGAATGAAATCGACCTTTTTCTGGGCAGCCAAAGACAGCAGTAAGAGTCTTCACTTCCTGGAACCTCTGAGCCAAACAGGGGCCCAGGCTCCTAGCTGGACCAGCCCTCCCTGTAGAGTTCCAGAACCTCATCCCAGCCTTCCTGGGAATTCTCCAGGTTCCTGTGTTCTCGCAGTGACCCCCAGGTCTTGGCAAGGATCCCAACAAATGCATTTATGTACATATTTTTAAGCCAATTATTTTATTTTTATGCTTAAAAAATAGTTGGAGCTTAATTTTTAAATAAAATTCATAGGATTCAGGATCTCTCTAAGCTAATCCTCCATCTTTAATAAACTGTTAAAGAAAAAAAATATATATATATATATATATCCAGGCACCTACCCTGGCTGGTTTGGCTCAGTGGATTGAGCGTCGGCCTGCGAGCTAAGTGTCGCTGGTTCGATCTTCCAGTCAGGGCACATCAGAGAAGGAAAACTCTGACTCCAAAAAACCTCCGCTGCCTTGCGGCATACCTCTTCAGGGGAAAGGCTAAGGGAGTAAACCCCGACAGAAAATCCAGAGCCGGAGTCCCTAAGGCAACGGTTTGACGTTGTAGTCAACACCGGCAACTCCTGCGGCGCACCTGAAGCCAAGCTGTATTGACTCCGTCTTTCCCTTGGACCCTTCAGCTGCGAAGAGAGGGGGGGTCTGCTGCATGGGCAACAGCAGACCCTCCATATCACCCTGCCCAGGCTCTGTAGCTTCAGCTTCACTGGAGAGGACACTCCAGCGTCATCGCAAGATGTCGATTCAACATGGGAGGAGACAGATACCATGTCACTCCCGAGTCGGACTGCACGGCCATTCTCGGCGGTGCAGATAGACTCTTAAGAAGCTACACCATCGTCTCTCAAGACGGACGGCTGCCGACGATATCCAGGCACCAACTCTGCAGCCTACCGAGCCCCGAAACTGCTTTGCAATGTAAATCACGTTTTTAGGAGAAAAGAGAAAACATCAAAATTCTAACCCTGGCCCTAAAAATGTCCTGCTGAGGTGGGTAAATAGTTTGTGGAGCTGTAGAAACATACTCAGGCCCCCTATGAACAAACCCTTGGCTTTCAAACATACGAGTCACATGGTTATTAACGGTCTGGTGTACACACTGCAGGGTCCTACCTGCTCACACATCTGACCCACAGACACCCACAGCTCCTCCTCTGGGGGACTAAGCAAATACATGACTGTCCTGCAGCTTTGGCTGACATCAGCACTTCTTTATTCTGAGTAGCTATGCCTCATATGGAAAAGGCAGGGAACAGGAACAGATTAGTTGACAGCCTACTATGTGCTAAATTCTATGTCAAGTGCTTTCACAAAGGTTGGTTCATCTTGTCTTCCCCAGGTAAGTCCCAGTTTAAAGATGAATGGCCTGTGGTAGAGGTGGGCTACACGACCACTTCCGCAGGTCCCAGAGCCTCCTCCTGCCACTCCACCACTGTGTGGTTCTGATGCTAACTGTAAGGGAAGAGCAGGCCATGGAGCACAGAAGCTCGTAACTTGTCTCCCGTGACCCTTGGGAGGAGTCTAGTCCCCAAAACAGAGTACAGGACTGGAGGCTGTGGCAGTCGGAGCATTGCAAGGAAGGCAGCTGCTCATGGCAGCGGGGTGGCCACACTGGTGAGCAGAGCCCCACCTGGAGGAGGGCTGGTGCAGGCACTGGGCAGAAATCCACGTGTGGTCAGCCAGAGGCAGCTGGGCGATCTCTTCAAGGAAGAGGGCCCAGCAGCCTCTCAGTTGGTAACTGCTGATGGTGAACTATGAGAAGTGGTGCAACCCACAGGTGAAAAGCTCGCTGCCTGGTTCAAAGGCTAATTCTATTCTTTACTAGCTGGGTGACCTTGACCACATTATTCCAACTCTGCCTCAATGCCCAATACCAGACTAAGGTTTCAAAGATGACTTAATGAATGCAAAGCACTTGGAAAGATACCTGGGACACAGAGAGAGGGTGAAAATTGTTAGATACTATGCACCAACTATTTTCTGAAGCAGACCCAAGACCCCAGAAAATTCTCTCAACTTTTGTGGGAAGGCTTGGAGCCCCCCAACAACAACCCCTCCCACAGAGTGTTCAGTGTTCTTTGTTCAGGGAGCGGGGTGCAGGGGAAGGAGGGGAACATCTGCTCTACACCCCAGGCAGAGCCTGACCCACGATCAGCAGCCTGTGGACTGTGTGATATCCCACAGTCTGTGACAAGATCCCCGATCTTTTCCCTAGGATTCAACACTGAGAAGACTCTCATGGTGGAAGTGGGTGCCTTCTCATCTGGTGCTTCTAAGAAAAAAACATTAAATCACTGAGGCTGAAATCTGCAAATTCCAGGGGAACATTCACCCCCCCTTTATGATTATAATAAAATGTTTGGGTGCTGCCAGAGGGTTTGCCATCCTCCAAACCAGTCCCTGGACCAGCCCCCTCACCCCCACCCCCACACCAGGGAGAACCACCCTTCTTACAGAAAACTTTCCCAGCATGGAGCCTACCAGCATTATCAGCTAGAGAACTGGTTTTCCTCTAAGACTATCATGGAGATTAATGGTTCAATTTGCAGCTGCTTAATGGTGTCCTAGGGACCCTCCCTCCTGCTGTTTGCCCCTGGGTTGGCCTCAGGCTTGCGGTTAATGGGGCAGGTAGAGAAGCCCTTTGTTTCCCCTTGACTGAGTGTGTTAACACTGATCGGTTACTCTACCAGGTCTCTTATGTCTTAATCTCAGTCCTGTTCTGATGGAATGTCCCTCTCCCACATGCTTCTATCAAGGCCAGGTATTGAATATCTAGAAACTGATAGCTTCAGTGAATGCCCAGCTTGTGTCTTCCAAGGATCCAGTCCTCTAGGAGGCAGATAGCTACAGCAAGCTTAAAACAATAAGAACATGCTTACCAGAATGGTTGCTATCTTTTGAAGTACTGATAACTCCGTCTGCACCTTTGCTAGGGACGTGAGAATTCATGAGATTAGAGGAGAAAGGGCTTTGTTTTGCTTGTTAGTTTCTCGGTAACCTCCTTCTTCCACCTTCCCCACCCATCTCTATACTTGTGTCAATCCTCTGTGCTCTACAGTTACTAAGACTCCTTTCATACTTCTTGTCCCTTTCAGTAAAATTCTTTTTCAGTGCCAGTGACATGATCATATACTTTTATCTGAGTCTGCCAAACAGAATCCAAACAATGGGGTACACAGAGGGTAGCAGTCTACTCCCTGGTGGCTGGTCTCCTTGCACAGGGATATAGGCCAGGGAGCCCAGGAGGCTTTGCTGGGACTCTGCTTCTGGCCCTGCGGTCTCCTCACAACCATTTATCTGCTGTATGGCAGAAAGGGGTTGGAGAGGGGTGGGGAAGGATTCTCCCTGGGCAGGGAAATAAAACAGAAAGTTCCCAGCCAGGTAATTCCTACCACTTCTACTGGGAAACTTCAGCTGGCTTTGCAGGAGGAATCACAGAGGGGATGGTACAGTTTGGCTGTTCGGTTTTCATGTTTCCTTTGGTGGCTGTTGGGTGCCTCTCATCATTTGAGATGGTGAGGATAATAGGACTCCTCCCTCACATCTTATTCCTAGGATACATGTGTTGGGAGACAAGTCTCTACAGTTCTCTCGCATTCTACATATCTTATTACCAAGCCATTGACTACCATGTGCTGTGGACAACCTTTACAAGCATGTTTGTATAGTGAATAGCCTTGGAGGACAGAGACAGTGTCTCTCTCCAGCACGTACTTCCCATTATAAAAGATTCCATTTCTCTAAACTCAGGTGCCATCTCCTGCAACACAATACACTCCATGTACAGGGTGTCATCTGGTGCTGTTATCACCCAGTGTGGACTGAGGCTCAAAGAACCAGTGCAAAAATGCTGATGCTCTCTGTCTCTTGCTTTTGCGGTGAGTGACAGACTGTCCTTCATCTGTGACTCAAGAGTCTCATGTCTTCTACCAGCATCCATGCAACTGTGGCAGACTAACTATGTAGCTTGCAAGTAGAGTGAAGTCTCAGGCCCTTCACAGTTCATGACAATATGTTATAACGACAGCAACTATCAAGCTATGTTTTAGCACACCTGGAAATAGGTAGTAGAAAGCAGGATCAAAAAAGTCACATAATGCATTCTTTTAATGAGGTAAGGACTCACCTCTCTGTCCCTTGGGCACTCCAACAAGTACCTGGCTTACCTAAGGTCGATATGGAGATGGTCCAGTGGCAAGATTCAGCTAATAGTCTATTTGGATCACGTGACAGAATCCATAATCAAGTGGCAGGACATAAGACCAGACTGTAGCTCTAAGCCAAGAGTGTTACTCCAAAAGTCACCTGGGCCCACCAGAGTCTTACATTCTGTTCATGCAAGGGTTTATTTCTACAGAATGTATATAAATCAAATAGCAATCATCTCTCCAATAAAAAATTATTTCTAACATTTCCCATAAGAATTAATGAATCACCTACAGCAGATCTAGATGGGCCTACTTGAAGTAGGCTTATAGCAACAGCCTCAGGGTGTAAACTCCTAATTTAAATTTTCAAATGCTATTTTACTGCTCCTGGAGTATGAATTCCTGATTGGGAGGTACTTCAGGGGTAGATTATACCCAAGGATTTGATTAAAGCCAACAAATCACACACAGTTTACACTGTCTGTTCAAGTATTTTAACTGGTCTTGGATATAAAATAAATCACAACACTTCAATAGAGGCATTTGGTTTTTTGGAGATACAGCTTCTGGGACACACAGTTCTTCCCTCTTTTCCTTCTCTGTGTTCTCTCCACCAAGAGAACACTTAGTTGGCTCTTCTCAGCTTGTAGGGCCAAGGATCTTTGGCACCAATGGCCACAGATGAGTAACAGGGGCAGACCCATGTGATGCAGTTAAGTTACACCCTTTAAATCCAGTTCAAAACCCTAATTATTCTTCCTCTGTGTCCTCCCTTCGAGTTGCCTAGCACCTTTGCTAGCCCCAGTTCTTGGCACACATTTATTCATACAATAAATATTTATTTAAACACCTGTAGACACTATGGTGGCTTAAGACCCTTCGTGCTACACAGTCAGCTTCTGTCTTCCAGTCCACACAGGTTCTTGCATCATTTGCTGGATATAAGTAGAGTCATAGCCCTTTTCTTTTGAACATTAAGTAACATTTAAGATCTTTATGATCTTGTCATATGGTAGCCTCCACGTGTACTACCAAGTACTCCTAGGCTATCCTAAGGCCATGGAATGGAAAGAATCACAGACCAAATTAACATGCTCATGCTGTGCAACTTATAAATTCACTTAAAACATATGGCAAGATATAAGGGGAACTAGGTGAGTTGTTTGCCTAGTAATGATTTTCCCTCCTATTTACAAAATCCCTCTTGAAATTTCAAGATAACATTTAAAATTTTGAAAAGAGCATATGTGTTTTTGAGTAAAATTTTCCCATTTATTTGACCTATTAAAACAAAAACTAATACTTCAACGTTCTCTGTGTGTTTGTGTTTATCGCCTACTGAGCAGTTTTCCAGAATGCAAGCAACCCTCAGTTATGATCCACTTTCATCTCTTACATTCATATTTACACTATGAATCAGTCTCTCAAAAGAGACAGAGATTTAAAGTGGGGCTTGGAAATTCCAAACTCTTAGAACTTTTAAAAACATATCTGCATTGTAAATTGAAGAAACAGTGAATCAGTTTTCGAGACAATGTTTAGAAACCTCGGTGGTTTCCAGCTAAGGACCTCCCCAACCCACTTGCATTTTGTGAGAACTAAGCTCCCCTTTCATCAAGGGGTCAGGCAATGTAACTTCTCTGTGTGATGACATGGACAGATAGAACCATTCAAATCTTATCTTTCGGATTTTGCTGAACTGCTCAGGTTGAAGAGTGTGTAACTTGAGCAAGGACAGACATCCTGAGCTTGAAACTTTTAAATAGCAAGGAAAAGATTGAGAACATTGTTGAGATGAGTAAGGGCTATCTTTTTAAAGCACTCATATGCTTAGGCAGCTCAAGGTACCATTAAACACAAAAATAATTTTTCAAGTTAAGTTTGGGCTGCTTCAAACAGAGCCTCTCTCCTAGTATTTGTCACTAATAAGTTTAGTCCCCAAATTAATGCAGATTATTTTTTAATTTAAATCTCACTATATGTGTATGCAGTAAGGAAGAGAGGTGAGTCCACCAAACTAGTGCTGACAAAATAATTAATTCCAGTAAAATTATAATGCCATTTTGTTTGCTCAAAGCCAATCTTTCAGCCACCTATGTGTGTGTAAAGAACATTATAAAGAGGGGAAAAATTTTGTTTTAGGCAAACAACAATTTTCACTTGAACTAAATTTAGTAATAATTGGTAAATGATAGTAAACATATGAATTTTACATATAAGAGAAATAGTTATGAGACTTAACTATTTTGTAAACCAATCGATCTTATACATTGAGTACATCTTTATCGTGAAAGTATTTTCCTTGGAAAATGGTTCTAATTGGTCTGCCATTGCTTGGCACCATGTTGGAATTCCTGTCGCAATTGTTTTTAGGGCCATTTTATGTGAAGAAAAGAACATCAGGATGTTATGATTAAGTCTTGTTTAATCACCTACTTTATTCACTGACTCTGACTGCTAAGGACTGTAGATGACTTGCAAGAATCATTTTACCTTCCAAGTACAGAGATTTAACACCTCTGAGTACATTCAGAGAAAATGCCAGAGTGGCAAGAGGACTTCAATATGCTTTGCTGTTACTTTGAAAGGCTAGCACTCTTTCGTTTGAAGGAACACGTTCCGGTGTGTTGGGCACGTAGGACAGGAAATGAGGTCCCTTGTCTCCATGCTGAGAATAAGGGCACATTCCCAGAGCAGTGGAGTCTTCTGCAGGGCGCTCCCCTTTCACAGGACAGTGGGACTGAGGAGTTACGGCGACCTTCCTGCCAGAGACCCTGCCACTGCAGAGCTAAGACACAACTGTCTGGGGTCTGAAGCCTGCTTCAAAAGAGGGTGTTCCCTGCAAAGTGGTTTTCTGGTCTTTTTTTTTTTTTTTTTTTTTTTTGCCTGTTTACTCACCATGCAAAGTAGAGCCCCAAGCCGGATGGGGCCCTGTATCCCCTCAGCACATGCTGGGGGCCCAAAGGAAACCCAGGCCCAATGAAAGAATAAGGTTACCCAGCACCTGGTGGCAGGTGGATCAAGTTTTCCTGAAGGCTAGAGAGCATGTTTCTCAATCTGCCATTAGTTATGGCAACAAAAAAGAAACACCTCGAGGAACTACTGAATAAGAAGAGCTTGTTAAAGCTTGAGCCAAAGTGTCACATCAGGGGTCAGGAAAGAGGCAAAATTGGTTTCTTTTGTTTTCAATCCACGGTAGCACTTAATTTACAACTGTCCCAAGGACTGGATAAGCCAGGTTCATTCAAAGCCTAAGCCCTGCCTCCATACAAATCTGTTCTTCATCGAGGGGTAAAGGAATCTTAAAGGCAGAATCCCAAAGGCAGACCCTGCACCAAAGTCTTCTCCTACCAGATTCTCGCTGATGATTTCTCAGTTTCTAGCTACCAGGGGAATTAGAATAGGGTTTTCTCCAAAGTCTTCCACCCCAGTCTACCCTCACCTATTCAAGGACTCTATTTCTCCTTCCTCCATCCCAATACTAATCATGTAAAATGTACCCCCTTTTTGGTGCAGTGGGAAAGGAATTCTGGGTCAAAGCCATCAGCGAGGCTAATCACACTGCCTTCCACAATTCAGTTAATCGGTCTCCGGCTTCCAGCACTAACCAGTCTCCTTCCATGTGTTCCACATTCCACCCCCACCCAGAGGATCACACTCCTTTCCAGCAAGTTCTTCCATTCCTACTCCAAGCCTAAGCTGAACTCTTTCTGTGCTTTCGTGCTCACAGAAAGCAAGGCCGCTCTGCTGGGCCACAGGTCCACTCCTAGGTTTTACCCTCCTGCAGCTTCCGCTCAGCCTCTGGGGCCCAAGCTGGACAACGTGCACTGGGCTGTGGCCCAGGAGCTCCCCCAGGCAGACTGCTGGGGAAGAGAGCAACTGCTGAGCCTCCCTGAACTGGCTCCTCCTCCCAACACACGCATCCTTCCTTCCACCCGATTAACAGTCCCTCATAAATTCTCCTTTCCAACTTCCTCAGTTTCTTTCTCCAGGAATAAGCCTTCAATATCCCCACCAGGAGCACTTCAAACCAATCCGGAGTCACTATCTATTCTATCTGATAGATAGCCAGTCTACCAATCCACCCACACAAAGACAGACACATGCAAATTAAGCCTATTTCCTGGTAGGTTTTAATTCTCAAAACATCCATTGATAAATATTGGTGGAGAAGCAAGCTCTGGATTTCCCTGCTGACCTGACAACATGCTAAAAAGCATTAAGACTAAGCCCTGATGATGGATATATCAGTAACTCAACAGGGCATCCCATAAACACTGGGATTATATTCATTTATTCCTCTGATTACCACTAAGTTCATGCTACCCCTTACCTCCCAATGCTGATCCTCCACTTTTCAAACACATTTGCCACATATTTCTCATCTTGACACCTATAGGCTGTACACTTGTTTCAATATCCTTTGACAACCCTACAACATATGGCTACTCTGGTTGTACAGACAGAGAAATGAAGCCTTTACCAGCCAGGTTTAGAGCCTACATTTACTCCAGACCTGCTACTCAAACATCAGTGTATGTCAGAAGCATCTGGGGAACCTGTTTTGAATGTAACAGTCCTGGGATTCTGAGAAAGGTTCTTAGAGAAACACTCCTATGCATGTCTTAGCTGTTTTACTCTATTGTAAATCTCTTGAGTCCTGGGGTTACTCCTTGTTCTTTTTGCACCTCCCATTGGCTTTAGCACAGTTTCCGTCATACAATGGGCCCTTCGTAGACTGAATAACACTGAAAAATGTCATTCCATTGAGGTTTAGTACTTAATATCACAAAGACTATGTTCCATTAACTCTCTAACGTTCTTGTGCCTGTCATAAGACTGATAAATAAGAAGCCGTTTTAAAAAGAAACAACTGGTGTGTATGAAGGAGTTATGTGTACAGTAATGATAAATTCATCCTCCCCCCATTGCCAGTGACTCTTCACCTAGTAAAACTGTGTGTGTGCAGCCTGATCATTAGCTTCTCTGCTGGAGTTAGTGAAATGTTAACTTCTAGCTAGCCATTAGTTGAGCATAGCAGATCACTTATCTACTTTCCCACTGCTTAATCTCAGTCCCCAAAATGTGCTTCTCACATTCCTTTAGAATGACCTGGCTTTAAAGCACAAGTGCCCAGTCCTTAAATGCAGCTCTCCCACTGAGGGATTTGTAGGTACCATTCCCCAAAGCCCTAAAAGAGTGAAAGGACTTATATAAATTCTCATTCCAGGGTTTGCTGGCTACTCCTGGCCAGAGGATGTGCAGGTGGGTTAACCCAGAAACACCAGCGTGCATTCCAGGCTCCAGATGACAAGAGGGAACCAACAGCCCTGTCTCAGAAGCATCACTGACGCCAGAGAAATGTTAACACTTGTATCTGCTTTTTATTTGATTTGGTTGTAATTCTTCAACTTCTATCAAAATTCTTACTCTCTAGTAATAGGTGGACATTTTAAGGATATCAATATGTTTGATTCTGATTTGTTTTTACTTTAAATTTAGAAGAACAATAGGACCTTGGGGAATTTCAAAATTTTAGTATGCATAGTTGAGCATTTTACCAAAAAGGTCCTAATACTTCTATGCAATGCATCACATTATATCAGAATTAAAGCTAATACCTATTGAATTAGCTGCGCCAGACACTGTTGTGAGCACTCTACATACACAGGGTGGGCCAAAAGAATGTTTACAGTTGTGAGTACCTGGAACACAGAGTTTACTCTTCTATTATTATTTATTAATTATTGTATTATTTTCCATGTGAACAATTGTAAACCTACTTTGGCCCCACCATGTACTGACCTGTGAAAACAAAAGAACATCCCTATTGGGAGATGCTACAATTATCCCCATTTAACAAATAAAGAAAATGAAGCTTAGAAAAAGTAGTAACAGGATATATTTATGCAGGGCAAGACTTCTGTGCGGCCTTTGCAATCACCTCCTAGTATATTCTAATGCAGAAAGGCAATCCAGACCAAAAGTCATTCCCCTGAGGGCTTCCTCCTATTCAAAATTTCCCATATGAAGATCAGAAAGAGTCTTTGGGAAGGCAAGTGCATTTTAAGTAAACTCAAGTTTTTGTTTTTTGTTTTTTTTTCAAGAAATTGCCACTGGTATTCTGAGTAGTACATTTCTTCATTGTTCAGGATTATCAGAATATTCAAAGATATCCTTAGCCTCCTTAGCCCAGGATATTAATTGCCAGTACCACCACATAATCATTGTACAGCCAAAAATATTGAAAAATATCTCCTGGGGATGCAGGACTTTTCCTGGATAGAATACCTTGGAGGGATGAGGGCAAAATTTTACCTTTAATCCTTTAAACCACATAATTTGGTTAAAACTCATGACCTCCCAAGAACAGCAAAAGAATGGAGTATAGACTGGCAACGCTTTGACAGGAGTCAGAGAAAGACCAGAGGTTGGTTGGATTCACCTGTCACATGAGTAATAGAAATGCTTGACATCCGTATATAAGGTACACAGGCAAGAACATGAGTGTGAAGGTCCGGAAGACCTGGCTTGGAATATGACAGTTTATCAGCACAAATTAATTACCTTCTCCAATACCTCGACTCCTCATCTGCAAAGTGAGGTGGTAATACCAACATCAGAGAATGAAATTAAATGAAATAGCTGATGTACATGTAATTAGAGCACCATACTAAGCAAAGACAGGGTCTAAATAAATTTGAATTCCCTTCCCCCTTTTCTCCCTGTGCCCCTGTGCCAGAGGTCAAAGATGTACTTTCTAGTCTTGGCCCTGCCAAATGACCTTGGCCATCTTCCTTTACACCTCGGGACCCCAGGTTCTGTGCCTGTAAGAAGAAATTAAATCAAAAGTTCTCAAAAGAAACTTAAGAGTCTAACACTCTGATCTGAAAGTTGTGGGGAGGCCGCAGGTAATAGAGAGCCATGAGCCAGGGCAGGAAGGCAGAAGTGTGAAAGAATGAGAAAAACCACAGGAGCAGACTCACCCCGGGGCCACCTGATTTCTAAGGACAAGACTGGCTCCGGGCCCCCTGAAAACTGGTCTAACTATGAGCATTAATTACTCCAATGTGAAAACAGAGGCCTTAATGAATATGTCCACTTAACTGGTCCTTGAATCCACTCCTTGAATCCAATCCTTGCACAGTCTTAATATCCTCTCGTCCCCTCCCCAGGCATCTGCTGCCCTCATGGTTTTTCTACCCTCAGTGCTATTCAAGTTCCAGTATTATCCTTTTCTCCCCTCCTGTGCCCACCCCAAGGACAGCACAGGACTGAGTCCAGTGAACCATGTCACTCCAAGATGG
The DNA here is from genome assembly GCF_987537825.1 of Furipterus horrens. Lineage (NCBI taxonomy): Eukaryota > Metazoa > Chordata > Mammalia > Chiroptera > Furipteridae > Furipterus > Furipterus horrens. The sequence goes on from NW_028327175.1 coordinate 46,592,678, forward strand.
GAATAACTGAGAACATCCCCCGGTCTGACCCGCTGTCTAGAGTGACCCCCTGAACCACCAGGGGGTCTGTCACAAGCTCTCTTCCTATTTGTGGCTTTCAGAACCAATCAGAAGGGTTGAGGCCAGTGGGGACTCCTGGAGACCTCTCTGCCCTGCCTGGCCCTTGAGTCACACAATAAGATCATTAGCCTGATCAAAAGAGAGCTAATGAATCACCTCGCTCAACAACACCTCCCACAGCCATCCCTGCTCCACGAAGGGAACCAAACTTTTGCCACCCGGAAGCTGCCCTGTGGAATATTGATTTTAAGCTCCTTATTTAGAAAGAAGATTTAGAAAGGACCTTTGACTTTCCCTGTTTCCACTCCAGGGAAGTCAGATAGAAAAACCTGCTTCAGGGAAAAAAAAAAAAAAGAATCTTAGGATGTTTGCTTTAGACTAATTTGAATGAAGTATGGTAAATAACGGGGCTTCAGATAGGGTCTGGTAGCTAGGTACCCCAGGTGTCCCATTGTTTCCGAGTAGCTTCCCAAGGACGTGCCTGCCTGTGTGTGTTCTGCTCTTCCTCAGCTACCTGCAAATCGCCCGCTCCCACTTCTGACATCTAAGTCCCGTGCTCCCTTTCTTTGTTACACAAACTGTCACATATACGCAAAGCTGCCTCAGCTGTTTATGTGAACTCCCCAAGCACATGTATTAAAAGTTTGATTTTCTCCTGTTCATCTGTCTCTGTTAGTTTGATTATCAGCCCAGCTAGAAGTACTTCAAAGGTGGGAGGGAAAGTATTCATTCTCTTTCAGCCCCCTCTTCCACCAAGCAGAGGCTTCGTGGCCCTGCTCACTGTGGGACACCTCCTTTCCTCGGACACTTCTTACTTTGTTCACATGGGGAAATGCCCAAGAAGTCATGGTGAAGAGGGGAAGGACTGAAGCAGCCCACTGTCATTCCAAATCTCCAGTGGTGAGTGAAGGCCACAGCCCACAGCCCTGGGACAGACAAGCTCCCAATGCGAACACAGGCTTCACCACTGCTAAGAGCCCAGATCTCTGAGACTAGCTGGGCACTGAGGGGGTGAATCCCGGCTCGGCCCCCTGTGAGCCTGGAGGAAGTTTCTGGTAAGGAGTTATTTAATTACACAAGCATTTCCGAGGTTCTCAGGCAGTGTGAACCCCCAGGCTACCTGGGCTGCCAGGAGGCCTGAGGTTCAATTAGTGCACCCCTGCCACTGACAGGGAAGGAACGAGCCCAGGGCAGCAGAGATGACTTGCCCAGTACCGCAGTTAGGGCAGAGCGAGGACCTGCATCGGGCCCAGGGCCCCAATCCGGCGCCAGCATAACCTCATTGGCAGAAGCCAGGAAAACTAGCGGCCACCCTTGTGCTCACAACGCCACACTGGGCCTGAGACAAGCAGGCAGCAAGCCTAGAGATAAATATTACATGTAAAGTTCTTCCTCAGTCTTCTTTTGGTCACCAGTTTTCAAGGGAATTTTATTCCTTTGGTAAAGTCTGAGAATGTTTGAGGCTGACAGGTCACTTGTTTTCAGTGGTCTGGCAACAAGAATTGCTAGTGGAAGGGGTGGGGTAGATAAATAAGGAGGAGGTGGAGGAAGGGGGGGAAAGGAGTGGGTCAGGGAAAGGGGGAGAGGAGAAAGAGGAGGTGGGGGAGGAGGAGAAAGGCAAACATGTAGTGTTTGCTCTGTACTTTCCATGTGTCATACACTTCAGAGCCACTAACTCATTTAATCCTCACAACTTCAGGAACCACTAAAAAGAAGAAACATATTTCTATTTTACAAATAAAGGTATGAGGCAAAGAGAAGTAAGAGTAGCTTGGCCAAATCATACAGCTAGGTAGGTTCCATTACAAACGAAAATTTGGTGGACTGCTCAGCTCATCAAAGTGTTACAGAACCCCTGGGCTGCTCCAATTGAAAACAAATCCACGGGCTCTTTAGTTAGGGGTCCGATTGCCCGCCTCCAGAATTACAACTCTTAATACTTCAGTTGAGTGAAAAGAAAATTGTTTATTTAACAGTTACACATATCCTTGCCTCCCCCCTACCAAACCTAGCCAGTTTTAGGAAGGTCAGAAACACCGTTTCCCTACTTCCCAAACACAGTTCAGCTTTACCAGCGGCTGCCAATCATTCAATCTGATTGGGGAGGTCCTTTCTGTGCTGTGGTGCCCTTCAGCTCTCAATACAAAACCGCCAGATTCTCAGCCTCCTTGCAAACTGTCTTCTTTCTGTAAACCGCGTGGATCTCCTCTCCTTCTCCAGAGCACCCCTGCAAACACCCGCCAGCGAGGAAGACAGCCCCAGGACGCGCTGCCCCCCTAAAGTGTTCGCAGCTGCCTGTATATCCCTGACCGGGTCCTCTGACGCAGTGGGTGTTGCCAACAGTTCTGACCATTCACAAAACCCCACATAGGCTCTGTGTGCTTTCCATACCGTCCCCTGGTTCAAGACTCCTCTCATCCACTTGAGGCCTTGGAAGCACCCAAGCAATTTTGCATAATGAAAGACACCAGCCATCAGCCTCAGGTGTGTGGAGGCATTCTGAAAGCTGCTTCCTTCTCCCCATCCCCCAGCCGCAAATTCTGGGGATTTTTGGACTCCCCTGTTTCTGTAACAAAAGGACACTTATAATTACTTATTTAAACCCATTTCAGGGAGCTTCAGTATTCCTATACCATCAGGAAAAGGAGCTTTCTAGAATTATGTTTACTCCAGAAGAGTTGAACATTTGAGTCCATTTTGCAGCCTGCTCAGAGACCCTTAGTTTTCTGATTCCCCAAAAAATAGCCACCAGGTAAAAGCCAGAATTCCTCAGCTGCAGCTGCTCACAAGGCACCTCTAAAGCACGACCCCTCCCTACGTCGCACATGTGCCATGCAGGGAAAAGCCATGCTCCTCAGTCGTTACACAGGAGAACAGTTTTTAACATAATTCCTGTTGAGTTCAATTTTTCAGCTGTTTTAGACTTGAATAGGCACGCTGATTTCAAAATTGCAGTTAGTTTTCTTCTATCACATCAAGTTTTTTCTGTACAGCTTATCTTAACGTGACCGCTCTAGGCTGAATCGAGCCTGGATCGAGGGAAGCACTAGTGCTCTCCTATTGGCTGAGAGCCAACCTCCCTCAAGTGGGGAGGGGTGGGGGATGACCTTGGAGACCAATAACAGGTTCATACTTGTCTAGGCTATTCAGTTCCACATGAGACAGTGTGGTGAGAGGTTGTGTGCCGCTCTATATAGTGAATCATATTCCAAAGTGTAGTCCGAGTTCTTGTTTGTATACAAGGAGTTAGCAGAATTTATTTTTTTATTTACATACATACTTATTTCCTTTCCTTCAGACAATGTCTGCCTCTGCTATTTCTCATCATAAGTGCCTAAACAACCTGATTCATTTTGTTCTATCTGTGGCATTTTCGCCATTCCCAGTCAAAGGACAAACATCAGCACATTTCTCAGGCAAGTTTATTTTGCACATTTTAAAGTAAAAATGGGTGATCAAGATATGTCTTGGGCCCCTCACAAGGTGTGCAAGCAGTGTGTCAAGAGTTTATAGACGTGGACGAAGGGAACACGTGATAAATTGCCATTTGGTATACCTATGGTTTGGCAAGAGCCCAGAGATCATTCAAGTGACTGTTACTTTTGTATAGTGAAAACGTCAGGATAGAACAAGAAAAATACATGTAAAATAGAGTATCCCATTCTACCACCAGCTATATGCCCAGTGCCTCATTCAGCTGAAATCCCAGTGCCAGTTTTCATTAAACTACCCTCTTTCAAAAAAAAGGAGTATGGTGAATAACTAAGTGACAGCAATGATGAAGATCTTGAAATTGAAGATGACTCAGTTCATAAGGAATTTGATCAGCATGAGTTGAATGATTTGGCACGAGATTTGGGACTATCCAAACAGGCTTCAGAACTCCTAGCATCAAGACTGCATGAGAAAAACTTGCTTGAAAAGGAGCAAAGATATCCTACTTTCGCTCAAGAGAAAGGGCATTTCTGCAGTACTTTTGAAATGACAGAGGCTTTGTGTATTGCCATAACATACATGGTTTAATGGAGGAATTGGGAATTCCAATCTAGAACGCAGTTGAATGGCGACCGTTCATCAATAGCTCAAAGCAGAGCTTGAAGTGTGTCCTCCTCCACAATGGCAATTTATTTGATGCAGTCCCAATTGGCTATTCAGTTTGTTTTCACGAAGAATATGAAGACATAAAGAGAGTCATTGATCTGTTGCAATATCACAAGCACAGTTGGATCATCTGTGTTGACCTTAAAATGGTCTGCTTCCTTCTGGGTCAGCAATGCGGATACACCAAGTATCCCTGTTTTCTGTGTATGTGGGACAGCAGAGCTTGTGAGAAGCATTGGGTGGAGTCGAATTGGCCTCCAAGATCTGACCTCAAACCTGGTGATTCAAACATTCTACATGAGCCACTTGTTGACAGAAAGAACACTATATTCCCACCTCTGCACATAAAACTGGGTCTCATGAAGCAATCTGTTAAAGCTTTGCCAACTGAAGGAGACTGTTTCAAGTATCTCATTTTGGCATTTCCTAGCCTGTCATTTGAAAAGATAAAATACCTTAATATGTAAGTTTGGTAGCAGAACTTCACTACTTGTACACAATTTGACTTACAGTAACAATATATAGCCTTTATATGAATAAAATAACTCTAAATAAACAGTCTATTCAGGTAATTTTTTCTTTATTTTCCTTTGTATCTATTTTTTGTATGATTTTTGGGACAAAAGGAGGGTATCCTGTACCTTAAAAAGTTGATGTGATAGAGAAAAACTGGGGTCATTTTTTGAATTCAGATGCTAAAAGTTAGTCAAAAACAAGTGTCAGATCTAACTCAATGAAAATCGTGTTCCCCAGAGTTATTTTAGTGGAGACAGGTCTCTTTCTGAGACCCTGAATTCCTCTCTGGTGTTTTCTGTTTGTGTGTCTTGATTGTTTATGAAGGATACTAAATTTAAGATAAAAATGGCCAGTACAGAAAGAAATGTGGTTTTACTTTTTTTTTGTCAGTTCAAAAAAAAAAAAAAAAAATCTGCCATCTACAAAGTAGGTGATGGGTGTTTAGTCTCTTCTAAAAGGTTAGTAAATGTCCTCTTAAAAACTGCAGAGCACAGAGAGGAATTCACACTTTAACCCTGGACCTCAAATTGCAGTATTAAGTGAAATTAAATAATAAGTATTCCAACAAATATGCTAATGAATGCTGCTGAGCCAGAGCCTCCCTATTCACCTCCACCCTCTTCCCCTTCACTCCCTATTAGCATCACACTTTGCTCTTCATCAGAGGAAAACAACCACAATAAAAGCCTTGTTTCTGATAAGAGTATCTGTCACTGACAAAGAAGAAGCAATGCGCTTTTTATTGAGTCCACCCCCTTAATGAGCAACACACAAAAGATCATTAATTACAAGCCATCTCTGACCCAGACCTACAGACACATTTGCATTTCTAAAAGCTCCACTCAGCCCTTTTGAAAGGCTTGTCCTGGTTTTTGTCAGGCTGGGCAGGAAATGGCTGCACCCAAAGGCACCGCCAGCATTAACTCTAGTTGGGTCTCAGGGCCCAGGCACCTGGGGAAGGGTGTTCATAGGCAAGGAAGCACAGTCTGAAAAAACAAATGTCAGCCGGGAAAAGTGGGGAAATTCCTGCCTCTTGTGCATTTGTGTCACTGCGCCAACACCACCCAAACCAAGAATTTTGCTGAGTTTTGCGACTGTGTACGAATGAAAAGAAAAAGGAAATGTCTTATTTAGCATAGCTCTGCTCTCCTTGGGAGATATGGATTAACTTGTCGAACTGAAACAACTTATTGAAACCACTTCTTCAGATGTGCTTTGTGGGCTCAACACACTGAGACGATCCTCATGTTTATATTTCACATGACATGACACAAAGTCTTGTAAGATCACTTGTTTCAAAAGAACAGTGTGGGCAGGCCTGTTTTCCACAGTGCAAGGGATGTGCTGCATGTTTTACAAGGCTAGAGGACGCAATGTACAGGACTCCTAATCACACTTTCAATTTGGAAATAGATGGGGGTGGAGCAGTGGGGGAAGGAACCTACCTGGTGTGTGTGTGGGGGGGGGTGGATGAACACGTCATATGTCAGCATGGGAACGTGAATGAAAACGACAATGAGGTACCACTACACACCTATTAGAATGACTAAAATCCAGAACACTGACAACACCAGATACCAGCAAGGATGCGGAACAACAGGAGCTCATTCATGGCTCAAGGAGATGTAAAATGGTACAGCCCCATTGGGAGAGAGTTTGGCAATTACTTATCACATTAAACATACTATTGCCATATGACCCGGCAACTGTGTTCCTTGGTACTTACCCAAAGGAGTTAAAAGGTTATGTGTAAGAAAAACCTACACAGGGTATTTATGACAGCTTTATTCATAAGTGCCACAACCTGGAAACAACCAAGATGTCCCTTACTGGTGAATGGACAAACTGCTACATTCAGACAATGGAACGTTATTCAGCACTAAAAAGAAATGAGACATCAAGCCAAGAAAAGACACGAAGGAACCTTAAATGCATACTGCTAAGTGAAATAAACCAATCTGAAAAGGCTACACGCTGCATGAATCCAACTATATGACATTCTGGAAAAGGCAAAACTATGGAGACAGTGAAAAAGATAAATAGTTTTTCAGGCTTGGTGTGGGGGGTGGCGTTTAATAGGTGGAGCAGAGAGGATTTTTATAGCAGTGAAACTATTCTGTAAGATAATATAATGATGAATACATGTTGTTATACATTTGTCCAAACCCATGGAATGTACAACACCAAGAATGAACCCTAATGTAAATTATACACTTTGATGATAACAATGTGTTAATGTAGGTTCATCCTATGTAACAAATGTACCACTGTGGTGGGAGAATGCTCATAATGGGGGTGGCTATGCATGTGTAAGGGCAGGAGGTGTGTAAGAAGTCTCTGTACATTCTTCTCAATTTTGCTGTGAACCTAAAACTGTCCTTAAAAAGTAAAGTCTTAACAAAAGAAAAATGTAAAGCCTTTCAGACTTACGTCAGGAGAACATTTTTCCTAGGTTTAACAGGAACACTGTCATAGACTGAGGCAGAAACAGCAATTGAACAACAGCCATGAGAAATTATATATACTATATAAACCCAAAAATAGCATGAGGCTCACAGAAATGCATGCCACTGTACAGGTAAACTGCGGGCCACCTAAAGCAGTCTGGATGACTGAGATGTGGAAGGAATTCTCACCCTCAAATACAACAGAACACAAAACACGTGGAGGTACTGAGCAGAGGAATTAAGAGCACAGGCTGGATGTGGATGATTTGCTTTGGGCGAATTGCTTAAACCTTGCTAAGTCTTAGGTTCCTCATCTACAAAATGAAAATAATACAGTTAACTCCTGAGGCTGTTGGTAGGATTAAGTGAGATCATGTGCTAACAAATATTCATTACATCTAAACTATTAATCATAATGATCTTGATGAAATAAAATAATCCAAGCAATAAAAAAAAGTGAGCTCACAAAGGAATTGATTCAGGTTGGACAGCGTCAGGACATCACCCTCAGTTTGCCCCTCCTGCCAAGGCAGGGATTCTTATATACACAGTCTGTTCCCTTAGACCAACTTGGCACCAATCAATCTATTACTAACAGGATGTTGCTTCTACATAGCCTTCACACTCCCTGAAATTAATGCAAAATCTTGTGCATAGGAGCATTCTTTCACAAAAGGAGTACATAGTTTTCTTAAGATTCTCAGAGGAGTCTGGCATCTCCCCAAAATTAGGAATCACTGCCCTAAGGTACAGCAAACTCTTATTCTGAGTCTTGTTTTCAAATCTAAATGTACACAAAACTCCCTTTCTTCTTCCCCTTTCAGTTCAGCCAACACATGCTGCACATTTCAAAAGAATTTCACTAAGAATCTAAGGAGAAATTAGAAAGGGAAATAAAGCACATACAAAAAAAAGGAACATCAAAGTATAGTGCCCCTCACTGATTCTAAGACAGTCCTGTCGCATGTAGGCTGGGCCTGTTTGCAGGTGTGTGGGCCCAGATTCCCTCCTTCACAGCCCCTCTCTTTTGTCCCTTGGAATATTCACTGCTTTCTTTTGTTTAAACATGGATTTCTTTTACAGAATACACCATCTGCTTGGGTTTTTTCATATAGCTACATACCATTGCTTCCCCCTTAACAAAACTTCTAAAGGAGAATTTACTAATGACTCAAAGGGGGTGGGAATTATTCAATCACTTGATAACTAGATGACTAGGAAGAGATGCGAAGGAGATTAGAGAGAATTTGGGGAGAACCAGAAAAGGAAAAGAAAAATCATGTTAGATCCCTATTCTGTCAACAAAAATCTTTTTCACTGAACAAGCACACCATTATCAGTCATTGAGTCCTTAACATTAATAATGAGGTTTAGAGAATTTCCTGCATAATTTTCTTTTTCTCAGGGAACGATCAAAGGTAGGTAAGGCATACAAAGATATTAGATTTATTAGATCCCTGAATATGCTCTTTTCCTTCCTCTATCAGGAAGTCTGAAAGGGGAGGGTGGGGAAGTAAGCATGAAGAATAGGGAAGCTTCTGAAATCCACTCACATCTAATTCACAAACATTGAGCTCTTCAGACTAGGCTCTAGAAAATATAAAAATGTATAAGGCCATGCTTCACTGGAGAGGACACTCCAGCGTCATCGCAAGATGTCGATTCAACACGGGAGGAGACAGATACCCTGTCACTCCCGAGTTGGACTGCACAGCCATTCTCGGCGGTGCAGATAGACTCTTAAGAAGCTACACCATCGTCTCTCGAGACGGACGGCTCCCGACCGACCGACCGATAAGGCCATATCTTCAAGCTCTTAATCTAGGGAAAGATATAAATGATAAGCAAATATCATTCAAAGTAATAAGCATGTTAATAGTGTGATGAGGAGCTAAAAGGATAAGGTTGGAGAAAACACACCTCAAATTGAAGACAAGACTCCCCTGATTTAAAATTATTTCTGGGATCTGCCCTTTCCTATCTACAGCTACCCCGTGTTCCTGCTAGATCAATAGGCCAAAGTTGACATGAAAAACTTTTCTGGGATCAAAGTATTTTATGCTAAAGTCCAGAGAAGAGGCCCCCTCAACATTTTAATTATAGGACAGTGACTTCTTTCCTTTCCCAAGAAATAATAAAGAAAAGGAGAGGGTTTTCCCCCCATAGATTGAGCTGTTGCAACTGCTGTCTTTCCCTTTGCTTCTGGAATGCTTTCTTCTACAAAACTCAGAAGCTGTGACACAGAAACTGCTTTGCCAGAGTGTAAAGAGCTTTCATAAAGGTGGGAGAACTATGGGCACACAGTCCAGTTCCCTAGACCAACTTGGCACCAATCAATTCATTACTAACAGGATGTTACTTTTTTTTTTTTTTTTTTTTGTCATTTTAAGGTTCTTTCTTATTGTTATTCTATTAGAGTTGTCGCAAGTTTTTCCCTTGGACCTCTTTTGCCCATCCCACCCTTGATTCCCACAGTCAATTCCCATCCTGTTGTCCATGTTCATGGGTTATTCATACATGCTTTTTAACTAGTCCACGCCCCTTCTTTCCGCCATTACCCCTTTCCCCCCTCCCCTCTGGTCACTGTCAGTTTGTTCCATGTTTCCAGGCCTATGGTTCTATTTTATTTGTTAGTTTATTTCATTCATTAGATTCCTCTTATAGATGAGATCATATGGTATTTGTCTTTCACCACCTGGCTTATTTCATTTAGCATAATACTCTTCAGTTCCATCCGTGCTGTCACAAAAGGTAGGAGTTCCTTCTTTCTTTCTGCTGTGAAGTATTCCATTGCGTAAATGTACCACAGTTTTTTAATCCATTCATCTACAGATGGGCACTTAGGCTGTTTCCAGCACTTGGCTATTATAAATAGCACTGCTATGAATGTAGGGGTGCATAGGTCCTTTTGAATTGGTGTTTCAGGATTCTTAGGGTATAATCCCAGCAGTGTAATTGCAGGATCAAAAGGCAGTTCCATTTTTAGTTTTTTGAGGAAATTCCATACTGTTTTCCACAGTGGCTGCTCCAGTCTGCATTCCCACCAACAGTGCAGTAGGGTTCCCTTTTCTCCACATCCTCGCCAGCACTTGTTGTTTGTTGATTTGTTGATGATGGCCATTCTGACTGGTGTGAGGTGGTATTTCATTGTGGTTTTAATTTGCATCTCTCTGATGGCTGGTGATGTTGAGTATCCTTTCATATGACTATGGGCCCTCTGTATGTCCTCCATAGAGAAGTGTCTATTCACGTAATTTACCCATTTTTAAATTGGATTGTTTGAGTTGTATGAGTTCTTAATATATTTTGGAGATCAAATCTTTATCTGAGGTATCATTGGCAAATACAGTGTATGTTCTCCATACAGTCAGTTCCCTTTTTCATTTTGGTGATGGTTTCTTTAGCCATGCAGAGCTTTTTAATTTGATACAGTCCCATTTGATGTAATCCCATTTGTTTGTTTTTTTTCCTTTATTTCCCTTGCCCTGGGAGACATATTAGAAAAATATTGCTATGTGGGATATCTGAAATTTGTCCTCTAGGATTTTTATGGTGTTGAAACAGAACCTCAGGGTATTCAGTTACGAGGGGCTTGATTGCCCATTGCCAAAAAAAGTGTAACTCCCAATACCAAAGTTTGGTGAAAAGGAAAGGAATTGTTTACTTAAAGGTTATACAGATTTAGATTAATGGAGGGTCCCTTTAAAACACTCACAAGCATATAGTCCTGCATCCCTCTGCCAAACCAGGCCAGTTTCAGAACAGGAAAATCAGAGGTACCATTTCCCTCTAGGAAAATAGAGGTCCATGGCTTCATATTTCCCAGACACAGTTCAGCTCTACTGGCAGCTCCCGTTCATTCACGCCTGACTGGGGAGGTTTCTGCCCATGTCTCAGTGTTTTTCAGCTTTTAATTCAGAACCATATAGCAACCTCTTACACATCTGACCTCATGGAGGGCTGGTGAGGTGCTTTTGCTCTCATTCAAACAATGTGGCTCTCTCTTGCTTAATGGCTGCCACCTTATTTTTAAATCCCTGACCGTGGCCTGTGACACAGTCGGTGTGTTGAACAGTCCTGGCCACTGGCAGAATCTCACACAGACCCCAGAAGCTTTTTCTGTCACCATTCTATGGTGAAAACCCCTCCTATCTCCTTGGTGCCAGGCAGCAGCCACAAGCATCTGCATAACTAAGAAACTAGGTGCCTCTTAGGAAAATGGCTATGTTCCACTGAGTCCCATTTCCCAAATTTTGGGGCTTCTGGACACTCTTACAGTGTCATGACTTATATTTAAGTCTTTTATCCATTTTGTGTTTATTCTGATATATGATGTAAATTGGTGATCTAGCTTCATGTTTTTGCCAGTCCAGTTCTCCCAACACCATTTATTAAAGAGGCTATTTTTACTCCATTGTATGCCCCTGCCCACTTTGTCAAATATTAATTGACCATAGAGACATGGATTGATTTCTGGGCTCTGTATTTTGTTCCATGAATCTATGTCTTTGTTCTTATGCCAGTACCAGACCGTTTTGATTACAGTGGCCTTGTAGTATAGTTTGATATCAGGCATTGTGATCCCGCCTGCTTTGTTTTTTTTTTCTCAAGATTGCTGAGGCTCTATTTGGGGTTTTTGTTTTTTGTTTTTTGTTTTTTGTTTTGTTTTGTTTTTGTATTTTTGGGTGGTTTTTTTTTTTTTTTTTGGTTCCATATAAATTTTTGAAGTACTTGTTCTAGATCTGTGAAATATGCCATTGGTATTTTAATAGGAATTGCATTGAATCTAAAAATTGTTTTGGGTAGTATGGACTTTTAACGATGTTAATTCTTCCAATCCATGAACTTAATATATGCTTCCATTTATTTCTATCTTCTTCAATTCCTTTCATCAGTGTTCTATAGTTTTCCAAGTACAGGTCTTTTACTTCCTTGGTTAAATTTATTCCTGAGTACTTTATTTTTCTTGTTGTTATAGTAAATGGGATTTTTTCCCTAGAATGTTGGTATACAAAAATGCCATTTATTTCTGAATATTGACTTTGTATCTGCTATGTTATCAAAATCACTTATCAGGTCAAGAAGTTTTTTGGTGGGGACTATATGGTTTTCTATATACACTATGATGTCATCTGCAAATAATGACAGTTTTACTTCCTCCTTTGCAATTCGGATGCCTTTTATTTCTTTTTCTTGTCTGATCACTGTGGCTAGAACACCCTTGTCTTGTTCCTGATCTTAAAAGGAAAGCTTTTAGTTTTCACTCTTTGAGTATGATGTTGACTCTAGGTTTCTCTTATATGGCCTTTATTATGTTGAGGGTATGCTCCCTCTATTCCCACTTTGCTGAGTGTTTTTATCTAAGTGGGTGGTGTACTTTATCAAATGCTTTTTCTGCATCTATTGATATGGTCACATGACTTTTGTTCTTCATTTTGTTATATTTTTCGATTTGGGAATGTTGTACCATTGCTGCATTTCTGGGATGAATCCCACTTGATCATGGTGTATGACTTTTTAAATGTATTGCTGAATTTGGATTGCCAATATTTTGTTGAGGATTTTAGCACCTATGTTCATCAGAGATATTGGCCTGTAGTTTTCTTTCTTTGTTGTGTCTACCTGGTTTTGGAATTAGGATGATACTGGCCTCATAAAAAGAGTTTGGGAGTCTTCTCTCTTCTTAAATTTTTTGGAATAGATTGAGGATAGAAGTTAGTTCTTATTTAAATGTTTGGTAAAATTCACCTGTGAAGATATTCTGTCCAAGGTTTTTGTGTGCCAGGAGTTTTTTATTACTGTTCAATTTCACTAGTTGTTATCGGTCTATTCAGGCTTTCTGCTTCTTCTTGATTCAGTTTTGGAAGATTGTAGGTTTCTAGAAATTTGTTCATTTCACCCAGGTTGTCCAATTTCTTGGCATATAGTTATTTGTAGTAGTTTCTTACAATCCTTTGTATTTCTGTGTTATCAGTGGTAACTTCTCTTTCATTTCTGATTTTATTTATTTGGGTCCTCTCTCTTTTTTTCTATATGAGCTTTGTCAATTATGTTTCTTTTCAAAGAACCAGCTCCTGGATTCATTGATCCTTTGAATTCTTCTCTGATCTTGATTATTTACTTCCTTCTACTCACTCTGGGCTTTGTTTGTTGTTGTTCTTCTAGCTCTCATAGATATAAGGTAAAGCTGTTCATCTGATATTTTCCTGTCATCTTTAGGTAGGCCTGTTTTGCTATGAACTTCCCTTTCAAGACTGCCTTAGCTGTGTTCCATTGGTTTTGAGTTGTTGTGTGTTCATTTTCATTTGTTTCCATTCATTATTTAATAACATGTTATTCAGTCTCTATGTATTTGAATGTTTTTGAGTTTTTTCCTTGAGGTTACTTTCTAGTGTCAAGCCATTGTGATCCAAGAAGATGCTTGATATGATTTTAATCTTCTTGAACTTGTTGAGGCTTGTTTTGTGTCCTACCTTGTGGTCTATCTTTGAAAATATTCCATATGCATTTGAAAATAATGTATATTTTGCTTCTTTGGGGTGAAAAATCCTGTATATATCAATTAAGCCCATTTGATCTAGAGTGTAGTTCAATGCCATAATATCCTTATTTTTTGTTTAGAAGACCTATCTATTGTTAACAGTGTGGTGTTAAAATCCCCTACACTGACTGTGCTGCTGTCAATATATTTCTTGAAGTCCTCCAATGTTTCCCTTATATATTTAGGTGCTTCTATGTTGGCTGCATATATGTTTACAAGGGTTATATCCTCTTCTTGGACTACTCCTTTTAGTGACCTTCTTTGTCTGTTTTTATGGCCTTTGTTTTAAAGTCCATTTTGTCTGATATAAGTATTGCTACCCCAGCTTTTTTTTTTTTTTTTTTTCCATGTCCAGTTGCCTGGAATACTTTTTTCTATACCTTCACTTTCTGCTTATATAGATCTTTGGTCCTGAGGAGGGTCTCTTGTAGACAGCATATACGCAGGTAGTGTTTTCTTATCCATTCAGCTACCCTATGTCTTTTGATTGGAGCATTTAACCCATTTACATTTAAGGTTATAATTGATAGCTACTTATTCATTGCCATTTATTCCATTTCTGTATTCCTCTCTCTCTCTCTATGTCTCTCTCTACAATAAAGTAAAATGATTTTGAGAGGATAGAGGGAGGAGAAAAAATAAGATTAAGGAACAGGATCTAGGCTAAGAAAGGGAAAAAATAAAATTTCAAACTCAAACGCAAGGGCAGGAGAAAAGCAAAATGGAGTAAGACAGGGGGTGAGTTTTTGAATTAAAGAAAAGAAAAGTGAACAAATAGGAATAGGAATACAGTTGAAGAAAAATATTAGTAACCTCAATATCCATGCCAATCAAGCCACAATTAATAAAGGTAGAAAGAAAATAAGAATGTTATAAGAAAGGTAAAATTACTGAGCTTACTGAAGGTTGGAAGAATGATTTTGAAAGGGTGGAGGAAGGAGAAATAGTAAGAGTAAGAAATAGGGGCTCTGGCTGAGTTGCTCAGTGGGTTAGAGCATCAAACCAATATGCCAAGATATAGGTTTGATCCCCGGCCAGGGCACATATAAGAATGAACTAATGTATGCATAAATAAGCGGAACAATAAATCAATGTTTCCTTCTCTTTCTCTTCCCCCTTCTCGCTCTCTAAAAATCAATAAATAAAAATACTTAAAGAAATAGGAACAAGGCATAGAAAGGGGGAAAATAATTATTTATAATGTATTTATAATGAAAGTAAGAAAGGGCAGGAAGAAGGCAAAATGGAGTAAGATAAGGGAAGGGTACTATGTGAGATTTGACATAAAAATCTAAATAAAAAGAACGAAAAATAAAAGACAAAAATTGTGAATTAATTGGAATACACTTGAAGAAAGAGAAGAAATATTAAAGGGTTACACAAGAGAAAAAAGCATATCGCAAATTCTAAAGAAGAACAAGGTGGAATTCATCTCAGCAGAGTTTGGTGTTTGCCTTCTGTTTTCTCCTTCTGTGACCTCCTCTGGATTTTTATCACCTCAAGGTTCAGGGATGGGTCGTTCAACTGCTAGCAGCACCACATGTACCACCTTCATCTGCTTCTAGAGGGGGCTTCTATTGTGATCAGGATGGTGGGATACCTGGGTCTTCCCTGGGAGGTGCTATTCAGTCTTCTGGTAAAATTATGGTTGTGTTCTTCTGCCTCAGTCCCACCTGTCTTGGTCTGTCCCACTTTATTCCCAATTCTAAACCAAAACTGTTCTCTCTACCCTCACAGGAACCTCACTGAGTGAGTCATTGAAAGATAGAAACCTTGCCCTGACCCGTGTGGCTCAGTTGGTTGGATGTCAGCCTGCAAAGCTAAGGGTCACTGGTTCAATTCCTGGTCAGGACACATGCCTGCATTGCGGGTTCAGTCCCTGATTGGATCACATGTGAGAGACAATTGATTGATGTTTCTCTGTCACATCCATGTTTCTCTCCCTCTCTTTCTCCCTCCCTTCCCCTGTCTCTAAAAATAAATAAATAATTTTTTTAAAAAAGATATAGAAACCTTGAGAGACAACAGGTGTGGGTAAGGGAAAAGGAACAAAACAGGCCGATTCCAAGGTCCACCAGAGGGGTAAAATGACCCTAGGAAACTGTTACATTACCAGGAGGCCCCGCTTCTCACACCTTACCAAAATGAATTTCAAACAACTTACTTAAAAATAGTAACTTGCCAGAAATGACTTTTGGACTGCTTTACTAACCAGCACCCTCCCCCCTTTTTTTTTATTGATTGATTTTAAAGAGAGATGAACATTGATTTGTTGTTCCACTTATGGGTACATTAATTGGTTGACTTTTGTATGTGCCCTGACCAGGGATCAAACCTATAACCCTGGTGTATCAGGACAATGCTCTAACCAACTGAATTACCCGGCCATGTCTCTACTAACCCATTTTTAATGAAGGAAATGGAGGTTTCCCTGGGAATCCCTAAAACAATCTTGAATAACTCACGTGTCTCTGTCCTTTGTATGATTTGCATACTGCACTGCTTGAGGGGTTTCTAGAACAAATCTAGTCTCACCTCTGCTTCCTCATTGATAAAATTCAGAACTATATCATGACTATTCTCTCCAAGTTAAAGCAACGAAGCTCATTAAAATCTTGACTAGGATTCTTAATTTGCAGAAATTTTCTGTTTGTTTTATTATCTTCAAAGGCTCTTAGTTTAATCTGTAGAAAGATAAAAACATGTCACCATATTTCTATAGCTATCTTGTGTGCTTTTGAGAATGATTCACTCATTTTTAAACCATGTTCCCTCCTAAATTAGCCTGGCTCTCCTCCAGATCCTTTTCTTTAGAAGATATTACAAATGTATTATAAAAGTTCTTGCTTAATGAATCACTGATGGGTTTAATAAAGTCATTCAAGAGAGAATTCTTTTATATTGAGTGGGTTTTGTCAGAACTGAGCCATATTAAGTAAGTAACACATGTTATATGGGAAAAAAAGGAAAACAGCAATCTCGCAGTAGCAGTAACGATAGATGTCTCAAAGACAGTATCATGGGAACTATTGCTATTGTCTCCCCAAAGCCACAGTCTGAGGATCAAGACAGTGTTGTGAGCTCAAGCTTTGAAGTCACTCCTACTCTAAACACTAAGAAATTATAGATAACATTTTAAAAGAATAAAATTAAAAGATAGTAAGAAGGGAAAGTCAAACATGATTCTATATAATACATACATAAAGAAGAACTAAATATTTGTTCACTAAAAATTGAACACAAAAATAACACAGTATGTTAGTAAAGCTCAGAGCTTGTTAGGCTCTGGAGGCACATAGAGGTAGACAGGATGGTGGTTAGTAAAGGCGCTTTAGATGGCTGGAGTCTGAATCCAGGCTTATTGCTTGAACCTGAATAGAGTGGGGGGTTCCTGACTGAAAATAAGCTACAATTGCTACCTAAGTTGTGAGAGCTTAGATGAAAGTGAATCTAGAAAAATAGGAGTGAGCAGACATGACCTTGTGGCCAGAACTTGGGCCAAACTGCCAGCTGGCTCAGTGACTGAGTCTACAATGTCCCAATATTGTCATAAGATGGGAATCCAGAGCTATCAACAAGTGCAGGTTGTGGACTGGGGCCCTAACCATTGCAAAACTGCTAGGAAGGAAGAAGTAAACAGGAAGAGAAAGAGATAACAAGAGGAAAAGAGAGAAATTGATACCACTCCTGATGTATACCTTAAAAATTTGAATTCTGAGTTGGCCTGTGAGCCAAGTGTCGCTGGTTCGATTTCCAGTCAGGGCACATGACTAGATTGCACGTCAGAGCCCCAGTTGGGGGCATGAGAGAGAGGCAACCACACATTGATGTTTCTCTCCCTCTCTTTCTCCTTTCTCTTCTCTCTATAAATAAATAAATAAATAAACAAACAAATAAATGAATAAATTTTTTTAAAATTTGAATTCTAAGATACTTGGAGAAAACTAACACTAAGAAATGGAAACAACAAAATCAATATTTGGGAGACTATCATTCCAGATTAAATGAGAAAAATAGCAGAATCTGAAAGTTTAATTCTAATAATAATTAGAAAAAAAGAAAGAAAGAATATCCTTAAAAATGATTAGTAAGTTGTGAAACAAAACAAATTAAAAAATGAAACAAGAACAGGTGAAGATGAAAAAAAAAAAACATTAAAAATGCTGGTAATAGAAAGTATAGTACTTGAATTAAAACTCAATAGACAGGATTAATTCCATCTCTGATATTACAATAGAGACAATTTGTGAATTAGGAGATAATATTAAAGAGTTTACCTAGAATGCTAAATAAAGACTTAAGGGGGGAGGGGAAAAACATGAAATAGCAATTAAGAGACATGGAAGACATATTGAAAGGTTCTAATATATGTCTAATAGGATTTCTAGAATAGAATAAAGGAAAATATTGTGAATCAATAACAGTCAAAGAGACACTAGCTGAGAACTCTTTAGAACGAAGAAAATAATATATGTACCCTTTTACTTGTGCAAAGGGACACACCAAATGCCAAACAGAGTACATAATAATGAATCTAACCAAAAAACTTTTTACAGTAAAACTGCTGAACATTGAAGATAAGAGAAAATCTTAAAAGCTATCAGAAATAATAGACAAATAACCTGTGAAAAAAGACAATTACAGTGTAGACTAACTCTCATGTACAAGGGATGCCAGAAGTCAGGAAAGAAATCTTTTCACAGCCTTAAGGGAAAACAGCTATGAACCAAAAATTCTATACCAACGTAAACTATCACTCACAACAGAGTAAGATAAAGCATTTTCAGGCAAAAAGCCTTGGCATATTATTACTCACATGCTAAGCCCCCAAAAGAATGAAATATATTGATAAATATATTCACCATTGACTTTAAGTAACTAATTTATGTTTAAAAAAAGTAAATCTAAAAATCTAGACAGCACTGCTATGAAAGATCGGGGGTAGGAAGTGCACACTAAATTCCTTGAATCCTTCAGGAAGAAGATACACTGGATGAACCTAAATTTTACTAGAAATTTCACAGTAAATAAATACACATATTAATACCTAGATTTAACCACAGAAAGTAAAAACTAAAAAATAGGAGCCCAGAGTCTTCTAACAAATGACCTAAAAAATGTGTAGGACAGGTTTTGAGTTGCAAAGATAGCAGCTCACTAAAGGCTGCCCATGACCTGAGGAAAGGAAACTTTCCATATTCCTCCTTTGTTACTAAAGAAGAACTTAAGCACTGAAAGAATTAAAAACCATAAAATTGAATTTAAATGCAAATTAAAATTTTTATTTCTTCAGTAACTAAAGGATTTGAAACAGAAAGAGTATGTCCTCAAATCAATGTTGTTATTGATTATAAGACACCATTCATTTAAAACTTTTTTGCCTGTATTAACCATTGATTATAAGGCACCACCTGGTTTCAGAAACACCAAGTAAGCATTTATTTATTTATTTTTATTGAGATATATTTTACACATATTGTGTAAGTTTAAGGTATAATATATTAATTTAATACATTTAAATTGCAAAATGATTGTCATTGTAGCATTAGCTGTGGCCACAAAATTAGTATTTATTTCTTTCAGTGTTGGAAAAAATTAAGGTCTAGTCGCTTAGCAAGTTTAATGTTTATACACAGTTCTGTTGTCTATAATCACCATACTATGTATTTGATCACAAACTCTTATTTATCTACTAGTTGTGAATATGTAGCCTTATTAAATAACATCTTCCCTATTCCACCACCATCCAGCTCTAGGTAACCACCATTTTACTCTCTGCTTTTGTAAGGGTTTTTTTTTAAATTCCATATATAAGAGATTATCACACAGTATTTGTCTTTGTCTGATTTCTCTCACTTAGCATAATATCTTTAAAATTCATTCATGTGGTTACAAATGGCAAATTTAATATTTTTTCATGGTTGAATAATATTTCATTGTGTATATGTACCATATGTATTTTATCTATTCATCCATCGATGAACACTTTGGCTATTTTCATCTTGGCTATTGTGAATAATCCTGCAATAAATGGGAATGCATAAATCTCTTCAATAAATTGCTTCCATTTTCTTTGGATATATACCCAGAAGTGGATAACTAGATCATATGGCCGTTAAATTTTTTATGTTTTGGCAAACCTCAATACTGTTCTGCATACTGGCTGAACCATTTTATAATCCTGCCAACAGTGCACAAGTGTTCCCTTTTCTCCACATCATCATCAACACTTATCTCCTGTCTTCCTGATGACAGACACTCACACACATGTGAGGCGATATCTCATCATGGTTTTGATTTGCATTTCCCTGATGATTAGTGATGTTGAGCATTTTTGTCTTGTGTATGTTGATTATTTGGATGTCTTCTTTGGAAAAACGCCTGGTTCTTCTGCCCACTTCTTAATCAGTTTGTTTATTTGTTTGTTTTTGTTATTGAGTCATATGAGTTCTAAATAAGTTTACATGGTTTGTAAAATATTTTCCCTTTCTTTAGGTTGACTTTTCATTTTGTTTATTGTTCCTTCTGCTGTAGTTTGATGTAGTCCCGCCTGTTGACTTTTGTTTTTGTTGTTTAAGTAAGCATTTTTTTACAGTAAAATAATTTTATATTTAGGATTAGCCAGCTAGACTCAGTTTAGATTATCTCAGTTTTGTTGGCAACATCCAGAGCATCATGATCGGGAGCCAGTTGAACATATGCCTTCTCTTCATCAGGCCTGATCAGTGTGTTGACCTTGGCCACGTCAACGTTATAGAGCTTCCTCAAAGCCTGTTTGATCTGGGCTTGTTGGCCTTGACATCCACAATAAACACATGCATATTGCTGTCTTCTATCTTCTTCTTGGCTGACTTGGTGGTCAGGGGAAACTTGACGATGGCATAGTGGTCAAGCTTTTTTCTCCTGGGGATGCTCTTCTGAGCTTGAGAGTCTTTGACCTTGCAAGGTGGGTGACGCACAGATCTTCTCTGGTGTCTGTGTGTGGCTGTGGATGCCTTTCAGCACTGCTTTCCTTGCCTTCAGAAGCTTTACTTTGGGTTTGGCTTTGGCTTTGGCTTTGGCTTTCAGAGGGGCAGGGGCTTCCTTCTTTACTTTTAGCACCATCTTCATGAAAAGGTAAGTAAGTATTTTAAATTAATAAAATATATTAACTTGACTTTGGGCCAAGTAAAGTGGTTCTCAAGTGCATGAGACTCATCTAGGAAAGTTTATTAAAATCCAGATCCTGGATACAACTCTCAGAAATTTTGAAGGTTAAGAGAGGATGGAGGACTTCCGGCCAAGATGGAGGCTTAGACGGACACGCTAGGTCTCCCTCTACAACTAGAGAGGAATACAACTACTTCAAAACAAAGGATAACTAGAAATTCCAGAAAATAAAGCTACACGGAAGCCCAACATATGAAGTTATAAACCAGCGGTGCCATTTGGGCAGGTAAGAGTTAAAGAAGGCAAAGTTGTTTGCGGAGCGGCGGGGCAGGGCGGCGAAAAAGCCCGGAGGCAATCAAGCCCCTGGCGCGACTCCAATCAAGCCCCTGGCGTGCGCGACTCCGGCGCTGGGGAGCAGCCGCAGCATCGCCTTGAACAGTGAGGCCCAGGGGGGCGGGAGGACCGATCCCGGTCTCCTAGCTGAATAACTGTGTGAATCCATCTTGGACCCCCGCCCCCACAGAAAGCACCACAGGGCTGCGAAATAGGTCGAGGACAGGCAGGCGCCGGCAGGTCGCTGATTTGTGACGCTTACACAGGCACCGCCCCCGACAGCCAGCCCAGGAAAACAAAACGCATCTGTCAAAATGTGACAGACAAATATAGAGATCCCGGTGGTGCAGCTCACCAGGCAGCAGATAGAGAACCTGACAGATGAACAGATAAGAAACCTGTCAGAGGCTCAGTTCTGGGCCATTGTTATCAGGTGGCTTACAGAATTCACAAAAGATCTGGAAAAACATATGAAAGCAGCGAAAAACTTTCATAACGAAAGGAACAAAACCACGTACGAGACAGATGGTGAGGAATCCAGAGTTCATTTCAACAAACTGGAATATGGAGAAGGAACAAGCAGTCAACCAATGCAGCGAGAGGAAATAGGAAGCAACAATGAGAGGATCAGAAACCTCTGGGACAGCTATAAAAGGCCCAACATAAGAATCATTGGTTTGCCAGAGAATGAGGAAGATGAACTAGAACTTGAAAAATTGAGTGAAAATATAATAAAGGAGAACTTCCCAGACTTGGGGAAGGAAATAGACTTACAGATCCAGGAAGCACAGAGAGTTCCAAAAAAACTGGACCCAGGGAGAACCACCCCAAGACACATTATAATCAAAATGTCAAAAATTAAAGATAAAGAGAGAATCTTAAAAGCAGCAAGAGAGAAGAAAAGAATTATGTACAAAGGGGTCCCAATTAGACTATCAGCTGACTTCTCAAGGGAAACCCTACAAGCAAGAAGGGACTGGCAAGAAATATTCAAAGTAATGAAAATCCAAAACCTACAACCACGAATACTCTATCCAGCGAAATTGTCATTCAGAATAGAAGGACAGAGAAAGTGTTTCCAGGACAAAATAAAACTGAAAGAGTTCATTAGATCCAAACCACTGTTATATGAGAAGTTAAAGGGACTGGTTTAAAAAACAGAAGCTAGGGAGATGAAACAAAGGCAAACGAAACAGGCAACGAGAGTGGAAAAGGAACTGTGGGTAAGGGAAGCATAGTGGGGGGAGGTCAACAGGGAGGGGGAGTGGGGAGAGGGAGGGAGATGATATAGGAATTGGGGATCATGGTAGGAGGGAATGGAATAGACGGAGAGAGGTTGGGAGGAACTGTATGCACAACTAATGGACATAATCTAAAAGTGGGGGACAACTGGAAGGAGGGGGCCACCGGGTGGAGGGGAGCAGAGGGAAGGGAAAGTGGCACAAATGTAATATTTTAATCAATAAAACACATTAAATCTGGAAAAATTAAAAAAAAAAAAAAAAAAAAAAAAGAGAGGATGGAATATGCATTTTTAACAAGTAACTCTCATACAGGTGATGGAAAGACTATTATTTCTTAAATGTCTATGTAAAATTAAATTATCTAGGGAGCCCTGAAAAAAATAAGCACCAACCAGAAAAATTGTGCCACCCATTCTGGGAGAGATCTAGGTTGAAACTATGACAGTTCTAATTAAGGAGTTAAATATTAGTCTATAAATCAAAAGATGTGGTCTCTGTCCCAAGTCTTCTGGTAACTAGTTTGTTTGTTTGTTTTTAAAGATGTTATTTATTTATATTTAGAGAGATGGAAGGGAGGAAGAGAGTGAGAGAAACATCGATTGGTTGCCTCTGGTATGTGCCCTGATCTGCAATCCACGTGCGCTGACCAGGAATCAAACCAGCAATTTTTTGCTTTGTGGGACGATGCCCAACCCACTGAGCCACAGTGGTCAGGGCTTTACCGGTAACTAGTTTCACCTTGGAGGTGAGGAGTGTGTCTATGTTGGCGGAGGCAGGAGGGAAAAGATTATTTTTCCATTCAAGGCCTAAGTTTCCTCATCTATAAAATAAGATTGGATTAATCCCTGCCAGCAATAATGTAATTTTTTTTGGCTCCTTAAGTTCAAGTCATGGGTGTATGGGCCCATAATTAATTTCATCTTTAGGCATTCTTTGGAAGAAGAGCTCCCCTTATGACCCTGGGGGATAGCAGTGGAAAAGAACAGAGAAACGCCCAGGATGGTTTCTGTTCTGGGACTATTCCATTAGCATTAGGGGTGCAAAGAAGCAGTTTCTGAATGCTACACCAAACTGCCCCTCAGAACCAGAGTTCCACCCTCCTGGTTGCAAAAGTTATTCCCTAGTAAGAAACTTACTAAGTGAAAACAGCAAAGGGTGGGTAAAGAAAACACAGCAGAGCTCCTCTAATTGGAAATTACCTTGGCAACTACACAAAGTGATTTAAAAAAAACGGTGGCAACCAAGAACAAAAGCAAAGATTTTAGTCCCAAGCCTAAATCTCTCAGATTCAGCCCAAAGCCAACTGGCACAGACAAGCTACAAATCCTGGGAGATGCGGACTCCTAGAAGAACTGGGTGGAACCTTGGGAGAACAAACAGACTGCTGCCTAATTCCAAGAGCAAGAGTTTTTCCTTTAAAAGCTGTCTTTTATGAGTCTTGGATTCTTCCAGCAATAAATGTAGTGCTGAGCTGTTAACCCAAAGACTATAGCCCTACACACCTCCTCCAGTGTCTGCTATAGAAATCTTTGTTTGTTCTGGAATCCCTTTTATCAACACAACACTTCAGTTACTCCAACAGTGTGGACTCCAAACCCTGCTGTTTAAGAAACTATCTGCAAATACCAGAATAGCTAATCCCAAAAATAAGGTGTTAATTGGTCTCTGGGTGATTTCAACCTCACACACAATAACATTTTTTTAGTGTTTCTTTTTAACTATAAAGGTTTTGCCCTCACTGCTAGTCCAGAGTGCTGGGCCCTTCTTACCTGTGTTTCTTATTTCTTTTTCTTCTTTTCAGCTCATGTT
Organism: Furipterus horrens; assembly: GCF_987537825.1. NCBI lineage: Eukaryota > Metazoa > Chordata > Mammalia > Chiroptera > Furipteridae > Furipterus > Furipterus horrens. The sequence goes on from NW_028327175.1 coordinate 46,616,878, forward strand.
TTAGGTAAGGATAAAGGGAAACAAAAGTAGCAAGAAATATAATAGGTCTTTCTCTCTTCACCTGACAGTAATTATAGGGTGTTAAACCCCAAAGTAAACCAGGCTGTACAGTGTCCTCAGGAAGAGCCAAATTAGGAGGGAAGTTTGTCATTCCTGAAATCTTCATCAAAAGCACAGGAACCCTACGTGAGATAATAAACACCTCTCAGTGCCTGTGGCCCAAATGCCCAGTTAACTGTGGTCCAGTTGGCCTGGTCGTTGGCTGTTTACCTGAGACAGAGATCCAGTCAGCAAGTTGCTGACATTAATCCTTTCTATTGTCTTTGATTTCATCTCCCACCTCTGACCTGCAACACCTTCACATTGTCATCTCCAATTCTGGGGCTTTTGACCCCTTCCTGGGCCACTACAAATGAATCTCCTCCTGGGAGTGAAGTAGTGTGTTTGGGTGGTGATAGAGAGACCCCGCCCGCCCCGCCAGGCAGGGGCGGACTGCCTCTGGGTTCTGCTCCCAACTTGCTTTATTTTTTATTCCACCACCCACCACAATTATTTCCGTGTAAATTCTTTGCTTTGGCATGAACAGCAATCTGCCCTGGGATTTTTTACTGATTTTCAGCTGAGTAGGTGGCCCGAGAACAATGAAGTTTCAAGAAAGTGCCATTCTGGTCCTTTGCTTGCGAGCAGGGCCTGAGGGGAGTTAGAGGAAAGGATTGCTCTGGCGGTGATGGTGCTTCCCGCAGACCCTCCATGGCAGGCAGTGTGGACCTGGGCTTGCAAGACCCTCCTGGGACAGTATGTACTTCCTGACGGGCCCGGCCGCCAAGTTGCCTCTGGTGGGACTGGCTGGGAGCCTGCAGAGCAAGGGTCAGGAGACAGGATGCTCAGTCTATCTGGGAGCGGAGCCTGAGCCGGCCCAGCGCTGGGAACTGAGGGCTCAGACATTACTTCACATGTCAGCAGGATGACGCAACGATGGCTCTGCCGCGGGTTCTGGTAAACAGCTCTGGGTTTAGTTTTCTGTCCTCAGTGACATTTTTGTCACCGAGCCAATGGCTTCATCAGAAGAATTAAGCCATTTTTTGTTACTGGTAGTAAATAGTAATAATGATAGGCTCCTTATACTGACCACTGCACAAAAGCCAAAAAGAAAAAATAGTAGCTCCACCTTTCCAACAACTCATCTCCCTAAAGATTATTTTTAAGTCCTTGTCTATGATTCAGTCAACAAATATTCACTGAGCAGTTGTTATGGGCATGGCAATCTGCTGGGTATTAGGTTTGCTGGTGGATGATGAATTCAACACCATCCTACCCTCAAGGGATGTGCAAGACATCATAGAGGCTAGATGTGCACATAAAAACCAGATCGTCTTAGACGTCATTATAGAGACCGAGAGCTAGCTGCAAGGGAAGGCTATTTCTAGCTGACAGCAAGCAGTCAGGGACTGAGCTATGTTGAGTTATCTTTGTGTGTTATACTCAGGGGTAAGTAATTTATCTCTGCTTTTATAGGTGTGAGCCTGTTGGTCTCGTGAACTCTGTTTCTTCTCCATGCCAGGACATAGTGGAATATGTATTTTACATAAAAATCTCACCTGGTCTAGTCTTTATGTTGCCTCCACTATGACAGACGAAAATAAAGAGAGGGTTGGGATCTCTGAAATAGTTTAGAAAATTATCCAATAATAAATCCCACTGGGATTTATTCGGGATCTGCCAGTACACACAAAATCTGAAAAGGATTCCTGCCGGAAAACCAAGAATGAACAATGGACTGCAGTTGCCTTCACTTATTTACCATAACTCTCTTTCTGCTCTCTGTCAGTGATATACCCCAGACACACCCCAACTTCTCCATGTGCCTAAAACATCACTTCCCACAGAACTTCCCTGAAGGCTCTATCCAAGATTTCTCCCGCCCCTCACTTGTTCCTTTAATTTATTAAATACATCACTATTTGTGATGTTTATTTCTTCTCACCTATTTTCCTGAGCAGACTGTAAATTCCTTAAGGACTAAACTATATCCAGTGCTTAGCAAAGCACCCAGCACACAGGAGATTACCTGACATATGAATAAATGAGTAAACAAATGATCGGTGGTACCAGTACTTTAGGCACACCAATAGACTGCCTAAAGTACTGTCATTGCTACACCAATAATATAAAACAATTCTAACCAAGGACCCATGATTAATCTATAATTCTACAACCTGGCAAACTCAAACCTAGCTCATCACCAGAAAAGTTTGAGCATCCCTGATTTAAACAGTTTTCCTAGAAGAGACATAAAATAGACAACTGATGGGAAAATGTTGGACATTTTGATCCCATTATTTTAAGAAACAAAAGTGCCTAAATACATTTTGTGTCTGCTAAAGAGTCAGGGAACTGTAAAGAAACTCACATGTAGGCAGACTGATTCAAACATTGTGGGCAGTCAGGGGCCCTGGCTTAGCCTCACCCACTGGAGGACACTAACAGAAACATACTTGCAAAAGACTTTCTGATGTTGTCAAAATTGCCTCTGCATTCAGTGCCTCAGTTCAACCTAACCCTGGCAAGGCATTGTGGACTCTAAAAGTGGGTGGTCTGAACCTCCACTTCTGAGTCTACCTCAGATCCAAAGTCCAAAAGATTTCAAAACACACAGCCACAGGGATTGGATGGATCAGAGATGTTGGTAAATACAGTGGCTTCATTTCTTGAATCAGCAGGAAACATAAGCTTCTGTTCAAGACCAGAGAGAAAAAAAGCACTGAAAGTAATTTATATCTGAGGCTGTTTACTAGCCCATGTGAAACGCATCGGTGGTGTTGTTCTAATTCACAGCAGACCCAGTTCCAAATTTTGTTTTTAAATCATTCTCTTTCTGTTTCTTGTTAACAAAGAACATGGGGTTATTTAAAAACTATTCCACTGGGTTTTCCCAAGTGTTGATAAGGCTTGGAATCCTGTGCATCTCGTGAGAAAAAAATCAAAACTCCTAATTAAAAGTTTTGTTCTCACAATCAAATCTTGAACCTGTGCCCTTTGGCTTGACTTCCCAGATGGTAGTTCATGTCGATCTTCCTTAAAAAGATAAGTTGACAGTGTGTGGAATGAACCATTCTGAGAAGATTATTGTATTCTTTCTTTTTTTTCTTCTTCTGATGGGTGACAGAAAGTTTTCTTTTCTTTCTTTCTTTTATTTATTTTTAGATAGAGAGAGGAAGGGAGAGAGAGAAAAAAAAACATTGATTTCTTGTTCCACTTATTAATGCATTCATTGGTTGGGTCTCATATGTGCCCTGACTAGGGATTGAACCTACAACCTTGGCATATCAGGACGATGCTCTAACCAACTGAGCTACCCTGCCGGGGTAATTATTATTATTTCAGATTTTGAAAGGAAAACTAATTTTCTGTAACATCATAGTTGAGAAGCTGTGTGTCGCATACCTGGGTGACCAGCCCCTACCACAGGACCAGGGCATAGCTGGCAGCCAATGAATACATGTTAAATTGAATTTTTTCTGAATTAATCATAATTGCTCATCTCTAGGGCTGGCTACAGAAACAGACGTGGTTTATTAAATAGATTAGGTTTAGGCTCAGGTTGAATCCAATGACAAGAAGCTGGAAATAGATCTGACATTGGGTGATTTGGTAGTTTTCATAATCTTAAACAGATAACTCAGATACTGTTGTTTTGGAAGGCTGCCCAAGATCTGCTTTACATATAAGGAAACTATAAAATGCAAACTAGGGCTCTGACAGAACACCTGCTTATTTCCCTGAGCAGACTTCATATTTTCTAAACTACAAACCTGAATTTTGTGAATTGGGACAGTCCCGGAAATCTGAGACATATGGTCAGGACCTGAAGCCTGTAGTCAAACTGCAGTTTTCTTACCTATACCTGAACCCTTTGCTCATGTCCCCCTCCCCCCACACATACATGCACATGCTCACATGCACATCCCAAAATTTCACATTAAACTGGAAAGGACAATCATATTTTATAGACCTTTAATATTGAAAAAAGCCACTATAAAATTCTAAAGATGGTTGGTATTTGAATGCTTTTAAGTCTCGTCCACTTAAAACTTAGAAAAAGATATACTCAAAGTTTAAACATTAACGCAGTGGTGGACTCATCCAGGCAAACTTCTTTTATTAACAAAAATCAGAGTCATACTTCTGAATCCTTTGGAGACAGCTCAGAAATTTCTGGAAGGGAAATAGTGTAAACACCCTTTTTGCTACCAAGGTTGTCAGTAGTTACAGCAAATTACATTATAAAAAATGTCTGTTTTACTTGTTAAACATACATCTGTGCTTGGAAAGCTTTGGGTGGATGTAGAAGGAGGTGGAAAGAGGATTCCTGTGGCAAGAGCCACTGAGGAGACTCCAAACTGAAAGAGCCCCAACCACCGTCCCAGCTCTTAGGAGGTTTTAATTTTGGAATACACAGTTGGTGACCTGAAACCAGGAGAAAGGGTGATGCTGAATGTAAATCCTTGTTCACCAAGACAAGGACCGTCCCTGCGGCTTATCTATCTCTTGATTATTCCCCCTTGGGTTCCACAGGTGCCTGGTACCTCCTCCCATGTTGGGGTGCTCTTTGGCCACTGCTGGTTGGGAGAAGACAATAGGTGGAATTGGAATAGCCTAGTTTTCCCACTCTTTACAACTAAAAGATTTTTTGAAGAAGAAACCTTCAGGTGTGGCAGAGTCAAAGCCTTTGGATAATGTATCAATCTAAGTCATGCCTGCTGCGCCCGTTCCCTTGGCCCCTGCATGGCGGAAATGGAACAAAACTAATAGAATCTTGCTTTTCTCTTTTGCCATTAAAAATTTTTTTAATTCATATTTTTGAATACATATAGGAACTTTATTTTTCCTCCAGAGTAGCAACCTCTTGTAGGTATTCTCCCTGTGGCTCAATTCATACCCTCTCAGTTTTCTATAAAGGAGACTTGAGTTCTAAGCAAGACTAGATAGCTCGCTAGCCCACAATGTAATTGAGAGGTCATCTCACTCCAAAAAGCAGTGGCAACATGCAGGGAGTGAAAAGGGAATTTTGGTGGGTGACCTCCAGCTAAAGCACTGCAGCCACCGCCTCCTCTCCTGCCCCCTCACACCTCTCCTCTTTCCCCTCCTCCTCCTCCTCCTCCTCATCTCTGTGAAGACAGAGGAGCTAATTCATCAGGCAGCTTCCAGCACAGAGGTGGATCGAGCTTGTTCCCCTCCAGTGCACCTCCTTTCCTCTTCAAAGTCACCTGCGAGGCTCTGTGGGGCCTGCAGGCAGGCACATTCCAAAAAGGATCTTGAATATTCTGTGGTCGAGAGAAACCCCATTAGCTGACTTCTGTACTCACTCTTTTCTCCAGCTCTCACTTGAAGGCAGGAGTCAGGTCTTTGTCCCCTTCTAATTTGCTTCCTCCACCCCTCACACCCCAAACCCACTGCCTTTGGCACCCCTGCTGAGAACAATAGATGGGGGAGAAAATATTTCCGGGATTAGTCTCATAAATCTTTCACTGGCTTCCCTGGATATTCCATGTCCTTGAGCAAGTCGGGCATGGGGGAGCCTTGCAAGAGAATTCCTGACTCATCAGCAGTTTCTGCAATGTGCCAGCTGGATCATCTAAAATTTATTCAGCTACCCAGGAGGAAAGGCTCTTTGCCAAATGACAGGTGAACTCTAGGAATTTAGTTCCATCCTCAGCCTTAGCATCAGATACAAAGCAGAAAAGGCCATTGAGAGAGCCACTTTCTGACTCCCAGAGTGTTCAGAGCCCCCTGGGCAGATTTTTTACAGAGAGGTTCTGTCCTTGCCCACAAACTTCCTAAAGAAAGGTTGGGGGGTAGGGATAGGAATGATCCATTGTATTGCTGCCTTCGTGCTTGTCTGGGAAGAGGGAAGTCATCTGCCTTCCTGTTCCTGATGGAGCAGGTCCTGGGAAATACGATTGCTTTTCCCTCGTCAGATCCCACACAAGCCTTCAGATTTTCCTGTGAGCACTCACCATTTATTCTTTGAACAACTTTTTTCTTTTCTGCTTTGGCCTCTTCCACATCTAAAACACTTCATCATTACTTTCTCATTGTATTTGTGACTGTTTTTCATTCCCTTGTTAATGCTTTTCCTGGCGTCAAATTATCAATAATAACAGGAGCCACTGTTGAGGGCTTTACATACATTAGCTCATTTATGTCTTGATGACACTACAAAGCAGGTGTTTAATAGCCTATTTACAAATGAGGAAACTGAGGTTTAGGAAAATTAGGATCACACAGCTAGAAAGTGGCAGTGAGAATTCAAACCCTGCTCTGACTCACAAACATTGCTCAAAGCCACTTCAATAGAACACAGAGAGCCCAGGAAATGTGCACTTTCTCTATTTAACACCCATATCTGAGCACATGCTGCGGATCCTGAACCATGTCTGCTGTCACTGCACCGGCTCTCTGAAGATTATGATGCAGGCAAAGATGGCTATGGCAATTTCTGCAAAAAGGTACAATATGAAAGGAATTTAAGAATTTTCAGAAACCTTGAGGCCAGGAACATGCCTAGTTCCTAATGCAGAGCCGGGTGCTAAACAGGTGCCCGATTAAATGCTTTTGATGATGAAAGACAATTCCTCAGGCAATGGAGACAGGAGATCAGTGAGGTGAGGAGTATTAAATGAGCCACCCCTAGGGGAAGAAACAGGGGTGCCATCAAAGATGAGGAGACAAGTCAGACAAATGTAAAACCAGCACGTTATGAATAGAAAAAGTGAGCCTTTGGAAGTCTGAGGGATGGTGGAAGGTCAGAGATTGTCCCAGAAGTCCCTCTGCTTTTGGAGTCTGGTCTTCAAATCTCTGAGTTTCCCCCTCCCTAATACCAACCCTCCATGAGCTAGTAAAGTGCCAGAGCCTAATGAATTTGAGTTTAGAAAATCATTGGAGCTAATTAGAAAAGAGTTGATGTTCATATATTTAGTCTCTCTGTCCTTAGTTTTCTCATCAGATATACCCGTTCATTCTAAAATATTGAAAGTCCTACCGTTCATGGGGTTTTGTCACAACCCTGGGAGAGATACAAAAAATATTAGCCACAAGATCCAAGATGGCAGAGGAAATACAACAAGGATGCCAGCTTGTTAAACCAAGCACACTGTTGTCTGGGGACAGCCAACTGACCTGGAGTCTGCAAGATCTTTCCCCATGCAGGAAGGCCACCCGCCCCTCCACACCACCAGTCTTATTAGGGATTTCTGGACCCAAGGGTAGGTAGGACGACGACCATGTCCAGCTTGAAGCAGCTAGAGGAACACGAGACCTTCGCCCATTGTCCTTTATAAGATTATAAAGAGTCTTAAGTCTGAGAGGGGGGACTTCTTACAGAGCGGGGCCCCCCCAAAATAAATAAATAAATGATTTAAAAAGAAGTGCATCTCCTTCAACATAGCAAATAAATGTTATTTCTACTTAGAGTTCGAAAATATATATAAATATTAGCCATGATCCTTGATCCTGAGTGGCTTCCCATTTCACCTACACTTCCTACCTGAGGCTACAAAGCTGTACTGATTCATGGCCTATGTACACCTGTGACAGCTGCTCTTACATATCCACCTCCCTCTGGACCCAGCATGTAAATGGACCTTCTTTCTGTCCCTCTAGCCACTAAGCTTGCTGCATTCTCAGGGCATTGAAATGGCTGTTCTCTTCAGCGAGAACATTCTTGTTCCAGATCGTCCCAGGATTGACTTCTGTTATGACTCAGACCTCAGCTTAAATGTTCCCTCCTCAGAAAATTAGTTTCTACACTGCCAATTCAAAATAGCCCATCAAACACTTTCAAATCCATCACTGCTTAATTTCCATCATAGCAATAGTCACTTGATCTTTCCTGATGACTGATTTACTTATGCAATTACTAACTGCTTCTTTGACACAGCACACAATTAGAATGTAAGCTTTATTATAAGCCCTATTCCACACTATTTCCACAGTGTCTAGGAAGGTACTCAATAAATATTTACTGAATGAATTAATGTCGTACAATACAGGCTTTTTTAACTGGGAAATGGTACTGAAAAATACATAAGAGCTAATGTGTTTCAGAGGAGAAAGAAAGCAGTGTGAGCTGGCTGCCTTAGGGAAGCTGCCTGGAGGAGGTGAGACAAGCTGGGCCATGAAGGAGGATTAGGAGTTGAGCAGTGAAAGGGAGCAGGTTATGCATTTCTGGGCAGGGATTTAGCACAAGGACAAGCTCTGCAATCATAGTAATAAACAGTAAGGCCTTGACACAAACTCAGGCAGCCCAACTCCATATGCAAAACCAAACCTCACACACTACTAATAAGCGGGGGAATATTGTATTTATTCAGACTTGAGATGATGACCTAACCAGAGTGGAGTTGGAATGGAAATGGAGTGGGAATGGAAAGAAGGGAAAATGTGAGGGACATTACAGAAAGAGACAAATAGACAAGAAGTTATTTTACCATAATCAAACTGAGTAAACATAAGTTAGAATTAGCAGAAAGCATCAAAGATGAATTTGAAAACCAAAAGCAAAGATTAACTTAAAAAATTAGGGGAGTTCTGGCTGATGTGGCTCAGTGGATTGAGCGCCAGCCTGCAAACTGGGTTGCTGGTTCCATTCCAGGGCAGGGCACATATCTGAGTTGCGGGCCAGGTCCCCAGTAGGGGGGCTTGCGAGAGGCAACCAATTGATATATCTCTTGCACATCGATGTTTCTGTCCCTCTCTCCCTCCCTTCTCATCTCTCTAAATAAATAAATAAAATATTTTTAAAGCCTTTTAAAAAATTAGGGGATCTGGTGGTACCATTGATTGTAAAGATGGTGATCCAGATCGTGGGGGAAAGTGAATCAGATGTTAGTAGAGTGGGTCTGAGAAGGTGTCAGAAATGGAAACATCTAGGAAGCCATGGACGATGTGGACTGGTGTCTGAGAGGGAGATTAAAGCCACACAGGTGGATCTGCAAGTCACTCAACAGAAATCATAAAGGATATTGTGACATATTCCGAAAGAAGGGAAGATTAAAGGGGTGGTCCCACTGTCTCTCCCTTCAGCTATTGCCCGCCAGCTTCAGGAAGGAGGACCTGCTCCGCCTGGAGATAGAGATGTATTCCAAGCACCAAGAATACAGAATGTCCTCCCTGAAGAACTGAGCAGCAAGCTGGGGCTCCAGGGAGACAGTGTCTATATGGGAAGATAATTAAAATGCTAGTGCCCAAAGCAAGCAGGGCTTGTGTGTCAGACAGGCTGAAAAGGTAGAAACCAAAGAAGATCAGGTGAGGAGGGAATGAGAATTTAGTCCACAGGTGGGAACAGATAGGAGAAGGGAAGGAAACCAACAAAGACATCAGGTGTGGTAGAATCAAACAGCCAAGGGATGAAACTTCAAGAGAGCAGATCTGACCAGACTGTCTTGTATTGCAAGGATGTTATGGAGAATAAAGTCTAAGAAAGGGTAATTGGACTTTCCAATCACTGAATTCACATTGACTACTGGGAGCAATTTCAGCTGAGTGGCAGGACAGAAACCAGATTGCTTGGGTTTATGGGTAGGAAAATAGAACCCCCCAGGTGCACAGAATTGATTCAAGAAGAACTGCAGCACCTGATATATTTTTAGTGTCCTGTAAGGCAGTGGATGAAGTCACCGGCTGAAAGAGAAGAAATGAGAGTGGGGGTCAGAGGGACAGAGAAGCACTGGCATAGATGCTGCGAAGACAGATGTGATGGTTATTTGAAAAGTGTAAAATGCTAAATACAGTCATTGGTTCATTCAATAAGTACTTTTTTTTTTTTAAGATTTTGTTTCTTTATTTTTAAAGAGAAGGGAAGGGAGGGAGCAAGAGAGGGAGAGAAACCTTGATGTGAGAGGGAAATATCAAACAGCTGCCCCTCATATCCTCCCAGCAATCGAACCAGTGACCTTTCGCTTTGTAGGACGACACCCAGTTAACTGAGCCACGCCAGTCAGGGCTCAATAAATACTTTTTGAGTGTTGTCTTAGGTAAAGAGATATGGCCATGACCAAGCCCATGCCCTCCAACAGCTTGCCAGGTCACAGTGGCCGGGATAGCACTTGCCATTACTCTTCTATAACACTTTGTAGTTGGAAAAGCACTTTCACATTCCATTATTTCATTCAACCTGACGATGTTGCTTTGAGGCCAATGTTGGCACACTCGTTTACAAAAAGAGAAAGCTGAGAGTGAGAGATTAGCAGATGTGCCAAATCCCCCACAGCCAGTTACTGAGAGAGTGGAGAAAACTCAGGGGCAGAAGCTTCTCACAAGCAAAGGACTGGACTGGCAGAAGGTAGCTATTTTCGCCATTAAGTGTCTCTTTGCTCTCTCCTTCTAATCTTTCCCCTCCCCCTCCCTGCCCTTCTTTAAGTGAAATGAAGTCCTCTTTTTATGTCTAATTTCTTGTTCTGGATTCAGCTCCAGCAATAAAATACCAATTCAAGCAACTTTGGATTTGGTGGTAGTCAAAGATAGCAGCCATCAATGTTTAGATGAACACTATACTGTAGATCTGTAGATAGTTTTTAGGTACATTAACTCAAATCCTCATGCACCCAGCTATCCTGTGGGATTTCCTTGCCCCGTGAGCTTTAGTAAATTTGGTTTAAAACTCCCAATTCTAAAACCGGTGAAAGTTCAAAGCCCTCCCCTCAATTTCTCTGAATGTCTGGGGATTTACAGTCTAATCTCCTTGTATCTGGTTTCTTCACTCACACGTGCTGCCTTCTTTGGCCCCAAACTGAAATCTAGCCCACTTTACTTGTTTCCACACCAATCTGGTGAGTTTAATCAAGTGTACAGATTTGCTAGGGGTAAGGAAAGGGGTTTGAGGATATGCCTAATTAAACAGTGCAGAGTCCTCCACCATCTCATACCTTGATTCCTCCCCATTTCCTCTCCCAGTCCTTCCCTTATAAGCTAAATGAAGTCCTCTTCTTATTTCACATAACTCAGTGTATCCATCACATTAGGTATCCTGAGCTTGCCCTTGGGAATATCATCCTCTACCCAGAGTGGCTTATCCAAGTATTTTTTCCAAATAAATATAGCATTCCCTATTAAGAGAAGTTAAGGCAAATATAATGTCCTACATTTTGTGACATTCATAATAAACCTCTGAAGTGGACATTATTATTCCCACTCTGTAGATGACAGACCTGAGACACAATAAAACTAAGCTACCTGCTCACATTTTTGGAGTTGATAAGTAGCAAGCCCAGATAGCAACTAAGATCTGTCTGACGCTCAAGTCCATATTTTTTGTAAGACACCATAATCTGGAGGGTGTCCCAGAAAAGTCTAGGTGAAGGACCAGTCTTGGAGGAAAAAAAATGGGAAAGGGCCACTTCTTCCATATTCAGAAAGGAATTGCAAGCAGAAAATTATGCCTAAAGGAGATATTTCCCTTTGTGTAGCCCAGTGAGATAAAGCCTAGAACACCCAAATTGTAATTTTAAAATGGTTCAATAAAGATATGTCTGTGATCTTCTAATCTGACAGAAGAATTTATCTTGAAGTGATATTTATCCCAAGCACCAGAAGTACTTAGACCTTAATATTATTCACTTTAGAAAATTGCAGTGAGGCAACATAGATTGACTTTGAGAACATTAAGCTAACTGAGATAAATCAGATGGAGGGAAACAAATACTGTATATTATTGTATGTGGAATTTTAAAAAGTCAAATTTGTAAAAACAGAGTAAAATGTTGGTTACTGGGGGTGGGGTGGAACAGATGTGATTAAGGCTATAAACTTGCAATGAATAGTAAAGAAGCCCTAGAGATCTCCCACACAATGCAGTGAATGTAGACAACAGTATTGTATTATAATCATCAAACTTGCTAAGACACTACATCTTAATTATTTTAAACACTAAAAAGAAATTATAGTTACATGAAGTGATAGAGGAGCTGATTATGTATTAAATCAACACATTACATAACTTATATATTATATATTAGTGTTATATATGTATTATAAAGATATGTGTGCATGTGTGTGTGTTGTATGTCAAATATATTTTAATGTATCAATTTAAAAAAGAGGCCCTGATCAGGTAGCTCAGTTGGCTAGAGTATCATTCCAATACACCAAGGTGTGAGTTTGAACCCCAGTCAGGACATATACAAGAATCAGCCAATGAGTGCATGACTAAGTAAAACAACAAATCTCTCCCACCCACCCCCAATCAAAAAATAATTTTTTAAGAATTTTTTTAAGTTACTGTGGAGACACACACCAGAAATATAAAGTCATGATTGAGGGAGCATCTTTCAAAAAATCCGATGCTGATTGTAAGGATGATAGCAGATGGCTGCATTTAACTCAGCAAAGGAGCCAGCCAACCTCAGGATGCCTTCTTCCTACTGACACTGTGCATCTAATAGTCTGTGAGAAGCTGCCTAACCCAACTGACATCTCTGCAACACCTCTCATGGCAGAATGAAAACCAGAAATGAGGTCTATACAGAAGGGTGAACTTTTGCATTTGACTCTGGGGTTTAATGAAAATTGTAGAGGAAAATCCTGAAGGGGTTTTTCACCTCTTATCATTCCATATGTTTTATAAGAAATCATCATATTTATCGTCATCATCATCACTGATTAATATAACCCAGGCACTGTACTAGGCACTGTAGGTATAAGGACAAGGACAAAGAGAGTTGTTGCCGTCACAGAACTTCTAGTCTAGAGAGGAAGGAGATTTTAATATTAAAAATCAGAACTATAAGTATACAAGGTTTGTCTGGAAAAAGACCAACCATTGTTAATATATTATGCAACAACATTGATGTAATCTGGCAGCCAAGGTGAGTGGACTGGAACGCACATGCAGGAACAACAATAACTTCACTGTACTATTCAGTGGGGTGGTAGACGCCGTTGAGTGAACATGTGTACTGTGTGGCCGTCACATTCAAAATGACTGAGTGAGTAGAGCAATGAATCTGCATCAAATTTTGTGTTAAGCTTGAACATTCCTCCACAGAAACTATTTGGATGATTCAGAAGGCCACACCTATGGGCAACTGGTGACTGGCAGCTTGGTCACAATAATGTCCCTGCCCTTGCATCACATCTTGTGCAGAGTTTTTGGTGAAACAACAACTCACCCAGGTGACTCAGCCCCCCACAGCCCAGATTTGGCACCCTGAAACTTCCGGCTTTTCCCAAAACTAAAATCACCTTTGAAAGGGAAGAGATTTCAGGCCACCAATGAGATTCAGGAAAATACAATGGGGAGGCTGATGGTGATTGGGAGAGCTGTGTGAGGTCCCAAAGTGCCTACTTTGAAGGGGACTGAAGCGTCCTTGTCCTATGTACAATGTTTCTTGTATTCTTGTATCTTCTCTGTTTTTCAAAGTCGTCGGCAGCCGTCCGTCTCGAGAGACGATGGTGTAGCTTCTTAAGAGTCTATCTGCACCGCCGAGAATGGTTGTGCAGTCCGACTCGGGAGTGACACGGTATCTGTCTCCTCCCGTGTTGAATCGACATCTTGCGATGACGCTGGAGCTACAGAGCCTGGGCAGGGTAATATGGAGGGTCTGCTGTTGCCCATGCAGCAGACCCCCCCTCTCTTCGCAGCTGAAGGATCCAAGGGAAAGACGGAGTCAATACAGCTTGGCTTCAGGTGCGCCGCAGGAGTTGCCGGTGTCGACTACAACGTCAAACCGCCTTAGGGACTCCGGCTCCGGATTTTCTGTCGGGGTTTACTCCCTTAGCCTTTCCCCTGAAGAGGTATGCCGCAAGGCAGCGGAGGTTTTTTGGAGTCAGAGTTTTCCTTCTCTGATGTACCCTGACTGGAAGATCGAACCAGCGACACTTAGCTCGCAGGCCGACGCTCAATCCACTGAGCTAAACCAGCCAGGGCTGTTTTTCAAAGTACATGGCTGAATACTTTCTGGACAGGCCTCATATAATTGCACTAGCAAATTCTAAATACTTTATTCCTTGACTTATTTGATTCCCATAACCCTAAAAGGTAGGCAATATTATCCTCATTTTATGGACCAGTAAATTGGGATTCAGAGAGGTTAAATAACTAGCCTAAGTTTACATGAAACTGGGATTTGACCTAGGTCTCAGTTCAAAGCTACCCCACCTCATTCTGGCAGCACTGAAAAGAAGGAACTAAGATGAGCAGTTTAACATTGGATAATGACATGTTAAGTCATGTTACTATGTTAAAGTGATGGCAGGAGACAGGAGAAGTGATTAATTATCCATTCAGCCTCATGGAACCTTCCTGGGCACCCCTTTCTAGTTTCTGCTGTCACATTCCACCAGGTTGTGAATATGAGCAACTTCTTGGATTTTCCTTAGCCTTAGTTCTCCTTTTTTTTTTTTCCCCCTCCCCCAAGGACGGGTCTTTATTTCACATAGAAGAAGAAGGAAGAAGAAACAAAAACACAATTTGTTGGAGCATGGATCTGTATAGCAACCCCCCACACAACTTTTTCTATAAAGGGTTGAATAATACATTTTTTAGGTCCTCTATCTCTGCCGCAACTACACAGTTGTATGATGAAAGCAGCCATTGACAACAGGTGAATGAAAGGGCATCATATCAGTGTACTCCAGGAAAACCCCATTGATGACCAAAAGCTGAATTTTATTTCATATCATTTTTATAAGTTACAAAACAGTAACCTAAGTTCTCCTTTTACAACCACTTTCAATTCTTCTCTTGTTTATTTGATTATTATCCTTGTTTATATGATTATTTTCTTCATTATACTCAACCAAAAAAATGACCAATATTCTTAGCATGACAGGTCCCTGATGACTAGCCACCTTCATCCTCTCTCTAGCTCCCAACCTAGAGCGCACTATTCTTTTTCCAAGACCATATTTTCACATTTAATTGCCTTGGGAATTTAAAACAAAAACGAAAACTTAAAAGCTTCCCCACCTACTTCAGACATTTCCTCCTTTGCATTCTCACCTTTATTAAAACACTTATCACCTCAGAGGAGCCTCATCAGATGAACCCTGAGTTTGTCCAGGTAAGAACTGTGTCGTACCAGCTAAACAATCCTAGCACATCAGAACAGGCACCAGCAGGCACTTGATAAATGCTCTGGGGATGGAAACGTGAATGAGTAAAGGAGTGATTGAATATCCTGTGACTCAGGGCTCTGGCATCCCTGGCAGGCACAATTTCAAAATTCCTGCAGAGCCATTTCACTTAAGTAGCTCAGCAAGTACCATCACAGAATATCAGCTCTGGAAGTTTCCTGAAATAAACTCTGCCAACACTTTCGTCTCACAGATCAGTAACTGAGGTTTTGCAGAGAAGAGGCACTCTTGCCCAACGTCACTTCTGCGTGACTCTACTTACTCCTCAATTACTCCTGGCTGCAGGTCGTTCGTTCTTCTAACTTTGAGCTCCATGCAATCCCAAGACATTTTAAAAATTAAAATTAATGACTGATCTACAAAGAATCCTATTAGTGTCAAAATTACCCAGGGGACCTTGAGAGACACTCTGGCGGGTGGAGGGAGTCAGAGGCAATGAAGTCATCGTGGTGTCTGTATTTATCAATGGGGATCTTAGTTCCTTCCCTCCACGAAGACTCTCTGCATTTAATGGGGAATTTTAAAAGCTTGTGGTTTGCAATAAGATCCATCACTGTTGCTTCAGTTGAGCCTATTGTTCCTTGCTGCTCACTACAGTACAAAGTGGAACTCAAATAAATGTAGGATGATACTGAATAAATATACATACGGTATAGGTAACATATAATTAGCCCAATCATAGATAGTGCAACTAATACTCAACCATGTGTTGTACCCAATAAACTTGGCAAAGTATCACCCCTAAAAGTTATGTTGTTGTTGAATTCTTTACAGAAGGGTTTTACCTTTTTAAAAAAATTATATAAAAAGTGTAATTCTACTTCTCAAACAAGAAGGAGCCAGACTTCACTGGCCTGCCCATAGCTATTCAGCTGTTTCCCTTCCCTTTAGAAAGCAAGCGTTTTCAGAACAGAAGTCATCTCTTTTCATCACGTATCCCCAGGACCTCAAACATAGTAGGAGCCCAATAAATGTTTGGTGAAATAATGAGTCAACAAATAAAATAATGAGTGTTTGCCTACTGTCGTCATTAAGGTTAGGTTCAGCTGTATATAATTGAAAACCAAAATGAGAGGTTCAAACAACATAAAGCTTTCTTTCTCTGTTACACAAAAGAAAAGTAAGAAAACCTGATTAACATGAGAGTTCCACAACCACCAGGGACCCAGGTTCATCTTATCGTTTTGCCACCTCTTTCGATACCCAAGGTCACCTAGAATCAAAGGTGGCTGCCACAGCACCAATCGTCAAGTCTGATGAAGGCAGTCAGAAGGGGAAATGCACCCCACCTAGTCAGGTAGATTGGATATTTTAAAGTTTCAGTATTTTAAAATATTTTTCTTTTTTTTTATTGTGGTAAGATATAGGTAAATAAATAGATAGAGATAGAGACATAGATATCTCATAAAATTTTCCATTTTAACCATTTTTTAGGTATGTAGCTCAGTGGTATTAAATACATTTATAAAGTTATACAACCAACACCGCATCAATCCCCAGAATGCTCTTGGGCTTGTAAAACTGAAATTCTGTACCAGTTAAACCCTGACTCTCCATTTCCCCTTCCCCTTGCCCCTGGCAACCACCATTCTATCTTCCCTATAAATTTGACTATTCCAGATACCTCATATAAGTGGAATCATACAATGTTTGTCCTTTTGTGACTGGCATATTTCATTTAACATAATGTCTTCATGGTTCTATCTATGTTGTTGCATGTGGCAGAATTTCCTTCCTTTTTAAGGTTGAATTATATTCCATTTTATGTATATACCATATTTTGTTTATCCATTCATGTCAATGGATGTTGGGGTTGTTTCCACTTTGGGCTATTAAGAATAATGCTGCTATGAACACAGGTATACCAACTAGCTCTCTTTTTAATAGCTTGACCGGCCACCCTTAACTGCAAGGAAGTTTGGGGAAAGTAACATTTTATGTGAGCGCATTTGCCATCCCAGATAATATATTTCTCAAATAAAAAGAGAGAGAGAATATTGGGTAGGCAACCAGCAGACCATGCCCCTCTGCTGAATAGTGGTCTCATCAAAATGCCCACTTGTCCCAAAATAATCCCATCTACTCCCATGTCTGAACCTCCCTCCAAAACAGTGTCTGTGGGTTAAAGGACTGTGTCTCCAGAAATCCCCTTCCTGTAAAAGAGTGACATGTTCCGCCCAAATAATAATTCTGCTGTATGATTTTCAGAATGTTTTCACATATGACCTCTCTCCCCTCCAGACCCACAGTTACAATGACCTACTTAAACTCCATACTTGGAAATTTGTGGCATTTTCACTCAACAGATCAGAAAAATTATCCTTCCCGTTGCTTCCCACCAACCAAGCAGCTCTTCCTTGTGACTTTTTGTTTCAACTCAAACATGTTTTCTTTCTGTAACCTTCAAGAGCCTTTAATATGATAATTTGTACTGTAAAGCTCCAAAAGAGAAGTATAGACCAGAGCACCTTTCAAAGGTATTCGTCCATGGAACTCTTTTCTTCTATTTATGGAACTAGGGGTAAGTGTGCTGAGCAACATATTATGGGAAACAGCCATGAAGCCTGAAAGCTCATAAACACTTCAAGTCCCTCTTACCTTTGCCGCTTTCAAGTCACCTGGATTCTGCCCCCCCAAAGTCTCCCACCTCTTCTTCCATTCTCTCTTGTTCAATTAATTAAACAAGGATGTCATTAGACGGTGCTGGTCCTAATACATCCGTTAACAGCTATGACACCAGCGACCCAAATGTAGCCTGTAAATGCCTCAAGTTTAGGAAATTGAAATCTGAGGAACCAATCACAAGCAGCCAAGCAGGCTTACCCAATGAGGCGAACGCCCAAGCTGCAGCCAATCAAATGATTTTCCTGCTTTGCTTATGCCCATTTTCTCTATAAAATTCTCTCTCCCCCATCTCTGGCCCATGGAGTGCTTCTGACCACTCCTGGTGTGTGGCTGCCTGCTTCAAGTCCATTTTTGCTCAAATAAACTCTTAAATTTTAAAATACACCCCAGTTTATCTTTTCTCACCCCGTTTCACCTCTAATGCCATCACATCACCTTTCCCAGTGACTTCTCCCTCTAAGCTGGGGCATTTGCTTAATTCATTCATTCCAGAACCAGGGTGATTCCACAGTGAACAGAAGAGCCTTGGTTTCTATCTTCCTGCCTCATATCCCCTTTGTCCAATGGGTGTGGAAAGACAGACAGACATGAATTAACACAGAGGAAGAGTAAAATGCCCACTGTGATAAGCACTGTTAGAGAGCGTGGTGCTCTCTGGGAAGGTCTTGAGGAGCGATGCTTGATCGGAAAGCCGCTGGTTGCAGGAATTACTTAGATGGGAAGGAAGAGTTCACCAGGCAGAGGGGAGGCTCCTGCACAAGGCCGAGCTGTGGCAGGTGGCAGCCTGAACAGGAAGGTTGACCCATGGCGCGGCAGCCCCAGGGCACAGTGGGTGGGTGTGGTGGAGGTGAACAAAAGGGGGCAGAAGAGATAGGTGGGGTCTTGAAAAACTTTTTAAGAATGTTTGTCTTTGGCCATTAAGCATGGGGTGACTGATCACTGTTTCCATCTTGAAAAGTTAGCATCCTTGGCTGTGTGGAGTAGGTGGGACTACAGGGAGGGAAGGGTGGATGTGCACAGAGACCAGGTAGAGGTTATTGCAAGTATCCACGTGAATGATGGTGGCTTGGACCAGAGTGGGTAAGATGGCCATGGAGAAATGTGGACAGAATTAAGTGGTAGTTAAGAGGCAGACTCAATAAGACATTGTGTCTGATCATATTAGGTTATCTGTGGATTGGTCTCATCCTTGAAGACAAAAATCTGTGTGTTCTTGTTTCTTGATTCCTCACACCTAACTGCAGACCTTGCATTTAGTGGAAGATGGCCATTAAGTTTACTAAATTGATCTGCATTGAATATTTGCATGCAGAGAGAAGAGGTTTGAGAAATTGCAACATATTGGTGCGTGTTGTTGCAACAAGGGGCAAGTTGCACCCTGTCGTACAGTTCCTGAGGACAGCAGTCCAAGCTGGCTACCACTGAGGAGCATGCCTCGGCCCAGCATGGGAATGCAGGAAGAAACTCTCTCCCCTGCTTCTGCCTCAGGACACAGGCATAGAACCACTGTGGCAGAAACGCAACCATATGATCACCTTTCTAATAGCTTTAGGGAGGTAGAGGGACTCCTATCTAGCCATATAAATCCATCGATGGAAGAGAAAGAGATTAGAGGGCTTTATTTAAAATTAACATTTTTCAACAGAGAGCAGCTTCTGGTCACTTCAATTCCTATTGCAATTATTGCTCTTACATGTCAGTTGCTGTGCCTAAAAATTGGAAAAAATAAACAAATGAACCCACAAACAATAGTCTAAAGAGCTATTGGATTAATTAGTTCAGAATACCCCACATGAACCACCAAACAACAACCACAGTGATCAACATCTCTTATCTAGACTGAAAGTAAAAGATTATTTGACCCCACTCAAAAACAGTTAACTTCTGTCAGAGATACTGAAGAAAGTTCTAGATTCAGCAGTCAATCGTTGCCACTTTTTTCAGTGCTGAAGCAATTCTATGCCAGAAACAAAGGCCTCCTTGTCCTCATTTGTGTTCCCTTCCCGCTAAGAAACACCAGTGTTCTTTTCACATCTTAGCCACTGACCCCACACCTTAATTAAAAGCCAATCTGAAAGTTTTCCAGAGGTCAATGACTCTCGCCTGAGCGACAAACTTAAAAATATATAAAAATACTGTCTTTGAAACACAACTGTGCCATCGATATCTGTGATGCGTTGTAAGTGATTAAACAGCACAGGAACTGAGATGGTTTGGGAGAATTGCAAAATAGTTACTGATCATGAGATAACAAAAGGAAAAGTCGATGCCTGAGGGGAATTGCTAAGTCAGGGGTTTCTTTTTTCTTTCTCTTGCTCTGCATTTTCTTCATTAGCTGCTGTCTGGAGCTCTGAAAAGGTCATAGACCTAATTATACCTGTGGACACCACATAATAGAGGCATTAACATGGTGCCCAATGACCCACCAAAGAGCCCCTCCCCACCAGTCTGAAAAGTCCCCAAACCAGTGAAATCAAAAAGCCGATGAAATTTAGATGACATGAAGGAATTATTATTGGGATGTTTTAGGTATGATCAATGATATCGTAGGTATATTTTTAAAAGAGAAAAAGAGAGCCCATAGCTCTCGGGGATACACATTGAAGTATTTGCAAATAAAAAATATGATGTCTGAAGAAAAAAAAAAAATATGATGTCTGAGGTCTTCATCAAGATAATCCTGGGGGCAGGGGGCATGTAGGGGAGAGGGATGGAGAATAAATGAAGCACAATTGGCCCCGGATTAATACTAGCTGACCCTGGGTGATGGGAGGATGGGGTCAGTATACAATGCTCTCCTTGTATGTGTGTGTGTTTGAAATTTTCTATAATAAAAAGTTTTAAAAATACCACAGGCATTTTCTTTCTTAGAGACCCCAAAGAAAGCCAGACTTATGACACCCAGAAACCCCTCCCTTGAGGCCAGGAAACCAATATAAGCATGTTGGTGTTATCATATGATCTTTGGACTTCTAAAACATTAAATGTTGAACTCTTTGTTCAACAGAGGAAGGGGAAGCTAAGAATGAGGTGGAGACCCTCTCTCACGCCATAAAAATATTAGTCACATCAACATTTCTTCCTCACTTCTGATCACATGTGCCCCATGGCCTGCCAGATGTTAGCCAACTGATTAGTTTCAGAAGAATTTTTAAAAGTTTACTACTGTTATCATCAGTCACAAAGCCCTGTGGGCAATGCACTCTAAATAGGAACAAGCTGAGATCCGGTTATAAATTCTATGTTCAAAATAAGTTCTTCTCAGAAGCCTCATCCACGGTCTCCCTAGAAAACTTCCCCTGTTTGGGGTTTAATGATGTCTTTGCCCAGGAATCTGGCTCTTGGGGTTCCTCTTAGTTGGCGCACTTCTCAGCCCCTGTTGTCTTTTTTCTCAGCAAGAAGAGGAAATCTGCTCTTCTGGAAATAGATGGGAGAGGGGTGGGGGGATGGGTAAAGAGGTGAGGGGTTCAGAAGTACAAATAGGTAGTTACACAATAGCCATGGGGATGTAAAGTACAGCATAGGAAATGGAGCAGCCAAAGAACTTATGTGCATGACACATGGACATGAACAAGGGACTTCCTAAGGGAGTGGGGTGTGCTGGGTGGAGGGGGTAAAAGGTGGAAAAATCAAAACAACTGTAATAGCATAATCAATAAAATATAATTTTTTTAAAAGAAAGAAATTCCCTCCCACCGTTTGGTTTCTCCTTCCTTTCCAAAGCAGCACAAAATAATGTCCTTAGAGCCTCCTGCTATGGCCACAACTCAAGTAGGGCACTTGTCCCCTATCAGCTCAGGTGTTCTTGCCAATCAAATCAAGTAAGATCAAAAAATATCAATGTAGCACCTTCTGTGTGCCCAGAACTATCCTACAACCTGAACAAAAGGAAAGAGAACGAGACAAAGACAGAAAGAAAGTGGGGGGAGGTGGGGGAGGAAGGAATAGAA
The DNA here is from genome assembly GCF_987537825.1 of Furipterus horrens. NCBI lineage: Eukaryota > Metazoa > Chordata > Mammalia > Chiroptera > Furipteridae > Furipterus > Furipterus horrens. The sequence goes on from NW_028327175.1 coordinate 46,638,585, forward strand.
GGAAGGGGAAGGGAGTGGGTGAATGGGAGGGGAGGGGTGAGGAGGAGAGAGAGAGAACAGAGGGAGGGGAAGGAAGGAGGAAAGAAAGAAGGAGACAAAGAAAAAAATGACCTCTTCATTAACTGTCTTGCGTAATTCTTAGACATGAGAATGTTTTTCCATAAAATACTTTCCTCTGATTCACTAACACAGAACTTCAAGAGAGAAAGCACTAAGCCTAATTTTCAAAATTTGTCTTCTTTCTCTTTTCATCCTCAGTCACCTTGGGTTTAAAAGGCCGTTTCTGCAAGCCGCCTCCTCGGCCTGGACCATTTGGTGGGGGCAGCTTCCATGCTTGCTGATTCAATTGACTCAGTGGATGACCAGATAGTTCTAAACGGCCTTTGTGTCGGCACAGATCAGTTGTCTCTATCCGATGCAAAAGGAAGCTCTGCAGCCTCCACAGCCCAGCCTAGAATGCTCTCCCAAATGGACAGGACACTGTGATTTGTCAAGAGAAATTGAACATTACCTGGTAAAGTTCTTCCTGAATAATGAGTCCAGATGTTGGCTTGAAAAATGTCCCTTGTGCTTGTTTCATTTTAAAATGTGCGGTTAAGAGACTTTGGCATGATGTATTTGTCGGTTGGGCGCGCGGTAGAGTGGAGGGAAGGGGCCAGAAATTATATGACGATTTAAAACATAACAGATTTTGTTTGGCACTCCTGGGTGGGAATTTGAAATCAAATACAGTAGCAAAATCATTTGTCAAGGGCAGCTCACTCTGATGTCCAAGAGAACCTCCTTAAAAACATATAAGTCATTGATATATAAAATAAATGACAGCTTCATTCTTTCCATCCTTCATGTCTCGGGGATATACTGTAAGATACAAGGAGTGAGATCTTGGGTTGTAAATCATGGCAAGTGGCTGTTACATGTGAACCCAGGCCCATAGGTGAGTCTGCAGGTTCAGTACTGTTCATTTTCAGCTCTCTCTTCCCACCCCCCTCTCAGCTCCCAGGCTACCCCCACCCAGGATTGTTTTTCACCTTCATTTATCTTGGTTAGGATAACATAATGGGAAATTGTTATGGCTTCAAGGAATTACAAAGAAATGGCCAACTGACAGATTCAACTTGGTCTTGCCCCATTTTGGGGACTTGTGATAAAACCAAATGATACATGAGGAAGAGGGGGAGGAACTGAATTAAGATAGCAAGTCTCTTTCTCATACTAAAAAAATACTTTTTTTTCCTTTTTCAAATGTGACTTGACATTGGCATCTGCTTGAAAGATCTTTAATAACCTGCTGGCTCAACTAAGAAGATAGACTCCAGCCTATGTCTCTGTTCCCTACAGCTAAAAGAAGTCAGGATTATAAAGCCTTATCTAGGTTATAGAAGAATAAAGTTGCTTCATCTTATATAATATCAGCATAACTGTGGCCCTGAGTCCTATTGAGAGAAGTGCGTGTGTATATATGCAGTTGCGTTGGGAGAATGTAAGGAGAGGAATAAAAGTTGGGTGACCCTGACCAGACCCTGGCCTTTTCCAATATATGCAGCTGGAGCTCTTCTCTGGCCTCTGCTCCATTCAGTCGTGGGCATGGTCAAGCCCAGAACCAAGGGGGCATTGTTGGGGTGGGGGGAGCCACAATCTCCTTCCATAGTATTGGGGCATGCTGTGATTACACCTCCCCTGGGCACAAGGAGGCTCAGACTGACTGGCTGACTCTATCTGAAACCTCTTTTTGCAGAAGGAAAAAAGAGCAACTTCAGTCAAGAAACTGGTACATTGATTTACATTGGTTCTGGCAGGAAACTGGCAGGAGAGTCAGTTTTTACAAACGAACAGTGGCTGCTGTGGCCCTTGACACGGTCTGGAGCCATTAGTCACTCACAGCCTCCCTGTCTGAATGCGGCATCTCTGTGAGCAGGAGCCTGGCAGCAATTTTATTTTTACATGTGATTATTCAGATCCACTGAGACTAGCAAGAGGTCAAAGGGACTCAAAAGAGTAGGTAGAATGAAATGGAAATAAATTAAAATACGCATGAAACTGAGCACAAGCCAGTAGATGAATGCAGAGTCACTCTCCGAGTCCCATCCGCAGAATCAGAGTGGCGGAAAGCCCCCAGGGAAGCTGAGCAGCCGCAGGCCCATCGACAGCTGGTTCTTCCCTTCAAGACCATGGAGACTGGCTACAGGTTTGCCTATGTTTCAAGTCAGAGAGAAAGCACATCTCTCTACAACCCATTCTTCCTTCTCTCCTTGCTCAGATGTTCACCATCACATAGTCACTGAGATCACAAGGAGTTGTCCAGCAATCCAAAATTCTGGCTTATTACTTTAGGGATAAACATAATGGCCAAGATGACTGCACTTCTCATGTCAACCTCTTAGAACCTTCTGGTCCCAGAAGGAAAATATAATTAATCGCAAAAGCTTACTGGTGAGTATAATCATTGCCAACAGAGATGAACTTGAGGAATATTTTCATCAAAATATTACAAGAAATCACCATTTTCCTTTAAAGGAATTTATCTGGTACTTGACCTAGAATTGGTCTCTCCTTCTTTTGAGTTTACAGCCTGGAGACCTGTGGTTAGTATAGGCCAGATCATCAACTGAGAAGAGTCAGGGATTTGGGGGGAATCAATCTATATGGGAAAAAAAAAAAATCTCTCTCAGAAGACCAAATGAGGCAACAGTGTAAAAACGTATCGTATCGGCAGCCGTCCGTCTCGAGAGACGATGGTGTAGCTTCTTAAGAGTTTATCTGCACCGCCGAGAATGGCTGTGCAGTCCGACTCGGGAGTGACACGGTATCTGTCTCCTCCCGTGTTGAATCGACATCTTGCGATGACGCTGGAGTGTCCTCTCCAGTGGAGCTGAAGCTACAGAGCCTGGGCAGGGTGATATGGAGGGTCTGCTGTTGCCCATGCAGCAGACCCCCCCTCTCTTCGCAGCTGAAGGATCCAAGGGAAAGACGGAGTCAATACAGCTTGGCTTCAGGTGCGCCGCAGGAGTTGCCGGTGTTGACTACAACATCAAACCGCCTTAGGGACTCCGGCTCCGGATTTTCTGTCGGGGTTTACTCCCTTAGCCTTTCCCCTGAAGAGGTATGCCGCAAGGCAGCGGAGGTTTTTTGGAATCAGAGTTTTCCTTCTCTGATGTGCCCTGACTGGAAGATCGAACCAGCGACACTTAGCTCGCAGGCCGACGCTCAATCCACTGAGCCAAACCAGCCAGGGTCAAAACAAAGGCCCCACACCACCGCCACCACCACGGGGTGGGGCGGGGGGGCCGGTAAAAACGTATAATCATGGTTATTGTTAAGAGTTCACACTCTAGATGCAAATCCAGGCTCCTATCACTTGCCCAGCTGTGTGACTTTAATCTGATTATATGTCCTTTCTGAGCCTAAGTTTCCCTACCTATAAAATGGGGTTTTAAGGTTGCTGGGAGGTTTAAATGAGCTATATAAAACAGCACACAATGCCCGGCCCACTGTACGTGCTCAATACCTATAAGCTAATATAACCATTATCATCATTTACTGTCTTGATTTTGCCATTTTCACTTTATACACTCTCCAGCTTGCTTTGGATTTCTCTCTTTCATGCAACTAAACCTCAATTTAAAAACATGGCCCTACTGATGCATTACACTGCCTAAAAGTTTCTTATCAAGATAAAAATAATTTAAATAATCAATTGGAAAGGAGAAGAGAAGAGACATTTTAGCACAGTATTCCTTTTTTCCTAGAGAGGAAACGAGCTTTCACTACCCATTTGGCTGGTGCCGTGGGACTCGGCCGTTTCACCCAGCAGCACAGGGGCCAGAGAAAACTGTCCTCTGAGCAGGGTCTCTATGCTTCCCGGGAGCCAGGGAGTGCAACCCTGCCTGCTATCACAGAGGCCTGATTAGCTCCTAAGATTATACCTGATTTGGTCCTACCATTGCCTTGTCCTCAGTCCCTACTGCCAATTCAGAATGGGGAGAGCAAAACATTCTCTGGCTTTCTCCAAGTCTAGGGTAATTTTATTCAGAGGAGCTTTGTTTCCATAGGAACCATTCACTTGGTGAGTCTGTATGTTGTTTTGTGTCTTTAATATTGAGTATCCAAGATCCTGTAACCCTTATGCTCCTGGGACAAAATTATTTTAAGTAGTGAGATGCTCTTCAGGTATTGATGAGCACAAATATAGCCCTGAGCGGGACTCAGGAGGAAATGATTATGAAAACAGAAATGGAAACCAGAATCTCTTGTTATCACAAGCAAAACAGATAGTCATTACCACGGCAAACACATAATATTACTACCTTTCCCCTGGTCCCGTAAAGCGAAAATCTTCATACCTATCTATCCACAATTTCCACTTACAAATTTGGTATCTATAAGGATACTCATTATAGTCCCTGGCTGGTTTGGCTCAGTGGATTGAGCGTCGGCCTGCGAGCTAAGTGTCGCTGGTTCGATCTTCCAGTCAGGGCACATCAGAGAAGGAAAACTCTGACTCCAAAAAACCTCCGCTGCCTTGCGGCATACCTCTTCAGGGGAAAGGCTAGGGGAGTAAACCCCGACAGAAAATCCGGAGCCGGAGTCCCTAAGGCGGTTTGACGTTGTAGTCAACACCGGCAACTCCTGCGGCGCACCTGAACCCAAGCTGTATCGACTCCGTCTTTCCCTTGGACCCTTCAGCTGCGAAGAGAGGGGGGGTCTGCTGCATGGGCAACAGCAGACCCTCCATATCACCCTGCCCAGGCTCTGTAGCTTCAGCTTCACTGGAGAGGACACTCCAGCGTCATCGCAAGATGTCGATTCAACACGGAAGGAGACAGATACCGTGTCACTCCTGAGTTGGACTGCACAGCCATTCTCGGCGGTGCAGATAGACTCTTAAGAAGCTACACCATCGTCTCTCGAGACGGACGGCTGCCGCCGCCGCCGCCGACTCATTATAGTATTATTTCTATTGATGAAAAATTGGAAGAAGCCTGAGTAAATTATAATAAATTATTATACAGTTGTAATTTAGAATATCATCTAGTAGTTTAAAAGAATGATATAGAGTTTTATATAGTGACTGGGAGAGATGTTTAAAAGATGTAAGAAAAAAAGCAAGATACTGAGAAAATATAACCCCATTTGTGTTAAACTATGTATACACATACACCAAACAAAAACAAAATGTATTTTTATATGTACATATATACAAATAAATGTAAATGATAAAGAAAAGGGAGAAAGGGTCTGATTCATTGGAGAGAGGAGAATAGTACAATCTGGCAAGAGGACTTTGATTTTCCTGTATTATTTGATTATTTCACATAAGAATATACTTAAATATGGATTTCTTTTTTATAGGCATTATTGGAAAATTTAATTAAATATACAACCTCAATTGGATGAAAATACTATTTATAGTCACAATGTCATTTATAGCAGGAGAATTCTCTTGGCATTTACCCACCCTTTCAACACCAAGAGACCATTTTGTTTGGCATAGAAGAAAAGCCTGAGGCAAAGATTTGAGGGAACCAGAGAATGACATATTTTAAGAAAATCAGGTTTAACCATCTGGTCAAATTATAGATAACCCATCACCTATTCAGAGTCACAAATCACTTACTAAATTTGAATCTACCTACCATGCGGGCAAATATTAATTTGTCAATCTCAGCAGTGATTCAACCCCAATCACTGCTCTCCCACTAACAGCGCCTTTACTGAATAATTTTCCTGTTCTCTTATGTTTACCAAATGGAAGCAAGGAGCCTAAGTCACATCTCACACAGCAGGGCAGCCAGCAGGCAGTGGGGAAGATGAACAATTCACATAAGGTTTTCATAAATTCTGAACTGTTTGTTCACTATCCTGTTGCAGAATACAATAAAGGATGATTGAAGCGGTAAACACAGAGCTAACTGTTGTTGGATTATAACCTTTATATTGATTCGCTTATTTTTTAGCCATTCAGCTGTGAAATCTCAAATATTTTCAAAGATAACTCTTCTTCATAAATAAAATACGAAAGAGACATTCTGTATCAAGTCACAAGAAAGTCTCAAAGACACAAATTTAATCCTTTCCACCCTCTCCAAACAAAGAAAGCAGGGAGTAAAAAAGCATTTTACCCAGGATGTTGTCAAGAAAAGTCTGAATGAATTCTAAGGACACAGTGGGCATAATTGCTTTTATTATTTCCAAAGTAGTTTAACACTTATTGTTGTTGATACAGCAACTCTATGGGATAGGCAAGCAAATAAGAATGTTCCCATTGTGCAGATGCAGAAACTGTGATAGATTTAAGAGTCCAATATCCTATGGCTAAATATTGGTAGGGCCAGAGCTAGAATCCAAGTATGTTGACTTCCAATCAAGGTCTTGAAAAATGATTTAGTAAAATATCAATTTCCAAATTGAAAAAGGATGCTTATTCTCTAAAAATTATGTAACTGATCATTTCACCAAGTCTTATAAAAATGACCTCCTGCTTAGCATGGACCCCTTAAAGAACAGTGGACCAATCACCCCATTCTGGGCTACGTTCTTGTTGGTCAGGTCTGTGCTGCAGTTTCAAGTTGTTTCAATTAGTTCCAGCAAACAATTGTGATAACCTATGATTTTTTTTAAATAGCAATACTTTTTTGAAAATATTTTTTTAATTTATTTTTAGAGAGGGAAAAGGAGGGAGAAAGAGAGGGTGAGAAATATTGATGTGAGAGAGAAACATTGATCAGTTGCGTCTTGCACACGTCCCAACCAGGGACAGAACTCACTACCTAGGCGTGTGTCCTGACTGGAATCAAACCCGCAAGATTTTACTTTGCGGGACGACACTCAACTAACAGAGCCACTCGGGTCAGAGCTAGCCCTTGATATTTCCATGCAAATCATTTCAAGGTCAGGACGTGTGGGCACCAGAAGCACATCACAAAGTGGGTACTGTCTGTGTTTCTATTGTGAGACCTGCATGCTGCCCACAGGCTCTCTAGTAGGTCTCACACTAAGCAGCACCAGATCTTATTGATTACTCTTTCAAATTTTTCCCCCAAGATGACAATCCACATCCCTATTAGTAAGACTTATCCAAGTCTCCCAGACCTTAGATATGTGAGCTTCATGGCCTTGGAGAGGACTGTAGTTATCCAGTGACATCACCCTTCCTCCTATTCAGGGAAGCTGTCCTTCCCTGGAGAAATGACTCGCACAAATGACTTCAGGCTGTTATTGCAGGATCAATGACCTGAATATATGGGAGTAAAGCTCCCTGAGAGAATTAGATTCAAGAGACTTGAAGCTTCCCAGGAATCTGAAAGAAATGGCATTTAGGTTTTCATGGCCCACTAGAGCTGGTTAAAAGGTCAGAAATAAAAGGTTATTGACCTGGGAGATTTTCTTGAGAGGAGGAGGGCCCCAGGGCCCTGGGTCCCTCCCTCCAACTCAGAGATCATAAAAGAGCTTGCAGGTCCCTGACCCTGGAGAAAATATAAATGAGAAAATGATAGGAAAATCTACTGTGGATTTTATTTGATTTTTTTTAAAACTAAGTTGCTAGGTAGTGCTCTGCTTCCAGAAAGAATACACTAGCTTTAATTCTCACATCGCTATGGAGATGTGGAGACCTTACTATATATATCTATATATATATCTATATATAGATTCAGAGAAGGAAAACTCTGACTCCAAAAAAGCTCCGCTGCCTTGCGGCATACCTCTTCAGGGGAAAGGCTAAGGGAGTAAACCCCGACAGAAAATCCGGAGCCGGAGTCCCTAAGGCGGTTTGACGTTGTAGTCAACACCGGCAACTCCTGCGGCGCACCTGAAGCCAAGCTGTATTGACTCCATCTTTCCCTTGGACCCTTCAGCTGCGAAGAGAGGGGGGGTCTGCTGCATGGGCAACAGCAGACCCTCCATATCACCCTGCCCAGGCTCTGTAGCTTCAGCTTCACTGGAGAGGACACTCCAGCGTCATCGCAAGATGTCAATTCAACACGGAAGGAGACAGATACCGTGTCACTCCCGAGTCGGACTGCACAGCCATTCTCGGCGGTGCAGATAGACTCTTAAGAAGCTACACCATCGTCTCTCGAGACGGACGGCTGCCGATGATCTATATATAGATAGATATATAGAAAGATATATCTCCCACTGAATAATATAGCATCTTCATATCCATTATTTCCTTTCTTTTTCTTGGACTATTTCCTCAGGATAAATTCCCAGAAATAGAACCTACTATGTCAAAGTTGTTAACATTATTTTGATTGTGGATACAGAACGTCCTATTGTTTTGCCAAAGTGTTGATCAATAGTAAATATATATATATTAGCTTTGGAATAAGTTGTACTGTTTTCTCTTGGGTCTTACAGTCAAATTCATATTCCTTTAATAATTTCTGCATTGGCACTTTGTGAAGTCCACACAATTCAGCTCCTGGTCTCCAAGTAAGTAAAAAGTTATGTATTTGGCTAGGTCTATGTTAGCTCCTAAAAATTATCCCATTGTCTCGTAACCAGGAAACACAGCAAACATAAAATTCTCCTTAGCTTTGATCAAGACAAAGTGCCAGTCACCTGAAACTACATTTGACGGAGTAGATGTACAATAGGAAGTGAACTAGTAAACTAGGTCATGAAATTGGAGAAAAGGAAAAAAGAAAAAGTTCACTGATCAAAAAGCCGTCACAGCAACTAAGATTAAACGTCTCCAGACATGACACTGGACACCCTTTTGGAAAGATTAGCCTTGCGGAAAGTGTAGTTGGATATTCCCTTAGAATGTCTGACGCGTTCTCCAGCTCAGAATAACCAGGAGGCCATGAAAATGCCACTTTCCCTCTGAATCCACGACAACCTGTAAAAGGCCTGTTCCTGGCAATTTATTACACCCAGCCTCAGCCATTAACATGCCGCTTCACACACTCCTTGGAGTCTGACACTGGTTGAACTTGTTTTTCTGGTCCCCTGGGGCAAAAACAAGCAATAGCCAACAGTAATTTCACATTTTAAAATGTCCTTTTCTCTCCCAAACTTCTCCCCTCACCACCATGCAATACCTGAGCTCATATTCGGAAGAGGAATGCTAAAGGGGATTTAACACAGCTCAGCAGCCAACACTTCCCAGTCAAACAATGAGCCATTGGTCATGGACAGTTGACCACCAATGACTGAACAGAGACCAACAACTTTGTGCAGACCTCTGAGCAACCGTTAAGGGGAAATGACTTGGGGCTGCGTTAAGCTTGAATCAAGGACTTGTTCAAGCATCTTGGTCTGCTGTCATCCTCAAACCTGTGCCTCTTGATGGTTGCTGATCACTGCTATGCAGCCAAATTCAAGCTTCTCCCTTCAGCACATTAGAAACACCAAGGGGCAAAGAGTAATTGTTCTTCGGGTAATGCTACGCAAACCGTTGGTCAGGTAGGTGCCAGGTCTGCAGCAGCCCATCTAGGAAACTTTATGAGATGAAGTCATTATGTGTTTGTTCACAGAATCCCTTCCTTTCCTACAGGTTTAAAAAGAAGTGGTCTTTGCTCTTCCAGCTCTGGTCTCTGAGCTTTTATGATGCAGAATGAAGGAAATCCATAGGGAACTGGAGAAAAGAGGGAATGGAAGAGACAGGAAACAATGGAAGAAGAAAGGGACTGGTGTGGCTGTTTTTGCTTCTTGGTGTTGGGGATATTTTGTGTTTGGAGTATTTTTGTTTGTCTTTTTGGTTAGGAATTAAGAATCAGGGAGAGAGATGGGGAAGGACCACTCCTTTCTGCCAAAAGCTCCCTAAGAGTAGCTGATATTGGAAGATAAGACTTGGAAGCTATTTAACATAAGTTAGCGCTCTAATTCCCTGTGTCCTTTTGCAGTTGCTCTAGACATAAATTAAAAATGAAGTTGCTATAACTTATATCTTTCTGTTGAACAAATGTTTCTTTGAATCACCCTTGAGACTAGGCCACAAGGGGCCCCAGTTATAATCAAGTTATTCTTAAAACAAGTAGTGACAAAGGAAAGCTCAAACAGGATCCTATCATCATGACTGATCAGAGCCCTATTCAGTACAGAGACACATTTTTGCCAAAATTGCTCACTCTTACCCATTCTTATCTCCTGATAAGAATGATACCTACATTATTGCTATCACTTGATGTACTTGAAAGATGAAATTATGCCCAACTGACATTGACCATATCATTACACTGATAAAAATGTTCAATCAACCAGATGTCTGCCTTTGAGTAAACAGAAGATCTAGATGATTAACTGGAATTTTCCTTTCATCTGGACATTTGCTGTGAGGGAGATACAATCATTGACATTTCAAGAGTCAAAACCCTAGTAGGTTTGATGTAAGGCGTGCTGGTACCTCAGCAGGGAAATGTGCTAAAAATAAAAGGCCTTAGTACGATAGACAGATGGAATGGATCACGTGGGGTAAAGAATGGCCTACAGTCCAAATCATAGTGCTCAAAAAACTCAGTGAGCTAAGACACAGTGTTGTACCTGGAGTACTTGACACCCCAAGTGCATTGTTTCTAACACCTTCCCTCGTCTCCAAACAACAACATTAGTTTTAGTAGTGATATGAAATAAATATAATAATAACAATGTTCAGAAAAGAAAGACAGGAAAAATGTTCTTTTATTTATGCCTGCACGAATAGGAATAATAAAATATATTAAAGTATATAAAAAGGAAAAATTAATGTGTTAATACTTTTTAGTGTATTTCTACTTTCTAATTTCAATGTATTTTTTGGAGAAAAAAAATCATGTTCATAATGATCTGTTACAGTCATGAATCTTGCAGTTTCCACTATTTCACTTGGTTAAAATTTTAAACATAGATTAAGAATTTCAAGTGATCATGTTTCTTCATGTTTCCAATCACTATGCCATCACTTTTATTTTGAATCTACTGTTTAAATGCAGGAATATATTGTACCACAGGGGTTGGAGACACTAACTTGTGCCCTGAGGGAGCTCAGAGGATTCTGAATGATTGCAAATTTAGCAAACAAATATAGGTCTGATTCCAACTGTGTTGGAGGCCAATTGTATAATGAAGAATCCTCAGAATTAAATTCCATTTTCATGGAATGTATGTTAAAGGACAATAATAAAATGTATATTACAATTGTATTAAATCAATATGTTCATTAAAGGACAATGATAAAAATGTGCTCATTTGACACTTACATAAGATTATTAAAAGTCTATTGTTTAGAATTCACTTTTTTCACCCCGAGGGAATTGTTCCCACTGTCTTCCCTTTAAACCACAACTGGGCAGATTCATTCTGAGCTAATATTGTTTATTTTGATGACAGGAACACAGCTACAGAAATCTCTAGGTTATTTAAAGATAGGGGAAATGGAGTCTGAGCCAGAAACTAGACATATATGATGCGAGCTGGGAAGGCAGCAATTCATCAGGCACTCGAGAGTGACTCCACTCCTTTCTTACTCGTGAGAATTGAATGTTTATATGAAAAGATGAGCACCATCACTAATCACCAGAGAAGGGCAAATTAAAAACGCAGTGAGATATCACCTCATGCCAGTCAGAATGACCATAACCAATACATCAACAAACACATGCTGGCAAGGATGTGGAGAAAAGGGAATCCCTGTGCACTCTTGGGAATGCAGACCCGTGCAGCCACTGTGGAAAGCAGTGTAGAGGTTCCTCAAAAAATTAAAGATAGAATTGCCTTATGACCCAGTGATTTCACTTCTGGGTGTATATTCAAAGAAACCCAAAACAGTAATTCAAAAGAATATATGCACCCCTATATTCATTGCAGCATTATTTACAGTTGTCAAGATCTGGAAGTAACCCAAGTGCCCATCAACAGATGAGTGGATTTTAAAAAGTGGTGGTACATATATACAATGGAATTCTACTTGGCCATAAAAATAAAATAAAATAAAATCTTACCTTTGCAACAGCGTGTATAGATCTAGAGGGTATTATGCTAAGTGAGAAAAGTCAATCAGAGAAAGGCAAGTACCATATTCACTTATATGTGGAATCTAAAGAACAAAATAAATGAACAAACAAAATTGAGACAGACTCATGGATACAGAGAACAGACTGATGGTTTCCAGAAGGGGGTAGGGTGGGGAACTGGGTGAAAAAAGTGAAGGGATTAATAAGTATAAATTGGTCATTACAAATAGTCATGGGGATGTAAAGTATAGCATAGAAAATAATGGTCAATAGCCGTGGCTGGTGTGGCTCAGTGGACTGAGTGCCAGCCTGAGAACCAAAGTGTCGCTGGTTCATTCCCAGTTGGGGTGCACACCTGGGTTGGGGTCTGGGCCAGGGAAAGTACTTTGATCTGAAGTCCTTGAAATGGTCCTTCAGGGGGTGGTTTATTAATATCAGATGATGAGGGGAAGACTATCAGAGTTCTTCCAACCCAGCAAGTATGTCCACATGATCATTCTAAAGCCGTGCTTATTTATAAAGTGAATATTAATTTTGGGATGGAGCAAAAGGGGTAAATAAAAAAGATGCTATGACTAACCCATCCTTTGGCTGCTTTTCCTTGGGTTTCTGATGTGGCCACTTTTGAAAACCTTTCACGGATTTCCCAAGTTATTATGTGACTGTAGTGCTTCAAAACTCACCTGCTCAGCAGGTTCTGAGCAAACCTTGAATTTTAATTATTATAACCACCACTTATTGGGCACTAACTATGTTCTAGGCACCATGTTAAGCTATAGCTATAAAAGTAATAATAATAATTGGTCTTCTCAGTGCAGATTTACAAAGAGATAGTTGCTCCATTACAAATAAAAACAGACAGAAAATAGCTTAAAGGAATTAGTCATCATCCCAGCTGATAGATATAATCACATTATACTATGTCAGAGTCAGGAAATACCACAACGTTAAGAAGATTACAAAGGACGAAGATGACTATAATTACTTAGGTTAAGTACAATTGAATGGCATAATTCATTTCCATTACTTAAGTTCCTGGCTTGGGAGTGAGATGTTACTAGAATCAGGAATGACCTATCGACTCCACTTCACTCTTTGCTAGTCCAAGATTACTTGGGGTGCAAGAGGGCATGACATTCAACGTGGCAAATAAGGCACTCCTGTCTGTCCACTCCCCCTGCCCAAGAATTCTTTGACAAATGAAGGCTCCGACATTATAAACTACAATAGTACAAACCTTTGACTTCTCTGAGGTGTGAAGAATTCTAGGAAACAACTAGAAAAGCAACCATTTGTCAGATGATGCACTTACGCAGGGCTATGCGTCAGGTAGAATGCAGGATCCAGTGACAGATTTGAATTTGAGTCTCCATTCATTCCTAACAGGTTTTGGACCTTAGCAAGGTTACAGCCTCATAGATTCCTATCTGTGACATAGTGATAATTACACTATCCTGCTTGCCTTGCAGGTCCCTTGTGAGGATTACGTGAGGTGCTGCATGTGAGCAGTAGTTCATGGAGTCCACAAAAGGTAGAGATCCTCTCCTATAAATGTGTTCTACCTTCCATCCCAAGTTCATGCTAATGACCACAGACAGTTTTCCTGAGCAACAGATACTATTAAGTTCAAAATATACTATATTATGACAATCCTTTTAAGCAATGCAATTCTCTCTCTTTTTTTTTATTGTCTTTCATAAAAAATGGCTTACTCATTTTGCCGTCACACAATCTGCTTTTAATCTTGCTAAGACATTCCATTGGGCCAAACACAGAAACTCAAAGTGAGACAAGCAGTGGAAGGCTAGACCAGACTATTGCATTGTTTTAGTTCCACAGAGAACCTTGTGAGAATAACACATTTAAGGTAGAGGGGGTGGGAGTGAAGGAAAGGAAGGGAGAACAGGAGGGGATTCCAGCTCTGTGAAAATATCTCTGGCCAGTACAGAAAGCCTCAGGGCCTTGGATTCCAGAAAGGCATCGATTCGGTGTCAGCTGGAGCCCACTGCCAACTCCACCCTCAGCTCTACCAGTCTTTGACAGGAGGCCAATGGGAAAGCCCACCCTTTGGGCCACAAGACTTGCTGGCTTTTGTGGCAGCCCATGGCCTGGAGAGAAGTGTCAACATCAAAAGAGTGTGTTTACTTAGGTTGTGGCAAAGCTGGCTTCGCCACAGAGTAGATATTTGCTTAAGCCTCAAAGCTTATTAGATAGATTAGGAAGCAATTTGCTTGCCCTGTCAACCACTAGGCTGTCTCATTGTTTTGGTGTCTCTGTGTCTTGGTGTCTTCTGTTTGTTTGTGTGGCTGGAGGAGGGTGGGGTGGGTGGGTTGTAGAGCATATTGTGTGAGGGGGTCAATTATTTAAGAATCGGTCATTTCAAAGAATCTATTTTTAATATAAAAACAAATATTTATTTGGAAAAAATAGGTCATTAGCTAAATTGTATTTCTGGTTCTATGCCCTGGCTGGTTTAGCTCAGTGGATTGAGCGTCGGCCTGCGAGCTAAGTGTCGCTGGTTCGATCTTCCAGTCAGGGTACATCAGAGAAGGAAAACTCTGACTCCAAAAAACCTCCGCTGCCTTGCGGCATACCTCTTCTGGGGAAAGGCTAAGGGAGTAAACCCCGACAGAAAATCCGGAGCCGGAGTCCCTAAGGCGGTTTGACGTTGTAGTCAACACCGGCAACTCCTGCGGCGCACCTGAAGCCAAGCTGTATCGACTCCGTCTTTCCCTTGGACCCTTCAGCTGCGAAGAGAGGGGGGGTCTGCTGCATGGGCAACAGCAGACCCTCCATATCACCCTGCCCAGGCTCTGTAGCTTCAGCTCCACTGGAGAGGACACTCCAGCGTCATCGCAAGATGTCAATTCAACACGGGAGGAGACAGATGCCGTGTCACTCCCGAGTCGGACTGCACAGCCATTCTCGGCGGTGCAGATAGACACTTAAGAAGCTACACCATCGTCTCTCGAGACGGACGGCTGCCGACGACGACGATTTCTGGTTCTACCACACCTCTGCTTGTGAGATTTTCAACCACATTCACATTTTCTGATTTCCATTTTGCTTTGATTCCCTAAAAAATTAGCTCACCTGGAAAGATACATTAAACAAGGGGAAAGTAAGTCAGGAAATCACCGGACTTTGATTATTTCTGATTATTCATCCAATACTATGTGTTTGATACAGATGCCCCAGGAGGCATGCACATGCTTGGAATAAGACCCTGGTTTCCCTCAAAATTCTCACCTACCTCATCAGAGGGCAAGAAAGAGTTTACTAGCCCAGCAGTGGCATGAGTGAGCTCTGTGCCCAAAGACCACTAAGGCCAAAGTTATCATTAAAACCTTTTTGGAGAGTCTTATTGGAAAGCTAGACACTTTAAAGATGAGCACAGCATCAGTAAGGCACCAGACAGCCTGTGTCTGAATCTTGGTCTTGCTACTTACCAGCTATCACCCTCAGGTAAGCTCTTAGTCACTCAGCACCTCAATCGCTCCATCTGCAAACTGGGTATAATCATGATTGCAAGGAGTCACTGATTTAATACATGGAAAGCAATTAAAACAGTACCTAGGGTATAATAAATGGTCAATAAATATTATTAGCATTATTGTTAGAAAAATACACTACTCAACAAAAAATACACTACTCAATAATTACATATACACACAAAAATCTTCTCTCCTAATCTTTTTAGCCAAAAGGACTGTTGAAAACTAACATCCACACAAGAACCTGACACAGATGTTTATATTGGCTTTATTTATAATTACCAAAATGTGGGAGCAACCAAGTTGTCCTTCAGTAAGTGAATGGATAAGTACACCATGATATATACAGACAATGAAATATTAATCAGAGCTTTCATGAAAAGTTATGGAGAAAACTTGAACACAGATTAGTAAGTGAAAGAAACCAATCCGGAAAAGTCTATATCCTATATTATTCTAACTACATGACATTCTGGAAAAGGCAAAACTATGAAAACAGTAAAAAGATTAATGGTTGCCAGGAATTAGGTGAGAGAAAAGGATGAATAGGCAGAGCACAGAGGACTTTTAGGGTAGTAAAAATCGTCGTCGTCGTCGTCGGCAGCCGTCCGTCTCGAGAGACGATGGCGTAGCTTCCTGAGAGTCTATCTGCACCGCCGAGAATGGCTGTGCAGTCCGATTCGGGAGTGACAATCCCTGCCGCACTTGGTACAGGTGAAGGCAGATGGCTGTTGTTGCTGCTGCTGACACTGCTTCCGCCTCGATCTTTTCTGGACCGCCTCCTCGTTGCGCGCAGCCTCCGCGCGTGACGTACCTTGCCTGACCGCGAGCCTCCAGGCTAGGCGGTCGTCTGCTTGAACTTCCCATGTGTTGAGATTGATGGAGCATTGTGTCATGTCCTTTTTGCAGATGTCTTTGAACCGCAGTTTTGGGCGCCCTGTCATCCTCTTGCCTTCTGCTAGCTCGCCGTAGAGGAGGTCTTTGGGGATACGGCCTGCATCCATTCTTTTGACATGGCCGAGCCACCTGAGGCGTCTCTCGCTAAGAACTGCATGCAAACTGCTCATATTGGCTCGCTTCAGCACCTCGGTGTTGGGGACCTTATCCTGCCAGGCGACATGCAGGACGCGTCGCAGGCACCTCATGTGGAAGCTGTTGAGTTTCCTTTCGTGCCTTGCGTAGGTGGTCCACGTCTCGCTGCCATAGAGGAGAGTGCTGAGTACGCAGGCTTGGTAGATGCACAGTCTGGTTTTCTCAGTGAGGCTGGAATTGTTCCACGCTCGCCGGTTCAGTCTGGCCATAACTGTGGCTGCCCTGGTGATTCTCCGGTTGACCTCCAAGTCGACTGACAGAGAGCTCGAAATGGTGGACCCGAGGTAAGTGAAGTCGTTGACAACCTCCAGGGTGTATCCGTCGATGGTGATGCATGGGGGAGTCCCCGTGCCTTGAGCCATAACATTCGTCTTCGTCAGGCTGATGGCTAGTCCGAACTCCTTGCATGCGTGGGAAAGGCAAGTGACTAGCTGCTGGAGTCCCTCTTCGGAGTGTGATGTCAAGGCTGCGTCGTCGGCGAAGAGCATCTCACGGATGAGCACCTCTTGGACTTTGGTCTTGGCTCGTAGACGGGCCAGGTTGTAGAGCTTGCCATCGGATCTGGTGTGAATGAAGACACCCTCGCTGCAGTCCTTAAAGGCGTATTGGAGGAGCATGGAGAAGAAGATTCCGAACAGCGTAGGCGCGAGGACGCAGCCCTGCTTTACTCCGCTGCTGACTGGGAAGGCCTCAGAGGTTGCGCCGTTGTAGGACACCGTGCTGTGCATGTTGTCGTGAAAGGACATGACCACAGCAAGCAGATGTGGTGGACAGCCAATCTTCCGTAGCAAGCTGAAGAGTCCGCTTCGACTGACCAGATCAAACGCCTTCGTGAGGTCAATAAAGGCGAGGTAGAGTGGTTTATGCTGCTCGTGACACTTCTCCTGCAGCTGGCGTAGGGAGAAGATCATGTCCACTGTTGAGCGGCCAGCTCTGAAGCCACACTGGGACTCTGGGTAGACGCGGGAAGCAAGGGTCTGCAGGCGGGCAAGAGCAACCCGGGCAAATACTTTGCCGACGACGCTGAGGAGAGAGATGCCCCGGTAGTTGTTGCAGTCGCTGCGGTCTCCTTTGTTCTTGTACATGGTGATAATGTTGGCGTCTCTCATATCCTGGGGGATGTAACCCTCCTTCCAGCAGAGACAGAGTAGATGGTGGAGCGGCTGTAGCAGGACTGGTTTCCCGCTCTTTAGGATTTCTGGAGGGATTCTGTCGCTTCCTGGTGCTTTCCCGCAAGCGAGGCGGTCGATGGCTTTGCCGAGCTCTGCCGCAGTAGGTGGGGTGTCTAGCTCCTCCATGACTGGTAGGTCTGGGATGGCTTTAAGAGCAGTGTCTGTTACGGTGTTCCTCGTCGCGTACAGCTCGAGGTAGTGCTCGGTCCACCGCCGCATTTGCTGTTCCTGGTCAGTGATGACCTCACCTGTCTTGGACTTAAGGGGGGCGATCTTGGAGGGGATTGGGCCTGTTGCCTTCTTGATACCCTCATACATTCCTCGTGCGTTGCCTATATCGGCGGCTTCCTGAATGCTTCTGCACAGGTTTAGCCAATAGGTGTTGGCACAGTGGCGGGCGGTCTTCTGGACTTTGTTCCTGGCAGCCCGTAGAGCTTGAAGTGTACTGGGAGTGGGCGTGACCTTGTAAGCCAGTAGGGCCTTCCTCTTACCCTCGATCACGGGTTCCATTTCTTCTCAGTGAGCCTCGTACCAGTCAGCGTTCTTCCGCTCTTTCTTCCCGTAAGCAATAATGGCGGAGTTGTATATGGCGTCGCGGAGACGTGGCCAATTGGATTCGATAATGTCATCTGCCGCCACTCCCTCACCGAGTGCATCTTCCATCTTGTTGATGAATTGCTGGGTCTTAACTGGGTTGCTGGCACAACTGGTGTTGATGCGTGGGCGACCCTTCATCTTGGAGTGGTGCAACCTCTTCGGCATTATGCGCACCTTGCTTACCACGAGGGCATGGTCCGTGTCGCAGTCTGCACTGTGGTAGCTGCGGGTGAGGAGGGTGCTGCCAATATCCGTTCTTCTGGTGATGACGAGGTCAAGCTGGTGCCAATGACGGGAGCGGGGGTGCCTCCATGACACCTGGTGGATCTCTTTGCACTTGAAGAATGTGTTTGTCACGCACAGGCCGTGGTGACACAAAAGCTCAAGCAGTCGCTGACCATTCTCATTGATCTTTCCTCTCCCAAAGTTTCCAAGGCAGGTGGGCCAGGCCATGTGGTCGGCTCCTACTCTTGCGTTGAAGTCTCCAAGGAGATAGAGAGCGTTACTTCTGGGAATCTTGGATAACGCTTCGTCCAGTGCATGGTAGAACTGTTCTTTCTCTTCGGTGGTGGTGCAGAGGGTTGGGGCTTACGCGCTAAGAATGCTGACTGGGTCGAAAGTTGTTGACAATCGGAGGGTAAGTAATCTCTCTGTGCCTCCTGTGGGTGGCTCTATGGAGTTAACAAGCGTGTTCTTCACAGCGAACCCAACACCGTGCTGTCTTGGTTGGTCCGGAGACTTCCCTTGCCAGTAGAAGGTGTAGTTGGTTTCTCTGATAGTTCCGTTGTCGGCCAACCGGGTCTCCTGTAGAGCCGCAATGTCGATGTTTAGTCGTGCCAGTTCCCTATCGATGACAGCGGTTTTCCTGGCACCCTTGATCCACGGAAGGTCTGCAGTAAGTCCGGGGCACATGGTCCTGATGTTCCAGCTAGCGAGGCGAAGAGCCGGAGGCTTCTTTCTTGTTGTTTGCTTGGAATTAACTGGTGCGGGTGTTTTGTGGCCCACTTTTCGAGAGGCGCCTCTCTGATCCCCACGCACCCAGTGGGGCAGGCGAGCCATGGCGAGACGGTAGCTGTCCAGTGAGGTGCGATGACCTCTCCCACCGTCAGAGGAGACCCCTGGCGCTCGTTTCCTTCGCCAATCGGATGAGCTTATAACCGGTATCTGTCTCCTCCCGTGTTGAGTCGACATCTTGCGATGACGCTGGAGTGTCCTCTCCAGTGAAACTGAAGCTACAGAGCCTGGGCAGGGTGATATGGAGGGTCTGCTGTTGCCCATGCAGCAGACCCCCCCTCTCTTCGCAGCTGAAGGGTCCAAGGGAAAGACAAAGTCAATACAGCTTGGCTTCAGGTGCGCCGCAGGAGTTGCCGGTGTTGACTACAATGTCAAACCGCCTTAGGGACTCCGGCTCCGGATTTTCTGTCGGGGTTTACTCCCTTAGCCTTTCCCCTGAAGAGGTATGCCGCAAGGCAGCGGAGGTTTTTTGGGGTCAGAGTTTTCCTTCTCTGATTTTAGAGATGTCCTTCCTCTTTCCTCCTTTACAGTCTTGAGGGCAGCATTTACAGGCTAAAATAGAAAACTGGCAGTGTAACCTTCTAAGCAGATACTACCAATACCCTGCTTGGGTATACTCACACAACAATAAACATCTCTTAAATGTCCTCCAAGTGCCATGCCTCGAATTAGTAAATGGCAGTGCAATGGCAGCCAAACATTTGGATCAGTTTCACTAAGTAAACCACCAACACAAGTAGGTTTTTAAAACAATAGAATAGTGTCTCATTTTATTAAAAATAATAACTATTTTTAAGCAACTTACCAGCAACACTGAATAAAAACCTGGCTGTGTTTCCCACTGTTTCAACTGCTCCTCAGCTGGCTTTAACACAGCAGTATCCTGACTGGTGGCCTGAGTTAAGACTTGAAGAACAACAGTGCTGGCACTATTGAGATCCGTGGAAACCAATTGGCTCAGTCCGAATAGCCCGGCTCTCCAGCTTCCACTGTCCAACACGAAGTGGCATCGGTTGGTCCCGCGCCCCACGCTTGCAAGTCCACGCGCCGCCGCCCACTGATGCCGAAAGCGGCTTCTAGGAACGCGCCATGTTCTGAGTCGCAGCTCTAAACGATGCGGACGCTAGAATATCGCGTCACAGACATCCACAGCAATAAAAAAGATCAAAATACTGATACACAAAACAACACAAATGAATCTCAAAAAGCATTACGCTAAGTGAAAGAAGCAAAGCATAAACGTCTACATGAAGTTCTAGAAAATGCAAAATTATAGAGATAGAAAGTAGATCACTGGTTGCCTTGGGCTATGGGGCTAGAGGAAAGGATGATACAACAAGACGCAGGATAATTTTTAGGGAGATGGAAATGCTTTAATCTTGATTCAATAGTAGTTATGCTACCGAAAAGCAATTTGGGGTCCTGCTGCCTGCCGCCACCCTCTAGGCAAAATTCCAGAAGCAAAGGTTCGGTGATAAAGAAAGTCTATCCAGTCACAGCTTCAATTACTTAAGCCTATCAATTAAGGCTAAACTCTAGTAAAAATATGCTATATGATATAATAATGTTGGATACTCATAATTTATCCAAACCCATAGAATGTACAACACTAAGAAGGAACCCTAATGAAAATTAGAGACTAGATAATAATGATGTGTCAATGCATGCTCATCATTTGTAACAAATGTACCACTCTGGTCAGGGAATGTTGAAAATGGGGAGTGGCTATGCATGTATGCAGAGCAGGGAAATCTCTGTAGCTTCCTGTCAATTATGCTATGAACCTAAAATTTTTAATAAGGTCTTTTCTTTTTAAATAAAATCTGAGCTTATCCACACTCTCTCGTAGGATCTGTGCTTGTTGCCATGCAAATCATTCCCCAGAAAGCCCATATAGCAGAAATGTGAACAGTGTTTCTTAGCATTTATTTTAAAATCCTCACCCAAGGATGTGTTTTTATTGATTTTAGAGAGAGAGAAAGAGAGAAACATTGATCTGTTGCCTCCCATACACACCCAGAGCGGGTATCAAACCCACAACTGAGGTATGTGCCCTAATGGGGTGTCAAAACTGCAACCCTTTGGTGCATAGGACAATACTCCAACCAACTGAGCCACCCAGCCAGGGCATCGTTTCTTAGCATTTTGAGGAACATGTAGGATTTAAAGCAATGGACATAGTCTCCAGAAAAATTATACATCACAAACTTGCATAAATTTTTGGAAAACTAAGCATCTACCACTCCCACGGACACTCTTGGACCTCACAAGACTAGAGGTGGGAATCAGAGTTAGGGACATGCAGTATTTATTTCCCTGGGAGAATGGGAAGCTAGCTCCCACCTGTATTCCAAAGTCTGTCAGCCCACACTTGGCTGATACTTTCTAGAAACCAACCATGAAAGAACCCAGTTCACAGTAGCATTAGATTTGGAGGCCTCCAAGTTTTAGGCAAAGCACCACTGAGACCAACTAACTCTAGCACGGGTCACGTCTAAGATCCTTCTTGGTGACTGCTGCTGAGTAGAGAGAGCCTTGAGCAAGACCTGCCTGCCCGCCACAGAAGGCTGAAGTTCCCATCCTCAGAAATTTTCACTTTCATACTATTAGTCAAGCTCTTGTGAAACACATATTGTCTTCAGCATTAAACTACGGTCATTTCCCCAAAATGGTTAAGACTCAGTCCCTAATCTCAAAGAGATTAAAATTTCCTTGGGGACTGCAAACTAAATACATATAATTTTGAGAGAGAGAGAGAAAAGCCATGTGATCAGAGGCTCATCATGCTCTAAGACCGGAATATTTTATAAAGGCCAGTTGCTGTATGAGCCCAGGGCCCATAAAGCATAAAAGACTTTGAGAAAAGGTAGGACTTGAGCTTGGCTTATTTTATGTGTCCTTGTAACTACTGTTCCCCTCAACGCATACTGTCTCCTATCCACCTCCACATTATTAATCCACTAGAATCCACCTCCCCGATATTGTCCTGGCAACCATTTACTGATTAACAACAACAAGTCAAACAGGCTAACATGAATGCTGCTGCCAGAACTCACACCTCTCACTCTGGGCTGCTTTTGTACCATCAGAGTTTTAAGGTCAGAAAAGACTGGAGGTCACCCCATCAAAACTCTCTTCCATCACTTAGGACAGAGCCACCGGGGATATGTTCTTCATTCTTCCCAGGAGAGTGATCCTGGTGTTTGGCCAGCAGGATCAGCCTTGTGCCGATGAAGAGGCAGGGATGGCAGGACACAAAGCATACCCAACCAGTCGTACTCTTATGAACAGAACAGTCATCTCCAAGATTTAGGCTGTCATCACGCCCAATTGTGTTACTGTGGCCACATACTGAATTATCCCTTCAACCAACCAAAAGTCACCAGACTAGCATACAGTAGTCTGCAAGCCTAAATCTCAAATTCAGTATGGAGGTTTAGTAGTACTTACCCAAGCCATCTCCAGCCCAACTCAGAACTCAAGGGCAAAGATTGAGCCTCATTCATTTGTGCACTTGACGTTCAACAGACAGTTCACTGTGGCTTTGATGAACTAAACTGAATTGCATGAACTAAATTGAACTGAATGATACAGAATACGTTATCATGAGTGAGAGCAAAGTCAGGTACAAAAAATGTGACAGTAGCTGGAAAGGAATAAAAAGATGAGTTAAACAATTCCCTTCCTTGTCGCCCAGCCACCTGAGGATCTTTCAATCCAGAGAGAAATATCCATTCATAACTATGGTGAGATAAAGATATTGACTTCATCTGAACATAATATTAGAATAATAAAATTAATATGAAATAATAATATTGGAATAATTAAGTTATAATTAGTAAGTTTAGAAATGGGATTTAATTTTTTTGGAAGAAGTGGAAATTGAACTGTGTTTCAAAGGATGGGTAGGACTTTGCTATCAGCAGGGCAGGAAGAGGACCAGAACAGGGTGATATCACAACAGCCAAAGGAGCTGAGGCTTCAAAGAGAGAAATAAAAGAGTTTTGATGGCAACATTAAGTAAAGACTGAACTTTCATTCAGTTTAGCAATAAGAAAGTCAGAGTTGGCCATGGCAGGAGAAATAAGTGGAGTAGCTGAGATGGGACGCAAACTGCAGGGGATGGGACACGAACAAGAGTCAGAGGACCCTAGAGCAGACGTGCCTTTAGGTCACTTGGTGGAAGTAGCCTGAGTGGATGTGGAGCAGAATCTAGGGGCATTCCCTCGCCAACAGGAGCAACTTGAGCTTCTTCGCAGTAAAGCAGCAGGAACCAGTGACATGGGAGAGGTTGGGGATGCAAGAGAAAGAGGGATGGTGTGGATGGAGGGACGATTTGCTTTCGAACTAAAGGAGCAAACATTTGACAGAACGAGCTACATCTTGGCAATCATCCTCTCGCCACATCCTATGCCCAAATTTGCAAGAAAAAATTGAATCTTTTACTTTTGCCTATTAAAAAATGGAAAGACAAGAAAATGTATTCTTAGTGAGTGTGCATTCGGTGTCAGGCTTCATACTAGGAAATGTAACACTTACCGGATCATTGAAAAGTCTCAGATGCTCAGCTGGCTACCACAGGAGGTGAGATGCCAGCTGGAGGCATCTGGTCCCAGTTCTGTGAAACGGGAGTTCAGGG
Organism: Furipterus horrens; assembly: GCF_987537825.1. Taxonomy (NCBI): domain Eukaryota; kingdom Metazoa; phylum Chordata; class Mammalia; order Chiroptera; family Furipteridae; genus Furipterus; species Furipterus horrens. The sequence goes on from NW_028327175.1 coordinate 46,662,529, forward strand.
CATCAAAAATGTTTGTGCACAAGGGTCCTGACAGAGCAGGCAGCCCACTGCCATCTGCCCACTGAACTTTCCAGGGTGATAAAGAAAGAATGACTAAGTCTCTAGCATTCCCCCAGTGGCCTTCTTCTCCATTAGTCAACTGTTGTTAGACCACTTGGTCACAAAACGTTATCTTCTTTTCTTTCACCTTGGAGAGGAAAAGAGAATACAACTTGCCTGTTCATTGGGCACTTATTAAGCACCTATGACATGCCAGGCTGCATCAGCTTGTTTTTGCTGCATACCAATGCACCCCCAAACAGCAAGCATTTATTATTTCTCATGACTCTGCATAGCCAGGGGAAAATCACGGATTTTGATGAAGATCGTAGTGACACAAAGAAAGGAGTCTGTGGCCACTGGGGGGAAGCTGAGTTTGCCACCTCACAATACGCCTTCTAGGAACATTAATTATTTTAGGCTGGTTATTTTTAAGAAACAAAAGATGCAAAAAGAAACTTTGACCTTCCCGCTTACCTGCCTAAAGGAATTCAGATAGAAAAGCCTGCTCGAAGAAAGGGAGCTACCACCTTGGCGTGATGTGCACTATGTGGTGCGGACAGGAAGACTCTGAAAAGAGAAGCACTTGGTGGAGGTCTCAAACCTCAGACATGGGGAAGAAGTTCATTATGCAAAGTGGTGGGGGGTGGCATTTAAAGAAAGAGAAATAGCAGGTAAAATGCAGAGCAATGGGAAACAACAGGGTGAGTTTGGGGAACTGACCCCAAACTAGTGTGAGACGAGAGAGTACAGGGTGAGGTGGGGCTGAAAAAGTCAGAGCCTGAAGGATGGTGAGCAAAGCAGGAGCTGTCTTTTCCACACTATAAAGGAAAGACAATGGAGGAGAGGAGATATTTCTGAGAGCTATTCTGAAGTAGACTTGACAACTGGATGCAAAAAGTCAGAGGCAGAGACAGAGAGAAGTCCCCGGTTTTGGCCCGTTTGACACTAGTACCATTAGCTAGGATGTGGGGTACAGTCAGAGGAGAACAGGAGTAATGGTGAGGAACTTGAGGTGCCTCTGGGACAGCCTGGAAGGGCTGTTCAGTGGGTGGTTGTATGCTTTGGTTTGGAGCTCAGAAGGAAAGTTCTGGGCTGGAGAACTCAATTTGCAAGCTGTCACATATGTAGTGCTTTAGGGATATTAAAAAGAAGAAAGATCTTAATCAGGGATCATCCTAGCTGGCAAAAAAAACAAAGAAGAAAAAAGTCCTATCTTTTTTTAAAAACGAACAATCATTTTCAAATTCTTTTCTCTCCCAACAAAGGAATTAGCCAAGGGTTTGTTTCAAGACCAAACAAATAGGGGGAAGCTGTTGGCTTTCTACCTGAACGCAGTGGGTAATTCACGGGCTCTGGAGAACGCAGCTGCTGTGCTGCCAGTAATTTCCTGTGCGTGTGTCAACAGTGCCATGTTCTCTGAAGCTTTCTTCCCCTTCAAAATGTAAACTTTGCTTTGCCAATAAGTGGGGGGTAGAACAATGTATTCAGTCTGCAAATTCTTTCTGGGTAAGACCAGGTTCGTTCAGAAGTCTTCAGCTATTAAATGAATTGGTTACTTATTCACTGGACAACTGGGTTAAGAAACATAGGAAGTAAAAGCAGCCAAATAGAGTTAGCTGTTACTACTTATGTAGCTGATGAAGACAGAGGAGGGGAAGGTAGATGGATCCCAGCAACAGATTTCTCACTGTAGCATTCCCCTACATTGCAGAAACGCTTTGCCACTGTTTCAGGAACACTCTGCTACTTCACTGAAAACAAAAACAGTAAGCTGGCCGCTGGGGGGAAGCTGAGTTTGCCGCCTCACCATATGCCTTTTAGGGATATTAATTATTTTAGGCTGGTTATCTTTAAGAAACAAAAGACGCAAAAAGAAACTTTGACCTTCCCGCTTACCTGCCTAAAGGAATTCAGATAGAAAAGCCTGCTCAAAGTAAGGGAGCTACCACCTTGGCGTGATGTGCACTACGTGGTGCGGACAGGAAGGAGTCCAGCAACTGTTTGGTATACTTCCCGTCTGTGTCCCATTGTTTCTGGGTGGCCCCAGTAAGAATTTGTTTACCAAATATTTGCTTTTTATCATCTTTCTGTGAATTGTCTTCCTTTCTCTTCGAATTCCCAGACTCCTGCCTCCCTCTCCTTAGTCCAGAATGACAGACAAGCCTCAATTGCCCAATTTGCCCTGGGTCTTATGTTCTTATGGAACTCTTGCATATACATATGTCATAAATTCAATTATTTTCTCCTATTAATCTGTCTCATATTAATTTAATTATTTGACCACCCAAAAGAATTCATAAGGGTAGAAGGAAAACTATCTTCCTTCATGACACCATTAAAAATTTTGGGAAATACTGGCTACTAAACCCCCTTGGAGAGAATCACAGTAGTGAAGAAACTTGTTTAACTTTTAAGTCGGCTTTTCTCCAAATTTATTTGGCCAAGGAAACTTAATTTTGTACAGCTCTAATTATGATCCGAGGTCTTATGAAACACCAAAATGCATTTGGGGAAACACTGTCTCTAGGGTTTTCGGACACTGCTCTGCAGAGTCCCTGGAGCCTCCCTCTCAGCGTTTCTATCAGGGCTAACCTGGATCTGTAAAAAGAGGCAGGCGTTCTCCCATCCCCATAGACCTGAAGACAGGATCTCAGTTCTGGGCAGTCACTCTCAATTTAAAGTCTGAATTTGAGTGGTCAAAAACAGCTGCCTCCCCTCCCCCAAACCTGCCCTGCTCTGGCAGAGGTTCCTATTGAAGAGGAAATCCACCGTTTCCTGCCCATGCAGTGCCTTTGGTGAAGTGAGCCTCTGACCTACTGAATTGGGGGTCTGTCTTTGGAATTTTTCCAGGACAGAGGAAGAACTCCTCTTAGAAAAGATTCTTTGTCCTTGAGTTGTGCACCTCCAGGGAAAAAGAAAGAAAGAAAAAACAAATATAGTCGGATTTTTGTAGCCTTATTTTATATTCTATTCTGTATATTAGATCAAGAAGAAGCACTCTTTAATATTTTTAAAAAAATCCAGTTCAGGAAAAGTAAAAATGTTTTTGACAGCCCTTTGCTCTTAGATATTATATCCTATTTTAAATCAGGAAATGCAACATCTGCATCTACTCTTAAGGATTCGCTTTTCATATCATCACTAAGTTTTGGTTTTGGGGGGGTTGGCTAAAATTTCAGACACATAAATTTGCACGTACTTTTGAACTAACTTTGTGTAAGATGAGACCAGGTGCTGAGGGGAAGTGCTTAAGAAAAATGAAAAGGTGAAGGAAATTGAGAAGGGGGTGTCAACCGGCATCAAAGTTCAGCCATAACAAATAAACAAATAAGAAAATAAATCATCACTTGGACGACATCAGGAGACTCTAGATGCTGGAGAAGTAGGAAGAGAGATGTCGAGGGAAAGAGGGGTACCTGAGCGAATCAGAGAATGGGACTGTGATGGGGGCAGGGGCTGCAAATACTACAAAAAGAGCTGAGTTTTTCTTTTTTTCTTTTTTAACAAGGTGACTTTATTTTATTTTATTTATCTGTTTTAGAAAGAGGGGAAAGGAGAAAGAGAGGGAGAGAAACATCAATGTGCGGTTGCCTCTCACGTGCCCCCAACTGGGGACCTGGCGTGCAACCTAGTCACGTGCCCTGATTGGGAATCAAACCAGCAACAGTTGGTTCGCAGGCCGACGCTCAATCCACGGAGCCACAGCAGCCAGGGCCCTGAGTTTTTCTTTTCATTCACAACATGTAAGATAGAATGCAACGTTCTTATTTCATCATTTACCCATGTGTGTAGTGGAGGCTGGGAAATAATCTTTCTTCTTGGGCCCGTGACTTGCTGCTTCAACTGACACTGTAACACCCACCCTGTGCTCAGGCCCACACACTACTTCCCAGACTTGCATGGTTGCCCCACCCCATTAAAGGCCCAAGACGCCACAGTGGAGGAAGGAAGGTTGATTGAGTTACTCTACTCAGTAAGAACTTTCTCAAGGCAGACACAAGTGGATAGGGTTTCTATTGATGGTTAGGATTGCTCTCAGCTGCAAGTAACCATGAAGAGAAAGTAAGAAATCTGGAGAGAGGCAGCTGTTGGTTTTGGTCCAATACCTTACCCAAGTCAGGTTGATGTTTTCAATTTTTACAGACATTCCCTATGGTCATAAGATGATTGCCTGCACTCTAAATATCACATCCACATCCCATCTGTCGTTCAGGGTGTAAGAAGAAGGAGAAGGACATAGGTCCAGTGATGTCTTTCTCTTTTATCAGAAAAAGAAGTGTTTTCCAGAAGCCCCCATCAAGCTTTGACTTATAAGTCATTGACCCAAACCAAGGGAGACAGACATGCCTACTTTAAGGAAGGCTGGAAAAGCTTAACCCTCTTTTCCAGCCACTAAAATGGGGGCAACAAGAAGACTGAGTAGGTCTATTGGCTGAGCAAATGATACGCACCTGCCAGAGAATTATTATCCATTCATTTTCTTTTTACTGGAATCTCATTCCTGAAATTAGATCGAGGGCCACCTCTTACGAAGCTGGTAAAGCCACATTCTGCTCACCACTACAGCTGACCACTTAGAGTTAAGTAATGGTGTTTGTGAGCCAATGGTACGCAATAACTTTGTTCTTGTTTAAAATAAAAACTTTTAAATTAGTTTAATTTTTTTAGAACCATTCATGTGTTCCAAAACCCTCAAGTTTCTTTGGTTTATATCAAAGTCCTACCTAATTTGCTCCCAAGAGGAAATCTACCACAATAGTAAAGTTGTATATTTCCACAGGGATTTTCCCTAAACAGTTAATGAGTTGTGACTTCCTTATATGTACATGCAGACGAGACTGGTGCACTCCAGGCAGGTAAACAGAATTTGAACCAGATGGTTCAAGGAAAGGAAACTGGATTAGCAGATCATTTCAAACACCTCCACGTGTTGACTGAAATCCATAAGGGGAATGACAAAACATGTACCTTATTTTCTCAACAAACTGTGCACCATATTGAATGTTAAAAATTAAACTGAGGGAGGGGTGGAGCAAGCTCTGGTTTTTCTTTCCTTGTCATTAGAACCATAAGCCTAGTTTTGCCTGATTCATGTATCCGGAGGGGGGAGGGAAGGAAGGAAGGAAGGAAGGAGGGAAGGAGGGGAAGGGAGGGGAGGGAGAGGAGAGAGAGAGGAGAGAGAGAGAGAGAGACAGAGACAGAGAGAGAGAGAGAAAAGAAAGAAAGAAAGAAAGAAGGAAGGAAGGAAGGAAGGAAGGAAGGAAGGAAGGAAGGAAGGAAGGAAGGAAGGAAGGAAAGAAAGAAGAAAGAAAGAAAGAAAGAAAGAAAGAAAGAAAGAAAGAAAGAAAGAAAGAAAGAAAGAAAGAAAGAAAGAAAGAAAGAAAGAAAGAAGGAAGGAAAGAAAGAAAGAAAGAAAGAAAGAAAGAAAGAAAGAAAGAAAGAAAGAAAGAAAGAAAGAAAGAAAGACGCAGAGCTGATTCATAAACTCATACCACTGAGGGACCCCGTGGTAATTCTATAGCAATGTATTTGAATAAATCAGAGGTGGCAGGGCTGTGTCTAATTTCTGTGAGTTCCTGTATGGAAAGAAAATCCCATTTGCCTGATTTTCCAGTTTAAACAATAAACCATACTAGTCTCTCATCCCCACCCTTAAGCCAACTTCATTGAAGTGGGGGGTGGGGTTGATGCAAATTAAGGCACTTTTCAGTATTTAGGCTCCCCAACCCTAGTTTAATTAAAGCCCAATTTCGTTAAGGAGTAAACTGGTATTTACAAATCAGTTGAAAATCTAGTTCCAGTAATTAAAGGGATTTTCTAAATCTTGTCCTCCATGTTAGAACACCCATTTTAATAGTTAATTAAAGACTCCTTAACCTCCTTTGAAGGAAATTTGAAAAAGAAAAGATTGGGGACTTGCCACAAATACATTACTGACAACTGGGACGGAAATTCTTTGTTAGGCCCTGTAGGGAAAACTAAGGTCTTCATTCACCTAAAATTCCTTGGGCACGCATCCTTTTTTTTTTTTCTTTTAACAAAAAGAGATACTCATTTGCCTTTGTGCTGCTGAGGGCAGCCTTGCAAATTTCACTGCTGTTCCACAAATATAAGCCAGCTGGCAAGTCACCCGCATACCACTGCCATTGCAGTTAGGGTAGCACAGACGCCTTCCTCCTTCAGTTTTCCAAGCAACGGCTGATGCCAAAATGTCAAACTCCTGAGGCAGAGGGCCCCCAAGTACAGAGAAGAGCAACATTCCCCTTGCAGATTCTGTGTGTCTCTCACACACTAAGTGGGTTTTAACTGGTTAGATTGACCACTCCATCAACACTTACCCAGCCCGGTGCTGGGAGGTGCACAGGTGAACACAGTAGAGTCCTTGCTGCTCAGAGACTTGACCCTAATGAAGAGGACAAATACTTGCCCAGGTGCACTCATGGGAGGCACTCAGACAGAGAAGATATACTGAGGTACAAACAAAGGACAATGGGAATGGGGTGAAGGGACAGAATCTGAATGAAAAACCCTCCTGAAGGTGTGAGTCAAGCTCTTTCTCATTAGATAGGAGAAGCAGGTATCTGGAGAATAACATTCCCAGAGAGAACAAGGACGCAGTGGCAGGAAGGACGTTTAAGAAAGAGTATGGAGATCCCTGGGTCTGGAACAAAAAGTTCTCAGGGCATAGGGCTAAGAGGAGGTAAGAAAATGTTGTGGGGGGGCTTCCCCACCAGCTGAGAAATTTGTTTCACTCTCTAGAAAAAAAAATGGTTTGGGGATGATGGAAGTAACTGGGTTGGGGGCAAAAAGAATCTTAGACAAGCGATTAATTCAGATATTAGTGCTTAATGCTGTAACAGCAGCACCCAGAAGCATGCTCTACAGCAAAGAGTCTGCATATAGAGGTACTCACACCCTGTGCATCCACAAAGACTTTCCAGAAGGTACCTATGCTAAATGAATCATTGGAAGAGAATCAATGTCTAGATCCTCAGCATCTTTCTATATGTACATCCTTTCTTTAAAAACTGCCCGATAACCTGAATCACACTTGAGAAAGAAAGCCATACCCCTCACCCTGGCCAGATCTTTCCGTGGTGGGTTATTGATTCATCAAGGCACCTTAAACATGTGCATAACCTACCTGTCTTTGCTCAGCATCTCAGTTCCTTCTGTTAAGGATGAAACATAACCTTTGAAGGAGGTTCTGAATTCAGAATAATCAATACAGTATGACTTAGTGACATTGATTATGCAAATATTTCTAGGTTGTTTCCTAGAATCATTGACTTTTTAAAGATAAAACCCACAAGTAAAAATTCTATTTAAATTCTTTCTGATTCAAACAGAATTTCAGGAAGTCACTTAAAACCTATTTTATCAAGCATGTCATATTTATTTTAATTACCATCAATTCCCATCTTATTTTAAATTACAATATGCTTACCATTTTCTATCTCCTATAAACAACGAGTAACCTTCTTTAACTCCAGGATAAAAAATTTTGGATGTCTCCTGAAATGTTTACAAGAGAGTACATAGTTTTTGAAAAATCTTTTGGGGGTGCCCAAGCAAATGAGTTTTAAGAAACACAGTTTCCTTGAGATGTCAGTGTGAGTTGGGAAGGGAAACAAAGTGGGGGAAGGTTGGTTTCTGTGGTAAGTTAAGTTTGAGAAAGGCTGAGTTAAAGTGGAACATGCCTCAGATCCTTTTAATGTGCCAATAATGTTAGAATTCTCTCCAGAGCTATAGCATTCAGTTTACCCCCAATTTTTTAAAAAGTATAGTTGACATACAATATTATATGAATTTCCAGTGTACAACATAGTGATTCAACAGTTACATACCTTATGAAGTGATCACCACGATAAGTCTAGTACCCGTGTGTCACTGTACAAAGTTATTATGATACTATTGACTATATTCCCTGTACTAGTTGACAGGTATAAGGTGGTATCTCATTGTGGTTTTGATTTGATCCCTGATGATTGGTGATGTTGAGCATCTCTGCATTGTCTGTTGGCCACCTGTATATTTTCCCTGGGAAAAAAATGTCTTTTCAGGTCCCCTGCCCATGTTTTTAAAATCCTCACCCAAGGATATGTTTATTAATTTTAGAGTGAGAGGAAGGGAGGAAGAGAGAAAGAGATATGTCAATGTGAGAGAGAAACATCATCAGTTGCCTCTGCATCCCGACTGGGGATCAGACCCATAACCTAGATATGTGCCCTGACTGGGAATCGAACATGCAAGCTTTTGGTGTATGGGACGATGCTCCAACCAACTGAGTTCCTCTGCCCACTTTTTAATCTAGTTGTACCCAGCAAGGACTCCTCTGTTTATTTTTTTATCTAGTGGGTCTTTTTTTTTTTTTTTTATGTTGAGTTGTGTAAGTTCTTTATACATTTTGAATATTAACCCATTATTGGATATATGATTTGTGAATATCTTTTCCCATTTGGTGGGTTCCCTTTTTGTTTTCTTGACAGTTTCCTTTGCTGTGCAAAAGTTTTTTAGTTTGATGTACTCCCATTTGTTTATTTTTACTTTTGGTGCCCTTGCCTGGGGAGACGTATCCAAAGGAAAATATTTCTTAGGCCAGTGTCAAAAAGTCTACTGCATATATTTTTTTCCAGGAGTTCTATGGTTTCTGATCTTACATTGAAGTCTTTCATCGATTTGAAGTTTATTTTTGCATGTGGTATAAGAATGTGATCCAGTTTTGTTTTTGTTTTTTGCCTGTAGCTGTCCAGTTTTCCCAACACCGTTTATTGAAGAGACTGTCTTTACCCCATTGTATATTCTTGCCTCTTTTGTCATAGATTAACTGACCATATAATCATGGGTTTATATTTGGGCTGTCTATTCTGTTCCATTGATCTATGTGTCTGTTTTTGTGCCAGTCCATACTGTTTTGATTACTACAGCTTTGTAGCATGGTTTAAAAGCATGGAGCGTGATGCCTCCAACTTTGTTCTTATTTCTCAATATTGCTTTGGCTCAGTTTCTCCCAAGTTTTGACCATAGGAGAGGGGCAGGAACAAGGGATAACTTGAGAGTGTTTTACACCTCCCCCTCAGTAATCTCCATAGCTACAACCTCCCCCAGCCACCATCCAAAATATATAAATTGAGTAAATACAGTATCTTACTATAAACACTGAACATCAGGTAGTAGTGTGACAATAATGCTAGACCCTAAAATGTCTATGTACTTCCATTATAATATACAAATGGAAAATTTTATTTTTTCTTTTTTTCTTTTTAAAAAATATTTATCTATTTTTAGAGAGAGGGGAGGGAGGGAGAAAGAGGGAGAGAAACTTCAATGAGCAAAAGAACATCAATCAGTTCCCTCTTGCACGCTCCCAACAGGGGACCTGGCCTGCAACCCAAGCAAGTGCTGTGACTGGGAACCTAACCAGCAGCTTTTCGGTTTGCGGGATGATGCCCAACACAGTGAGTCACACCAATCAGGGCTGGATATTTTTCTAACTGAATTATCTGGAAACTTGTTTCAGTTCTTAACATCATTTTGTATGAATATGTGCAACCTCTGTTCATATGATACTTAAGTCATTCCTAATTTGAGCCTCATTAATGACAGATGCTTTATACCACAAAGGGTATAGAAAGAAGCCAGTTAGCCAGAGGCATGAACCAGACATTGAGACAAACCCTATGATAAAGAACTTCTTTCTGTATCGTCAATTTATGCTACAGAACCAACCCTATCCTCTATGTCTATTCCACTTGGTGTATCTTTTCAACATAATTCAGAATGCTTACAAGCTTTGTCTTTGCCCTACTTGAACAAAATTCTAAAAGTATGCTTGGTTGTCCATATGATGCCCTGAAATACCTTCAAGTTAGTTAATTCTCTGAATAAAAAGATGTCTTTTCAGTTCCAAAATTAATAACATTTCTTGTTTGATATCAATTTAACAAGTAACCTATTGATTAACCGAATCTTTGACCTCTCAATTGAGTATTTTGCCTTTCTGTCTGATGATGACATATGTCATTATGCAAAATGGGAAGGCCATCTGGCAAGAGCTGCCCTGCTAGATAAGGAAGAATGCCAGTATTCTTCCAGCGGTGATGCTTAATATTGAACTATGTTGAATGCTGTAAAAAGAAAAGCTTCTCCAACAGAAAATTTCCTTCAGATGCAAGTTTCCTATCTCCCTGTCATGTCTGTGCCGTCTCTGCACAATGCCGAGTGATTCTGACAGAGCCTTCCTTTGCCCTCGGAGTCCTCACTGAGCAGTGTAAAGGACTTGGATGATTCTCTAATGCAGGGTAGGCAACATATAATTTCAGGAATGAAATGGAAGCCCCTTTCCAAAAGACAGTGCAATTGTCAATGAGCTTTCTTTTATTACAGCACATCATTACATTATTTTGTAATTACATATTTCCCAAGCCATCTGTTTTATCTACTTGACTGAGAGCTCCTCAAGGGCATGGCCATGTGGGCCTTGTTTATCTTTATATCCCCAACAGCCTGCAGAGACTGACACAAAGTGAGCATTCAATAAATATTTGTTAAGTGAATGAATGGAAAATTAAATGAATGAATAATGAAGGAAGGAAGGAATTCAAGATTTGAATTCCTATGTTCTTCTGGATAAAGAGTTCTGGTAAATCCAAGAACCATTCTAACAGCATCTTTCACTCAAACTGGTTATCATGACCTGTCTGCACCACAGCGTGACAGGCAACACCTGATATTTCTAGGTCTTAAAATTTCGTTCTGCCCTGTATTGCTTGAAGAGTTGAACAAAATTTATAGCCCATTCAATAATGAGTTTAGCTTTACTTTTTATACTTTGATGTTTAATATCCCCTTCTTCCAGATACTATTTTATTTCTGATGTGATAATCTTGCTTAAATATGCATTTCTCCTCTATTTATCTTCTCTGTCACTGTAAAACACATCAATACTTCCTGTCTTTATTGCCTGATATTGTTCTAAGTAAAATTCTTCTCTAGAAACTACATATATATATTTTTGATTTTTTGTTTTATTTTTGTTTTTGTTTCCTTTTTTTCTGTAATTTATTCCCAAGGCCTCAGATATAAAAGCTGTCCTTGACCCTTAAATTTACATTAAGTTCCCACAGCTAATTTCTCAGCTCATTGCTCATTGCTGAGATAGAAACCCATGTGCACACCTTAATCTTGACTTATCTCAACAGTTCCAATTTTTCCATATATGGTCCACATACCTCCCTATTGTCTGAAGGTCTACAGATGTAAATCCTGTCTGTTCCACCTCTGAGACAGCTTGTAACACTTCCTGGGCTGTCCTTATCTCCTCTGACATTTGGGACTTCTCTCGCTTAGTTTCTTTCCTCAAATTTGATATCGCTCTTCAGATTATTTCATTAGAGCCAGTGATCACATGTGGAGACTTGTGTTTTGTTTTGTTTTCCCCCTGGCTCTGCTACTGACATGATAAAAAGCTGGAGACAAGGTATTGAACTTGACTCTCTCGGTAACTATAAAGCAAGGATTTAAAACACTTGGCATTCATCCACTTTGGGGTGTGGCTCTAAGGATGAATGAGTCTATAACCATAGTAAAGAATTTATTATTATGGATCTATTTTAGCAGTACTATAATTTTACTGTTGATGTTAATGGAGCTCATAATAATATTAAAAAATACATTAGCAGGCATGGAAGCTCAGAAAGGCTCGGTTACTATGGTCTTTAAGAATTAACTGCCTACTGTGCTCCCTACCTTCTCAAAACCCTACCAGACTTTTTTTTTTTTTTTAAGCAAGTATCAAACTGCCCAGCAATTAATTTTCCTTTTACCACTTTGTGAGTTGGCTTTGTCCCAATAAGATTATAAGACCCTTGGAAATAAGGGTCATGCTTGTTCTTTTCCCTGAAACTCTGCAGGACCAGCTTCAGGACATCTCATGCAAGTTCTCAACACTTTTTGATTGGCAATATTATTTTATCCTGATGACTTTTCTTTAACATAATGAATAAAGAATGGTGTATGACTTCAATGAGATTGCAAAATTGAACAATTATTAAGTTCAACCTCCTCCTTTTTTGGATCTCTGGAAAATAAATTGCTCCAAGCCATCCCAAAACCCTGAACCCAGTTCCATGTGTACTTAGGCCGAACCTCCCGAGAGATTTCCTGGCTCAGCCAGGCTCTCGGGAGTGGATGCCACTCTTTTCCACTCACCACATTTCCTGGCCACGTTCCTCTCCAGCCTTCTCACTTTTGTTGGTCACCCCCTGAAAATGCCACATTTATCTGAGACAATAGGCATAGTAACACACCACCACCACCACCTCCAGAGTGGCCTCACTCCTATTGTCTGCTGTTTGCGTGTGTGTGTGTGTGTGTGTGTGTGTGTGTGTGTGTGTCTGTCTGTGTCTCTGTGTCCATTTCTTCCCAAATCTCTTTCTCCCACCCTCTTTGCCTCCCACCCAGTTCTTCGCCCCCACCCCTTCTCTCTCACGTAGGGAGTCAGGATTGGGGAAGGGATGTGCTGGTAAACGTGTAACATTTGTGGCGTTGGCTGATCTTCAGGGTGTCACTGGTGCCACCACGGCCGAGTTCAGGTTTGGACGGGACACCCATGCGTGGAGTTGAGAAGAGGTGCGCAGCCCGCTCCAGCGAGCCGGGTGGAGCGGGCTCCGGTTTGGGGTAAAGGTAGGTAGCAACTCAAACTCAAAACTCTCTCTCCCGAGGTTTCTGTGAAACCAATTCATGCAAAATAAGTATAAATTGGTTTCTTTCTTTCTTTCTTTCTTTTTTTCTTTTTTTCATCTCACTTTAAAATTTTGACTCGACTCGCTTGTTATACATGGAAGACCAACCATCTACCTGGAAGGATAGCAGACTGGGCCACCCGCTGCCAAGGTCCGTTACTGAAGAAGGGCCGAGTTGGCTTGTGAAGAGCATTTTTCTCCAGTTTCTTCAATGTAAGGCATGCGGGGTAGTTTGAATGAAAGGCACTTAATAAAAAATAAATAGTACCTTCAGACCGTTCATGCAGACGACTTCCTGACAATCCCTGGAAGTGTGACTAGCCCATAAGCTAATTATCCTGTAAATTTCCTTTTCTCCCCCAGTGTGAAGGTGAGATCTAATTTGAAAGATTAAAATCTTTGCATGATTACAGTATATAGTAATTGTTAAGCTCTGTAGTTACATGCTGAATAGCTACTAAGTACAAAGAATTACAAGATGATTTGTGCCTGTAAGATAAATTCCAAGAATTTTGCTTTTACAAAAGGCAAGGAAGTGGAGGTGGCAGAACCACAGATGTGCTAAGTGAAGCAATTGATCGTGAATGTCATGAAAAAGAAACTTGGGTCTCTCAACTCACAGACAGGACAAGTTGCAGAATGCCTTCCGGTGCACTTCTTAGGTTGTGCTAAACTTTATTTACATAAAAGCACTGCTCAAGTGGGTGAAGTTATCTAAGGAGTATTTAGCCTAAATTTCTGGAGGGGTTCCAAATGTCTGCTCTTCTCACAATAGAGGAACCAACCAAAGCATGTGTTCATCACTTTCAAACACACAAAAAGCACAAAAAGCCAAGTCAAATCAATACTAGAGCAATGACAGGAGATTATATATATGTAAAAATTTTAAAGGAAAGACAAAATAATAAAGCTTTCAGTATTTATGTTTCCAACTGCACTACTATTTGGTTTTGTGCCAGCCATTCTTTCTCTGCCTTTAGTAGATCACACCGGAAAATTCACTCATTAAACAAATATTTACTCAGCACCCAGTGCATACCAGGCTCCTGTTCTTGGCACTGGGGACATGCTGATAAGTAAAATAGATAAGGCCTTCCCTCTCATGGACTCAGAGTCCAGCAGGAAAGAAAGATTACTACAAGCACTGCCTACAAGTCCTGTGAAGGAGAGGGGGAGCATACCATGGAGTGTGTGGGGTCTATCCTAGCTTAGGAGTCAAGGAAAGTATCTATGAGGAAGTAATGCTTAATATGAGACCTTAAGGATGAGTAGGCATTAATAACTGGGGGCGGGGCAGTCTCTTCTCCAGGCAAACAATGCAAAAGGAGTTTCCAAGCTGTTGTCTTTTAATGCCTTTTTCCCTCAAAACCATGAAGGGCTCCAGCTCAGTTAGCTTGTGGTAGCTAAGATTGCTTTAATTTTTCTAGTTATAATGTTACTGGTCTCTGCAGGTATAATTCTAAGAGAACAAGAAATATCAGACATGATAAAACTGAGCCTTTATGTAGACAGACAATACTAAATCTCTAGAAATTAAAACTCAGAATGGCCTGGGAGTGATGTTCTAGCAACCATTCTGTGGAGGTGTCCAGGAGTCTGCGCAGGCCTGAGAAGGCGGACAGAGACTGGCTCAAACTGAGCTCACATTTTTTTTAGAATCCTCATTTGAAATTGCCTTCAGAATTATTTTCTGAGTCTCCTTTGTTTATAGTGCAAATGATATTACCCAGGTTTGTTACCAAACAAACTAGGGCCCATTCACGTGGCACCTGGTGTATGACCCAACAATTAGTGTTGAGAAAAACAGGTCTTTGTTTACAAAATTCCAACTTCAGGTGGGCTGGGAACACTCCTGCTCAGAGCCCTGTTCTCCCGTGAGACTCAGCGCTTCCCTTGCTCCCCCAAAGCCTATAAGCCAACCCCAAACCCAACAGTTCCCCATTCCTTAGCTGTCAGCTCTCTCCTTCAGGATCAGGGGTACGTTGTCTTCAGCCTCTGTATAATAGTCCAGGAAAGCATGTACCATGTTACACTGGATCATGGTGAACTCCAGGAAAGGCACAAGTCCTAAGACGGAGCCCTCTCCACATGTCTTAAGTTCCAGGAGTCCACATAGAGTCCAGGTCTGCAAGGCAGAGTCCTTGGTAGCTTTGGAGTCAGCTAGAGTGGACACAATCAAAGCAGCAGCGTGCCTGCTTTCTTATTAGCCCAGGCCTCATGGCCGGACCCCGACTGCAGACCGCACAGCTGCTTCTTTTCACATGGCTGCTACGATATGCTCCTCCATCAAGCTCCAACATGCTCCTCTTTCTTACTCTGGCTCTTAATTCAAAACTGCATGGCACCTTCTTTCACACCAGCCCTCACTGCGGACAGGGGGCTCTTCTACATCCTTTGAAACTCTATGGCCTCCTTCCTCATGGCCCCCACTAATTTTAAATGCTGACCCCAAGCACCATACATCATTGTTATGAAAAGTGTCTTAAGTCTACCTGGGCAGCAGCACAACTTCCCTTCAGGAAAGTCTCAGCTATCATCTTGTCATTGTTATAAAAAGTATCTTAAGCCATATCATCCACCTCTTTGCCCTGGTGCAGCAGCGCAGCTATTATCTAGCTATCAGCTTGCCATAGATATGAAAAGTACCTTAAAAGCTGTATTATCCCCTTCCCTCATCCCCAAACCATGGGCTGCAGGGTACTTTGGGGACCCCCTCCGCCTCTTTGTTACAGGTTGATTACGATTCTTGGTCACCTATTTTGACCTGACCTACCTCACCAGGGTTCCATGGATCACGTTTCTCTCATCTCCAGGACTAGAGGTTTGCCACCATGCATCTGTTCATATCAGTCCATATTCCCAAGATTCTAAGACTCAAAACCAAAGGAAGGGAGGAGGTTTAGGGTACGAGAACACTCTTGGAATAATCATCTAAAGGTGCCTGCTTCGATGGAGTCCAGTTTCATCAGCATATGCTGGTTCCAATTCGGGTCTCCATAAACAGGGGTTTCATGCACCCCAGTACCACCAAATTCGGCCCTGCTTCTCAACTGTGCATTTGAAAGTCCATTTTGAGTCCTTACTTGAAATTCAAATACACAGAATTTTTTATTTTTTTTTTAAACTAAGAAAAACCTTGCATAAAATCAAGATTAAACTGAAATTACTAAGGCTATGCCATGTGAAATTTGTTCTGTTACAATCCACTGTGTGCGCCCAATTTTGAGCACTGCTTTTTCTGATGAAATGTGAACTAGTCAAGTGTACAAAGGTATTGCACCACGATTTAGAAAAGTTTCACACTGTGATCCTTTGAGTATAGGATGGCACGTATGTCAATATACATTTGTTCATAAATTCCTAAGATGCTCATTTTCTGAGGTAGAATCAGCAGTGTGATTGATTATTCATTTAAGAAACCCACTTGGGCATCTCAGCAACAATGAACTAATGTCTTCAGTAGATCAATAATTCTTCTCTCTAGTCACAAGAAGAAACCCAGTGCATCAGAAAATCGTCAGCAAAAACATAAAAAGATATGTGCCAGCTGTTTCTGGCAGCCCCTTACTGGGGGGACACCAGAAAACAGTAAGAAATGTTTGCCATATGTTGGGTGATGAGTGGTAATGGAAAGTACTCATAAAGAAATGACTAACA
Organism: Furipterus horrens; assembly: GCF_987537825.1. Taxonomy (NCBI): domain Eukaryota; kingdom Metazoa; phylum Chordata; class Mammalia; order Chiroptera; family Furipteridae; genus Furipterus; species Furipterus horrens. The sequence goes on from NW_028327175.1 coordinate 46,678,971, forward strand.
CTTGTCTGTATTTTATTCAGGTGGGCAGATAAAACACATCCATTTTCTTAGTATCGACTTTTCTGGATGCAAATTACTCTGAGGCGCGGGCAGTCATTTGCAGGCTTGCCATTCCTTATGCAGGCTGGACCATCATAGGTGTCAGCAGTTTTGCTGTATAAGCACTTTTAAGACAGAATCCAAACCTCTGAATTAGCAGAAAATATTCTGTGCAAAGTAATTCACATTAGAGGGTCTCCTTTTCAATTTCGAAACTGCAGTTGCTGTTATCCTATATTTTGAATCAGCTTAGAAATCTTTCCCCTTCTCTCCAGCTCCTCTCCTTGGTCCTTGGCCTAACATTCCTCATCACCCCCATCAGGCAGCTACTTCTGCTGTGTTTGCAGAGGCCTGCCATTTGATGTGAGAGGAAAGGCATCACCAAGTCTGCCCCACTAAGGGTCATATCGATCCCCTGAGAAAACAACCATTTCCTTTGCTTGTGTTTACGCAGGTATAATAGATTTATTTTCCCCAGGAATTCACTGTCTTCTTCAGAAATTCAGCTTTACCAGAGCAAGAAGCAGTTGAGCAGACACAGTGGGCAATAAAAATCCTGCTAAGTAATGGGAGACCAAAATGCTCGCAACACTTCCCGGATGTGAGTCAGTGCATTGCGTTGAGTCAGTCACCCATAAATCAGACTGTGGCTTTGACAATCTTGTTGGGGTTCAAACACAGGAGGGCAACATCCCCAGGATGTATGGGAGAGCCAGGGAGGCTCTCATTCAAGGTGGCGGGATTCCCAGGTGTGACTTTGGGTCTTGACCATATGTGCAGGTCACCATAGCTGTGCAGAATCTTTAATTTGTACTGTTCCATTGAATAGGGACTTACCAGAACTTGTCACATTGCTCGCTTTAAAAAAAATATTGAGAAAACAGTTGTGTTTAGGCTAGAAGCAGAGAATTGACAACTCAGTTCTCAGAGGAAGGGATATTACCCCCTGGGGAAGTATGGAAATTTGCAGGAGCATTTTTTATTATAGTTCTGACTGGGAGGCGCCATTAGCACTTAGTGGGTGTGGCCAGAGGTGGTAAACACCCTGCAAAGTGTGGGGTACGGTCTCTATGACAAAGAATTTTCCCATATCCTGCCTTGATTTCAAATAAATGCCCTAGTGTGGAAGTGAAAAACTTGATAAAATTATCTGAGCCTTATATCTAACTCCATTTAACATATAAACACAAAGTATTTTTTCACAGCTTTAATATACATTGAAATTTTCAAGAATGAAATCATTGTGTAAATACTTGTTTTGTTTGGAATTTTACTAAGAATTAATCAACTTTCCAGTAAGCCTCTGGTGACAATGTATCAGTTTGCATATGTAACAGTCACATTCAAGTATAGATACATATAGCCTTATCCAGCCCTTATTTCAAAATGCCAAATACAAAGAAAATGTGTTGACAATATTCAGATGAGTATTATCTTCTTTTACCCCCAAATTAATTCCTTAAAAATAGTTGCAAGTTTTGGACTACTTCATATCTTTTTGTTTAGCCATGCTAAAAATACACATGCTTTTATTGTAAATTACTCTCCTATTATTTTTCCTTCCTACTACACTTTGTGTTGGATCCTGTGTACCCCACCCAGGTCCTCACTTCCGGGGTTCCCCAGGTGCTGGAGTGGTGACCACAGACAGTCCACAGCTGAGTGCCACCACCCTGTCCCAGCAATCCTTCTGGTCTCAAGAGAACAGCCTCTTCCCAAGCCCCCCCATGACTCCTCCCTAGGAGCTGCCTGCATCAACTGGCTGTTGAGGGGGCAGAGGGGTAAGACTGACTACGCACCATCCTGAAGGTCCACCCCAGCTCCCTGTGGGATCTGCGGACTCCTTTGTGGGACTACCTGAAAGCCCAGCCCAGCGTCGTCCTCTGCCCGCTCCTGCCTCTCTCCCACAGGTGTGGATCCTGAGAGCATGTCCCCTAATGCCATCTCAGGTTCTGTTCCCTGGGGAACCGGACACAATCAGAACATTATAAGGGGTTTTGGACATTGGGTAGTATGTTATCTGGGAATTTTAATTTAGGATAATAAAGAGGGAATGATAGAATATTTATAATTAAAAAAGAGACAAGGTCTCTGATGGGCATGAGACCCTCTGAACTAGGTGACTTCTTCAAGGTCCCTCCACCTCAAAAACTCCTTTAGGGGAGAAACATTGCTTGCCCCAGTTGGGCTGCAAGTAAGCAAGACTCAGAATGACACCTTATACAACGTTTCTCATGCACTTGAATAAAAAAAAAAAAATCACTTCACATAAGCACATTTGTTCAAGGTTATCCACCCACCATGTCATGTACTCCTCGATCCTTGCTATACGTCATGAAACTAGCAAAACCCAACATGCGAGCCCTTTCCACATTCCTGAGGCCTCACATCCAAAAGGTCGTGTGCGTAATTAGCTTCTGGAGATCATAATAAGCCGGCTCAGTAATGCCAGGCGCTTTGTCCTTGGAGATTTTTTAGATGAAATACGATTTTAATTTAATTTTTAATACCATAGTATTATAGTTCTTCTTTAACTGTCAACTGAAGATTCCCAAAGCGGGAGGGTGTGTGTGAGTGTGGCATACATGTGTGTGTCTGCAGATGCGCGGTGTGTCTGTGTAGGAGAGAGTGCTTGCTGTCCTGAGGGACCCTAGAGAACAATCCAAAAGCAAGACCAGTGATTACTACGTCTGTTCCTCTGGTCTAACTTTCTAAACAGGCTGCTACAAAGCAATGATCTGAAGTCCTCTGAAGGGCACTTAATTTCTTTTGACTCAATAAAGCTGGAATGACAAACACAGTAGTCCCCTGTTACCCACAGATTTGCTTTCCAAGGTTTCAGTTAACTGTAGTCATCTGCAGTCTAAAAATATTAAATGGAAAATTTCAGAAATAAACAATTCATCAGTTTTAAATTGCATGCCATTCTGAGTAGCATATTGAAATCTCAAGCTGTCCTGCTCTGTCCCACCTGGGACATGAATCATCCCTTTGCCCAGGTATCCATGCTGCATAAGCTCCCCACCCATGAGTCACTTAGTGGCCGTCTTGGTTATCCTTTCAATGGTGGAGGTATCACAGTGCTTGTGTTCAAGTAACCCTTATTTTACTTAACAATGGCCTTAAAGAGTAAGGATGCTGGCAATTCAGATACACCAAAGAGAAGCTGTGTTTCCTTAAGTGAAAATGTAAGTACAGTACAATAAGATAAATTTTGAAAACGAGTCCCCATTCACGTAATTTTTATTACAGTATATCATTATAACTTTCTATTTTATTATTAGTTATTGTTGTTAATCTCACTGTGCCTAATTTATAAATTAAACTTTATCATCAGTACAAATGTATAGGAAAAAACATAGTATATACAAGGTTTGGTGCTATTTGAGATTTCGGGCATCCACTGGTCATCTTGGAACGTATCCCCCCAAGGAAAATGGAGACTACTGTATTTACCTGGATGTGTGACTCCATTCAAATCAATTGCTGATATACTTCAGTGTGCCACAGGGTCATGAGCTATCTTAGTCACTGAACATTCAACACAAAAATACAGATCCGTGCCTGAACGTTTGAACCCAACTCCTTACTGCTGGCATGCTGCCTGCAGGCTGTCTGGACGTTAGAGGCTGCCTAATCACTCAGTATCTCTTCTTCAACTTCTTCACCTGTAATACTGGAATGCTGGCCAGAGTTCCCACCTCTGGTTCCTCCTAGGGGTGTGGTGATAATTGAAACAATAATGTTTTCAAGTACAGAGACATTCCAGATTAAAGACACTACATAATTGAAGACATTCTGCTTCTAGTGACATAGCTGGATGTAATTGCCAGCTAGGAAAATAAGAGTAAGCCAGTGTTCCTACTATAGGAGTAATGCCATTTGCCTCACTCTCAGCAGCCTGCTTGCCTCAATATGAGAAGAAATCCTAGTGCTCAGATTGAGAAAGAAATGCTTTCATCCATTCAACTTTCATTTTATCAACAAATGAATGTGTACAATTCTATTCCAATCACTTAGTTTAAGGTTAAAAATAGATTTAAAAAATAAATGATCCCTGGCTCGGTAGTGTGTTTGATACCCAGACAAGGCACATACAAGAATCAACCAATGAATGCATGAATAAGTGGGACAACAAATCAATCTCTCTCTCTCTCAAAATCAATAAAAAAAATTTTTTTAAGTTGCTCTATTTGTTCATCATGTCACTTATACTTTGAGAGAGTTTTATAAAAATATTTATTCTTGCTATTAAAGGCAGGAAGTCTATGCAAGGTCCACAGTTAAGGCTATGGGTGTTCATTTTCTACTCTCCCGTGTATAACTGGCACACATATATAACTGGTAACACATCTGTTCTCCTGACCAATGCATCAGCTCCTAACTGAACATCTTACATCTGACATAGATCCCGGCACATCACTGTGAGAGGTTCAGCAGTGCCAAAGCTACAAACCGCAACGGTGGTATCAGATACATTGCAAAGATATCAAGAGGTCTCAGCTTTTTGCCAGCAAAATGTACTTCTGTAAAATAATGCTTATGAGAGATTGTATTAAGAAGTTCTATTCATAGCCCAGGCACCGAAAATATATTTTCTGATTCCATCCATCAAATCTGTTTGGAGTTCCAGGTCTAAACTGGCAAAGGAACCAGAAAAGACAGTTAGAAGTGAAGTACAAGTCGTTAATAGGCAGGTTGGATTGAGGAGGCCAACAGAATGTGAAACAGGAAAGAACAAGGACTGTTCCTGCTTGGCTATACCTGCTGGTTGAGTGATACATAAGCAAGGCTGGTGTGCCTACCCTATTCCTAATGTCAAGATATCCAACCTCCTTCTAAAGAGAAGAGAACACGATTCAGAAAACATTCACATGGAGCCCTGGCTGCTGTTGCTCAGTGGATTGAGCATCAGCCTGCGAGCCAAGTGTCGCTGGTTCGATTACCAGTGAGGACACATGACTAGGTTGCATGTCCAAAAAATTACCCTCCAGTAGCAAGCTAACATGTTTTCATGATTTTTCATTCGGGCCTTTGGTGACCTTTTGCGGACTCTCCATTGTAAGTGCCATATAATGAGGCAGACTTCATCTCCAAAAATATTTCTTCCAATTCCCTGGTAAATATTCTCATCTGGAACTATGTCTACTAGGTTAAATAACAAGTTGAGTATTTATTACTATTTAAATAAACCTAGTTTTATTCATTACATTAGAAAAGGAACAGCCCAACTAAGTTACTTAGATATTTTAATTTTGGTAAAAAGAAGTTGGACATTATTTTTATCAAGCTGAAACACGAAAACTCTCCAGTCAACTTTTTCTGGACTTAAAAAACCTCTTCTTCATCTTCTGTCATTTCTCATTCACTTAAATCCTAAGGATGAATTTGCAAGAGGCATGTGGCTGTCAGTGATTCTATTTTAGCTCTTCAATAACATTTCAAGTGGATGAAGGACAGCGCTCTGACTGGGTTTCACTTCATCTCCTGCTGTTAACATTTCAACAGAAGGGGCTCTTAGCAGAAGTCATTTAATAACTCTTAAACCACAAATAATTTTATGACAGAAACAAAGAGGCTCCAAACTTTTCTTTTTTCTGTGACTAATATGGTTTCTTCTTCTCCTTTCTTAAGACTTTTAAGTGAATCACAGCAATGACCTGAAGGTTGAAAACAATGTGTCAGCTTTATAATAAGCTTTTATTGTCACTGCAGAAAATGAAGCATAGGTTGAGAGTCAGGATTTGAGGTCAACTATGAAACTCAGACTGGTAGTCAGTTCTGATCCCATGATACTGTGAGAGCTTTGTGTTAGCTTAGGGGTAAAGGGAGGGTTCAGGGGAAACCTGCATGGAGCCCTGAACAGAAACTTTCTGCTTTTCAGGTGGGCCCCAGTTGGGATTCTTTTTCAGTCATTTCCTATGCTCCTCTGCTTGGGCTGAGGGAACCTAAGGCAGGGTGGGAGCTGTAGCCTGCACAGCGGGCCCTGGCTGAAGGTATCAAGATATTGGCATCAATTAGTGGTCTTTTTCAAAGTACTGTCCTTTGGTCATCTTCCAATAGTATATACCAGAAACGTAAAACTGACCTTGAAAAAAGTGATTGGTGTGGGCTTCCTGCTGCTTCCAAAGCAGGAAGTTGCTTGCAGGTACATTCAATCAACATACTTTCCCTGAGTAACATTTTAGCAGATTGAAAAAAAAAAAAAATGGAGAAAAATAACTGTAGAATTCAGGCGCTCAGTATTTATTTCATAACAATGCTCAGAGGTCTCTTTTGGAAAATCTTGAATAGAGGTAATAGCCATGCTTGTTAAAACGATCAGAAATGGGGGACTATGGTGCTATTATAGAACCACGTTACTTTAAAATGCACATTAAATGGCTCCCAAATCCTTTTATTCAAAACCCCCAGATAAAAGAAGTAGTTTCTTCTTAAAGAAACCAAGACTACTTTCTCCTCGGAGAATAAGCTATTAGTGCTGGTAAAACATTAGCAAACAGCCCATTCAAGCTACAAAGAAAAAGAATACTTTGGTTTTGTTAGCATGGAGAGGTGCCATTACCTTTACGGCTCTGTTATGGAAAGCTGCAGGGTGAGTGCTATTGCTATTAACCAGAGGGTTCTAATTGTGTATTAGCTCATTTATGAGGCAGAGTGAGGAAGAGTTTTTGCCCAGGTGACTTGTAACAAAATGAAATAAGCAGATGTTATGTATCCTGGAATTACCGCCAGGTTTTCATGAGTTGTTAGATGCTGAGATGCTCTGAACATTCTGCCTAAAATTGCAGCTTAGTTGTGAACAGAGCAATCACATCCCTGTGCTCTGGCAGATTGTGGCCAAATACGAAGACGTTTTCAAAAACATTTAGTCATCTCCCCAACTATAAAAAAGAAAGAGAAGAAATTAGCCATCTGAAACTGAGATGCTAAAAGCTGGGCCACTGGGGTGATCTCATCCTGCCTAAAACCCTTCTGTCACCTGTACCGCACCTGCCTTGCCCACATGAATCATAGTGCCATAGGGTGAGATGATAGCTAGGGGGTAATTATGATCTTAGTCTTCAACTGTAGCCCTCCTGGGTTAGTTTGGATTCTCCATGAACATGTGTCAATAGAGGATTAGACAAGCAAGAGATGATGTATAAGGAGAAAGGCCTCTGAAGACTAAATGGATGGACCATAGAAGGCTGGGAGAGCATTCAGACTGCGATGCAGGTCTGAGCCTTGCGCAGGAAGGGAGGGAGGATAGAAAACACTTTTCTAAACACTAACATTTCCCATTGGCAGTGGGGTTCCTGTGTTGGACATGAGCTGCTCCATCTGCTCATCTCTCTCACCTTTCTTGCAGGTTCTACCTAGTGCCAGAGATTACAGAAACCTATGCTATACCCATCATAGGCTCTCTCTTGCCTTCCAGGCCCACCTGTGAACACGTTGTCTGTGTGTAAGCCAAACCTGGAGAGAGGAGAGATGGACCCATCTTCTCCTTTGTCTCTGATACCCCACTTGCTGCTCCCCACTGAGGGCTAATGCTTGGTCCCTGATTTCCAGGTGCAATTACAGAAGTCCCAACCTTGTTCCTTTCCTCCCTGGTTTTTTAAGAAAGCGCCTACAAGACTTCTCAGAGATGCATAAGAGTCATGCCCATCCTTTGTTCTCAGATAGGAAAGGCCCTTCTAATGACAGCTACCGCCCAGCCTGCGCAACTCACTGAGTGTTGAATGTCAAAGCATAAGCAGTGCCAACCCAGGGACCCTAGGGCTCCTTGGTTCTCTGCTCTTAGACATGGTTTTGGAGGGTATCCAAAGATTATACAGGTAGTCACTGCCCTAGACTCCTAATAGCCTTCTTTCTAGTTTGCTGCAATCACAGGGCAGCCAGCAACATCTACCCCCATCACCACCCCGGCTGTGCCTCTATACACCAGACTTCTCCACCTTTAGGGATCCCGGAGATGAACGGTACCTCTTCCCACAAAATTCGAGGAGCACAGAGCACCAAGGCCAACCTGCTGTATTCTAAGAGAAACACTCTTCTTCTCCCCAGCTATCTTTAATTGGCTTTAGGAGAATGTTTTAAAAGACCCATTGTTCTTCCCAAATGGTCTGGTTTATCTCTTTGAACATCTCTACTTTCCATCTGGGATTATTATCCCTTCCCTAATTGTTGAGTTTTTAAAAAATTTTTCTAGCAAATAAACCAATGAATTTCCAGTGACATATGGGCATTGATATACCCATACTGTCATGTATGACCTAAGTTTTTTGCTCAGAGAAATACCTGAAAAGGAAAAATAATACATTAAATTTCAAATGCTAAGTATTGTGAAGGAAAAAAAAAAATGAAGAAATAAAAATCTCTAAGCATTCACACAGTGAGTGCAGATACTCAAGTGTAGGTATTTGCCAAGATCCAGAGTGTCATTAAGTTATGAGTAATTTGCTTCTGACAATGTGAATAGTAAGTTAGTAGCTTGGAATGTGGGAAATACAACCTCCTAGCAGCGATGTTTTAATTGGTGGTTGGGTTCCCCATGTAGCCATCGCGACTCCATTTCCTGGGCCTGCACTGGTGTTGCCTGATTCCAGGTCCTAGGACGATGAATGGAGGTGTGGGAGAAAGACATCTCTCCTTCCAGCACACGGAGTCCACCCATGGTAACATTTTAAATAGATGTGTATATATATACTTCATTAAAGAATGTATTTGGCCCTGACTGGTGTGGCTTAGTGGGCTAGACAGCATCCTGCAAACTGAAAGGTGGCTGGTTTGATTCCCAGTCGGGGTACATGCCTGGGTTGCAGGCCAGGTCCCTGATTGGGAGCATGTGAGAGACAACTGATCGATGTCTCTCTCACATATCAATGTTTCTCTCATTCTCTTTCTGTTTCCCTTCCCCTCTCTCTAAAAATAAATAAATAAAAACTTTTTAAAAAGAAGGAATGTATATTATGTCCCCAAAAGACGTTTGTTTTTAATATAATTGGGGGGCATTTAATAAATATTTTTAAAGAGCAGTTTTTGGTCACAGCAAAAATGAGAACAAAGTTCAGATTTCCCACATCCCCACCCCATCCCCACACATACCCTCTCCATCTGCCAACACCCTGAACCACAGCGACGCATTTGTTACAGTGTGTATCTGTTCGGAACCTACCTGAAACGTCGTTATCACCTGAAGACCCTAATATGCATCAGGGTTCACTTTTGGTGTTGTATATTCTATGGGTTTGAAGATGCATTACATGCATCCTCCATGGTAGTGTTATACAAAGTAGTTTCATGGCCCTAAACATCTTCTGTACTCTATGTATTCATTCCTCCCTCCTCCCTAACCATGACATTTTGAAGTAACATTTTGCTGTTCTCATTCTTCTCCAACCTGCTACTACCATACCCACAGGCCCTCCAGCCCCTCGTGTCCCCCGGGGTGGGCCTCAGCGTCTGAGTCTCACTTAGCAAGCATCCCAAGTTTCCCTAACAAAGCTTTTCAGCACTCCCAACCCCCACCCACCCTTCAGAGTGGCCTTACAGCCATATATACATATATGGGCCCTAGGTATTTTCATTTTGAAAAAAGGGTGTTGGTTGAACCCCTGTATCTCTTGCACTAGTGCATTCCCAGGAAGTCCCAGAAAGGGATGTACAGTCAGCTACCCAACATAGCAGACACATCTTCTGAGGGTATCTTCAGCTAGTCTCCCTTCCTTCCCTTCTGAGTATACAAATGATTTCAAAATTCCAAGATTCGTTTTACCTGGACTTCCAGTTAAGACGGTGGCATAGGTAAACACAGCTTGCCTCCTTTCACACCCACATCAAAATTACAATTAAATTACAGAACCATCATTCAGAACTGGCAGAAATCGAGTTGAATGGAAGTCTGACAACTACAGAATTGAAAAAAAAACACATCCATCCAGACTGGTAGGAGGGATGGAGACACAGAATGGGCTAGTCTCACATCCACATGCGATGGATAAAAATTTGGGAGGGACAGGGAAAGAAGGGGAAGGGCCTACTCAAGAAATAGGTATAAATGTCCCATGGACATGGACAACAGGGTGGGGATTGCTTGTGGGAGCAAAGGTGGACAGGGCAGGGGAGAGCAACGGTGGAAAATGGGGACAACTGCAATAGAACAACAATAAAAAAACTGGGGAGGGATATCTCAGGAGCAAGGAGTTCCAGCCCCACACCAGGCCCCCCAGCTCAGGGCACCAGTGCCAGGAAGGTAAGTCCCCATAAGTTCTGACTGTATCCACCAGCAGGGATTGAGTCAGTGGAAGAAACTTCTGGAGTCCCAAGCAGTTCCTCTTAAAGAACCCACACAACTTACTCAGGTTCACTCTCTTGAACTCCAGCACAGGGGTAGCAGCTTGAAAGGCACCAGCGGACACAGGAAGGAACTGAAGTTGCTGGCCTCAAGGTGAGAGCTGAGTGACAGCTTTCTCACAGACAGAAAGGCAGGCAGAGCCACAGAGCCAGAGGCAGATGCCATATCTGAGACTCCATCAACCTAACACTGTTTGCCCCACTTTGGAGATCCCCTGAGGCTCAGTCCCACCCAGCTTACAGCTGTTAGCAGTGGCTTTTCCATATGAATGGTTGGTCTTGGCTCAAGCTTCACAACTTCCTAAATCCTATCAAAGAAGCAACAGCTGGCTTCAGTGAGCTCCTAGCCCTCATACCTGTTGCTAAGTGGCCCCAGGCCCAGCACTAGCAGCAGCCAGCCTAGATGCATAGCTTGGCTTTGCCTGGAAATCCCCAAGCCCAGCACAAGTACCAGCCATCTCAGATTGCTTTATAGCTCAGGCAGAGTGGCCCCAGGCAGAACACAGGTGGAAGCTGACCTTGGCCTGTACCATCCAGGAAAACCCAGGACCTGCACGCCCAGTGAACAGCTACAGACCATGTTGGAGCACCACCACCCTGCTCTTGTACAGCTTATCCTCCACAGAGGGTGGAGGTTGGTGGTCAGTGGTCACAGCCAATCCTTGCAACTGACGGGCTTGGGTAAAATCCCTCCCATTGACTTGCTAACAGCAACCATGGCTCAACTACAAGAGGAGGGTGTACTCAACCCACACAAAGGGCGTACCTCGAGTACCCAGCTCTGGTGATAGGGGAGGCTGTGCCACTGAACCCTGCAGGACACATACTACATTAGGCCATGCTACCAAGACAGTGAGCCATAGCAGCTCTAACTAATACATAGAAACAAACACGGGGAGGCTGCCAAAATGAGGAGACAAAGAAACATGGCCCAAATGAAAGAACAGATCAAAACTCTAGAAAAAGAACTAAGTGAAATGGAGATAAGCAATCTATCGGATGCAGAGTTCGAAATTGGTTATAAGGATGCTCAAGGAATTTAGTGAGAACCTCAACAACATAAAAAAGATCCAGTCAGAAATGAAGGATACACTAATTGAAATAAAGAACAATTTACAGGGAAACAATAGTAGAGTGGATGAAGCCAAGAATCAAATCATGATTCGAAACAGAAGGAAGCAGAAAACAACCAACTAGATCAACACATAGAAAAACGAATCCAAAAAAATGAGGATAGTGTAAGTAGCCTGTGGTACAACTTCAAGCATTCCAACATTCTCATCATAGGGTTGCCAGAAGAGAAAGAGCAAGAAATTGGAAACCTATTTGAAAAAATAATGAAAGAAAACTTCCCTAATTTGGTGAAGGAAATAGACATACAAGTATAGGAAGCACAGAGAATCCCAAACAAGATGGATGCAGAGAGGCCCACTCCAAGACACATCATAATTAAAATGCTGAAGGTTAAAGATAAAGAGAGAATCTTAAAAGCAGCAAGAGAAAAGCAGAGAGTTACCTACAAAGGAGCTTCCATAAGACTGTCAGCTGATTTCTCAAAAGAAACTTAGTAGGCCAGAAGGGATTGGCAAGAAATATTCAAAGTGATGAAATGCAGGGACCTACAGCCAAGATGGCTCTATGCAGCAAAGTTGTCATTTAGAATCAAAGGGCAGATAAAGAGCTTCCCAGACAAGAAAAAACTAATGGAATTCATTATCACCAATCCATTATTATATAAAATGTTAAAGGGACTTACTTAAGAAGAGATAAAAACTATTAACAATAAAATAGCAATAAATAAATAGATTTAATTGTCAACAATTAAATCTAAAAAACAAACTAAGCAAAGAACAGAGGCAGAACCATGGATACAGAGAGTATTTTGATGGTTGCCAGATGGGAGGGCTGTGGGGGAATAGGTGAAGAGGTGAGGGGATTAAGAAGTATAGGAAATGGAGTAGCCAGAGAATTTACACGCATGACCCATGGACATGAACAATGGTGTAGGGATTGCCTGAGGAAGTGGGGGGTGCTGAGTGGAGGGAGGCAAAGGGGGAAAAATCGGGACAACTGTAATAGTATAATCAATAAAATATAATAATAATAAAACTTCAAGATTCATTCTCTCACAATGGTTCCCCTGGCAGCAATACTTTGGCCAGAATGTCTGTGGGTGGCTGAGTGGGACAGGGATATCTGCCACTTAGAGCTTGTGTATATGTCAGAACCTAAGAGGGAGACATTTTATTCCTCACTTTGCAGGTGCCTAGTTTATGTCCACCAAGGGACTGATTTCATCTTCTTTGTGGTTACAACGTTAACATATCCTTTCTAGGATATCTGATACACACTTCCAGTACCATCTAAAAAGTGGGTGTAAAATAACTTCCATAACAAAATAAATCATCTTATAACACAAGAGAAGGATTAGTGAGAGATTTTGCTGAAATTCCAACTGCCTTTCCTAGATGCAGTTCCCCATCTTCATGCAGATAGAGATTATGGTTGCTGAAACAGCACGAGAGAGAGAGAGAGAGAGAGAGAGAGAGAGAGAGAGAGAGAGAGAGAGAGACTTTGTCTCGTTTTGTTTCCCCCAGACTCACAACGCAAGACCGGCTGTAAGTAGAGCTGGCTGGATGAAATTTTAGTAGATTTATAATTTACTTAGTCAAATTGCTTTTAATTCATAGTCAGGCCTCAATGTACATGTTTTTCCCTCTGAAAGTTAAGGCTTTGCCCATAGTTGTCCAATGTCTGACAAATAACAGAGCTTTAACGTTCATTGTCTATGATTAAACTCAAATGCAGGACAGATGGCTTCTCTGTGTATGTGTCAGACAGGCAAAGCACTTAAGATTTGTGACAGGCCAGACCAGGAATTAACTGCTAAGTTTTTGCATTTATTCATACATTCACGTGCACCATGAATATGGTTGTAAAACTTAGTTAAGTGTTTTCACTTTATTTAAAATAATCCCAAACAAAGCAACTGCTCTCCTTTTGGCAAACCAGATGCCCCTAATCTCAACCCCATTAACTCAAAACCCATTTCTCTCATACTATATGCACTGTGTGTATTTCATGTACTCTGACACTTGAGATAAAAACAGCATTCTTCTGAAAACTCAGCTTACCCAGAACCCACAATGTTGGTCCCCATTTCATTTCTATGAAACCTTTTAGGGGAAATAATTATTTTATTCAGCAAACATTTGTCTCTGGAAATAAACAAGACCAGACAAATGAGAACAGGCAAAGGCTATTTGTTCAGAGCTAGCTTTAGAAAGGGAGTCAGCCACTGTCGGTTGCGTTTTGGTAGAGGGATGGGAAAGTTTTATCGTGGAGAAGAAGGGAGGATCCAGGGGTGCCCTGACTGGAGGTTGGTGGCAGGAGGCAGCAGGGCTCCTATGTGTTAGCTGGGGTGAACATCTGGCTTTCTCTGGTTGGTCCTTAGTTGGAAGCAGGAAGAAAAATTAGGGAGGGTATTAGTTATAAATCAAGTCCTGGCCATTTTGTGCCAATTGTTACAGGGAGTATTATTAGACTTGGGGGACTAGTTGCTAGAGATAGTGGTTCAACTTCCTGCCAAATCTGATTGATTTATAGATTGCAGGCTGGCTTCCTGAGCTAGTTTCTGTAGATAATGGGTTGTTTTCCTGGGCTGGTTTCTGCAAGTTGTGGGTCAGATTTCTGTTTTTATTATGGTTTGGCCATTGTCCGTTTGCATATTCAATCTCTTAGTCAATAATCACCACACATGCAAAAAGGACACAAAGCATAAGTGTACAGTTCAGTGAATGATTGAGTGTAGCCACCACTCAGGAGCCCCCATTTATTTTTAAATCCTGCACTGTCTTTTCCTCAGAAAGCTGTGGTCAAGAAACATTTTGAGTTGTTATAGATTCTTTACATGTGCTTCTTTAGTCCTCATGTCCAGGGGTGGGACTTACCAGCTACAGGCCTCCTCAGACTTTCTCATGGAGTCAAGTCTCCCCGACACAATGGACGGGCAGTGCAGGGTCTCCCGGTCAGCTCTGCCCCATGAATCACCTTTTTCCACAATCCTGGACCAAAAGGAGCAAGTCAGAGATCACAGGCCTGGAAATCCAGTTCCACCATTACTTTGGGCAATAATAATCTCCCAAAACCTGTTTCTTCGTCTACAAAATGGGAATGGCAATCGTGTCTGCTCTCCTGGGTTGCTATGAAGATGAAGTAAAATGATGGGCAAACAAATTTTAACACAGTCCTTCACACAGAATAGGCGATCAGATTTACACTTACTGTGCTGGGTGTATTTCTCCAAGTGGTGTTTAAAAATGACAGCTAAAAATTACTGAAAACCTACTACGTGCCAGGCACTGAGCTTGGTGCTTCCTCTTAGATTTATGATATTCAATCTTCCTATTAGACAGAGAATATTAATCATCTTCATTTTACAGATAAAGGAGCTGAGGCTCAGAGATGTTAAGACACCTCTCTATACTTACCTATATTTGTTGTGAGAATTAAATGAGATGATTGTAAAGCAGGTCCTTAGTATAGTCCTAAGCACTTAAGTCTCCAGGGCTATCGTTGAAAATGACCTTTTGCTTATCCATCGTAACAGACCCTGCACAGCAGTTGCCCATCCAACCTCTGTTCTCCCTTTCATTCTTACAAAATCGGTTTTGTGTGATGTGGCAACGTGCTCCACTTTCCTCAGTCTCCCTTATTTCTTTGGAAGTTCACGTGGCATAGCTCTGGCCAATGAGAGATAACTGTAAGTCTCCTAAGTGGGCCTTTTAGGAAAACTATTACTATCCCAAAGGATGGGCTTCATCTGGCACATGCCTCTTCCCTTTTGTCTGTCCATTGCTTTGCTGCCTGAAAAGCACAAGCACACCATGAAGTATGAGACCAAGGGTCCACGTCCAGGACAGCAAAGCAGAAAGAAGAGCCCAGACCCCTGGTCGCCTTGGAGGGGTCCTGTCCCATCCATGGACAGCCACCCTCCAAATGGTTCAGCCACTGCGGTTAAGCCCCCATGGCCAGTGTCCTATTCTGTGCAGCCAAAGGCAATCCAGATAAATGCAGCCACTGTTCCGGTGATCTGTCTTCTTTCCTTCAATCTGTCTGTCTACATGCTTCAGCTGAGACGAGAGGAAGAACTCCAGAGAATGAAAAGTTGGTTCCCAATTGTGTCTACATGAATCATTCTCAGCCCTTCTGAGAAATAACACCGAAGCTTTTTCTGAACATTCAAGTGTCAGGTTCCCAGTCGCACTCTCCCTTCTTCCCTGTCACATGCTGTCACATATGGTGTAACCAACAGGGATTGCGTGGTTTATCAGCATTGGGCGCTTGGGATCTGAGGACACTTGTTCCCAAGGCTTGGCTCTAGGCCAGCCTCACCCAGCACGGAACTGAGTGATCCTCTGTAAAACCTGAGGCATCTGCTCTGGCTTCTTGGTCAATGTCCAAAGGCCATTATTGCACTCTGCCTACTTGTGAGCTCTCTCAGAGTTCTAATTAGGTGGCATGTATTTTCTATCCAAAAAAGATTATGCCCAACATTACTCTGCACATTAAAACAGCAAGGGGTCTAACCTAAGTGATAAAGGAGCATCTCATTGTGACATGAAGAGATCATGGGTGGGGGCAAGAGGCTTCATCTGGCTTTAGACTGAGCAGCTGGGATGTCGGTGTTCAACTTGGAGGAAGCTAACTGTACCAGAGGGGTTAAACTTGTAGTTTTCTGTGCTGTTACAGGGAAGTAGTATGCCCATAGTTCTACTTACTTTAAATGATTTCTAAGGCAATGTCAGATGAAAAGAGGATTGAACTCCAGTCCCTTCTCGCAGCTTCTGCAAAAATATAACTCACCAGGAAGACAAAAACAAAATGTCTTCTAATGTAAAGGAGGCTGTTGTTTTTTTTCCTTTACTAAAGCCCATATACTTTATTTGTAGGAAAAACATTCAGGCCCTAACTTTGAGCCAATTTATTTTTCCTATTAAATTCATTGGGGTAACATTGGTGAATAGGGTCATATAGGTTGCAAGTGTGCATTACTATGACACATGATCTGTACACTGCATTATGTGCCCCCCACCCAGAGTCAAATCATCTTTCATCATCATCATACCTGGCCCCCTTTACCCTCTACCATCCCCACCCCGATATGCTGTCTTAATATTGCACGGTACACGACTTCTTATATTCTAAACTATGAACCCATATTTTGCCTTGCCTAAGGAAATATCCTAAAAGGTAAATTTTAAAAACTATTTAATGTGTAAAATTGCTTTTAGTAAAGGACACTCAGAAAATATGTGAAATAATCCTCCTTTTGATTAAACTAGAAAAGGCACGTTTTCAATGGCTAAAATTATGTTGTATTTAGATAAAAATACGCACACACACAATGAAGAGAAAATCTCTAATAATTTATTTGACCTTCAGTTTCACATTGTGAAAAAAAAAATAACAGTTTTACAAAACCTCAAAAATGTATTAGGAAACAAGTACATACGAACATGAACACTTTACTTCAACTTATTCAGAGTTTTGTACGTGAACCACATATTCAATAGCCAAGAGAAGGATATTATTCAGCTCTAATCACCCTTTTTCAGACAGGTGTCAAGCCCAGAGAAAAGGGGGCTACACAATCATAGCAGGAGTGGAAGGCTGCCCTTTGTTATTCGTTTCCACAGCAACCCGTCCACAGAATAAGAAAAACCTTCTCTGTCTTATGCCAAGGTTTTTGTGTGCACTGTGCTGTGAATTGTATTTGCTTCAAAGTGTGGGACGTTTCACAGGGTGAGAATGGTCAAGTAGTGAGCCCAAATGCCTACATCAATTCAAAGAGTGGGAATCCAGAAAGTTCCCTGCAGGCTGGGGGCCCACCCTGACCATGGCTCCTTCTGGCTCACACACAGGATGCAACAGAGGATTCAAGGACAGACCACAACCCTGAAACAGCTGTAGAAAATTCATCCTGCTTTCAGAAGCCATGCAGTGACACACACATCTCAGCCTATTTGCATCATAAACTACAGAGCTCTAACTGCTACAATATAACGACACCCGACTAGGTCGCCATTGTACAAGGAGACATTTGCATTGCTTAGAACACATTTACGAGTGAAGGGACTGATTGCTGGAAAGTACTGTGATTCTTTTATTCCAAAGGCTCATTTATTTTGGTCCAACTCTAGCCCACTTATTCATGGCATGGACAGGCATGCACAATTAGTCTATATAAAGTTCTCAGGTGGAAAGAAATGTTAAGGATTTATCTGTTATGAGACAATGCAAACACACAATGTAAAAGGTTGGGATCAATCTTACACCTTATTTTCTAAAGCACAGTAATGTGAGCAACATCAATGAAAGCAGTGCGAGAGTTACAAACTCTGGCCTTCCCCAGACACCTCTGAGGAAGCGCCAATTTGAGTCTAGTATTAACACCTATCACAGCACATGTTTGTTTATTTAGTAAACAAGCCCGCAGACTAGCAAAGAATGTATTCACAACCAATTCCCAAAGATCCTGGAAAACCTCAAGAGCGGCCACTGCTTACAATTCTTTGGTGTATTGTGGCCAAATGTGTCACTTTTGTGCACCAAAGAGTTCTTATGGAGACTTACCTACAGGTCAGCACTAAGGTATACATTATACCAATGTTAATATTGTCATAGAGAACTTGTCACACTTGCTAAATTGTACAGCAAGGATAACTACAAACCCAGGTCAAGCAAATCCGGTGAGTGAATTAATTTATGTCTGTGGTAACTCCTTTTTTCCCCTGTTAACTGTGGTAATAGCAAAGCATTCTCACAGGGTAATAAATAAATAAATAAACTTTGGACTATGTCTTTACCTGTGCCCTATATACAGAACTATTCCATAGAATGTTCCAGGATTTCAGGATATTACACAAAGAAAAAACTGCAATGTGATTTGGTCCTTTCAAAATTTCAGTAGCCGAAACTGAGAAGGTATATCAGGTGGGAAGTACAAGGGCAGAAAGAAGTTTTCCCCATCCCATGGGCCATCAACATGACTGAAGCCCATGAAACCCCATTAAAAGTTGGTGAGTCTAAGAAATGTACCTCCATCCTTCCTCTCCCTCCAGGGTGTAAAATTTAAGTTTCTGTTGCGTAATCCTTCCCTGTCTTGACACTTACAAAATCCCTCCCCTTCCCAACCCACCCTCCAGTTATATTCCAAACTGCAACTCCAAAATTTTCATTTTGTGCAGCAAAGCACATCACAACAGCCACAAAATTGTGCAAAACATACAACCATTCACACATGTCCATACACGTGAAGACAACTGTAAGCATTGTTTCAGCATGCAGGCATCAAATAATAAATAGCTAAATCTATAACAAATTTCTTAACAGTCAGGGAAAAGTTTGAAGTCACTTATAAATAGAAAAGATCATCTACCAAACAGCTACCCACAATGTCCCCATTGTTCGGAAACCTTCCTCGGGGCACAACCCCTCAGATTAGTGAGTCCACTGGTCCTCACTGCAGACAGCACGGCCAGCTTCCCGCCTGGCCCCACAGTTGGGCTTTCAATCTCCAACAGCAGCTGGTGTGGAGGCTTCAAGCTTGTTCCTCAGAGAGAGGTGACAACCATTTCAAATTTTACACATAAATGGTGGAGCCCATGGAAATCAAATGCTGAATATGGTACAGCAAGGGAAAAGGCCCGGCTTTTCTCTCCCTTTGAGGGGCTGATTAACGCTGACATTAATCCACAATTACAAGACAAGGACTAGATCACAGGTTCATTCATTCATATTTAAACCATGTGCTACTTGCACTGAAAATCCCACCCCTCCCCCACCCCTTTCCTTCATGACCATTTAGAGCATTTACAAGGTGCCGCCGATTGTATAATCCGAGTCTTGTAGTAACTTTTCTTTTTTTCTTTCTCTTCCTTAAATTTGGCCTCTCCAAAATAGAAATCACTTCTTGAGCTAAAACAGAGGGAAAAGATATTTGTTAGCAGCCTCAAAATCTTTTTAAAATAAATAAAACTCAGGACAGAGGTGGTCAATATTACTTCTAAAGGTATTAACCACATGTTCAAGGACACAGGAAGTGCACACACACACATGCATGCATGCGGACAGCTGGCCCAACAGAAACCATGGTGTCCAAAGAAGGATCTTCACTCCTTTCCTAAACATGCATGTTCAAACTCAAACCTATCTGTCTAGGTGTTGTTATCAGTTGCCATCTTCCGCTTCCGATAGGCGCAGTTCCTCTCCGTGCTCAAACAGAACCACTGTGAGGCAATCACCAGAGTGTCAAGAAAGATCCCTGTGCAAACCTCCCTTGGCCCGGTGACCATAAAGGATTCCAAATTCAATTTATTCACCATATAGATGGTGGAAGTTATTAATCCTCTTATTTAAATGCATCTCTGCTATTCATCATGGCAGAAATCAGTCTCGCTTCCTTTCATAGGACAATATACCAGGCCTCCATAGCCCAAGGCTGGAGTTTATTCTTGAAGTTCATCAGTCCCCCCTTGGGAGACACCAGCTATGGTATTCAGTGTTATTACTTACCAACGTCAAGTGAGAATATAAATTCAAGGTGCCATAACCCCAAAGCCTGCACTGTTCACGGGAGCTGGCATCTCCTCACACTACCCACCCTTCCCATTTGTTTAGGTCTAATTTAACAGAGGGAAATTTTGCAGATGGCTTGTCTTTCCAATGCTCGCCCTCATGGAGCGCATTTCCAGCCCTGGTAGGAATCTGCATCTCCATTGCTGTAACTCTACAGACAAAAGGCATCAGGAGGGGCCGCTCATTATTTACATCGAATTCTCCTGGCTTTTGTGTGTTTAGAATTCTGAGTCATTTCATTAGTTGTTTCTTTTGTCAGTTTCATAACCATGATTCAAGCTTTCAAGGCCTTCCTTAGACTATCGGGTCATATCCCTCTACCCTCACCTCCTCGTAACCTATGTATCAACATTAGACCAAAAGAATGTATCTTATAATAATATAAAATTTCAAGATGTTGCATAGTAGAAAAACAAAAACTGCCAAAAGAAAATAAAAACTAAAAAGGGAAGAAATGAAGCAAGTCAAAATCTAAGTTCTGTCACGTTGGGGTTCCACCCAGCACCATGAAAATAGGGACTAATCAGAAGTGATTTCCTTTTTGTCCCTCCCACCTGTTGACAGAGCAGCAGGAGTCAGTTAAAATCTCCTTGATGGATGAGCTTTCAGACCAGGGCAAATTTTTTGTTAACATTATTTATTCCTTTAGCCCCTCCATTTGGAGAGCAAAGAGATGTCACAGAAGTTTTTGCAGTTTAGGACTGACACCTACACAGCACCTTTTTTACGTCACTCCCTCCAGCTTAAGTATTTTAACACTAGCTGTGAGCAGTCCGCTTAAGCAATTTAAACCAACATCCTCCCTGTGGGAAACTGCAGGAATGGTTTTGATCAGGCCCAAGCTGCTCTTTAAAAAGGAGACCCTGGCCCTGTCAAATTTCATTGTTATATGCATGACTCTGGCAGGTAGCACCAAGAGTGGAGAGAACGTTATTTCACATAAAATTTGCTCCCTTTCCAAGGGGTCAAAGTGTGTGATGACGTTCAAATATTCAAGATAGGATGAATTCAAGTGTTTGTCAACATACTCTGGGCTGAGAAAGTTGGCACTAAAAATAAAGTAGAAAGATAGCAAGCAGATACCTAACAGGCAAAGAAATCTCATTTTCCCACCACACACAAAGCTAATTCCATTGCAAGCTAAGGTCTAAATGGTGGAGAGGAAAGAAACCTAAACCTATTTAACACTGAATATATGCCAGGCACTGGGCTAGGTATTTTCACTTTCTTTTATCCTCCCTCATTCATTCATTTACCCAAGTGTGAATCGGGACAGGCCTTAGTGAAATCATACTGCAAACCACTCATCTAGCAAAAGAACAAGGTCCAGAAAGGTCAACTCCAGCTTAGAATCAGAACTGGAACAAACGCACAATTATGTGTTCTTTCTGCCTCAACTTCCTTACCTTGCTCCAAGGATGTCAACCATTCTACCAGGTACCATTTGGAAGTACCACCACCATTGGCCATTTTGATGGCTCTCCTATGCAAATAAGAGTCAGTTCTGGACGAACACCCAACTTAGTTTGCTGTTAATTGATGCTTTACCCTAGGAGGTTCTTTAAACCAGCTTTAGAGGTGAGTCATGCATTCATATCACAAATGAAATAACCACTTGCAGAGCATTTGTTTATTCAGGATTACTGAGTTGCCAGCAAGGCTGCAAAAACCAGTTTGGTGTGGGATGCTGTTAACCAAGTCGCTCCCCAGAGGAGGCTTCTGACTGTTGCTGCACCTTTGAAGAAGTTTCATTCCGAGGAAACATTATATGACTAAGAACTCTACTAACTGGAATAGGCTAGAGGAGATAACTGCAGAAATGAAATAAATAGAAAGATTAAGTGAAAATGAGGCCAATTTTCATGTCTTTTTTTTTTTAATGAGCTCTGAGAAATGAGGAAAGAAAAGACAAATAAGTCAAAACCCCACTTGCTTAGCTTGCAATGACCCCAAATTTCTTATTTTCCTTTTGAAAGTTCCCTTCAAAGGTGTGAAACATACTAGGGAAAATAGAGCCAAAAGTTTCCAAATAAGGAGTTAGTTTTCATTGTAGTTCCTCCAAAGCAGAATTTTAATTTTATTCTATTATTAGTAATGTAATAAGCCCACGAGTCACCAAAACAAAGCAGCACACTCGTGTGCTCTGTGCTGCATTTAGACACGCTTAAGTGATTCCTGGGGCCAATGCTAAGAACGCTTAACAGCAGCAAAGCGGCCATTAGCTTCGCGAACACTGAACTGTGTGGGCCTATTAATTATTTGAGCCAAGAGTATTATATACTCTTAAGTACACAAGACAATCATTATGTACTCAGATATATGACACAGAAACACAACTTTTGTTAACCCTGACAATAGGGTCAGCCTGTCTGATTAACTCTGAAAAGCTGCTGTAAGCACAGTTTACATGGCTCAGTGTATCCGCACATCAGACAAACTTACACAACACAGGGACAGACCTAAATTTCCCTCTCACATTAATAAATCTGAGGAAAAAATAAGCTAATAAATAATTTCAGCAAGAATAAACTAGAAATAAATTTGAACATTCAATGTTTTAAACCATACTTCATTCTAGAAAGGGTTTGTGGAAGCTAAATTTGAATATCGACAAATATCTCCTGCGGTGACGCCGATATGAAGTTCAAGTCTATTAAATGGCAGTTCAGTATGATGCTCAAGTGCTTATGCTCAGGAGCCGGGCTGCCTGGGTGGATTTCTTGACCAATTCTTCAACCTACTAAGCTCTATGACCTTGGGCAACTTAACCTCTGTGTGCATGAGGTGTTTTCACCTATAAAGTGCTCTAGTAAAATTATCTCACAAGGCTGTTGTGATGATCCATGTAAACACACAGCCCAGCTCCAGACACACAGAGAAGGCTCTCTCCATACTAGTTGGCATTACTAACATAGGTCTGGAGTTCTCAACCTGATGTACATTAGAATCACTGGAAAACTTTCTAAAAATGCTGATTCCTGGGCCCCACCCAGACCACATGAAACCAAGTCTCTGGGCTGGGCAGTTTCTGCAGAGCATTTTGGGAGACTTTTTTTGACTCAGCAAAGGCTAAGTACCACTGGCTTATACATGTTATAGTGGGGGGCAAAATACAGTTGTGGTCAATACAAAAGTTCAGGGGTACAAGTTCTTTTATTTTTATAGTTTTTATAGTACATCTATAGGATAAGCTAGATGGACCATGCCTCACTCCACATACAAACATACACAGCTAGCTTAACTATATGCATACTTACAGCTAAACTAATTTCTTACCTCATTCTCACCTTCTTTAGGATGTACTGCATTTAAG
The DNA here is from genome assembly GCF_987537825.1 of Furipterus horrens. Classification (NCBI taxonomy): domain Eukaryota; kingdom Metazoa; phylum Chordata; class Mammalia; order Chiroptera; family Furipteridae; genus Furipterus; species Furipterus horrens. The sequence goes on from NW_028327175.1 coordinate 46,702,300, forward strand.
AAGGCAGATGTTTCCAGGTGCTGACAAACGCAGTTGGTATCAGCGAGTACGGGACTGTGGTTATGCTGTTCCACGCATCTAAGGTTGGATCGTAGCAGTCCAGAGTTTTGCATCGCTGAATGCCAAAGTATCCTCCCACCACGTAGAGTTTGTTTCCGGAGGCCACAGCATGACAGCTCATGCGCTTTGCTGTCACGTCTCCCACCTTGGTCCACTGGTAAGTCTCACTGTTGAATTTATAAGCAGAGCAGGCGGAGAACTCTGTATCTCCCCCCATAATAAAAATCTGGTTACCCAGCACAGCTGCTGCTGTGTAACGCCAGGGCTGGGGACAGGTGGCTGGTACTGTCCACCTGTTTTCACATTGATCATAACACTGAACCTTGGGGAGCTTGTCGTGACTGACGCTGGTACCTCCGAAAGCAAACAGCTTCAGTTTGGCGCTCACTACAGCAGCATTGCTCACGCCTTCTCGGAGTGGGGCCACCATGGTCCATTTGTTGGTTGTGGGGTCATAATGTTCTACTTGCTTTAGAGAGACTGAGGGGGAGGCTGGGAGGCAGCCAGTTGCGGCCGTATGCCCCCCGACCACATACAGGCAGTGCTTCAGTTCAGCAGAGCCATGGCCAAACCTGGCCACTAGCATGGGGGCAGCTTTGGACCACTCCTCATGCAGGGTATCATAAACCCAGACATCTTTTGAGACTCCATTTTCGGAGCCTCGGCCCCCAGTAATGTACACTTTGCAGCCAATGGCACATGCACTGAACTCTTTTCTTGGGCTGGGGATGTCGGCCTTGGGAATGATTTCTTTGGCCTTCTGGTCTACCAGATACAGTTTATCACACATGAAAGTCTGCCCTCCCAAGAGGAAGAGGGCATGGCCCGTTTTCCGAGGCCGGGCACAGAGGCTGGTTACCACACCATCATTCTGAAGGATTTTCAGCTTGCACCTGATGGCCTCTTCCACGATCTCCTTGCTCTTTCTCTGCTTGGTGATGAGCTCCTCCATGGCCACATTCTCCATGAGATAGATGGCTGGCAAGAGAGCCAGCCTCACCGTCTGCAACAGCTCTGGGAGGTAGCAGTAGCGCTTCTTCAGGTCGTAGCTGATCCAGTTAATTGCAGACTCGTACACGAGCCTTTCATCTTCTGTCTCCAGCTCTTCACTGGACAAGAGCTGCACTACCATGTCCTGCGGCAGCTGGAGGAAATCTTCGTTCTTCCTGATGGTTTGGAAATTGCTGAGACACATTCTCCAGGAGAGTTCATATAGCTTGGTGCACTGGTGTGCGTCAGACAACAGCAACATGCCCAGGCAGTTGGTGGGATGCAGGTTCTTTTCCAGGAATTCTGCACAGGCATCCCGGATGTCTTGAAACTCCAGCATGTCGCCAGCTTCCAGGAGCGATTCTGCATTTTCTTCATTGATGATGACCCGGGAGGAGTATGCATAGTCAAGAAGCAGCTCCAAGACTTCGGGGTGGATGGAGTTGTCGAAGTTGACTTCACTGTCCTGGCTCTCCTTCAGGCCGCCACTGAACATGGCTTCAAAGTAGCGGCTGCATGCAGCCAGCACTGCCCGGTGACAAGGGAAGGTCCTGTTTCCGGCATGGAGAAGGACGTCTGTGAAGAGGCGCTGCTGGCGTAGAAGGTTCAGGTGAGTAAGGACGCTGTCAGCATAGGAAGACTTGTGAAACAGATAGATGTTGATGGAGCCACTGCTGGCCCTGGATTTGCGGTTCTCATGCACACTGACTGACATTTTGTTTCTGCTCCTAAGGACACACAAAAAAACAAACAAACAAACAAACAAACAAAAAAGCCATTGAACAGAGTGCTGCTGATGTGTAAGACAGCAGAACAAAGCAGCAATCCTTTGGGACAGAGAAAACAGAACATTTTGCTGTTAGCTCTGCTGCCTACCATTCTGAATAATGGATGGCCATTCCTTTACAAAGTCAGAGACAACTACCTATAAGGAGAGGCATTCATGGTCATACTGTTTGAGCTAGTTGAACTATACACCGTTTAAAAAAAAAAAGTCACTGCTTGAAAGCAGGTTCGTCTTGGAAAACCTGACTGCCAACTTTCAGAATATTGAAGTCCTTGAGAATATACATCATCAGCACAAGTGAGGATGAGCAAGGTATCCTTCTCACAACTCCCTGTCCTTGTCTAGCTGATTCACTGCAGGCCACTTAAAATGCCAGGCCTCCAGCTCTCATAACGCCACGACAGGCACCAGCTTTAATGCCCTATGCAACATAAAGCCATGTGTAAAACAAATACCTACTAATTAATTCCATTAAGAATTCCTTTGGTAAGAACTGGTCTCCCCACAATATACAATAAATGGGAAATGTAACATTAAAATCACAGGCTTAGGCAACTTCTCCAATGATAGGATCCTTATTTAAATGCTACAGATCATTTCCAACCAGACAGCTCTACCACTACAGAGTCCTAAAAGAGACCCAATGGAAACATTACTATACTGATCAGCAAGCTTCAGTGAAAACACAGAATAGATTCTGACCACAATCACCACCCACCTTTCCTGCTGGACAGATTCCAAAATGAGGATGTGAGCACATAAAAGGAAGACTATTTGGAGTAGCATACTGGCAAGTGCTGTTTTTCTGTTCTTCCAGCTTTTATCAATTCTTGGAAAACCAGTTGCAAGAACAAAGAATCTATCCGCCCCTCTCTTTTGATTAGATAATACATCACTGGGACCGTTCTTGTGTACCTGCTAATGCTGGCATCGGCGGGCATATAGTGGGTTCAAGATGCAAACATTACTTTATCTAAATAAAAAAATACACATATGTGTATGTATGTATACATGCATATGTGTGTGTGTTTTGCCAGCCATTGTTAATTTAGGGCCACCCTAGAATTAATTTGATGACTAAAGTGTTTTTTCCTCAGGATCTAAATTGAAATTATAGCAGAATCCAATACTATATTTGGCTTTCCTCAGTAAGTAAACTGTCGGCTAAAGATATGCGAAATCCTTATCATGTATCTTTAAAAATTGAATCACATGGAAAGAAAGAAAGAAAGAAGAAAGAAAAAAAGAAAAAAGAAAGAAAGAAAGAATGAAGGAAAGGAAAGGAAAGGAAGGAAGGAAGGAAGGAAGGAAGGAAGGAAGGAAGGAAGGAAGGAAGAAAGAAAGAAAGAAAGAAAGAAAGAAAGAAAGAAAGAAAGAAAGAAAAAGAAAGAGAAAGAAAGGAGGAAGGGAGGGAGGGAGGGAAGAAAAGAAAAGAAAAGAAAAAAGAAAACCTACCTCTCTTTTACTTCAAAGGAATAAAGACTTCAAGCACCTGCCTGTCAAAGGATTCCTAAGGAAGCTGTTTATCCCAGAAGAGAAACTGGGTGGTTACAGTATCTATTCCAAATTCAGAACAGCCAGTCCTTATAGCACAGCTGAAACAGATGGCCAGCTTGTTTCCTTCAACCATTCAGATATTTATTTTAATTTGTATCCCAGGAATTGTTAATAAATGCAAATGATAACTTACCACAGATTCATGGGCTAGATACTAAACGGTACTTCCCTGACCAGCTGTGTCACAGAAAACAAAAGCAGGTGCCTAACTTGCCTTTAACACACAGTTCACATACCACTAGGTGATGCAACTTGTTTTCCTTTATTTTTGGAATGTAACTTTTCATTATGAGTAAACATGGTTAGTGGAAGAAAATAAGCAACAAAGTCCCAGGCTCTGATGTTACAGAGACTTTACAAACAGCAAATCGAGAGGAGCCAAGCTTCACCCCCACCTCAAGCTAAGCCTCTACAAGTCTATTCATTTTTTTTTTTTTTTTTTCATAACCAGCACTCAATGGTGCTCAATGCTGTGGAGAAGCACGGGTATGATGCTATGTGAATTCACTGTTTCCAAAGTGTTAAAATATGTATTAGCATCACTGATACTATAGTTGTCACTGAATTAGTAGATTCCATCTGAAGCACTTTGGAACCTGAACCTCAAAAGACAGTTTAAATACTTAAAAAATTCCAAATGACTAGTTACACCATTTTTTTTTTAAGCTAATGCTTGCAAAGTAACCTCAAAAGCTGCTTCCTTCAGGCTAAGAGCAAATGCAGTTCTTGCTGAAGAACGAGGGACCTGCACAAAGTGCATAAACACAATAAGCACATTGAGCAGGAAACCCAGGAGCCCAGAACGTGGTCCCCTAAGCATTAGATAACCATTCACAACCAGACCTAAACTTAAGAAAACTTAAGACCTTAGGATCTAGGATCTGCATCTTTATGCATCCTGTGCTGATGTGCCTCTGTTTTCCGCGTTGGCCCATAAAGCCAGAAGAAAGAACCTAGCCTGACATCTTGGATAACATCCAGATGGAGAAACATTTCACAGTCAAAACTCAACATTCTTGCTCCAACATTTGATTAAAATAAACGGTATACTTTTCCCATGGGAAAAGCTGCTTTCTGGTTTACAATTGTGCAAACATCAAAACATCAACAGAAATCATTTATACAGTCACGAAGCACACCTTCAACATAAAATGAATCATCGTTCTGGCATTTTTTAAGCTCCCAGAGGAATATCTGCATGCCAGGTAAGTGTCCAAAAAATGCACACATATACTTAACCTCCATCTACAAAGAAGATGAGAAAAGGGCTGCTATTAACCCTGAACATCAAAAGGGCTTCTAGTTACAGTAACTCCAGTTCACTTAAAGCTCCTCACCCAGGCTCTCCGCCTCCAACTCTGGGCGTTCCAGTCACATCTCTATGTTTTTCACCTGATCTCAACGAAATCAAAGGAGAAACTAAGCAGATTTTCTGGGGCATTTACGTTATTGATAACAATGAAACAACACTATAAAGAACTTGTGAACAAGAGAGGCAATTCACCGTGCAGTACACCCTAAATTACTTACAACGCTCCTTAACACGCTGGCCGAGCCTTTCAGGGAGACACCAAATTACAAGCCGAACAAGTTCAATGGTTCATCTGCACCTCGCCCAGCAATTCTTGCCCTTCTGAACTAATAATGTTACACTACAGGCCAAATACTGTACTTTCATGAGAAGAAACTAATTTTTCAGAAAAATATTTCCAGTTTTCATTCATTTCCTACAGACATTTCGCAAGAGCGAGCGTGCCCTCACGAGGGATGTCCGCGCCCGTGGCCCTAACGTTCCCTGTGCCTAGTACGGTGCAACGTAGGCCAACAGTCCCGCGCGCTCAGCCCTGGAGACCGCGAGGTTAGAGGCAGCGGGAAATCCACCCCTCGGGAAAGCACTGCTTTCCGAGGAAGGAGGAGAGTCACCGTACCCTGGCCCTATTCCTCGATCCCCCAGCAGCTCGCCCAGGCGCTGAGCTGCCGAGAGGAGGCCCCTCCCAGCTCCTTGCTTTTCGTGGAGGGCACGGAGAACACAGGGATCTCCGCCTAAGTCGGAGCTCTGGGTTCTTGGGCGCACGCATTCTCCCTCGTGAACACACCCCCGCAGGCCAAGCGTGCCCTGAAACCCGCGGCGCCCGCAACAGGTCCGGGGCAGTAGGGGAAACTTACAACAGTGGCGACTGGCCTCAGTGCACAACTAGCCGAGTTCTTGCCTCGGGCACTCGGCGGGGAGGCGACGAAGCGGACGTCTCAGTCCTTGGGAGCGGTAGCGACTGCCCGGGCGAAAGGACTGCGCATGAGGCGCCAGCCGTGGAGAGGTCCGCGCCCGGGGCGCTGGCTCGGGCCGGCTACCGCTGGCGGTTCGCCTCGGCCTCACGATCAACAAACACACAGCAGACTCTGTCCGCGAGCGGCGGAGAATCTCCCGGAGCGAGTCTCCGGAGGGGAGAGCGAGCCTGCGGCTACAGGCGCCGCAGAAGGAGGCGGGCTGTGTGTACACTCGGGGGAGGGAGCTAGAAAGCGCCTAGCGCGCCGGCGGCCGCCTGGCGTCTGGATTCGGTCTCCGCACCACCACCGCCACTGCCGCGCCGCCTCTCTGGCTGCCCGAGCAGTCTGCGCCCGGTCGCGGTGCGCCAGGCTATAAGAGGGGCGGTGCGGCGGGGAGGGGCGGGGAGGGGAGAGGGTGCGTGTGCCGAGAGTGACACCAGGAGAGGGAGGGAGGAAGCGCTAGGAGGCAGCCCACGGAAGAGGAGAAGGAAAGAGCTGAAGAGCGTGTGTCGGGGGAGTTCATCGAGAGGAAGCGGGGGCGGGGGGCTGCGGAGACAGACAAAGCGGACGCGGGATCTCGGCCATTAGCGAGCAGCTGCAGCCCTTGGGGACCGCTTGGGAAACAAGTTTTCCCAGGTCGGAGTGTCTGAGCCTCTCTGGCCCAGCCCCTTTAATGGAGAGCCCCAGAGCCAAGGGACCCCTGGCAGGGGAGTGCAGCCCAGGGCTGGGCGCCTCGCGGTGCTGGAGCCCGCGAATTGCCCAAGAAAGGACGGCCAGGAGCGAGCTGGGGGTCCTCGGCTCGCGCCCTGGGCGGGACACCTGGAGGGAGGACAGTGTCGAGTTGGGACACTCCGGGGACACTGCCGATGGGGCAAAGCCAGGGTGCAGAGTTTATCGGTGGCAGGAGGGCCCCACAGACTCGAGCCCCAGGCGTTCCCGCGAATCCGTCCCCGGGTGGGTGCGACGGCCACGGCCGGACTCCACCGCACGCGGTCCTGAGCCGGGTCCGCGCCGCTGCCCTGCGCTGTCCGGCGGGGCGCGCCCACGTGTCGCGCAGCCAATCGCTGAGGCCGCTTGATTCAAAGCGAGCTGCTCACCGGAGCCGCTACACTGCCCCCTCTGGCTGGAGATAGGGCTTCGATCCCGCCGCAGCCTGGACTCTGCCTGGCTTTTATCGCGCCGTGGTGTGCGTTCGGAGTTCAGCAGACATGGCCTGGCACACGCAGGTCTGAAGCGCCGCGTGCCCGGAGGAAAGAGGGCGAGGTGGAAAATAAGCTTGCCTGTCGATCACTCTTTACGAAACCCATTTTTGATCTTTGTACTGTGGGCTTGTCTTTCTACTGGGAGCTAAAAACCTATGGTTTTTGTTTCTGTTTTAGTATTTGCAATTAAATCCATCGAACGAACCGGTTACCGGTCCGGCTACTCGATTTACAGGTTAGGAGGCTAAAGAAAGGCCCAGGTAAATGTGAATTGTGCGATTCGAGGTAACACAGCCCCTGAGCGGTGGCCTGGCCCTGATGCTCTGGGATCCCCACTCCGCCGTCACCCAGTTTTCTTTCAATTACGAGTTGCAGGATGATTTATACCGGCTGAGGAGTCTCTGCCTGGCGCTCCCAGAGTCCAGAGACCGCTGAAAACCAAACTGTGGGTTCTTTATCCCAATCCCACTTTTCTTCACCCGCGGTTTCTCCTGGCATTCGCGCTGAGAAATTTCTCTCTTCACCCACAAAGACAGACAGTGCCCTCTGAAGTCCTTTGTTAGCATTAAGTCGTCAGCCTCACCGTGAGCCTTTACAAATCTGTTTCATATTTTAAATTCCTATGTAAAGTCTCCGCTAGAGACTGCTTCACAAAGCCGGAGGCCGCCGGATCCGCTCACCGTAAGAAGCAGGGAGCGCTGGGAGCAGGCCCTGTTCCTGAAGGAGCAGTGGATAATATCAGTGGAGAGACCAAAAGAATAGATGCGCTGTGGACACCAGAGATAGATGCTGAAAAAATGGAGGTGGGAATGTGTCGCTATTGCACAGGTCTTTTAAAAGCGTGCTTCTGCAGCCTGTGGCAAGGTTTGGGGGAGACTGCTCGGAGTGGCCTCTAGGCGCCTGGTGAAAGTGCTGTGTCTGTCCGTCTAGGTGGTAGATCCAAAGCCACCAGGCTGGTTTTGAAGACCAAATATTAATGTTTTCCTTTGGGAGGAAATATTCTGTTTCAATTAAAAGATTCACATGTGCTCTCAGAAAGAAGTATTTCCTTCTACTCTGGTCACTTATCAAATCTACCTAGAACTTCACCTAGATGACCCCGCCTCAAAATAAAACCTGGACACAGCTCAGTTCATAGGGTTTAGATTTTGTCAGAGGAGGCCACTGAGCTAGGCGCAGGCCAGACTGTGGTCCATCTTCACCCCCTGGAAACTGCAGTGTCTGTAACCAAGGGGACAGCAAAGTTTACTTCTCTTCAGGAATAGCTCTGAGGAGAAGGCAGGGATGCACCAATGCCACTTGCCTGTGTCTGTTCTGCCTCATGCTGCTACCTTTCTGTGCTTTAAGAGAAGAGAAGAAAAATATATTGTAGCCTGAAAAACCTTGAAATATACTCAGTGGCCATGTACATTTGCTTCATCTGCCCCAGGGAGATAATCAACATGAGGCAGGGAAGAAAAACGAACGTAAACAGGTTACAAACCTGAAAAACGTTTTCCTGCGGTAAGACACAGGAACAAAACCTGCGTTCGGGGGAACACGTGTGTGCTGCCAGTGACGTCCTACAAACCGTACACTGGTTTGCTTGAACCAATGTGTGCAAAGTTCTCAGCCTGTGTGCAGTTTCTAATGTTTACTTCGCAGCTGAAAGTGATTTGCAACTTAGCATATTTACGATCATGGCAACACAAACTGTGTTATTTCTCCAACATTTCTCAGCCAGTCCTAAAGGTAATTCTTGTCACTTCACCCAATGGAAGAAAAAATGAGCAAATATCATATCTGGGCAGGAAGAACTCTCTAGACAGGCCCGTGATCAAACTGGACAACCACAGACATAATTTTTATCTGAGTCACAAACAGCTCAGGAAATGCTACAGACATCCGTGTTGTTCAATAGCCACCGCCCCACTCAAGATGTTAGGCCAGTCCTGCGTGTCCCTGGGAGCTGGTCTTCGGCTCTGCCTTGTGACACCAAACCAAGGTCTCATTTTTAATGCTATTAAGAAGCTGTGCCCACGGCTTTGGCCTTGTTATCTCCCTTAACAACGTTATTTTGTTAGGCTGCAAAATAAGCAGCATGGGGTTAAATGTATTAGCTGCCTTCAAACCTAATTTATCTTCATTCCTTCCTAATTTACACTCGGGCTGAATTAATGAGAATGATTTAATTAACATGGTGCGACCATGGTACCAGGGACAGACAGTGGGCTAAGCAGCTGCCATCCTGCCCCCCTCCCCTCGCCCCCCCGCAAGGTCCCCTGAAACCCCACCCGAATTTCAGATGTGCTGCCTGCCAGTCTTCCAAAAGGATCCTTTGTTCTTTGATCCACTTCTTGAATTGGTACAAGTAGGATGCACGGCCTTCCTTCCTTGTGTTATTTGTGAGATGGGCTTCAAGGCTGTGGCCTGTGGAGTCAGAGTGGCAGAGGGGCCAATGGCCACCAGAGACCTGTGCTCTCCCTCCCTCATGGTCAGGTTCGTACTGGGAGGTGGACACCCAGCCAGGGGCAACAGCCTGCAGGCCGCATTTTTGTCCTGGGATCAACACCTGCTGGTGGAAAGGGAGGGGAGCAGGATGGGCAGAGGGGTGTGTGAAGCTGGGACCAGTCTTAGCCTAGTGGGAAGGACCGGGCAGGTTGTCCCCAGAGAAGGCAAGGTCAGGTTTCTAGGGCAGCATTACCAATTTCTGAATGCAGGCTACCCAGGAAAGAGGCAAGGCTTTGGTCAGGTGGCAGTCTTCCAGAGGCAGTTCTAAAGAGGGCACACAGCTGTCTCCTCCTGCCAGCATCCCCCTACATTCATTCTATGGATTTTATGAATTAAATTGGACTATGACATGACTTTAAAATTTCAAATTTCAATTTTTCACTGCTGATACAATGGACTTTTCCATTATGACTTTTAATGGAATGTTTTATGTGAAAGTGTACGTATTTGTGCCCTTCCATTGCTGAGCTCCTCTATTTAGGGTTGTTAGAGCTGGAAAATTCATTCTTCCTTTGAGACTCTGACACCTTATACAGCCCCAAGTGACATTACAAGGGGTAGACAGTTTATTGGCTGCTTACTGAACTGGAGAGGGACACACTGTGTCACTTTTCCTTGGTGACTATTTACTCTATAAAGTCTGGCCATTAGTAAATCAAACAGTCTAGGCTGCTTATGTTATTTCTATCCCAGGGCCCCTCAAGACAATGCTCTTCACAGCCTGTATAAGTTACAGATTTTAGAGTCCAGATTTTAAAGCAGCATTTATTATTTTTTCTCTGATTACAAAAGCAATGCATGATGCAAATTTGGAATAAACAAAAATGAAAAAAAAAATTAACCATAAACCCACCACTTGGAGAGAAGGACACTTAGCATTTAAATTCTAGTCTTTCTGTGTCCACACAGTATTTTCATTTTTTCCATTTAAGTGGTGAAGGGCAGAGTCTCTAGAACCAAGCCAGAACTCCTGGTTCTACATTTACTAGCAGGGTGTTTGGGAGCAAGTGTTATAATATCTTGGTGCCTTAGTTTCCCAGTTTGTAATATGAGACAATGGCAGGCAGTACCAGGCTCAGAGGACTGCTTTGCATATTAAATAAACTAGCACATGTACAGCACACAGAGCAGTGCCTGGCTTGTGGTAGGTTCTATACGATGTTTGCTTTTATGATTCCTTAGTAAGCTGTTTAAGGAGAATGGCCCTACAACTCCATAAATATTTCCCAGTAACTCTCCTAAACAAAAGTGACTTGCATCCTTTTCAAAATTCCCATTTCCAGCCCTTACTGGTGTGGCTTGGTGGGTCGGGCATCGTCCTGCAAACAGAAAGGTTGCTGGTTTGATTCCGATTCCCAGTCAGGGCACACACCTGGGTTGTGGGCCAGGTCCCTGGTTAGGGGTGTGCAAGAGGCAGCCAATCAACATTTTGTTTGCACATCAATGTTTCTCTCCCTCTCTTTCTCCTTTTCTTCCCCTCTCTCTAAAAATAAAAATTAAAAAAATAAAATAGTTTTTAAAAGTCCCCATTTCCATATCTGCCCAGTAGCACTGGGTTAAGGGACACTTCCTGCCTTGAATGAATTTAGACTCTCATAGAGTGTGTATTTGAGACTCCGCTCTTCTTGTGCACCCAGGCACCTGACAGTTTGTGCCATAACAGCTCACATTCATGGGATTTGCCCTTGTCTCCTTCCATCTCTCATCGATGCTGTCTTCATTTTTGTACTGGGGCCACTGGTCTTTAGCTGATGATGGAGAAAGGACTCTTTACTTTCCATTTAAGAAACCACACATGTAAAAAAGAAGGCCACCCACCCAGACAGAGCATACATGAATATAGGCCCGACAGTTTCCTGCCCTATGTCTTGTAAGGCCCACTTGGTGAAAGCTCATGTCTACCAGGCCTCCATGCGGTTTGGCCTTTTACGGCCCAGGGGCATCTTAAACTATCCCTCCCTTATTTTCCATACTCTTTTGAGGTGCCTGAAGGCTCCTGGGTCTAAACTCTTAATTTGGTCTAAGTAATTACATTAAAGAATTGACCGTTGTTCCAAGCCGTGAAAATGAAGGTTTTGTTTGGCCTATATGCTTTGCTTTCAGGGCAAGATGCCAAGTGTCTGAGCATGTCTGGGCATGAAGAAGGGACCAGAAGAAGGGACCTTTGTGGTCCAAGGGCTTGTACCCTTGAATGAATATTAAAAGGATTTTATGGCACTCTGCGAGCACAGGCTTCCCTCACTGCATGCGGTTCAGCTTTGACGGGACTCTGGAAGCTGCAAGTTAATGTTACCAGAATGAAGGAAGAATGAAAAAGGAGAGAGGGATGCTGGTGTGTGTATGTTGTCTTAAAGTTTCCAGGACTGTTTCTCCTTATCATTTTGAAAATATAGCAAGAGCAGGGATATACTCACATACACAAGTGTTCACAAATTTCCCTTAGTTTTCATGAGAAATTTAGAAAGCATTTACGATAAGATCCCAAATAAATTTGGAAGACTTGTTATTTCTTTGTCTCAGGATATTTGGAAATATTAGGAGGAAATGGTAATATTTTTCAAATTATGTATATTCACATAGTTATAAATCAGTTTTTATATCCATAATTATCTGAGAAGCTGTGGCTTTTATTCACTTACCAATCAATCAATCATTTATCCAGCAAATATTTGTTTATCAGCATTGTATTAATACTTGGTGCTGGGGTTATTACTCAGTTCCACTAGGCTTTTTCCAGGCTTTCACTGTGATTTTACAATGTGTGGGCTTGGCTCACCATCAGCATACATGTATTTGCATTTTGAATGTGTCTCCTAACTCTGAAACCATGGAAAGAAGTCATACATAAGGAAAATTGAGAGGAATGCGCAGAAAAAGAACATAAACATAGGCAAAGAAAAAAAAAAAGCTCAATGTCTGTCACCCTGATTAGACTGTTAGTCTAGGAAAGAACCACGAGAATGCAGACCAACCTCCTGGGTTGTGAAATGGGCTTCTTCGATCCCCATTTTTTACCCAAGGATTGCAAATGAAGCCATTGTTGCCTTACTAAAAACTGGCCTGTTTAAAATGGTCAAGTGGCTCATGCCAGCACAGGCCAAGCAAAGCAAAGGCAAACCTCACCGGCAGAAGTGGGGGCAAGTGTCAACCTTGCCCCGTCCTTCCTCTTCACAAAGACTTGAGTTTTGCCACTCTGCGAGGACTCGTCCCAGGGTTCTTACACACGGCGCGTATTTCTGGGGTCACTTATGATGCCCTAAAGCAACAGGGACACCAAGTGACACTCTATAGTTTTTCAGACAGTGGTTTTCTGGGCAGATCCTTGATCAGTTTCATCAGAATGCATTTTTCTCTGTTTCACTTGCATATTTCAAAATTTCATACACAATTTTGCATAACTTAACTATAAAACATTTGTTGTCTCAATATCTTTCGTATATGTCCTGCTATAGAGAAAAGGTTTCTTGTTTGTTTTGTCTGGGTTCTTTTTCTTTTCTTTCTTTTTTTTTTTTTTTTCTTGCTGATCACTAAAAAATGGAACTGCCATCCTCAACAATGCCAGAAATGGGACACGAGAGCCCAGGGCAGAGACGCAGGGTTACACAGGCCGCAGTGCAGAATTTGGGTGAAGCAACAGTGCCCTCCTGTGGTTATAATGAGAACCAGTTACAGAAGAAGCTGACAAAATGCAATATGATTAATTCCTAGAGATCTCCTGTTCAGCCTAGAAATTTGCCATGACGGTACGTCATATGCTGTGCTCTTATCACAGTAATAATAAAAAAAGACAGCGGGAGAAAACTTAAAGGTGACAGATATGGCCATGGTGTAGATTGTGGTGATGGTCTCATACCTACATATTTACCCCAAACTCATAAATTGAATACATGAAATCTGCACTGATTTTTGCATGTCAATCGTACCTCAATAAAGTGGTTTCTTTTTTAAGTAAAAAGGTAAAAATAAATAAATCCAATGTATTGAAAAAGTGAACATTGTGTGTAAACCGCTGTGAAGTCTTCAGAGCAGTTATACACCTCTAAAGGTTAGGTCTCAAATGAGCAATGTCAGGTGTAATGTGGGGTCCGGCCAGACTGCAACAGTGTGATACAATTCCTGTGCTCTGCAGACTGGTGAGCAGAGGGCACAGCTGGACCGTCTGCCTCCTCACAGATTGGGTCATCCCCCAGGCCTCTTCTGCATACAATATTAATACAAACTGTCTTCAAGGGCTGCTGAACAGAAACCCATTTGTGCACCGGAATGGTCTCAGAGCTAATAAAAATGACTAGAATCACTAACATTAATTTAGTTTTATCATGTGCTAAGCACTACATATGCCCATTTCATTTAATTCCCAGAGCAACCCTACCATACTAAAGGTGTGCTTGGATGAAGGCAGAACCCAAAGTGGTGTTTATTCCACTGGAGTTGAGTTCCTAACCACTGACATACACGACCTCCTCCCTTTTCCTGATTCGTGAGTGCCCCAGTTTCTCTGTCCCCTGGAACGCCAGCTTTGGGCACCTGGCATGTAGGCAGTGAGTTTACAAACAGAGGAGAAATGAATTGCTTGGTTTACTATGCTTCGTGTTGACAGGTCTGATAAAAGTGTGACAAATGAGAAGATGGGATTAACTGATCAAAATTAAAATGTTTTTTTAAAACACATTTTTTACCCTTTAACATAGTTGATTACAAGTTTTGCCAGATTGTTCTTTTCTTCTAGCACGTTATCCCCACTAAAGATTGGTACATCAATTCACAAGTAAAATAATGTTTTTATCAAATTGCTCTTTTACATTTAGTTGAGACATAGTATCTTAACTATGGAATAAAGCATTGTGTCTTCAGCTATGAATAAGTTCCAAATACTGAGAGTTGCACCTTCTGCCTGCTAAAATGTCTGTACTTCAAGTGTGGGGGGGAGCTCTGTGCATCCTCCAGGAAGGATTGGGAGAGAAAATACAATGAAAAGTAAAGGAAGCATTTAACTTCTTGACTATATCCAGCAACTGTGGCATTACAGTTAAAAACCCAAGATATTAAGACTATGCTAAAGTTTGAAGTCTTTTTTTAAAGTATAATTTATTGATTACGCTATTACAGTTGTCCCAATTATTCCCCTCTTGCTCCCTTCCGCCCCATACCCTCCTTCCCTCCAGCTATCCTCCCCCACTTAGTTCGTTTCCATAGGTTATGCATATAAGTTCTTTGGATTCTCCATTTCCTTTAGTATTCTTAAAATCCTCCATTGTACCTAACAATTATTCTTCTTAATCCCTCTACCTTTTCACCATTCTCCCTCTCCCTCCTCCCTGCTAATAACACTTCAAATGATCTCCATATCTATGACTCTCTTCCTCTTCTAGTTGTTTGCTTAGTTTATTTTTTGCTTTTGTTTTTATTATTTAGACTCATTGGTTGAAAGTTGTGAGTTTCTTGTCATTTTAACATTCAGAGTTCTGATCTTCTTTTTCTTAAATAAGTCCCTTTAACATTTCATATAATAATGGCTTGGTGATGATAAACTCTTTTAGCTTTACCTTGTCTGGGAAGCACTGTATCTGCCCTTCCATTCTAAATGATAGCTTTGCTGGGTAGAGTAATCTTGGTTGTAGGTCCTTGCTTTTCATCACCTTGAATACTTCTTGCCAGTCTCTTCTTGCCTGCAAAGTTTCTTTTGAGAAATCAGCTGATAGTCTTATTGGAACTCCTTTGTAGGTAACTCTGCTTTTCTCTTGTTGCTTTTAAGATTCTCTCTTTATCTTGAACCTTTGGCATTTTAATTATGATGTGTCTTGGTGTGGTCCTTTTTGGGTCCAACTTGTTTGGGACTCTCTGTGCTTCCTGGACTTGTATGTCTATTCCTTCACCAAATTAGGGAAGTTTTTTTTCATTATATTTTCAAGTAAGTTTTCAATTTCTTGCTCTTTTTCTTATCCTTCTGGAATCCCTATGATTCAGATGTTGGCACTTTTGGAGATGTCCCAAAATCTTCCTATTCTCTTCTCGTTTTTTTTTGTTTTTTTTTTTTTTGAATTCTTGTTTCTTCATTCTATTCTGGTCAAATGTTTATTTCTTCCTTATGTTCCAAATCATTGATCTGAACTCTGACTTCCTTCCCTTCACTGTTGGTTCCCTATGGATTTTTCTTTATTTCACTTAGTGTAGCCTTCATTTCTTCCCTTATGCTTTTGCCATACTCAGTGAGTTCTGATCACCAGTGTTTTGAACTCTTCATCTTATAGGTTGGCTATCTCCATTTCATTTAGTTCTTTTGGGGGGGCGGGGTTGTTCTGTTCTTTCACCTGGGCCATATTTCTTTGTCTCCTCAATTTGGCAGCCTCCCTGTGTTTGTGTCTGTGTATTAGGTAGAGCTGCTGTGACTCCCTGTGTTTGTAACATCTGTTATGTTGTATAGGGTGAAACCTTAGATAATCACCAGGACAGGGAAACCTGCTTCACTGCTTTGTGGCTCTGTATGTGGGGGAGGGGACAGAGAGGGGACAGTGCCACTGTCTGGCTCCTGGAGGCTTGCTTTGTGCTCACCCTGTTACCAGTCACTTTACCTCTTTCCTGTATGCAACTGGCGCCTTTCTAGCTGTTTCCCTGGTAGTGGTTCCCAGAGTGGGTGGGTTTGTATATGTTCTACGACTGTGCAGACCCTTTAAATGGACTCTCCTGAGAGACAGGCAGTTTCTTCTGCCAACCCAACCCCCACTGGTTTTCCCAGCTAGAAGTTATGAGGCTTTATTTTCCCAGCACTGGAATCCTGGACTGCATTCTGGCCTGGGGCTGGGATCACTCACTCCCGAGGTATCCCTCCCATTTTTTACCCACCACACGTGAATGTGGGAGCACCTGTTTCACCAGCGACAGCCACAGCCTCAACCACTGCCACCTCGCTGCTGCCATCTCACTGCTGCCACACCATGTCCTCTCTGCCCTGTCTCCCTACCTCTGTCCCTCCTACCCATCTGGATGAATGTGGCTTCTTTAAACCCTTGGTTGTTAGACTTCATACAGTTCTATTTCCTGGCAGTTCTGGGCATTTTTTGTTCTGAGGTTAGTTGTGATCCTTCTTATGGTTTCATAAGAGGTGAAGCATGTCTACCTATGCCTCCATCTTGACTGGAAGTCTTCAATTCATAACTTCACTGGTGAGGCCCACCGCAATGATCATAGTTGCAGCCTCTCATTGGCATAGCCGGCCCAATCCTCACCCCTGCCCTGAAATCTTTATAATAGTGTCCCTTAGTATCCATGGGGGGTTGGTTCCAGGACCCTCTGTAGATACCAAATTGAGGCTCAAGTCCCTTATATAAAATGGTATAGTACTTGCATATAACCTACACACAACCTCCCATATACTTCAAATCACCTCTAGATTACTTATAATACCTAATACAATGTAACTGCTACATAAATAGTTGATATACAGTATTATTTAGGGAATAATGACAAGAAAAAGACTGTGCGTGTTTAATTGTTCAGATGTTCATACACATCATAGGCCTAACCATATAGTATATGTTAGCAACAACAGAACTTTTTAGAGAGCAGACTGTACTGGGCAATGGTTTTCAGGAGGAAAGATGTTGTCAGTGAGTAGGCATGTAGCCTCCTTGAGCACGTTATGGTGTTTTTCATTCCTTGAAGAAGCCAATACGATAAAACTTCAATTGTCCAGAAGCCATGCTTGTAGAATGACAAATAAAACATTTTTTCCTATATCGTCGGCGGCGGCGGCGGCGGCAGCCGTCCGTCTCGAGAGACGATGGTGTAGCTTCTTAAGAGTTTATCTGCACCGCCGAGAATGGCTGTGCAGTCCGACTCGGGAGTGACACAGTATCTGTCTCCTCCCGTGTTGAATCGACATCTTGCGATGACGCTGGAGTGTCCTCTCCAGTGGAGCTGAAGCTACAGAGCCTGGGCAGGGTGATATGGAGGGTCTGCTGTTGCCCATGCAGCAGACACCCCCTCTCTTCGTAGCTGAAGGGTCCAAGGGAAAGACGGAGTCAATACAGCTTGGCTTCAGGTGCGCCGCAGGAGTTGCCGGTGTTGACTACAACGTCAAACCGCCTTAGGGACTCCGGCTCCGGATTTTCTGTCGGGGTTTACTCCCTTAGCCTTTCCCCTGAAGAGGTATGCCGCAAGGCAGCGGAGGTTTTTTGGAGTCAGAGTTTTCCTTCTCTGATGTGCCCTGACTGGAAGAACGAACCAGCGACACTTAGCTTGCAGGCCGATGCTCAATCCACTGAGCCAAACCAGCCAGGGCTCTTTTCCTATATCAAGCTGGAGGAAAGATGTTAAAGACAAGGAACAGGGCCCTGCTGGCTTTCCTTTTGTCCTTCTGTGCTATTTGATTGTGCATTCACTGTATTAACTACTTAGATAATTGATAGAAAACTTTTAAAGTCAACTGCAAAAATAATTTCAAAAACAAAACCCATCCTTTTAGTATTCACAGTGGGTCAGAAGAGTCAACAGAGAGTGGCTTAGCTGGGTCATCTGCCCAGAGCCCCTGAAGACTGAGGTCAGTGTTCAGCCAGCCCATCTCTTATCTAGAGGCTCTGAGGAAGACTCTACACCTGACTCATTCCAGGTTGTTGACAGAGTTCATTCAGTTCCTTGAGGCTGTAAGACTATGGTCCCATTTCCTTGACACATGACCCCCTTCATCATCAAGCCAATGATGGTGCATCCAATCCTTCTCATGCTTAGGTTCTCCTACTTCTCCTTGTGTTGAATCTGTCTGATTTCCTCTTCTGCTTCCTTTCTGCTTTAAAGGGTTCATGCAATTTTACTGAGACCACGTGAATAATACAGGTCAATCTCCCTATGATAAAACCAGCAGATTAATGACGTTGATTGTATCTGCAATGTCCTTTTTTGTCACATTTTATACTATAACCATAGGCATGACATCATAGGGTAAAGACCATGGGGAACAAAATTCTGTCTGCCACACAAGCTTTCTTAGGGAGGAAAAGTCAACAGTCCCTGGAAATTGGTTGAAGAGACAGTAATCATATTTTTCTTCTTTGAAGACAGATGCAAGTGGAGAGAAGTTAAAGCCCAATATCAGGTAACAGGCTACTGTTATTTGTCAGCTAGTATCATCCTATGTTTTGTAGGTCTGGTACATGATTGTGAATAATGAGAACTGGGTCAGAGAAAGAATTGCTTGAGCTCTAGTCCCAGCTCTGTGGGTTGTTAAAAACAAGACAACAGGCCAGAAATTGGGGCACTTATGCTAAGTCCCAAATCATAAAACTAAGACTTAACTGAATTACAACTTTGGCTCTTCTCAACATGGAATCTTAAACCAGTCAACCAGGAATTGTCTAATTAGCACTCGTTGAGTCATCTGCCTGATAGACCCCTTGCATTTCCTAAAAGAATCTAAACTTGCCATGACCAATTCACTTTTTGCTTTTCATAACTTCCCTATTCCGCCCTGCTCCCTTCTGCCTATGACAGTCTTTCATTTTTATAAAGCTCCTAAGAGCTTTGTTATTTGCTAGATTGAATGATGCCCAATTTCAATTCACTTTTACTCAAATAAACTCTTAAAATGTTTAATATGCCTCAGTTTACCTTTTAGCAGGGTCCTTGAGCAAGTCAGCCCACCTCTTGAGGCCTTGAACCCCCAATTTATAAAAGGAAGGGATTAAACAAAATAGTTTCTACCCCACAATGTTATTTTAAACACAATATAGAGTCAAGAGAAATGGCTTCGTCTCTTAAAATGATCTAATGTTTGGACTATTTAGAATGATTTTTCATAAAGCGATGCAAGATTCTTAGGCATCAAATATGACCATTCACAGAAAACTGTAGTTGTTAAGAGTATTTCATGCTTCATAATCCTCCATTATCTTGAGCGAGCTAGGTATAACTATTGGGCCCCATTTTCCTGATGAGAAGCTGAATCAGAGAGAATAAAAACCCTGCCCAGGACAACAGAGTTGCTAAGTGGTGGTGTTGTGGTCTGAAAACAGGTTGTTTCAGCCTCCAGCAGAGTATGAGCCTCCTTTGTTTTTCCACCATTGTATGTCCAGTCCCTAGCCCAGCACACAGTCGTAATGCAAAAAAGCACATGTAGAATGAGTAAGCAAATGGTTTAACCAATGAATGAACGACTCTTCCAACTATCTCGCAGAGAAATGTTCAAAGCATGCTCATTGCTCTGTACTTGTGAAGGAAAGAAAGTCTAACAAAGCATTTTAAATAGATTTTCAACTTGAGTGAAACCCAGATGGTTTGGTTTACATTCTCTGGAAAACCCCATTTGCAGAATATTTTGCTTAATCTGAATTTCACTGGATGCCTCATGAAGCAGAACCACGTTCAGAGCCTTGAATTAGAAGTAAGCTCCTCCAAACCTCCAAACAAGGACCATTATCAGCATATGTTGAATGAAGCTTTGAAAGTAGGTTGGGTCTCCTTGGAAGCGTGGACCATTCCAGTTGTGAACTAACCAGCATCTCTGCTTTTTCCTCTCCAGAGATGAAGTGTTAAATTACCCAAAGACCAAGTCACCCAAACGTGAGTTAATTTATTTCTGCTCCTTGTTGATCAATTAGTCTAGAAAGAATAGGACTTAGGTAATGGAAAAGCCGAGCATATCTCCCTGGCAGGAAGGTCACAGTCTGCGGTGGGTTGTTAATTCTAATGTGCCAGAACAAGTCCTCCTGGCCTGTGTTGGGTAGGTAAGTCTATTCCCTGGCTCTATATAAAACTACCCTTATGCCAGAAAAACTAGGAATTTTTCTGAAAAGGCTAAGCTTAAATTATTTTGTTTGATCTAATACTTAAGTTTGGAGGGAGGAGTCTACAAAGAAATTAAATTAATGCTTACTTTTATGTCCATAGTTAATACATGTACATGAATCACCTATACATAATAATTAATGTCCATTTATAGTTATACCATGGCTTACAGAATATGTTGAATTTCCTGAATCATGCTGTGAGGTAGATATATCATTATCCTGTTCTGTGAATGAGTGAGTAACTTGCCCAAGAGCCCACAGTTAGTTGCAAACCCCAAACTCCAGGCTTCTTATTCAGAGCCTGTGTTCTTCCTTGTTTGTGGGCCTACTGATCAGGAAATTCACTGTGTAGCAAGCAAGCAGCTCCTAAATACAGAAGAGCTTTTTGACTTCATATACTTCCTCAATCAAAGAATATTAAAATTACGTAGCTCTCAAGTTTTATACTGAAGGGGATTCTTACCCTTGGTAGTAATTATGAATCTGAGGACACAAACATAGAAATATCAGAAAGGAAATTTTATATATCTAGAATAGAACTCAATTTTTATTATAAGCCCTCTAATCTGCTGCTTGGTGGAAAGTTAAATTTGCACTATTTAAAGGACTCCCTCCCTCATTCCCCCGCCTAAGCTTTGTGCAAGTTCTAAAGTGCTTTTGAGGAGCCAAAAGGTCAAGGATGGAGGCCCACCTGGTCCTTTTCTTCATCTGATCCACCTATGACACCTCCATCAAGACAACCACCACCACTCTGATCTTCATTAGGTGATTACTGAGCCATCCCAACTTCCCTGCCCCACGGTTACTCTGTGTCACTTTGTTGTCCTGTCCATGCTGGAAACTGCTCAGCTGTGTAAGGCCCTCTCAGCCTGGACACCCCACATGGCTTTCTCCCTCTCAGGTCCTGCCCCAGCCCCTGGCCCATTCCGCTAAGAACGAGGGGGAAAAGCCTCCCTCAGGAGCTACCCCGATCTGTAACACCACTTGCCTTTTTACATCAGTCATTTCTAATGTCACTTTGCTTTCCTGAAGTGGATTTTATAGCTAATGTAATCTGTCAACTATATCTTCAAAAACTCAAGAAAGTCTTCTAATTCCTATAAAGGAGAGAAAAATGGAAAATTATAATAAAATCCTATGCACTTAAATATGTAAATGTCCTAGCACAACTATATTAAAAACATTATAAAGAAATCAGATGGTTGCACATATCTGAAAAATTGTTGTGAACACACATCTCCAAACGTAGGCTGAAACTGGGTACTATATTGGCCACTCAAGTATTATGACTCATATTACAGCTGCAACATCATTTTATACCATAATGATCCATCCTTTTTTTATTTTTTAATCCTTACCTAAGGATATATTTATTGGTTTTAGAGAGGGAGAAAGGGAGGAAGGGAGAGAGAGAGAGGGAGAGAGAGAGAGAAACATGGATGTGAGAGAGAAACATCAACTGGATGCCTTTCATACGTTCCCTGACTGGTGATCCAACTGGCAGCCTAGGTATGTGTCCTGATGGGGCATCCAACCCTCAACCTTTTGGTGTATGGGATGACCCTCCAACCTGTAGGGGCTCCAAATATTCCCTGTAAAAAGTTTCAAAGATCTGTTAAATATGTAAATATGTAGGAGCTTCAGATGTTCTTTGTAAGAAGTAGCAAGGACCTGCTAAAAAGCCTTGGAGAGAGGAATGTAAGGAGGAGTGTTGTAGCAATTGGTGATTTACAAGCTAAAAGGACCTCATCTTCTATCACCTTCCATTTGCTCGTGTCTGGTTTATAACATTTGTGAAAGTTATACTTTATAGGATATCTAGCCCTTTGAAGATAAATTGCTTCGCAGAGAATTCGCCCCTGGCTGGGGAGCTATGCTGCCTCCGAAGATAACCTTATAGCCTTGTGAATTTCTGTTCCTGTTACTGCCAAGACATTCCTACAGTCCTGCCCAGCCCCCTCTTCCTAAGGCTGTTTCCCACCAAAGAAGAAACAAAGGGACATGACCAGTATATAACCCAGCGTTTACACCCCATTACAGGTCAGAGCATGTTAGAGACCAGCTCAGGGTCTGCCTGACTTGCTTGCAATCATTAAAAATCCTTTGCTTACTTTATACACTGCTTCTGTGTTCCATCTTGCCTGTGTGGTTGCAACAAACCAACTGAGCCACCTAGCCTGGGCACCACAATGACCAATTCTTGCTAAAGTCCCAAACAAAACAAAGAAGAGTTGTCCCTCAATCTTAATAGTAGTCCCATTGCTAGATAATTTAGTGAATATTAAAAAACCATAAAAATACCATGTGTTCATAAAGTGGGAAATTTCTACTCCTGGCGAGGATAGAGTAAAAGAGACCAGATTTAACCTCCCATGTGAAATAACTAAAACCCAGTGAAGTATGTGAAATAAGGGCTCTCAAGACTGTGGGTCATTAGGCAACTGAAGCCAACCTAACAGGCCAAGGTCCAACCTCCCAGCTGGACCTATTCCTGCAGGATCTCCATTTAGAACATTAAGGACAGCCTTCCTTTTGGCTTGAATGTCCAGGTATATGCATATATTTACAATGTACTGAGTTAAACATCCCAGGAGTTATAATGATGTTGATGTTGACATTTGGCTAAAAGTAATAACTTTACATCCAGATAATATTCCTGGAATTCTGTCATGATTAAATTGTCCTTGTCAAAATTGGTAGGATTACAGTGCTGACCTGAAAGGTATGGGAAAGCACGATGTACATCACTTAAGGCCAAGTCCAACCATTAATGTTTATTGAGCACCTGCTACATGTCTGGTTACAGAGGGTCAATAGGACACACCTTCAGGGAGCTCGGACTAGTAGGGGTGTTCTAGTTGAAGGGTTCTTAATCAGCTATAAGGTCACCCCATCCAAAAATCTCAATTTCCTATGCAACAAAAGATAGAGATGTCACATAGCCTTGGACACCCACCTGGGTGGCTCCAGGGTGTAGATGATGGGCCTTCCCAGCTCCCCGTAGGTCACACTCAGGTGCATGCTTGTGGACTCAAGTGTAGCCAGCTCACACTGGTGTGCAGAACTGAGCGTGAGAAGCCAACACATCTCCAGAATCCAGCCCATTTAAAACACCTGTCCCCAGGAATCAGCAGGTACTTTATACCTTCTATTTATTTTTTAATTTTTTTTAGTTTTTAGAGAGAGATAAAGGAAGAAAGAGAGGGAAAGAAATATTGATGTGTGAGAGAAATATCAAATGTCCCCTTACCCTCAAATGCCCCTGACTGAGGACCTGGCCTGGCCAGGAACCCAGGTGTGTGTCCTGACTGGAAATCAAACTGGCAACTGGGTTTGCAGGCCAGTGCTTAACCCACTGAACCACACCAGCCAGGGCTACACTTTCTATTTAAACTCTTGATATCAATAACCCTTAAACCACTGCTTCTTAAACTTAGTTTGCATACAAACTACTTGGAGATCTTGTTAAATTGCAGATTCTGATTCAGAAGGTCTAGGGTGGGAACAGAGATTCTGAATTTCTAACAAGCTCCCAGGTGATGCCCATGCTACTGGGTTGCAGGCCACACCTGAGTAGTGAGGCCTTCTAGGATACAGTATTAGCAAAGCTACTGGTAACCACAGAATCACAAAAACAGTGCCATGAGTTAGATAAACAGCTTTTTAATCTCCTGAGAGTATGGCTCCTTGGAGATGATGTTAGATCTCCTTCCTTTGTTAAGGGGATCGACAAGTAAATAAATACTTTATATAGAATGTAAGAGAATGATGGACTCTCTAGGGAGGTCAGGGAAGGCTTTCTAGAGGAAGTGCTTTCTGAGCTGGGTGTGTAAAAAGTTCAGGGGGTGGAGAGGAGGAACAGACCAGAGAGGTGAATCCCTGCACACAGCATGACCCATGCTTCAAGGTTAACAGGGGGGGACGTCATTGAGCATATATTTTAGAGAGAGTACTCTGACTGCTAAGTGGGGAGCAGCAGGTAGGCCAGGACCAGGGAGACATCTGTGAGTCTAATGGAGAGACAGGGATGGTCTGGACTAGGCAGAGAGGGAAAAAGCAGGATCCCCACAAGCTGCGGTGCTGGTGCCTTTGGCAGGGACAGCTGAAGAAGGGGGAATATAATGAGCTAGCTGTGCACATACTGAGGCTGGGAACCATTAAATGTCCCGGAGTTGGACTCCAGCCATCTGAAGCTGGAGTTTGATGACCTGGAAAATGCATCCTGATTCTACATGTTGATAGGAAGAGGGGGTTTGGGGGAGGGGAAGTGGCAAGTGGTCTCAGGGAGGGTGGAGGTGTGGTGGCATTGGGAAAGACGTGCTGTTTCTTTGGCTCTGGGTGCCCTTTCCGATCAGCAACAGCAGCAAATATCTCTTAATATAAAGATATAAAACCACATGGTCGTTGGACTTCCAGCCAAGATGGAGGCCTAGACAGACACACTGCATCTCCCTCCACAACTAAGAAGGAATACAACTATCTCAAAACTAGAGACAACCAGAAGTTCTAGAAGTTCCCGAAAATCAAACTGCATGGAAGTCCAACAAACAAAGATATAAAGAAGAAATACTCATCCAGACAGGTAGGATGGCAGAGCCAGGGTCGAGAGGACAAGTTGTGGTGGCAGCAGTGGCAGGCCAACGGAAAGTGCAGTCACATGTTTTAAAAAGTAGGAAGGGACACCTGTGGAGCACTCCCAGCACCAGACCAGACCACACAGCTAACGGTCCCAAGCGCCAGGGAAAATCAAGTGTCATTGCTTCTGACTGTGAAAACCAATGGTGGTTGGGGCAACGGGAAAAACTGCCAGACTCTCTCTCAGTGGAGTATGCTTGTATAAAGGCCCCACCCCCTCATCCTAGAATGTCCACAGACCCACCCACTCTGGAAACAACAGCCAGGGCAACAGTAGAGGGACACCAGTCCCATACAAAAATGGGAGAAGTGCCTGGAAAAGGGGCGAGTGCTGGGCAAGTGGCATTGTTCCCTCTCAGACCCCTCCCCCCCATATAGCTCCACAACTTGGTGAAACGGATCGCCCATACTGACGAATCCCTAAGGCTCCGCCACTTACAATGTAACAGGAGAAACACCTCTACCTAAGACACAGAGGCAAACAAACACAGGAGCCTGTCAAGATGAGAAGACAGAAGTATGGCCCAAAAGGGGTAATGGATCAAGGTTCCAGTGGGAGAACTGAACAATGAGGAGATAGACAACCTAACAGACACAGAGTTCAAAACACTGGTGATAAAGATGCTCACAGGCTTGAAAGATATGCTTGAGTACAGCAAATGCATAAGGGAAGAAGTGAAGGCCATACTAAATGAAACAAAGGATAACCCACACAAAACCAATGGTGAAGGAAAGGAAACTGGGGTTCAAATCAATGATTTGGAATATATGGAAGAAAGAAACAACCAGTACTGAATGAGGAAACAAGAATTGAAAAAAATGAGGAGAGGCTTAGGAACCTCTGAGACAACTTTAAACATGCCAACATCTGAATCACAGGGGTGCCAGAAGGAGAGGAGAAAGAGCAAGAAACTGAAAGCTTATGTGAAAAAATAATGAAGGATAAGTTCCCTAATTTGGTGAAGGAAATAGACATACAAGTCCAGGAATCACAGAGAGTCCCGAACAAGCTAGACCCAAAAAGGACCACACCAAGACACATCGTAATTAAAATTCCAAAGGTTCAAGATAAAGAGAGGATCTTAAAAGCAGCAAGAGAAAAGCTGAAAGTTACCTATAAAGGGATAGTCTATGAGACTATCAGCTGATTTCTCAAAAGAAACTTTGCAGGCAAGAAGGGACTGGCAAGAAGTATTCAAAGTGATGAAAAGCAAGGACCTACAACCAGATTACTCTATCCAGCAAACCTATCATTTAGAAGGCAAGGGCAGATGAAGTGCTTCCCAGATAAGGTAAAGCTAAAAGAGTTAATTATCACCAAGCCATTATTATATGAAATGTTAAAGGGACTTTTTTAAGAAAAGAAGATCAAAACTATGAACACTAAAATAACAACAAACTCACAACTATCAACAACTGAATCTAAAAAATAAAAACAAAATCCAGCTAAGCAAACCAGAATAGGAACAGAATCATAAGTATGGGAATCATTTGGAGGGTTATCAGCTGGTAGGGGAGAGGGGGAGAAATGGGGAAATGGTGCAGGGATTAAGAAGAATAACACTGGGGAACACAATTTTCGTTGAGTTAGATCTGACACTTTTTTTTGACTAACTTTTAGCATCTGAATCCAAAAATGACCCCAGTTTTTTCTATCACGTCAACTTTTTAAGATACAGGATACCCTCCCTTTGCCCCAAAAATCATACAAAATGTACATACAAAGGAAAATAAAGATAAAAATTACCTGAATATACTGCTTATTTAGAGTTACTTTATTCATATAAAGGCTATATATTGTTACTGTAAGTCAAATTGTGTACAAGTAGTGAAGTTCTGCTACCAAACTTACATATTAAGGTATTTTATCTTTTCAAATGACAGGCTAGGAAATGCCAAAATGAGATACTTGAAACAGTCTCCTTCAGTTGGCAAAGCTTTAACAGATTGCTTCATGAGACCCAGTTTTATGTGCAGAGGTGAGAACATAATGTTCTTTCTGTCAACGAGTGGCTCATGTAGAATGTTTGGATCACCAAGTTTGAGGTCAGATCTTGGAGGCTAATTCGACTCCAACCAATGCTTCTCACAAGCTCTGTTGTCCCACATACATAGAAAACAGGGATCCTTGGTGTATTCGCGTTGCTGACCAAGAAGGAAGCAGACCATTTTAAGGTCAACACAGATGATCCAATTGTGCTTGTGATATTGCAACAAATCAATGACTCTCTTTATGTCTTCATATTCTTCACAAAAACAAACTGAATGGCCACTTGGGACTGCACTAAATAAATTGCCATTGTGGAGGAGGACACACTTCAAGCTTCACTTTGAGCTGTCGATGAACAGTCGCCATTCAGTTGCATTCTATATTGGAATTCCCAATTCCTCCATTAAACCATGTATGTTATGGCAATACACAAAGCCACTGTCACTTCGAAAGTACTGCAGAAATGCACTTTCTCTTGATCAAAAGTAGAATACCTTCGCTCCTTTTTCAAACAAATTTTTCTTGTGCAGTATTGATGCTAGGAGCTCTGAAGCCTCTTTGGATAGTCCCAAATCTTGTGCCAAATCATTTAACTCATGCTGATCAAATACCTTATGAACTGAATCATCTTCAATTTCAGAATCTTCATCGTTGCTGTCACTTAGTTATTCACCATACTCCTGTTTCTCGAAAGAGGGTATTTCAATGAAAACTGGCACTGGGATTTCAGCTGAATGAGGCACTGGGCATATAGCTAATGGTAGACTGGGATACTCTATTTTACATGTATTTTTCTTGTTCTATCCTGATGTTTTCACTATACAAAAGTAACAGTCACTTGAATGATCTCTGGGCTCTCGCCAAACCACAGGTGTACCAAATGGCAATTTATCATGTGTTCCCTTCGTCCACATCCATAAACTCTCGACACACTGCTTGCACACCTCGTGAGGGGCCCAAGACTTATCTTGATCACTAAGTTTTACTTTAAAATATGAAAAATAGGCTTGCCTGAGAAATGTGCTGATGTTTGTCCTTTGACTGGGAATGGTGAAACTGCCACAGATATAACGAAACAAGTCAGGGTTGTTTAGGCACTTATGATGAGAAATAGCAGGGGTAGACATGATATGAAGAAAAGGAAATATGTAGGTATGTAAATTAAAAAATAAATTCTGCTAAATTCTGTTAAAAATTGTTCCCCTGTGTAATTGGTAGGTACAAAATAGACAGGGGGAAGTTAAGAATAATATAGGAAAGGGTGAAGCCAAAGAACTTATATGCACAACCCATGGACATGAACTAAGGGGAGTGGGATTGCTGCAGGGAATGGAGTACTGGGCAGAGGAAAGCAAAAGGAAAAAATTGGGACTACTGTAACAATATAATCAATAAAATATTTTTTTTAAAAAAACACCCCATGGTTGTTTATGCCAGGCACTAATAAGGACTGTGATAAGAACATCAAGATTTTAAGAATGTTCTAACCAACATCCAGATAAACAGAGAGATATAACCCTTAAAGCGTTGGAATTTTTTGACCTTTGAATAGAGGTCTGGGCTATAGACCACTGATCTCTCAGAATCTATAATAAGCTGCATTCATTATTGTGTCACAAAGCCAGTTAAAACTAGTTAGCAATGAGTCTTTATGCTAATTCACACAACTAGGCACTGCACTATTATTAAATGCAAATGACTTGAAGTGATTTAAAAAATCCGTTTATTATTTTTAAAAAGGCTAAATCCCCTTTCCACAGCAAAGCCAGGTTGTACAATAATTACTCTTGCTGCTTTATGTGTTATTTTCCAGAGCTTCTACATAATAAAATTTTTTTCACCAATGTACATATTTTACCGGCATTTATTTTCTAAGTTATAATTTCAATAACCTCTAGAGATATATGTTATATTTTGGGAGAATTTATTTCGATTATTCATAAGGGAAATTTATCTTCAGGACTTCACACATACTCTGAAATAAGAAAGAGAAGCAACATTTTCTATCCTTCTTGACTCATGTAGGATAAGAAAGAGATTCCAGCAATTTGATCAAATTTACTGAACTCTGATGTGTAGATTTTGTCTCTTCTGGTCAAATGAATCTTCTACTGACATTTATGCACAACTAAGTTGATCTTTTATGGAAGTTTTCCTTTTTTTCCTTTATTTTTTTATAGAACAAGCCTTTCAATTGTTTATTTATTTATTTCTTTGTTTGTTTATTTATTTATTTTTAGAGAGAGAGGAAAGGAGAAAGAGAGGGAGAGAAACATCACTGTGTGGTTGCCTCTCACTTGCGCCCGCAACTGGGGACCTGACGTGCAACCTAGTAATGTGCCCTAGCTGGGAATCGAACCAGTGACACTTGGTTCACAGACCGACACTCAATCCATTGAGACACAGCAGCCAGGTCAATTTTTTTTTTTTTTTTTTTTAATTTAGTTTTCTGGCTCTGTGCTTGTGCCTTCAATACTCACAACGATATTCTACTCCTCAATAAGGAGAGCACGCTTGACCCTGTCATGGACACACTTAAACACGTGAATCCACCACAGGCCCTGCTGAGATGTTTTTTCAGTTTAGACAACCTCATTAGACCCTTGGGTGTCACAGCAGAAACTCCACGAAGTCAGCTTGGGCACACATCATGTGCAGATTCTGGTGCTTTCCCAGCCTCCTTGGTAGGAAGGTAAACAGTTCTGTTACCAAGAGTTCTAGGCAGCCTCTGATGGTATGTCAAATGCTGGACCGTCATGAATGCCTGAGGACACCGTCCCCTGGAAGTTTTTGTTTTCATTATTCCTTAAATTTATTCCACATATATCGGGTACATGTTGTATGCGAATTTGTAATTAAAAGAAAAGCGATCAGTTAAAATAATGACTGTCATTTGCATTATTTTTACATTCACAGTGTCATTTAATTCTCAACATTCTGTGGAGAAATTGTTTAAAACTTCCCTCCACTTACAGATAAGACTGCTGGAGCTTAGCAAGACCAGGTGACTTACCTGAGACGACACAGCTGCTGATAGCGGATCTGGGACTCCAGCTGAGGATGGTGAGAAGGTGTAAATATCCAGTAGTAAAAGATATGTTGTAACTGTTTAAAGAGAAAAAATATTTCGAGTTGACTAGGAAAGCTATTAAATAGCTTCATTAATTACTTCATGGACACTGCAAATAGAAATGAAACCTGAGTAAAGCTGGGCCATCTTGGGGCTGGGCTGGACAGAGTATTGTATCCAAAGGAATCGTGAATCCAGCTCCAAAAAAGCCTTGCAACTTAATGTAGGAAGTCTCTTAGAGAAGCAGCAGAGGGGAAGCACATTGTGTGACACACAGTGGGACGTCCTAAAGCCTTTTATCCCAAGGTTCCCTTGTCTCAGTAGCTGCTCCGCCTAACATTGCTCTTCCCCAGAAGACTTCCCTCAGTACCCCTCTCTCAACCCCCACCTGCCCCTTTGCTGGGCACCCCACCTCTAGTGCTTCCAGAGTTCACATCTTTCCATGACCTTCCTAACACAAGCCTGTTTACCTCCCGGCTCCCTCCAAGACTCTTCCACAGTTACCCCTGGTCAAGACAACAAACGGACCACAAGGCAACACAGAACTCAGGCTGAGGAAAGGGGGAGGGGTTGTGTGAACTTTCGTTGTCCTTGTCACATAAACTTCACAGTTTACATTCCCCCAATGGTTTCCATCTCCTTTCCTCGTCCATCCTCATTTCCACTTCACACTGGCTGCCTCGTCCATCACTAGCTGTTCTCTCCAGCCTCAGGTCCTTTGCGCTTACACTCCTTCTGCCCAGAACACATTTCCATAATATCCACACAGCCAGGTCTCTCCTTTGATTCAGATCTCAGGGTTGGAGGGGCTATTCTCTCTCCACTCCTAGTCTAAAATAACAGCTTCTCTCTTCCTCCCTTTCTCTGCTCTATTTTTTTTTTTCAGTACACTTGTCATGACCCCACACTGTTTTTGATTATTTAGTATGTATATCTCCCCTGAGGAAACAAACTTAATGAGGAGAGGAGCTTTGTTTTGCTCTTTGCTGAATTCTCAGCACCTAGAATGTTGCATGGTACATGGTAAACATCCAGTAAATATTGTTAAATAGATGGGTAACAATTAGTAATCAAAATCATAGTACAAGGCTAATAAATATTTCAAGTAATAAAGAATGTATTTGCCTTTTGAAATGACACTAAATATTTGTGTAGTTACATGTTTTCTTTTCTTTTTAATTATTTATTAATTTTTTTAGAGAGAGGGGAAGGGCGAGCGAAAGAGAGGGAGGGAAACATCGGTGTGAGAGAGAAGCATTGATTAGGGACTGAACACACAACGCAGGCATGTGCCCTGACCAGGAATCGAACCTGTGACCTTTTGGTTTGTGCCACTGAGCCACATCCTCAGCCAGGGCAGTCACATGTTTTCTAACACTCTGTGCCCATAAGCTCCTGTGGCTGCTCTTGTTACTGACTCTGTGCCTCATGTGCGGTGTGGTGTCTTCCATCCCCAGCCTACATCTCCATCTGTTGCATAAAAAATTCAGGTTTGCCTGTCCAGTCTCCAACTCATGCTGCTTGGTCTCTTTGAATTCCCTAGGGCTTTTCTCCCCAAAATCTCCAGTTCAGATATTTACAGATTCTGTCCACTTACTTGATGGGCAGTCATTAGTTTCCAGAAATGTCAAGTGTCTGTGACCCTCCATGGCACTGGTGTCCTGAAACCCAGAAGGCTCCAGGGCCCCAGTCATGCCAGCAGCACTGATGTCTGTGAGCTGCGACCAGTGGCAGCACCGAGGGCTTTGGTACATGCCCCCAGTATCATTAAGGTCTTTTTGGTGTGCAAGAAAATGGGCCCCAAAGTTACTGTTTTTAAATTCCAGCACTCACAAATAAACTGCCTCCTCCAGGGTGTCCCCAATGCCTCTCTCACTTTGTACTTTTCTGGAGGCAGCACCACCAATATCAATAATGCACAAGAAGCAAAGCATCCTGCGTCGCAGAGAACTTGGCCTTGCCCAAGGAGAGGTCCATCCCTTGTCCTTGCTTCTGAGAGGTAATCTGTGTCATTCCGGATAGGAGTGTCTTTGTTTAGGGCACGGCCCAGACACCACAGATCTTAGGGTAAGCTAGACACAACCGTTAGTTTTAGGGTGGGAGCCTGCCATGCCAGAAAGACCAACCATGTGACTTAGGTTGGGGGCTTTGGCTGGAGGCTGAGATCAACTGGTGGGAAATCGATGAATCAGTCATGCCTACTCGATAGGGCCCCAATAAAACCTATAGACCCCGAGGCTTAGGTGAGCTTCACTGGTGGCATTCCATGTGTTCTGACCCACATCCATGTCAGGGTGGTAATGCGTCCCAGGGAAGACACAGCTTTGTTTTTGGAACCTTCTCAGGCTCTGCTCTGTGTCTTCCTCTGGCTGATTTTAATCTGTATCTTTGTCCTTCATATACAATAACTGTGAGTGTCATAGCTTTCAGTGGGTTCTGTCAGTCCTTCTTTCCAGTGAATTATCAAAAATAAAGGGGGTTTGGGGAACCCACTCCCACAAACTTGCAGTTGGTGTCAGAAGTGAGGACAGTCTTGGGGACAGTGCCTTCCAGCCTTGTGGCATGGCTACTTCTGTGTGCATTCACGTACCAGAAGAAGACCGGGCTTCTGCTCCAGGTATTTCAAGTCAATGCAACATGCATCCTTCTTTTTCCATTTAACTTTTTTAAAAAATATTTACTTATTTTTTGTTTTAATTTTAAAATTGTAACTGACATATATTAATTTCAGGTGTACAACATAGTGATTTGACACTTATATATCTTACAAAGTGATCGACCTGATAAGTCTAGTACCCATCTGACACCACACATAGTGATTATAGTATTATTGACTACATTCCCTATGCTATATATTACTGTTTTTATCCTTGTAATCTTAATGCCCTCACCTTTTTTTACCCATCCCCCAAGCCCCATAACCATTAATTTGTTCTCTGAATCTTGTTTCTGCTTTGTTTGTTCCTTTATTTTGTTTTTTAGATTCCACATATAACTGAAATTAAGTGGTATCTGTCTTTTTTCTCTCTAAGTTATTTCACTTAGCAGAATACAATAGTCCCTCTCTATATCGTGGTCCACTTATTGCGGCCTCACCGTATTGCGGGATTTTAAAAAATATTATATTTAATTATTTATCGTGGATTTTTCTCTATATCGTGGGATTTTGCGGTACTGTATATGTATGTTGTTAAAGTTATGTGGGTTTAAGAGTGTAGAATAAGTGTAAGGTTCCTACTTTGCAGGGGGGTCTGGAATATAATACCCGCGATAAGTGAGGGAATACTGTACCTTCTAGGTGTATCTATGTTGTTGCAAATGCTAAGATTTCATTATTTTGTATAGCCAAGTAATATTCCATTGTATATATGTACCACATCTTTAACCACTTATCTATCAATGGACACTTAGGTTGCTTTCATATCTTGGCTATTGTAAATAATGCTGCAATTAACATAGGGGTGCACATATCTTTTCAATTTAGCATTTTTTATTTCTTTGAATAAATACCCAGAAGTGGAATTGCTGGATCATATGGTAGTTCTATTTTTACTTTTTTGAGGAATCTCCATCCTGTTTTCCACAGTGACATCAATTTACAATCCCACTAACAGTGCATGTGGGTTCCCTTTTCTCCACAGCCCTGCCAGAACTTGTTATTTGTTCATTTATTGATGAGAGCCATTCTGACCAGTGTAAAGTGATATCTCATTGTGGTTTTAATTTGCATTTTTCTGATGATTAGCGTCATTAAGCTTCTTTTTATCTCTCTGTTGGCCATCTGTATGTCCTCTTTGGAGAAATGTCTATTCAGGTCCTCTGCCCATTATTTAATTTTTTTTTTTAGTGTTAAGTTTCATGTTAATATTTCTTTATAACATATTTAAAAGCTTTCATGGTTGAAAGGTCCTTTTAGAATAGGAGGAAAACATGTCTTTGGTACTTAAGTAATACTTGTGCAAGTCCCAAGATACTTTAAAAATATTGAATTTCAAAATGATTTCCAAGCACAGTATTGATTTTTTTCAGCATAATTAAATCACCTGCCTAAGCTCTCACAAAGTTCATAGCAAAACTAGGAACAGAACATGCAATGCCTGATTTCTCAGTCAACACAACCAACCATAGCCAGGGCCAGGGACACATTAATCCTAGAACACTCTGGAAAGCACACGATCCCCAGAAGGGAGCAGGTGAAGTGGCTGAGCTGGGCGGAGACAGGGGAACTTATCTGCCTCAGGAAAATTACAAAAATGATAAAGGGAGTGCCCCAGGCAATTCTGAACTCAAAAGGGGTCACAAGGTAAAATATGAGGTCTTGGCCAGCAAGAGGTAAGAAAGTCAAAGAAGATGGCAGGAATGAGAAAAGACACAGAGGTGCTCAGTAAGTGTGGACAGAGAGAAAGCGGGGTCAGGGATTCTAGAGAGGAGGTGTGAACCTAAGAGCCATGGAATAAGCCCAGCTCACTCCTGCCCTGGGAAAAACCGAGGACTGCGCTAAATTCTTTCTCTCTAATCTTTTCAATCAGTCAGTACTTAACATTAGAGGCCTTTAGCAAAAAACTAGCATTGCCTTATTGTCATCTGAGCATGAAGTTTCTTCCTCAACCCTGGAAATTGCATTTTAATGAGAATAAATGAAATCTAAACCTAAAAACCTGATAAATATCTTGAATATAGTATCATCCTTCTCAAGTCAAAGAAGGCTCTTATCTTAGGAATAATGTTTTTTCACCCCCTGGGTGAAGGGTGAAGAGGGGAATGACCGGTAATTTTCTGTGCGTACTTGATGGAATAGAGAAGGAGGTGAGGAGCCCAAAGGCAGGGAGGAGACACCGTGATGAACCAGAAGCAAAGGAAGAGGAGCGACTCTGACCTTTGACAAGGAAACCAGGGACATTTGGGAAGGATGCAAGAGGAAAGGGCGCCTGTGTTGCGGAGGCCTCCTCCTCGCTGGGCCCACACATTATGCCCAACAGCCAATAAGACCGGATTTTATTCCATACAGTGTGTGCAGCCCCAAGGAATGAACTGTGATCAGTCTAAGGCAATCATAACAACCTTGTTCCTTTACCAAGCAGTTGATTTCCCAGCTTCCCTCTTAGCTAGGGTAGCTGTGTGACTCAGTTGGTACCAACGAAATGTAGAATGAAGCTTGCTAAGGGGTTTCTGGGAAATATTTTGCTTTCCTATTAAGAGACCAATAGGGCCGATGCCATGTCTTTCCCTCTCCTTCTTGCCTCCAACGCAGACCTTGATGCTGAAGCTGCAGCAACCACCCTTTAGCTCTGAGGGACAAGACCAGAGAACACAGAGACTTCAGCTCTGATGTCAGGAAGCCACTGCCCTGAGCCAGCAGCTACCACTTGGAGACTTCTTGGTAGGTGAGAAAAATGAGAACTTTTTGCTTAAGCTCCCTAAGTTGTGTCTGCTCTTCCCAGCAGCCATGGAATGCAGCCTTAATACAAGTCTTTTTCCAAGAAAATGTCTTTCAATCTTAGATCATTTCTTGTATACCTGGTAAAATCATATTTTATAGTATCACTGGGGGGGAAACTCACAGAAAAACTGTTTGATTGATTCCATCAAAGATGCCTCCAATCCTCCAGGCTCTGTGAACTCCAGCTTGGGAATTAAACAAGGCCAGAGGCGCAAGGATAAGGGAGGGCAGGAAAGACAAGGTGCTGACTGGAAGAGAAGGGTCACCGCAGGAAAGTAAGACCCTGGGAAACGGAAAGGCAGCTGGGCACAGTCGACGTCCCTCTAGCAGAGGGAAAGTGGTGGCGAGAAACCCACTTTTTCTCGACCTCCACGCGCAGGCCGGGCAGCAGCGGGCGGTGCCATGGGCAGCCGTGCTTATTGGTGTTGCTGGAGTAACTAATCCCCTCTCTGGCTCTCAGCAGGGCAAGCCCACAGTTTTAGCAGAGGTCAGTTGTGCTTGTAATAAGCGCTCATTAGATGCCCATGCGTTCTGGAAGCTGAAACTGAAGTCCAGTCCTTGATCCCAAGAGTTATCCTCTGAATGGGAACGAGAATGGGGGAAATCAGCAGGGACGCAGAAAGGTGGAAGGGTAAAACCGGGAAAGGAGCAGGTGCCAGATAAACCAGCGGAGGACCCAGGTCTTCCTCTACCTTAAGAAGTCTTTTCTCTTTGCGTTCTGAACGGCATGACATATTTCGAAACTGACTTACAGTTAAAGGAAATTCAACACATAAAAATCCAAACCTATGAAACAAATTGAAAGATCATTCACATTATGAATGGAGAGTTCATTTTACACACTTCAGGTTTTCTTCATAAAATGAGTTTTCTTAGTACCTTTACTCCAAGATTTGAATCAGCGGAATTCTTCAGCAGCATGTCCATGTGCAATTACGACACCTTGCATGCATGTAAAGCACTTCATACCTTATAAAACATGTCCACATGGATTTGCCCTCATGACAGCTCTATTTAATCCTCATGACAATGCTATGATTATGAAAAGAACAGCTGTTTCTTTCATAATCATATATTTTTGTTTAAAGAAGAAATATTCTCTTTAAAAAGTTTTACTTTTAACTGAGTTTAAAATGTATATGTGTTTATTGCAGAAAACTGAAAAATATAGAGAAGTAGAAATAAAAGGGAAAAAACCTCCATACCCTCCAAAAAAACATGATTTTAAGCTTTTCTTTGTTTTAAAATTATTTTTTAATTGAAATATAATGGACATATAGCATTATTTTAGTTTCAGGTGTACAACATAATGATTCAACACCTGTATATATTACAAAATGATCACCACAATAAGTCTAGTTAACATCCTTCACTATACATAGTAACAATTTTTTTCTTGTGTTGAATACTTTTAAGATCTATTTTCTTAATGATTTTCAAATATACAATACAGTATTATTAACTATAGTCACCATGCTGTACATTATATCCCCATAAATGTTTTTATAGTGTTTGTGCTGTGTATGCTATTTTTCATAGGTATGATAATACTGATCAGACAATTTTATATTCTGCTTTTTCACTTAACATAACATGAATATTTTCTCAGGAGGTCGTTACTCTTATTAAATGTCATCTTTTTTAATGATTGCACATGACAATTTACTACATCATTTCTGATCATAAAACACTTTGCTCATTTTATTTTGGATTACTCTTTTTGCTGTCATTTAAGTAAAAATCTAAATGAATTATGTCATTATAAAATCTGCCAACCTAATCATTCTCCCTAGCATTGAGATTTCCCTCTTGTCAATCACTCTATGTTGAACATCTTTTCTGTATCAAAGGTGAATTTTTCTTTTCTTTCTTTTTTTTTTTTTCCTCAATTACTAGAGATGAAATTACTGGTCCAAAAGAATGATTGTTTTAAGGTGCTTACCTGTAAAATTGCTTCCCAAAAGAATTATGCCAATCTGCACTCCCAAAGTGTCTACCAGCACTGAGTGAGCATTTTAAAAAATTTCTTTTATTTATCAGTAAAAAATTGTATCCCACTATTAATTAACTTGCATATCTTTGATTACCACTGAGATTGGTACATCTTTCCAGAAATTTATAAACCAGGTATAGTTCATCTTTTTAGAAAGATTTGATCCTATGTCAGAAAAAAATCTGATTTTACTGCCAAGGGGGAAAAAACTGGCAGAAGTTAATCATTTCCCTAAGGCTACACAGTTATTAAAATAGCTAAGTGAGGACTCCAACTCAGGCTTTTTAAGGCCTTCTTAAGTACAGTAATTTCCCCTATCTACCACCACTATTTATTTTAACCCCTGAGCCCTACCTGCAATGTTTAATAAAATAAGTCCTTTATTTTATTGAAAATTTTATTTACTGAAGATTTTATTTATTGAAGATTTTATTTATTTATTTCTAGAGACATGGTAAGGGAGGGAGAAAGAGAAGGAGAGAGACATTGATGTGAGAGAGAAATGGATTGAAGGTTTCCTCTTGTCTGCACCCCAACCGCAGACTGAGCCTACAACCCAGGCATGTGCCCTGACTGGGAATCAAACGGGGCAACTTTTCGCTTTGCAGAACGACACCCAACACACTGAGCCACACCAGTCAGGGCACAAAATAGTACTTTTTAAAGCACATACTTCAAGCTCATGAGCTCCTCTGCCAATTTACAATTAAGTAAACTGAGGCCCAGAGATTCACATGGGCATCTATTGCAGACCTAGAATCCATTGTCCAGCTGGACTGTTCCTAATCGTGTGCTGTCTGACTTCTCTTAGGCTCATGTTTTAATGCCTACACCACAGAAATACACATTGTGTTGAAATACAATGGGGAACCCAGAAGCAAAAGTGAGAATTCATTTCTAAACAGAACTGGTGGAAGGGGAGCATTTCAGAGTCAGGCGGAGTTGTGGTTCGCCATCAGTGAAAAGAGGTAAACATATCAGGCAGGAAAGATTGACCATGGAGAAACAAATACCAGTGAATTATCTGTGAGCAAGACCTATATAGAGAAATAACACAACCTTTGCTTTTAATACTTTAAAGTTGGTTTATTTTCAAACGGAATAATGAATGACTGGGCTGACCCAATCTGTTAACCATTTGGTAAAGAGTAAGATTCCCCATGTCAAGCAAACTGCGAGGATCAGTTCTGGATAGATGTGTGTTAAATATAAAAATGAAACCATCAATGAACTAGAAAAACATAAATATAAGAAAAGCCACAAGCTAGAATCTGATTTCAAATTGGGAAAATTTAAAAGCCAAAGGATACTCCATAAACAAAAAGATTGAGAGAAAAGGAGTTTAAAACTTCTAAACAAGGGGTGAGGGAAGGGGAGAAAACTTGGCAAAACAACCAACATTTTCCAGCTCATCACCCGAGTTAAAAGGCAAATATCAGACTGGGGGACAGCGGCACGGTTAGTGGCAGGTGCGGGAGCCGTCACTCTGCTGTGGAGCTGTTACTAATGGGAGAACCCAGAGCGCACGGAGCCCGGGACGGCTGTGTCCTCGCAGTGGGCGTGGACCACATACAGCATTGCACCCTTTGTGAAGAACACTTGGGACAGAATGTATCCAAGTCTTAAAAACAAAAGTTCATATGCTTTGATCTAGTAATTCTACTTCTGGCAAAGAATCAGAGACCTGTATAACGATTTTTACATAAGATATTTATCTCATTTACAGTAGTAAACATTTCTGAAAGTTTAAATGACCCCAAGTAAACTAGTTCAGTAAAAATGGTCTACCCGTCACGACATATTTTAAAGGAATAGTCAATAAAAGGGAAAATGTTTGTGGTATTCAAAGTGACAAAACAGTAGGTAGAGCAGGACTGTCATTTTTATAAAATGAAAAGTACATATAAACAGTGGTGATAACTGAATATAGTTACAGATTTTTTAGGTCTTTTTTTTTTTTTTTTTTGTACTTTTCTGTGCTCTCCAAACTTTATTTAAAAAACTGTGTGTGTGTGTGTGTGTGTGTGTGTGTGTGCGTGCGGTGTAGTGTTCAGGGAGATTTGTGGAATAGTAAGTAGCCCACTGCACTGTGTTCTAGACATCTTTACCCCCCGCCCCATGCACACATGTTAAAAACATCTTGTGGGAACCCCACAAAGGACTATAAAATGGAGACTACACAGGTGGGTTACCAGCTAAGCTTTCTTAATGAGAAATTGGGAAGAAGTGAATAGCAAGTTTGATGAAATCATTTCTTCATAAAGCCATAAATATTACAGAAGACAGATAAGAACATAAAACACTACAAGATCAGAGACTCTTTGGAACAAACCCACGAGGAAAGAAGGGAAAATTTATAGACTGAATTCCTTTTCCTAAGCCAGTTCCCTGTGAGTGTCCAGTGTAATGACTATCTAAATTATATCTGCAATTTTCTGAGTGGCTCACTTACTTTTCAAGTTTGTAAACCAACACGTCAAAAATTCCCAATCAATGGGATAGCATTCTCCAGGGAGCCATGAAAATATACCTTGCATTTTAAATGCAATAAAAAGTATGACAAAACATGCCTCTGTTCTTCATAACAGAGAAGTACCACATCTGGTCATTTAAAAAAATGCATTATACAGAGTTGTAAGGATGCCAGATACTTATTACAGAGGACTGTTTTATCCATTTAGCCCAATTTTCCAGATGTTTTATTACTTGGAGACAGGAGAATTGTTGAAACTGGTGATTGAAGCCCACTTATTTCAAGGGGCTTGTCTGCAAGCTATAGGAAGCATTTGAGGGACAAGTAATTTATGACAGGCCATGAGGCAATTCTTAAAGAGGGTTGTCTTCTCATGGGGTCACAAATAATCCCAACAAAGGATAAAATACCCAATTTTAGTAACACCCAGCTTCATTTACAAAAATTGCCTCTTAAGCAAGTGCTTAGTTGTCATTTCACATGCAAATGTCATGCTCCTAATTGGAGCAATTTCCATAACAGTAGGTCAAGTTGGCAGTGACATTGAAAATGGCCCTGGTTGGCTGTGATTGGAGGCCTGGTTCTCATTGTCTACAAGAATTAAAATTCTCACTTGGACCAGTTGGAAGTCTAGACACGATCAGGTTCAGCAAGAGCAGGTGTCACTTCCCTCACCCCTTCCCCAGCCAGCCTCTCCACCCTCAACACACACACAATCAGCCTGCAGAGCACTACTGGCCCTGGGGCATGAGGGTAGCTGGCCCTGAGAGCCTCAGTCATTGCAGCTAATGAGAAAGCACATCACTGGGGTCAAGTCTCTCCTCTTCTCAACCAAAGTAGGGATTTGAGGAGGGGGGAGTGGAATTTTTAGCTTCCAATCTCTGAAATCAGCATCTCTGTCTTTTCTTCATACTCACAGGTAGGAAAAAGCTCTCAGGGCATCATGGAGATGTGTTCTCAGGCTAAAAGGACCAGCCACCTGGCAAACTGACCTAAGCCATGTCTCCACACGCCAGTGTCATATAATTAATATGTTATTATTGTTATTCTTGTAAATGATGGTAGCTCAGACAGTGGGGTCTGAACATCCTCTCCCTGACAACCTTGCTACCACGTGGTTTATTACAATAAAAGGGAGCCTGAAACCAAATTCATCTAAACATGCCAGTGTTTATTATATTAAGAAGCACATATAAAAATGATCATACAGTTCATTCTTAGAAGGTGGGGAAAGGTCGCGCCTCTTTTCCGGTATTCCAGCTAGCTCTTTGCTTGAGAGACTCACTCCAATGAGGAACAATACTTTTATGGCAGGATTAGCCACCTTTCTAGTTTGGTCAGGAAACAGAGGCCATGGGGATGAGGAAGAACACAGGTCAAGTGAGCGTCTGAGGGTCAGGTGCACTCCAAAGGCTTTGGACTGAGCTTGTGAGACTCTCATACTTGCTTGTGTGAGGGCAGCAGGACCCATAAGGTCTTTCTAGACGGCCACAGATTTCAACTCTGCATTTCACTGATAGGAAATCATTCTGCTCATTCCTTATGTTAGTTAACCATCCCTCTTTTGTTAGATATCAAAAACAATATTGAAATCTGTGGTTTAGGAGTGTATATTTTTTAAGATTTTATTTTTTAGAGTGAGGGGAAGGGAGGAAGAGAGGGAGAGAAACATTATGTGTGGTTGCCTCTCACACACCCCCAACTGGGGACCTGGCCTACAACCCCAGGCATGTGCCCTGACTGGGAATCGAAACAGCGACCCTTTGGTTCACAGGCTGGGACTCAATCCACTGAACCACACCAGCCAGGGCTAGAGTGTATTTTCTTGATGAGCATACTTCAGAGCTCACGAGTCATCCCTGAAGTGTGTATTAGGAATCTTCAAATACTAACTGCCCTCTCCCCCCACCACACACACAAAGGTTATATGACACCCACTATCCACAGGGGTGGATTGGGAAGGGCAAAGGCCCTCAGCAGACACCCTGCCCTGTTGCTCCATGAAGGGATGGAGCCTGTCTCTTTGATATTCAGCTGTAAAATGCCTTGATGTTTGGAGGCTGGACCCAGTCCAAGCAGGGTTACCTATGGCCACTGGGAACAATTACCTGAGGTGGTGTGTGTGCTGAGGGGCGGGGGGTGGAGGGGAGGGAAGGGTTTGGAGGGGGAGTTGGGGAGGAGGGATACCAAGAGCTGCTGTAAGTACCTTTCCCAGCAGCTGGTTTTGTTTTGTTTTTCTCTGCACTCTGTCCTTTGCCTTTGAATTCTGCTTTTTCCTTCTCAGTACTTATTCTGGTTTTTCTTTTCTAACTTCTTATTCATCTTTCTTACCAATCTGGGAGGAGTGGGGAAGGGAGAAGCAGTTCTTCTAGATCCAGGCCTACAGCAGAAGCTGCCTTCTTTGCCAGATAAGAATTTCAGAGAGGCAGCCCGCCCTGGTGGAGTGGGAACAGAATGTGTAGTTAGAAAACTGGAGTTCCAGTCCTGGCTCCCAGACTCCTAGTAGTGCCCTTCAGAGCCTCACTTTTCTCTTTTTTAAAATAAGACCAATCCTAAGTACCTTGCAAGGTTGCCATAATGGTTTTAGAGACTGTGTGTGGAGTGTCT
Source organism: Furipterus horrens (assembly GCF_987537825.1). Lineage (NCBI taxonomy): Eukaryota > Metazoa > Chordata > Mammalia > Chiroptera > Furipteridae > Furipterus > Furipterus horrens. The sequence goes on from NW_028327175.1 coordinate 46,744,640, forward strand.
GGTGTATAGCAGGGCTTTTAAAGTGATAGCTTCTCTTAGCCCCCAGGAGCCTCCTGCTGTGAGGAGAGCACATACAGAGGCACAGATGCAGGCCAGCCATGATCAAGCACTGGTAACTGTAGCGTAATCATTAAGTGCTTGCATCGTTTCTAATCCTGAGTAATTTAATCTACAAAGGACCGATACATCTTCCGTTTTGCACTGTACACATGTTAGAGTGCAGCAAGTAAGGTTGAACTTTTGCTCGTATGTTCATTAGCCAACAGTATTTCCTTATTTGGACACATCTTCTGGCAATTTTCTATAACATGCTTCTTGGTCTGTGTGAGCACTTTATATAATAAGTATATTATGCCATTACAAGCTGCATTTGCCACAATATTTTCTTAAAGTTCAAAGAGTACATTTTAATTTGGGTCACTTTTTTAACATGCAAAAGTCTGAGAGATTTTGAAGTACTGATTTTTTTTCTTTTATGAGCATCACCCAAATCTAAGCTAAGCTCTCAATTTCTTCTAGGTTTTTTATTTTATTTTTTATTTTTATTTTTTTATTTGTTTGTTTACTTACTTTTTATTTTTAGAGAGAGGGGGAAGGAGAAAGAGAGGGAGAGAAACATCACTGTGTGGTTGCCTCTCACTCACGCTCCCAACTGGGGACCTGACGTGAAACCTAGTAACGTGCCCTAGCTGGGAATCGAACCAGTGACACTGGGCTCACAGGCTGACACTCAATCCACTGAGCCACAGCAGCCAGGGCTCTTCTAGGTTTTTTAAAACCTACCTACCCCATCAATAAATCTGGACTTCATTTTGGAAGGGCTGATACGATTATCTAAATTGATTTTTCCTCCAAGGAGCTCATCAATTGTTCCTATGCCATTTATTGACTATCCTTCTCTTCTACCCTAACCTGTGCTAACTCCTCCGGCACATATTAAACCTTATATCTAATCTACTAGGGTCTGTATCAGGGCCATCAATTCTATGCCATCGACCTGTTTTCCTCTTTTGAACCAACACAATGCTGACTGTAGAATGTTGATAAGCAGAGTTGGGGGGTGGAGGGTGCCAAGGAGGCTGGCGGAGAAGAGAGGGGAAGGACTTTCCGGACAGGCAGTGTGGTCTGAACAGAAACAGGGCAGAAGGGAAGTTCAAGGCCTCATCGGAAGATGAAAAGTAACTATCTCCATATGGAGCCTGTGGGGAATGCATAAGGGATCTACAGCCGTGGAGACGATTGTAATCGTCTATAATTATCGTTGTCCTTGAGGGCTAGAGCAATACACAGAAACACGGATGACAAAGTACCAACTGTAAGAAGGGATGGCAGTGCCACGAGAGTGTCACCAACTAAGTGCTCTGGGGCCGGGAGAAATAGTAAGTGTCCCTCATTCATGCTACCCAGATGGGACTTCATCTCTGCTGAACTGGCAATAACCCAAATGCTCATCAAATGGTAAATGGATAAACAAATTGTTGTATATCCATACAATGGAGCACCAGTCATTAATAAAAAGAATGAATTATTGATACATGCTGCAGCATGCATGAATCTCAGAATAATTATGCTAAGAAACAAGACCGAAGAAGAGAACCTATGATTTCGTTTCTATAAGATTCTGAAATTGCAAACTAGGTTATGGTAACAGAAAGAAGATCAACAGTTGTCTGGATAGGAGGTGAGTTGGGGATAGGAAGGGCAGGGACAGAAGGAAGAAGCCGGAAGAAACATTTTAGGGTAATGGAAATGTCCATTATCTTGTTTGTAGTGATTGTTCCACTGCTATATACCTTAAGCGTAACCAAACTGTGCACTTTAAATATATGTAACTTATTGTATGTCAAATATGCTCAACAAAGTTGTATATTTAAAAAAATCACCCTTGTCTGACAATTGATGATTCTTATTGAATAGACCTGGGCGGCGTGCGGGCACTGGTGCTTTCCCTATGTTCCTGCGGTGAGCCTGACGCTAATGAGGCCGAAAACCCCTGGGCCTGGTCATATCTGAGCTGCTTCTTGGATCTAGGATTCTGTCCTTGTACCAGGAGGTTTCCTTGATGGATTTTAGGAAAGTAGTTTCTTGCTCATATGGAGTCTGGCCCCTTGATAAGACCAGGAAGAGGCACTGCTTTGCTATTGGCTACTCCTGCTTCTCTTGTCACACGGGGACTCAGGGATGATGAAGTCGGTGTAGGTTGTTCCCACGGAGGTGCCTGTCTGGTCTCCCAACGTATGTGACACCTGTTCTCAGGCCACACCCCTCACCCCAGACTGCTCTGGCTTCACGACATCATGAACTATGAAGAGGGTCACCATGTCTCCCCTCATCTCCCTGCCTGTGGTATACCTGCAGGCCAGTTATGGTACACAGGCCCTTGCTCAGATAGGCAGCTCTCCAGAGCAGCCCGTAGCTCCCTCATCTAATCGGTGTATCTTCAGCAAAAGGAAGGTGTTCTTGTTTGCACCCTTCGGAAGGCTCTGGCTGAGCTTCCAGGTCCTTCTCACACAACACCACACCACACAGCTCTCCACGCCAACACTGGCAGGAGCAATTTAAGTGCCAACTGCCTGCAGGGTTCAGTGAGAGGGGAACTTCGTTCCCTGCCCTGGAATCAACCTCAAATTGTGTGGGTGATTCTCTTCGGGCCTCCTCATCTCTGAAGCAACTGACCAGACTGAATGCCTCTGGAAAGCAATGCAGCCAAGAGCCAATCTCTAACCCCAAGAACTTTGCCCTCCCCAAGAAGACAAAGTCCCCCATCTCTTTCTAGACTCCTTCATGTGGGAGTGCAGGGCAGGTCAATGTGCAGACCCGGCAGCAGTGCCCCTCCTAGTAAACCCTGGCCTGAGTATCTGGTGCCATTTCTTTTCACCCAACAGATGTCCTCTCATATGTCCTGGTTCACTTATATACATCGAATTAAGTCCCTTTGCCGTTACATTTCCCAGTCCCCTCCCATTTCAGATTCCTCCATAATTATAATATCTCACATTCCGTGACCAATTGTGGAGGGTGGGTAGAGGATAAAGAAGGGACATTTTTTAGGAGGGCTAGGAGACAGGCAGTCACCAACATGACCTTTGCCCCTAATCCAGAGATTGGGATTTTAGGAGTCTTAGAAGTTTAGCTGCTTGTGGATCTTCACATTTTGCAGCATCATGGCAGCCTTTAGTCACCAAAAGATTTCCAGATGGATCTGGGATTTCCTTTTTTTAGCATCTTGATACTTGGTCTGTATTAACAGATTAAATGAATAGCCAAATGATATAAATATTCTTTATCAATAGAAAAAAGTGCAGGTCTGGAGAGGTGCTGAAGGGAGAAGCTGAGCCACCAGATGGCACTGTTTAAAAGCTAAGGGAATAAGAGAGCTCTTTCTATGGCTAACCTTGAAAACACGGAGGAGTGCTTGCGAATTGGCCAGAGCAGATTTAACTCCAACCCCTCTTGATCTTCTGGAAAAGTCTTTAGCATTCCTGTGCCAAATGGAGTTCGCTCTCAGTTTTCATGATTGCAGTGACAGAATTCATAAATATTTCAGGATTGTTTCTGGCTATGTCGCAAGAGCAGAGAAATGTAGTCAGAGAGAGGAGCCACTTCCAGTATCAGAGCTCCCTCCCAGCCACAGGCTGTTCGAGTTTCTTTAAGGGTTAGGCTGCTTCACCTACCTGTCTGCCTGGACCCTAGGCTGTCCACTCATCTCAGTTCATCGCAGTACTGCCTCTGACGACGCTAAATTCACTCAGGCTCCATCTACTTCAACCTCCTATCTAGTGTGTCTTCCTATAGTAACAGAAGCTAAAAGCTACATTTCCCAGAACCCCTTGCTACTAGGATTGCATGATTGTTGTTTTTTGTTTGTTTGTTTGTTAGTTTGGGGTTTTTTTTGTTTGTTTCTTATATAGATGTGGTTACTTTAAGACTTGAATTCAGAAGTGAATTAAGTACTGACAAGAGACAGGGTATGAGGTATATCCCTTTTAATGGTGCAGACTGAAGCTGAACTAGTGTGATTCCAGAGTTAGCAGCTATAGAAAAGGCTTCTCTGTTCAGCATATGGCTTCCTAGTCATGAAAGGAGCACTTGCTCAAAGAATTTCAGCCAAGAGTCAAGGTCTTTGGCCCTTACCCTGCAGTTTATTCATTTCTGCCAAAACCAACTAAGAGTAGACTTTGTTCCCTGTAACTAAGACTTGAATGATAGAGTAGATTTTGTTCCCTGTAACTAAGACTTGAATGACTGGTCAATTATCTATCTGCAAACCTGAGCTAGAAATAAGATAAATTTCCTAAATGCTCCCTTCCCCCTCACAAATACTGTCTAAATAAGTGTGTTAAATAAAAAATTATTCTGACACTTGTTAAAATGAATTGGCCTAGGACAATTATCAGTCAGGTGTCAGTCTGGATGATGGATGCCAGGTGCCCCAGAGAATGGGTGCTAGGAGGTCTGGTCATGGCTGGTGGTGTGGGTAATGGATGTCAGGTGGCTTGGATACGTGAGTCCTTCATGGGGTTAATCAAAGGGTTATCTAGAGATCTAGTGTTTGTCCAGATGTATATCTAGGCAATGGCACAGGATGGGAAAGTTCAAAAAGTTTAAGTTCTCAGGCTAGTTAGAGCAAGAACACAATCTTTCCCCATGCCCCAACCTTCATAGGATTGGCTCAAGTGACTCCATTTTATATGTTCCCTAATATCACTCTTCCCTCACAGCCTTACCTTAACTATGCACAAAAATGAATATTGGCTAGAGTAAAGCATGCAACTCAGAAACAAAAATATAACATGATTAGAAAAAGGAGAATTTTTATTATGTTTGAATCCTAATGAAGATAAATCCTGAAGCCATAAAAGGAAGATAAACACATTAGATCTCAGAAGAAGTTAAAACCACTGTAAGACAAAATATCATGTAAGTAAAAATAAAAGAAAATTGATGGCCTAGGAGAAAATATTTGCAATATACAGGACAGATTAATATTTATAATTTTAAAATCACCTGTACAAATCATTAGAGAAAGAAAACAGCACAAAAGATATAAAGAGGCTCTCACTAGAAGATATAAAATGGTCATTTTATCCAACTTCAGAAGTAATTACGTAGAAATTAAAAAACCCTACCAAATTGAAAAAGATTAATGATATTGTGAGATAAGGTTATGAGGAATGGACACACATACACATTTACCCATTTGGAAGGAAATTTGGCACTATCAACATTTTAATTGTACACATCCTTTAAGTCAGTGGTTCTCAACCTTCCTAACGCCGCGACTCTTTAATACAGTTCCTCATGTTGTGGTGACCCCCAACCATAAAATTATTTTCGTTGCTACTTCATAACTATAATTTTGCTACTGTTATGAATTGTAATGTAAATATCTGATATGCAGGATGTATTTTCATTGTTACAAATTGAACATAATTAAAGCATAGTGATTAATCACAAAAATAATATGTAATTATATGTGTTTTCCGATGGTCTTAGGCAACCTCTGTGAAAGGGTCGCTCAACCCCCAAAGTGGTCGCGATCCACAGGTTGAGAACCTCTGCTTTAAGTGTTTGTAATTTGTTACACAGAAACGGATAATATCAATTTTGATACCTGGAAGTGGGGGTGCTGCTATAACAAACAACTAAAAAGTGGCTGTGACTTTGGCATTATGCAGTAGACAGGAGCTGGAATGACTCTGAAGATAGGGTTAGTGAAGGCATAAAGTACCTTGTAAACTGCAGAAGCATAGACTTGAGGAAGCTCACTTAAAGAACAGTCAGGAAAATCTTACCAGAAACTGGAGGACACGAGATCCCTGTTATGTCACAGCAGAAATATTAGCCACACGATGGCCTGTAGCCACGCAGAAAGTAGAAGTTATGCCTACCTAATAAATGAGTGGCCTAACTAAGATTTCCAGCTAGACTTCTGGCCAAGATGGAGGCCTAGACAGAAATGCTTCATCTCCCTCCACAACTAAGAAGGAATACAACCACCTCAAAACTAGAAACAATTAGAAGTTCTAGAAAATCAAACTGCATGGAAGTCCAACAAACAAAGAATGGAAGGGCAGATGAAGTGCTTCCAAGACAAGGTAAAGCTAAAAGAGTTCATCATCACCAGGCTATTATTACATGAAATGTCAAAGAAACTTATTTAAGAAAAAGAACATCAAAACTATGAACATGAAAATGACAACAAACTCACAACTATCAACAACTGAATCTAAAAAATAAAAACAAAATCCAACTAAGCAAACCAGAATAGAAACAGAATCAGAGGTATGGGGATCATTTGGAGGGTTATCAGCTGGGAGAGGGAAAGGGGAGAATGGGGATATGGTGCAGGGATTAAAAAGCATAATCAATTAGTACAAAACAGACAGAGGGAAGTTAAGAATAATATAGGAAAGGGTGTAGTCAAAGAACTTATATGCACAACCCAAGGACATGAACTAAGGGGGGGTGGGACTGCTGGAGGGAAGGGGGGTACTGGGCAGAGGGAAGCAAAGGGGAAAAATATTGGGGCTATTGTAACAACATAATCAATAAAATATACTTTAAAAAAAAAAAAGGTTTCCAACTAGAGTGCTCAACGTGCCTCCTAGCGTCATCCTTCTGCTCTGTTGAAATGTGAAAGGAGCACGATAAGCAAAAGGAAGGACTGTTGAACATAAAGGAGCCATGATTTGATTGTTTTTACAGATTTCTAGACTCTCTGGGCAGCTAATGATACTAAAATGAAAACTTGGCTTTCAGGAAAAGATCAAATGTGGGCACTCTCAGGAAAACAGGCTAAACATGAAACCAAGGTTGTGACTGTAAAGTCCCTTAAGACCCCAGGAAGATGTATTTGTGGTGCCTCAAAGTATCTGTCAATGAGACAGGTCAACTGAATATTTTAAGGGTGTGCCTAACAGATCCTTTCAATTAAATTACTGTAAAGGGCTTCTAAAGGTATTACCCCCCAACAGAAGCCCAGGGTAGAGAAGGGCATACATACCTTGAAGAAATTGATGGGTGTGCTTTTTGTCTAGTGGCATGAACCTCAGTGAGATGCATAGGGAGTCAACAGTTTTTAGCAGAATTATATTAGCAGAGGCACTGCTAGTTGGAACTGAAAGGGATAAGGATAGTACCAAATTTAAAAAGGTCCTTGCACCCCCAAAATTCTACAAGTAGAAAGCAGGCTGATAAATCTACTCAGCTGCAAACACGTATTACTCTTCATGAAAAGGAAAGATGAATCAAAAGGCAGAACCAAAACCCAGAGAGCCAGAGAGATTATTTTCAGGCTTTGTAACCTAATCAAGGAACTTCCAGCATTTGCTCGGCTAGATTCTGCAGTTGCTACAGACCCTTCGACACCTCTTTTGAATAGAACTGACTGTAGTGGTTGTCCTTTGTCTCACTTTGTATTTTATATGTGTGAGGGGCAGATAATTTGTCTCTTTAGTTCACAGGTCTTCAGATTAGAACATTACTGGAGGATATGTAAGGATACATCCAAGGAGCCTCATCCACACCAAGCTATATGCCAACATTCTGGATTTCAAGCTGATGTTCTAAAGAGATGAGACGTAGGGGTTTTTGAGAGGAAGGGAATGTATTTTGCACATGGGAGGAATATAAATAATTTGTGGTCAGAGAATGGATCTTCACTTCAAATGGTGAAGCTTATTTTCTTCCCCTTGAATGTGGGCTTTATTTAGTAACTTTTTAATGGCTCAAAAGGTGGAAGCATCACTAACAAAATTAAGTGATAAAGGCATCCTGGCTTCTTTCTCTTTGTGTGGGCTCTATTCTCTCTCTCTCTCTCTCTCTCTGCCCCCAAGCTGCCATGTTTTAAGTATCCACAAGAAGCTCTACAGAGAGACACACACGGCAAGTAACTTAGGGCTTCTGCCAACAGCCAGCAAAAAAAACCACTCAGTTCTCTTGCCAACAGGCATGGAAGTTACCTTAGAATCAGATTCTCCAGTATCAGCCAAGCTTTCAAAAAAATCCTTCAGATGACTGCAACCTCTCGAGAGGCTCTGAGCCAGAATCACCCAGCTAAGATCCTGAATCCCTGATCCACAGAAACTGTGATATTATATTATAATTTATTTGTTGTTGCTTTAAGCTCCTAAGTTTCGGAGTAATTTTTTTTCCCACAGCAATAGGTAACTAACACACAAAGTGAAGTTGCCATTTAACATATGGTAATTTGAACAATATGAATTGGAAATTGAATCTTGGTAATACTATGCTGTGTTAGCCTTCAATTAACAGTAAAAAGTGGCAATAAAGGATACTGCAGATAAAATGTATGTTGATTATATGAAGGAAGAATAGTGTGACCCTGAGGCTTGCTTTTCTAGAACTTGAAGCATTCCCCGTAAAGTTACTCTGAAGTCTTTTCTTGCAGCTTTGCATCAACATTTTCAGATTCTTCTGTAGTAGATCTGTGGTTCTGGTCTAACATTCCTTTCTCTTTCTTGGGAAACAGAATGCCTCTGCTTTGGGGAAAACTGGGATCCCTAGTTCATGTTGGTCATGTGACTTCTCTAGCTGCCTCCTAAGGATGGATCCAGCCTGTCAGTTGGGATCCTAACCAGGACTAACATGGAGGAGTGAGGAACATAGCTTTCCTGTGGGGTCACCCTTGATACCCTGGGTATCATAATGAAGAAGGAGCCTGTCCGAGAAGGAAGCAAAAACAAACAAACAAACAAAACACCAACTGAGTTGAAAGACAGAGATATATTCTGAGAGGAGAGGAAAGGAAAAGGAAGCGGGGAGGGGAAACCAGGGAAGAGGAAAGAGGGAGAGAACTTTTGAATCCCTGCCACATCTGATTCAACGACATTGTTTTTGCTTGCTTGTAAACCTGCTACTCATCTCCAAATATTATATAGAGGCCTGTCGCTAGTAAATATTTGCATTGCTCTTGGGAATTCGTTATAAACAATTTCTTTTTTCTGGAATGGGGATGGGAGTGCCCAGGCTCAGATACAGAGGGCTGAGTCACTCTACGAAACTACCCAATTTTTAACAATTCAGCCATCTTATTCTAACAGTGCTTTATCAAATTGCCTTTAAACCAGACTTATCATTATAATAATTGCCTAATTAATGACTTTAATAAAATCGTTGACACATTTTCATTCTATTTCATAATAGCATCGTGTTCATAACTTTTTTTTGAAAATTATACTGACAGTATAATCTCTCATAACAAATATATTACCTTTTTTTGTACCATCTGCCTATTAATTTGGCCCACGGTGTCCTTTCGAAGTTCTAAAAAGTCCTCTACCCACCCACCACCCACCCCCAAGATACTCTCTCACGGAATATCTTCTGCATAATTTTCAACCTCCCATGTGTTCAAAACTCTGCCCTGGGGAGTTCCAATGGGAGGCTTTATTAATTAAAGAGGAACTGCCATTATAGCAAAGCCTAGATTTAGGGACAAATAAACTAAGTCACCACCTCGGTGCCGGTATTTGCGGGGTGGGTAAACGCGGGCGTTTCGTGGCGTGAGTTTTGCAGTTTCCCCGAGGGCCTGGGGACAGGGACAAGGACTGAGCACAAACGGCAGCGGCCGGACTTGGGCTCGTTGGAAGGGTGGCGGTGGTGGTGGTGGCGGGGGAGGCGGGCAGTCCTCTGGGTCCTACCCGCCTGGGGGTGGAGTCGGGGCGGGATGCGCGGTCAGCTGACTCGGTGACTCTCAGATTCCTCGCTTCCTCCTCCGGGGCTGAACCCCGCAGTCAAGTTCAACTAGGGCAGAGCCGGCGGGCCCAGGGGAGAGAACACCTTGGCGGCCATGGAGCTGCGCGGGCTGCTGGCGGCGCTGGCGGTGCTGGCGCTGCTGTCGGAGCAGGTCCCCAGCGCCTTCGCCGCGCAGGGTCCGGCTCTGTGGCCCATGCCGCTCTCGGTGCAGATGACCTCGCGCCTGCTGTACCTCTCCCCCGAGAACTTCCACATCGCCAACGACCCCTCTTCCAAGGCCAGCCCTTCCTGTGCCCTCCTTCAGGAAGCGTTCAGGCGGTGAGTGCCCCTGCCCGGCGGCCGAGCGCGAAGGGGACCCGGGGACTCCAGAACCCCGAGGCGCGCCACCCTGGGACGCCGTGCAGGCGCAGTTGCGAGGGAAAGGAACACCTGGGCGCCTTTTAGCACCTGCACGGCCACCCAGCGTGAACCCCTGTTTGACAGACGAGGAAACAGTCTCCGAGCCCGTTAGTGACTTGACTACAGTCACAGGTCCGGCTCGAACCTGTGAGCAGAGCCGGCTCGAAACACGGAAGGACATCCAAGTTCTTCCCCTTCCCCATCTGCATCCTGGGCATCCTGGGCACCCAGGTACCCAGGCTGGCGTGTGGGGTATTCAGTGGGAGTAGGTTGCTCAAGATCCTTGGCCACGTTCTCTTCGGAGGGAAGGATCGGGTGGATGGAAGTGGGGGAGGGAGGGAAAGGGAACTTGTTATTTGGAGTTCTAGGAGGAAATGAGTGCTTAATGCTTGGGGACCGAGGAGTCCCTAAAGCTGGCTGTCATTTGTAGGCAGTCTCACCAGCTACCCCCAAACCTGGTAACAATTCAGATGGTAGAAAGTCCTTAAATTGGAGCACACTACCTAGAACTCCCCTTCCCTTCCAAAATCTGTTCCATATGAAATGTTCGATGTTTTCATCCAGTAACTTCGATGTGCTCAGTGCAACGCTGTGTCTGATTTTTTAATTCCCCACGCCAGTCACATGCTTGCTCTCACAACGTCTCTTCAGTTCTTTATAGCAGCTCACAGGCGGGGTGAATTGTATAAAGGGGAAGCAGTCCGCAGCCCACAGCCTAGCTTTGCTAGCCACACACAAAGCAGATCGCACTTGGGGAGACAGTTAAAACATGCCACACGCTGTTCCCTCGCTGTGAGACACGCGTAGGTGGGACAGTCTTGAAGGTGAGTTAGTGCCCTGAAGGATTGAATTGGTCCTGTTTGTACTGCCTCCCCATCCCCCACCCGCCAGTTTTTTCTGTTCCCAGTGGGTGTTATAGCTTAATTGTACCTGCAGGACATGAAACAGCGGGTGAAAAACGCAAAACTAGCTTAATTAGCATCTGCTGGCTCCAGATAGGCCTGAGGCTTAGGCTCTGGCTGAAGAGGCCCAGCCCCGAGATGCCGATATCAGAGATGACTGTTTCTTTCCTTCAGTTTTGTACAACTAAATGGATACAGTTACCTTCATTTTAAACATATACCCTAATGAGCCTTTGGTACTGAACCTACTAATAGGTCAGAATGGTGAAGAAGTAAAAGCAAGGTGGTTGGTTGCCTTGGGATATTGAGAAGGAAAAAGTACCTTAAGGTCATCTAAAGCAGTGGTACCCAACCTTTTTGGCACCAGGGACCAGTTTTGTGGAACACAATTTTTCCACAAACCGGAGCCCGGGTGTTGGAGACCCCTGACCTAAAGGGAGATCACAGCTGGGTAATCTTTTAAAAACAAATATACTTGCCCTGGCTGGGCAGCTAAGTTGGTAGGAGCATGATCCCATACACTAAAAGGGTTTGGGTTGGATTCCCGGTCAGGGCATGTGCCTAGGTTGTGGGTTTGATCCCCAGTCAGGGCACATACAGGAGGCAACAGACCAATGTTTCTCTCTCTCTCAAAACAAACAAACAAGCAAACATATTCTTGAGTGAGGATTAAAAAAAAACACATCAGTTTTTAAAATTGGATTTTCCTCTGTGCCAAAGCACTAGTAAAATATGTCAGTAATCTGCTAACATATGAGTATAGCAAGAAAGCATGGATGACAAGTTAATGGATGACCAAGACTTGAATCAGCTGTGAGATAATTGGAAAACAAGGCTTGGCATTCCAAGGCAGTGCAGGTAATCTAGAGTTGGCTGAACTAATTTGTGCCCTGGGTGTGAAGCAACTTTAATTATACGCTGCATTGTTAGGAAGCAGGTTGTAAAACAGCGCTTATGGCTAAGGCTTGGAAGCATTCAGGTGAGCGTTCTAGGAAGGCAGGAGCGGCGGTATGGTATCTATTTCAAAGTAAAAGCGGGATGGGGTTGGAAAGATTTAGAGATGATGGAGCCGGTCCAGAGCTTCAGGCAGTCAGGAGCACACACAGCTTGGGACGCAGAGGGTTCAGAATCCCGTGGCTCCTGTGTCTGAAGAGCCCAACTTCTGTCACAAACTGCTTTGCAGCAGTATGTATTTTGCAAGGCTGCTTCCTCAGCTTCTGGGACAAGGTCTATCACATGTTAGTCATTTTTTAAATGAACAAATAGCTGCACTCTCTCAGTTCCTGAAATGCTGAATGAACCCAGACACAGGCATACCTCAGAGATATTGTGGGTTCAGTTCCAGCCACAGAAATAAAGCAAGCCTCGCTATAAAGTGAGTCATAATCTTTATGGTGGTGGAAGGTCTTGCCTGCAGTTTGCAAGAAACACAGCATCTGTGAAGCACAAGAAAATGAGGTATGCCTGCACCACGGACACTACTGCCTCAGAACCCTCTCAGTCTGCTTTAGGCTTTAATATCCAGGGCTGAGATTCTCCTTATTTGGGACAAGCCAGCACCTAATGTGGTAAAAGACACATTAGATTACCATCTTAATCATTTTATAAGTATAGAGTTCAGTGATCTTGGTTTCCTTTTGAATCTGTGGAGATTTTCCTATGAAAAGGGCCCTGAGCACCTGCCTTCATCCCACTCCCACTGGTTAACTCCCCTACACGCCAAAGTCATCAGAACTTGTGTAGCTCTTCTCTGGAAAAAACAAGACGTTCTTACACATAAGTAGCATACACAACCTTCTGGTTAGTCAACATCTAAAAATAGTATTTAAACAATTGCTTTCAAGGCCCTAGTGAGAAATCTGTGGTCTGGCTGTGTTTCTTGGAGGTTTATGTCTTAGCTAGGATGCTCATGTTGGAAGATAATAGGAACCGTGACTCAATCTGGCTTAACAATAAGAAAATCTATTATCTCACATAACAAGAAGTCTAAAGGCAGGGAGAATTTCAGGGCTAATTGACTTAACTGGCTCAACAGGATAATTAGGAAATCCATATTCCTTCCACCTCTGCTGTGCCATCGTTAGTGTGGGTGCACCTGGTTCAGGTATCCCATACAGAGAAAGTTTTCTCCTTGCGGCTCATTTAGGAGAGGAAACTTCCTACCACGCTCCCGTCCCCACCCCATCACTAGTCAGAATTTGCTTGTACACTCAAGGGTGATTGCATTACCATCCTTGGTTTAACTGCTGGTTCTTACTGGGGACCTCATATGAGTCACCTGGGAGTTTGGGGGTAACTTAAAAAATTCCCATGCCTGGCTCCTCCTCTCTAAGATGATCTCTTTCTGAAGGTCTGGACATCAGTAGTTTGAAAAAGCTCCCCAGGTGATTCTAATGTGCAGGTTGGAGTGAGCGCCTCCCGTTGGACTAATATGGAAAGCATGGATTCAAGGGGTCAACTACAATGTCTACTACCGCGTATGTATTTAAACTTGGCTACTGTGGTTTAAAATTTGTTTGAATTTATTTCTCACAGATATAGCAACTATATTTTTGGTTCCCGCAAGTGGCATCATCGCCCTGCTAAATCTCATGTTAAAACGGACTTACAGCAACTTCTCGTCTCAGTTGTCCTTGACTCAGAGTGTGAAACATTCCCCAATATCTCTTCAGATGAGTCCTGTGAGTACCTTTGTAATGTGACTGGATCATCATTAAAGCTGTTACAGACTGAAGTGCCAAAAGCAGGCTCCATGCCATGAACTATTGTGAGTTCTTGGCTAGTGAGTTTTTAATTGCTAGTTTTAAAATTACCATTAAAGTCTGATGATAAAAGTACAGTAAGTGAAGAGGAGGAAATAAATCACTCATAATTCCAGCACTCAGTTAACCCTGGTTATTTCAGATTTTTTTAAAAGAGCAATAAGTTTAAATATTTTACATATATAAGTATAAACATGATAATGACATGAAAATGGGATTACTTCTATACATGTGTTCTTGTATCTTGCTTTTTTATATAATACTATCATACATTATACACATGTATCTCACTAAATATTTTTGTCTGGAAGTGCCATAACTAACTTGGCTAATCCCTTTTTTTGGACATCTAGGTAATTTCTTAACTTTTATTTTGAAGACAGATCTGTGCATATATGTATGATCTCTACTTATAATCTAATTTGACTCAAAGATATGCAGAACTCAAGGTGGGGGAGCTATTCCATTTGCTCAATAATATAATCAACATTTAGCTACATGATTTTTCTGTTGCCTAAAACATTTTCTAAGGCTCTTCCCTAATTTTTTTGGAAGGAATAAACAATTGGGCTGGCTTTTTCTGGGGTGTGCTGACTGGGAACAATGTTGAATTTTACCAAGGAATCAAAAAGGAGCAATACGAGGACATGGGTGATAGAGAAGAGTGCAGACGGCAGACGGGTGAGCTGGATATAACAACAGAAAGATGCTGTATATGAGAAAAGAGTGACTCCTTTGTCCTTAGACAGCCCCACAGATAGATAAGTACATCTCTTCATCCTCTTGGTATAGATGAGATTTCTTAATAATATATCTCTTTGAAAAAAAACTTCATTTTTCTTCAATGCTATAGCACAGCAGAGAAACAGGATAATTTGCCAACACTAACCATGTGATTTCATTTGACTGCACTCAGACACTGTATGAATTAAGTTTTGCAGTCTGAATGAAGATAAACATGGTCATTAAATTATCAAGGAATCTTTGCTAACTGTTGGCAATACAATGACATGTTACACATTCCAGAAAATAAGAGTTATAGCTTATCTTTGATTCAGCTTTGCAAACCCTTTTTATTCTGAAAGGAAATTTCTTAAGATAAGCTGACTATGAAATTCTCTCATGAAAGGATAAACTAGCTTTAAGTTTTAAACAAGTTTACGGTGACGATGAGGATGATAAAAGTAACGCACACAAACGGAAATAACAAGATAGCAACTGTTGTTCCAGAGCGTGAGGAAATGTCAAAGGAAGCAACAAGTGTTACAACATTATTTACCAATAAAAATTGTACAAATTGCATACCCTCAGAACCAAAAGCACTCTAGTTTCTGCTGTAGAGAAATAATTACATATATCAAGGATGTTCAATGAAATTTGTGTTTTTGGTATCAACAGGAACATAATGTAAAACAACAACTATATTTTCCTGTTATACATATCCATATGAAAATGCCTAGGGAAAGCCTTATATGTTTTTTCTGAGGACAGTAAATGGAGTTCAGTGGGCATCTCAAAGGAGATCTATAATATTTCATAATTTTTAAAGGATAACATATTGTTGATATTTGTATGTACACCCTTTAAAACAAAAGTATGGTGCAAAAGTATAGAAAGGGATAGCTGGAAAGTCAAAGATGCCACTCCCATTTCAAATCAGGAAGGTAATCATTGTTAACACTAATAATTTGGTTTTGAAATAAAAATTGAAATTCTGTAGCTTATGTGTTCATTTATTTAGAAAACAAAATCTCCTTCCAACTGCTTTATATTTGTGGTTTTTGCATTGAGTTGAATCAAAATCCTTTTTAATATCAGCCAATCCCCAGTTTACTGGAGAATAATTGGCATCAAGTACATACAACATGTTAACATTTTGAGATGATTCTTTGTGACTATGGGAGATCTCAAAACTATAACATGGCAAAAAAAAAATGTTTTTTAAACTGTGACTAATAGACCTGTGAGCTCTAGGTAGCTCAGATTTGATATAGATGGGGAGGAATCATGATAAGATTGTAGTCCTAAGAGCATTACTGTTCTTAGCCTTGACTTCAGCTAACTCATCACCTGATCTTCTGATGCAAAAGGTAACCTTGTCAGAAAGCTGTCAGCTGAGAGGGTCACATGATTATTGGCTGTTGACAGAACTCTGTCCCTACCTGCAGCTGACTATCTTGTGACAGTCTGAGTGGTGGCGGTGGAGGTGGAGGGTGATGATGTGGCCCAGATACAATATTGAGTAATGAACCTGTAGCCTTGAATGTCTTGACTGTGGCACAGTCTGCATCAGTCACCCTTTAGTTTTCAGTCTCTCTGGACCATATGGTGCTGTATTTAATCTGTGGTTGACTCCACCCCAAACTGTAAGACTAAAATGGCTATTGGGACCTCATTAGGCAGAGTATGATTTCAAGGACTGAAAGATATAGCACCGCCTTTGCCTAGTAGCTGCCAACCAGAGCCCCTAGATGAGTGTGAACTTTTTATTGAGTGGCACAAAGTTGAATTAAGCTAAAGTGAGTTAGGAAGTGAGTCTTAAGGCAGATTGAGGTGCTATTGGGAAAGGTGGGTACAGGGCAAGTGAAGCACAGAAGGAGAAGGGAAAGAGTAGAGATCACTCTCCGGCCATACGGACTGGAAGATTTGAGTGATCCCAGAGGCTTCACAAAGGAATTCTCAGCTTAACTATGACGCTACTCTATTGAGGAGCAGTTGGAAGTAATTACTCTCCTGGAGGGGAAAGTGAGGAATCATGGAGATAACACCCAAGTTCCTGACTTGAACAATTCAACTGGCTAGAGGGCGGTGATGTGACTCAAAGACACAGACAGAGGAGATGGTCTGGTGACGTGTGTGGAGCAGGAAAGGCGGAAGGGCTCAGTTTGGGGCATGTGGAGTTAAAGGAATCTACAGGACAGCT
Source organism: Furipterus horrens (assembly GCF_987537825.1). Lineage (NCBI taxonomy): Eukaryota > Metazoa > Chordata > Mammalia > Chiroptera > Furipteridae > Furipterus > Furipterus horrens. The sequence goes on from NW_028327175.1 coordinate 46,761,346, forward strand.
AAATGAAGATCTGCAGAAGGCAGCTGGAGAAAACAAGTCTGGTGCTCAGGAGAAAAGAATGGTCCAGAAGTACCAATTCCATGTTTAGGAAATTCACTGTGTGTCGTTGAGGGATTAACAAACTTTTTTTTTTTTCAATACAGATACTTTACTTGTGAAAGAACCAGTGGCTTTCCTCAAGGCCAACAGAGTCTGGGGCATATTACGAGGTAAGGTATCTGTAATTTTATTGTTATTTTCTAGTAAAGAAATATTTTCAGTTGGTGCTTTGGAAAATCAAGCACAGCAAGCTGGCTCCTTAAAACATTTTACAGAATGGTTTATTGGGCATTTCCAAAATGATTTCCATTTGTCCTTTTAAAAATGCTTGAGGGTTATTACATTCAGTGCTGTAATTAATTGATGCTCTTGGGACTGTGATGTTTCCATTATAAATGGCCCCAACCCGCTCTGATGAGAGGATTTGGTTTCACTGTTACTTCTTGCTGCCTTCCATACCAAGCTCCTCCCACCCCATTTTACTTATTTATTTATTTTCAGTTGTTCATTAAAACAAAAGTTCTCCCAATTTATTACTGAACCAACCTACCAGTGCAGTAGCAAATAAAGAGAAAACCGGTTTAAAAAAAAAAAAAACAACCCATGTCCAACTGTCCATATAGTGGTGATGTTACCAGTTTCGTCTGAATGCATTGGGGAATGGGACAATTCTGCCTTTTTTTTCTTGGTGAGAAAACATGGGAAGGAAGAGTCAGGAGTTACACAATGCTGATAGAGAAGGGAGAGACCCCTTCCCCCATTTTAAATTCCTATGGACTTAGAAACATAACCAAGTTTAAAGGAATAGTGTGAAAAGATAAAGAGTGGCTAGAACACTCTAGACTGTAAGCAGCAGGCAGAAAGAAACCTTAATTGCTTTGCTGTGAATTTCGCAGTCTGAACTTCAAAGTTTGGGCTTTGGGTCATTTCCTTTTGCTGTACAAAAGCTTCTTTTGCCTCTTCTTAGTAGAGGTCTTTCAGCTCCTTGGTTAAGCTTATTCCTATTTTATTCTTCTTGATGGAACTGTTTTCTTAATTTCTCTCATAATTGGTTGTTAGTGTATAGAAACTAAACAGATTTTTGTATATTGATTTTGTATTCCCTAATTTTACTGTATTTGTCATAAATGGCCATTATGATGTTGAGGTATAGTCCCTCCATACCCACTTTTTTGAGAGTTTTTATCATAAGTGGATGCTGAAGTTTTTCAAATGCTCTTTCGGCATCTATTGAGGTGATCATGATTTTTAGCCTTCATTTTGTTAATGGGATGTGTCACATTGATTTGTGGATGTCGAACCATCTGTACATTTCTGGAGTAACTCCCACTTGATCATGCTGTATGACCCTTTTAATGTATTCTTGAATTTGATTTGCTAATATTTTGCTGAGGATCTTTTTTGCATCTGTGTTCATCAGGGACATTGGGCTGTAACATTCTTTTCCTGTGTCCTTGTCTCATTTTGGTATCAGGGTAATGCTGGCCTTGTGAAATGAGTTTGGAAGTGTTTCCTCCTCTTGTATTTTGTGGGAGATCTGAGAATGATTAGCATTAATTCTTCTTTAAATATTTGATAGAATTTACCAGTGAAGCCTTCTGGTCCTGGGCTTTTAAGAGGTTTTTTATTATTGATACAATCTCCTTCCTAGTAATCAATCTGTTCAGATTTTCTAATTCTTCATAATTTTAGTCATGGTAGGTTGTATTTTTCTAAGAATTTATCCCCTCTTATTCTGACTTTGAACTATTCTTAGGTTAAACTTTTCCCTGGCTATATAGTTGTTAGCTAGAATGATAAATTTTAGAAGACTGAAGGCCAGTTAGCAGGACTGTCCTGTAATATATTGTATTAAGGGAACTTGACTAAAAAATGTTCGGGAGATAGTCTTTGCGGCTATGAGTAAAACATTGTAAGTGGGGCCTTTATACTTTCACGGCAATTTTTTGAGCCTTTTAGCCTTCTTAAAGTTTAGGTACTTTCTAAAGTTTCTATAACATTTTATCATAAAAATCTTATCCATAATGCTATAAATTTATTAGGAACTGGTATTTTGTTTTATTAAATCACTATTTTTTTTATGTTTATCATCAAACAAAACACAGGCTACTGGAACAATGAAATAAAGCATTCTTATTAGTAGCAATGGATTTTTTTTGAAAACTGAGCTTTGGTTTTAGAAAATATGTTAGAGAGTAAAGGTCTAACACTATATTTAATTTTATCTGCTTTACCTGGTTATGGTTCTGTTTGGATAATACAACTTTTGTTGTTTCAATTTATTTTATAAATTATGTAATAAATCATGCATTTTACTTTCCCTAGGTTTAGAGACCTTTAGCCAGTTAATTTATCGAGATCCTTATGGGGCTGTAAGTATGATTATCATATGTTACTAACATTTCTGGATAGACATATTACTGCAAGAAAATACAAGTTTTTTAGCTATTGTTTCTTGAAGGTTTCTTCTCCCAAAATATTTATCTTAGATGGTAAATGTAAATCTCACACTTATTTTTGTTCTAAATTAATCTTTTTAAATTCAATACTTGCATAGATAAATGTAGGCTTTATTGAGCTCAAGAAGCTTTTAAAAATAAATCGAAATTTATTTTGTCTTGTAGTTCACCATCAATGAATCTACCATCAGTGATTCTCCAAGGTTTCCTCATAGAGGAATTTTAATTGATACATCCAGACACTATCTGCCAGTTAAGAGTATTCTTAAAACTCTGGTAGGTAATTATTTTATTTTAATCCATTGTGTATTCTGAAGGTGTGTCCTATTATGTTGTTACTTTACATTGGTTACTTATGCTATTATACAAGTTGTAATGGGGGGTTCATTTTTCATGTTCTAAGTATAAGCACTGGGCTTCCTTCCCTCTCTCCCTTGTGAAGTATATTTCCTCAGCTGAGAAGTAGAGGCTCCCCTAGCTAGGGAATCACCCTATTGTTTTCATGGGGGGGGGGGGGGGACGTGGGGTAGGGGACTCAACAAATTTAGCCAGGGTTAAGAGAAAGACTTTTAATGCTGTCCATTGGCCCTCTTTGTATACTTCAATTTACAAATGTCAAATCATGGGTCTAGACTTTGGTTAGGAATATGTGGTCACTGTACCTCTAGTTAATGTCCTTTAATTGTGTGACCTCTGCTTACCTTCTTTATTAGTGGCATAGAGTCTGGGAGCTGCTTTATACCTAGGGAAATGTTCCAAAGAAATATGGAACTTTGGATGGCAAGAGCTAGGTGCCAGGCTGACGGTAACTTTTCTCTTGGGGACTTTTTCCTGGTTCATCCCCATCATCACTGCCAATTTGTAGCAGGGGGAGGCTTTCCTCCCAGGTGTTTCTGGACTTTCACTTCATCTTCACAAACACAGCATGTTATAAAAAAATTATTTTTACATTTACATTAACACCCTGATTTTTTCCTCCAAAAGACATTACTGTCACTTCTATGAAAAATAAATTTTTAGTTAAAAAGCTTTGTACAATGTAAATACTAATAAAATAGGTAGTGATCCCATAATTTAAACCCTGGCTGGTTTGGCTCAGTGGATTGAGCGTCGGCCTGCGAGCTAAGTGTCGCTGGTTCGATCTTCCAGTCAGGGCACATCAGAGAAGGAAAACTCTGACTCCAAAAAACCTCCGCTGCCTTGCGGCATACCTCTTCAGGGGAAAGGCTAAGGGAGTAAACCCCGACAGAAAATCCGGAGCCGGAGTCCCTAAGGCGGTTTGACGTTGTAGTCAACACCGGCAACTCCTGCGGCGCACCTGAAGCCAAGCTGTATTGACTCCGTCTTTCCCTTGGGCCCTTCAGCTGCGAAGAGAGGGGGGGTCTGCTGCATGGGCAACAGCAGACCCTCCATATCACCCCGCCCAGGCTCTGTAGCTTCAGCTTCACTGGAGAGGACACTCCAGCATCATCGCAAGATGTCGATTCAACACGGGAGGAGACAGATACCGTGTCACTCCCGAGTCGGACTGCACAACCATTCTCGGCGGTGCAGATGGACTCTTAAGAAGCTACACCATCGTCTCTCGAGACGGACGGCTGCCGACGACGATCCCATAATTTACCAAAGATGAACTTAAGCTTTTATGTCCCATTTAGACTTAAAAAATGAATACACTAACAAATAATATATTTTAAAAACTTAAATGGGATTATACTTTGCTACGTTTAAAACAGGTTGTTATAGACATCTCTCTATGACAGAATATATAAGGTCTATATCATCTTTGTAAACAGCTGAATATTCTTTACATATTGTGATGTGTATTTAACCAGCTTCCTGCTGATGAACATCTAGGTTAATGTATTATTATCACAAACAGCACTGCAGAGTAAACATTTTTATATTTGCACATTTGTCAGGATTACTTTCTGAAGATAAATTCTTAGAAGAGAATCTCTGGGCTTAAATATGTGTACTTTTTATCTTCTGGTACTGACTGCCACATGGTCATACCATGGTATGTTTGGCCAACAGTGAGGCACACCTTTGCCATATTCTTTGCTAATCTGGTGATAAAGTATCTCCTTGTTTTAATTTGTACTGCTTTGATTTTTAGTGAATATAAACCTCTTTTTACTTATTAGCTATTTGATTTTTTGCATTGCAAACTACAAGTTTATTTTTTATATCCATTTTATCTTCTAGGACATTAATTCCTTCCTTATTAATTTAAAGTTCTTTAATGGTATATTTGTTTACAGAGGTGTCAGTGATACTTTTCTATATGCTTATATGTATACGATATTCTCATCCACCGTATATTGTTGTGGAGTTTTCTAAATTTGGTTTTTAAACCGTGTTTATTATATAGTGTCTTTTGCCAGTAGAAGTTTTAATTTCTTTATAAAGTATTATTATCTTTCAATCTTGTCTATTGTTTTTTGACCTTGGGAGGTGTGTTAAGAGAGGTCTCTAAAACAAAGGTATAAATATAAAAATAGCCTCTCAAATTCTCTTTTAATATTCTATTTTTCTTATTAAATTCTTGATTCAGTTAGAATTTAGTGTATTATAGGTGATTGTTTTAATTTTATTTTTGCCACTGATTAGCCTGTAGTCCCAACATCATTTCTGAGCAATCTATAATTTCCTCACTGCTTTCAGCATCATGACTAGCAAACACTAAATTCCATAAATGCACAAATCAGCTTCTGAACTCCCAGTCTGTCCTACTTACCAGTTTATCTTCTTGGGCCACTACAGATGGTTTTAATTCTATAACTTTAGAAGAGTTTTTCTCTTTTTATTTGGAAATAATTCAAATTTCAGAAAAGTTGTAAGAAGAGTACAAAGGATTCCCATATACTGTTTACCCAAACAACGCAATTAAAAATTCTTGTCATATTTGCCTTATTCTTCCTCTATTTAAAGGTATTTTTTCTTAAACCATATGTAAGTTGCAAACAACATGCCCCGATACCCATTAATATTTCTTTTTTGGAGTTCCTAAAAAACAGCACTTATCTCAATAACTGCAGTACTGAGACTGACAAACTATAGCCCAAGGACTAAACCCAGCCTGTCACCTGTTTTTGCAAATGAAGTTTTACTGGAATACAGCTGTGTCCATCTGTTTACACATTGTCTTGCTTTACAACTGCAGGATCAGTTGTGACAACCATATGGCTCCAAAATAAAAATATTTATTTTCTGGCCCTTTGCCATCTCCTGGTCTTTATTAAAAGCCACAAGGAACGTGCTTCTCTGACAATGCAAATCCTGCCATTATCCTCCATATACTTATTTCTTTGCACAATTCCCTTGTATGTAAGCTATCTCCCAAATGCATCAGCAAATCTCTTCAGTCCTGATGAAGGAGAAGGGAAGCTTTAAATTTTGATTATCTTGTAGGGCAAATATTCCCCCTTACTATTTTTTTCCTTTCTGAATAATCTACTTATATTTTATATACACATTGTATTGTTATTTCCTGCAGAGTAAACATGTCAATTTCCCCTAAAAACTTTTGAGAATTTTGATTGGAATTGTATTCAATTTGTACCATATTTCTTTTATTTCTGAGGAAGGGCTGGCAATCAAATCTCAGAACTGTGGAAATTAGAAACCCTGGTACTTAAATGAATGCCTCATTTTTCCTCTGCTCCATTTCCAAACATAGTAGTAGTAGCCAAGAACTATTTTCCATTCTTGGCCGACTCCTAAATACTTACTGGGAATTTATAAGCTTGCTCCCTCCCCATACAGCAAAGTTATAGCTTACTGTTCAAAATTAATATAAACCCTGTAGAGGTTTTTTGAAAAGTAACATGCCATGTAAACGATATTAGGTATAGAATTAAACTTCTTTCATATTCTTTGCTGAAAAATTTATAAGGAAGCACACACAATGGAAACAATTCTGAGTGGAGATATGTAAATTGGATTGTGTGTTATCTGTGGTATATAATTTTTAAACATTTTTTTTGCAGGATGCTATGGCTTTTAATAAGTTTAATGTTCTCCACTGGCACATAGTTGATGACCAGTCTTTCCCTTATCAGAGCATCACTTTTCCAGAATTAAGCAATAAAGTGAGTAATTCATGTTGTAGTCTGTCTACTAAAATTTTTGGTAGTTTCACTAGCAGTTTGTAGCTTTAATATTTCTTCTTATGGATAGAAGTGTAAAAGTTAGATATTTGTGGTTTTAAATATTTGGTTTTTTAAATAGATGGTGGCTTAGCATTTTAGATCCATAAAACTGTTCTGTTTTTATAATTGTTATCATAAATGTAAATAATCTCTAGGGGCTATATAAATAAAATTTAAAAACCTTAATGTAGGAGACCTGACGCATTCATGATTCAAGTAAGGTTAACTAATTATATTTCTCAAGTAGTCCAACTATATATATGTTTGAAACAACTACTTTGAATTCTGTAATGACTATTTCTTTTTCTCTCTGAAAAGCTACATGAAGTAGGGAATTTTAGAAATGAGAGCTTCTTAGAAAATAATGGTAGTCTCACAAGTATTCAAACTGATTGTATTATAGACCAGTGGAGCTGGGAGTGAGCCTCAGTATCATGTACTTTTAATCCCTCTATAATGCAAAGACAGTAACTGAGAAGCTGCCTTGTCCATAGTTGCAGTTAGAAAGGGGTAGAGCCAGGACTCAGAATTTCGTTCTCTGGCGATAATTCCAAAGCTTTCTCCAATGTTATAACATAGCATAGGCTGAAATGCTAGTAGCGCTGATGTTTTGGTTTTACTTTTTATTATGAAAAATTTTTAATGTATACAGAAGTAGAATAAGTTAACAGATTTCCATGTCTTCATCACCCAGCTTCAATAGTCAGTACATGGTCAATCTTATATCACCTACACTTCCTCCCACCATTGTTTTGATGCAAATTCAAGACATCATATCTCATTTGTGAAAAGGCCCATTTAAAAAAAATAATAAAAAACTAACAAAATCCCAGATAGCCAATCATTATTTACATTTCACCAAGACCTTTTTCTTAAAATAATTTTTTTTTGCATTGGGGTGCTAAGGTCCATACTTGTGGTCAGTTCATATCTACTAATTCTTTTTTGACCTTTAGGTGCCCACCCCTGCACATCTTTTCTTTTTCTTATAATTTGTTAGTTTTTGATGAAGAAATTAAGTCATTTGTCCTATAGTTTTCCATAGTCTGGGTTTTGCTAATTGCATTCCTGTAGAGTCACTTAACAGGTTCTGCTGGTAGACTTGATATTAGATCTAGTCTTGCTTAGATACAAATTTTATTTGGGGGATGGGGCAAGGCTACTTTAAGGAGTTGAATATATATATTTATACCTTGAGAAATGTGCTACAGTAATACCTTTAGTAGACCATTATCTTTAGTTACAATCAATATTGAGTTCTGATTTTTCAAGTGATTTATAAAGGGACCGAGGGTAACCTTAAGACACTGGTCACCAGAATGTCTCAGGGAAAATTTTTTAAAGCTGATAGTAATTAAAATGACTTTGAAAGATAATAGCTATATTTTGTAGTAATCTGTGAATTTCGATTCTGAATTGACAAAGGCAATATATTTCATTTTCAGAAGTTTCACTTTGGAGTCATTTTGCTTCTGTTTTGTTATATGGTTACACGAAGTTGAAACAGCATGATGGTAAACATTCCTGAAACAAGAGGGGTTGGTTTTGACAGTTGGTTCTATCAGTAAATGTGGAATTAAGTGTGCTGAGAGCATATGGATAAGATATGGCAAACAATTTAAATGAGTTATCAAACATCACTTAATACACTGTGATACTGGAAAAGTCAGCTATGAGACATGAAACTGCAAACAGAACTGTTAACAGTTTTCAGGACGAAATCCATTTCATACGCTTTAATTTTAATCAATGTGGTTTTTTCAGGGAAGCTATTCTTTATCTCATGTTTATACACCAAATGAAGTCCGCATGGTGATTGAATATGCCCGATTACGGGGGATTCGAGTCATACCAGAATTTGATACCCCTGGACATACACAGTCTTGGGGGAAAGGTAAGTGTTTTATGAGTTGCAAAAAGTGAATATTTGAGGTTCTGCACCTCTTATTTTATGACTTGGTATTTTCTCATTTTGTTCTTAGTTGTGATTTACATAAAAGGTAGCACTATTGACAGATAAAATTCAAAACTATTATGTGGCTGCTGTGAGCAAGTCCCTGTGTCTAGGCACTGCCTAAAGTATAAAATCAAGGGACAAAGGAAGCTTGAAAATATGACCATGGCAGGTAGAACATAGGTAAATTCAAGAAATGGTTTTATGAGCTAACAGTTAAAATGCTTTTCAGAGATCAAAGAACATAGTCATGTTTCTGGTAGAGGAAATAACATGGGGAAAGGCATTCAGCTGGAGTATAGCGCAGCAGAGTAGGAGGAATTTTTACTACAGGGTGGTTAAGAACTGGCTGTGGAGCCAGACTGCCTGGGTTTGAATCCTGCTTCTGCCATTTATAAACTGAGTGGCCTTGGGTAAGTTATAGAGCATCTCATCCTCAGTTTCCCCATCTCTAGAATGGGTTGTATTAGAAGTAGGTATCAGATAATTTTTTTTAAGCACACAGCATATCACCTAACATTTACAACCATTCAATAGATATTATTAGTATGGTAGGCATGGAGAAGAGTGGGAAATGAGCTTGCAAAGTACAATGTAGAGGGCCCTGAGGGAGGAATGTGGGTGTCACCAGGACACAGAAACCAGGGAATGTCGTGGAACAGAAGAGCGACTTGAGGGAGCCACACTTCTGGAAAACCTATGTGAACGTGACACAATGGGAGGAAAAAGAAGTTGAAGTCCTAGGTCAGAACGGTGATGGCGAAGTGGAAAATAATGTAGAGAGCTGAGAGACATTTTGGAAGTATAATTCACAGAACTTGGCAACTGACTGACTTCAGGAGAGGGAATTGTTATAGATTAGGAGGATGGTGTTATTACCATAATACAAAAATCAGGAGAAGCTACAGAAGGAGCTTATGGAACAGAAGATTTGTTTTTCGTTAGACTGTATTTGAAGGGCAGATAAAATATCTAATCGTGTTCAGCAGGGATTCTGAAATATGGATTGAAGTTCAAGAAAACAGGGTTGGGGCAAGCTGAAGATTTGGGAGTCATTAATATTCAAGATTAAATTTGAAGTGAATAAAACTCAAAATGGCTGATGGAAAGAGAACAGAGGTACAGGGGTAGGGTTCTGGAAACAATTCTCCCTCATCTTATTTGGAAGAAATAACCATAGTAACTCTTAGTAAACATGCTTATCTTTTCCTGTATAAAATCTCTTATAGCTTCAACAAAATAAAATAATATAATCATGTGCTAAGCCATGTCTTTTGGTTAAAATACTTTTTAAGAAAAGAATCTTCATGTTTTCCTCCAGGTCAGAAAGATCTCCTAACCCCATGTTACAACACACGTCAGTCTGGGACTTTTGGACCTATAAACCCTATTTTGAATACAACTTACAGCTTCCTAACTGAATTTTTCAAAGAAATTAGTTCGGTATTTCCAGATTGGTTCATTCATTTGGGAGGAGATGAAGTGGAATTTGCTTGTTGGTATGACAGTTCTTTAAAACCTTATTTTCTTTAACCGTTGCACTTGAAGCAGGTTTAAAGGTCCTCACATGAAAAGGGAAGCTTTGGAGTAATATCTCTGCTTGCATGGTTTTAACTTGTCAACACAACACCTGAGGTGGTGGATTTTAAGTGGTATAAGAAAGTAAAAGCTTTTAGGAAGGAGAATCAAGATGCAGAAGAAAATGGAGATTTAGAAAAAAGACAATAATGATTGAGAACAGCTTTAGTGAAAGAGGGAAGTGAGTGAGTGGGGAGATTTCTCAAATAAAAACATCCTCTTTGCAAACAGCCTCAGGTGAAGAGAGGCAGGAGGTAAGGAAAGCCTTTTCTACAAGAAGTCAGCTTTTGGAAAAAATTATTTGTAGTGGAACACAAAGATAACTCATAACTAAGTTTTTAGGCTTATTTTACTCGCTGCAACTTTAACAGTTTTAAGTTAGCCCAAATGATAGTAAGGATGTTTGCTGCTTTAAATAGATTAGGCATAGCAAACTTTTAATGAAATTTTAGTCATTGTTCTTTCTTTTTTTAAGGGAGTCCAATCCAAATATCCAGGATTTCATGAAGCAGAAAGGCTTCAGCAAAGATTTTAGAAAGCTAGAATCTTTCTATATGCAAAAGTAAGTTACTTGAAAGCTGACTTGTGTTTTTATTTCAATGCCTTTTGTAACAGTTTTAGCTGTTACTAGTACTGTTTTATTTTTGCATTTTGTCTCCCCCCCTTGCTAAAGTTTAGATGTACACTTTGTATGAAAAATCATAAAAAGGGAAGCAATAACCACTGCTTTCTTCAACTGAGTAACATGGCACTGCTGAACCTTTGCAGTGACTAATTGTTGAAATCTAGGACAGCAGTCACATGCTCTGAGAGCTCAGCAGGAAGCCTGGCTGCCCTTGAAGTCTTCATCACCATCCAGCAATTCATTCCCTTGTCTCAACTCCAGGAGGGTGGTTGTTTCTTGTTTCTTGTTTTTAACTTTATACCTGTGCTGTCCAGTGTGGTGGCCACAGCCACAGGCAGCTGTTTGCATTTAAACTGAAGGAAATTAAAATTTCAGCTCCTCAGTCACATTAGCCACATTTCAAGTGTTCATTAGCTGGAGGAGACTAGTCAGAGGCTCCCATATTGGAAAGTTCATGTATAAAACATTCCCATCACTGCATCATGTCCTACTGGACGGTGCTGCTATGCACTAGGGATCAGTAAACTTTTTTCTTTAAAGGGTAGATAGATAGTAGCTGCTAAGGCTTTGTGGGCCACATCTGGTTGCACATTTTTATTTCTTTAAACAACACTTGATGAAGTGTAAAAACTGTTCTCGGCTCGTGAGCCATACAAAAAGCAGGCTGCAGGCTGTCGTGTGCCCACTCCTGCACTGGGCAAGCCCAGATTCCAGCCTGTTCCTATTTAGCTTTTCATGTGATACATTCTAATTTATTTATCCTGCAGAGTACATGGCATTGTGTACGCATCAGGAAATACTTGTGGACCGATTGTGAGAAACTGTTGAATGTTATTTAGGTAACATTATAAGCTAGATTACAGTTTCTTTTATCTTAAGATAGCCATGAAATTATTAGAGATCACTGTTTGGACGCCTCCCTATGACTTGCCACGTCTCCCTGTTTTGGGAGCATGCTTAAAGGCTCAGTCATTCAGCAGATGACTATTAAACCCCTCTGCTGTGTCAACATCTGAGCATGTTCTAGAAAGAAGAAGCCTCATGGCTTACTGCCCACATTGAGCTGGTTCTGCTGTAAAGCTGTGCTATACTAAAAGGTACTTATCAACGTTGAAGTTCTTGGTAGACAGTATGCAGATTGTTAACCTTGTTATCTGAAATAACTTAAAACATTTTTTTTCAATGCTAGGCTTTTGGATATTATTTCAACTATAAAGAAGGGATCCATAGTCTGGCAAGAGGTGTTTGATAATGTAATGAAGGTGAGATGTGTGAACCTGCATTTGATTCTGATAATCTAAGAGGCTTAATATTCTAATGTTTTGGATGTAACAAACCCTTATGAAACACTCCCTCACACTTTGGGGAAATTAGCTTCCTTTTCCATTTAAACTTTTATTAGGCAATAGCTATAAACTGAGACCAGTGTTAATGGTATTTGTTTCTTTTCTTCCATTTACTTCAATCTTTAGTGCCTCCTCCTCATCACTCCCCTCCTATGTCATTAATCACAAATTGAAGTACTTTGAAATAAGTTCCTTTTTGCAGGGAACGGCAAAATACACAGATGAGTCCTTATTGCTATTAAGGTAGCTTTAAGTAAAATTGTCAACGTATACTTTTTCCTTTAAATGGCATCTCTCTAACATAGTCAGAATTCCTTATTTTCCTTTGGGGCAACTGAGAATCTGCAAGTCCAGCTATTAGTATTCCCCTTCCAGAAGGGCTGGTGGCATCCTCCAGTTCCACGGGAAGTGAAACAGCACCATGGTAGAAATGGGACTGCAGCCTTAGGCCATTACACCTGCCTCATGTCATAAGTAGGCAAACGTTCTATATCCACCCTGAAGGTTGATGCAACATCTAATTTTAAGTTTCTATAAGGAATAGCTTTTGGCACTAACCCTGAGGGGGAAAGGGAAAGAAGACAATGCATACATTTTTCAAGGATCTTAAAGTTGTTTTTCCAGTTATAAGTCTTGGACTTTCAATTTCATCTACTGTATTTGCTAGATCTAATAATATATATTGCAATTTTTAACTTTAATAGCTTCAGCAAGGCACTGTTGTTCAAGTATGGAAACAGGAAATGTATACTAATGAACTAAGTGTAATCACAGCCGCTGGCTTCCCTGTGATCCTTTCTGCTCCGTGGTACTTAGACTTGATCAGTTATGGACAAGATTGGATAAAATACTATAAAGTGGAACCTCTTGATTTTAGTGGTAAGTGAAGCAACCATCATTACCCTGGTTTTCTTCCCTACCTTCCCAACAGGAAGTCCTTACCTAGTTATTACCTACTACCTATCCTCCCTTTTATGTTTAATCCTTGATTTCATCTGTGTTTACTTAAAAAGAAGGGCATCAGAATCATTTGAAACTTTATGAAAGAAACCAAAGTCTTACCTAAATAAGAGAACTTGAAAAGCAGATCCCCTTAGATTTTATCTCCATTTTCACGGGTGAGTCTTGTTACTCTCTACTTTTTAAAGATGTCTGACTGCATTAACCTTGCATCTCCTCTTCTGAACTGCTTCTCCAAGGCACCTAAGCAAGGCTATAATCTCGTTCAGTGGATATCAGGTTGTGTAGTCGTATGGTTCTGAGCAGCAGGCATGGAGGGAGCTTCAGGCTCTCAGACCCCTTTTGTTAAGAACAGTTCTACTCTGTCCTGTTGTGTATACTAGACTTTAATATAAAATTTCTTTTGAGAAAAAGGATTTTACTGTTTTACAAAGTTTCAGAACTGTAGGTCTATTAGGAACTGATATATCTTTCTCTGGAAAGCCTTTTCTGAGAATCGAGGCCATAATTACTATAAAACAAATATTAGGTGCTTAGTCTCTTTTACTACCAAGAGATAGATATTCAAAGCAGGAGTGGTAGTCACTAGTGTTCCAATTTTTATTCCCTGGCACACTATTCATAGGGAAAAAATGTTTCTGGGGACCAAATCGGTTTGCAAATCAGTATCTTTAATACTGGCACATGCTACAAAGCTCTGTGAACCACAGGGTTGGGGTGAGACTACAATGCCACTACCGGGAACGTCTGCCAAGATCCAGCTGACCACGGGAGAAAGATGTTGCCCCGGGACAAAGATAGAAGGAGGAATCGTTATTGCCTCAGTATATAAGCCTTAAGCTGCAACTACTTAACTTACATCAATCCAATGATTTTAATGCAGGTTCTCAGGAACAGAAACAACTTGTCATTGGTGGAGAAGCTTGTCTATGGGGAGAATATGTGGATGCAACCAACCTCACTCCAAGACTATGGTATGGAATTTAAGTGATGATATTTGCATTAAGGTGCCTTAATTTTCCTTTTCCATCCAAGTTGGAAAGCATTAGGAATTTCCCCAAGCATAGAACTTAGATACTTCTTTAAGAAAACATGAATTTAAACAGCTTTGGGAGACATGTGGTTTAACTCTTAGGCCTCGGGCAAGTGCTGTTGGTGAGAGACTGTGGAGTCAGAAAGAGATCAGAAACATAGACGATGCCTACAAAAGACTAACAGTTCACCGCTGCAGAATGGTCAGGTAAGACTATTTATTTTTCAAGCTAGGATACTATTAAGTCCAGGGTGATTTTTAACCTTAGTGTTAGCTAGCTTCTTGAGTATTTTTGCAATAAATAGAAATGTATGTCACCTAAGAAGTAGTGATTTAATTAGAAAAAATTGAGAATAATGCCTATAAGGAGAAGTAATATTTGGACTTATAACCATTTTATAGCTATGTTAAATTTGGGTGTAACTTGGACCTCCATCTTGAATCACTTTAACAATCTTTTTTCAATAATTAGTGCTATTGTTGGTGATTCTGATTTAAGCTAGTAAGCTCTTTAAAATGGAGGTGAGTTATACCAATCTAAAACATCTTTTATTCTTCTGTTATCTCCTACAGCCGCGGAATAGATGCACAGCCTCTTTTTACTGGATATTGTGACATATGAGCTGAAACTAGGAGGGAGAAAGCCCACAGCCATTTGTTGGTTTTGAAATCACATAAATTAAGATTTGGTATATTGTTTTTGAATAAAATATATCTTTGTATTAATTGAACTATCTGATACATTATCTATAGAAGACGGGCAATTTTCTGTGATAGAATCTTAAAAAAAATATATATATATATCATTGAATATATTCAAGAAGGCTGCATCTTTATTGACATGAATGACCTCGTATATACACGTATAGTTCACGTACATTAACTTTCAACATCAAAGCACATTTCTCATGACATAAAGGAGAAGGGGCAGCTACAGTGCCACTGTCAGTTTTAAGTTATATCTTTCAGTTCCTTGAATGTATTGAAACAGTAATTTATTTGTCTAATAAATAAAGCAATAAAAATTGTTCTTACTGAAAATAGGTAGGTGGTCCTGAATTTCTCTCCAAGGCTCTAAAAGCACTTACATCAAGCCACTTCTGCGGCTGAGCAGTGTAGTTTGGTCTTGAGGATTCATGGCTTGATAATTAGATAGTTCTAAGGCAAAAGTAGCTGAGCCCGATGTTAGCGTTCGAAGCACAGTTGAATAACCCTAATCGAAATAATGTAAATCAGTTAGCTCATCCAATTTAAGCTTCAAGTTTCTCTTCTGGCTGCTTATCTTTTGACCATTCCCAGGAAAAGTGATTATGTAACTTAACCACATCACTTCAAATGGGCCATTTAACCATTTATCTCAGGAAAAGTTTGATACAGCAATATTGTGGTGGACACAAACAGAGTAGGGTGGGTGCCCTTCAGGTGTGTTCCCTGGTCCCAGCAGCTGGTGAGATGCCTCTGCCAGCACTCAGGTGCTTGTTTAGAGCAGAAGAGGCTGCCGGGGAGAAGGATACTGGCCTGAACGCTGGCAACCGTAGAAAGAGGATAAGAGCTTGGAAGAGAAAAAGTGGTGGACTGGTGCCACACTCTCGTACAGCACACTTTGTTGAGGACTGGAAATGACCCCCATGCTGCCGCAATCCCCTGGATTTCCCCTACAGTTTAAATCCAGAGTCCTCACGGTTCCCAGTGGCTGAAATTTTACATGCACCCTCTAAATCAAAACCCCAATGCTTCCTTTAGTGTTACTGTCTGGTTTTGCTCAGCATATATACCTCCCGTATTAAAAAAAAAAAAAAAAAAAAAGAATGCATCCTTTTCAATCACAAAGTACCTACCATAATTTCTGCTAAGGGAACAAATCCAATAACAACTCTGTTGTCCTGACGAGTCTGGATTTCCTGGATATTCCCTCTTCTTTGTGCCAGATCTGCCAGGACTGGGCTGAGGTAATCTCTAGTCACTGTAACCTCGAGATTCATCAGGGGCTCTAAAACTTGCTTGTCAGCTTTCTTCAGAGCCTAAAAAAAAAAAAAAAGGCAAAGAATGTTAATCCCTCTTCCCTAGATTGGAAATCAAATTTCTGTTAAATTCATAAAAAATTAATACTTCCCATACTCTTAAGCATAGAGCTCTGGCAAAAGGACATACTCCTACTTTAACTCCTCTCTATAGAGACATCGTTTTATAAGAAGTCAAAACTTCAATGTTTACTTGTACCTGGGTGACAACAGTACATCTGAGATCTCTTGTATGGGAGGTGGAGCTTAGGAAAGCCAAATTACAGAGAGCACCTGTGAATATGTGGTCAAAGGTACCGTGCAAGAAAATAAGCCTTCAATCAAAGACTCAGTTCTTCACATTTCAATGTCCTGTTTTGTTCCTGATGCTTATAGTTACAATCTATGACAAGTGTCAGGGCAATCAGAGAGGGAAGCAAAGGGGAAAGCTTGAAATAGAGAGAAATTTAATGCAATAAGGTAATAGAAATGCATCCTCTATTTAAAATAAATACGGATTTGGCTAAAGTAGGTTTACAGTCATGAATACATGAAACACAGTTTATTCTTGTATTATTATTTATTAATTTCCGTAAGAAAAAAAGTAAGTTTTGCCCACCCCTGTAGATTATCTGTTCAGAATTTTAGATTTTAAAGGCCAAGAAGAACAAGCACATAAAAGAATATGGAAATTGAAAAAAGCAAAAATAGTGTAGGGCAAGTAGGAAGTGTGCAAAAACTGGGGAAGGAGCAGTAATATAAAGAAAACTTACTGGTGCTACCAGTCAGAAACCATCTTTAATGGTATCATTACGTCAAACAACCTGGTAAGTGGGCTTTGGATGGAGTCTGCAAATACCATAAGTACTGGTGAGTGATTTAAAAAGCTATCTTCTCCAGCCTGCCAGACTTGAAAAGTAACAAAACAATACCCTACAAATTCTAAGCCTCTGGTTATCAGGTGAGATGTAATAAATTTAGGATTAGCAATGGGAACCATATAAACAAGAGAGTTTGGCTCTGGAATGTGCCTTCACCCTTATCTGAGTTTGGCTGATAATCTTTCTGCTCCCAACCGACCCCGTCGTCGTCGTCGTCGGCAGCCGTCCATCTCGAGAGACGATGGTGTAGCTTCCCAAGAGTCTATCTGCACCGCCGAGAATGGCTGTGCAGTCCGACTCGGGAGTGACATCGTATCTGTCTCCTCCCGTGTTGAATCGACATCTTGCGATGACGCTGAAGCTACAGAGCCTGGGCAGGGTGATATGGAGGGTCTGCTGTTGCCCATGCAGCAGACCCCCCCTCTCTTCGCAGCTGAAGGGTCCAAGGGAAAGACGGAGTCAATACAGCTTGGCTTCAGGTGCGCCGCAGGAGTTGCCGGTGTTGACTACAACGTCAAACCGCCTTAGGGACTCTGGCTCCGGATTTTCTGTCAGGGTTTACTCCCTTAGCCTTTCCCCTGAAGAGGTATGCCGCAAGGCAGCGGAGGTTTTTTGGAGTCAGAGTTTTCCTTCTCTGGAATTTAAATTCACTACAATGTATTATATGAATAAATATGTGTATGACCTCTCTTTACACACACACACACACACACACACATGCACAACCCCCCCCATTATATTTATTAATTGTTTTTCCTCAGAGAAGAATTGAAATTTTTTCTGTTTCCTAATTTCTGTGTTGGGCTACTATGATCAGTTCCCAATCCCACTAAGATCCAAAGGAGTTAGCCTAGATATGACCTTAATGTAAGATTTTTAGCATTTCATATATTTAAAACTTGCATGTTTATATTGCCTGGAGGAAAGGATAAACTATAAATGTAATCTGAAGTGTAAATTGGACTTTCTGAAATGTTTTCATAAAGGTAGTTTTTATTTAAGAGACGTCCCAAGCTCAACGTAGCATATCCAAAGCCAGTGAGTGCTTACTCTGTGCCAAGCACTATTTATTATGCCTGTGTCACATGTACTCCCTCCACAACTCTGTGAGGTGAGTCCCCTTGGTATTCCCGTTTCACTGATGAGCAAACAGACAGAACAAGAATAAAAAACTTGCTCAAGGTTAAAAGATTGTAAATGTCAGGGGGTGCATCCAAAACTGATCTCAGAGACCATGATCTTAGCCAGAGCACATACTGCCTCCAATTTCTTCTAGCTGACATTAAATTTGAGAGAATGATTTTCTTAAAAAATGTTTTATAAATGTCATAATAACCAGGAAAGCAGTACCTCCTGATAATTTTCTTATCAATTCTCAATATTTACTATCAAGTCAACCTTTAGTGAAAAAGAAAGCTGGCAAAAAACAGCAATGAATATTCCATCCTAATCATTCACTGTATTTTTTAACCCTGAAATGACACATAACCTGACTAATAAGAGAAAACCGTGAATAATCCATTAATATTTTGAAATCAGAACTTCCCTGAGAAAGCTTGGGTTAATCGCTGCCACATCCATGACACCAACTATGACAAAATGCATGGCTCAGGCTGAGGAAGAGAGAAGCCAATTTCTGTTTTATAAGACTGCTTTGCAAATAATTATAGTTATTTGCATCAAGTAGTAAAAGGATTATTCTCTCCCCCTTTAAAAACAATCTGAAAGAGGAAACATTGCTTTGGATGATTCCACCTAGAATCTGTCTTAATTTGTCTTGAAACAAAACCTAAAAATCTTAACCCTCTAACACAGTGATTTTCAACAGGTGAGCCACAAGAATCTTTCTTTAAAACATGCAGTACCTGACTTTTCAGTCAGGGGCACTGACCTCTTTTCCCTTAGATTGTCAAATAAAAAAATGACTACAGCCAACACGATAATAGCCATCGGGTGTGAATGGATCAAAATTATTATTTTTGTCAGGTGGCCACAGTTCTCATTACTAGTAAGGCCTTTGATGGGGCCCTTATCATCACCTATACTGTCAAAGTTTCTGGGCCTCTAACCCTTCTTTCCCTGATACCTCAGCTACCCCTCCTTTTTCTCTCCTCCCTACTTGCCCTCATAATCGTGAAAAATGGACAGATTAGTAAAACCAAGAGTATATTCTTTATCATAGAAATTTCAAAAAGCACACAGTAAAACAATCTTTCAGTTCTTCATAGCTAATTAAGCCTTTAAAATCATTATCAACTGAAATGATATCTATAGAAAAGGTATCTAATAGTCTTTGAATTAAATGTTGCTAAAAGAATGACAATCAATAGCAAACAACTAATTTGATACCCTCTGTATCTTGTCAGTTCTTACGAAGAGCTCTGTGCCACTTCACATGTCTTTTAGAATAGCATAAGGGAATGGGAAAAGGTAAAAATTAGGAAGAAAAATGCTACAACTCAGGAAAGAATTGAGTTCTGTGTAACTTAAACAAGACATACTGTGCTCATGGATTTGTCCTTGGTCCTCTTTTCTCTTCACAATCTTTTCCTTGTCAACACTGCCTAATTGCAGTGCTTCCAAGATGTCCTTACGTATCTTCCTCAAAACTTTACACCTCACCCAGCTCACAGTCTCTGAGTGTTCTAGCCTTGTACTCCACTGGCCTGCTTTTGGATAGTGTCTTAATACCCTACGGCAACCCAAACTAAGCTCAGCATTTCCTTTTCCAAACCCGCTTGTCTGCTCTTTCCTATTTCTGTTGACAGCATCACCAGACTTGACTTCACCTGGACGTGCATCTTTGACTGCCTCGTCCCCAAGTAACCTGCGACTTCCATTCCTCTTGCATTCCCATTTCCATGCCTGTGGTCCTAGTACAGACCTAGCCCATTCCCTGTCCTAAAGTAGCTCCTTCCTACTCTAATCCTTCCTGGATCCTAATGACTATACTGCCCTCTTCAAAAACAATTCATCACTGTTCTCAAAACAAACCTCAAACTCCTAAACATACCTTTTAAAGGTTCCTCTCCAGTTTGACTTGACTTTACTTTTCCAACACTGTTTTTCACTGCTCCCCTGCCTCCATCTGATACCTACAGTGAAAGGGGCTCTTTAATTTCTCCATCTGGAATGCTCCCCACTGTGCCCAAATTCTCCAAATCATCACAGCTCCGATATTAATTTCTTTCCAATGGTTCTACCCAGATCGCACTTCTCAGCTTTTATGGTTCTCAGTCTGTTCTACCTAATATTTTGGCTATTAGCTATATTTAATTCCCTTTTAAATCTAAAGCTCTTAATGGTCAAGAAAAACATGCATTCTATATGTCCATTTCAGTGCAGTGTAACACACCATGGATGGCTCAATAAATATAAGAACCATCAGTAACTTCTCATAAGCAGAGGGAAGTAGCTTCCCCATTAGCTAAAGCTCAACAAGGGCTGGCGTACTTTCTTTAGGCGTATTTCATCTAAAGTAATGAATTAAAACTAAAGAATAAATGTAAGGCCCCATAAAGTTAATTCTTCTTTTCTAGTTATGATCTTAATAAAAAGGTTAACCAACTCCGAAACACCTACAATTTTATTTTTAGAAAGCCTATTAGATTTTGAAGGACTGGCCAATATATCGGGGCTTGGGTTAATTTAGAAAATTACTCTTCTTTCAGGTTATCACTACTTCAATATTAACACCAATTTCAGGAGAAACTTTAAAAATTACTAGAAGGTACATGTTTTTAACAATTTAATCATGACTACAGGTGATATTTCTAACTATATACTTAGGCAAACAATATCAAATAATTGTATTTTTAAAGTATAGTGTTTTAATCAAAAACTTTTTTAAAAGTATGACTTTCAACTCCTCTGATATGAGGTCTGTCCAGAAGGTATCCAGCCATGTAATATGAAAAACAGAGACATTTATTAAGAAGATACAAGGAACACTGTACACAGGACAATGACGCTTCAGTCCCCTTCAAAGTAGGCACTTTGGGACCTCACACAGTTCTCCCAGTCACCATCAGCTGCCCCGTCATATTTTCCTGAATCTCATCGACAGTCTGAAATCTCTTCCCTTTCAAAGGTGATTTTAGTTTTGGGAAGAGCCAGAAGTCACAGGGCACCAAATCTGGGCTGTAGTGGGGCTGAATCACCTGGGTGATTTGATGCTTCACCATAAAAACTCTGCGTGAGATGTGATGCATGAGCAGGTGCGTTGTTGTGATGAGGCTGCCAATCACCAGTTGCCCATAGCTGCGGCCTTCTGACTCATCCAAATAGTTTCCGCCAAGGAATGTTCAAACTTAATGCAACATTTCATGCAGGTTTGTTGCTCTACCCACTCAGTAATTTTGAACTGACAGCCACACAGGACACATGCTCACTCAATGGTGTCTACCACAGCCACTGACTAGTATAGCGAAATCGTCACTATTCACGCATGTGCATTCCAGTCCACTCTCCTAGGCAGCCAGTTTTCATCAATGTTGTCATGCAAACCATTCTCATTATATTAACAATGCACTTTCCCCGGACAGACCTCATAAGCTCAGCCTTCTTAAGTCAGGGGCTTAGGGTATGTAAGGTTAATTTTATAATTATGGATTGAAATAAGACTATAGAAAATCAGATCTCACAGTGCAATGGCTATGTGTCTGGGATGGGGAAAGCAGAGTTGCCACTTAACGAAACTTGCCTATTTGCCAAAATCAGAGGATATTTCATAGCTACCTATGTTGAACAGTAAGTTCTTAGATCATCTTGCAAATAAAACCCTAGTGATTAAAAACAAACCAAAGCTTCTCCATCGTAAAAACTCTCGTTGACTATAAGGCTCAGGAAGAAAAGGCACAAGGTTGGCACTACAAGTGCAGCTGTCCATGGATCAGTGTCAGGAGAGTCACCTTAAAGCAAAAAGCATTAGGGTAGTTACATACCTTTTGTACACATCTTGAGACACAGGCAGAAATCATAGTTGAAGAAGTACCAGGATGAACTATCAGTGAATGTAAAGTAATTGTCACATCTTGAATTGGGGATCCAAGCAATGGTCCTAGGCAAGGAGGAAAATTTGTGTTAGGACTTAATATGCAGTGAGGAGTAACTGAGAAATGTAAAGAAAGAGGGAGAGGATTTCGTTTCCAGTTCAGCATATAAGGAGCTTGGAAGTCATCATTGAGTCCTAACAAGCAAAAGAAAAACAGACTAGATCTGCAGGAGGGGAGAACACAGGGCAAACCATTTCCCCCAAGAATGGAGAGAAGGCAAACACAGGGAGTCAAAGCTTCCTGGAGTAGAGACTTACTAGCAGGAAAAGTCCCAGGAACCAGTGCCAAGGTAGGAAAAACTGAACTGTAATTGATAAATTGCTGGAGGCTCAGTGTGGACAAGTTTGAGAGTTAAAAACTCTAGGGGGACCTGGTCTTTTGCTGGGGACTAGAGGGTGGGCAGAGGCAGGGGGCAGTTCCGTGAAATTTATCTCCAGGAACTCAAGCAAATTCTCACAGTAAATATCAGAGAAAAGTCTCCTTGTGCTTCTGGCAGGGAAAGGGGAAAAGAAACCATTATGAAATAAAGCTGACCCTTGAACAATATGGAGGATTTAAAAGAACTAACCCCCAGCAGACAAAAATCTGCGTGTAACTCTTGACATCCCCAAAACTAAGAGTCTACCCTTCTCCTTTGCATCCATTGGTTTTGCATCTGTGATTCAACCAACTTCAAATCAAAACCGGTACTTCAGAGCACTTTGGTTTTATTATTATTATTATTTATTTTTAGAGAGAGAAAAAAAAAACCATCAATTTGCTGTTCCACTTGTTGATGCATTCATTGGTTTACTCTTTTATGTGCCCTGTCCAGGGATTGAACCCACAACCTTTGTATATTGGGATGATGCTCTAACCAACTGAGCTATCTGACCAGGGCCAGAGTAGTCTGTTCCTAACAAGGCCTACCCTCAGGGAAACCTAGTTAACCAGAACCTAACCTGCAAGGGTATCATCATCGTCAGAGTCTGATCGGGGAAGTACCCTATTCCAGTTCACTCTGACCGTCATGTCCCACCTAAGGAGGATGAAAAAAACAAAAAACAAACAAAAAATAACCATAAGAAACACTTGTGCAGTTCACAGTCCAGAGGCACAGGGTCACTAAAAGACTGAGACCTAATCCCAGGACTACAGAACGCTTCCCATCTCCCACACTTCACCACCACGTTACTAAACACCTGTTTACAGTAGTTCCTTTTACCCAGTACATAAGGTTCAGCTATCAAGAAAAAATTACAAGGCATATTAAAAGGCAAAAAGTACAATTTGAATAGACAGAACAAGCATCAGAACCAGATATAGCAGGGATGTTGGAATGATCTGACTGGGAATGTAGAACAACTATGGTTAATAGGGCTCTAACAGATAAAGTAGACCAAACAGAGCCCTGGCTGGGTGCTGGGTGGCTTAGTTGGTTGGAGCATTGTTCTGTACACCAAAACGTTGTGGGCTCAATTCCCAGTCAGGGCACATGCCTAGGTTATGGGTTCGCTGGGGCTCATATGGAAGGCGTCTGACCAATGTTTCTCTTTCGTGTCAATGTTTCTATTTCTCCCTTCCCCTCTCTCTAAAAACAAACAAACAAACAAACAAACAGAAAGGCTGGAGTATAAAATCACTGTAACAGAAATAAGAAAGCTTCTGATGGGCTCATAAGTAGACTGAACAGGGCTGAGGAAAAACTCTCAGTTATATATCAGTAGAAACCTCCAAAACTGACAAGCAAAGTGAACAGAAGACTGAAAAAACAGAAGAGTACCCAAGGACTATGAAATAATTATCAAAGGTATAACGTACACTTAATAGGAAGAGAAAAGGAGAAAACTCTACACAGTTAGGAAAAAGAGTGGAATAATCTGCAGTACTGGGAGGGACTGAATGGTTGAGTGTGGTACTCATGTTGCTCTCATCTGCGTACCTTACCTTGCAGGCATGCAGTGTGAATTCCATTTTCAATGGCCTCTTGGGAGCCCTTCAAAATGTCTTCGCTAACACTTTCAGCATACTCAATAACTGGCATAACTGATGATGTTTCAATGGGCTTTGCTTCCAATTCTACAGTCACAAGATGCCGTTTGTCTCCTAAGGTTCTATCTAAGGTATCTGTAAACAAATTGAATATAGAGAGTTGTTCTGAAAAGCTGTCAAGGTGTCACAACTTGGAAAACTCGTAATTAATAAATCCAAGCTCTCATGGAAGATAAAGTGGGAGAAAATATTTATAATGGCACTAAATACAGTATAAAAATGTCAAAGTAGTTCTACCAAGAAAGTATCTGCTTCCATGTTTATCAATGTTAAAAACCTGCTGTGAATCACCTATTAATATTGCTTTAGTTAAGTTGCTTTGAGGCAGCCCAGACCAGTGTGGCTCAGTTGGTTAGGCATCGTCTCACAAAGTGAAAGATCGCTGGTTTGATTCCCGGTCAGGGCACATGCCTGTGTTGTCGGGTCTGTCCCCAGTTGGGGTACATACAAGAGGCAACCAATTGATGTTTCTCTCCCCCTCATTCTCACTCCTATCCCCTGTCTCTGAAAATGAATAAATAAAATTTTAGTAAAAAGATGCTTTGAGCCAGATGATCACACAAATTTTGATATGCAGGTTACACTCAAACTTTTTGAAACATCTCTTATAAGAAATCCTTTTAATTACAAGTTTTATTTAAAAGTAAAACATTTAGAGTGCAAGAAGTCGTCTAATGAAAATTAAAAGGACATTAACCCTGCTAACCTAAAAATTTAAATTTCATATATTCTTCTAGTAATATTATATATATATATATAAAGTTTATGCTTTCCCAAAAGAACTAGTGAAATGTCTTTCTGTAAAATTAAAAATATTATCTTTCATTAACCAACAACCAACAGCTATCACAATCTGCAGTATTTTACTCTAACAAATTATGCTGTATTTATGTGAATGGCCATGTAATACAAAACTAAGGATTAATAACAGTCTACAATTCTTCTTCATAACTCCTTTTTTTAAATCCTCTCCTAAGGACACGATTACTGGTTTTAGAGAGAGGGGAAGGGAGGGAGAGAATAATCGATGCAAGTTGATTGATTGGCATAGGTTGCCTCTTGCACACAGCCCGACCAGGGACCGAACCCGCAACCTGGGCATGTGCCTTGACCAGAATAAAACCCGCAGCCTTTTAATTTACAGGATAACACTCCAACCAACTGAGCCACAATGGCCAGAACCTTAAGTCCTTTCTAAGCTAACTTGTATATTATGAACTATTTTATACTTACAAATATGTGCATACGCTAAAAATAAAATAAACATTCAGGAAACTTAAAATTACTAAAGAATCAGAACATTACTAGTAACCTAGAAACCTTCTGAAGCAGCCACTATCATGACATCATATTTAATCATTACTATGATTTTCTTTAGAGTTGTATCAGATATGCATATATCCCAAACAATACAATTTATTTCTGCTTCATTCTGAATTTGTTAGTATAAAGTGTGTATTCTGCAACTTGTTTTTTTGGCTTCACATTTGTGAGTCACATGGGCTGATTCATGTTGATATTGACCGTTATTTTTCACTGTTATATAGTATTCCACCATGTGACCATTGTACTATTTATTTATCTATTCCACTGTCCACAAATATTTAGGCTCTTTTTCTACTGCATTTTTTTAAAAGTTACAATGCTATTACAAAGATGCCTATCTGTCTCTCCATGTACAAGAGTTTCCCTAGGGCATATACCTAGGAGTGGAATTGCTAAATAGTAAGGTCTGCACATGGTCAACTTCACAAGAAAGTTGCCAAATTGTTTTCATAGTTGTTACATACTTTACACTTATACCAGAAGTTTTACAAGCGTTTCCAAAGCACAACATCTCACCACTTAGCATTGTCAGATTTTAATTTCTGCCCATTTTGATGGTATAAAATGGCATCTCAGACTTTTAACTTGCATGATCCTAATCATTACTGAGATTGAGAATATTTTAATATGTTTAGGAGCCTTCTGGGTATTCTTTTTTTGGTGAAATACCTGTTCCATATCTTTTGCTCATTTTTTTACTTAGTTGTCATGTTTTTACTGATCTCTAGAAATTCTTTATATATGTTCTGGATACTACTCTTTTGTCAGTTTATGGGACGCAAATATCATCTCTCAGCTTTTGGTATATCTTTGCTTTACCATATATTCTAACAAACAAATTCTTAGTTTTAATAACATCAAATTTAGCAATCTCTTACTTTCAACTTTTGGTGTTATGTAAGTCCAACCCTATCCTAGTTAGTAAGGCAATTCTCCTATATTCTCTTCCAAAAATTTCAAGATTTATCTATCATAAAGTTTATGGGTTTTTTTTGTTTGTTTGTTTTGTTTTTGGCATACTTTAGCACTTATTTTCTTGCTTTAAAATGTATATTTATTTTTATGGATTGATTTGAGAGAGAGAAAGAGGAACATCATTTTGTTGTTTCACTTATTCATGCATTCATTGGCTGCTTCTTTTAAGTGTCCTGACCGGAAATCGAACCCAAAACCTTGGTATATTAGGATGATGCTCTAAACAACTGAGCCACCCGGCCAGAGCTAGCACTTATTTTATTTATATTTTGTTGCTCCAAGGGAGATTTTGCAACTCTTCTTTCATATTTAGGTCTTTAAACTCATTTGGAATTGACTTTTGTGTATGGTATGAAGTAGGACTCTGATTAAATCTTTTTCCATGTGGATATTTATCCCAGGGCATTATTAAATAGTCCATCCTTTCCTGCTGAGCTGCAATATTACTCCGACATAAACTAAATTTCTGCATTATGTATGAGCCTGTTTCTAGGCTTTCTGGTTTGTTGCACTGGTCTATTTGTCTAGTTCTTCAAAAACAAAAAATATACTTATTTTATATTCTGCATCTGATAATTTTAATATCAGAGGCCTTTGCTGGTCTAATGTTTGTTGTTTGTATTGCCTTTTTGCTCATTGTGCCTTTTTTCATGGTTTTAAAACTTTTTTTTATTGTGACTTTTCTTGATCTGTGGGATTTACTTTGAGGCCTGGGCTGAAGACACATTTATGTATAGAGGCCCTTTATTTTCACGAGGTTCCTGGGAATATTACCAATCCATGAATGCACTTGACACTAAATTCTTCTCAGTTTGGATTTTTTCAGGTCATACTGATTCTATAAATTTAGGCTGAAAATCCCATCAGAAGCTGCTTATGGTTACAAATTGTCAGGACTTTTGCCCCTTGTTCCCACAGCCAGTGAGACAAGTTTTCTTTTCTTCTCTTATGAAGAAGACTTTCCTAGTTAATTATTTCCTAGGTTAGATATGACTACAGACTCCTCCAGAATAGCTAGTGGCATTGGTGTTGAGTTTTTTTACAAGATTCCTGCTCCAGCTTCCTTTTTCACCCCTGGAAATTTCTATTACGTTCTAACCAGTTCAGACTTTCATTTTAAAGATGTCATTTATATGTTCCCAGTATTTTTAGTTTTTCTGGATATACAAAGTTCAGAGTCAGAAAACCTCATGTCATCTGCTCCTATATTCTATTTGTTTAGTTTTTCAAGTTTTAGTGAAAAGTAACCACCTGCCCATTTTAGAAATCACTTAGTCGCTAAAGAGCACCTAGTTATACCAAAAATCTTTTCCCTATATTTTTAAATAAACCTGTCCATGTTGTCTTCTTGGGAAGAACAGTAATAATATCATGTTCTTTTCCTTAAGGGAATCGAATTAAAACTATGAATCATGAATTCGTACATTTTGC
This sequence comes from Furipterus horrens, assembly GCF_987537825.1. Classification (NCBI taxonomy): domain Eukaryota; kingdom Metazoa; phylum Chordata; class Mammalia; order Chiroptera; family Furipteridae; genus Furipterus; species Furipterus horrens. The sequence continues at coordinate 46,789,192 of NW_028327175.1, forward strand.
AACAAAAATATAAAAACTGCACTTCCGTCAGCATAGGATTACCATATTTATTAAATAGTGGAAATTATTTTCCATTCATTTTATAGAGTAAAAATAGCACATCAACTTCATTTCACTGTTTCCTTTTTTTTAAGTTATCTATGTGTCTCAGTTTAGGTTTTTGTGTGTGTGTGTGTGGTTACCTTTAGGTTTATGAAAAAGAAAGTTTCATATATAGAGTATTCCTTTTTCTTTTGAATGCATCTGATTCAACTTCAAATTCACATACTCATTCTGGCAGGAAGGACTGGGATGAGCCATCTGCTTCAATGGCTTATTCCATTCTATGCCTCCTGAAAAGCACATCTGATTGATGAGTGGCTTGTCCAGCAAATGTAATGAGTGGTAATGGAACAGGGCTTTAAAATTAAAATTAAAAAATGTTTGAATTCTAAAAAATAAAAAAATATACAAATAAAACCTGTCCCTGTTGATGAAAAACACTTGTGAGCTGAATCCTGCTTGCAACTAAATTAAGAAATTCAGAAAACAGATCCTGGTGAGAAAGATATAAACAAAAACAGCAAATGTTGTCTTTTTTACCTGTGGCACGAACTGGATTTAGGATGGTCTCTCGGTACGCCACCTGAAGAGGCCCCAGATAGGTTTCCAGTCCATACTCCCTTTTGATTCGGTCATGAATAATCTCAATATGTAACTCCCCCATTCCACATAGGACAGTCTGGTTAAAAAAAAGAAAGAAAATAAAACAAAGATCAAGAAAAATTATGTTTATCTCAAAATATTATATAGAGGTATATCAATCTAGGTTATTTTTCACTAATTACAAACTGAGTTTCTCTTAAATTTTTTGGGGTCCTACATCAAAACAATTTTTCACTTTTCTGATTGGGGTAATCAATTAAGAGTGAATTACCAGGCCATTCTTTTCTATGATATTATTATTCCATAATAGCTGAATTATCAGCTGAGCAAATAGAATCCAGCTAGGACTACACTCCCCAACCACATAGCTAAGTTCTGGCCAATGGAACATGAGTGTAACTGATGTTGGCAACTTCTGGGCTGTGCCTTTAAGGAAAAGAAAAATTCCTTCTCTGAAGGAAGAAGTAGGCAACTGTCTTGAAACAGGTGGATAAGGGCACTATCCCATGAATGGAAGAAATAAATTTCTCCCAAACATTTCCATCCATGTGGGTATTTCCCAACCATCCTGGGCACCTTACAGTTTTGTGGGCAGGCCAAACTTCCAGACCAGTGACAGAGAAATTGACTTTTATTTTCTAAGAACCAATGTTATTTTGGGCCATTGTTAGAAAAGCCAAAATTGTATCAAAACCAATCAAGACATGCATTTTGTTTTTAAAGCAACAATAGCTATTCCTAAATAAGGTCTTTGTATATAAGAAAGTATAGTACAAGAAATCCGTATTTGCGCCATTTTATTCATATGCCATCTGTGTAGTAAAGAATTTACCCAAAGAGAGATCTGGCTGTTGCCCTCAGCTACTGAGAAATTACATCTAGGCCAGGATGCTGCCTGATAGGAGTGTCTATGCTGGTCTGGGGGCTCTATCTACCGTCTAGTCAATGTGATTTATGATACAGGCTTCGGAAGAGCCACATCAGTTCCAACCTGGAGAGTAAAAGTGTCTATGCAAACCTACAGGTATTATAGGATACAGGTCAACCACACAGGCTGTATGTGCTTGAGCACCAATAAAAACTAAGACACCAAAGGCCCAGGTAGGGCTTCCTGGTTGGCCACACTTTTTGCCAGGTGGGTAATACATCCCTGAGGATAAAGAAAGCTTCTCATTTAGAACTGTCCCAGACTTTGCCCCTGTGAGTCTCTTCCTTTGGTTGGTTCTAATTTGTATCCTTTGCTGGAATAAAGATATAATTGCAAGGAACATTAACACAAAAGACTTTGGGTATGGTTATTATACTTTTATGTAAAGTTAAAGAAGTGAATTATTTGGAACAAAACAAAGTCATAGAATAACAGAATGACTTGTTAATATCTGTGTGTGTGTGTATGTGTGTGTGTATGTAAATATATATATGTGTGTGTATATATATATATAATTTAGAAAAAATATACTGTGCTTATAGCACAGCAGAAGAACAAATGTTTAAAAACATGTGAAAGGCTATATTCATCAAGCGTTCAGTGATTACCTGTGTAGAACAGGACTAAGAGACAAGGAAATTTTAATTCTTTAATCCACACACGTGTGTGTTATTTGCTATTTTTTAAAAAACATGCATTTCATTGGCGGTTTTTAAAATAGAAAGCTTTCTGTTTTAACTGCTGTTGTAGCATTAAGGGTCAGTTAAATTACTGCTCATTTACCTGGCATTTGGGAAAATAAAGTACCCCATATTTTTCAGATAAACTACATCAGTTCATCCTCTTTAAGACAAATTTATAATCGTTTTAAGGAACTTTTTCTAAAATCTTATGTAAACTTTACCCTATTTAATTATTTTCATTAAATACACCATCAAAAGTGATACTTTAATACAATCAATTAACTGATACGTGTACCCTACCTCTTTATAAAAGATAGAAGTTCCACAAAGTGTAGCTGAAATAAAGAGCTGAGCACAGGATTAATGAACTAACCTTATCAGTTACACATTTAAACTATTCTTAGTTATATAAACCTGGCCTTCTAGACCTGCCTTCCTAAAATGAAGATAAAGAATAAACATTTGTTCTTCTTTTGTGCTGTAATATACAGCCCAATTCTGTACCTACATTATCATTAAAAGCACCTTTGCCCTCCCTTTAGTATGCCCGCTCTCTAAGCCTTGGCATAAGAGGCTCAAGGCTTTGTCTCGGGGTTGAACCACAGTCTAAATGTTGCAGAGTAGCTTATATTAAGTGAGATAAGTGAGGTATAATTATTTTTAAAAATTAAGGAGAATTTGTCTATTTAGCTTAACAGTCAACATAACATAATAATGATAAGTTTTTATTATGAGAACCAAAAATAAAGTTTCTTTTTCAGGGCTATAGACTAATCAATGTTTTAGATATAGTCACTTACACACAGACACACACAGACACACACACACACACACACAAACACACAATAAATTATTGACAGATTTCTGGGATTAAGTAACAATATGCCTACCTGTCCAGAGTCAGGATCAAGCCTCACCTTCAAACTAGGATCTTCACGCTGAAGGCACTTCAGTGCATGATCCAAATCTGGGGGATAAGCAAAAGCAATTATCTTTACATTTCATTTTTTAGATAATGTACAATATGTTTTAGTGGGGAAAACAGATGAAGAAGCAAACAAATTTTGAAAAAAAAATTTCACACAGCTGTAAATGTTTTGTAGAGAATAAAATAAGGTGGTAAGATAGTGACGGGAGGCTACTTGATATTAAGTGATCTGGGAAGGCCTCTCCACTATGATTTGGGTAGAGACATTTAAAAAATGATCTTATGAGCAAAATGCTGAAGAAAAAGAATTCCAGACAGAGGAAAAGGCTGTGCAAGGAATAATCTGCTACTGGAAAAACAATGAGAACACCAGGGAAGCTTGGTACTGGTGGGCAGAAGGAAGGGTGGCATTGGATGAGAGGGGAGATGTGTTGCAGGGCTCGTAGGCCACGGTGAAGAGTTTGAATTTGCAATGGGAAGCCACTGAGGGGTTTCAGTGGAATAGCAACAGCATCTGATTATGCTTTGCAAAGATCAATCTAAGAGCTGACAAAAAAGCAAAGTGCCTTCAAAAATACAGGCAATAATGAAAAATTGGTAAAAGGAAGCTAAATTACATCATGAATAAAGAGGTGGTAACATAATCACTCTATGATAAATAATCAGAACCAAAGAGGAAATAAGAACATATTATTTTCATTAAATACACATCAAAAACCATACTTTAATACAATTAACTGATTTTTATTTCCTACCTCTTTATAAAAAATGTTATAAGGTCCACAAAGGGTAGCTGAAGAACTGAGCAATGGATTAATGAACTAACCTCATCAGTCACGCATGTAAGCTGTTCTTGGGTATGTAAACCAGACTTTGTAGACCACTACCCAAATGGTAGCCACTAGCCATCAGTAGGTGTTACCATTCCAATTGACATGTGCTATAAGTGTAAAATACACACCAGGTTCCAAAGACTTATCATAAAAAAAATTTTTTTTAAGACCAAAATACCTCAATTTTTTTATATTGATTATATGTTCAACTAATGTATTTGATATACTGGGTTAAGTAAAACAAATTACTAAAGTTAATTTTGTGAATTTTTTAAATGTTGCTGTAAGAAAATGTTAAGTTACATAAGTGGATCATGTTGTATTTCTATTGAAAAATGCGGCTGTTCTAGCAATACCTCAAAGTTGGGTCCAAGGACCAGCAATACAGGTGGCCACACTACATTGGACATATGAAATGACTTCCATATATATGTAAAAGAACTCAAAGGTTATTTTGATTGGGGAGCCCCCGTCCTTAAGTGTGTGGTCAACCTTGACGTAACTGGGAACCACATTCCTGTCACCTGATCCTTTCCCAGAGCCCAGACTACTTCAGCCAGCCTCAGGCCATTTTAAGGTAACAAGAAAACTCCCTCCTGTTTGAATCTAGCCATTCCCTTACCAACTGGACAAGACTCAGTTTCCTTCAGTAGTTGGGGACTTATACCGGTACTTGGATTTCTTTCATGTAACCTTCAGCTGGAGAGGTGAGGAACTGGAACCACTACTTGGGTAGGAATCCTCCTTTCTTTCCCACTAGGCACTAGGTACTCAAAAAGACACAGGAGGCAATAAAGGTTGCCTTTGTTTTTCCATAATCCGCGAGTCCAGCTTGTTTTCAATGGGGGAAAATGGCTTCTAATGCCACCTACAGAACTCGAGTTTGTCCTTTAACAGTCTAATACAGGAATTCAGTGAGGATTTCAAAACCAGATGATGCTTCAACTGAGACCTAAAGAAAGAGTCAATATTTTCCAAGCAGACAAATTCAGGGGTGCCCTCATAATGCAAAAGAGAACAAAGGAAAAGAAATAGCAATGCAAAAAGATCATGGTATCTTCAGGACATCAGAACTACTTTATTACAGCAGTGTGAGGTGTCAGTAGTTTGTTTTTATTTTTGTTTGGGTGAAAGAAGAGGGTTCAGAACAAAGGAAGAAGTTTCACGAAGGGAGGCCAGGCAAGAAAACTGGTGGCAAAGACTCCTAGTAGCCTCCCATTCCATTTTGCTGCTGCCTAGCTAAAAGGCTGCATTTCCTAGACTCCTTTGCAACTGGGTGGCAATATGTCTAAGTGATGGCCAATGATATATAAGAAATCTTAAAAAGGAAAGGGGTACCTCTTCTTTGTGCTCGGTACTCCTTTCTGCTGCCAGGAACCCCAGTGTGATGCCCAGGGCTCCAGCAGCCATCCTGAGATGACTAAGGACAGGAGCCACACACTCAGGCAAGACAGAAGATTGGAGCCAGGGTGCCTGATGACAGAGTGGAGCTGCACCCCAAGCCCTGGGCTGCCTACTCTAGGTCCAGTTTACAATAGAGAAGAGTAAACTTTTGTCATTAAAGCAACTGCTACTTGAGGATTTTCTGCTATATTTAACCAAATTTAATTGGAAATGACATAGCTGGAATAATGAGTTATATATACCATACTAAAGAGTTAGGGTTTGTGCTTTAAGTAATGAAAAGCCACGAAGAATTCTGAGTGAATATGCTTAAAAATAAAGTACAAAACACTCAAAAAGCGCAGTCAACATTAACATAGTTTACTAATATCTTCACTAAGGTCCAAAGGTTAATCTAGAAAACAAGAAAAAGTGGCAATTTTACAAATGGTGATGCGAAACTGAATCAGTTTTGGTCACTAATTTAATACACTGGAAAGGTAATCCAGAGGTAAGTTACTTGGAATTCCATAGGTAGTACCACAAAAATAAGACTAAGGAAGAATATGACATGAGAAAAATGGCCAAGATATAAGAAAGGAAAAAATAAATAAAAGGAGTTCGTAAAAATCAAAATATCTTAAATAAAAAGCTAGACTCATCACAAGACTTACCAATAAATTCTGATAAAATTAAACTCAACCACATAAGAAATCTTTTGAAGGTATAATGTAACTATTTTATCTAAATTATCAGAGCACTAATTAATTGATTGACCAAGACTATTTGTACCTGGCTGCTTAGCCATTGAAGGGGGTTCTATGGTACAGAAGAAAACAGGTTCTGGAATCTCCACCCCAGCCAGTAAGATTTTCTCTGCTTCACTGTTTGGTCTATGCTTCTTTTCTCCCTCCCTTCCGGCTCGACGAGCTGCAGCCAATGCACTGGACTTGGAGGAGACAATGGTGTCTCCAGTGGCCGTCTACAAGCAAAGAAGATGCCTTGGAATAAAACAGGCTGTTGGCAAGCACTCAACTTCCACCAAGAACCACGGAATGAGAAAAAATTCAACATAGCACTTTCTTTTCATCAGTACTTAAAAGAGACAGATTTGTAAAGCTTATTATAATTTTGCACAAGTAAATATAATTTAATTTGTATAAGTTATATCCAAAATAATATTGTAAGTCTAACAATAAAACACACACACACTATATATATATATCCAAAATTCAATTGGCAAAACAAATGTACCGTCCTAAATTTTCAATCATTAAAGACAAGTTAGGTAGAAATCCAACAGTTTTTACCACCAGTAAAAATTTATTACTATTTTACCAAAAATCCTCTATTAACTAAAATATGCAATTAAACAGAATACCCTTAACCATGCAAAACTGATAGCTTCCTTGTAGACTCCAGTTATTTTTTTAAACTATAATTTTAATTTTAAACTTATATATTATAAAGTTCTATGCCAGTTTCTGTCTCTGTAAAGATATTCCTACTCAAGCACTAGCCCAGACAGACTTCTGTAACTCCTTCAAATAGGTACAAGGAGCCCCTGCCTTCAGAGAGGACACTGCAATGCTAGAAGTCCGAGTTCCGGACCATGGGAAGTTTCTGTAAAGGATTTTAAATCTTGCAAATTCATAAAGAGTTGAAAATGTTAAAAGCTTATTTTTTATTTTTTCCATTAGCATTTAACCCCCTTATACTCTCTTCTACCTCCACCCCCCCCCCCCCCCAAAATCACCACACTGTTGTCCATGTTTGAGTTCTTTTTGGCTCTAACCCTCCCCCTCCGAACAACCACATACCCCATCCCCCGCACCTCTGCCAGAGCTGTCAGGCTGCTCTCTCTCTGTGAATTTGTCTCTATTTTGCTTGCTAGTTCAGGTTGTTCACTAGATTCCACATATGAGTGAAATCATATGATATTTGTCTTTCTCTGACTGGCTTATTTCACTTAACATAATGTTCTCCAGGTCTAGCTATGCTGTCGCAAAAGGTAAAATTTTATTTTTATATTTTAATAAACTAATAAAAAAAAAGTTAAAAATAACAATGTTTATTCTAATGCCAAATACACACAAGTTTAATGAGAAACTGTATTTGACTTAATCCATATATAAGTGAAATATCCTTAGTTTTCACCCACCAAAAACATATACAGATAGCTTCAAGTATTTTCATCCTATAGAAGTCATAAAGTTCCTAATGCACTAGTCTAAGGATTAAGAATAGAGAATAAAAGAGACAAAAATCTGTGCCCTCATGAAGCCTTTCACTGGCAAAATATCTTCAGTTAATACCTGATTGGTTACAAGGTTACATGAAATTGTGTGCAATGATCAAAATAGGAAAACAAATCTAATGGAAATAACAATGTTTTATATAATCTTAAAACATACATACGTATCCAAGAATAGTACTTTACTTGAATTTGAACTTTATATAAATATAATCCATATTATTAATAGTCTTTTGTACTTTTCTCTCTCTTTTTTAAAGATTTTATTTATTTTTAGAGAGAGAGGAAGGGAGGGAGAAAGAGGAGGAGAGAAACATTGACTGGTTGCCTCTTGCATACGCCCAACCGGGAACCTGGCCCACATTCCAGGCATGTTGCCCTGAGCAGGAATCAAACCAGCAACCTTTTGGTTTGCCATATGGCATTCAATCCACTGAGCCATACTCTTCCTTTCTTTCTGTTAAGTGTATGAGATTCAACCGTGTTGACGAATATGCTAAAATATTCATTATTCCATTACTGATGGACATTTGCATTATTTATGGGTTTTTGCTATTATAAAATATACCTACTTTTAATTAAATATATAAACTGTTACTTCCTAAGAGAAACCATTTGTTAGTCACTTACATGTTTAAGGCCAACAGTCAAAGCAATGTTACCAGCCGTCAGTGAAGGGATTTCTACATGTTGGTCAGCAAATGGCAAAAGTAGACGACTTATTCTCTCCCTGTAAAACTATGATATATATTAGTAAAAGCATTTTTAAAGAAACAAGTAGTTTTAGAAAACAATCTAAGCTTCTACTTACGTGCAGTTTCTGTTAATATTATGGACGGCCAACTGGGGTTTCATCACGCCTGAGTAAATGCGCATAAAAACCAGGGGTCCCCGCTGCTTGTCATGGAGAACTTTAAATGCCAGTGCACATAAGTCACCCTCATACCACTGCCTATAAAAATTAAGGAGACATTCCAGAAAAGCCTTTAAAATACACTTTCCGTATATTTACACAGATCAGGTCATAATCACTGCAAACTTAATCTTGAAGTCCTCCATAGGGCCTTTATATCTTCTAGTTTAGCTACCCAGGCTGATTAAGTAATGTCAGTACCTCTCTTCCTCCATTGGATTAAATTATTTAATGGAGATCTTACCATTAATCCCTCAAAACTAAAAACAATGAGGTCTCTTCCAAATATTACCTCTATTCGCAAATAATTCCAGAGCCAAGAGTTTCCTCTTCAAGAAACATACCTAGGAACATTACACCACTTTCTCAAAACACCTGTGCAGGGTAAATAAAAAGGTACTTTCCAATTATTACTTTTACATTCTCCTCCCACTTACTCTCCAGTTACATAACAATATAAATTGATACTACAAATCTGAACTTGTTTACATGGCACATTCTTACAGAATGATGTCCTTAAGTTGTGTTCATCAATAGGTTACAGAAACTCTGGATCCCTCTGAAATTGCCAAATTTTGTGCACAGGTATATTTTTCCTAGGACAAGCTCCGTATTTTCGTTAGTTTCAATGGAGTCCATAACTCAAAGTAGGTCAGACATTTCTATTACAGAACTTCTCCAATATTATTGCTCCAGTTTTTAACTTTACTTAATAAATATTGTTCCATGTGCTTTATAAGTATTAACTTATTTGCATCTTGTAACAATCCTATGAGATAGGTCCTATTCTCTGCATTTCAGAGATGAGAGGCTAAACAACTTGCAAGAGCTGGAATTTAAATACAGCTAGTACATAGTCCATGCTTATAATCACTTCACTGTAATGCCTCTGCAGCTGATAGGAAAAGTGAGTAATGTCCTCATTAAAATGATTAAAGTACAGTATTGTCTGCCATTTTGAACACTACTCAAGCAGATGTTAGAGGATTTATTAATAAATACAAATTGTTAGTGACAATAGAAGTAAAACAATGACCTTTCTTTACAGTTCCAAAATATTTTGAACTTACAAAAAATCTTGGAATATAGACTAGATATAAATATATCTACAGAACATTTATCAAATGTCCCCAGTATACTACTTAAAAAAAAACTGAGATGGCAGGGACAGCATACTTTTACACATAAATAAATCTACATCCTTAGCTCCATCTGTAAAGGTAGCAGGTTATAAGAGATAACAAATGTCCCTTTCAAGTAAAAACTACTATGGCACTATATATTATTTACAATGATATTTCTCACCAAATGTTATTCAAAAATGGTGATTCAACTACTTTTTGTGGAAAAAAAAGACCCATTTGCCTACCTGTTTTTTCAAGGCTATAAGATTTTAATCTACGTACTTGCATACTTACAGAAACTCATAGTTGCGCTCTTCAGGTGAAGGCAAATACATAGCAATGGCATCTAATAAGGGCTGGACCCCTTTGTTTTTCAGGGCACTTCCACAAAGCACAGGCACTGCTGTCTGAGCCAGTGTTACTCTGTGTATTGCAGTCTGTAGCTACAAAGCAGAGGTATAAATAAATATTTTATGTGACCACAAGATGGTCATATATACAGTATATTGGTGTCACCAAAATAGCTCACAGTTATATGTCTTTCCTAATCAACCATGTAAAACAGCAGTTCTCACGTCCTTCCATCATTCTTTATGGCCTTATTCTTTGTTTTTCCTTGTAACATTAGTCACTACCTGGTAGTGATTAATAATAAATATATATTAGTTTATTGTCTGTCTCCCCTTTCACTAACATGTAAAATTCATATGAGCATTATAGTAAGGTCCAATGAAAACACTGCTAAATCCCCAGAAACCAGAGAAGTGCTTAAAATAAAGTTGGTATTTGAAAATACTTTTTGAAAAAATGAGTTAATATGCTTGCAACTTAATGTTGTTAATCAAATAGAGAAACTGGTAAGACATTAAATATATAAATATGAGTTACAATTTTTCCAAATGAATTGGATCCATATTAAATAATATCTGAAAGACAATGAGAAACCAAAGTAGAAGTTGTTTTTGAAAGACCTCAAAAACTAAGAAAAGCTTGGGTATGATTGCAAGCTACTGATAAGAGAAATGGTGGGTCAAGTCCACTTTAGGCTGTAAACTCTTTGAAAACAGAAATCATGTTATGTGACTGAAGGGCATAATAAACATCACATTTAAGCATTCAAATACTACATAAAAAATTCAAAATTATGATATTTCATTCAAAAGAAAACTATTTTTCCCACCTCAAATAACTTTAAACGGCTTAAAATTAATCTATAGATCTCATGTTTTTCTTTAATTCTTTTTGGGGAAAATAAGTAAATTTGTTGGGCTCACCTTGGATCTTATTGGGTTGGTCAAAAAGTTTGGTTGTTTTTTTCTGTAAGATGACTCTAGTAATGCTTAGTTGTCTTTAAATTCATCTGAAACAATTTTATTAATTATATTGTGACAGCTGTCATATCAACATGCATTAAAAAAAAACGTTTCAAAATTGGTGAATTTTTGTGTAGCCATTTTAATACTGAAGATGGAAGAAAATATATAATATTTTCAGCATATTATGCTTTATTATTTCAGGAAAGGTAAAAATGCAACTGAAACACACAAAAAGATTTGTGCAGTGTATAGTGAGGTGCTGTGACTGAATGTGGTGTCAAAAAGTTTGTGGATTGTGAAGTTTCATGCTGGAGATTTCTCACTGGATGATGCTCCACAGTCAGGTAGACCAGTTGAAATTGATAGAGATCAAATTGAGACATTAATTGATATCAATGTTATACCATGCAGGAGATGCCGACATACTCAAAATATCCAAATCAATGAAGTTTTTGGTGAAAATGAAAAATGTGTCTTCTATTTTACAGAAAAAACTAAATGGACTTTTTGGCCAACCCAATATTAAACACATTACCACTTAAAAACACTTTGTTTGGTAACTCTTCTGTTTCGTGAAGGAAAATAAAGAGTGGGTTTGTCAAATTCATGGGAAAAGGTCCCTGGCAGGAAAAACAAAATAAAATAAACAAACAAACAACATGAATGCCTTGAAGAAATCTGTCATAATTCAATTATTACCAGTATTTACTTGTCTAGTTTCTGGTTTAATATTTTTCAAAAAAATAAACAAATAAGACCTGCAATAAGCTTCCTCTAAAAATTAAAAGAGATTTAGATAAAAAAAGTTCTGATTAAAATGATCATCATAGTACTTTGAAAAGCTCGTAAATTTTAAATACAAAATTTCTACCTATAATTTCCCTAAAAAGTGCTCAGAAAAATGATCACGATGAAGAGGAAAAGGCTGAGAATGAACAATTAACTTCTTCTGACTCAAGTAAAAAAGATTCAATTTCTCATTTTGTAATGTATAGCCAAGAATAGTAAATAATTGCCATTATTAAGTACTTGTGTATCAGTAGTGGCTTTATCTTTATGTTCTCCTAATTTTTGTTTAAGTCAACATAGTTTCCAATGCTATGCAAAGTTTAAAAAAACAGAGAAAGCAAAGCAAATCCAATTAGTAAAATTTGGTCATGGTAAATGAATAATAAAATTTACCTTTTCAGCTGGTACCAGATCAAAATTTTCACTAAATTCTCCTAAAACCAAGTCAGCAAATTCATCATCCAAATCTGCAACCTGTAAAGAAAGGCCTTTAGTTTTATGACTCGCATTTTGTCCAACTACCAACTTAAGTCTAGAGACCACAAATCTATATTATCCAAATATTTCAAGACAGCTACATGACCTAACTTATCCAGGCCAAGGACCTCTTCCTATCTTCTAGGAGTTTTCCTTTCAAAGAAAATAAAGTGCTATCTACTCTGCTCAAAAAAAAAAAAAAAAAAAAAAAAAAAAAGCACAATTTACAGTCAATGATAAACAATGGTTTGCTGTTTTTAGATAAATTTGGGGGTCTTAGTTCATAAAATAATCCCAATGTTCACAAGATCTCTTGAGACAGTCAAATTAAAAGAACTAATCCTACTGTAACTAATCCTGCGCTGAGGAAATACATTAAGTTGGGGGTTTGTAGATGTAATTTCAATAATAAAAATGCAATTATCTAATTCACGTTCTTTTCATAATCATCTGCCATTATGAAACAGAAGAATTCAGCTGACCATAAAATGAGTAAAAGTTTCAAAAGTTCCTATCAGTACACGGGAACAAAACTTGTAAACTTGGTGAGAAAAAGACACTTTTAACAGCTAACTACAGCAAAAATGTACCAAAGCATCCTCCTGAAAAGCAGCCTATGGAATGGTTAAGCACAGCTTCTGGAGTCAACCTGCCTGGACATGACTCCACTACTTCAGAAATTATTCAAAAACTGGCCACGTATGTCACCACCTCTCTTTTCCTTGGTTACTCATGGGGATAATACCAGTAACCCCCTCACAGGGCTATTGTGAGGATTAAGTAACCAATTCTAATTATGCTGCCCAAACATATAGTAAACACAGAAAATATATCACTTATTATTTTCACTGCTCACCTTAAGGACACAGGACATTGATTCCTATCCACACTTATCTTATTCTCTAACTTTTAAAAAATGCATAATTGTGGTATAACATAACATAAACATAACATAAAATTTACCATCTTAGACTTCCGGCAAAGATGGAGGCTTAGACGGACACGTTCGGTCTCCTTCTACAACTAGAGAGGAATACAACTACTTCAAAACAAAAGATAACTAGAAATTCCAGAAAATAAAGCTACACAGAAGCCCAACGTATGAAGTTATAAACCAGCGGCGCCCTTTGGGCAGGTAGGAAGAGCGAAAGTGGGTGGTGCTGTTTGCGGTAGCACCAGGGACAGCGGCAGGGAGAGCAATCTCAGCTGCAGTCTAACCCCGGCAGCTCGCGACCCCAACGCTGGGAAAAGCAGCCACCACATCACCTCCAACAGTGAGGCACAGAGGGCGGGAGGACAGATCCCGGTCTCCTAGCAGAATAACTGCGGGAATCCATCTTGGACCCCTGCCCCCACACAAAGCGCCACAGGGCTGCGAAATAGGTTGCGGATCGCCACTGGTCGCTGGGCAGTGACGACAAAGCACCACAGCGTGGCGAGAAAGGTTGCGGATCGCTGCTGGTCGCTGGGTTGTGACGAGTACACAGGCACTGCCCCCTATAGCCGGCCCAAGAAAGCAAAACGCATCTGTCAAAATGAGGCAGACAACTATAGAAATCCCGGTGGCGCAGCTCACCAGGCAACAGATGAAGGACCTGACAGATGAACAAATAAGAAACCTGTCAGAGGCTCAGTTCAGGGCCATTGTTATCAGGTGGCTTACAGAATTAACAAAAGATCTGGAAAAAGATGAGAAAGAATTGAAAAACACTTATGCTGAAAAGAACAAAACCACATACGAGACAGATGGTGAGGAAATAAAATCCAGAGTTCAAATCAACAAATCAGAACATAGAGAAGGAACAAACAGTCAACCAGTGCAGAGAGAGGAAACGGGAAGCAAGGATGAGAGGATCAGAAACCTCTGGGACAGCTGTAAGAGATCCAATATACGGATGATCGGATTGCCAGAGGGCGAAGAAGAACTAGAAATTGAAAAATTAAGTGAAAATATAATAAAGCAGAACTTCCCAAACTTGGGGAAGGAAATAGACTTACAGATCCAGGAAGCACAGAGAGTTCCAAAACAACTGGACCCAGGGAGAACCACTCCAAGACACATTATAATCAAAATGTCAAAAGTTAAAGATAAAGAGAGAATATTAAAAGCAGCAAGAGAGAAGAAAAGAATCATGTACAAAGGGGTCCCAATTAGACTATCAGCTGACTTCTCAAGGGAGACCCTGCAGGCAAGAAGGGACTGGCAAGAAATATTCAAAGTAATGAAAATCCAAAACCTACAACCACGAATACTTTATCCAGCGAAGCTGTCATTCAGAATAGAAGGGCAGAGAAAGTGTTTCCAGGACACAGTAAAACTGAAAGAGTTCATTAGATCCAAACCACTGTTATATGAGATATTAAAAGGACTGGTTTAGAAAAAGGAGGATCAAAACTATGAACACTAAAATGAAAACTGCATCACAAGAAACAACAACAGAAGCTAGGGAACTGAAACAAAGGCAAACTAAATAGGCAATGAGAGTGGAAAAAGAACTATAGATATGGGGAGCATATTGGGGGGAGGTCAGCAGGGAAGGGGAAGGGGGAGAGGGAGGGAGATGGTATAGAAATTAAGAAACATCGTAGGAGGGAATGGAATAGACTGAGAGGTTGAGAAGAACTATATGCACAACCAATGGACATGGACTAAAAGGGGGCGACAAGAGGAGGGAGGGGGGCCACCGGGTGGAGGGGAGCAGAGGGAAGGGAAATTGGAACAAATGTAACACTGTAATTAATAAAACACATTAAAAAAAAGTAAAAAAAAAAAAGAAAATTTACCATCTTAGTAATTTCTAAGTGAACAGCAAAGTATATCAACAGTGATACAAAACTACTCTCCAGAACTTATCATCTCACAAAACCAAAACTACAGACCCATAAAATAACTTTCATTCTCCCCTTACCCAGAGCCCGGCAATTATCATTGTACTTCCTGTCTCTATAAACTGGACTTCTATAGATATCTCATGTAAGTGGAATCGCACAGTATTTGTCTTTTTGTGATTGGCTTATTTTAACTAGCAATTTAATGTCCTCAAGGTTCTTTAATAATGCCTGTGTCAGAATTTCCTTCCTTTTTAATAATGAATAATATTCTATTGTGTGTATACAAATTTTATTTATTCATTCCTCTGTTGATAAACAACTTCCACCTTTTCCCTATTATAAATAATGCTGCTATGAACAAGGATGTACAAATACCTCTTTGAGACCCTGCTTTCAATTCTTTTGGATATATACCCAGAAGTGGAATTGCTAGATCATCTGTTAATTCTATTTTCAATTTTCTAAGGAACCACCACACTGTTTTCCATGGTGGCTGCACCACTTTCATTCCCACCAGCGATGCAAAAGGGCTGCAGTTTCTCCACAGCCTTACAACACTTATTTTATTTTTTTGATAGTAGCCATCCTAACAGGTGTGATGTGGTATTACTAATTCTTTACATACATATGTATTCCTTGTAATTACCACTTTATTATCTACTGACAGTATATAATGAAAATAAAATTGTGCCTTTCATGTCCTCGAACAAGATGAGACATATATGCAAGTTTACATTGGCTACTCAACTAGATTATAAAATCCATCTTAGGTTTATTCTGACAGCCCCTTCATTAAATAAAACAAAACCTCAAAGAAGAACCAATTATGCACCTAATTATTGATTAATAAATGTCAACTCCATTTTTATTCTATGTGCCCTCCCCCAAATTTGAGAAGCAGTATGGCAAAGAGTATGAGCTCTAGCTCTAAACTGACACAGAACTGGGTTCAAATTCCAGCTTTGCTATTTATTAGCTATATGACAACTTATTTAAGCACCATAAGCCTCTGTTTCCTCACTTGTAAAATGAGAATAGACTGTTGTGAGGATAAAATAATATATGTAAAGCATTTAAGCTAGATCATAAGTCTTCAATAACTATTATCTGATAATAAAAATAACAATGATTATTGTGTTAATGATAAATTTGATAATTACTATATTATAATGGAAAATAATTACTTCAAAAATAACTTCATACAAAAAAATGAATAAAAAATTAATTATGAGATCCATTTTGACCAGTTTAATTTAAAAGAAAATCAAAGAGTTCAGCCCTGGTTGGAGCATCAGTTCCATACACGGAAAGGTCGTGGGTTAGATTCCCTGTTAGGGCACATGCCTAGGTTGAGGGTTAAGTCCTTGGTTGGAGTGCATGCAGGAGGCAACCAGTTGATGTTTCTCTATCATAGTGATGTTTCTCCCTCACATCAGTGTTTCTTCCTCTCTCGAATCATCGAAAAAAAAATCAATAAATAAATTTAAAGGAAAGAAAAACAGAGTTCAGACTCAAATGTTCTTCTCTGCCATAAAATTCAGGGATTTTATTTAAGATGTTTTAGTTATTTTCTATATACTAAAAATATCCTATAAATATTATATTGAGTTAGCCAAAAGTCTGTTTAGTTTTTGCCATAAAATAAAATACATTTTTCATTCTCACCAATGACTTTATTGATTTGGATATTTTGAGTATGTCAGCTATCTCCCGCATGGTATAATGTTAATTGCTCTCAATTAATGTCTAGATTTGATCACTATCAACTTCAACTGGTCTACCCGACCGTGGAACATCATCCAGCAAGACATCTCCAGCATGAAACTTCACTAATCACTTTTGACACATTTACTCAGTCACAGCACCTTCTCCATACACTGCGCAAATCTTTTTTTTTGCTTTTCAGTTGCATTTTTACCTTTCTTGAAATGATAAAGTATAACATGCCAAAAATGTTGTGTATTTTCTTCCATCTTCAATATTAAAATGACTACACAAAAATTCACCAAAATGTTTTTTTTTTTTTAAATGCATGCTGATATGACAGCTGTCACAATACAATCTAACAAAATTGTTTCAAATGAAGTTAAAGACATCTAAGCGCTATGAGAGCCATCTTACAGAAAAAAAGCTTTTTGGCCAATCCAATATTAACAACATTACTACTCTATATTAAAATTTTGAAGGTGAATGAGGTCTAAAATTATATATTAACTATAAATTGATAGTTTAAAAATTTTCTAAATTATTTGACATCTGGTCAAGTAAAAGATGGATGTACCCTTTAATCTGGCAATTTCACTCCTAAGTTTAACTCTAAACTAAATTTTGCTTATGTGCACAAGGAGATACATGCAAAAATGTTCATAGCTACACTGTTTGTAACAGCAAAAAAAAAGGTAACCTCAAAATTCATCACAGGAAAACAGACAATAAATTGTGATACCATCATATATTGACATACAATATAAGACTAAAAGTGAGTGAAGTATAACCACACGTAACAACATGAATGAATCTCCAACATAACGCTGAACAATGTAATAAAATACAAAAAGTGTAATTCCGTTTATATAAAGTTCAGAACCATAAAAAACTTACTTCTTTAATGATACATACATTTGTAGTAAGCTATAAAGAAAAGCAAATGAAAGATAAACTCTACAATCAATATAGTAGTTGGGGGAGTAGATAATTAGTGGGAGAGAGAGAGAGATGAGCAGGAAGTGGCACATGGAAATTCAAGAGTATTACTAATATTCTATTACTTAAGCCAGGTGGTACATATATTGGTGTTCACTTTAATATTCTTATACTTTACATGTTCTTTATGCAATTTTATATTACATTTCACAAAAATGTTTTTAAAGTTTCTAAATAGTTATGCAATTTTAAACTGAAAATATTTATTTTACTTGTTCAATTAAGGCATTCCTTGCTTCAGTTGTCTCCTTCAGCAATTTAGGGTCACTCGTTTCCAAGAGGGGTTTTCTCTCAAAGTCTTTTCCATCGTCTGAATTGGGATTCCAAAGAAGTTTTTCTTTACTTAATACATCCACCACTCCTTTGAAATTTTTGGCTTCACCAATTGGTAACTATAAATCAAAGTAAGACTAACATTATTAAATGATCACTCAATTAGAACAGCATTGGTGATAAATCATATCTCTCCCCCAAATGTCCACTATTATTACCATTATCTTACCTATTTTTATTTATATCCCAATTTCTTCCAAAAAAGATTTGAGACCGCTTCAGAAATGTGTATGTCACAATAAAATAAACTGATGAGGAAACTGAGGAGCTGTTATTATTAATCAACCAACCTGTAAAAGCAAAGGCTTTGCCTTCAACTTCTCTCTGATGCTTTCAACTGCATAGTTAAAACTGTAGAAAGCAAAATAATTACACAGTAGTTAACAACGTTAAGATTTTAAAAATAGGTTCAAGAATGCTCTCTAAAATTATATCCCTTTTCATAGTCCCTAATATTCACAAATTCACAGGAATATAGGACATCTTGAATAAAATTTTAATGTCAATTTCAGATAACAGTAATTGAGTATATACCAGAATCCTGCCATACAGGAGGTATTATCATTGCTAGCTTCACCTTAACTAAAGATTGAGGTTAAGGTTAGCAGAATTGATCAAGATCACAGATAATAAATTGCAGTTAGGATTCAAATGCAAGATTTGTGATTACAAGCCAAGGATTCTTTGAATAACTGCACTTGCTATTACACACAGCTACCAGCTTTCTTCCAAGAGCCAGTCTAATTTTTCTATACTTTTATCTTGGTATTCTTAACATTATCTGCTAACACTGGGGTTGGCTACCTATGGCACAGATGTCCTCTTTGGCACACAGGCTGACTTATTCTGGTCCCAATGTCTTTGAGAATCAGCTTAGTATCTAGTCACTTCTCTCACCATCATAGGTACGTTAAGTCAGTAAAAGTAGTATTTTCATTTACCTCAAGGAACTCCAAACAGAAAAGGGTCAGAATTTGAGTCTCAAACACTTTGAAGATTGTGCTTTTATGAATCAAAACAAAAGTCCTTTAAACAAACAGCCTTAGAATTACTGTCAAGTTATATAAGCACAAGCTTACTGTGAGGTTTTAGGGAAGAAATAGTTTATGTTTGTTTCTGCCACCACAGACCAGGATCTCTCCCTATCACATTTTTTCTTTTTTTTCTTTATGTATTGTAGT
The DNA here is from genome assembly GCF_987537825.1 of Furipterus horrens. Lineage (NCBI taxonomy): Eukaryota > Metazoa > Chordata > Mammalia > Chiroptera > Furipteridae > Furipterus > Furipterus horrens. The sequence goes on from NW_028327175.1 coordinate 46,808,514, forward strand.
CTTTATTATTATTTTTTTAAATGTGTCTTATTGATTACAGTGTTACATTTGTTCCAATTTCCCTTCCCTCTGCTCCCCTCCACCTGGTGGCCCCCCCCTCCCTTTGTCCCCCCCTTTTAGTCCATGTCCATTGGTTGTACATAGTTCTTCTCAACCTCTCTCTGTCTATTCCATTCCCTCCTACGATGTTTCTTAATTCCTATACCATCTCCCTCCCTCTCCCCCTTCCTTGCTGACCTCCCCCACATATGCTCCCCATACCTATACTTTTTCCACTCTCATTGCCTATTTAGTTTGCCTTTGTTTCAATTCCCTAGCTTCTGTTGTTGTTTCTTGTGATGCAGTTTTCATTTTAATGTTCATAGTTTTGATCCTCCTTTTTCTAAACCAGTCCTTTTAACATCTCATATAACAGTGGTTTGGATCTAATGAACTCTTTCAGTTTTACTTTGTCCTGGAAACACTTTCCCTGCCCTTCTATTCTGAATGACAACTTCGCTGGATAAAGTATTCGTGGTTGTAGGTTTTGGATTTTCATTACTTTGAATATTTCTTGCCAGTCCCTTCTTGCCTGCAGGGTCTCCCTTGAGAAGTCAGCTGATAGTCTAATTGGGACCCCTTTGTACATGATTCTTTTCTTCTCTCTTGCTGCTTTTAATATTCTCTCTTTATCTTTAACTTTTGACATTTTGATTATAATGTGTCTTGGAGTGGTTCTCCCTGGGTCCAGTTGTTTTGGAACTCTCTGTGCTTCCTGGACCTGTAAGTCTATTTCCTTCCCCAAGTTTGGGAAGTTCTGCTTTATTATATTTTCACTTAATTTTTCAATTTCTAGGTCTTCTTCTTCGCCCTCTGGCAATCCGATAATCCGTATATTCGATCTCTTACAGCTGTCCCAGAGGTTTCTGATCCTCTCAGCATTTTCCTTGCTTCCCGTTTCCTCTCTCTGCACTGGTTGACTGTTTGTTCCTTCTCTATGTTCTGATTTGTTGATTTGAACTCTGGATTTTATTTCCTCACCATCTGTCTCGTATGAGGTTTTGTTCCTTTCAGTATGAGTGTTTTTCAATTCTTTCTCATCTTTTTCCAGATCTTTTGTTAATTCTGTAAGCCACCTGATAACAATGGCCCTGAACTGAGCCTCTGACAGGTTTCTTATTTGTTCATCTGTCAGGTTCTTCATCTGTTGCCTGGTGAGCTGCGCCACCGGGATTTCTATAGTTGTCTGCCTCATTTTGGCAGATGCGTTTTGTTTTCTTGGTCTGGCTATAGGGGGCGGTGCCTGTGTACTCGTCACAACCCAGCGACCGGCGGCGATCCGCAACCTTTCTCGCCACGCTGTGGCGCTTTGTCGTCACTGCCCAGCGACCAGTGGCTATCCACAACCTATTTCGCAGCGCTGTGGCGCTTTGTGTGGGGGCAGGGGTCCAAGATGGATTCCTGCAGTTATTCCGCTAGGAGACTGGGATCTGTCCTCCCGCCCCCCTGGGCCTCACTGTTCGAGGTGATGTGGTGGCTGCTTTCCCCAGCGTTGGGGTCGCAAGCTGCCGGGGTTAGACTGCAGCCGGGATTGTTCTCCCTGCCGCTGTCCCTGGTGCTACCGCAAAAGCTCCGCCCCCTTTCGCTCTTCTTACCTGCCCAAAGGGCGCCGCTGGTTTATAACTTTGTACGTTGGGCTTCCGTGTAGTTTTATTTTCTGGAATTTCTAGTTATCTTTTGTTTTGAAGTAGTTGTATTCCTCTCTAGTTGTAGAGGGAGACCGAGCGTGTCCGTCTAAGCCTCCATCTTGGCCTGAAGTCCCTATCACATTTTCCTACAATCCTTTGTATTCTTGATTCTCTCTTCCGTATTTTCTCCAAATGCTTCACATATTATTGATATTCTGAATTCTGAACCATGTTCTCAGAATAATGAATCATCTTGGACTACCATTCTGTAAGTCTCTGAGCAGTAACTTTTGCTCTATATGCAAGTCTTAAAACATTTATCTACATTCTCCTCTCCCAGTTCCCTTCTATGGAGAGAATATTACTCAGTAGCTAAAGAAAATCAGGGGGCAAGGAAGACATGGTTCTCTGAGGCAACTACAGGAAACAATTCTCTAACCTCAATGCTCATAGGAGGCACCATAACCTTTAGCAATATGTACAGGGACTATACCATATAGCTCTAAATAGAACCAATGGAAACCAGCAAGACATAGCACTGCCACCATCCTAGAAAACAGAATATAGTCTCTCTATATTAGAATCGGGATGGTTCGCCATCTATCAGCTCTCCATTAATCTCACATTATTACTTAACCTATGAATTAGATGCTTTTTTTAAAAAGGGAGACTAAATATAAAGATTTCATACTCTATAGGGAAAAGCTATGTCTAAATTTAAGTTATAGTTAATTAAAAGTCAAATTGTATTCTTACTTTGATAAACCAAAGAAACACACTTTAAATAAATACCTTGCTCCAGTTTTGTCCATCTTGTTTAAAAAGCATATTCGAGGTATCTTGTGTTTATCAGCTTGCCTCCATACTGTGAGAGTTTGTGCCTAAATCAAAGAGCACACATTGGGAAAAAAATAACTGTTACTACACATGGAATAAAGAGATCTAACGTTCTACTATAACATGGAATTGGGCCTTATTCTAGCAAAGAATTAGTGCCACACTGTATTTACAATTCCAGAGTCATTCTTTTGCTATCAGATTAACACAGCTAAGAATGTAACGAAGTGTGATGAACAGTATGCTTCATGCTCAGTAATACTTTGGGTGAAATAGGTTGCCACACAAAGAGAAATCACACCTAGGAAGTAATGAGAGTCATGGAAAGAGGACTTAACTAAGAATCAGAAGATTTACTTTTTGTTTGGCTTCACTTACCTGTGTACTGTAACACAACACTGAACTTACATGTTCTGATCTGTGAAATACAGACTTTTATCTTAATTCAGACAGCTGTGATTTTAAAAGAATAGAGGCATACTATAAAAATGCTTCTGTGATAAAAACCATGTATTTTTACTATAACTGTTTGAATGTTCATGTAAACTGAAAAAGATTTAAGGGGAAAAAATAAGCCAATACCTGTATTTATAAACTGCAATTCTGATATGCTTTTCTCTTTGACACCTTTTAATTCTACTTTTTGTACATATTAGATATAAATGGTTTGAATCTATTATATCTGTGCCTAGTGGAGTCTAACAGCCTAATTTCCTTTAATCTTAATTTGATCTATTATCAGCTTACCAAATAAAGGGTTATAGTAAACTAAATCTGATACAGTCTACTTTTTAAAAAAAGAATCATGCTGTTCTATTTTTATTTTACTTTGGCAATTTTTTTTTACCTCTACACCGGCAGAGGCATCAAATACAGCCACGGCACCATCTAACACTCTTAGGCAGCGCTCAACCTCCAAAGTAAAGTCCACATGACCTAAGAAAAAGATGAAAAATATAACACTTAAAATCTTAAAACAAAATTTAAAAGTATGACTCTGCAATTCCACTTTTGGGATATATCTAAAAGAATTGAAAGGAGGATATCAAAAAGATATGTGCACACCTATGTTCATAGCAGCATTATACGCAATAGCCAAGAGGTGGCAGCAACCCTAATGTCTACTGACGGATTAATGGTATATATACAAAATGTGTTAAATATGTACAATGGAATACTATGTAGCCTTAAAAAGGAAAGAAATATTGTCACCTACTACAGCATGAATGAACCCCGAAGGACTTTATCCTAAGTGACATAAGCCAGTCACAAAACAAAAATTTTGTATGATTCTACTTATGTAAGGTATCTAAAGTAGTCAATTCCATAGACATAGAATGTAGAACGGAGTGGTAGGAGGAGTGGTAGGAGGAGACATAAAAGAATAGTTTTTTAATGGATACAGTTTCAGTTCTGCAAGATGAAAAAGTTCTGGAGCTCTACATCACAACGATGTCAATACACTTAACACTGCTGAACTGTACACTTAAAAATGGTTAATATGGTAAGTTTTACAATATATGTTTTCTACCACAATAAAAAATAAAAAAAAAAAACACATACACAAACAAAAACCTCAAATGAGGCAGCATCTCTACATTACTGGAACATCGCCATACCTGGTGTATCAATGAGATTGACTCTATACCCCTTCCAATCAAACGTCACAGCAGCTGACTGAATAGTGATGCCTCTTTCTCGCTCTTGAGCCATGAAATCTGTCACTGTGTCTCCGTCATCAACATCTAATCAGGAAAAAAATGACATACTTAGGTTTAATTGCAAATGTATTTTTCTTGGTATTTGATATCTATCTGACAATTTCATTGGCTTTAAACACATTGTTTGTAAAATATTTGGTTTAATATCTAGAGTCCTTAACCCTTCTCTAAATAAATCCTTGTTATAGAAAAAGATTTTTCAGCAAGATTAGTACTTTTCCCATAAAAAAATTTATTCTATAACTATGATTAAAAATCTGTTTAAATATTTTAATTTTACTGAACCATATACTTCTTTCATTTTTTCCTATTTAACTTACATTATCCCTTCTTTATCTGATGTTTCTTTCACCTGGTATCTTGATCAAAGGCAGAGCAGTGCAAAGAAAGAGCACATAGCTAGATTTAAATCCCAACTTTATTGCTTGCTACTCTGTGAACTCGAGCAAGTTGCTTAACCTAGTTGGTAAAGGCAGGCTAATAAAGCCAAATTTGCAGGGTTGTGATAAGAATGAGAGAAGACTATATATATATAAAGTATCCAGCTCAGTAAATGTTAAGTAAGTGGTAGCTCTATGGAAAAATGTAGAGAAAAAACTCCTCAATTTATCCTTTACAAACTATTCTCATTACTAAATTTTTTTTAAAGGGGGGGTAGGTTTCCTTGTACAAATGCAGATAAAGTGTTGGTAGAACTTCTACAGCATAAAGTCATGGATAAAGTTCATCCTGATGACCAAAAAGGTCACTGAAATTAATCTGCAATAAAAGTTCTTTTTAAAATTAATTTATTTCAATTAGTTTACATTCAATATTTTTTCTGTATTGGCTTCCAGTGTACAACATACTGGTTAGACAATCATGTACTTTACAAAGTGTTCCCCCTGATAGTTCCAGTACCATCTGACACAATATATAGTTATTAAGATAATTATTGACTGTATTCCCTGTGCCATACTTTATATGCCCATGACTATTTTATAACAACCAACTTGTACTTCTTAATCCCTTCACTTTTCTCACCCAGTCCTCAAACCTCCTTCCCCTAAAAGTCTGAACTTATGCATTTTAGTCTGATTAAATTTGTACAGTAAAAGAAATGAAAAAGAGGTCTTCCAGCCAAGATGGTAGAGTAGGTAAATGCTGTGCTTGCCTCCTTCCATGACATCAAAATTACAACTAAATTATAGAACAACCATTATTGAGAACCACCTAAAGACTAGCTGAACAGAAGTCCTAAAGCTGAAGATATAAAGAAGAAGCTATATTGAGGCTGGTGAGTTGAGGCGGGGAGACACAGAACAGGAAGATCCCACACCCACAGTGGCAGGGGTAGCATCCACACCAGGCTCCCTAGCCCAGGGCTCCAGTGCCAATGATAGCAGTTCCCCTAACATATGGCTGTGAAGCCAGCAGAGACTGAGTCTAAGTAAGATGAGGGACTGCTGGAGAGCTGGGCATCCTCTTGAGGCACCCACTCCAGGACTTGCTTGCTCACAAACTCACTTGCTCTGGACTCCAACACAGGGGCAGCCGCTTGAAAAGCACCAGGGACACACTGGGAGGAACTAAACTGACTAGCTTTAGGGCAAGGGCTGAAAGGGCTGGAGATGGAAGAGCTGGCACTGCTGTTCCTTTGTTGAGTCCACCCCCAATCAACAGATAGCACAAGCAGGAACCAAATCTGCTCTCCATTGTACCTCTTGCTCTGCCCTGCTGATGCCCTGAGATTCCACCTCACCCAGCCTGTGCACCCAACCAAACCTCTTCCAGCAGCTTTTTGAAACAAGTGGCCTGCCTTGGTTCAAGCTGCAGACTTTCCTAAAATCTCTCAAAGGCCTAAAATCCTGAAAAGCAGCAGCTGGCCATGGTGGGCTCTGAATCTCTGGCTAAGCAGCTCTAAGCCCAGCACAAATGGTGACTGGTCTGAGCTTGCATTGTGACTTCCATCAGGTGACCCCCAAGCCTGGCATAAACAGTGGCCAGTCTTGCTTTAGAACACAGCTTAGGCTAAGTGGGCACAAGCCCAGCACAAGTGGCAGCCGGCCTTAGCTCACATCGTGGTGCCCACCAAAGGATCCCAAGCCCAGACTTGTGGCGGACAGCCCAGGGTCACAGCATAGCCTCTCCAAAATGCCTCTCAGCCCAGCACAAATGGCAACCAACCACAAAATTACTTTGTAGCTTCCACCCGATGACCCAAGCCAGGCACAAGCTGCAGCTGACCTTGCCCGGCATCAGAGCCCCTCCCAAGAGCTTCAAGAACCAACACATCTGATGGCCAGCTTCAAACCACACCAGAGGATCCCCAACCAGCTCCACAAAAGACACACAAGAACGGTGAACTTGGCTGGCACCAGAGCCCCACTAAAGTGACTCCCACTCCATGGGGTCAATAACTGCACAACAGTTCATCTGCTGTGTTCATGGCCAGCCCTCACAGCCAGCCAGCCTGAGGGTCAATTCCACCCACTGACGTGCTAACAGCAATCAAGATTCAACTACAACAGGAGAGCACACACAACCTACACAAGGGACACCCTTTAACCACCTGGCTCAGGTGACCAGGGAGATTGCACCACTGGGGCACATAGGACACCTACTACATAAGGCCACTCTGCCAAGACTGGGAGACATAGCAGATCTCCTTAATACATAAAAACAAACACATGAAGTCAGCCAAAATGAAGAGACAAAGAAACATGTCCCAAATGAAAGAACAGAACAAAACTCCAGGAAAAAACAAACAAAAAATACTAAATGAAATGTAGACAAACAATCTATCAGATGCAGAGTTCAAAATACTGGTTATAAGGATGCTTAATGAACTTAGGGGAAGAATAGATGAACTCAGGGAGAACTTCAACAAAGATGTAAAAAACATAAAAAAAGAAAAAGACCAATCAGAAATGAAGAATATGATAACTGAAATAACAAATATGTTAGAGGGAATCAACAGCAGATTAGAAGAAGACAAGGTAGCAAAAAATGACTGGAACAGCAAAAAGAAAAAGGGTTAATAAATAAGGGTAGCTTAGGGACCTGTGGGGCAACATCAAGTGTACCAACATTTGCATCATAGGAGTACCAGAAGAAGAGAGAGAGCAAGGGATTAAGAACCTGTTTGAAGAAATAATGACAGAAAACTTCCCTAACATGGTGAAAGAAATAGACATAAGTCCAGGAAGGACAGAGAGTACAAAATGAGATAAACCCAAAGAGGCCTACACTGAGACACACCATAATTAAAATGCCAAAAGTTAAAGACAAAGAGAGAATCTTAAAAGCACTAAGAGAAAAGCAGTTAGTTACCTACAAGGGAGCTCCCATAAGCCTGTCAGCTGATTTCTCAACAGAAACTTTGCAGGCCAGAAGGGATTGGCATGAAATACTCAAAGTGATGAAAGACAAGGAACTATAAGCAAGACTGCACAGCAAGGCTATCATTTAGATTGAAGAAGAGATAAAGAGCTCCCCTGACAAAATAAAATCTAAAGGAGTTCATCACCACTAAACCAGTATTCAGAAAATGTTAAGAGAACTTCTAAAAGAAGAAAGGAAAAACATAAAAAATATGAATAAGGGGAGTGACGTCAGCAACATGGATGTCAGCAACATGGCAGCAACATGGCAGCGTGAAAGAGGACTTCTAAGTCTCTCCCCTTGAAGTTACAAGTTGGACAGCTATAATTCAACAAAGGATTCCCTTTTCAATACACAGACACGTCTGAGAGATCCACGCATTGACACCTCTGAAGGTGGGCTCATTGGTTACCAGAGCGAACATGGGAGACGGGACGGGGAAAAAGAACAGAGACTGAAATTGCACACACAGGCTGGTGCTCGCTGCAGTCCCAGTGAATGCTATAGCAGCGAAGGGTGGGGATGCAGCCCCAAGTAAGCAGACCAGACCAGAGGGGCAGAGGCGATAATCAGGCCTGGGAGGCTGGCAAACACTGAGGCTGAGCTCAGGGCTAGAAGCAGGGAAGCTGTGCAAAAGGTGACAACATTCCACAAACCGCCATCACAAGGATCCTTAGACAAAGGAACTCACCACTCCCAACCTCCTGGGGCCTGCCCAGCTATAAAATCCTCACTCAACAGTTCATAAAAGGCCAGAAAAAAACTTTCCAACATAAGTGGTCTGTACTCATTGCTGCTAAAACCACTGGAGAGAACAGAGCTGCAGATTCACAAACCTGCCTCCCCAAGTCCTCCCCTCTCCCACCCATTGTGGTGGCACAGCTGGCAGCCTTCAGCTGCAGGAAGGCTGCATGCGGAACACACAGGTCAGGAGACCCTCCACCTGCCACTTCCCAACATGGGATGGTGCCCTGATATGAAAGCAACTAAGTTGTAAAGGGAATCCCCACATGCTCAGGGAATATGGGGCGTTTTCCATTGCTCAGGCAACACTACCCCACAGAGACCCAAAAGGCCCAGAAGTACCAGTAAGAGAAAATAAAAATTGTGCTTCAGCACCACCTACTGGAAAACAAAAGAAAGACCTCTATTATAAACCTGAACAGTGAAGAGTCAAATACTTTTTAAAAAAAGCAAGAAAGATTTTATTCCCACAAATGCCCAGACAGAGAAATAATCCATTACGCCCAATAAATAACCAAAGTAACAAGAGAGTTCAGAAATAAAATGAAAAGTCTCCAGAGAATAAACTTAAAGACATGGAAGTCTGATTTAAATGAGAGAGAATGCAAGATTGCAGTTCTGAGAAAACTCAACGACACTAGAACTCAGAAAAATAATTCAACAAACTCAGAAATAAAATCAATGAACAAAGGGAGTACTTCACTAAAGAGACTGAAATTATAAAAAAGCAAACAGATGAAGAATGAACTAGCAAGCTTAGGAAATAGAGTAGACCACACAGAAGGAATTAGTGACATAGAAGACTGAAATCTAGAAATGACCCAGCTATAAGAAGAGAATCAAGAGTTTAAAAAAAGAGAGAAAATAAAAGAAAACTCTTTAAGAACCATCTGACTCCATTAGAAAGAGGGGTACAAAAATAATGGGTATATCAGAAGAAGAGTCAGAGAAGGAAACAACTTATTCAAACAAATAATCGATAAGAACTTTCCAAATCAATGGAAAGAACTGGATCCTTGAATCCAAGAAGCTAACAGAACACCTAATCATCTCAACCCAAAAAGTACATTATATTAAAACTGTCAAAAGTTAATGACAAAGAAAAAAAAAATCTTAAGGCAGTCAGAGAAAAGAAGACAGTAACCTATAGGTTAAAGGAAATCCCAATAGATAATCATCAGATTTTTCAGCAGAAACCCTACAAGCTATGAGACTGGAATCAAATATTCAAATTATTGAGAGAGAAATCACCAGCCAATAATAACATATCCAACAAGGTTATCCTTTAGATATGAAGAAGAAAAACAGACTTTTCTAGACATACATATAAGTTAAGGGAATTTACCACAAGACCTGAATTATAGGAAATACTGAAGGTTGTTCTACCTGAAACAAAAAGACAAAAGGATACAAAACTATGAGTAACATGACTAACAGACAGACAGAGCAGGAAACTGCAACCCTTGTTCAGCACAGAATATTAAAAACTTAAATACAACAATGGTTAACGAAGGTAAACACATTTAAAAAGAGAAGACAATAGCTACTGTAATATGGCAATGAACTCAAAGCATAAGACAACAAAGACATAAAAGGGGAAGGGATAAAGGTCTGAACTTGTACAGTTGAATGGAGATAAAATGCAATTAGAAGAAAAGAAACTGCCCTGGCTGGTAAGGCTCAGTTGGTTGGAGCATCATGTCATAACCAAAAGGTTGTGGGTTCGATTTCCAGTCAGGGCACCTACAATCCCCGGCCAGTCAGAGAAAGACAAATACCATATGATTTCACTCATATGTGGAATCTAATGAACAAACTGAACAAACAAGGAAAACAGAGACAGACTCATAGATGGAGAGCAGGCTGACAGCTAAGGTGGGGGGAAGGATTAGTGGGTAGAAGGATTGAGTAAAAAGGAAAAAGGACTCACAGACATGGACAACAGTGTGGTGATTGGAGGGGGAGGGAGTATAAGGGGACTAAATGGTAATGGAAAAAAAATACAATTAAAAAATAGTCACAAAGATGTAAAATAAGCAAAGGGAATATAGTCAATAATGATGTAATAACTATCAGAGTGATCACTTCCTAAGTCATATAAATGTCTAACCACTATGTTGTACACCTGACACTAATATAATATTGTATGTCAACTATAATTGAAAAACATTTTTTTAAATGAAAAAAAGCTGATTTTTACCATTGAAAATTAAAAAACGCAAGTCATCACGGACTTATAATACTACTACTACTTATATCAGCATTCAACCTCTAAAATACAGCTAGCTTCCCCATATCATGTTTTGGTGTGTGCACATGTGTACATAAATATATATACACATATGCACCAACAGAAAGGGAAATAAAAAGAAAATATATCTGTTAGCAACTCTAAATATCTATGTTAAAGAAATGTATTAGGCCCTGGCTGCTGTGACTCAGTGGATTGAGCATCGGCCTGTGAACCAAGTGTCACTGGTTTGATTCCCAGTCAGGGCACATGCCTGGGTTGCACACCAAGCCCCCAGCTGGGGGCGTGTGAGAGGCAACCACACAGTGACGTTTCCCTCTCGTTCTCCCTCCCTCCCCCTTGCTCTGAAAATAAATAAATAAAACCTAAAATAAATAAATAAATAAAAGCTAACAGTAGAAAATATTTTTTAAAAAAAGAACTACAGCCGAGAAGCCTGTAGATCATAATGGCATGACAAGCCTGACGGCCTTCACTTAAAAAAAAGAAAGAAATATATTAGTATTGCTAGTTATTCACAACATAACTAACCAAGAAAACAAATATTATTAAGGAGACAAAGACCAAAAACTAACCAAAAGTTCTAAACTAGTAATCTTTTAAATCACTTACATGATAATATCAAGATTTTTTCCCAACAATAAAAACTTATTTCCTATTCTCTCTTTATGATTACTAATATGACTAAGAAAATCAATGCTGGAACAAGTTCTGCCACAATTGGATGGTTTCTAGGCCTCTGTCTGAACCTCAAAATCTATCTTACATACACATACAGTGTATTTATTATTCAGCCTTAAAAAAAGAAGTAAATTCTGACACATGGATGAACCCTGAGAACATTAAGTGTTAAATAAGTCAGTCACTTGTATGGAGCAGTCACATTTATAGAAAGAGAAAAGAGAATGGTGGTTTCCAGGCGCTGGGCAGAGGGAGAAATGGGAAGTCGCTAAATGCGGTGAGAGTCTGGGTTTTATAAGATGTTTTGGGGACTGGTTGCAAACTGTGTTAATACACTTAACAGTGCTGATAATAGTGTTAAGATGGTAAATTTTATATTATGTGTTTTTTACCACAATTAAAAAACAGATAACTTGAAAGTTGCCTGGGCCCTCCTCATTCCAGACTCTTGCTTCAGGAATATAAATTGGGGCTGTGAGGGAAGGATCCTCATCAGATTCGTGACACAATAGAGGAAGCCTGACAATGTTACATGTTTTGCTGCCTGTTATATTCCAATTGACATAGCAGTAATTCTATAAGAATGTCTTGTGCTTTACATTTAGAAACATATCATCATGAATATTATAATCCTGGGAGAACAAGAACACCCAGGACTAGAATCTCCATTTGAAATGAACTCTTTTGAGAACAAACTCCAAGGGTCCAGAGAAATGCTTCTCAATACAGAGCATTTCAAAGCCACTATGGAGCTTTGGTAAAAGATATTTCCACTTCTGGTATGATAGACCTGATGACCTCCATTTTAAATTTCAACCCAAATTGTTTTACCAGAGATAAAGAAAGTCACTTCATAATGATAAAAGGGTTGATTTCATTAAAGAACCATAATAATCATAAATGTGTATGAGTCACATACAGAGTTTCAAAATAGACGACACCACCCAAGCATCATACCCCAGACTCACTGAACATCCAAGCCATACCACAGGTGTGTTGGTTCTTAATTTCCAAAGTGGAGCAAGGACATGGTTATTTAAAAACAAAACAACAACAAAAAAGGCTACATGGGGTTTCAAAAGTGAGTGCCTGGTCAAGAGCAACAGTTCTTGACATGTTATAATTTAAAAAATAAATTCAAAACTTAGATAAATCATACTACTACTGTGGGCAAAAATTAACAAAATCCTTTCTTTCTCTGCATGAGAATTTGACCTCTGGTTAACTCGCTGGTTCTCATCTTCTAAAAATCAGAAAATAGAAGCACACCAACTATGTAGCTAAGCAACATATCTTTTTTTTATTTTTAATACATTTCTTTTTAAAAATATTTTTTAATGTTTATTAAGGTTACAGAAAGAGGAAGAGAGGGAAAGTGGAAGAGAGAGGGAGGGAGGTAGAGGGGGAGAAAGAGAGAGAGAGGGAGGAGGGTTGAGTGGGGAGAGAGAAAGAGAGAGAAAGATTGATGGTTGTCTCCCATACGTGCCCCAATCAGGACGAACCCACAACCTTGGTATGTGCCCTGACCAGGAATCAAACTCCCAATCTTCTGATGTACAGGGTGATGCTCCAACCAACTGGGCCACACTGGTCAGGTAGGCAACACTTCTTATGGAAGAAATTTGACTGGGAAGCTACATCTGAACTGGGAAGAACTATAAATAAATTTATAAATACCTGGTAGAGATACATAGCTTTAGGTTTCCCTGAGTGGGGTATGCCATGTCCCTTGTGGGAAACCCTGAAGACAGTCCATGGAGCTGTAGATATTCATTTCTAGGGGTCATGAGTCTTCTAACCAGGGTGGCTCCTGAGAATCTTGTTACCTTGCAACTGAGCTATCGCTTTTGGCTAGTCAAAGAAGATAGTTCCTAGATAGGCATGTGGGCTGCTAGAACTCCTATAGAAAGAAACTCCTATTGCTGGTCCACTGGTAAGTTATGGTTTCTGTTCTATAGCATAAGTAGGCCAGTGCCCACTGTGGCATAAGACAGTCTCACGAGTCTGAATGTTTAGTTAAAACTAGAAAGACCCTTCAGTGGGTGTTGCAACTACCTTATCTTTATGTTGTGGTTTAGACATCAGTGCCTCCATGCCACACTCAAAATCTCTAGGTTGATTTCTTACCCAAAGTATTTTCCCAAGATGTTTTTGCTAATGGGGGGCAGGGAAAGGAGGAATCCATTCTAACCTCCCAGTGATCTTGTGTATCCAGAATAGTACAATATTCTTTCTGTGGTGGTAGTTTTGCCTGCGTCAATATGAGCCATAATTCCAATATTACGGATTCTGTTTAAAATGGGGGAAAAAAAGACACGTATTATTAAGTGGACATGACTAAAATTGTAAAACCTAAGTATCTATGCTGTGCAAATTTTGAAGCTGGTTAGTATTTCAATAATTTATATAGTAGTGTAAAAACTAGAAAAATGGAAAACATATCACTACCACAGAACTCCAACAAAATAAGTAACAAAAGAGTTAACTATAATCTTGTGAAATATATTTATTTCTATGAACAGTGTGCTGTTGATACATTAAAATTTTTATCATTCAATTATGAAAACAAAATAGCTTTTAAGATACATACCAACATGTATTTATAAGGCAGAGCAAAAAGTTACAGAAATTAGAGCATTCACTAACAATGCTGAATCAAGCCCATGAGAGAAATCTGTAGCTTTTCATGGCAGCCAATGGAGAAGACAATATCAAGGAAAAGATAATACTTACTTAGCTATAGGAGGATTGATAATGGAACGAAGAGATTTAATATCATTTCCTATTAAACCTAATGGAAAGAGGGTTAAAAATAAACTGTTTAGGAAATTTTCCTTTAATTTCCAGATAAAGAAACAAATATAATTTTAAGCAAATACTGTAATTCTAATTAAAAAAGAAGGCCCATTTACCTAAAATTTATTTTCCTGCAATCTCTAAAAAAGGGCTATGGATGATAATAAAGTAAGGTAAAGTTTTTAAGTATCAATTTCTAGATCACAACCTTAGAAAAATATATTTACCCCAATCTCTGCAACCTTCTACAATTCCATAATAGAACTGCAGAATTAGAATTAATGTTCATAAAAATAATCTTAAGACAGTACATCTTGAATCAAAGAAAAATATAAAACACACAGTCCTAGAAACCTACATTGTCAAGGCTTGAAGAGATAAGAGTGATCCCCGTATCAGCTGATAATGAATTTTTGCACAGTTTGGAACCTGCCTTCCTTCAGCAATCCCACAGACACAATACCTTTAAAGTCGGGCTGAAAGATACTAGTGAACAAAAACTACAATAATATACTTCTAAAAGGCCAAGTAGTATTTCTGGAATTAAAAAAAGCCCTTATTGTCTTACTCCATGCTTGACATATATTTTATTAAAAATGCTAAAGCAACAATGCAGTTAATTTATAAATGTAATCTATACCTTCCTGCTATTTAAACCAGTTCTCCCTAATTTCTATAATAAATCAAGAGTTCTATTATATTTTGGAAACCTCATGGAGGTTTGAAGATGAAAAGGTAATCTGTACTGCTACAGATAAATTTTCGTGAGCAAAATATAGAAGCCTAGATACATACCAAAAATGCAGGCCAGGCCACTAAATTCACATTCCCTTACAAGTCACAAAGACAATCGGTATTTTTACTTCAGTTTTCTCACATGGCAAAGATAGTAATAACAGAAGAATGAAACTAGTTTCATCAAGTCTCCCACAGGCTTGCTTACTTCAAACACAGCAAGAACATTCAGAATTAGCAGTTCCTCTAGCTTCCTGCTTTTAATGGCCATAATATCTAACCTAAACTATCCCAGATAAATATTTAACCAAACTACTCTCACGAGCCTTCAAAATAAATCATTCTGGTAAACCTCTATTGGCAGAAAATACTTTTGTATGAAAACCAGAAATGGACTAGAAAATCAATTTATAGCAAGAGCACTCTACAAGTAGACTCACCTGCTAAATTTCTGAGCCAGCTACTAAAGCTGACTCAACCCTTCCCTTCACTCAGCTCCTTAGGATGGCGAGTAGATGAGGAGCATAAGTCAATTGGTATTCCCTCCTGGTGTCTTTCAGAATACACCCAATTTCTAATAATCTCAAGAAAATAGCCAAGAAGTAAAAGAAGCCACTATTTCCAAAATGGCTGGAGCCCCCTAATAAGGGAGATGCTTACAAATGAGAGAGATTGGGGTGGGGGACAGAAAGAAGGAAGAGGAGGAAAGGGAGAGAGGAGGAGGGGAAAGCGGGAGGAAGGGAAAAGGGGAGAGGAGGGGAGAGGCAGAGAGAAGCAAGCAAGCAAGCAGTTTAAATCAAATGAGGAAAATCTAGCAGTATTACCTGGCAGGGAACTGTAGTTTCTTACAAGAGGTACATGTGGCTTTATTCTTTTTAAACTTGCTTTTATTCTAGAGCAATACATATTCTAGTAAGGAGAAAAAGAAACAACATTAATCCTATGTTAGTATGACTTACTATAGTAATTTTACCATTATAACTATGCTTTGTCAGGGGACAAAATACTGTGTCCTTAAAGCAGTCCCAATTTATTAACTCCAATTCTTTTTAAAAGTGACAACCCAAATTATACCACAGGAAAGAAAAAGAATAAAATTAATACTGGTTTTCTATTTTGAGCTGACCTTAGATGCTGGTTCTCCTAGCCCTGCAGCATTAGCATCACAGGGAACTTGCTAGAAAGACAAGCTCTCAGGACCCACTCCAAACAGGAGGATCAGAAACTCGGGGAATGGAGTAGAGCAAGTGTTTTGACAAACTCTCCAGGTGACTCTGATAGCTACAGTTTGGGAACCAAGATTCTGAAGTTCCCAGAGACTCTCAAAGGTTAAAAGTCTCACCCTGGCTACTCCTTGGTTCTCCTCTACAGCTAGTGGGGGTGATGAACTCTAAAACCATCAGCTATTTCCAGGATTTTTAATAGTGGCTACACATTAGAAAAACCTCAAAGGTTTTTAAAAAATATTTGGGGTGAGGAGAGAAAAAACTGGCATTTTAAAAAGCTGGCTATGTATCTTCTAATGTTCCCACATAGAAGATGAATATTCTTCACCCCAATTTATCCCTAGATCACTAGATACACATTTAATGGCTGACAATATATTTGGAATTGTTACAGTTAGTGTATGTAATGATTTGGGATTGCCACAATTGCCTTTTATAGTATCTTGGAATGCATGCCTGTACCTTCTATATTATTTCTACTTTAGTTACCAAGTTTCTAGCAATAAAACACTAATATCCTAAGAAAATACGTTAAGAGTAAAGAAGATACTCAAAGCTATTAAAATTTCCACCAAGGTAAGACAGGGTGTATAGTCTGAAAGCAGCAGCAATGAGAACACTGAAGAAAAACTAACTCCTTGGGCCACTAATGACCTCAAAATTGAATACAGAAATAGTTATTCTTCAAAATGCTGCACAGGTGATTTTAAAGTGGCAAAATGAATTTAGAAACTAATGATAAGGCATGCTTCTTCTTGGTTACAGGTTCTCCCTTACCTGTCAAGAACTGCTGAAGATAAAGACTAATATATATATACACTATATGTTTAACTGAAGTTATTGAAGTGCATTTAATTTTACAAAAAAAATCCAACTTACATTAACATTCAAGCTGGATATTTTCTTATGATTCACTGCAAATATCCTCAAGTTAGACAACATCTTGGCCCTCTGTTATTCTCTGGAAAAGAAAAATACAAAATTATAAAACTAAGCTTACATATTAAATGTCAGTAACACATGTAAGGCATATGTAATATATATAGTAAAAATGTATTACTTTTAAAAAGTAGAAACAATATTTTTAGCTATCAAAAGCAATGCATTGTTCAGAAAATAGAAATTCTGACTAAACATGAGGAATATGATTCCAAGCTTAAAATGTCCCGTTTTTTCAACATGCTTTAATTCTTCAAGAAAGATATGAAGCTATTAAAGAAAGAGATTTTTTGAAATTATAAAATTACATCATACGAACCAAAATTTTTATGTGAGTGTACAGAATTAAGTATAGAAAGGTAAGCAAACATCTACATGTGGGTAATTTCTCATTGGTAATATAAATTTTTAGTTTATCTGTATATCCTGATTTTTCTACCATAAATATGTAAAAGTAAAACCATATAGAAAATTTACAAAAGCGGTGCTCTCCCTCTTGAGAGCACGCCCATGACTTTCCTGTCCCCCGCTTCTTCCCACAAGGCACATTATCTGTGCCCTTCTCTCTCCTAAGCTCCAAGGGTCCTTCTGTTGCCTCTAAAACTTGTTTCCTGAGCCTACGCAGTCCAGCTGGCTCACTTCTACTTCCTTTGTAACTTTCTAAATAAAATTTCTTTATAATTTGATATAAAATACACACACACATACACAAAAGCAAGTCCTCTTCTTCTATGATCATAGAAACTAAGCAACTTTAGTTTTAAAACATTTACTAAATATTCACTCTGTTTCAAGTACACTATCAAAGCTATGTGAAATGCATGGAAGCATCTGACTGGATGGGGAGAAAAGTAAACAGATATGGTTACACCACTGTGCCCAATATTATATAAGAAGCCATGTCAAAACTCATGATTATTCCTTTCAAGTTTGCTTCTTTTCTGTGTCTTAAGACACAAACATTCACTATACATATTCAGGAAGTCACCAAATCCTTTTGATTTTATTTTCTAAATATATCTTGAATCCACTCCCTCTTCTTCTTTTCTAAATGCCTAAGTTCAGGATGTTTGCAAAATCATGCATGTTAGATCTGTTCTAAAAGAGAACAATGGATTCTCACATAACAGAACAATAAAAGTTCACTAATGTGGTTTGATTCCACACTGCAACTAACCTTTAAGAAACTACCACTGTCATAGCCTGGTACAGCATCTAAGATGTTCTACAATTTTCTGAAAAGATTATTAAAATAAACCTTCCTTTTCCAACCTCATATCCATGTATATATGAGGCTGAATTTTCTTACACTTCAACCAAAAATTTAAAAAGATATATAGTAACATATTCAATACAGAAGCAGGTATGAGATCCCAGCTGTTTTCTACTAAGCCAGACATTAAAGAGACTTACTGTACAAAACTGTAATGCAATGTAAAACATTCCTCAAACTATTTTAGAAAAGAGGCAGTTTTCATAAAACTATATTACTTACATTAACAAAATGGATTATTTTTTAATGAATGACTAAAATATTTTAAAGTTTTAAGTTCTAGTACCTGAATATCAATTATAACCTACACAACCAAACCTCTCTGAAGATCTGAATCTTTTTTAAGAGCGTGAAGGGTTCCTGTGGACCAACAATTCTGAAACACTTACTCCAACACCATGTTTCCCAAAGAGAACGCCCATGATTATTTTAGGTTATAGACCAAAAAAAAAAAAAAAATAGTTGACAATAAATATTAGAAAAAAATAGCCAACAAAACCTGTGATTTTATTGATAGTGTTGTTTCGGATCAAGTTAATTTAAATAAAAGTGTGAATTAATTTCTGGAAAATAGTAAGTAAATAACAGCACAGATGACAATCAGCTATGACCAGTCTTACAAGGTAGTACATACTCGAATCCCTAACGTAGGAACTACTGCTTTAATCCATTCTTTACATATATCCTTCAAATAAACATGTCACTTCCCTACTTAAGATTTTTAACATGACAAATCTGTCCCCAACTACCTTCACAGCTTTGTACTCTCCTATTCCCTACTCTATACGGGGGGAGCTCTAGCCAAAATTCCCCAGAAACACTATGTTCTGACACCATTACACCTTTCCAGGTTGCCACTGCCTGAAAGCATCCTAGAATCCCCTGATCCCCAGCTTGGAAGCCTTTCCTAAATTCCTAGAAAGTTTTAATACACCTCTCTAGTGTGTTTTCATAACACTTGGATTTACAGTTACTCATGACAAACATCATACTTACAAGTAACTTCCACTACTGTGAGCTCCGCAAAAGGAGGGATCTCTTACCAGCAGTGCCTACCTAGCACAATGCCTCAAACTTTTTTGCCCGATAGTCATTTATGACTCTCCAGTGATTTTCTTCTTCCCTATATGTCAACGAACTTCAAGGAAAATGGTTTCCTACCGGTCCTGTCAACTGAGTTTCTATAACGCTGAGACTTCCTTAGGCCTTGGAGAATACTTACGTGCTCACTAGAAGTTGTTTAACAAACCCGATGGTATAAGAAGGGCTGTTACATCCTTGAAGGTCAGCGGTGCCCAAGGCAGGGCAGGGTCTTAAGCACGCGGGACTCGCACCGCGCGGTCCGGTACCCACCTGGCACTCAATCGCATCCCAGAGGCCGGCTTTTTCCCTACTGGCCGTGGAGAGCGATAGGTCTAGGACGCGCCAAAGTCTGCAGAGGTTTCAAGTTGCAGCGTCCGCCTTCCTCAGGGAACGTCCTGTTACCTCCAAAATCGAACCTATAACCTCTCACTTCTAACCTCTCTAGGCAGACTCACGCCACACGGCAAGGCACAACTTCCGGCGGTACAGCACTCAAATACCTCCTGCCAGCAACTTCCGCCCTGCACGCTAGGAGCGGAGAACGGATATTCGGAACGGATACATAGCGCTTTTGCTGGAGTCGGTTGTTTTAGAAGTGACCCTTTCCTGTCGCGAGTTGCTTGGAGTTGGTTCGTGGGTCTCTGAGACCTGGAAGTTGAAAGCGTTTTCGCGCGCGGGGGACTGCGCCCGGCCGCCCGGCGGCCGTAATCATGGTAAGGAGGTTGCCTCCGGCCTTCGTTAAGTAGGGCGTCTGTGTTGTTGTGGCCTAGGGTCCCCAAGAGCTGGGGCTGAGGCGTGGTAGGCGGAAGTGGGGGGGGTACTGCTCAAGGGAATGAGGGTAGACTTCGAAAGATTGGCTCCTTGGAATGAAAAAGAACTCACATTGGGGACACAGAATGGGGTATTTGCCAGAGCGCAAGCTTTAGGACGAGACAGATTTCACTCAGTTAAATTCCTGGTTTCGCCACGTGTTGCGTGGCTTGCGTGGCCACTGGTGCCAGGGCCTACGGTAACCGCTCTCGTAGGCAGTAATCCTGCTGCCACGTCATTTTTTTGCTGAGGTACCTTGTGGATTGTTATTTAGTATTGTTCTCCGTGATGGAGTTGGCTTTGTATCATTTTATTTTTGCAGTCTTAAAATACAAATGGACTGGGGCTGCACGTTTAAAGTAAAACAAAATTGACATATTAAATTAAAAAGGCACTTTAAAAGCAAAAGGGATCTCATACTGATGATGAAATGCAAAATAGTACAGCCACTTTGGAAAACAGCTGGCATATGTCTAAATAAATGAACACATACGTACACGTTTATTTGCCGAAAACCGGGGGTGAGGGGGTGTCCACAAATATCCATCGTGGGTCCATGGATATACAAATGGTGGTATATCCATACTGTGGAATACTACGTGACAGTAAAAAAAAAATGGAATGAAGTGCCAGTACATGCACCAACATGGGGAATCTCAGAAGCTTTATGCTAAGTGAAAGAAGCTAAATGCAAAAGGCTACATACTGTAGATGCCATTTACATTTCATTCTGGGGAAGGCAAAACTAGAGCAAAAGAAATTAGATTGGAGGTGGCAAAAAAGGATTGACCTCAAAGTGACACAAGGCAACTTCCTGGGGGCATGGAAATACTCTCTTATCTTGGTTTTGGTGGTTAGAGTTGTATAGTGTCAAAACCTTCACTGTATGAGGTCCTGGATCAGATCATTCCTTTTGTGGTTCAGTGAATTTTGGATAGTTCCCTTTAAGTAACTTTGAGATTCTTAGATGCAGATCCTGATGCCTCACATCATCCAGGATCAAAATTTATTTAACATACATCATGTAAATAGGCTTAATACTGCAGGAGTTATTTAAAGGGGAGAACACTTGGGTGATATAGGGTACTCTACCCTTCACATGTTGCTTAAAAGAAATTAACGTTTCTTGCACCTTTATAGCCACAAAACGAGTATATTGAGTTACACCGGAAGCGCTATGGATATCGTTTGGATTACCATGAGAAAAAGAGAAAGAAGGAAGGCCGAGAGGCTCACGAAC
Source organism: Furipterus horrens (assembly GCF_987537825.1). NCBI lineage: Eukaryota > Metazoa > Chordata > Mammalia > Chiroptera > Furipteridae > Furipterus > Furipterus horrens. Next base: position 46,829,880 of record NW_028327175.1, read on the forward strand.
GTTCAAAGAAGGCAAAAAAGATGATTGGTCTGAAGGCTAAGCTCTACCATAAACAGCGCCATGCTGAGAAAATACAAATGAAAAAGACGTAAGTGATCATTTATTTCTTGTAGCAAGTTAAGATCTTTTTAGTGACAGTTATTAAAAATGATTATCTTTATCCTTCTTGTTAGTATCAAGATGCATGAAAAGAGAAACACCAAACAAAAGAATGATGAAAAGACTCCAGAAGGAGCAGTACCTGCGTACCTACTGGACAGAGAGGGACAGTCCCGAGCTAAAGTACTTTCCAATATGATTAAACAGAAACGAAAAGAGAAAGCGGTAAGCAATAAACAGTGTTTATTTCTTTTTGTTGTTCAGGAGAATTACTTATATTCAAATTTGATGTTCTTAGTTTATTTCTCTAATTTAATTGAAAACATAAAGTCCAGCTATGGTAGTCACACTAAGATGTTGAAGTTCTAGTAAAATTGCTTTTCCATCACCCAGTACATTTTAAACAGGTTTTTTTTTTTTTTTTTAACTTATTAGAAAGCCACTTTAGATTTTTTAAAAATACAATTAAAAAGTGAGTAAACAATGAACCTCAAATTTAATATTTTAACAGCTTCCTGTACAACTGCTTTTTGTTTGTGCTGCCCTGTAGTGTGTCAAAATTGGTCAGAAAGTTGGATAGTGGAAACATCCTGGAGTGACTGAACTGAAAAATTCAGTTTTTAAAAAAATATTTCTGGATTGCACCAAAACAAAAAAGGACATAGATACTGTTTTTTTAAGCAACTGTGGATAGACTGCTACAGAAATTCAGGTAGCAGCAAAATATGTGTTAATTATAAAGAACTTACAGTCTCCAAATTCAAATTTTAAAATGTTACTGCTTGTTTTTGGTGTGTAGTTACCAAAATTAGAATGGTAGAACTTGAGCAGCAAAAGAAACTTGAAGAGATTATCTAGTTAACCCCTCCTCGGTTTAGATGAAGAGACTGGAGTCCAGGAGGCTGAATCGTTATGCATGGTCATGTATCTATGAAATAAATAGTAGAGTAACCTCTAGAATCTAAGTGTTAGTAGTAAATCCAGAATTCTTTCTACTGGCTACATTGCTTCAGTTTTTTCGTTCAGTCTGCGTTCTAGGGAAGTAGAAAATACTTGGTGATGGTTTTGTCTTACTAGTGATCTCAAAATCCACTTGAGGTAGAAATACAGATATGAGGTGGAGACAGTCTTAGACAGTCTTCTAGTTTTAGTTTTAACTACTTAGTACTGAGCATATTTACTGTCTCGAGAAGTTACTGCCTTATTACAGGTGTAGGATTTTTTCATCCATAACAAGGTGTTGAGGTTTTTAGCTTAAGCAAACCATTTCATTTTGATATGTAAATTAGTTCCAGTTATTTGGGGGTTTGTGAGGAGACTGAGCAGACCTCTAGAAAACAACTGACGCCAAAATCTTAAGAAAAAAAGCGAATACTTTGTATAACTAAAATATATTTAACTTTTTATTGTCTTTTTTTTGTTTTTGGTTTTTTAAAATATATTTTATTGATTATGCTATTACAGTTGTCCCAGTTTTTCCCTTCTTACCCCACTCCACCCAGTACGTTTGGCAAAAGCTCTCCATACTATTGTTTTTTTTTAAATTTCCTCTTGCTGTTCTGGTTGAATGCTTATTTCTTCCTTATGTTCCAACTTGTTGATTTGAATCCTGGCTTCATCCCCTCCATTGTTGGTTCCCTGCTGATTTTTCTTTATTTCACTTAGTGTAACCGTCATTTCTTCCCGGTGTTTTTATGTTGTTGCCATACTGAGTGAATTCTTTGAGCATCCTGATCATCACTGTTTTGAACTCTCAATCTGATAGGTTGGCTATCTCCATTTCATCTAGTTCTTTTTCTGGGGTTTTGCTCTTCCATTTGGGCATTTCTTTGACTTCTTAATTTGGCAGCCTTCCTGTGTTTGTTTCTGTGTATTAGGTAGAGCTGCTTTGACTTCCTATCTTAGCATGGCCTATTGTAGAAAAGTCACCTATAAATTATCATGGGGGGTGGGGGGAGCTTTAGGTAATTGGCAGGATAGGACCACCCACTTCACCACTTTGTGGGGAGGGCTGAGAGAGGGAACAATGCTGCTGCCTGGCTTCTGGACGTTTGCCTGGCACTCACCCTGTTTCTAGTCACTTCACTTCATTATGTGACTGGTGCCCTTCCAGCTGCTGCCTGGTGCAGAATTCCAGAGGGGCTGGGTCTGTGTATGTTTAAGTTTGTGCAGGCCCTGTAAGCAATTTACTCTGCCACCCCAACCCCCACTGGTTTTTACAGCTGGAAATCATGAGGATTTATCTTCCTGGCACTGGAACCCTGGGCTGAGGGGTCTGGCCTGGGGCTGGGACCACTCGCTCCCAAGGTAGCCCTCCTGATTTTTATCCGCTGCCCATTCTGCTGCCACTGCCTTTCTATGCCACACCACGGCTCTGACCCTCTTACCCATCTGTATGCACGTGGCTTCTTTAAATCCATACAGCTCGATTTTCTGACAGTTCTGGGCATTGTTTTGAGGTCTAGTTGTAATTCTTCCTGTGGTTGTGCTGGAGGTGAAGCATGTTTACCTTTGCTCCCATCTTGACCGTAAGTCCTCATTGTCTTTTACTAACAATATAAATTTTAACTGGTCTATTTTTAGGGAAAATGGGAAGTCCCTCTACCCAAAGTTCGTGCCCAGGGAGAAACAGAGGTATTAAAAGTTATTCGAACTGGAAAGAGAAAGAAAAAAGCATGGAAGAGAATGGTTACTAAAGTCTGCTTTGTTGGAGATGGCTTTACTAGAAAACCACCTAAATATGAAAGATTCATTAGGCCAATGGTAAGTCCCTTGCAAGAGCGCAGTGGTTCAAATACTAGTTCCTTTGTTAAACTGCATAAGTACGTGCAATTTCCTGAAATTCCTAAATTAATACAAAAAACAAGTTGAAAGCTGTTTTAAGGCCAGTTTTGGTATTTTGAGTTAATGAGAGGTATTGCCTAGGATTTTTACCTGCTGTCAAAAATCTTGTCTAAAGCTTCAATAAGAACTTGAGATGAAAAAGAATTTTCATGTAAAAATAAATAAAGATCCATTTACTATCTCCCCCCAAAAATTTTAATTATATTGTCACTGAATCTTGACTTTTAAAAACGACATATTAGAATCTCTATTTTCCAAATGAAGTCATTTTACTCATTCAGTAAGTGTTCTACTATATGCCTGACACTTATCTGAGAATAATTAAAAAACCTGAACAGGACTTTCTTCGAGTCAGTGTTGGTTTAGGAAGGAAAGTAGTAATGCTTTTGAAAACATTCAGTATGCCATCATTGCAAAAAGAGAATTTAATATAAAAGTGAGACTTTCTTTTTATACCAGTAATGGTTAAAAGCATTTGCCCCACCCCCAAATATAATTGAAGATAATTTTTGAAAATCCTTTAAACAGACTGAATTATTCTCCCAACGGGATATCCAGCGTACTTAGAGAAACAAAGAATCAGAGAGGAAAGTTGGCACTGTTACTCAAGCTCTCGACCTAAATAATTGGATTATAAAATGTCAAACAGCCTTTTTCTGTAAATCAAGTTCTAGTGGAACACAGCCATGCCTGTTCATTTACATATTGTCCATGGCAATTCTTTTTCTGCACTGTTTTTCAAGGGACCATATGGCCTGCAAAGCCTAAAAATGTTGAGTGTCTGTGGTCATTTAAGAAAACAGCCACCTATATCACTAGACTACACCATGGACTCCCCTTGTTTTGATTTCATATTCACAGTCATTTACAGTTTAGTAACCTTATCAGTTCTACAGGGAGAAGATATACCAGTCAGGCTGTTCTGGGCTTTCAGTAGCTTGGCATATATATGTATCTCACTGTGAATTAATCAGATGGCATTCGGAATGGTATAATTTTCATACCAGCCTGACATAAGAAAATTATACCATTCTGAATGCCATCTGATAGTATCATTTGCTCCCTACCTCTGTATAGGTAATTATCATATTTAAGAGACTGCAGTGTTGCGGCTTTTTAACGTGCTACACTCCGAAGACTGAATCTAGGTGACTGGGTGACTGTGGTGTCTTCTAACAGAGACTCCTCTGGAATCTTCCAGTCCTTGACCAGTGTTACCAACAGTGTAAAGAAAGCTGACCACCAGCCTGCTTTTTTATCATGGAAGTTAGATGAGGTTTATAGACTTGGAATCATAATGTTTATAAAGTCTGATTCTAGCCACATACTATATAACCTGGGAACAAGTCTTAACCTGCTAATCCTAGTTTTGTTATTACTATTATTTTTTAATAAGGGAAATTGTGTTTTTCCTATAACTCAAATTTTTAGTATTTTTATGTGATGCCTTAAGATTTCACATTCAATCCATTTTTGTTGTTGTTGAGACTAAATGAAAAAAAGCAAAAAAGAATCATTACTCAATAGTTAACAATTTGGGCTCTAACATTCTTGTGTTTAACTTACTAGGGCTTACGTTTCAAGAAGGCCCACGTAACACATCCTGAACTGAAAGCCACCTTTTGCCTGCCAATACTTGGTGTAAAGAAGAATCCTTCATCCCCACTCTATACAACTTTGGGTGTTATTACCAAAGGTACTGTCATCGAGGTGAATGTAAGCGAGTTGGGCCTTGTGACCCAAGGAGGCAAGGTTATTTGGGGTAAGTAAATTTTTTAGTGTGGGGATGTTGCTTTTCTAATCCTGAAAGTAGACATTTTCAAGTTGACATAAAGTACACAGCAAGTTTTAATGCACAAGAGCTAGATAAGCTAAAATTGGATGTAAATCAGATTTAAACCTTAAAAAGAATACTTTTTTTAGAAAGTTTTGAATATAATTGTTATTAACTTACCTTATTAGTTTTAGTTATGCAGTATACTACATTGCTAGATTTTGATGCTGTTTATTTAAAACGGCATTAGTTACAAGGGAAGCAAAGGCAAAGGTTTAACTAAAAAATACTGGAAGAAGATACAATAAATTAACCATGAGTGGGGGAGGATAGCATATATCAAACAGCCACATTATTTCAGCAATAATTAAAAACTGAAGTGTATCATGTAGCAATTATAAATATTTTTTCCTCATTTTATTTTTCTGCTTTTAGTGCCCAGATATTTCCAAACTTGAATATTCTTTGAAAGAAAAGAAAGTTTTATAACTCTTAAAAGCAGTAAATTAGAAATATTGGGGGCAAAAGTTATATTCTCTACAATTTTTATTAGCTGACATCCTCTTTTTCTCCATCTTGTTTCCTTAGGAAAATACGCCCAGGTTACCAATAATCCTGAAAATGATGGATGTATAAATGCAGTCTTACTGGTTTGATAGCAGTTTCATACAAGTAACTTGAGTATGACGTTTCTTCATAGTACAATATTACAAGGGCTTACATGTCCGCAGCCATCAAGAAAATTATTTACTTTATTGTAAAGAACATTAAAATGGCCCAGTTTTACAAATTGGTATTTATTTTGGGGGTTGTCATTTAGATGTTCATGAAATTGAATGATTAAAAAAAGCAGTTTAAGCAATATCCTACTATATCAGCATCTGTCATTTTGGAAAAGCCAGTATCATTGAAAATACCTTTTATCCTAAGAGTTAGTGCACACTTAATATGGGGCCTAGGCTGTAAAATTTTGTCATATATAACACCTCACACTTCATTATTCATCATTAATCCTAAGAAATGTAGCATTAATACTTGGTAATGTTACTTAAGTTTATAAACTACCGTATTCACATTAAAGGTATATGAGAAAAGGACACTACACTAAATTGAATTCAGAAGAACTTATTTAGATCTATCTTTTCACCTGTAATTCTTAATTTCTTAAGACATTAAATCAGTAGTTGGTATTTTAAACATTTTTTTCCTCATCACTTATAGTAATTCCTAGTTGGAACTGTTTTCTACTTGAAACATGAAAAAAAAACCAATGTTTATACATTTAGCCTTTTCTATATTCTGAACTTAGGGTAGTATATTTTTAGAACTGGAAAAATTTAAATAATTTCAGGAAAAAAGGATTTCAAAAAGAAAAAGATTGCACTGATGTCCTTAAAGGGAAATATATTTGTAGTCACATATAATATAAAAGAGATAATGTTGGTGTCGCAACTAGGTCAAAGCACTTCTGTGATAATGAATTATATGTTTGTGGCTTTGAGATTTAGATCTTTATATTAATCTATAGTCATTGTTTTAAATTTGGTTTATTTCTTAAAGTCTGTCTTAAAGGTAGAACAATATGATTAATTGTGCCTTTAACAAAATCATTTGTCTATAAACAAATTCAGTATCTAAACACACTTTCATCAATGAAATCAGGGAAAAGAAAAGGGCAAGAATTTCAAACACAGACCAGGAAACAATCACAAAATATAGGTTTAATTACTACTTTTAAACTTAAAAAAAGAAAAAACTGTCAAGGAAACAAACATGAGCATTTCGGTTAGACTTGCTATTCTGAATAATTAGTATCTTTTCTAAGATCTATAAACAGAAGTTTTAGAACACAGACACTTAGGGAGAAAAGCTAGGCTAGTTCCTTGGGAATGACTATCCCTATAATAATACAATTACCTCAGGGTAACAGAAGCTGAACTTTTCTCACAATTAGATTTTAACAAATGATTCTGCCACTAATAGAAATGGGGAATGTATAAATGACTTAGGTTTTGGAAGGTGAAAGCAAAACATCAACTAAAGGTAAGCACTTGATAATACAGAACTGAGGTCTGCTTATTTTTTAGAACGAAAAATAAGCAAATGAACTATATTGTACAAAGAAAGTTTGATAGTAAATATGCAAACAGAGTGTAACTAATCACACCCATGAAATACTGGATAACACCTAAAACACAACACCAATGTTAGTGGACATACAAGGCAGAAATGTATTTGTAAAATACTGTTACACAGATGAGTAATGTTAGTATAAATTCTTTATTTACACATTAAGAATCTGTTTCAGTTTGCTGGTGTGACCAAATTTTAGAAGGTAATCCTTAAGGGTAAAGCAGATCACAGTAGATATCAGACACTAGGTAATGTTCAATTTGATGCAATCATGAACCTCCAAGATATTTTTCTAAAATTACTGAAACCATTTTAGGTAGTGGAGTGTTCTAGTCATCAAAAAGGGAACCATTAATCACTAGTAGTTATCTTTCCTTTGAAATTCTCTGTACTTAATGGAAACACCATGATACAAGACACAATTTAAGCAGATGACTGATATTCTGTCATGCTATTTGATTTTATAAAAAAATCATAATAGACCCTCTCACCTAGAAAAGTTGTAGAGGAGCTTTATAATAAATTCTTAAATATACGTGTTTTTGTGATGTCTAGCAATTGAATAAACTTTAGAACTAAAATTTTGATAACTCCTTTATATTACACAAGGAAGTATATACGTATTTACACAAACTGAAGTGAACTCCTTTCTCCACAAATAAGACTTCTGAACAGAAAACTGCTCACAAAGGACTACAGACACTCAACAACTGGACTAGCTGGCTGAAGTCAGTTTTCTGTCCTCTTTAATTCTGGAAGTTTCTAATGCCTTGTAAAACTAAGTACCTTATTAAATCTTATTTAGTTTCATTGTTGATACATTTTGATATAAATTCTATACTCACTGAGTATAGAACTCATTTACTGAAAATGAACATGTTCCTGAATGGGAAAGTCAGGTTTTTCAAGGTGACCCAACTTTTTCTCCTCCAGCTTCTATGAATGCCAGAATAACATTCTCTGTTAGAGATAACATGTAACAAGGTTTCTTGAGTGCTGAAAAAGTTTTAAAATTGCTCCAAATGCACTTTTTTAAAGAATTAACCAAACAAGTTTTAACAAGCGTTAAGCTTATACTATTAGTTCCTAGTGATCATGTATGAATAACTAGACATTTTTTGTAAACTCACCAACTATATATTCATACATCAAGAATTGTCAGTGAGCCCTACTTAAATTACACGTTTTTAAAGAAAACAATGAATAATCCAAGTAAAAAAGTAAAATATCTAAGTGTTAGATTTTTATCTGTTATAAAAATGGAAAGGTTAAGAATTAAAGAACTTTCTAAATTTTAATCTTCAATTCCCTATTTGTGGTTTTAACAGAAATTCACAAAGTATATAAGACAAGATAAACATTTGTTAGCTGACTGGTATTACTCATACTTTTTCTTTCACTTACTTATTTAGCATTTTTTGAGAAAACAAATAGCCAAAGTGCTGTAATTTCCATTTAGCATGAAATCTGGCTTACCTTAACCAAGAATTAAAGAAAATTTGGGGATACAAGTACTCAAAATTGCAAAATGAATAGGAGGGTTTGCTATTTTGCCTGCTTGAAGATTTTAACAGGAATTTCTAAAACACCAACATCTCAAAATAAAACTTAGTAACATCACCTGACTGTGGACTAAAAAGCCTTTTAATATCAATCCTTAGCACCTCAAATAACAACAAAAAGTCCTAACATTTTTTTCATTAACGACCAAGCTTGTTCTAAAAACGATCTAAATGGTCTCAAAGCATTCTTCAACTTAAGTACACATCTGAGTACACCTAATACTTCAAAGAGTAGTATTGTTTTGAGATTCTCTTTGGATTCTAAGAACAACCATTTTGTTCATTTCTAAATAAATTACAAAAATTAACAGCTGAGGGATCTTTTTATAGCCTTTTCCTAGGCAAAGGCCTTTGCTACAGTAACACAAGTGAGCAGGCCGGCTTGTAGCCAGTCCTCAGAACAGCAAGAGAAAGCAAGACCAAAAGGACAACTAATGCCTCCAATGTTATTCAGCTCTGGTAGCTACAGGTCCTAGGGCAGCTTCTCTCCTGCCACGAAGGTCTGAGTATGGGGTGCAGTTTCGTACCTACCCGGAAATGGATGCCAAGGGCATAAGCTGAGAGGCAGGCAGTAAGGTCTTTTGACAGGAATCACTCCGTGTGTTAGGAAAATGGATGAAAGCTGAGGGGAATATAAGATTCTAGAATAAAGGCATTGGCAGGATTAAAGAGGTGTTAGGAAGGGTTCTCATACTTCTGAAGTATTCATGTTAAATAGGTGAGGATAAAAGTATAGGCCCCAACTTCAAAAAGTTTTTAAAATAATTATATTAGTACCTACATGCCAGAGTTAAATCCCTAGCAATCCTGTTAATATTAGATGTTGTGAAGAGTGAGTTGGGAAGTTTGTACCTATTCTGATATTGAGGTCAAAGGAAGAAACTGCATCTATGCAACAATGAATTCAGAGGCCACAATACCACCCTCATAAACCTTTGACCATAAATTTCTGTATTTGTGCTCTGATTTAGCTGAAAGTATATTTATTCTAATTTACTGACATTTTTGTTTAGGCATGCCTACATTGTAAAAAATGGTGATTAGTTTTGATATTTAAGCTAAAACTTCTAGAACCCTCACCAAGTTTACTATTTAAAACCCTTAGTGTAAAAGATTTCTGTGATCCTCACACAAGTAATGGAAAGCCTACTACTTTCAGGTTTTTAATTTACATTTCCTGAAATATTAATGATCAGCTATGCCCAACTACTAAAGAAAATATAGTATGATCTGATTTCCCAAAATTGAAACATGATTAATAAAAATAAAAAACTGTCATTACACAAAATAGCCTGAAAAATTAAAAACAATGGTGAATCTCAGGTCCTAAGGGGGAGAGAAAAACTGCATCATAAATAAGCTCAAATTGAAATTTTGGAATTTTTGTCCTGTGCCCCGTGCTACTTATTACCATACTTTAAAAACAACTACGTTACAAAGGAGAGGATTTATCATTTATGTTTCTTCATTCAGGCAAGCTTGGCCTTCTTCTTACCAGGTCCTTTATGCCCTTTGGCCTTTCTTCTTAAATTCCGCCTGTCTACAACAGGCACTTCCACTTCTATTTCCTCTGAGCTGCTATCCACAGTTTTTTCTGCTGATTGTGTAAACTGATCCAGTTGCTCAGAAGATGCTTCAGACTGCTCCTCTGACTGGTTTTTCTGTCCTGCATTCTGTGAAAATGGCACATCTTCAAGTTCAACCTCTATCAAAGAACTCTGAGGAAGAGCTGTAGATGTTTCCTGGGGTTCAGGTAGCCCCTCCTCACCCTGGTCTTCCAATGAGGAAGTAGTGTTGGGTGATAAATTTTCAGAGATCGATTCTTCAGAAAATTCAGCTATCACCGAGTTTGGAAAACCACTGTCAGATCGCTCTTCATTTGGGATAGTAGCAACACTGTCTGAACTCCCAAAGTGTGCCTTCTTTCTTGGAACTAGTGGCAGCTTCTCTTCTGTGTGCCCCTTTTCATCAGATGGGCCTTCGTCTAGCAACATTTCTGAGTCAGTTATATGTGAGGTCTAAAAATAAAAAACCTGGTGAACAAACTTTTGCAATATAGTTCTTATCTAAATTATTCTTAGAAACTAATATGTAATGACAATGAACTGCCTTTTAATCATTACTCATAATTTAGTCATGTATATATTCTGAATACAACCCAATTTCTTCAACATTGTCTTTTTGATAATTTGGCTACATAAAGTTCTTGTTTTAAAGATATAGTAAAAGGAACAATTTTACCTCAGAAAGTACTTTAGATATTTTGATCTTCATATCAAGATTCTTCAAAGTCAAGATTCAACTCAAAGGTTTTTACATTCTTCTTGTTACTGGAGCCAAAACCAAGAGTCCCCTGGGACTTAGACACTGCCACCCCACTAAGTGTGACTGGTTTTGTTAGATGACAAGTAAGAGCAATGGAAATTTTATTTATTTATGTAAGATGCTAATAAAATAATGCTATACATTTTTAGCCTTAAATTGAAATACTCAAAATAAAAATTAAATTTCTTTTAAAATACTCCATCAAGTTTTTCCCACTAATCTTATCTGTCTCCCTAATTAAAACATTAAAATTACTGTAAGCAATAGGTATTCAAATAGTTGGTAAATACTTTTTATCCATTTTTCTAAGCTTTTCCCTCTACAAAGTAAAACTCATTTTGTTACCATAAATCAGGTAAAAATGAATAAGGTTACAAAGATCTGAATTTATGGGATACTACTGATTGCATCTTTGTAAAATACCAATCTAGTATAAAATTTAATTTTCCTAAAGGACTGTACTTTTTAAGATGGAGGAAAATATACATACTCTACTGTCCCTGCCATGTCACCAACACTGGAATATATTAATTATAAAAAGTTATTTCCCTCTTACCTTATCCTGTGCAATAGCCTCAGAGGGTTTTGAAGATTCTACCACCAGTGGAACAAGATTTGTAGGGTCTTCGCTGGAATTAAAAGACTGCAATTTTAATTCTTCATCTAAAACTTCGCTAGTGGAGTCTTCCTCTTCAGTTATAAGAGAGGTTTTAAGACTATCATCCATTATCTCACCATTCATAGGCTCTAATTCAGATTCCTACATGATTGGGGAGGAAAAATAAGTCAGGACACAATTATGGACTAACATATTTGTTGTGCAAGGTGGATCCATTCTCAGTACCTATCTGTCATACACCAGGACTCAAGATAAATTCAACCCTATTACAGGGCAGGGGTTAAAGAACAGCCTTATTAGGCGAAAGGGGAAACTAGAGGAACCTTTTCAGTAATAAGGCACCAGAGAGAGTCTAGATGTGGTACCACCTCTTTAGAGAACACCAGCTGTCCAGCACTTGGTACCTCTGGGGTGTGTGGGAAGTTACAGTTTACCCTGCCAGAGGGAAGACACACTAGCAATCTTGTGTGAAGCTGAGTCTGCCTACAGCTTCTTGCAGGGAGACAAGAGTCCCCAATCTCAGTTCATTGTCTAGTCAACCCGGGTCATTTCTGAATAAGCCTGCTCCTTAAAACATAAAAAAGTAATCTGGTAACACAAGCCCCAATTTCTGAAAATCTTCCAATGTTTATCAATTTACAACACTTTTATTTAATGCTAATATTTCTAGTCCTAGTGATAGTCTAATAATTAGAGGTCATTTTATTACCATTTTAAAAATAAGAAAACTGATGCACTCAAGTGTACAGAAATAGAGTTGTCTGGATTATTTAGAACCCCTAAAATCATAAATAATCTATTGCATAGGGAAATTGAAATCAGGAACTTAGAAAAATTAATCTGGCCAAATAGTATTAAGAATAGTTTGCACACAGAAGATAATTATAATAAAACTCATAAACAGGACCAACTGGGGTAGGAGAAATGTTAGGAAGGAAGGAAAAAAGTAAATGAGAAAGAGCAGAAGCTTAAAAAAATATTAATTTTGGTAACTAAAAGTGAGAAGCAACAGAAGAGAAAAACTCAGTCCAGCCAGTTTTAGTTTTGCGAACATAATGAAAGATAAGAAACAAGAAAAAAGGCTCAATACAGCAGTGATAAGAATACAGATTATATTGAATTTAAAAGACATCACTCTGAACATAAATATTGAGAAGGCAAGTAGCATTATGAGACTATACTCTGCATAAATATTGAAAGTCCAGAGTTACTGGTCATCTCCTTATTGAGCCATTAGATTGGATGCATTATCAAAAGAGAGAGCATGAAAACAAAAAGAGCAGAAAGTCAAGAACTGAGTCTTTTAGAATGTCCCAAAATAAAGGGGAAAAAAGTAGAAAGCAGAACAGTCAAAATATAACTAAAACCTGAACAAAACTGCAGATAGGAGAACCAAGAAACCAAAATGCAGTAGTGTTATAAAGCCAGGGGACTAAAGACTTGAGGAAAATAGAGCAATCTAGGTGAGGAAATCCAGTGGAACTGAATCCAAGTGTCACTGGTGACCTGCAACAGTTAGTGCGCAATGCACTGCTGGACAAATGAACCAGTTACATGAAGTGTGTGCAGTCTAATAGTGTAATAAAAAAACATATATATGCTGATAAGCATCCAGGTGCACATAAATCTTTTTATTTTTAAAATGTTTTAGTTACAGTTTACATTCAATATTATTCCCAATTAGTTTCAGATGTACAGCAAAGTAGTTTTTAATCCCAGGCGAGCTGGACCCAGAGGGGACCACACCAAGACACATCATAATTAAAATGCCAAATGTGAAAGAGAATCCTAAAAGCAGCAAGAGAGAAGCGGAGAGTTGCCTACAAAGGGGTACCTATAGGACTATCAGCTGATTTCTCAAAAGATACTGCAGGCAGGAAGGGACAGGCAAGCAGTATTCAATGTGATGAAAAGCAACCTACAACCGAGATTACTCTATCCAGCAAAGTTATCATTTAGAATAGAAGGGCAGATGAAGTGCTTCCCAGACAAGGTAAAGCTAAAGGAATTCATCATCACCAAGCCATTATTACATGAAATGTCAAAGGGACTTACTTAAGAAAGAGAAGATCAAAACTAGGAACACTAAAATGACAACAAACTCTCAACTATCAACAACTGAATCTAAAAAATAAAAACAAAATCCAACTAAGCAAACCAGAATAGGAACAGAATCATAGGTATGGGGATCATTTGGAGGGTCATCAGCTGGGAGCGGGGAGGGAGAGAAATGGGGAAATGGTGCAGGGATTAAGAAGCATAATTGGTTGGTACAAAATAGACGGGGAAGTTAAGTATAATATAGGAAAGGGTGAAGCTAACGAACTTATACGCATGACCCATGGACATGAACTAATGGGGGTGGGATTGCTGGAGGGAAGTGTGGTACTGGGCAGAGGGGAGAAAAGGGGTAAAAAATTGGAACTACTGTAACAACATAATAAAATATACTTTAAAAAAAACGTGGTTTTAAACATCATGTACTTTACAGAGTGGTCCCCCTGCTGCTTCAACTACCCACCTGGCCCCATACATATTTATCACAATATTATTGACTATATTTCATATGCTATAATCTACATCTCTGTGACTATTCAGTAAGTACAAATTTGTACTGCTTAATTCATTCATCATTTTTACTTACTCCTCCTAACCCCCTCTCCTCTGGTAACTGTCAGTCTATTCTCTGTATCTATGAGTCTATCTTTATTTTGTTCATTAGATTCCACTATAAAAAAGCAATAAGTTGGTATCTGTCTTTCTCTGTTTGAATTATTTCACTTGGCACATTACCCTCTAGAACCATCCATGCTGTCGCAAAAAGATTTCATTAGTTTTTACAACCAAGTAGTACTCCATTGTGTAAACGTACCACAGCTTTTTTGTCCACTTACCTACTGACGGACACTTGGGTTGCTAAACCACCTCCTTATACCATATACAAGAATAAACACAAAATGGATTACAGACTTAAATGTAAGACCCAAAACCATTATAAAACCCCTAGAAGAAAACATAGGCAGTAAAATCTCACACATTTCTCTTAGCAATATGTTTTTTGCTATATCTCCTCAGGCAAGGGAAACAAGAAAAAATAAATGGGACTACATGAAACTAAAAAGGTTTTGCACAGCAAGGGAAACCATGAACAAAACAAAAAGACAATGCAGTGCATGGGAAAAGATATCTGCCAATGATACATCTGATGAGGGGTTAATATTCAAAATTTATAAAGAACTCAGACAACTTAATACCAAAAAACAAATACTCAATTTAAAAGTGGGCAGAAGGCCCTGGCTGCTGTGGCTCAGTGGATTAAGCGTCAGCCTGCGAGCCAAGTGTCGCTGGTTCGATTCCCAGTCAGGGCACATTACTAGGTTGCATGCCAGGTCCCCAGTTGGGGGCACGAGTGAGAGGCAACCACACAGTGATGTTTCTCTCCCTCTCTTTCTCCTTTCCCCTCTCTGATAAAAAATAAAATAAACAAAAAAATTTTTTTTAAATGGGCAGAAGACCTGAATAGATACTCCTCCAATGAAGACACACAGATTGCCAATAGACATATGAAAAGTTGCTTAATATCACTAGTCATCAGAGAAATACGAATCAAAAGTATAATAAGATACCCCCTCACACCTGTCAGAATGGCTATCATCAATAATCAACAAACAACAAGTCCTGGCAACGATGTAGAGAAAAGGGAAACCTAGTTCACTGCTGGTGGGAATGCAGACTGGTGCAGCCACTGTGGAAAAGAGTAGAGAATTTCCCAAAAAATTAAAAAGAAAACTGCTAAAACCCAGCGATTCCAGTTCTAGGACTATATCCAAAGAACCCCAAAACACTACTTTGAAAGAACGTAAGTACCCCTATGTTCATTGCAGTGTCATTTACAATAGCCAAGATACGGAAGCAACCCATAAATCTCTTTTTTTAAATATGTGCTTTATTTTCCCAGTTTTCTACAAGAAAAGAAAAAAATGCCATTTAAAAATATAGTTTCAAGAAGTAGAGGAAGCTAAATTGGTGTAAGTTAAGAAAATAAAATTGGTAATGTAGTTTCTTTAGCTACTGGCTGGACTGGGCCAACAGGTAAAGAGTTTTTAAAGAAACTTAAGCACATATGAAAGAAAAAAGAAGAAATCTGGAAAAAAGGAAAATATTAAAGATACTAAAGAAAAGGAAGAGAATGACAGGAAACAAGTAGAGAAGATAAAAGAAGACAGAGACAAATACTTGAGAAGCTGAAAAAAAATCAAGCCAGATATTCTAGTGTTTAAAAAAAAATGAAAATGAAAATTCTTTTTTCTCCAGGAATTTGTTAATCATCTATAGTCAAATATAGCTTTTTTTTTTCCCCCTGGAAACTCATTCATAAACATCTAACCAAACTTGGGTTGAAACTGATTACCTGTTGGAACTTAAGGCATTCTAACTGATTCTATAAGGTAGGCATCATTTGTTATGACTTCTTAAGTATGTTTAATTCCCAAAGCCAATTTATATTTTAAATGTACTGACTACCTTACTAAATAAACAATGTTTATTTTATCTTTGTTGTGAGGCAAACTTTTATAAACTGTTTGAAATATAAAATTATACCTGTAACGTTAGCTTCTCCTCAATTTCAGTACCTGAATTCGCTTAATATAGATATATGCTTTTTAACATTTAAATACAATTTCTACTGAGATTCTAAAGTACTTAAGTATTTTTGTCGAACAATATATGATTAAGAAAGTTACCATTTCATTTACTTCCACTCATTTTACTTAGTACGTGATCTCCTACCTTTTCACCATCTTGCTTCTCTAGGTGTGGCTGAGTTTCTGGTGCCGAACGAGCATCTTTATCACTACTTCCATCCTCAAATTCAATCATACTCTGTTCATGTTCTTCTTCCAGGAATTCTTCTGAGCTCTCTGATGTGTGTGCAGTCGACTCTAATCTAGAAAATAAAGCCATTCTTACTTGCTTTTTGAAAGATAAATATGAATTTCAAAAATCTGTTAATAAAGTTAATACTTTAGAAAATCACTAAGTTCAGTCAACAACTTTAAATTTTACGGGTACAAAACCAGTCTCTTCATCCTACAAATCTGTTCTCTGTCCTACCTTGTTCTCCATTCAATGAATAATATCACCATCTTTTAAACCATGTAAACCAGACCTTCGTTTTCCTCTGTCCACACCTGATCGCATCTCATTCTATCAGAATGTCCTAGTTTACCACAGATAGTCCAGTTTACAGCTTTTATCCCAGTACTGGCATATTATAATGCCCCTTTCTTTCTCAAAAATATGTTTGGACCATAAATGATATGGTTTAGTTCTACCTCCGAAATGTCCTTCAAATATATCCCTAACTTACTATTCCCATTTTCAGGCCCAATTCTCTCTAGAGAATTCTCATTGTACTTTCTTCCCAAATTCATCTTAATATTTGTTCATTAGTAAGGTTTTCGGAGCTGGGTTTCTAATAAACATATCTGTACTTGGGACAGCCCAGCTCAAAAAATTCTGATGGTTTTCTATAACTTAGAGAATAAAGTGTACCTCCTTTCAAAGCCTAGCATGACCAGACCCTTATATTTTTATCTCCTAGTGAATGCTATCATTTACCTTGTGTCACAGTTACCGTATCAACATTCCTCCTATCTCTGTGCATTTGCTCATGTTATTCCTGTAGTCTAGATCTGCACAATGCAATGCAGTAGGCACAAGACACATGAAATTAAAAATTCAGTTCCTCAGCTGCCCCAGCCACACTTCAAGTGCTCAATGGGCCTACTGAGTAGTGGCTGCTATAGTGGGTAGATCAGACACAGAACATTTCCTTCATTGCAGAAAGTTCTTTGGTTATTCCTGGTATAGATTCAGGTCAGCAAACTGTTCCTTTATGTTTCATGAGCCGTATGATCTCTGAATAACTACTCAACTCTGTCACTGTAAAGCAAAAGCAACCAAAATAAACATGCAAACTAATGAGGATGGATGTGTTACAATAAAATTTTATTTACAACAATAGGTGGTGAGCCAGATCTCGTCTATGGACCATAGCTTTGGACTAGAAAGTCTTCTTTTCCAACTCGACTCGTTAAGCTTCTACTTATTTTTGAAGCCCTAGCCCAAATACCAAGTATCTCCATCCTCTCAATTAGAATCAATCACACTCTTGCCTACATCCACAGCATATTGCACTTCTATTATTGCACCATCACAATCTACCTTGCAGTGCTCTCTTAACCTGTGCCACAGACAGATAGGTGTATTAGAAACCACTAGGCACTCTTCAAGGGCAAAGATGAAATTATGTTCTTTGTAGTGTCTGAGTAAGCATTCAAGCATTTACCCTTACTGTTCTGTTCTGTTTATGAAAAGCAAACAAAATGCCACATCATTCTGAGATGTTCAGTTGAAATGCAGCCCTGACCAGCGTGGCTCACTTGGTTTAGCATCAGACTGCAAAGTGAAAGGTCGCTGGTTCGATTCCTGGTCAGGGCACATGCTTGGGTTGCACCCTGGTCCCTGGTTGGGGCATGTGCAAGAGGCAGCCAATCAATGTTTCTCTCTCCTGTTGATGTTTCTCTCCCTTTCTTTCTCCTTCTCCCTTTCCCCTATCTCTAAAAATAAATAAATCTTAAAAAATAAAAATAAATAAAATGCATTGTTACATTTCCTGCTTAAAAGGATACTACATCAAAATGTTGCTTAATGAGAAAACCATAATTATCTAAACTCTTCTTATTCTTTTCACAAATTACTAGATTTAAATATTTATACTTGCCTTTAACATGAATTTTTCACAAAATAAAACATTTATATACTTAATTACACAAATGTAAAATTATTTACATAACAAAGTTAGCACAGTTACAAAATTATCTACCTAAGTAAAATAATTTCACAGCTAAAATGAAAAAGTTATGAATGGCTGACTCAGGAACAGATGGTAGGACAAGTAGGGCAAGTGTAATTTTACTATAAAATTAAGAATTTTGCTTTCTTTAAGAATGAAAGGAAGGTAAAGAATAAAGTTTTGACCCAAGTGTTCTGTTGATTAAAAGGAGCTGATTGCACTATTTATGGTTATTACTGATTTATTTTATTGCAATGACCCAGTGAAATGAATCAGTTATAATGTAAAATTGAGGGTTTTTCAATTTGATCACACCTCAGCATTTATTTGAACCTATAACTGCTGTCAAGTTCAAGGTTGGTGATAACGACACATTTGGGATAATCAATCAATTGAATATGCTCCTGGATTTTCACACCTGGGAGATTAAATCATGAGCAACTTCTCCCTACAACATTGTCAAAATGATGTCATTGGTAAGTGTAATCAATAATCTTGTAAAAGAATTCAAATACAAACTCCTACACCAAGGTCATTTGTTACACAAATACTAAATAATAGCTTCCACCTTAAATACTAAATACTAACGATATAAAAAGGAGAATAAACAAAATAACGAGAGCAAAATAAACAAGACTTTACTTGTTTACTGAAGATGTAGGTGAAGTCTGAGGCGTCTTTTCATCTTCGCCTTGAGAACTAGTAAACTCAGAATCCTGAAACCGCTTTCCGATTTTCGGCCGTTTCAGATGGCTACTTCGAGTTCGAGTGGAAACTGGTGTTTTATCGTGACCTGAGGAAAAACAGCAAAGCTACAATTAATTGATTACGTACTCAAAGGACTGCCTACTAAAATTCACAGAAATGCAAGAACTATGCTATTCACGTATATCCCCACGATTACACACTTCCTTTCTCTCACATTAGACCTAGAAACAATGTCAGTTATCTTTCTCTAAATTATGAAATAACTTTGTCAATATTCATTCCTTACATTTCCATATTACCTTGAGCTCTGTAAACTGTTTTTGTATTTTCATTTATATTCTCTCCCAATAATCTTGGGGTGTAAACAAGGTAGATGTGACTGTCCCTATTTTACAGGTAAGGAAAAGAGAAAACAGAGGCACCAAAGCTCGCCCTGTTCACACAGCAACATCAGTGTTAGTAGGTGCATTAGAACTCGCCTGCAGAGCTGGATAAGCCTTCACTTACTCTTAAGGAATACTCATACACACACACACACACACACACCTAATTCTAAGTATCTCAAACACTTCATGATAGATCAGCTGAATTTCTTACCTTCAGAAGTGCTGGCAAAGGCATCTTTCAGAGAATCAATCTAAAATAGATACAGATTAAAACCAAAAGTTTTAGATCTTTTTTTTTTCTTTCTATGGATCTACTTCATTCAATCCCAAAAGAAATATTTTAAAACGTTTTTCGAACAGTACTCTTTGCGCTCACTACTCAAGAAATAAAAAAACTGTTATAGCCTCAGTTTATTATGAGCCTAAGAACTTATCAAGCCATCTCATGTTCTAGTGGTAAACACTAGAGTTGCTGGATTCTGTCTTCAGCCACCTTCTCTTTTCAGTCAACATGCTTTCCCTTTAATTGTACCTACTACCTTCACTTCAACATCTATCTTCTGATGAATCCAAACACACAACTTAATCTCCCCAATTGCTTTCCCGATTTCCAAAGCTCTATTTCCAATGAAGTATCTCCCCAGTGGATGCTCCATCCAATTTCACATCCAACCTGTCCCAAAATGAACAATATTATTTTAATAATCTTTTCCCAATATTATTCCCTATCTTGGTTAAATGTCAGTAACAGTCAGCCATTCTAACCAGAACCATGTGATGCAGTAATGAGTTCTTCCTAAACCTCATTCAATCAACCAACCAACCACAAGGCCTGTCAATTTTGACTTTGAAGAATCTCTCAAAATTGCCCCCAAAACTAAAGCATTGGCAATCTATACTGCCAATGCTTTAGTTCAGGCCTTTATCATCTTTAACATGAACTGTTCTTACAGCCTCCTCACTGATATCCCTCGCTCTAATCACACGTCCCGTAATCCTCTCCAACCTGACGACAGTGATGCTTCCAAATTGTAAACTGCACTGCTCCTTTACTTTAATAATAATAATAATAATAATAATAATAATAATAATAATAATAATAATAATGGTTTATCACTGCCTAAAATACAAACTCTCAACCTCTCCAATACCAAATAATCTTCCATATCAAACGTGCATTTCTTTTACGTTTTATGTTTTCCCACATGCCATCCCTTGGAATGCCCTAGCAATACCTGGACAGAACTCTCACCCACACTTTAATAAGTCAGCTCAGCTCAGTTACTACTTCACTCATTCCAGTCCTTGGATAGTTATTCACTCTTTTATGTACCTGCAACCAGTACTATGTGCTCTATTAAGGCAATTATTGTCCTATAGGATATTTGGTTATTTATCTGTTCCCAATAACGAACCATCTACTTCTCTCACGCTTAACAGACCCATAATTTGTATGTCCAGCGCTTGCCACAGTACCTGTTTTATTATATAAACTGCTATTTAGTCATACACTTATCAAAACCCTACAATAACTTACACATCAAAGTGTGTTTACAGGACAAAAATAAGGGAGCAACTGTGATGAAAAAGATAAAAATCCTATGTTTGAGAAGCCTGTAGGTCAACTAGGCAAGGTTAAGATATAAATATAAAGAAAAGGTACAAAACCGAACTACATGTAATGTTTTATGTCTACAACTAGGAAAAACCAAAGAGAAATGCCATCACTTAAAGAATGAATCATGTAGTGATAATCATTTCACAATGTATATTGAAACAAAGTTGTATACCTTAAAGATATACTATTTTATCAATAATACCTCAATAAAGCTAAAAAAATACAGCATGTAGCAAAAATAAACAAAACCACTTCCTCGTGTCATTACTGACAAAGATATATTTTCCTTGAACTATTAAAATATTAAGAATACGAATTTCTTAAATGAAAGAAAATGTAACTGATGCTGCCAACCTTATGACATGGTGAGATTTTAATATATTCTCTCTAAAATGACACATTGAAAATTATTTGGCTTAATATTAAAATAAATCATTGGCCTCACTGCATGTATGGGAAGAGTAATTTTTCTACTTTCCCTGGTTTTATGCTATCTAACCAAAACTAAATGAATATGAGTATGACTGAGGAATGTGGACTGCAATATAATAGAACTGGGGTTTATTTTTAAGCCTGAAGTTCCCAATGTAGAAAAAAACTTAAAACCTCTAATATCTTACACGAGGTATATAGTTATTACTTATATTATCCTTAAAAATGTTCTAAAATTTTTCACTCACATAGTCAACAGTCATGCTAATTAAAACAGGAAATAAGAGGAACAAATAATTCCCCAAAGCACTTCTCTCTAAATGGCACATGCATTTATCATAGACATACTCAACACTCGCTAAAAATATACTCAGAAACCCATGTAAAAAACAAATATGACTGTGACAAGCACCACCACAACAAAACATCGTATTAAAATTGACTTCTAGAATTCCATCAGCAGATCTATATTTTAAGTAATATCAAATAAGTTCTAGGAAAAAGTACCCAGAAAGTCCAGTAATGGAACCTGCCCTTTTAATTACAGGTTACCTAGTATTTGCAAAATGCATTTCATTCTACAGAGGCCTAGCACACACTTATTTAAACTTAGCTTCAAACTTCCCACAATAATTTCATACATAACATCTTTGGCCTACCACTAATTCCACTTCTAGAAACTTACCTGTGCAAGGAAATAATTACATATGCAAAATGATGCATTTATAAACGTGTTCATTGCTGGACCTTTACAAATGTGAAACTTAGTAACCAATTAAAAGATGGCAGAAAACTAATACAGTAGAAATTACCTAAGTTGGTTGAATGAACAGTAACATTTGAAAAATTAAATATTGGCTAAATCTATTTTAAAGACACAGGAGAATTATTTCCTATAATAAACATACAGTGTACCTACAGTTAGCTGCATCTCACTAGACTGACTGTCTTCAGTTCTTGCTTCAAATTCTGCAACAGATGCAAGACCATATTCTCCAGACACAGGTCTTTTAGCTTCATTTGGAGAAACTGCTGTGTGTAGAAGAATTTTAAAAATTGTAACCCAATCATTAATTGGTTTTAACTATAACACTGGTCTGATTTTCACAGAAGTCCTGAAGAGCAACCTGAATGGAAGGGTGTTGAAAATCTAGATGTGGGATATCCCTTCACCAATATCTTATAATGAAACCTTGCAATTAAAAATAATCTTAAATAGTTATCTGCATTTTGTGACTCTGAGAAGAAGTGCATGAGACTGAGGACGATCTTTGATCCCAATGCCTTTTCTACGTTGTTTCAGGAATCTGTTTTTGTCTTACCCACCAATTCCTACTGGACTATTACATGCTGTTAAGACTATTCTTAGTGACTCAAATGTTCATAACTAACAAAAAAAATCATACTTTAGAAAAGAGGGTCTGTTACTAGAGGGATCACACTAGCAACCTCCACTACTATGGACTGGAAGACACACCCATCATCAGGCACTGCTATTTTTAAGCAGGACATCTGTTAAAACCACAAACATTCTTACCTGTAATTTTAAGCGTTTCTCTCTGTAATGCTCTGGTGACAGGTATTCGCTGGCACCAGTGTCCAACACCCTCAACTTCCCACAGGAGTTCATGGTCTCCTGGATATTTTTCAAAGTATTGCTTGCAAGCTGAAAAACACATTTAGAATTTTCTAGAAATCTCAGATATCAATTGCTTCAGAAAACAGAAAGAAGATGGAAAACTGCCAACTCACTTAATGGGCTAGCATAACTGATACCAAAACACCAAGGCAACTCAAGGAAAGAAAATTATATAGCCATCTCATCTACATAAAAAAAATCTAAATAGAATTCCATATTAAAGCTTTAACATTACCAAGCAATAAAAATCTTAATAAAATATGTGTTTAACCTTTTAGAGAGAAAATTACTAAATTTTATTGAGGACATTAAAAAAAACTGAATAAAAGGACTGCTAGACTTAATAGTGTAAAAACACCAATTTTCTCCAAATTATTTTGTAAATTTGATGCACTCCTAAACAAAATCCCAACACAGTTTCTTTTTCAATGGAACTTCACAAAACTTGATCCCAAATTCAAAATGAAAGAACAAAGGTTTAAGAAAGAATACTGAGATGAAGGGAAGTTCCCTTTCATCTCCTTTGTCCATTCTTCAGTTGGACTATTTGTCTCATCAATTTGTAGGCACTCTTCATATAGTAGAGATGTGAGCTCTATTAATAGCCATGATGTTACAAATGCTTTTTACAGTCTATTTCTTGGGTATGGCATTATGCTATCTTTGACACATAAATCTTTTTTTATTTTTTCAAATAAAGTTGAATGTCATTTCCTTTTTTAATAAAAGATGTATATCAAGGCCAATTTTGAAGAAAAAAATAAGAAGGACTTAGCCTAGTAGGTATCAAAAATCATTATAAAGGCACAGTAATTAGAACAAGCTGGTATTGATATAAGAATATGGCAGAAAAGGAGGAAGAAAGAGGAGGAAGTAAATGAGGAAGAAGAAAAATTAAAATACCAGGAAAGGACCACACATACACTAAAAACTTGGCATATGACAGAGGAGGTATTATATCTCATCAGAGAATAAATAAACTATTAAAATATTGATGCTAGAATAAAAATCCATATAGAAAAAAAACAGATCTTGACCTCACATCAAAATTATTCGTAAAAGTAAATTCTGGATGGATTCTAAGACCTATTATGAAAAGCAAAATATTTAAAAGGAAACATAAGAGAATACTTGTGGAACATTAAGAGTACTAAAGAATTTCTTATAAAAGATATAAAAACCATAATTCATAATAATATACTTGACTGCTAAAGTTTAAAACTTTATCAGGACTATGCAACAGAACTTTGTACAATGATGAAAAGGTCCTATACCAGCACTGTCCAAAACAACAGCCACTTAGCTACATACGGTTCCTGAGGAACTGAATTTATCATTTCTTTTAACTTTAATTACCTTAAACTTTTACCTAATTTATATTAGTGGCTGTTGCATTGGACTGGCTAGTTTTAAATTAAAAAGACACCATAAAGACACAAATTAGGAGATATTCAGAAAAAAACAAAGGATTTGTATTCCAATCATAAAAAATTCCTACAATTGAAATAGAAAGACAACAATCCTCCCTCCCCCAAACTGGCAGAGGCTATGAACAAGAAATCCACACATAATGAAACTTGAATGGTCACTAAATGATGATAAAGATGATTCAAACCTCAATAGCTGCCAAGAAAATATAAGATGAAGAAGCAAGATATCACTTTCATACCCATAATATAACAAATAACAACCAGGAGAAAAATAAGGGAAATGGACTCTACTGGTCTGAGAACAATTTTGCAACAATTAGTGAAGTAGAAAAGACATGTTATATTGATCCAATTCTACTTCTAGGCATACCCTAATGACATACATATACATAAAAACGTATTTATAATGTTCATTATAGGATCATATTTTAATAGGGTAGGGGGTACAACCTAAGTGACTATCATTAAGGTATATATGAGTAAATCATAATGTGTATACAATAAAATACTGTACAGCAGCTATAAATAAACTATAGCTATATATATATCAACATTGATAAATCTAAAAAAAAGGTCAGTAAAAAAGCATGTCAGTATATGTTCAAAATGATGTTATTTATGTAAAGTTAAAAAACCCATTAAACAAAATGATGCAGCCGCTGTAGAAAACAGTTGAACACAGAATTACCCTGTAACCCAGCAATCCCACTCTCAGGTATACAACCAAAGAATTGAAAGCAGGTGCTCAAACAGTTAGCTATCTGCACACCAATGTCCATAGCAGGATTATTCATAATAGCCAAAAGGTAAAACAACCCAAGCATCTATCAATAGATAAATGAATAATGAAATGTGATGTGCACACAATAAAAATCTACTCAGCCATAAAAAGGAATGAAACTTTGATATATGCTACAACAAGAGTGGACTTTAAACATTATGCTAAGTGAAATTAGACACTGAAGGACAAATATTCCACTTATATAAGGTACTTGAAATAGGCAATCACAGAGACAGAGAGCAGAAAAGAAGCTACCAGAGAACAGGGCAAGGGGAGAACAGAGCTTTTGCTTAAAGGATGCGGAGTTTATGTTGGGGGTGATGAAAAATTTGAGGTATAGATAGTGGCGATGGGTACACGGTATTGTGAATGTGACTAATGCCACGAATTATACATCTACAAATGATTTAAATGATAAGTACTACATTATGTATATTAATAACAAAAACATGTTTTAAAATTTTTAAATGAAAAAACATATGAAATGATGTTTTACAGCATTTATGTACATAGACATAAGTATAAAACCACTGGCAGGAAGGCTATATACCAACTTCAGGAATACAATTACCTCTGACGAAGTAAGAAGGGGAATGGGACTAGAGAGGAGCCCAAAGAGAACCTCCAATGTAACTACATTGTTTCATTTTATTTAGTTCTCCCAGAAATAAATGAAAACAAATATGGCAAAATCCCAGTGTTTGTTCATCTGTATAATGGATACATGGACATGAAGATACCATTCTCTCATATTTTCCTATATGTTTAAAACCATTTCTCATGTTTCCTGATTTTAGTTTTCATAACTATTAGGAAGGGAAAAGTTAGAGAAAAACCAACACAACAGGCCAAACTGAGTCCTCTGTCTGAATCAAAATTACTATAATAGTAGAGAATTCCTTACATAAGTCGTCTGAGGTCCAAAGCAAGTACTTAACAAAAGAGGACACAAGTTGAAAGTCCTAATTCAAATGTGTCTAGCTGGAGAGTCAGTCAGAAAAAGAGACCTCTTACACCTATACCTGTAACAGCTAAGTGATACAGACGGTGATGTGCCCACAATAAAGAACATCCATCAACTAGGCAGCACTGGCTATTGGAGACTTCTTTCATTTCCGACATTTTACATGCAGCACTAAGACATTCACCCTTGCCATGTAATTCTTTTAAAGCCGAAGTTTTACTAGTATCTTCTCCGTAGATACTCCCCAATGCTAACAGTATCCAAACGATTTTAACATTCTTTGCCTCCGAGAATCTTCTGACAGCCAGACTAAGAGGTGAGCCAGACTGAGGACTGTGACAGCAAAAATATTCACAGAATTTATCCACAAGGAACCCAGTCAGAAATGGTGTTAAAATAAAAACCTAAAGAAATATAATGTAAGGTATAAAGTAGTTAAGTAGCAAAAGAACACTAGAGGTACAGCACTACAACATTTAGAGAAGAAAAAATAAATTTTGCTGGGCAGAGATCAAGCAAGGCTTTCAGTCTAGGCCCTGACAAAGGGGCAGATTCTAGGAAACTCAAGAAAATTAACTACAGAGTTATGACACACGTAGTGATGCAGCTGGGTACAAAATTTATATATACCTCAATACCCTTCATGTATATAATTAACCACCACGTAAAGGAAATAATGAAAGAATATATCACATTTACAATGGAAACACAAAATGATAAAATTCCCAAAAATACTCATTTTTTTTCCTTAAGTTAACTTTAGGAACTGTATGGAGAAAATGTACATGCTAACTGATTTGATCATATAATTATACACATTATACATACAATTATAATACTGTTGGACAGAAAAAAGTAATCTTGAAAGTGGATTCTGAAGGCCATACTAGAAAATACACAAAGTCAAAAATATTAAATGAAAAGACTAGTCTTTCCAGATATTCAAAAGCTAAAATAAATAAAGCACTTAAGTATGTTACCAAACAGCAATTGAGATCCTGCTGCCTGCTGCCACCCTCCAGGTAAAATTCCAGAGGTAAAGCTTTGGTGATGAAGAAAAAAAGTGTCTTTATTCAAAAGCAGTCAAGTACTTAAGTCTATCAAGTCACAGCTTTCATCACTTAAGCCTATCAATTAAGGCTAAACTCTTAACACCTGAGTTCTCCGAGCATTCCCGTTAGTTTCCATAGCGTTAGTTTACAAACTAAAACAACATAATACACAAAAGCTCCACAATTTTGGAAGAACAGCATGCTTCTGCTTCAGAGCCTGTTCCCTTTAGAACACCCAAAGAATAAACCCTGCCATCCTCTGCCAGGCCAGCCCGATCGTGGGCAGTGCCTGGAGTTCCTTCCCACCCAAAATACTGTCTGTTGGGAAATGCAGGCAGCTGCAGCACAATCAATCATCCAGGCATCATGGAGGAAGAGAAGCCCGAGAGCGGGCTTGAGAGCAACCTGACAGAGGACCAGCTCAGGAACCAGAAAAGCTCGTGAGCCAAAGAGCCAGTCAGCTTCTCCGCCAATCCTGTCCTTGACTGCTTTCCACTGCCTGGACAAACTCCTCCTAGGGCCCCTCCTTCTTCTCCCCAGCGATCTTAATCAGATCTCTCTGTACCAGTACGGAACTTAAAGAAAAAATTAATAGAAATAAACAAGATGAAAAACATATACAAATATAAATACACACAAATTTAATGTATGATATATTAATAGATTAAGGGTTAGCAAACTTTTTCTTAAAGGGACAGATAATATATGCTTGCAGGCCATATGGACACTGTCAAAACTAACCAACTCTAACATTTCAGTGCAAAAGAAGCCATAAACAGTATGTAAATGAATGAGCATGGCTGTGTTCCAATAAAACTTTATTTACTAAAAATGTTAACAGACCAGTGGACCATGGTTTACTGACTCCTGATATAGATACAAATTCAAATCAATGCAAACTAATTATTCAAAAAAATCATATCATGGCAACAAGATGTCAGATAAAATAAACCTGGATCTATACTTCACATGGTACACACCAGGATAAACTACAAATAAGATTCACAAGATCTTATTTGTTCCATGTCTCTAGGTATGCATTCTATAGTTCTGTGTAAATCAACTTCCCATAGTTAGCTAAGCATCTACCTTAGGCTGAGGCCAAGCCCAAACATACTTGGCACTCATTACCCATCTGTGGAACGAACAAATTATCTATTTCTTAAAAAGGCTTACAATGTAGAACACTATTATCGCTCCTAAAACATTAAAAAATTTTCATGGAAACAAGTGAAGGTCATCAAAGAACTTTTGGACAGATCACAATATCACAGAACTATTAATTAACTAAGTTGAGAGCGAAAATCAAATGGAAATCCAAGCCCTTCAAATATAATAAGCATTGCACAGGAGAAAGAAGAGCAAAAAAACAGAAAATGATGGAAAAGCCACATAAGTCTAAAAATTTCTATTCTCAACATATTCCTTTATTTTCACATTTCAAAGGGTATTCACAAAATTATACAAATACATCAATAAATCACTGTCAGAAAAGTTCCTAACTGAAGGAAAAGAGTTGACTTCAAGGCTTTATGCAAAGACAGAGATTAGCTGACATGCGCCTGCAATTCATGTACTTTTCAATTTATTTATGATTAGGATCCTAGAAAAGAGTAAGTATTAAGAGACTCTTCCTGCAGTGGATATGTTTACATTCCTCCCCAAATTTAGTAAAGCAATAATTAGACTTTAAGGAAAAAATCTATTTTCAGATTATCAAAGGGCATACGGGGTTCATTTCATTCTCATGTATGGGTCTAGAGAAAAACTATGATTCAAAATGGGGATGCCATGCTTGGCTCTTGTTTTCTAGATTTTTAAATATTAAAAAGAGGGAGGAAGCTTAGAAAATATAGTTTTAGTGGAAATAAACACCTGTCATTAAAGTAAAATCAATAGTACATTGTATTTTATAAAAGCTTTCAAATAAATTACTTTCTAGGATTAAATTTTTCTACATTAAGAAAAAAGTAGGAGGACTTCCGGCCAAGATGGAGGCTTAGACGGACACGCTAGGTCTCCCTCTACAACTATAGAGGAATACAACTACTTCAAAACAAAGGATAACTAGAAATTCCAGAAAATAAAACTACACGGTAGTCCAACATATGAAGTTATAAACCAGCGGTGCCATTTGGGCAGGTAAGAGTTAAAGTGGGCAGTGCTGTTTGCGGTGGCACCCCGAGCGGCGGGCGGCAAGGAGTCCCGGTGGCCAAGCCCCTGGCGGTGCGCGACTCCGGAGCTGGGGAGAGCGGCCGCCGCATCGCCTTGAACAGTGAGGCCCAGGGGGGCGGGAGGACGGATCCCGGTCTCCTAGCTGAATAACTGTGTGAATCCATCTTGGACCCCCGCCCCCAAAGAAAGCACCACAGGGCTGCGAAATAGGTCGCAGACAGGCGCCGGTCGCTGACTTGTGACGCGTACACAGGCACTGCCCCCGACAGCCGGCCCAAGAAAACAAAAAGTATCTGTCAAAATGAGGCAGGCAACTTTAGAAATACCGGTAACACAACTCACCAGACAGCAGATAGAGAACCTGACAGATGAACAGATAAGAAACCTGTCAGAGGCTCAGTTCTGGGCCATTGTTATCAGGTGGCTTACAGAATTCACAAAAGAGCAGGAAAAAGATATGAAAGAAGCGAAAAACTTTCATAACGAAAGGAACAAAACCACATACGAGACAGAAGGAAAGGAAATAAAATCCAGAGTTCATTTCAACAAACTGGAATATGGAGAAGGAACAAGCAGTCAACCAATGCAGCGAGAGGTAATGGGAAGCAACAATGAAAGGATCAGAAACCTCTGGGACAGCTATAAAAGGCCCAACATAAGAATCATTGGTTTGCCAGAGAATGAGGAAGATGAACTAGAACTTGAAAAATTGAGTGAAAATATAATAAAGGAGAACTTCCCAGACTTGGGAAAGGGAATAGACCTGCAGGTCCAGGAAGCAAGGAGAGTTCCCAAGAAACTGGACCCAGGGAGAACCACTCCAAGACACATTATAATCAAAATGTCAAAAATTAAAGATAAAGAGAGAATCTTAAAAGCAGCAAGAGAGAAGAAAAGAATTATGTACAAAGGGGTCCCAATTAGACTATCAGCTGACTTCTCAAGGGAAACCCTACAGGCAAGAAGGGACTGGCAAGAAATATTCAAAGTAATGAAAATCCAAAACCTACAACCACGAATACTCTATCCAGCGAAATTGTCATTCAGAATAGAAGGACAGAGAAAGTGTTTCCAGGACAAAATAAAACTGAAAGAGTTCATTAGATCCAAACCACTGTTATATGAGATGTTAAAGGGACTGGTTTAAAAAAAAAACAGAAGCTAGGGAGATGAAACAAAGGCAAACTAAATAGGCAACGAGAGGGGAAGAGGAACTGTGGGTACGGGAAGCATATTGGGGGGAGGTCAACAGGGAGGGGGAATGGGGAAAGGGAGGGAGATGATATAGGAATTGGGGATCAAGGTAGGAGGGAATGGAATAGACGGAGAGAGGTTGGGAGGAACTGTATGCACAACTAATGGACATAATCTAAAAGGGGGGGACAACTGGAGGGAGGGGGGCCACCGGGTGGAGGGGAGCAGAGGGAAGGGAAATTGGCACAAATGTAATAATTTAATCAATAAAACACATTAAATCTGAAAAAAAAAAAAAAAAAGAAAAAAGTAGTTGTATGGACTTTATAAAAGTTCAAATATAAATCCACTAATAGTTTTTAAAACATCTCCACATGGTATAGCCATACAATGGAATACTAGACAGCATTCAAAATGGATAGAGCTATGTGAATCCAAACTAATGAAACTCATAAACATAAAGATGAGTAAAGCAAGCAAACTACAGAAGAATTCATATAGTACCTTTCATTTACATAGTTTTTAAATATTTAAAATAATGACACATTGTTGGAAAATATATACATATGTATTAAAAGTCTAAGAAATGCATTAAGAAAATAAATGTGAGCTCTTCTACAGATAAGAGTGACCTGCCAAACTTCTCTAAATGTGACCACTTATTCATTGACTCGACAATTATTAACTGAATGCCTATAATGTTCTAAGTTTTGTACTAAATATTAGAGATACATTCAAAACATGCATATCATTATTTTTAAAAAGCTGTCTCCAGTTATTAAGAACCTCGCATATATATAGTCTTATAAAAATTAAAACACACACAAAAAAGAAAACACATGACAATTGAGGACCATGCTTACTTCTAGGAAGGG
Organism: Furipterus horrens; assembly: GCF_987537825.1. Taxonomy (NCBI): domain Eukaryota; kingdom Metazoa; phylum Chordata; class Mammalia; order Chiroptera; family Furipteridae; genus Furipterus; species Furipterus horrens. Next base: position 46,861,349 of record NW_028327175.1, read on the forward strand.
AATAAGCTAACGGGGTAGGAGTACAGCTGCGCTGGCAATGATCCATTTCTCATGGATGGTACATGCTGGTAGTACCTGAGTATTAACCGTACTTTTTATACCTTTGTGTATGTCTAAAAAATATATATATTTTTAATGTAAAAGCTACCACAAATAACCCAAATCAAAAGTGGTCAAATAACCTAAATAGACATTTCTTCAAAAAACATGTACAAATGGCCAATAAGCACATGAAAATATGTTCAACATCAAATGCAAATTAACCCTATGACAGGCCATTTCTCATCCACTTGGATGACTATTATAAAAAAGGTAGATAATAACAAGTGTTAGTGAGGATATGGAGAAACTGTAACCCTCATACATTGATTATGGGAGTGTAAAATGGTGCAGGTGCTTTGGAAAACAGTTTGGCAATTCCTCAAAATGTTAAACATAGTCACCATATGACCCAACAATTCCACCCAAATCTAGGTAGACGAGTACACCAAGCGGATGTCCACACAAAAACTACACAAATGTTCAAAGCAGCATTATTCATAATAACTAAAATGTAGAAACAACTTAAAAGTCCATCAGTTGATGATGGATAAACAAAATATGGCATATCCATACAATGGAATGTTATTCAGCCATAAAAAGGAATGAAACACTGATTCATGCTACAACATACATGAATCTTGAAAACATGCAAAATGGAAGAAGCTAGACACAAAGGGCTTATAACATAATCAAATCACATGAGTCCACTTATATGAAATATCCAGAACAGATAAATCTAAACAGACAGAAAACAAGAGAAGTGGCTGCCGGGGAATGGAGAAATGGGGGAGTGGAGACTGACTGCTAGTTGGTGCGGTTTCTTTCTGGGATGATGAAAATGTTCTGAAATTAGATAGTGGTTACAGTTGCAGAACTATGAATACACTCCACTTCACAGAACTGTACACTTTAAAAGGGTGAATTTTACAGTATATAAATTATAGTTGAATTTTTTTAAAGCTACCATATCTCCTAAAAAGCCTGTATACTTGAAATAAGGACATATTTTCTAAACTAAGCCTTAGGGTGTCAAAGAATCAAAATTTATTTAACACTGACACAGGCACACTTAAAATATTCTGCAGAAATAAGTCAAAAGCGATACTGAGACAAGTTTTGCATTTTTAACTTAATCCATTTACCTGTGTACATTAGCGAGGACAGCGGATACCGCAAACCAAGTGCATCTTCTGTAAAGGAATCAACAAAGTCCTCCAGCATATGCAGCCCAAAATCTTTGCCTTGATATTTCTTTCTTATGAACATTGTATCAAGAACTGGCAGTTGATAGCTTTGGGTAACAAATGAGGTACATACGCTTCCTGTAATCATAACAACAGAAAGCCAACAATTTTTTACATGAAAAGACCATTTATGTATATACTTTTAGAAAACATGAGTGAACAGTCTTTCTAAAAATGGTTGGTTTTTTCAATGGACAAAAAAAACGGTGCTGAAATAAAACTAACCAAAAGTAACTTCACATGGTGATCTGATCATATATTCCACACTGGACAGGTCATGGTGGGTAGTCACACCCAATACATACACTTCCTTAGTAAAAGGTCTATCTTTGCCTTAACCAAGCCCTATCCATTGTTTTTGTGCATCTTCATTAACATAGCTTTTTAAAAAATATGTTTATTGATTTTAGAGGGAGAAGAAGAGAGAAACACTGGTAAAAGAGAAAAACATCGATGCCTCCCGTATGCACCCCAACCAGGGATCAAACCTGCCTCAAACCTGCCCTGACTGGGAAGCGAACCCCAAACCTTTTGGTGAACGGAATGACGCTCCAACCAACTAAGCCACACTGGCAAGGGCATTAACATACCCATTCTTTTAAATACCTCATTTTGAGAATCCTTGGGAGCCTAACCACCCTCAAGAGAGCACATAATCTTAACCATCCTATAACCCAATCCCCACCTTGCTTTTTACCATCTTCTTTTAATCTTCCTTACATTACCACCTTAATTCCAAATGCATAAAAGAAGCTGACAACTGTCATTCTGGGACACATTACTCTCTGCTGAGATCTTGCTTCCCTGCCTTGTCATCAGTTTGGTTCAAATAAACTCTCATAAAAAGAATTCTCTACAGGCTGGGACGTTTCTTATGTCAACGTTTACTACATCAAGAATAATGTTTAAGAAATGAATAAATGTTATAATATAAAATGCTTTCCAGCTGCCATAACACATCATTATGTACATGTGATAACGAGAAGAGCTATGTATTTTGTTTGCCAACAATATAATCTACTACATGACAAATAATTACAAGCATTTTATGAGCTATATACTTGTACATGCATCACTGTCTATAGACTTGTACAACTCTAAAACTAATCAACTATTACATTTTCAAATTAAAAGAGTATTTGATGATTGTACATAGTTAATAATACACGAAGTAATTCCAATTTTAGTACCTGAACATTCATCTTTTCTCTTTACTTTTCCCCTCATGAGTACTGTCTCATTTTTATCTACTTAATGATGGCAAAAAAGTGAATTAGTTCTCTTAATTTTTAAGGACTCTGAATTAGGACTGATTGGAAACATCTGTCTTAGAAATGTCTAAGTCAGCAATCTTTTTGTTGTGAATATACTTTTCAAAATATCCTGTATGTTTAAGGTTAAATAGGAGAAATAATTAGAAGTAGTATTTAAATAGACTTCTCTTCATTACAGAGCTGTACTGATCTGTCTTTTAAGAACCTTGAATGGGGTTCTGACCCTCCAAATAGATGTCTTAAATTGTTTAATATGTCTTAAGATAGTTTATAAATTGAGGGCAACATGGTGGGGCATCTCACTTTCTATTAATTTTAGTATTAATTCACAATTAGTTATTAGTCAATATTCTACTCTTTGTGCCTCAAATAATTATTTTTCTCAGATTATTCATGATTTTGGACAATTCTAATAATGTAATTTAAGGAATAAACAAAACTCCAGGTAACAAACACCTCACAAATTGACATATCATTTGATAAGCTGGTTGATACAACAGAACTTTTTTTTAGTTCAACCAAGTAAACTGAACTATTTGTGATTAAGTGGGAGAATTTCAAAAAATGCTTGCAATGGTCTCCATTATCATCAGGTAATTTAAATTTAGAATAAGTAAACACAAATATATATACATAGAGCTTAACTGCTGACATTCAGTTATGATATTTCTAAGGGTCAAAATATTTTATATAGTAACTATCAAAGGTAGATCTTAAGTGTTATCACCACAAAAGAGAGAAAATTAGCTTGATTTTGGCAACTACTTCACAATGTACACCAAATCATCAAGTTGTACACCTTAGATACAATTTTTAATTGTCAATTATACTCAATAAAGCTAAAATAAATTTCAAGTATGAGTCTAATAGTCTCACCAACAAGCTACTGTGACCATATCAGTTTTAAATGCCTTGAAATCAGGGGTTTCTCACAGTTGCAGCTAGTAGTGATCATGAAATCAAAAGACATTAAGTAGTAGGGACAAAGCAAAGATGAAGAGAAAGCACTATCTAGTTCTCATTCTCAATACAAAATCTGAGGATCTCTGGCTGTTTACGATGATGCATGCTTCAGGTTCCTTACAAAAATATACTAATTATATAAAGAAAGTTTCCCACAAGTTTATTTTTTTCTGTTTTCACACAAACATTTCTTCTAGTAGAAAAAAGGTAATTTCCAGCATCTAGCAGTGTTAAAGCGGTCAATTTATGGAACTATTCAATACACAGTAATGTTCACAAAGTTTAAAATTTTTGTACTATTTACTCACAATACACAATATACAGAGTGAGGCAAAAGTAAGTTTACAGTTGTTCATATGGAAACTATTACAATAATTAATAAGTAATAATACAAGAATAAACTCTGATTTTCATGTACTCACAACTGTAAACCTACTTTTGCCCCACCCTGTACATATTCATTTCCAAAAACTATACTAATTCTCTTCCTTTGCCTGCACCTTAAATATTTATACTTTGTATAAGGGTTATCCAAAGGCAATCAAACAAAGGGCAAAACTTTCCATGTTATCAGAGATCTTCAGACACATCAACAGCTATAGACAAGAGCACAATTACCTAGTACAGCAAAACTACAACCGCTGCCTTAGGTGAAGTTTTCATTAAATTAAATTAATTAAATGAAATTAAATTTAGCATTGCACATGGTAATTGAATATTTGTACTTCTCAAAGTTCCATCTTTGACCACCTTTTCTTTCTATCTACTCTCTGTAGCTAATTCCACCTACTCCCAAGGCATCTACCATTTATCCAAATGCTGATGATCACTAATCCTTAATATCTGTAATGCCTGAGACTCACTCCAAGATCAAGAATGGAAGAGCTCATATAAACATAACAAAAACTACACAATCATCTCAATAAATAGAGAAAATGTATTTGATAAAATACAACACCTTTCATGACAAAAATAGTGTCCTCAAGGCGATAGAGCTCTATAAAAAACCCAAAGCTAACAACACAACGGTGAAAGGCTGGATGTTTCACCCTAAGATTAGGAACAAGACAAAAATGTTCACTCTTCTCTTCTCACTTCTATTGAACATAGTACTGGAGCTTCTACCCAGGGTAATTAGCCAAGAAAAGAAAACAGAAGATACCAATTTGCAAAGAAAAAAGTAAAATTATTTTCACAGATGACATGACCTTATATATAGAAAACCTTAAGGAATCTACTTAAAATTATTAAAAGTGATATAGAAGTTTAGCAAGGTTGCAGGATCAATACACAAAAATCAACTGTATTTATACACATCAGCAACGAACAATCTGAAAATGAAATTAAAACAATTCTATTCACAATACCATAAACAGATAATAAAATGCTTAGGAGTAAATTTAACAAAAGATGTGCAAAACTTGTACACTGAACTACAAACATTGTTAAGAGCAATTAAGGAACACCTTATCAAATGAAAAAAATCCCATATTCATCAATCAGAATACTTAACATTGTACAGATTCAAAATCCCAGATGGATTTTTTGCAGAAGTTGAGAAGGTAATCATAAAATTGATATGGAAATACAAAGGACTACAACAGGAACTCAGTCAGGTTCCTTCTATCTTATGGCTTCCCCATCCCCTAGGTTCTCAGAGTCCTTTGCATTTAGTAGACAAATTAGGAAAAGGAAGGTATCTTAGAACACTTGACCTGATGTCATACATATCATTTACTTCATTACTTTGGGGAGAACTAACCACACAGCCCCACACAGTTGTGCAAGTGACTAGAAAAATATAACCTCTGGCTGGGCAGCTGTCGGCCAATGACTAGAATACAGAAGAGGAAGCACAAACACTTGGTGGACAGCCAGCGGCTTCAACTAACTTTCCCCTTTTTTTAATTTCCCAACAGATCAGCACTGCCTTTTTAACTGAGTATATGTGCTGTGGAAGTGAGCACACTTCCTTTTTAACTTTCAGGAAATCAATGATCACATCTCAGTAAGCAGTACCTTTTGCTGGCAGACTCCCTCCACAGGTATGTTTGGTTTCCTCAGGCTGTTTTCAGTAACTTATGGCCTCACATCAACATTCACAAACACACATACTCATTTTATACAAGCCTTTTGACTGATCCCATCCACAGTTTTAAAAATGTTTTCTTCTGTGTTCCACATAAATACCTGCATCTCCCCCATGTGGTCCAACTTACATTTCTAACTATGTACTATCCCTACGTATATGTCCCATGGGCACATTGAACTTTACGTATATCAAACTAAACTCAAGAATTACCAAATCCACTCCTGTATTCCCAATCTTAGTTAATAGCTTCCCACCTAAGCCCCCAAGCCAAAATCCTCAGATTCATCACTGGTTACTTCCCCTCACTTCCAACACACAGACAATGGAGTCGCCACATAAAAATCTCCCTCAATTCGTTTCCTTCTCAATCCCTGCTACCTGGAGTACTAAAATAGCTCTTTAGATTGACTTTAGAATACAATTTTCCTACCCATCACTAGTGTTACAAAAATTATCCCCCTAATATATTCAATCATGTAACCTCTACCTAATATTGATAGCTTCATTGCCAATAAGATAAAATTCCAAAGTTTAATATGGCATTTAAGACCTTTCACAAGTGAACCTTCATCGTCCCCTCTTCCCACTCCACAATGCCTACCTTTTAGCCCCACCAGCTCAGTCAGGGTGGTTTTCCAAACTCATTTTCATGACTCTGTGATTTCTCTCATGTATTTACATTTCAGTCATATTTACTAAGAATGTTCCTCTTCCTTCCCCTCTTCTTTGACTGACATCCTACACACACTACAAAGGCACTTTTAAATATCACTTTCTCAGTGACACCTTCAAGGCAAAATTAACTGATCCATTCTTCAATGACGACTATGTTGAAATCTCAAATACAGCACTTACCAAATTGAATTACGATTAATTGTTGATTCACTACAGTTTCTGTCACCCACAAGATTTTTGCTACTTTGAGGCCTCAAGAAATGACCTCCATCTTTGGTCTCCACTGAGTATGGAGTCAGCCCTACCACCCCCATGAACAGAACGCTTATTTAGAAAGCATGTGCTTTTTTAGATGGCTAGAACGTCACCAGAAAACAAAGTAGCCACCTCATTTCCCAATGACACATTTCAGGTAGCCACAGTGTAGTGTGGGACGCCCCCATGCTTTTGTTCATACCTGTAAAAAAGGATTACCCTAGACAGACTCAAGGGCCTAAAATGTGATCTCAATCATTCTTCACCACAAACTTCTTCTATATTTTGCTTTTAGCTCTACTAGCAATACTTATTTTATATTAGTTATGTTTTCTGTAAAATAATCTTAGGGCCAGAAATATGATTTTTAATGAACAGAAAGTGAGTGGTCTGTCCAAAAAAGGAGGGAAGATCATAAATAAGCACTGAGTACAACAGTTTGAAAGTTGTAAGAAAGGCTGACTACCAAATGAAGAGAAAAAAATGTTCCCATTATAAATTATTTCAAATGGAGATTACAAAAATATGAATAAAAAATGTCTCCTAGTATTGATCATATATCCCTTTGGTAGTGTGTCAACAAACTGATTTACAGTAAGTGTTTAGATTGGGCTTCCCCCATAATCTTCTTTGATTGTGCTTTCCCAAAATATGGGTCTTCAAACAAGATAAAGGTGGTTCCAGTAGAAGCCAAATAATAATAATAATTTCCAAAAGAGGAGCTAGTAATAGTATCCTCAATTTTGTCTTTTTTTTTTTCCCCCTCCTTTTATTGATTCCAGAGAGAGGGGAAGGGAGGGAGAAAGAACGGGAGAGAACCATCAATGTGGGAGAGAAAGATCACTGGTTGCCCCCTGCAAGCTCCCTAACCAAGAACCGAACCTGCAACCCAGGCATGTGCACTGACCAGGAATTGAACCAGCAAACTTTCAGTTTGCAGGATGACACCCAACCAATTGAGCCACACTGGCCAGGGCCTCAATTTTGCCTTTTTCTCTCAGTTTGTCTACATCAAAATATGATACCTGTTGTATACATATTTTTATCTTTTTTATTTCCTGACATAAGGCAAACATTTACAAAACTTCCACTGAATTAAGAAGTGGGTTTCTCATTTTATTTTGTTTTTCATAAGGTATAAGCTTTTTTTCATTAGCAGTTTTGTAGTCTGAACAGCTCTTGACAGGTTGATCTGATCACTATAGCTCCCACAAGGGTTTATAAATTCAGCTAGTTTTGTGACAGACATTAATAAGACTCTAGGAATAGTTCTGTATTTTAAAATGCTGAATGCTTGTTTTTAATCTAAGTTTTACATGTACACTGTTTATAGTACAACAGCTCTATACAATCTTCTGGGAAGAAAGCAGTCCTTTGACTGCCCCTCCCCCCCTGCCTTCACCCCATCCAAACACACCAGCACACTGTCTGTTCCCCAGAAACTACCACTTCGAAATCATTTAACTGACATTTTTGGTTTTTACTTTTAGATCTCTTAATAACTTGCTACTTCTTGACTTTTGCACTTCAGGCATAATCAACTCACTTTCCAGTATGGAAAATGAGAATTTAGCTCTTACATACATTCACACACTCTAATTCCAACTCCACCATAAACACATTTCCTAAACATGCTCCCTAGCACTACCCTCATTTAGCAATTTGTAATTTTGATTAGATCAATTCTCACTGTTTACATTGTGTGTGTGTGTGTGTGTGTGTGTGTGTGTGTATATATGTATGTACTTTTGACAACTAAGCCATGTAATAGGATCGTTTATCTCTTCCTGAACTTTCTGATTTGCCTTAAAAATGGTTTGTCACTACTCATTACTGGCCTCCAATCCCTGAAAGTCTTCCATAACTGTATAAATCTTGTAAGTTCAAGCACATCAGGTATTCCATATTCTTGAATCAATGTCCCAGAATTTTTCTGACCTGTTACAATTTAGACTAGTCAATCTCTAGAAAAGTGTTGTCTAGAACTTTCCCTAATGATGAAATTGTTCTAGATATATTCTGTTCAATGTGGTAGCCACTAGCCACATTATAAATAGCTAGTATGAGAAACTGAATTTTTTAATTTATTTAATTTTAATTGAAATAGCCAGTCAGAGCGAGTGACTACCAACCTGAACATAAGTGCTCTGGAACTATTATATAACTACAATTTTGGAATCTACTTTCCTTAGTTTCCTGTTCAGTCATCCTCCTTTCTGGATTTACTTCCTTATTTTAGGAGAGCATAAACTCTGCGTACTAGATTCCTGAAAATGCTGCATGAGAGATTTTTTTTTTTAATTAACCATCTAAAAATGTCCTTCTTTTACTCTCATACTTCATTGGTCATTTGAGCACAGAATTACACTGGAAATCATGTTCAGTATTACTGTTGAGAAATATAATCACTCTGATTCTTGATCCTTTGTATAAATTGTTCACTGACTGAGGCTTACGAAGTTCATAATAATCTGAAAGTTCATAATAATCTATCTCAGTGTGGGTCTATTATAATTCATCATGATGGATGCCCAATGGGCCTTTTTAAACTGGAAATGCATGTTCTGTAGTTCTGAGAAATTCTCTTTAATTATTTCATTGGTGATTTCTTCCCCTCCAATTTCTCTGTTTTCTCCTGAAATACCTGTTATTTAGACCATTCCTCTAATATCTATCTTTTCTTTCCTATTTTCCATCATTCAGGGTTTATTGTTGCTGTTGTTGCTCTCCTTTCTGATCAACTTCTTCAATGTTTAATACATCATTTCATGAATGTAATAACTGAAGCTCTGTGTACATGGTGATAATTACTGATAATAAGATTCACAGAGGGATGATGTCGCCAAAACTTTTCCCAAGGATACCACTTATGCTGGTATATTTTTAAAAAGTTTTTCTTGGCCAAGTTAAATAACTCAAAGGCAATTTTTTCCTCACGTAGCCATTAAATAATTTTGAAATACCATGTATTCACATATCTTTGTTAACATCTAAAATTTTCATTTTAAGTTGTAATAATTACAAAGGATATGATCTCTAGCATATCAACTTTTTAAAATTCTTTATTTTAAAAATAATTTTAGACTCACAGAACCAAAGTACTGTTACCAAAATCAGGAAATCAATACTGATAAAATACCATTAACTAAACTATAGACCTTTTACCAATTTTATCAGTTTTTCCACTGATGTCCTTTTTCTGTTTTAGGATCCAATCCAGGATTCCGCAATGCATTTATTTTAATGTCTCCTTAATTTCTGGTCTTTGATAATTCCTCCATCTTTCCTTGTCTTTCCTGATCTTGATACTTTTCAAAATTACTGATCAGTTATACTGTAACATAACCTTCAACTTGGCTTTGTCTAATGTTTTCTCATAATAAAATTGAAGTTATGCATTTTAGGCGAAAATACCACAGATATCATATATCATGTTATGCCTTTCTCAGTACATCATAAATCCGGGGTTCATGATATTAATGTCTTACTCTGGTGATGTTAACGCTGATCAGTTAGTTAAACATGATGTCTGCCAGGATTCTCTATGTAAATTTACTAGTTTTCCCTTTCCTATTAACAAACAACATTGACTTAAAGAAAAACAAAAACTATTACATCCATCTTTTAAATGTAGCAAATAGACCCTAAAAACTTTTATCAATTTCATAACTGTTATCACCTATTGAATAATTTCTTTACTATTGAACTAACCATTCAACACTTAAAAATTTTACACTGTTCCATTTCTCCTTGAACTTCTATTTCTATATTTTTTCTACAGAACGTTATCTTGTGAGATAGATCTCTATACTTGAAAGTTTATTAATTATCCAATCATTATTCTCTGTAAAAATATATCTGTATATAAATATAAATTTTTAAGTTTCTTGTGACCATAAGGTTCTAAGTATCAACCCAAAAGAAATTTTGAATTATCATTGTAATTAATTTTAGTACATGATGGATCAAAACACATGTATTATTACATATCTGAAAAACTAATTATCAAGCAAAAAAATAAAATTTTACTCAAAATACATTTCTTAATGAAATAGGGCGCTTACCTTTTTCACTTATGTGTCCACGAATGAATACTATTTATTATCAGAATGAGATAAGGTTCAACATTAATCCTACGTATTCTTAATTTTTTATTTTAATAGATAAAACTGTTTAATAATCGTATACAAGATCAGAAAATCTTTTGATATAATGATGTTACTCTACCTGTGAGCTCCCTCATGCCAGATATCACACAATAACCTAGTGTAAAAACTATTTTTAATAATCTTACATCTACCTAACCCCAAAACAAACAGTAAGTCCCTCACAGTGATCTCTTACTTCAGGCAAAAAAGAATTTACAGTTTCTTGAATTTCACTGTACTGTAATAGGATTTACCTCATAAACAAAGCCTCCTTTTATTCATCAAGGCTACTTTTATATCCCAATTATTATCCCCTATACTAATTTGCTATTTAATTTTAAAAATCATCAATAAATGATTGCATAAGGCTTTAATTCAACTAGAACTTTATTTTATAAAAATTTTATCTTTTTGCTGACAGTTTTTTCCCCTGATACGTAAGGAATAGTTCTATCACAAAGTGTTTTAGTATTTGTTTTGAACAATTTTTCCAAAATATTTTACGTCTGGGTTTTCTTTGTCAAAAAAAAAAAAAAAATTTCAGACTAAGTTTAATGGTTAATGAATCCAAGGCTAGTATAAGCACATCTAATTCCTTTGTTATCTGGTAGGTGAGAGACAGAGCATAAAGCAGGAAAGAACAAAGATCAATAGCAAGGATCTAAGGCAATTAGCAAAGAAGTATCTAAGGTGCTAAGAGTGATAGAAAGGTAGAGCTTGGAAGCTGCAGGGTGTAAAATTGAGTTAACTACCAGAAAAAGCAAAAATAAAGGCCAGGTCTCAGAGGAATGGAGGAGTTCCAAATGCACAGCAAACAAAGTGGAACACACTCCTGGAATCAAATACTGATCAGAAATACTAAAAGGGGAATGCTATGCCCTTTAGCTGTGTGTCTTTCATCTAAAGCAAGATGTAAACAAAAAAGTACAAACTAATACGTTCTCAAAATATCTATGCTAGTTTCAGAAAGGAAACTCCCCTGGAGCCAGTGTGAAAAGCGAAAAGCCTCCAATTTCCATAGGAATTATCTTGTATAAAATAAGGCATAAAGAAATTGAACAACATCCCAGCCCTAAACTTATTAAAACATTTTAAAAACAACACAGTGGTGCCTTTTATGTAATGCAGCAGTAAGCTTCCATTTAACAAACAGTATTATTCTGGCCCCGTATAATAATCTCTTTCTGGAGTTACATAAATTATTGATTCTATTTCAAATTCATACAAGAATAAAATAGACTATTAAAGGAGAACCAAAGTATTTACTAAACAGCAAAATCATTTTATACTCTAGATCACAATTTTTTATTCTTGAGAAAAAGTGACCTTCCTTTTATTGACTCCATGAATAATCTCATCATAAATGTGTACTAATTATGTGATCAAAAAATTGGTCACAACTGTTCATTCAAGTCAGCAGTGAATTTGATATGATCTTTGCAGTGGATCTGACCAGAAAAGCTAAGTTGGGAAGGTTTGAAATGCAAAAAAAGACAGAAAAATAATGTGAGCATCCAATGTGAAAGGTCTTTTGGTCAAGGTACAGAACAGGACCAACGTTGTTACTTGGTTATTTACACATAGGGAGTAAGCAGGTTAGAGCTTTCTGGCTCTGGTAGATCTAGAGAGCAAACGAACAGGAAAACAGGTAAAACAAGACGTAGCTGCACCAGTATCTTAGGCGTAGGTTCTTAAATCCAAACATTAGAAGATTTACAATTTCAAAACTGTTTGGATTCTCCAAATACATATTAAAGTACTTTGTTTCTCATGGTAATGAGCAAAGCTGCCTATTCTGTCAGGCCAAATCAGCTGCACTAAGCAGAAAAGTACTATGATTTGGTCCACAGGTAAACAAGAGTTTAAAGGAAGCCAGTAATAGTTTTAGCAGAATCACAGTAAACAACCTTTAAATAAAGGGAAGGACATAGGAGAAAATGGACAAATTTGGAGCTCGCTCTCTCCACACGTGTGGAGACATCTTCCTTTCTGTCAAATATTAGTTTTTATTTTGTTTTTCAAAAGATCTTCCTAACAATCCTCTTACTGAATAACAGGATGAAAGTATTCCCAAAAAAATACTAAGTAAAATCACCTCAATTTGCACTCAAGAGTCATTTAAAAGGGATATTGATACAGTTGGGGTCTGAAAAGGTTTCCATTATACACAATTTAAATAACTTTTAAAGACTCACCTGTAGGCTTAACTGAATAAAACCCAATGGCCTCTCCTTTCTTCCACAGAATCTTAGCATAATCAGTACTGCTATGACACAGGAATGGGATCTCATTTCTCTCCATTTCCTGTTTTCTATAAATAATTCGATTCAGAACATACAGAACCACTCTCTCCCCAAGAGTTCTCACCTACAAAGAGAGTCAAACACCAGGCACAGCAGTTATAATGTGCATCAATCCAGAGATGCTCTTTACCTTGCTCCCTGCTTCATACTTCAGACTGGCATTCAAAGAACTTTGAATACATTCAGAATGACTTGTAAACATTTTATTATCACAGATAAGTCTAATCATTCATGCTAATAACAATCCATTTCTATACACACGTTATGCATGAACACTACCTCTCAGCAAAATTCTAAGCAGTGCACCAATGCCAGCATCTCCTCTTCAGCACTCATAGTGTTTCCTTTCTGCTTCCAGTTGCCCAGATAAGGGGTCTCGACCACCCTAAATGCTGCCTCCACTACCTCCACTGCTTCAATCCTTTTTCACCCCATTTCAGCCTTCACATTGGGAAAAAAGAGAGAAGAGGCTTCATGCATCCCCTGAAGACCTGAAGAACAATTACCTCACTTGATGAGCAAAGCCATAATAATGCTCCTGGGAAAGGAATCTGTCACATCTTTTCCAGTTAAAGTGTTCATTTAACAGTTGTGTTTTTGCTAACTATAAGGAAAATACCGTCCCCCTGCCAAACGCCACACACACACACATATACACACCCCTCTGTCAGACCAGTGATGACAGTGGCACCAGGGATGTCTAGTGAAAACACACCTGGGTCAATCACAAAATGGAAACTGAGCCTCACTTCTTACATGCAGGGCTACATGGTTACAGGGAGCCCCCCTTACCAACTTTCTGACATCAAACAGTGGGATTTTCCCAACAGACATCTTTCACTGCTAAAAACAAGAGTTCTAGCCATAAAGTCCCTGTTCTCCAAAGTCTACTTAAAGAAAAACAAGAGGTAGGTATGTGGAAAGAGAAAGTATTAACTGTATACACACTACTCTCAAAATCATCCCTCGTAGGAAATCTCCAGTACCAGACAACACATGAAAAGGCAAAGTTCTTTAGCTTGTAAGGCTACCTATTCCTCCCTTGGAAGAGCTTTGATCAGCATTAAATTCTTCTTCATATTGAACTAAAATCTATTTCCGAAGATAAGCTTTGATATTCTGGAGCCACATAGCCTACAACTACCTGAAGAGAGCCATAACAGTCCCCTAAATTTCATACCGATGCTAAACAACTAAAGGAAAAGACTGGTCAAATGCAATTTTAGGGTACTTTCGCCATTCCAGTCCCCTTCCTTGAAAACTGCCCCAGATCCCTAGTTATCTGTATTCATGATGAGTATACAGATATTACAGATATAAACAATGAAGATATTGCTAAGTCAATGGGGCTTTTCTGCATAAACGTAAGGCTTTTAAATTACTTTTTTGCCTACATTCATTTACTTCTAATTAACTAACGCCCACTCTTGTTTATGTGTACTGCTGTTTCAGTTAATTTTCTGAACCTATGGATATTACATTTATCCCCGTTTATTTTCATTATGTTAGATCCTTTGTTTCTTGATTCTACCCTTCACAGACTGGGTCTCCCATTTAGCACTGTGGCATGCAGAACTGATACTCATGCCATCTATGTCTTCCCTAAGTAATTGACAGAACAGTGACCAGCACAGAAAAAAGGACCATTTTGCAGTACATTACTGAGAACCTCCTGAAATGGCCCTACTGATAAACAAGTTCCCTGGTCAGTGTCTCGTAGAGACAGAGCATCTAAGCAACCACACACAGAGAACTAGCCTCTTCTCTAGTCAATAAGAAAATCAGAAGCTGAAGTGGATATGGGTAACTGCATTTCAACTAAACCATAGATATCCATTCTTCCTCACCTGATTCTCACATACATTTAGAACAATGAAACTCTATGAGTTTAATATAAATCTGTTATAGTAAAATGGAAAAAAAGAGTCCAATAACTTCAAAAACTACCACTGTTTATGGGAAACATACTTGTGAAATGGCCTAAGAAAGACTTTTAAAATTACAAGATCTTATTACCTGCTTAAGCCCCTCTCTAGAAGGGACAGATGTTTTCACAATATCATCAATAGCCCACCACTGATCAGCAAGGTAAAGTGCCACAGCTAAAATAGAATAAATGATTATTAACATGTCAGTGTTAAGTCTTAAAGTATATAATATTACTATTTGTTAAGGTTTATATAGACACTCTTAAGTATATCCATGCTTTATAATACACAATGTAGCACCATTTATGCCATTTTTATTTTACTCATTTAAGCATTTAACTGCAAGCAATTAAGAACTGTGTTTTCCTGAATTTACAGTTTTAAACAAGTTTTCTTTCTAAAAATTATTTCATGTAGCTGCCTTTCAATAAATTTCTAATTGTTTGGAGAAAAACTCCTTCATTTTAAAGATTAAGCAAAAAAAAAGAGAGAGACCTGTGAGTGAGTCCTCAGGTGAAAAAAGAGCAAGAATTTTCTGGGTCTGATCTCCACCATAAAGAGGAACAAAGCCTACACTTGACAGGCTAATAGGAATCTGAAATGACAATTGATTAAAGATTAATGAAAAGTCTGTTAAGAAAATATAGGACAAAAGCACCATGATTCTACCAAAATATTAACTTATCCTACATTAATGCTAATTATATAACTTCATTTCATAGAAAATATTTCTAGTCTCAAAAAAATAAATAAATCAGAATTTCCTTTTGCAGGAATCTTATCTTTGGGTAAAAATGAATGTTTATTTCAATAACTATTACTGTAAAAACAAAAGAATGATATGGCCCATAAAGTTATTTAAAAACAACTACAGTTTATCATCTGTTATTTAGACTATTAGGGGAATTCTGTTTTCTAGTAAAAGGTACCAGATAGGTAAATATTTTACCTAATTTTTGAGATACATACTTTAACATTTCTCTGCCTTCATTAACCCAACATTAATTCCCCATTTACAGATAATACTACAATTCAGAGAATTATAACATATTGTACTTGAAGAGACTTTAAAGAATCTTTTAAACAAACATAATTTTCCAAAAGAAAAATCTGAGGCCTAGAGAAATTAGAGATTTTTACCTACCATCAAGTTCACAGTAGAATTCTGATGATTCCAAGTTTAATGATCTATTACAATATATCACAGCTGATTAATGAGAAATTTTGATTTTAATATTTTAAAAAAGGGAAGATTTGTGACACAAAAATGTGTGATTTAGTGTTTTGCTGCATTTATTTTAAAATATTTTACTATCACAAATTCCAGATATAAAGAAAATTTGAGTTAGCTCAAATATGATAACCAGTCTTAGCAAAACTGGCAAACTACTTAATCTTAAAGGCACAACACAAATATTAAGCAATAACCTGTAGTTTCTTTTTAAAACGTGATCATGCTACTGTACTAACCAATCAATATTTATCCATTTTACTGATGTCTTCTGATACCCATTTCAAAAGTGATTAGTTAACACTTTAAAATGATAAAAAAATAAAAGGATATTGATTTCATGTATGAATTCAACTGAAAAGATGGATAAAAATCACTGCAGAGCACCTTACCGTAATATTGAGAAGAGAAAAACGCTCAGGATTTTCAGGGTCACCACACCTTAGATCTGACATATAATCTTCAGCAGAATTTTCCAATTCCTCGTGACTGCAATTATCCAGCATATCCACGGGGAATGCCATCCTCTTTAACAAACAACATGGGACAAAATGTTTCAGAATATGAAACGCTATCTTCCTTTTCTCATAGAAAAAACTTGTTATTGTAATACTTCAACATTTTATTGTAAGGAAAGGTCTTTTCCACTGTGACAAGTCAGCCTACAACTTGGCCTGCTGATTTAACAATGCATGTCAAAAAGAAAATTTTTAGACATTATTCATTTGAATTAAAAAAAAAAAGGAATTAATGGTGATTCTTTAAATGATATAAATACATTTATACAGGTATGAGATATATGTACATATTTGCATATAAACACAGACACATAAATATATCCTCATACACCTGTCAACATTACAAGTCACTATAAAAGGACAGAAGGTAATTTTTGGAATAATAGGAATGTTCTATAACTGCATCATGGGGATGGTTGCTCCACCTTAGGAATTTATTTTAAAAAAAAGAAAACACTGAATTGACTGTTGCAATGGGTAAATGTTATAATATGTAAATTTCTCTCAGATACATATAGCTGTTTAAAAAAGAAAGCCAGCACCTTAATGGGAAAAAGCTAGACATGTTCCCACTAAAGTCAGGAAAAATGACCCCGTAACTGAATACCATTGTAGAGGTACTTGCCAATGCAATTAAACTAGAGACATAACAATTGGGTATGGGTGTATGTGGGGGAAACACTCTCTCCATCAATTTGCAAGTAATATATTTAATCAAAAAATCCAAAAGAATCAATGGAAAAACTATTCCAAATACGAAAACGCTGTAAAACAGCAGGATATACAGCTGCACACAGAAACCAAGCCCTCATATATACAACAGAAACCAGTAAAAAGAAATCATAAATGAAGAAAATGAAGTAAAAACAGAAAACTCCATTTATACAACAGCAAAATTTTTAAAATGCAGAAAACTCCATTTATACAACAGCAAAAATTTTTAAATGGGCTTAAATTTAAAAACAATAAACAACACAAAACCTATATAAGGAATACAACATTCCTGCAAGAAACAAAGTGAACAGGAAAGATAAATCATGTCCTTGGAAAGGAGGGTTCATAAAGGTGGCAGCACCCCCTAAAACAATCTATTAATTTAATGCACTCCAAATGACAATACTTTTAAGGTTTTATTTTTTTCCTGAAGTAAGACAAGTTGATTATAAAATTAATTTGAAAGAATAAATTAGAAAGAAAAGCTAGAAAAATCCTGAAAAGGCAGGGCGATGACTGGAGAAAGGTACAAACCCCGTCAGATATTAAAACATGTTACTAAACTTCTATAATTAAAACAATGTGATATGAATACAGACCAATGGAACAAGATATAGAAATATACCCAAATGCCTGTACATATTTACAAGTACATGATTAAGGCGCTATCTCAGAGAGTGGGAGAAAGAACTTTTTAATAAGTATTGTTTCACTGGTCTCTATTACAGTGTTTAAATGAGACATAAAATTTGCCCACTTTTGAACTCCTTATATCTGATATCAAGCAGTATATACTGTGCCACCTAACATTATTTCTCTGAGAAACAGAAGTCTTGTTGCATCTTTCTTTTTATTGCTGATATTCATTCCACCATATACAAATAAAATTTACCCATTCTACAGCCAGCTAAGGGGTATCTGCACTGTTACGAGCATTCCTGCTTGAGTATTTTGGTGAATATGTCTGTATACTAATTTGTGTTAGGTCTGTATACCCACACCGACCTATCTATCTAAAAGTAAGGGAAGCAGATATATGAATCTTGATGTGACATGAAAAGAAAAAAATCAGACTCAAATCTAATCAAGCCATTAGACAAATATGTCAAATGACATCTTCAGTATGCAGCCAAATTTAGAATAACCCAGTTTCTTCAATAAATATACAGCATGGAGTTTAAAGAAAAGAATGGAAATTCGTGTGAATTAAAAGCCACTTGGAGCACTTGAGATCTTGCTCCCCACCACTATGCTCAGTGCTCAGACAGACTCTTACAAAAATTCTCCACAAGTGTGGGTGTTTCTTACATTGAAATTTACTTCACAGTACGGTAGAATTCTGAAAAAGCTCACCCAGGACAACCCTGCAGGCTCCAACCTGATGCTAGGTACAAGCAAGGGCCCATTGTGCTCCACCAGCTCCCCACTACACTTTGGGTAAACTTGGATGAGTTTCTCTCATAATTGCAGGCCTCCTTGCTTTAAGTAGCAGGACCCTGGCTTTATTTGAGCTGTTCCTAGAAAATCCTTGATGTAGATAAGGTTTGAGATAACCTCGGGAAATAAGAAAAACGGGCTGCTCCTTTTCATTTGTTTTTACTTCAACTGCTTACTGAGAGTCTGAACAAAACATCTGCTACATGGAAGACTGAACTCTAGCTCTAAAGGATCGAGGACGTGTGCTTTCCCAACCCAAACAGCCAGTAGGATGATGACACTTGTTCAGATCCGAGGTGGCAGAGATGGGTGCTATGAGGCACCCACTGCAGTAGTGCAGCCATCCCAGAGAAGCCAGCAGGAGCCCTGGGAGGGGTTCACCCTGAGAGGGGTCCGAGAAAGGGGGCATGCCTTGGAAAGTGTTATGGTTCTGGTGACTTCCCATGAACTTTCACTGGGGTTGCTCAAGTATTCTCAGCTGACTAAGGGAAAAAAAAAAAAAAGACTTGAGACACAGCAACCAGATGTACAATACTGTGGAGAGTACTCTGATTTGTGTACTCTAGAAAATTTCCATGATAAAAGTTAAATAAAAAATAAACAGCTCTGGCTGGTGTGGCTCAGCAGATTGAGTGCTGGCCTGAGAACCAAAAGGTCACTCGTTCAATTCCCAGTCAGGGCACATGCCTGGGTTGTGTGCCAGGTCCCCAATTAGGGGCGCACGTGAGGCAACAGATCGATGTTTCTCTCACACATTGATGTTTCTCTCTCTCTTTCTCTTTCCCTTCCTCTCCCTCTAAAAATAAATAAGGTCTTTAAAAAAATAAAAATAAATAAACATGATTGCCCTGGCCAGGTGGCTCAGTTGGTTGCAACATCGTCCTGTACACCAAAAGGCTGCAGGTTTGATTCCTGGTCAGGGCACAGGCCTAGGTTGCAGGTTGGATCCCCAGATGGCGCATATGGAAGGCAACAGATCAATGTTTCTCTCTCACAGTCATATTTACCCAGAATAAAAACTGCAGAGCTCAACTGCTGTATTTATCAATTACCTCTTCAATTTTGATTTTTTTAAAATTATAAAAAGGCTAAAGAAAAACAGAAAATAAAAATTAGTTTTCTCTTAAGTAATTTTTAAGAGAAGAATTTTATCACGTCAAATCTGTTTTATCACAACAAATGTATTAGCAGGCAAAAAAATGAAAATAAAATGGAAATTTGAGATACACACATAAAACACAGGACATGTAAAAGTTATATATGTTTAAATATATTTTTCTGAATTTTGAAGATATGATGATAATGAGGAAGTTATTTTTTACCATCATCTGAAATCTTGGTTCTTAGGACTTTAAAACTTGGTGACTGGGAACCTAATTTTATACAAATATGTATATTTTTAATAAAAAAATTTTTTTAATTTAAAAAATCAAAACCTAGAAATAGAACAACTCAAATAGCCCAACTGTTAGTAAATATGAATGTCTAAATAAAAGGAGAAAGCAAGAAAAAAGTGTTAAGCTATTTATGAAAGCAGTACCACAGGACTTCCAGATAACATAAAAAGAAGGAAAAGAACTATGTATTTCAAGAGAAATCAACCAGGAGCTTATGTAAATAAGATGTTACAGTTTAGAAAAGAATCATAAAATAAAACAGTTAACTTTATTGTGAAGAAAGCTTATTTGTTATTTTGGACAAATCTTTATATCTCTATCACAGTCAATATATAAAAGCAAACTAAGGAATAGAACATTATGTTCTAAAGTCAGATCTAACAATTCTAATGAAAATTAAAATTTTAGATGAAACAAAAACACAAAACAGTCAAGAGCAGATGAAAAAAAGCATAATCAGGACACTAGTTAACAGTTTTAACTGTTTTCCTGTCTTATAGCCAAGATTCTAGCTTTGTGTCTAAGTAAAACATTAAAAACATTTAATATACCATACCACTGACTAGATGAAGCTCAAAAAGGATTAAAATCATAGTATTCCCCTTAAACCAACCCAAAAGACTCTCTTGAATAAGCTATCAAAACAAGATATGAATGAAACACATTTAAAAATTCCATTTGATAAGAGTAATCATGACCTAAAGGATGAAATGTAAATTAATATATTAAGACTACTGCCAAAAACTTGGTCTACAAAAGCACGGTTGATTACAATCACATAAAAATAATATGGCATTCTAGACAAAGAATACAGAATGCACATATAAGGAAAAAGAGCCTGATAGAACAGCAAATTGATGGGTTCTTTTCTTTCTTCTTAACCTGTTACTATGACATGGTTCTCAAAAGATTTTAAATGCTGTCATGCTTAAATAACATTTTCTTTTTTTAGTCTTATTTATTATTTAGCTTTATTCATACTGAATCAAGAACGCAATAGTATAGCCCAGAATAAGACAATATTAGGCTAGTGAGCAATCTTAGAGGTCAGTTTCCCACCTGATGTGCTTAGCATAAGAGTCCTGTGTCTGGCCTGTCCTGCTAGTTTGCAGCAGTGACATAGGAACATGAGCTGGGTCTCCCTACGCCGCTGTTCCTCCTTCCTCTAACCTGCTGTTGGCTGAGCTTTCATAATCTGCATATCACTAGCAACATTTTTTCCAGTGTGCCAAGTGTCTATATCTCTATTTAATATTTTCCTCAATTCGCTTTTTTTAACACACACCTCTCATCCCGTTCCCTTCCCCTACTTTTTAATTTGGTAGAACATACACATAAAACTTACCATTTTAACCATTTCTAAGTTGACACTTCAGTAGCAGTATGTGCATTCACACTGTTGTACAACCTTCACCACTCCCCTTCCAGAACTAGGTACTCACTGAACAGAAACTCCCCATTTCCTCTCTCCCCCAGCCCCTAACAGCCACCATTCTACTTTCTGTCTCTATATATATCAAAATCTCAATTCACTTTTTTAGAAACATTGCATTCTTCTTAAACTATAAAATCTATGAAACCACAGATTTGATATATTATACATTTTCCTAATCAGCATTATGATTTCTAAGTACCATAATTCAAATGTTCACCTCTCCTAGCCCTGGCCAGTGTGGCTCAGTTGGTTGGAACGTCTTCCTATAAGCCAAAAGGTTGAAAGTTCGATTCCTGGTCAGGGCACATGCCTAGGTTGCAGTCAGGACACATATGAGAGGCAACAGATCTATGTTTCTCTCTCGCATCCATGTTTCTTTTCCTCACTCTCTCCCTCCCTTTCCCTCTCTCTAAAATCAATAACCATGTCCTCAGGTGAGGATTAAGAGAAAAAAAAAAAAACCTCTCCAAAATCACCAGTAATACGTCAGCAAACTTTAGAAAACACTATCTACGTGGGATTGCTTACCATAAGACAATACTACTACAGATAAAAAGCAAGTAGAATAGAACTAAATTAAAAAGTGTAAAACAGAAATTCATTATTTCATTCTTAAACCTTCTTAGATTAAGGTTTTTCCATAGAAAAATAATCACTTCTGGGCTTATTTTTATTAGTAAAAGATTATTCATACACACACACACACACACAAATCCTGTGTTCTTGAAGTCCAATAATTTAAATACTCTGAAGTTTACATAAAGGAGCATTACTAGAGGGAAAACATTTCACTTAGAAGTTCTGATTTCTGAGTAGTTTAAAGCCTAATATACCATCACAGTTTAACATGAAATTTTAAAATATTTCCCTAAATTCAAAGGCTCATACACACAATGCCCCTTCTAAAATATTTTTTACAAATCTGTGTGTAAATCCATTACTTTTATTACTAGTCACTCTCAATGCTCAATTTATTGGCTAAGTAATCACCTCTTAGTATTTAAAGAAAGGTGTGAGAAACGCTCACAATAAAAACTGGGACACAGGACTTGAGCAGTAAAGCGAGGCCTTTATTCACGAGTCTGCAGAGCCGGGCGCACCCTCACAGCCAGGAGAATGTGCGCGCCAAGTAGACAAAGGAAACTGGTTTTATAGTCTTAGCTTCCCCACCCTGAAATTGCCACCCTAAAGTGATTATCTTTTCCACCCTAAAGTGATTATCTTCCTTGCCCTAAAGTGAGAGCGATTAGCTTCCCCGCCCTAAGGCGATTAGCTCCCCCTCCCCTCTCCTTCTTCCCCGTTTCTCCATTACTGGTTACTCCGAAGTTACAATCTAACACTGTTATCTAAATGCCCCTTCTGTGGTTTGTAGATATGCCAGTGCTGTCAGCTCCCTTCTCAGAGATCCTCTAATTACATTTGCCCTTTGTTACTAATGACTTTTTACTGGTTTGGGAGTCACTATGTCCTTGTTTCTAACAAAGGTGAAAGAACTTGATATTATTATGGGTCAGTAACAGCAGCATATAACATATGATCACTGAGAAGTGACTATATACCAGACTTTAAAGAGATTGTTGCATATAATATATAATGAAGTACTTCTATCAGCCATACCCTAGGGATGAAGAAGTGGAGCTTTACAGATGAAAAGACTTGACCAACAGCATTTCAGTAGTGGGGTTAGAAGAATAGGGCTCCAAACAATCATATATACTCTCCAACATAATTATTTTACATAATTTGCAAAATCAAATATTGTAATATTTATCATGGTTTTATGAAATTTCCTTTCACAAAAATATTATAAGAATTACCTTGTTATTAAGTATTCTATTCATGTATTACAACAAAAAGAGCAATGAAATTGGAATCCTATGACCTTGGTTCCTGGGCCAGCTCAACCACTGAGTATGGAGCTCTCTGACCTTAAGGCAAGTTACTCACCCCTTTCAGGCTCCTGTATTCTCATTCGTAATGAGATGCAATTGAACAGAATAATCCTAAGGACCTTTTCATCCCTAAAATTTTAAATTATTTATTTTTTTAAATATTGGTTAATTTAAGAGTGCATAAATTAGTAGCCCTGTGGTGGTTCTGCTACAGTTTAGAGGACACAGAAGGACAGTATAGTTCCGGAAAAGATTACAGGTGGCTCTGATAAATCACTCACTTCTCCCTTTTTTTGTTGTTTTTAAGCTTCTGTTCTATGTTACATAACAGTAAAGCTGTCAGATCAAATTTTGTCAAGTACTTAATGCTCTGCCAAGAGATAAACCAAAAGGCCTAACTAGATTCTCTACATGAATGAGAAAGCTTAGTGTCGCCTTAAATGAACTAACTCATCAAAAAATGTATGCAGAATGGACAATGAAGTGTAAAAAGTGTTCAAATTAATTCAGAGGTTAAGCAAAGGGTATGCTTATTAATCCTGGCTAACGTGTATAAAAATATAATACCCAGGCTTCTTACATAAGAGCTCTAAGATGTCCACCAGCTATTTGACATTCATCTTTTAATAATTTCACTTTTCCTAAAAAATTATATAACTACGTGAAAGCATGATTGCTCTTAATAAGAAAATGTAAGAGTTAGACTTCCAGCCAAGATGGAGGCATAGGTAGACACACTTTGCCTCCTTGCACAACCATCAGGATTACAACTCCCTCAAAACAAAAAAACAACCAGAACTGCCAAAAAATTGAACTGTATGGAAGTCTGACAACCAAAGATTTAAAGAAGAAATATTCATCCAAACAGGTAGGAGGGGTGGAGACAGGGAGCCTGTGCGAAGAGGATGCGGTGTGGCGGCAGCAGCAGTAGCAAAGCAGCAGCAGAGGCCAGTAGAACAATGGGTCCCATTCATGTGGGGAAGATATAAACTGGGAGGGGCACTTGGGGAGCAATCCCAGCCCCAGGCTAGACCATGCAGATCACAGTTGTGACACCAGCAAAGTAAAGCCTCATAGCTTCTGGCTGTGAAAACCAGTGGGGACTCAGGCAGCGGAAGAAACTTCCTGTCTCTCAGGAGAGTCCATTTAAAGGGCCCCCATAAAATTCAAAGACAAAGAGAGAATCCTAAAGACAGCAAGAAAAAAACAGCAAATAACATACAAGGAATCTCCAATAAGGCTATCAACTGATTTCTAAAGGGCCCCCACAGTCCTAGAATGTAGCAAACCCATCCACTCCAGGAACCATCAACAGGAAAACATCTAAAGAGGCGCCAGTTGCATATGGGAAGTGAGTGAAGGGACTGGAAAAGGGGCAAGTGCCAAGCAAGCGGCACTGTTCCCTCTCTGACCCCTCCTTCACATACAGCACCACAAAGCAGTGAAATGGGGTCACCTCACACTAACAAAAACCTAAGGCTCTGCCCCTTACAACATAATAGGTGCGACAGCTCTACCTAAGACACAGAGGCAAACATGGGAGGCTACCAAACTGAGGAGACAAAGAAGTATGGCCCAAATGAAAGAACAGATCAAAACTCCAGAAAAAGAACTAAGCAAAAAGGAGATAGCCAACCTATCAGACACAGAGTTCGAAACACTGGTGATAATGATCAGAGTAATGACTGAGTATGGCAAATGTTTAAGGAAAGATATGAAGGCTACACCAAGTGAAATAAAGAAAAAGCCACATGGAACACTAGTGAAGGGAAGGAAGCCGGGGTTCAAATCAATGAATTTGAATATAAGGAAGAAATAAACAGCCAACCAGTACAGAATGAAGAAACAAGAATTGAAAAAAAAATGAAGAGAGAATAAGAAGACTCTGGGACACCTCCAAAAGTGCCAACATCCAAATCATAGGGATGCCAGAAGGAGAAGACAAAGAGCAAGAAATTGAAAACTTATTTGAAAAAAATTAAAGAAAACTTTCCTAATTTGCGGAGGAAACAGATATACAAGTCCAGGAAGCACAGAGTTCCAAACAAGCTAAACCCAAAGAAGATCCACCAAGACACATCATAATTAAAATGCCAAAGGTTAAAGATAAGAGAGAATTTTAAAAGCAGCAAGAGAAAAGCAGAGTTACCTACAAAGGAGTTCCCATAAGACTATTACCTGATTTCTCAAAAGAAACTTTGCAGGCTAGAAGGGACTGGCAAGAAGCATTTAATGTAGTGAAAAGCAAGGACCTACAACCAAGATTACTCTATCAAGCAAAGCTATCATTTAGAATAAAAGGGCAGATAAAGTGATTCCCAGACAAGGTAAAGCTAAAGGAGTTCATCATCACCAAGCCCTTATTATATGAAATATTAAGGGACTTATTTAAGAAAAAGATCAAAACTATGAACAGTAAAATTACAACAAACTCGCAACTATCAACAAATGAATCTAAAAAACAAAAAAAAACTAAGCAAACAACTAGAACAGGAACAGAATCATGAAGATCATTTGGAGGGTTATCAGCAGGGAGGGGGAAGAGAGAGAATAGGGGAAAAGGTGCAGGGATTAAGAAGCATAATTGGTAGGTACAAAATAGGGCGATTTTAAGGATAGTAAAGGCTGGTTCAATTCCCAGTCAGGGCACATGACTAGGTTGCACATCAGGTCCCCAGTTGGGGGTGCAAGTGAGAGGCAACCACACATAGATGTTTCTCTCCCTCTCTTTCTCCTTTCCCCTCTCTCTAAAAAATAAAAAAACAAATTAATTTTTTTTAATAGTAAAGGAATTGGAGAAATTAAATTTATATGCATGACCCATGGACATGAACTAAAGGGGGTGGGATTGCTGGAGGGAAGGGTATACCAGGCAGAGGGGAGCAAAGAGGAAAAAGATTGGGACAGCTATAATAGCATAATCAATAAAATATACTTAAAAAATGAAAACATTAGAGTTAGAAAAATAATCCCTATTATTGTGATTTATTTTCTACTTAATGTTAATTACTAGATGTGGACCATACTCTTAAAATGGGAGAATATATTTTATAACTTTGGTCCCTAAAGTATTTCAAGATTCTTATAGGTTGTTGCTATTATTGAGGGGTTTTAGAGAAAAGGGAAGATTACAAAATAAGAATTTTAGAGCTGAAAAACTTCTTAGAGAAAAAATAATTATCTCAACCAATCCAAGTCATGATCCTAACTCTCCTGATTGGTTCCTCAACACCAAAAATAGGTTAGGTATCCGGGCAACAAAACTGTCAATGCTGTCAACCTTGTACACAAAAAAAGCCTGTTTCTGAACTTTATTATGATTCTTCTCTTGATTCTTCCCTTTTCTTTTCTCTCTAACATCATTTCCCTCTCTTACTAACCTAGTCCCTGTACTACATGAGCTCAAATGATGTCTTTTTTTTTTAATGTTTATTTGTTTGTTTGTTTATTTTTAGAGAGGGGGAAAGGAGAAAGAGGGAGAAAAACATCAGTTTGGTTGCCTCTCACTTGAGCCCCCAACTGGGGACTTGACGGGCAACCTGGTCATGTGCCCTGACTGGGAATCGAACCGGCAACACTTGGCTCGCAGGCCGACGCTCAATCCACTGAGCCACAGCAGCCAGGGCCCAAATGATCTCTTTATCTTACTTACCTTTGTATTCTTCAATCCCTCCTATTCTACACAAGGCCCTAAATCCTAAATTAATCTCTCTCCACACTTACCACTGAGTTTTCAAGGACAACAAAAATGAAACCACTGAACAGACTGCTACAATTATCAAATGTCAGTTAGGCTCAATACTGCTGAAAAATCCCTTTCAGTCCTCTGGGAAATGAAAAAGATTTGATTTCATACAGTTAAGGACTGCCTACAAGATTATGAGTAACGGAGCAGAAAGTTAAATGGGGTTCATACCTGTTGCCTGTTTTTATTCCAAGTAGAAGTCAAAATTATCTCCTGAAGTAAAAACCATTGAGCCAACAGTGGTATATATACTTCATGACCCAGATTGCTGAACACTTAAGTTTATATTTCACAGAAGCAGTTTACCCAAAGTTACCCTTCAAATATCTGAGGAGTAAATATGCAAACAAAACCTTAGGAAAGCCAAACTAAGAACTATTTAAATGAATACACCATAAAATTTTGTCCTTCATTTCAACATTAGACCATCTAAAACTCTTTTTTTTTAAACCTCACACCAAGATATGCTTATTGATTTTAGAGAGGGGAAGGAAGGGAGAGAAAAATATCAATGTAAGAGAAACATCAATCAGTTGCCTCTCATAGGTGCCCTGATCAAGGACTGGACCCAAAACGTAGGTATGTGCCCTGACCAGGAATCAAGTCCATGACCTCTTGGTCTACAGGACAACGCTCCGACCGACTGAGCCACACTGACCAGGGCCATTTATAATTGTTTTTTATAACTCAGAATGTTCTATGATAACAGACCTACCATTTATTTACTTGCACCAGGTATTATGCTCAACACTCTATAAGATTGTCTCATTTATTCCTCAAAATGACCCCATGGGGCAGATTTCTTAAACACATTCTCACAATGAAGAGCCTTCCTTGGGTATGGAGAGCTTAAGTAAGTTCACCTGCTAGCAAGTGGCAGTCAGGCTCTAACCCTAACCAATCTGTCTCCAAAGGGATTTAACCTGCTGGTCAGGTTCCCAGGTCAGGACAAAAGCCAATATAATCCATGATGCATCTGATCACACAATTGTCATACTGTTCAGTTACTCCTTTTTTAAATCTTGCAATATCCTCTCTTCAGACTTTAGATGACTGTTCTAATCACTAGGATCCATTTTCTTCATAATTGTTCAATGGTTACTATAAATACAAAGCGAATTGTTTTAAAGTTTAAAAAAATAAAAGAGAAACATAAAAACTGACAAAGCAACATGCCTACCACCAAATACTTATTTGAGAAATTACTACAAAATAGAGCAAAGAAAAATATGAAATTCATTAAGTTGCTTTATAGTTTTTAAATTACCTACTGCTGAAGGACAGAAACAAAGAAAGCCTTGAAATTTAGATACTGGACTCAATATAAACCATGAGCGAATTTTTTAAAAGGCAAAATAATTCCGAAATATGGCTTTGTTGTTAGGGTTCTGACTATCAAGACCCAGAAATGAAAAGAACCCCTGCACTGTCTGTGGGTCAGACAGCATCCGCGGTTTTTTATTCCATTCAGATGGTCACACTTTAAGAAAAACCACACTGGGAAACTGCAATGCCTCCAACAGAGAACAACCAGATGGCAAAGAACCAGAAATCCATGGTACAGTAGATAAGAAACAGGAATTGAGAGAAATTAGTGAGGGAAAGTCTTGTTGAGGAAGGGAGGCAAGAAAGCTACCCTTCAAATATCTGAGAAGTAAATATGCAGATAAAATCTTAAGACTTATTCTGCGTATCACTGAAGGTTAAAAGAAATGGGCCTTTCAAACAATAAGTTCTAACCACAAATAATTACACTGAATGAAAACAGTCCAGTCAACTAGCAGGTCAGAGCACTGTCAGTTACAGCTGGTACCTCCCAACTCAGGACAAGAAAAACATCTCTCTGCCCCAGTGTAAGTTCAGGCTCAAGGACTTTCCTTGTCTCCACCCAAGCCAATATCACAGAAGCGCCAACACAGTGGTGATTTGTATATGAAACTGTAAAACCATATGAATCATTTTATCAAAGAAAACTATGTTGTTGTTTTTTTGCTATTCTGAGACACTGCTCAGATTCAAAAAGTTATTATTTTAACAAAATTTATTCAGTATTATGTCAAATTCTTCTTTCATGGTTTAGAAAATATTTATTAATAAATCTCGGCCTTGAAATTAATTTCAAGTATTTTAGATATGTTTTGTATTCCAAAGCCAAATATCAAGACTTCTAATATGTGATTGCTTTTTGGCTAAATTTAGTCATATTTTCCTGTCACGAGCATAAATAATTAATAGAATTCAGAACCAGATCTAAAATTAAGATAGGTTCTTAATATGGGATCCCCAAAGGCTTATATATAAAGAGGCTATTTGAAATACATTCAGTTTTTCAAAAAAAAAAAAAAAAACATTTCCCCTATATTAATGCACTAACAAAATCCAAACATTTCCTTAATTTCTAACTAGAACTCTACCAATTCAACTCAGTGTGGTTGTACTTTATTTCATGCAGAGCAAAAACTCTTGATTGACAAGTGGAAAGTAAATCACAATTCATCTTAAAAATGGAAAGTAAGTTATTGCTTTTAAATGTACCTCAACAAAGCATTACACATGGATGGGTGTGGGGAGAAGATAATAAAATGAAGAAAATGAGGAGGAACACTGAACAAGATACTAAAAATTATCCTAATTTCATTGATGATAATATTAATAGCTTACCTTTATATACATTATCACACTTAATTCTGCCAACAACATTTTCAGGCAGGCTGTATAATAGGAGAATAGTTGATCCTTGAACAATATGGTTTTGAACTAAGAGGATCCACTTTCTTTTCCTTTTCTTTTTCTTCTTTAATCCTCACCTGAGCAATTTTTCATTGCTTTTGGAGAGAGAGGAAGGGAGAAAGCAAAGGAAAAAAGACAAATATCGATGCAAGAGAGAAACACTGATTGGTCGCCTCCCTTACAGTGCCCCAGACCAGGGACCATATGCCCTCCCCCACCAGGAACCGAAAGCACAACCCTTGGGCTACAGAACCATGCTCCAAACAACTGAGCCACCCGGACTAGGACAAGAGGATTCACTTTTTTCCAATAAATTCTCATACTGTTTTTAACTGGCAGTTGGGAATCAAGGATGCATAGGGCTGACCATATACACTGTTCTGCACAATTTTATATAGGGGATATGCGTCTGCAGCTTTTGGTATCCTAGGGGGTGCTTGAACCAATCCCTAGCAGATACAAGTGAGAACTGAGTTCTGGAGGAGTCAAAAGTTATACTCAGATTTTCAACTGCACAGCGGTTGGCACCCCTAAGCTCCACATTGTTCAAGGATCAGCTGTACTCTTTTACAAATAAGGAAGGAAACTAGGCCTAGAGAGATTAAGTACCTTAAAATTCAGGCAGCTAGAAACAGCAAAGCTAGGGTTCAAACCTATGTTATGTCTACTTGTCTTGAATAGCTGAACTACACTGCCTCTGAATAACTACTGTTAATTTAAGAATCAGAATAAGTTCATCTGGAATATCAGGAGCCGATCCAAACTTGAAAGCATTAGCATATATCGCATATGTGCAAAAGACTTTAGACTATAAAATTCTTTTTAGTACCATTTATCATTCATCAATCGTTGTGTAACAAAGTCAAATTTGACTTTTTCTCTGCTCCTATTCATTATTAAATGGGATTCTTCCCTTATCAACTACACTGATATTACTCCTCTTCAGGCCTCAATAACCTCTCAACTCCCAAATTCAATTAATTATTTTCGTTCTCACCCCTCTTGATCTTGTGACAGACCAGACCCAACTGACCACGTTCTACAGCTTAGAAGTTCCTCTCCTTCATTGGCAACACTCTCTTCCCAATTCCACTTTTTAGTTTCTTTCCCTCCTCACTTTCTTTCAACAACTGAACCCTCTCCTCTGCACAACCCATAAATGTAGGAGTTCCCTCTACATGCAACCTGGTACTTCTCTAAAAAATGTCGTTTACTAAATGAATCTGTTTCCAATTCATAATTATACAAATCTTTGTGCATTTATATCTTATGGAATCTTTAATATTTAACCCACAATACTTCACTAAACTACAAACTTCATGAGGGTGGCGTATTTGTTTTTGTGCCTCATAACATATACCAGACATTTAGTGTTTGATGGATAAAAGCTATCACCTTTGGTGTAGCCTAAAACTAACATCTCATTGGAAGAGGTAGTAACTAAACTGACACTTTTTTTCAAAAACAAAGTATGTGATAACAAAAACAAAGTACGGGATAAGTCACAAACTTTCTGGACCAAAGAATAGGATGGGCTAGATGAGTAGATTCCTTCTAAGGAGCAGATAAACCTGGTCTAAGGTCTCATATGCCAACTGACTGGCGTGGCTCAGTTGGCTGGATGTCACGCTGTGAAGTAAAAGGTCACCAGTTCATTTCCCAATTTGGGCACATGCCTGGGTTGTGAGTTCGGTCCCCAGTTGGGCATGTACGTGAGACAACCCATTGATGTTTCTCTCTCACATCAATGTTTCTCTCCCTCTCTTTTTCCCTACCTTTCCCCTCTCTAAAAACAAACAAACAAATAAATAATAAAGTTCAATGTGTCCAGTAATTATTGTATGATGTCTTTAGCAAATTATCAGCTTTTTCCTGATTTTTTAAAAATCATCACATCTTTTCCTTAATAAATTCAACCTGAGTAATTTCAGTGTTGTTGGAAAGGACTGGGAAATACCTTTACTACCAATGGAGCATACCAAATTTAGAGCTTTAATTTCAGGGTTAAATATACAAAGGACCAGAAGCCTAATGGTGTGTGAAAAGAAAATTATCTTAAAACACAATAATCACACAACTCCTTTTTTCTATTTAGAATCAAAAAATCTTAGAAATGGAAAGAAATATGAAGGTTTTGTTTACCTTCTTACCCAACTAACAGTCCTTTCTACAGAATCCTTGGTATTATTAAACCTCTGCCCAATACTCAATTCTCTTATGTTCTTATTTCTTTAAAAAGTAATTTTTTGCATTTTTAGGTAAATGACTTAACATAACACACGTAAGGCTTTAAAAGAGTTAGGTAGGAGCTAATGCATAAATATACTAAGATATTTTTCTTTTCAATTTCTCAACCACTGGTAAAATAATGTTCAAAATCTTAAGCTACATTAAAGATAAAAAGTACATCAAGATCACTTCCAAAGGCAATTAAATACAACAGTACCAATTCAATGAACCTCTCTGGCATGTGTATTAACAGAATCAATGTAAAGATGGAGGAATTGTGTTTGACTCAGCAGTAAACCTGCTGGAAAAAACAATCTCATTCTCAATGGACCTAGGATAGGTCCAATTAGGGCACCTTCGATCCCTAGCAGGCAATCTTTGCTAACTTAAATTCCATATAACAAGCCTCATCTCTCAATGTCCACGGTCCCTTTCACCCCCATAATCCTTCCCACAGAACATGTCATTAATGAGAGGCATAACATTTCTGCAAAAGATAGTACATGATGTGGAATCACTTATTCACAGAATTAGTAGAAGAGTCTTCAACTAATCAAAAAAAAGTGCATAGTAATTTAATAAGACACTGTAATTTTACTCAAAAGCATATAATTATAAAATACTTTATTTTCTCCAAATCAGTTCCAGTCTTTGTTTGATGTATAATGTACCTTTATTACAGAAATGATACCATTTGTAATTATTCGAATCCTATTTCAAATGTCAAAGTAATTCAGAACTTTTTAGAACCTAAAATCCACAGGTAAAGCATTTTAGGTTCTAAAATCACTCATGCAGAAGGACAATGTTGCTACTCATCTAAGATATTTCTAATTTCTCTAAAACGATCTCGTCATAAATTCAAAGAAAGTACACTATGACAGCTACAAGCTTTCTGTAAAAGACTGATATTTTATCTTCATTTGCTCTGGAAGTCTTCACAATTACACTTTTCCCAGGTTCCTCTCACTATCTCATTCCCCTGTACTCTTCCCCTTCACCCTCTACTGAAAAAAACAAAAACCCAAGACCTTAGTCTGGTCCATATTAGTCACCAAAAATCTTTCCTCTTGTAGGAGTAAAACAAAATATAGTTCACAGAGATAACCTGTACACCTCATGGCCAATAAATAACTACAAGCAGATGATACACTCCACATCAAATCCAGACCCATTTTGGTGAATTCCCTCCAGGGCCCAAACATGTGTATGTATTATGCAACAGCCACCATTCCAGATTTTAATCCCTGTCTGTGATGCAGTGACAAAATACAAATGGTATGAGTATAATCCACTAGGTATTTAAGTACAGTTACGAGATAAATTAAAGCGAGAATTAAAGAATTCTCCGGAACGTTGAAAAATGACAAACTGTGTAACAGTTCAGAATCATAATTACAACTTTTCATTCTGGAAGCCTTTTAGTAACCTGTCCCCGCAGCCCCAACTCTCAAAAATCCTCATATGCAATCATTTCAACCAAGGTTTTGAAAGGATCTCCCAAAGAGGGGAAGGGGCGGGCATCAGGTGGTTATCCTAAAATCTACTCCTCATAAGATACCCATACCAATTTCCAGAAGCTGAAAAGCGAGTAAGATGCTTCAACATTTCTCCCAAAGGACAATAACCGGAATAAAGATATGCCAGATCCCCGAGCCATAAACAATCCAGTGCTTCACCTATCCATCTCCTGGGGCAGAGGCCTCGAAAAACTGCATAATGGGCAGCTAAAAATTAGAACAAAACTGCAATGAGCTGCATTCTGGAAGTGAATCTACACGATTCTACTCCAAAAGTAATTAAAGGTCTGGGAGGTGGTCACAGCACCCTCGGAGGCCACCTCCGTGGATGAACCCGCGCCTAAAAGCTTAAGTTCTACACCTGACCCGGTCGGCTTCTCACCAAGCCAAGGAATCAACGCCAGTGGAAAGGCTCCAGGTGGGGAGCCGTGGAAAGGAGAAGATTCAGCAAGCACAGCCGGGAAACGGGACGGATCGGAGGCCAGTGAAGGGAAGAGAAGGAGGCATTCTCTCATACAAAATGGTGGCGCCTACGCGGAGGCGTGCGCACCTGGGGGCGCGCAACACGCCCCTCGGGGTCCCGGCCGGCCGCCGGCAGCTGCACGCGCGTCCCCAGCCCGGCAGCCGGCGTGGGCCTGCACCGCGGCCAAGCCCACAGCTGACTGCCGGCGTCGCCGCCCTCCGGGGCGCGGGGCTAGGGCTGGGGCCCAAGGGGAGCCTCGGCCTCAGCCTGCGGCCCCCCGCCGGGGACGGGCAGCATACTCACCTCGGACGTGCCCGCGGAGCCCGGGAGAGGCGGAGCCCCGGGAATGAATGGAGCCGGTGACTGCCCACTGGCGACCCCAAGCCGGTCCCGGGCCGCGCCCCTCGCGGCTGGCAGGGCGGGTTAAGACCACCTTCCCCTTCGCCCCGGACGCCCAGCTCCTGGTCGGCCGCAGCCCACCGTGCCCTCCGCCGGCGTGACGCACTCGCGCCGCAGCGCCTCGAGCCTTTACAGCCGCGCGGCGCCGCGCCCACCGCGAATCCCCCCACCCGCCCGCGCCTTGCGGCCCCTCCTCGGCGCCAGGGACGGCACCCTGCCTCCCTCCGGGTCTGGCCGCCGGGCAGGTGCGGGCTCGGCCAACCGGGGGCCGCCACACGGCACCAGCCTCGCCCCCACCGCCCCCTCTGTCCGCCCCGGCAGCCGTCACAAGGCACAGCGCGACGCCTCAGCTCAGTATTAGAGAGTGACCTTGGCTTACATACAAAAATAGGTACGGGTAAGCTGCGGGGAGGACGACGAGAATTTGCGTATCCCTTTAAAGTCAACATTTGCAGAATCCCGTCTGCCCACCCCGGCCCGGCGCGGCCCCTCCGGAAATTTACCCAGGGTGGGCGAGACCATCCCGGCCTTGGGACAAGGATGCGGAGGGCCTGGCCGAGCACCGCGAGCCTCCGCCCTGCCACCTCCTTCCTAAACCCACTGCCACCTAGGAAGATGTAAGGAAGGGAAGTCCAGCGCTCCGTTCAAAATCTGAACAAGCCTGAGAGCCTGGACTTCCATCTTGAGATAACAAGAACCCACCAAATTCCTGTGTTCACCTTTTCTCTTCCAGAATCTAGAACACTCGAACTAACCCTGACCCAGAAGGACGCCGGCTCCACCCTCCTTTCCTCCCCTCTCTCTCCCGACCCTTCATCCGCCTTAGCGCCCAGAGCCCTCTGCTAATTACACTCCCACAGGCAGAAGATTTAAAGCTTGGTAGATTTCTTAGGAGTAATGCATGTCATGGTTCAAATTATGTTTAATAAATGTATTGAGTAAGAGTATTGTATGTAAGAAAGTATAAGACTTCCTTTTATAGTGCATAAACTCTGGAAAATAAACTCAGCTCATCCAATAAACAAATTGCTTCTTTCATTTCTCGTAAATATTTAGCAGTCACAATAACAACATTTCACAAACCTACTT
Source organism: Furipterus horrens (assembly GCF_987537825.1). NCBI lineage: Eukaryota > Metazoa > Chordata > Mammalia > Chiroptera > Furipteridae > Furipterus > Furipterus horrens. Next base: position 46,897,072 of record NW_028327175.1, read on the forward strand.
CAAAGAATACTTGCTGATAGAGGTATATTTCACTAAGTTTTTTTTTTTTTAAATCAGATAGGTTTTTCTATCTCTAGTTGCTCCTTAGAGCAACTGTTATTGTTCAATTTGTAATATCTAATTAGCAGAAATCTTAAATGTTATACATTAAACATTTAACATTAACATTAACAATGAACTAACTAGGCTTAATTGAGGAGGAATTTTTAATATAGTTAGGTTTTATCCAAGCAAACCTTGAAAGGAGGGAGAGAGGGATAGGGAAATTCAAGAGTTAAAGATTTTAGCTTCAGTCATAGTTGATCGTCGTCGGCAGCCGTCCGTCTCGAGAGACGATGGTGTAGCTTCTTAAGAGTCTATCTGCACGGCCGAGAATTGCTGTGCAGTCCGACTCGGGAGTGACATGGTATCTGTCTCCTCCCGTGTTGAATCGACATCTTGCGATGATGCTGAAGCTACAGAGCCTGGGCAGGGTGATATGGAGGGCCAGCTGTTGCCCATGCAGCAGACCCCCCCTCTCTTCGCAGCTGAAGGATCCAAGGGAAAGACAGAGTCAATACAGCTTGGGTTCAGGTGCGCCGCAGGAGTTGCCGGTGTTGACTACAACGTCGAACCGCCTTAGGGACTCCGGCTCCGGATTTTCTGTCGGGGTTTACTCCCTTAGCCTTTCCCCTGAAGAGGTATGCCGCAAGGCAGCGGAGGTTTTTTGGAGTCAGAGTTTTCCTTCTCTGATGTACCCTGACTGGAAGATCGAACCAGCGACACTTAGCTCGCAGGCCGACGCTCAATCCACTGAGCTAAACCAGCCAGGGCTAGTCATAGTTGATAGGCTTACATGATTAATGCATGCGGAAAGCTGTTATTCCTGGAACTAGAATGCATGACCAGTGACTCCAGAGAGTCACAAGGAGATTCAACCTTGTGCCACAGGGCATCTTCAAGCCATGTAGATGGTATTTGAGTCATTGTGTTCCAGGGAGGGAACATCTGCCACTCAGATAAAGAATTATTGATCAACAAATAAAGTACAGTGGTACCTCCGTACTCATCCTTCATTCATTCCAAAACGCATTGGGACTACAGAAACTGACGAGTACCGAATGATGAAACATTTTCTCTTGCGGGTTGGTGTCATGACTCATACAAGTTCTAGGAAGTGTAACGAGTCCCAAGCAAGCCCTGTCAAAATGTCACAAGTACAGGGTTGGCTGAGATCTGAAGCAGACAAGTACCAAGTTATGACTAATAGGAAAATCTCAGCCTCACTGCAACTCTTATACAATTAAGTGCTTTTCAAAACCCCTTACCTACCCTTTCCTTCTCCCTATAAAAACATCAGCTTGAGGTGAGATGTTAAGACAGTTTTTGAGGGTATAAAACACACCTCAGAGCACCAGCATCTGAACAAAGCACCCGTAAAGATTCAATCCTTGTCTCTACTTACTGATTCTGGTAGTGACAGGCAGCAAGAACACCAACTTTTCCGGTTTTGGAAGGAAGGAAGGAAGGAATGGAGGAAATTAAATAGCTTATATTTCTAGAGTTGTATATAAGTAGGAGCCCCCAGGGTAATCCCAAATAATTTCTACTTTGGGAAGATGCATGAGTTTTTTAAAATTTGTTTTCTTGTTTGTTTTTGGCTGCCAGATACTACAGGGGTTGAAGGCTTAGGCCTCAGTGTAAAGCTAATCAATACAACTTGCTTATAATGTTTGAAATGCATGAGTATGATTGGCTTTTAGCTATTGTGTTAGTCCTTGGGTACTTATGCCTGAGAGGCCTGTCTCCCATTTGTCTGGCCACTGCGTTAGAAATCAGGACTCCACCCACCCAGCTAAGAGAGGGTCCCATGGCCCCTATCCAGGTCGTTAAACCTGGGTATGTTCCTGTGGCAAGGATCCTACTTGCTGAGACCTACTGAAAAACTGCTATCTTCTACCTATATGAGGAGTGTCCCATGAGAACACTCTGGCTTCATTCTCTTTTTACTACTTGCAACTTGATGCGGCTTTACATGTTTAAGGAAGCAAAACCATTTATGTCCCTCTTTGTCTGAGATACATTAAATCTTGGGTGTTTACCCATACGCCGGGGATCCATGAGCTTTTCGTGGGCAAAAAAACTAAAGAAAAAAAAAATGCCTTTATCAGATTAATACATGCTGGAAGTCACTACCAAAATATTTTGAAATATGCTTGGAGCCTTTTGTCTGAAAAGTTTTGTCTTAAAAAATAAAAAACCGAAGTGAGAGGCAACAAGCTTTTATTTGAAATCAAAGAATAGGTATTCCAGAAGTACTGATTCAAGCAGAAATTCAAACAATGTTTCAATTATGGGGTGAGGGCAAAGGGTTTTTCATGAGAAAAGGAAAAGAAATCATTACATGAATAGAAAGAAGGAATTTCTGTTGGTACTATTAGTTATTGATGCTAAAAAATATCATTAATTACCAGACCTCATAGTCCTCAGGAGGCCTGCTTTCTTGTTATTTGCGAGCAAGTTGTTTGAGATACAATGTTGCTTTAGGTCCTGTCAAAGGCTATTTTGCACAGTCAAACATTCCAGAGGTTCAAGGAGTAAGAGGTGCAGTGCAGTTCCTCAGGAATGGCTGCCCCAACTCCTTTTTTAAAATGGCTGTAATTATGCCCATTTTTCACAAAGTAACGGTTATTGCTTTGTTTTCCGATGTTGCATATGCTTGCTTTAATTATTATTTTGTTAACTTATAAGCAGAGAGAAACATGTTAAACATTCTCCTTGCATTTTCAGTATTATATGCCACAACACTGGATTTTGGAGGTTGTGGCACAAATGACCCAGAAAAGAGCCCTTAAATAGCAGTGGAAAAGAGGAATTCCTAATGGCTAAATGATGGCTGGTTTTGACTGGTACTTTACTAACTTCTTTGTGGAAATTAACTCATTTAATCCTTATAACCATCCTTTGAGGTACATACCAATGTTATCCCCAGTTCACTTAAGAGAAGATTAAGGCACACAGAGAAACTAATTAATTTGTCCATAGTCACACAAATAACAATCCTGGTGGTTTGACTCAACACCAGTATTCTATACCACCTCCCATGGGCATAAAATTGTATGCCATGTGATTGAATTTTGCTTTTGAAGCCCTAAAACATACCAAGTACCCAGTGACTTCATGTTGAAATGGTTTCTTATACCTAGTATTATTTTCCTGGACATGAAGAAAGAATTAAACACTAAGAAAGAAAACTTGTAAGACTTCCTCTGAAATATATTTAGCAAAATTATATAACATATTAGTTTTTGAAAACCAAAAAAGAAACCTTTCACATCTTTTAGGGGTAATTGCTCTTCAAATGGTTTTTTGTATTTGTTTTTTGTTTGTTTGTTTTGGTTCTAGAGCACAATTATATGAATATTTATTTAGTGAATGGAAGAAATACATTTCCTTAGAAAAGATTCATCACCATCTTTGACCCTCCATTAGACTTAACTGGATAGAACTAGGTTCCAATATATATAGTATATGTTTTAAATTCATAAAATCACAATGAGAAAGTTTTAATGACTGTGGTAGCCCAGGTACTTCTAGATCTGAAGTATTAGCCAATTAGTTAACTAATTAGCTAATAATATCAGTTGTAGTAATGGGGAAGTGAGAAAGCATTCTTTTTTCCTTGCACTAGAAGAAGTAAAAGGACTCCATATCCTGGAATGCTTTATTTCTTCCTCTTGTATATAAAATATATCACAGGAATGCTTTTTGGATTAAACGTAATATTCATGGGGTTTTCTTCATCAAACATACTTTTATCTGCAGATTTCAAATTCCTGAGTGATACTATGAACTTTTTTAAAAGTACCTGAAGTACCTGTAGAACAAGAGAAATAACAGGTTTGAGAAGCCAGGTTACATTTGTTTCTCCTAGTTTGGTTTGGTTTCATATGAGGTACAAGTTTAAGGACATAGTACTTGGTAAGTTTAATTTGGGTTTAAGAGAAATAACATGTTTTTTTTTTTTTTTAATATTACTAATGAAAAATTACGTACATATTATAATACATCCATAGCAGATACTTCAAGTTGCCTAGTCAATATCCATTCCATCCTCTTATTTGACAGACCCAATTTTGTTCAGGGTGGTAATGTGCCCAACTAAAACTATTTCCTCCAGGCTCCCCTTGCAGATGGGATATCCATATGTTCATTTTGGCCAATGAGATGTAAGTAAAGATTATTCAGTATAGAGTCCAGGAAAGCTTTTGTTTTTCTGATTTAAAAAAAAAGTACAAACTTGGCTATCCCTTTGCCTTTTGCCATTTGTACTGTTTTATTCCCTCATGCTGGAAGAACAACTTAATTTTGGAATCAGCCATCTTGTAACCATGCACTGATAGTGAGAATGAAAACCACGTATCAAGTGTGTCAGAACCAAGATTAGGAACCTGGGACAATGATGACTTCATGGAGCTGCATATCAATTCCAGACTGTCTACTCCAGTCCTCTAGAGCTCTTACTTGCTAACAAATGCAATCCTAACTGAAATTCTAAGTTGAAAACTGTCTCCTTGAGATAGCTACAAAATAAGAACATCTGTTTTCTTGTATATACACTTGAATGTATACTATACTATAGAAATAATATTTGTTGATTTTGCTGCTGTCTTAAGTAATTGCACTTTGCAGAAGTCAGTGCTTTCTGTGATTTGCCTCCTAATATTCAACGAAGAAAACACCAATTCCTAATTATTAAAACAATATCTTATATTTATTCATACAGTGCATTTGATTTTACATGTCCACACATCACCTCAGTAAGTCTCTAATGTCACTGTGAAAAAAGGATGGTAAGTAGCTGTAGTAGCCTAGGAACAAGTGATGAGCCAAAGTTACCACCACACCTCGTACATAAAGAATATACAGAAAAATATAATTATTTTGCATTTTTAATGAAAAACAAATAGAAGAATTGGGACATAGAGAGGGATTCTAAAGTTAGAATAAATAGTATGTACTTTTTTTTTTTTTTTGATTTTTCAATTACAGTTGTCCCCTTTTCCCCTAATTTCTCTCCCCCACCCAACCCACCCCCTCTCCCGCAATCAGAAGCAACCTGCCAAGACATATCAAAAGTAATGAAAATGTAAATATGCTACCCACAGTACTTACTACTCCTAAAATTTTTCTGGAGGAAACTTTTAGGAAGAAGAAAAAAGTTATGTGTGTGAAGATGTCACTGAAGCATTTTTTTGTTTGTTTTTTTTTAAAGAAAGCCAAAATTGCCCTTCCTGATGTGGCTCAGTTGGTTGGAGCATTGTCCTGCAACATTCTCAGTCAGGGCACATGCCTGGGTTGTAGGTTCAATCCCCAGTCAGGGAGCCTACAAGAGGCAATTGATCAATGTTTCTCTCTCTCTTTCTTTCTCTCACCCAAATATATAAATCCCATGAATGTCTACTAAAAAATAGGTATATTGTTATTATTAATCAAAGAAATACAAAAATTTTCCCTATCTTATTGCAGGCAATTAGATGTATTATTTTTAACTGCTAATAGCAACTGGCAAGGCTTATTGAAATAGCTGCACACTCTATACTAGGTTGGCATACAAAATGGAACACCCATCTAGAGGCAGTGTATCAAGATCACTGTTGTCTTTGTTGTTGTATTAGATTTATTAAACACATGCCAGACATTGTACTAAATATTTTACTTAAATTGCCTTGTTTAATACTCACAGTATCTATTTGAGATACGTACTACGTCCTCATTCCAAATGTTACAGAGGGGGAGAGGGAATGGGGAGAGAGACTCAAGAGGCTCCCTTCCCTGCAAAACACAAAGTCTAGCAAGAGACAAACACATATAGTGGAAATGAGATAGCAAGTTTATTATTTATGAAATACATATGAGCACAAAGCTGCAAGCAGGCACCCAGCTAGTCTAAATGCCCCATGTATAGAGGAAAGAAAGTTGTTAGTAAGTTTGTTAGTAAGTTAGTGAATTTGTTCTATACAATAGAGCCAAGGCTACAGGTGGGTACCTAGCCAATCTAAGAACACCGACTATTGGGGTTCAGGGGTTATATACCTCAGCTGGCTTCTAGGTTCCCCCTTCTAAGTCTTGGGAATAATGTGCAGCTACAAAGGCTTTCTCAGTTAGTAAAGACTCTTTGTCTTAGTGAACTAGTTACAGAGGTCCCCCTTTCCCAGCATAGGCCCCCCTCTCCCTTCTGTACAATTTCCATTTGTGATGTTCAGAACACTGGGCAATCTTAGTAAGTGTGTTACAGAAACCCCTTTTCTCGGCACAGTCTCAAGGACTCTCCTCTCCCCCTGTGCTTGGCAATCTTATCAAACTGAGCTCAGGACTGCTGAGTTAATTGGTGAGACCTGTTTTCCTTTTGCTTCTAGCCTTTTGTATTAAGTTCTTTGCTAAATTGTAATGGTGACACCCTGCCTTTATTTCCCTCTGGCCACTGGATCCTAGCTGCTACCTAATGCAAAGATGAGGAAACTGAGGTTTAAAGAGGTGAAGAAATTGACCCAAGGTGGTGGAGCAGGAATCTGATCATTGTTTTGAATTACTCTAGACTTCAGAAACTAGACTACAGACTTTACTGCTTCTCAACTCATATATAACCAGCTTCTGGAAAATATGTATATTAACACCTTCTCACCCAATATTTATGTTTATGTATTTATTCACTTAGCATACATCTTTTGAAATGTCTGTCACTATGATAGGTAGATCCTGTGATGTGATAATGTGGTGCATGAGACAGGCAGAGACAACAGGAAGTGTGGCTGTAGACTCTAGAACAATGGTTTTCTGGCAAAACTGAGAAGACTGCTAGGGCTTTCCACAGCATGTGAAATGTCAAGAAACGGGGCTAGAGAACCTGGAGAAACAGGCAGGACCTGTTTCTAAAAGTTATCATTTTAAGAAGTACTGGTCAGCCATGGTAAGGAGTATGGACTCAATCACAAAAGCACTGGAGAGCTATTTAAGGAGGCTAAGTTTCAGCGTCACATGGCCACATTTGCATATTAGCAAATTCTCTCAGGCTGCCATGTGGAAAATAAATTGAAGAAAATTAGACTGGAGGCAGCAAGCCAATTATGGAGCCAATTAGTTAATCTAGGTGAGAGGTGACAATCTGGTCTAGAGGTCACAGTGAGGATGAAGAGAAGTAAATGAATTCTAAAGCTCAAAGGTGGAAAGCAGCATCAGCTGGATTTGGCAAAATGTGCAAAGTGAGGGAGAAGACAAGCAGGACTCCCCGGTTTCTGTCTTGAACAACTTGGTAGATGGTGGTGCTGCTTACTGAAATAAGAATCACTACAGAACGAGGATTGGGGAGTTAAAATCACATACGCCATTTTAACTATGTTGAGTTTTATGCACTGTGAGACACCCAAGCAGGGACATCTAAAGTAGTGAGGTCTTTACAAACAGGATTTCAAGGGAGCTATCTAGACCAAAGGTATAGATAGAGGGTCATTAGCATAAGGATGGAAATGGAAGTCATGGAATGAATGAGCTTGTTTACAGAGAATGAGAAAAAAACACAGGCACCGCCAAAATGAAATAGGGACCATAAGAAAATTCTGTCTGGGAAGCAGAGACACGGCCAGAGAGGAGGGGGTGGGGTGGGTGGTGTCATAAAAGGCAAGAGAAAGAGAAGAGGAGTCATCAGTGGAGTTAAATACTCCCTTCAGAATGTATCCAAAGTAACTACTTAAGCATGGACACAAAGATTTGCCTGCAAGATTATTTCAGTAATATTGGTGGTGGAGAAAGGGCAGGGAAGCCCGACAATATAGTTAAATAAATATTGGTACGTCCCTACAATAGAATGTTGTATAGTCTTTAAGTCACATTTCTGAACCGTATTTAATGACATGGAGAAATTTTAAGTAGAAAGACATTTGTTTAAAAAGTATGGTCCCACTTTTGCTTCAAAAATTGTTTAGTAATACTGATATATTCAGAGAATATATATACCATAAGGATTATATGGAAATGTTAACACCAAAAGTTGGAAAATAGATTAGAAAGAGGCAAGACTGGGTACTAGGACAACTGGAGAGTATTTTGTCTTTTGTTTATTTATTTTTTCTCATTTTCCATGATAAACATACAGTTCTTTCATAATAAAAAAAATTAGTGGGCTTTTGGTTAAGAAATTTATGGCATATAACCCATAATATGCTGTGATTAAATAGTAAATTTATAGGACCCAGGTAACAATGTGAGAAAATATGTGTGCTAGAACATTAAGTTGTAACACGATTTCATACTTTTTATAAAGAATTAGGTCAAGAACTGGTAGAAGAACTATCAAAGCTAAACAAAGCCACACACTAGTTAAAAGACAGATACTAAGCAACTGCCACAGCAGGGGAAAGTGCTGAGCTCCATTCTGATTTGTGCAGTGGCGACTGGGTGTTTTAAAAGAGATTGAGGGGAGTGGGGAAGAGGAGCAAGAGGAGGAGGTTTGAGCAGAATTAGAAAAGGGAAAAGTTACAAAGAGCAGGTAAGAGGGTTAGTTAACCTCTGCTAACTGGAATTTATCCAAGTTAGGTTTCTACCTCTCCACAGAGACAGAAGACAGAATCCCTATCCTTCAAAGGAATGGCTTCCAGGTCTTAGAGAAAGACATTTCTGGGTTGTAGGAGATACATATACAGTTCTAAGGGACAGAGGAAGAATTTACAGTTGTAAGTTATTGTAGTTGTTGTTTTTAATAAATGCTTTAGAAAAGGGAGGTCAAGAGCCTTTGGTCTGGTGTTGGCTAGAACAAATGGCAGTAGTTCTGGCAGCCTTGAGCTTTTCCAGACAGGAACATCGGGAGGCAATGTCGTCCAGGGCCTTAGGGTTCTAGAAACCATGCTAGAGTTCTGCCAAGTCTTTTGGGGAAGGGGTTTGGATGGAGTTACTCATGCCTAGAGTTTCTGCAGTTCTCAGGAGCAACATGTCCAAGTTCAAAAAGTGAAAATGGATCCAGGAGATGCTGCGTAGGTCCTCTTTCTGCACAACTGGGTAAAGACCTCTGCCTCTTCAGTCTCATAACTAACGAGTTCCTGTACTTTGATCCTTGCCCTCTGCCCTAGCAGAGTCAACTCACCAATGAAGGGAGGTCTTGGTGACACGTGCCATGTTATCCTTGTTGCATGGTGTCCACACACAGCAGGCTCTGCACAAGGCCACCCAGCAGGCGAGGCATAAGAAAAGGTGGAGATCCTGCCTGGGCTCTGTGTGTCAAGTCAAGCACCATAACTCTAGGCTTCATGAGCCAGAGGGCGGGGCACCTTTTTTAAATTATTTGAAGGAGTACCTTTCTAACCAAAGTATCCGTATACACTAAGGTGTCCTAACTATATTAGGTGAGGGATCTTTGACGCTGAAAAGCACATCCAGAATAATTTGAGATCCACTCTTAATGAGGTCCTATAACAAGACATAATTCGTTTTAAATGAAAATTGTTTATAGTGCTTCTTACTAAAGATAGAGCAGCATTATAATCACATACACAGACCCCCATACACCCTCTTACCCCCCAGTCCAATACCCCCACCCCCACCACCAACTTCATTTACTGATTTAGAAAAATAGCACAAAGCAGAAGGCAGCAACATTACCCATTAGCTTTCTTCATGTCAGTTTAGTTACCTGAACAAGGGATTTGATTCACAGCTAAATTCTGTCCTGCAGATAATGCTAAAACTAAAAATGTTTGCAAAATAAAAATATGCATATGGAAGCAACAAATGTTGTAATCAAGAGAACATAAAGCCCATCAGTAGTCAAGTGGTTAAAAAAGCTACACAGCCATAAAGAAGAAGGAACTCCTACCTTTTGCAATGGCATGGATGGACCTGGAGATTATTATGCTTAGTGAAAAAAGCCAGTTAGAGAAAGACAAATACCATATCAACTCATTTATAAGTGGAATTTAATGAACAAAAGAAACTGATGAACAAAATAGAAACAGAGGCATGCACACGTGGAACAGACTGTCAGCTGTAAGAGGGGTGGGGAGAAGGGGGACAGGAGGAAAGAAGGTGAAGGGGGCAGCCAAAGAACCTGTGTGCATAACCACAGACACAGACAACAGTGTGGTGATGGCCAGAGAAAAGGGCAGGCAGGGGCTGGGTGGAGGTGGGCAAATGGGGCGTGGGGATGGGGACATCTATAATAGCATCAGCAATAAATATAAAGTTAAAGAATAAAAATAAAAATAGATTTATATTTTAACCCCCCAAAATAAAATGGGGATGGAAAGAGACATGATTTCGGGTGAACACACAATACAATACACAGATGCTGTATTATAGACTTGTACACCTTAAACCTATATCATTTTATTCATTGATGGAACCCCAACAAATTTAATTTTTTAAAAAGGGAGAGAACATAAAGCAAAGACTCCTTTATTTCACCTTCAAAACTAAAAATCAGACAAAAATCCTGTGAAACTCTGAATACTCCAGCTCCACTAGGATAACTAGATTAGAAAAAAAAAAAAAGGATCAAGCAAAACACTGATTTGTTTTATATTGAAAAAGAACAAAAAAGAGATGAACTTTCAGTCCAAACAAAGGCACATCCGGCTTTGAAAGGCACGTCCAGCCAAGGCTTAGAAGAGGGACAGTCTTCTGCTTCCCCCACGTCAAGGCTGAAACAATGCACACTGTCTCCCAATTTTTCAGCCTGGCCTTGGTTTGAAAATGCTGCAGTGGAACTGATTAGAGCTGGGTGGGGGATGGGTTGGACTGCGGCCTTCCGTGTGGCCCTAGCTCCCTGGGCTCGCGCTCCTGCACTGCTTCTCCAGCTTCAGAGTTTAAAAGAATGCGGAGTGCTGACTCTCTTCCCTCTAAAGATTCCAATACAGGAGCCAAAGAATCTGCATTTTACATCAGCACCAAAGGTACGATCTTTATCAAAACTCTTGATAAATGGTGAGATTATTAATGAACACAACAGAGAAACTGAGATGACACAAGGGGAGTGTCATTCATCTACGGCAAAATAAAAGGATTTAAACTTCTGATTTTTTTAGTTTTGTATTAAGGTATAACGTTCGCAGGAAAGTTTATAAGGTCTCTAATATTAATTATACAGTTCAATGAATTTTTAATGAGTGGACACCTAGGTAACTACCAGCCAAATCAAGGTATGGAACATTTCTCCCTGACTGGGGTGGCTCAGTGGGTTGGGTGGCGTCCTGCAAAGCACAAGGTCATGGGTTTGATTCCTGCTCAGGGCACAGGCCTGGGTTGCAGGGCAGTTCCCCAGTTGGGGGCGTGTGAGAGGCAATGGATCCATCGATGTTTCTCTCGCACATCAATGTTTCTCTCCCTCTCTTTCTCCCTCCCTTCCGCTCTAAAAATATATAAGTAGAATCTAAGATATGCAATATTTCCAAAACACAAGTAGGCTCCCTCATTCCTCCTCCCTGTCAATACCTCTCCCCAAAGGTAATGGTTATTTTGACATTGCACATCATGGATTTGCCTGTTTTTGAATTTCATGTAAATGGAATTACATAGTATGACCTCTTTTGTGTCTGGCCTCCTCTGCTTAACATTGTGTGTGTGAGACTCTGTTGAGTACAGAAGTTACTTCTTTTTTATTTGTGTAGTATCCTGTTATATAAAAATGCCATGATTTATTTGCCCCTTCTCCTATTGATGGGTACCAATTATTTCAAGATTCTTTGGCATTTCCATATGAATTTTAGGATCAACTTGTCCATTTCTGCAAAAAGAGGCAGTTAGTTGGGTTCTTGTTAGTGGTGATTGCACTGAGTCTGTAGATCAACTTAGAAGGTCTTGCCATCTTAACAATATTAGTCTTCCAATACATAAATACTGGATGTCTTTTCATTTATTTAGATCTTTACTTTTTTAAAACAATGTGTTATAATTTTGAGTGTACAAATCTTGTACTTCCTTAAATTTATTCCTGTTTTATTCTCTCTAATGCTATTGTATATGAAATTGTTTTCTTAATTTAATTTTCATATTGTTCATTGCTAGTATATAAAATCAACTGGTTTTTGTATATTAATCTTATATTTTGCTACCTTGATTAACTTGTTTATCCATTCTAATAATTTTGATGGATTATTTAGTGTAATCTGTATACAAGATCACATCATCTGCAAATAAAAATAGTTTCACTTCCTCCTTTCCAATCTTTATTCCTTTTATTTCTTTTTCCTTGCCTAACTGTACAATATTGAATAGAAGTTCTGAGACTGGACATTTTTATCTTATTCCTGATCTTAGGAGAAAGGTTTTCAGTCTTTTGCTATTAAGTATGATTATAGCTGTGGGTTTTTTATGAATACCCTTTATCAGACTGAGGGAGTTCACTAATATTCTATTTTGTTGAGTGTTTTTTATCATGAAGGAATGCTAGATTTTGTCAGATTTTTGTTTGTCTATTGAGATGTTCCTGTGGTTTTCCTTTATTCTATTAATATGATTTATTACACTGATTGACTTTCATATGTTGAACCAACCTTTCATTCATGGGATAAATCCCACTTGTATAATCCTTTTTATATGAAGCTAGATTTGATTTTCCAGTATTTGTAGAGGATTTTTCACCCATGTTCATAAGATATATTGGTCTAAAGTTTTCTTTTCTTACAATGTCTTTGTCTTGCTTTATTATTAGAGGAATACTGTCTTCCAGAATGAGTTAGGAAGTATTGTCACTTCCTATTCTTTTTGCCAGAGTTTGAAAAGGATTAGTGTTATTTTTTTAATGTTTGGTAGAATTCAGCAGTGAAGCTATTAGTGCCTGGGCTCTTTTTGTGTATGTGAGTAGTTTTTGTTTACTAACTCAATCTCTTACTTGTTAGCAGTATATTTATGCTTTCTATTTTTGTTTTGATAGTGTATGTGTTTTTAGGAATTTGTCCGCTTCATCTAGGTTATCTAATTTGTTGGCATATGCTTGTTCATAGTATTCCCTTGTAATCTTTCTGATTTCTATAAGGTAATGACTTCCTTTTAGTTCTGATTTTAGTAATTTGAGTGTTCTCCCTTTCTGTCATGGTCAGTCTATGTAAAGGGTCATTAATTTTGCTGACCTTTTCAAAGAATGGATTTTTGGCTTTCTTATTATTTTCTATTATTTTTCTCTTCTCTATTCCATTTATTTTCACTCTAATCTTTATTATTTACTTCATTCTTTATACTTTGTGTTTAGCATGCTCTTTTTTCTAATTTCTTGAAGTACAAGTTTAGGTTATTGATTACAGTATTCTCTCACTTATCGCGGGTATTATATTCTAGATATCCCCCGCAATAGGTGAAAATCCCTGAAGTAGGAACCTTACATTTATTTTAGTATTTATATATATTTTAAGGCTTTATAAACCCTTCCCACACACTTGTAAACCGTTCACAGTCCCTTGTTAACCTTTCCCACTCCCTTATTAACTTTTTCCACACTTTTATGAACACTACTTATGTTCTTAAACATATTCTACACTCTTAAACCTACATAACTTTAACAACATATGTATACAGTACCACAAAATCCCACGATATAGCGAAAAATCTGCGATAAATAAATACAATATTTTTAAAAATCCCGCGATACAGCGAGGCCGCGACAAGTGAACCGTGATATAGAGGGACTACTGTATAGATCTTTCTTCTTTTTTAATGTGGATGTTAACAGGTATAAATTTCCTCCTAGAATTACTTTTGTTATATCCCATATGTTTTGGTATGTTGTATTTCCATTTTTATTCACTTAAAAGTATTTTCAAATTTATGTTGAGATTTCTTCTTTGACCAGTTGGTTATTTAGGAATATGTTGTTTAATTTTCACAAATTTGTGATTTTTAAAAAAGTTTCTTTGTTAGTAATTTCTGATTTTATTTCATTGTCATCTGAGAACATATCTTGTATGATTTAGAACTTTTTAAATTTACTAAGATTTTGTTCTATGGCCCAAAGTGTAGTCTGTTCTGGAGAATATTCCATGTGCAATTAGGAGAATGTATATTCTCCTGTTGTTAGGTGGATAGTTCTATATATCACTTGAAATCTATTTCCTTACTTGTTTTCTTTCTAGTTATTCTATTATTGGAAGTTGGGTGTTCAAGTCTAGCTATTACCATTGAATTGTCTATTTCTCCACTCATTTCTGTCAAGTTATACCTCATTATACTTTGGGATTCAGTTTTAGGTAAATATATATACATATTTATTATATCTTCCTCACCCTTTTATCATTATAAAATGTCCCTGTTTATCCCTAGTAACTTATTTTTGTATTAAAGTCTACTTTGATATTAGTATAGCCCCTCCAGTTCTCTTTTGCTTTTGCATGGTGTGTCTTTTTCCATCCTTTTATTTTTCAACCCATTTATGTCTTTGAAGAACATTTTCTATATGCTTATTGGCCACTTGAATATCTTTTTGGTGCCTTTTCAAGTCTTTACCTATTTTTTAACTTTTTGGTTTTTTTCTTATAGATTTATAGTTCTTTATATGTTCTGGATACAAGTTCTTTGTAGGATATATTATGGCAAATGCCTTTTCCTGGTGTGTAGATTGTATTTTTACTCTTTTCATTTATTTAGATGTTCACTTTTTTAAAACAATGTGTTATAATAGTAACATAATGGTGTTATGGATAATAAATAAAGTACAATTTATCAAAGTTTTCTTTCATTTCTTTTCATTTTTCTTTTGTGCCCTGTTTAAGAAATCTTTGCTTACTTGGAGTGTTGTTTTTTACACAGCATTATTATGGCTAATACGTTAGATACTACCAACTTGTTCTCCAAAGTAGTTATACCAATGCTCACATCACCAATATTTTAGCATTCTGTTGCTCCACATTTTCCCCTTGTCACACTTTTAAACTTTTGACAGACTGATAAATGTAAAATGTGTTATTACTGTGGTTTGAATGTGCATTTTCTTAATCAAAATGAGATTAAGAATATTTTTATATGTTTATTGGCCATTTAAATTTATGCTTCTATTTATTGACTATTTATTTCTTATAAATATTTTTCTATATGTTTGAAAGATGCCAGAACAAATTTTTTTGGAAACCAAGGTCCAAAACAATGGATATAGGGATATAGGGATATAGGGGTAAGATGTGTGTGCTTACATCTGTAATACACCTATATCTATATGTTTTTATATGCCTAAGTATATTTTTTGAAACAAACATGAAGCAATAGAGTTGGAAGGATTATTTAAAAGACAATGTGAACTGTAAGAGTAAAATGACAAAATTCATTATAATTTGTCAAACATATGAGGGGAATTTTTTAAGTGGAATAAGCATAAAGCTCTTGACCTGTATGTGTGATGAGGGGGAGTAGAGAAGTGGTGTGCTGGGGAGGTGTAAACTTTGCTAGAACTCTGGTGGAAATGAGTGGAACCCAGAGAATCAGTCACAAGGCAAAATGAGATTAATCTCAAGTGAATTCCTGTCAAGTCTTTGATCTCTCCCTCTCCAGTAAAGGATTTCGCATAAGTCAATGGAATAGATGAGTAATATTGATTCTTAAACCTTGAGAGTTCCGGCATTAACACCAGGAGCTTTTACTGTAAGAACCTAGACTCTTGTCTCAGACCAGCTGAACCAAAATATCTGGAAGTGGCTCTGGGAACTGTACTTTTTTTCATGAAAATATAATTGACATGTATCAGTAGATCAGTTTCAGGTATACAACATAATGATTCAATATTTGTATATATTGAGAAACGATCACCACAATAACTCTGGTTAACATCCATCACCATTCTTAGTTTCAGTTTATTTTCTTGTGATGAAAACTTTTAAGATGTTTTCTTTTAGTAACTTTCAATATATGACACATGGGGAAAAAATTCCTCTGGGGGGTCTTACTGGCAGACAAACATAAAATCCCATAAAGTAGATGCTATATGGAGAACATTAAGTTACACTGTTTAGAACAATACCTTTTATTTTTTGGTGTGCAGTTATTATGATTTTTTTAATGTAAATGTAATGAAATTAGGAAAGTTGTAGATTTATGAAAACTGACATCAAAAGAGAAAAAAGGAAAATGTAGGTTTTAATGGTTTGTATCTCAAAATATGGTTCTTTTGAATGATTTTCATTCAAAGAGCATTTCTTGAGAATCTCTGACATGCAAAGCCTTGTGCTACAATTGTGAGATTATTTTTAATAGCTAGAGAAATGGCTCTTATCCTCAGAGATGTTACAGCCCAGTTGAGAGACATAAATAACTAGTAAGTAATAGCACAAGGCAGAAAGAAATGTCATGCTTGAAGAAACAAAATGTCATGGAGACACTGAGAAGGTAACTTGCGAGACTGGCAATGAGGAGGCTTTTGCAGAGAAACGAGAATTTGAACTCAGCCTTAGAGGATGATCAGGATTCCAGTAGGTGGAGAAGCTGGGGTGGGGGACAGATCCAGATTTGGAAAGAGAAGGAGCAAAGCCTTGGCAGCGCAAGTGCATGTAGCGCATTTTCTCCTTGATTGCTGCAATGACTTCCTGACTGAGCTGCAGGCAGTTCCCACCCCACCCTCCTGCAGTCCAGCCCCCCCCCAACCCTACACTTGTGCCACAGGGCTCTTATTTTCATAGAACATTGGACATTTCATTAAGATTTTAATATTTATTAACCTGTATCTACATAATATTCCCTAAAGTTTTATGAGATGTTTGGAGATTTTTATATTACAAAATCAATGTATGGTTTTGCATCAAATTCAAACAATACTGGAGAGTAAAAAATAGGAAGTGAAAAGACCCTCCCCCACCTCCAATCAGGACCCCAACGGTAAGCATTGTTAATAGTTGGCGTAAATATCCACTCAGATTCTCCATCTCTCTTTCT
Organism: Furipterus horrens; assembly: GCF_987537825.1. Lineage (NCBI taxonomy): Eukaryota > Metazoa > Chordata > Mammalia > Chiroptera > Furipteridae > Furipterus > Furipterus horrens. Next base: position 46,913,944 of record NW_028327175.1, read on the forward strand.
TTCTTTCTCTCTGTATATAGTACATATGCATGTATATACATATATATGTATGTTTATATATACCATATGGGTGAGTACAATAAACTAAGCAGTTGTTTATATATATTTACATAGATATTTGCTATATTTATAGAAAATTATTTAATTTCTTTAAATAAAAGTTTCTATGTATCTATACATGCACATATATGTTTGAATGCATGTGGGCATGTGTATTTACTCTCAAATGTAGGTGGATTTTTTAATTCAAAAATTAAATGCTATTTTGCTGATTACCCATCACATACTGTGTTAAATCCAAGCTCTTGGCATGTTTTCCTAAGTCCTAAGGCCACTGCCTACCTCCAACTCCAGTCTCCTCTTCGATCACTCTGGCCACTTTTCAGAAGGACCTACAGTGGGGGAGCAAAAAGGAAGAGTGCTAGTCCTGAGCACATGCATCAAAACTGGAGTCCTTTCAGCAATTCTTTTCAAGATTAATATGTTGGCATGACTTGTATGTGATAATAAAAAGACCTTAGGGGAAGCAGTGTGAAAGCAAGACAGTGAGCATGCCAAAAGAAAGTCAAATGCCTGTGTTACGTCCTCCCTACACCACTTGCAAGAGACAAAGCCCTCTTCGTCCCAGACAGACACCCCCTGTTAGGACTTGGCCTTGACCCTGCTGTGGTCACACCGAAGGCTTTATAAACTGCTCATAGTTCCTCGACCAAGGCCAGCTGTTTCACATCTCTGTGCTTTTACATACAATATTTTCATTCCCCAAGCTGGAATGCCCTTAACTGCCACAGTCTGCTAGGCAAACTCTAATCATCTTTCAAAACTCAGCATATCCAAGGTTGTTTTTCTATATGTAGTAATTTGGAAATAGGCTACCACAGGATAAAACAAGCAAACCATGTACACCATGGATGTGATTAACCTTCTGGAGGAAACAACTGTGTATAAATGTATGACTGAAGAATTTGGAAACCCTCTGATTAAAAAAAAAAAAAATGGATAAAGTGGTGTTGGGTAATTTCAGGGAGAAAATAACTGTAATAGATATAACTGTAATTTAATAAATATAAACACAATTAATTGTATTTGCCTTGTTCACAATAATATCATGTGAAGAGAATGGTCTGGTAAGCCCAGGAAGCAGAGAGGGGGACATAGGCTGGCAGGTACACATCATTAATTTTCACTGATGAATATTGGTCCAGTATATGAATCAATTACAACTTATCTTCTAGTGGAAGAAATCAGATGGTTTCCAATAGCTAGCCATTGTAAACACTGCTCAATGGACACTCTTGTTACATAAGTGTATATTTTCTAGGGTATATGTTTAGAAGTGGAATTATCAAATCATAATGGGTGAACCTCTTCAGTTTTACTACACAAGATCAGATTGTTCTTCAAAGGGTTGTGCCATATATGCTGCTGCCACCAGTGTGATAATGTTCCAGTTCTTCTACATTCTCACTACTTGCTATTGTCAATTTTAAATGTTTCCCAGTTGAATGCAACAGACATGCTGTCTCATTATTGTTCCATGCATTTCTCTGATTACTACTGAGATTACACATCCCTTTATATTCATTGAACACTTGGGTCTCCTGTTCTTATCCTTTGCCTGTTTTTCTATTGAGTTATTTTTATTCTATTTATTGTTTTTCTCTCTGTGTGTGTGTTGGATATTATATTCTCCTGGTTCACACCTTGTATTTTCACTAAAAAACAAAAAGCAAAACCTCTGTGCCTCAATTTCTTTATCTAGAAAATGAATATAGTATCATTAAACAAGTTAATATATGTAATATACTCACAACAGTGTTTAGCATATAGGCAGCACAATATAAGTATTTATTATTATTTTGATGAAAAGAAGTCTTAATATTTTTATTGCATCTTTAAATGAATAGAAAATTTTAGTTTTAACATCTAAATTTTTTAATCTTTTCCTACTGGTGTGAGCTTTCTGTGCCCAACACTGGCTTTTTATACTTGCACTATACTTTGCTCATTCTGTGAATGTTTTTGCAATTGAAAAGTTTCACATTAAGCACTCTGGAACCCCTTATAATTGGGAGAATAAGCAGAACACTTAAATCATTGCCTGTGTGTTTTCACAGATTGTGGTTGCTTTTCTAGACATTATCATGAACACCAATTTTAAATTTTTAGTGACTTTTTTTCTCCATTTTCTTTCCTATGGTTACTTATTTTTCAAATTCTGGGTTTTTTACATATATTCCAGAATTATTATTCTTTCACTCTCATAAAATGTACTAGGCCCCAATAAACACATGAATGTTTTACCGAAGACAATGCCTGTTCAGTAAGCTGAGCTGCTCTGCTGTTCTGTGAAATAAAACCTTATACAGCACATTAGGGAACTCCTGTAGTCATCTCTCAATGTCATTCACAGTGATTAAAATCACTTCCAGACCCCTCTGGGGTTGATTATTCCCTTCTGCTCCATTGAAGGCATTCTAATACTCCTTGGGAAAGTTCCGTGGCTACAAAAGCAGTAGCGGTCACTGTTTACTGAAGATGCTGGCCAGTACAGAGCTGCTCTGTCCCCTCTGGAGATCAAGATGGGCTACATGCCACAAAACTGAACTCCACAGGACAACTTAGATAAGTAAAGTAAATGCTGGAAAAGTTCCAAAGCTGTTTCCTGGAGAAAAGTTGGCTTTGCCTAGATAACCCCTGGACTCCCTTCCATTTGGAGTACCTCAGCAAATATATAAGAAATTTTCTGGCATTCAGTTTGTGTCATAAATCTAGTCCAAAGAAGAGATACTCAGGGAAGATCACCAGTACTTCTCCTTGTATTGGAAGGAGGACATTCAGAACTTTAGTTTTTTCAGGGAACTGATATACTTCTTTCTTTCCAATAGTGAGACTATATAATAGAACACGTGCCCCTTGTTTCCCTGCCAGGAAGCTCAACGCCCAATTTAAATTTCAATCATAGCATCTGTGTTAATGATCATCATTAGCACATATGCATTCTGTTTTTCCCATGGCCCTGATATATTCCTATTTTCCTAATTCAATCCTTACGTCTCAGATGTCTGTCTCCAGCCCAGATCACTCACCAGAGATTCAGAATTAACTGTCTTCTCAACATCTCAATTTAAATTCCCACAAGAATCTCAAACTCAAAATGTCTCAAACTGCACTTAATTCCCTACCTAAGAAAACGAACAAATCCCAGCACTTCTTCCTCACCTTCCCTAGCCCCCAGGAATGTTAACCCCATCCATCCAATAACCCAAGTCAGAAATCTTAGTCATCCTCTGTTCTCTTTTTCTCACCCTCTGTGTCTGTCAGAAGATGCCAGGTTATATTGCAACATAGCTAACAACCCCAAACTCACAGTGGCTTAATGTAACAGAAGTTTATTGTTCACTCTGACCATTGAGTCAGAGCTGGGGCCCTGCTCCACTTTGTCACACTGACTCTTAAATCTCAGGCTGATAGAGCAACCACTATCTGGAAGACTTTTGGTCAACTCAACAGAAGGAAAAGAGCTCTGAAGAGCATCATCCTGGCAATTTGACCCACATCCCCTCTGCTAGAGCTGATACCTGGGCCCTACCACCCATTCACTGGAGACCAGGAAGCACAACCTTACCATGTGCTCCAAAGACAGAGGAAAAAAATTAATAAGCGGCACGAATAACTACTATACTGTCTGAGGACAGACTCCCCAGAAGCAGACTCTGAGTTGAGGATTAATGTGACATTGACTAATTAGGCAGTGCTGAAGGGAAAAAGCAGTAAGGGGAGGTGGAAGAGCTACAGGGAGACGAAAGAAGCAAAGCAAGTATCTGATGTCAAACAGAGTCCCCTGGAGGGCAATTTAGGCTCAACTCCACGAGGCTTCTGGAGACAGTCATACCTCAGAGCAGTCCAGACAAGGGCAAGGAGGCTGGAGCAGTTCTACTTCTGCACCATGAGTCACTTGTAGGGCTCTCCCCAGGGAGATGTAAATCCTAGATCCTTCTGGTTCTCCTTGCAGGTGTTGGCTCTTGGAAGTGGAAGCACAACATGAAAATGGTAAAGGGATCCAGACGCATACAGGTGGAGCATTGACATCTGCCCAGCCACCCCCCGCCCCAAACTAGTCAATCACAGCATCCCGCTAGTTCTATCTCCCAAGTATTTCCCAAACTGTCCCATTTCTCTCTAACCCTAGTTGCCCACTCCCTCAGGTAACCCTTGAGCCCATCAGCCTTGATCTTCTGCAGTACGTATTGCAAGCAGCCTTGACATCTCTAATCTAGTCTTCCCACTGTAGCCAGATTCTGTCTGATTGTTCTGTCTGATCCAAATGACCTTTGCCTAGTGGATGTCTCAAATTTGTCATGCCTCCTTTCTAATCAAGGTACAATCTCTATTTTGCAGATGAGAAAACTGAGCCTCAAAGAATTTAAGTAACTTGCCAATTAGAAGGTGGTAGAGCCAGTATATGAATCTAGTATATATGAACTCCAAAACCTTTCCCATTAGAGTTCACTGTTTCTGGATCAAGATTAATCTGTTCATTTTACCCTGATTACTTCCCAGTTCTGTAAGCTTCAAACTCAATTTATTTAAAACCAGATTTATCATCTTTTTTTTTTTTTTTTTTTTCTTTACCACCCTTACCAAATGTCCTGCTCTGAGTTCCCAATGTCAGTAACAGTCCTGACATCTTTTGGCATCACTCTGACTTCTTTCTCTTTCTTGTCTCTAGTAATTTCCACAGTTATTGTACTTCTGACTTCTAATGCCCATCACTGCAGGTAGGGCTGGCTTTATGTGCTCCAAGCTGCAGGGTACAGAGTACCTGACAAGTACCCATATGTGGGAGGTCCTGGAGCTGGGCCCAACGAGGGCTCATTAGCAGTGGATATCATTCCAATGATATTCCATGCCAAGAAATGAGATCAGAATCCAGGGAATGAAGCCAAAGTTGGCCAGTCAGTTTGCCAAGCTGGAAGTTGTTGGACACAGTTCCAAGCAAAGGGAAAGAAGCCAATGGAGAGGGAGAGAATGACTGACAATGTAAATGGAAGAAATAGTAATGGACATGCAGGGTCCTGGGAAGGCAATGAATGGGATCACCAAATGGCTCCTTGGGAAATGGCTGGCTCTGATGAGTGGGTCTTGAGGAGCAGGAAGTATACCTCTAGCATCTAGTAGCTCAAAGGTCTTAATGAAAACACCCGTCCCCTATTCCCTGGAGGAACCCACTTTGAACTAATTCAGCTTTAAAAAAATAAAATAAAATAAAAACTTGGCGTTTATCTTCACAATTTGAAGTAATTATTTACACAGCTATTTCTTGATTTATCAATTTGAAATTATTAACTTCCTATTAGGTAGATGGTGATTTAGTCTGTTATTACCACCTCCTACTTTCCTTCTCCTTCTCCAGGATAAAAACAAAAACAAAAACCTAGATAAATCAATAGTCAATGTATTATCACATGTAAATATTTAGTGAGGATCCTATTAATTATATATTGTATCATGTACAAATTTTTATTTTTCCTGAAATTAATCATTTTTAAAATTCTGTTTTCTATATACCTATCTTCGATGTCTTCCCAAGTGATCCACTTGCTCTGTCAAATATTCTCAGGTGTTTTTCTTCCCCACAGTGCCCAAGCACATTAGATAATTTATTTTCTTTTTTTCTTGGAGACCACTCTCCCATAGCACCCTCCTACTGTAGTCTGGGTGGGTTACTCTAAAGCCCTGTGCACAGCTGCCATCCTGAGAATTCCCTTTGCTATCAAACTATTTTTCTTCTGTTGAGTTTTCTTTCCTGGATCCAGTGATTGCTTTTGAATTTATATAGTATCTTTCTTTTTTTAAATTAAATGTATTGGGCCTCAGTTGGTGTAGCTCAGTGGATTGAATGCTGGCCTGCGAACCAAAAGATCGACAGTCCGATTCCCTGTCAGGGCAGGTACCTGGGTTGCGGGTCAGGTCCCCAGTTGGGGGCATGTGAGAGGCAACCATCAATGTATTTCTTGCACACTGGTGGTTTTTTCTCCCTCCCTTCCCCTCTCTCTATAAATAAACAAATAAATAAATGTATTGGGGTGACATTGGCTAATAAGATTATGTGAGTTTCAAGTGTGCAAATCTAGAATCCATCATCTGTATATTGCATTGTGTGTGTGATATTCTTTCCCTTGGTTTGCTCTCTCTATTTGCTGAATCAGCTTCTAGTAGGCTCTGAGAAAGGAGAGTGTCTTACTGCCCCCTCCACACACACACTTGATTCATGGTTTGACTGGGTAATTTTTGAGGCATTACTCCATTATCTTCTACTATCCAGTGGTATTTACAAGTCTTATGGCACTCTGATTCTCTTTATACTACAAATAACTTATATAAGTATAAAACATTATACTATATGTTTTATCTTTTTGAAAGCTTTGCAGATTGCCTCTTTATTCCTTAAGTTCTGAAGTGTCAGGGATGTACCTGCTAGTGGATATTTTGCTGTGGATGATGCTAGACATTTAGAGGGCTCTTTCAACCTGGAGACTCTGTGTCCTTCAGTTCTGGGAAATTTTCTATCTTCCACTGTCTTTTTCTTTTTTTATGATTCCTGATCTTCTGTATTGATACTCTATGCCAGCAATTTTCAACCTTTTTCATCCATGGCACATGTAAACTAATTACTAAAATTATGTGACACAACAAAAAATACATTTTTTGCCAGTATGACAAAAAATAGGTGTAATTCTGAGCCATTCATATTGGACAGCAATTGCATTAGCTGTTGTCACTTCTTTTTATTTGATAGTCTAAAAGAAGAGAGATCAGTGCCCCTGACTAAATAGTCAGGTATTGCATGCTTTAAAAATTCTTGCAGCACACTGGTTGAAAATCACTGCTCTATGGCCACATGACCAGTTCCCTTCTGTTCTATTTTCTATCTTTTTGACTTTTTGTTCTACTTGCTGGGAGATAACCTTTACTTGACTTTCCAACTCTTCTATTAATGTGTTTAATTCCAGCTTTCATATTTTGTAATTTCCAAGTGTTCTTTGTGGTCTCTGTTTACTTTTTCATAGTACTCTCTTGTTGTTTTATGAATGCAAAATCTTCTATTGTTTTTCCAAGTTTATTACTTAGTGGCTTTGTTTTCTTCTGTTCTTGCTTGCTTCCACCAGGTTCCTTTTTTCTGTTTGTTTTGTTCTATCTTTCATGATGGAGACTTCTTATCAAGTGTTTGTTGTTTCTGTTGTCCAAATGCCACTTAAATATCTATATGGGTTGTAACCTGAGAAACAAGAAAAAGTGAAAAGATACTGGGTGATGAAGTTCAAAGAGGATTAATAAGAATAATATATGCATGGGAAGAATCCTATGCAAAGTCAGTAAAATGACTTTTGAGCTGTATGGAAAGCTATTATGGGGGGGACCCCCCCCCACACACACAAACAAAAACAGGAATTATCTTCTGGATGGCAGTCCCCTTGTAGTACAGGCTTCCCCCACTAGGTGAGTGTTCTAGAAACCCTCTGTATCAGTGGACCAGCTGGTGTTGTGAGAGAGGCTGCGTTCAGCTTCAGTGAATTTTTTAAAAGACTTTTTCAAAAAAGTCTTTCATGATGGGTGATTTATAAGCACACCTGCCCACACTGTGCTGAGTGTTCAGCAGTTTTTGACCAAAAACGGCATGACCCCCCTGCCCTACCCTCCCTATTCACCCAATTTCACCATGAGTAAGTTTTTTTTATTTCCCTAGATGTAAAAAGTCCTCAGGGGGAAACCTTTTGCCAATGTGGAGGAGGCGAAACAAAAAAGCAGCACAAGCACTAAAAGCCATCAAAATCAACAAGTTCAAAAACTTTTGAGCAGTGGGGAAAAGTCTCCATAGGTGTATTGCATCAAAGGGAGAGTACTTTGAAGGTACTGAAGTTTAGACATGTAAGAACAAATTCACAATTTTTTATAAATAAATTCTGGGCTTTTGGGGGGGCCTCCTTGTGCAATATCTTGAGAAAGGCAGAGAAACACAATATCTAAGCAAGGAAGAAATAAGTGGAGTCACAGATTCAAATCAGACAGAGTAATATAGGGGATGAGAGCCCAAGACCATCTCCTTAAGGTATAGAACTGTATTAATAGGGCTCATAATATCTCATAGTGACTTATGAAAAAAATCAAATCCTAAGTTCCAGTTAAGAAAAATCTTTATGGTTGATAAATACCTTTAATTGACTGAGATAAAATAAGGAACCCCAATTTGCTATGATGGTATAATTGTTTTATGGATATCTTCTGACCCTGGAAAGATTAGAATTAAGTCTTTTTAATAAAAAAAAAGAAAAAGAAAATCTGGTCCATACTATTAATAAGATGAAAATCTGTTAGTTTTCTAATGTTGTATAACAAATTACCACAAACCTAATGGCTTAAAATGTCATACACTGATTATCTCAGCTTCTGAGAATCAGGAGTCCAGGCTGCACCTTCTGCTCTGGCTCTCAAGTTGCTGACTGGCTGCATTTTCATCTGAAGGCTCAACTGAGAAAAAAAATCCACTTCCAGGCTCATGTGGACTGTTCGCAGAAGTCATTTCTTTGCTGCTCTGTGACTGAGGACCCTGGCTTTTCACTGGCTGCTAGTTGGAGAACCCCCTCAGGTTCTAGAGGCATCCACAGTTCCTTGCTGCATGGGCTTTGTTTTATCCATTTAGGCTGCTGTAACAAACTACCATAGACCAGGTGGTTTATAAACAAAGAAACTTCTTTCTCATCGTGCTGGAGTCTGGAAGTCAATCTCAGGGTGCCAGTGTGGTCGGGTTTGGCGAGGGCCCTCTTCCAGGTTTCAGACTGCTTCTTTGTAGTCAGTTATATCCTCATAGTCAGAAAAAGGGCATGAGAGCTCTGTGGGATTCCTTTGACAAGGGCACTAATTCCACTCATCAGGTCTCCATCCTCATGACCTAATTACCTCCAAATTTTCCACCTCCTAATACCAGATAGAGGGTTAGGATTTTAACTTATGAATTTGGGGTGCGGGATACAAATGTTCAGTCCACAGTAGGCTTCTCCAATATGGCTGCTTATTTCCTCAAGTCCACATGGAGAATCTCTCACGTCTTTTATGTCAGAACATAATCATGGGAGTAACATTGGGGCTCCCCTTAAGGTCTGGCTGCCACAAGGAACAATCTGTACATCTCTGGTTTTAAAGTACTTGTAATGTTAAGAAGTTCAGCATATTAGAACATCTAAAAGGTTAGCTTTGTAATTTCAATTCAAAAGAAGTAATTGGTTTAGATTTGTGTCCTTCCTCACCCCCTGAAATTCAGATAGCCCCAATTCCTAGCATGGCTGTATTTGGAGTAGGGACATAACTAAGGTTAAATGAAGTCAAAAGGGTGGGTCTCTGATTTGATAGGATCCATGTCCTTGTAAGAACAGAAACCCTAACCAAGGAAAGTTCATGTGAGGACATAGTGAGATGGTGGCCACATGCAAATCAGGATGAGAGCCTTCACCAGACACCAAATTGACTGGACTTCTAGCCTCCAAAATAGTGAGAAAATAATTTTCTGTTGTTTAAGCCCTCCAGCCACCCAGTCTATGACAGTTTGATATGGCAGCCCAAGCCAACTGAGAAACAGCCCTTGGAATAGGTTTTCTACACAGTGAGTAGTCAACAAGTACTTGTCCAATGTATAGGTATATAAGGATATATCTGTAAAAGAGTTTAAAAATAGCTATCTGTGAAGATTATGATTATGAATGATTTTCATGTTTTTACTCATATTTCTGTATAATATGAACTCTTTATGCTGTATGTGTATTACACTGTGAAGTATTTTTTACAGCAATTAAAATGTCATATATCTGAACTTTAGGCCAAGATGGAGGTGTAGACAGACATGCTGCATCTCCCTCCACAACTAAGAAAGAATACAACCACCTCAAAACTAGAAACAATTAGAAGTTCTAGAAAATCAAACTGCATGGAAGTCCAACAAACAAAGATATAAAGAAGAAATACTTACCCAGACAGGTAGGAGAGGCGGAGCTAGGGCAGAGAGGACACAGTGTGGTGGTGGCAGTAGCGGTGGCAGCGGCAAGCCAGTAGAAAGCACAGTTACACGTTTTAAAAAGTAAGGAGGGACACCCGGAGAGCGTTCACAGCTCCTCACCAGACCACAAAGCTCACTGTCCCAGCACCAGGGAAAATCAAGCCTCATTGCTTTTGACTGTGCAAACCAGTGGGAGTTGGGGCAGAGGCAGAAACTGCCGGTCTCTCAGCAGTGTCCGCAGACCCATCCACTCTGGGAACAACAGCCAGGGCAACAGCTAGAGAGGCACCAGTCCCATATGGAAATGGGAGAAGTGCCTGGAAAAGGGGCGAGTGCTGGGCAAGCAGCATTGTTCCTTCTCAGACCCCTCCCCCACATACAGCACCACAACGTGGTGAAACAGGTTGCCCTATACCGACAAATCCCTAAGGCTCTGCCCCTTAATGTAACAGGAGCGACAGCTCTACCTAAGACACAGAGGTAAACACACACAGGAGACTTCCAGCCAAGATGGAGGTCTAGACTGACACGTTCCTTCTCCCTCCACAACTAAGAAGGAATAAAACTACTGCAAAACCAGAAATAACCAGAAGTTCCAGAAAATAAATGGAAGTCCAACGTATGAAGTTATAAAGAAGTGGTGCTTGTCCGGACAGGTAGTAGGGGCAAAATCAGGGCGGAGAGATCAAACTGTGCTGGCGGCGGCATCAGCGGCGATGGCAGTGGAACGGCGGTAAGCACAGACACCTGTATTTAAGGGGAGGCGAGAAGCGCCTGGAGAGCACCCCCAGCTGCAGACCAGACCTGTCAGCTTGCGATTCCAATCCAGGGAAGGCAGACCCCCATTGCCTCGGACTGTGAGGCCCAGAGGGTGTGGGGACAGAGGAGGAGGCTGCCGGTCTCTCAGCAGAGAGTGAACGGTAAGAATCCATCTTGCACCCCCACCCCCACAGAAAATGCCATAGCATGGTGAGAAGGGTTGCCCAGTTGTGACAACTGCATGGGGCTCTGCTCCCTATAGTGTAGGAGGTCTGACAGCCCTGCCCAGGAAGCAAAAGTAAACACAAAACTGTCAGGATGGCACAGATCATGATAGAGATCCCAGTGCACAGCTGACCAGACAGTAAATGTCTAATCTAATGAAGCAGTAGATAGAAAATCTTTCTGAGGCTCAGTTCAGAGCTTTGGTTATACAAATGCTTACAGACCTAACAGCAGATCTTAAACAAGATGCGGAAGGAATGAAGGCTAGTCCTGCTGAAATGAACAAAAACACATATGAAACTAGTGGTGAGGGAAAGAAAACCAAGGATCACATCAACAAATCAGAACAAAGGGAAGGAACAAACAGTCAACCAGTGCAGAAAGAGGAAACTAAAAGTGAGGAAAATGAGGAGAGGCTCAGAAACCTCTGGGACAGCTATAAGCAGCCAACATCCAAATCATAGGGTTGCCAGAAGGGGAAGAAGAAGAACTAGAAATTGAAAAATTATGTGAAAAAATAATGAAGCAGAAGTTCCCTAACTTGAGGAAGGAAATAGACTTACAGGTCCAGAAAGCACAGAGAGTTCCAGAAAAACAACCCAGGGAGAACCACACCAAGACACATTATAATCAAAATGTCAAAAATTAAGGATAAAGAGAGAATCTTAAAAGAAGCAAGAGAGAAGAAAAGAATTATGTACAAAGGGGTCCCAATTAGACTATCCACTGATTTCTCAAAGGAGACTCTGCAGGCAAGAAGCGACTGGCAAGAAATATTCAAAGTAATGAAAAGCAAAAACCTACAGCCACAATTACTCTATCTAGCGAAACTGTCATTCAGAATAGAAGCGCAGAGAAAGTGTTTCCGGAACAAAGTAAAACTGAAGTAGTTCATCAGATCCAAACCACTGTTATATGAAATGTTAAAGGGACTTGTTTAGGAGAAGAAGGATCAAAACTATGAACATTAAAATGAAAACTGTATCACAACAACCAAAAACAAGCTAGGGAACCAAAACAAAGGCAAACTAAGTAGGCAACGAGAGTGGGAAATGAATTATAGGTATGGGGAACATTCTGGGGGGAAGTCAGACGGGAGGGGGGAGGGGAGAAAGGGAGGGAGATGGTACAGGAATTAAGAAGCATAGTAAGAGGAAATGGAGTAGACAGGAAGATGTTGAGAAGAACTATATGCACAACCAATGGGCATGGACTAAGGGGGTGACAACTGGAGGGAGGGGCGTCACTGGGTGGAGGGGAACAAAGAGAAAAGAAAGACAACTGTAACCGCATAATCAATAAAGCATATTAAACCAAAAAGTCATATGTCTAGCTAGATGATTTGATCCTCAGAACAGACCGGGATGTAATTGTGAGTCATGGAGAGAGGTGCTGGACTTTAGAGCAGCAGACACATCCTGTGTGGACTGCACACGATGGCTCCTATTAAATAAGGCAAAAGCATCTGTTGTGTGAGTTTCCTGAAAGTCTGCTGCTTAGAGGTGCTGGGATGGATGTCGCAGGTATGAGCTCTGCAAGGCTAGGAATGGTGTCTGGTTTTCATCATCATTACATTCCCAGTGACTAGGAGAGTGGCACATAGCAGCTAATATTGATTTGTTGAGTTTTGTTTTGTTGTGTTTTTAAGCCCATAGTCCTTCTGGTTACATATTAAAAGAGTAATAAATATTTGTTGAACAATCTAATGAATGACAAAAGGGCATCTCAAATAAAAGATGATCAAGTTATGGGAGATTTTTGTCAGAAAAATGAAGGAAGGCCCGGGGTGGAATGCAGAGTTCTGCTATTCAGTGCCTAGCTTTCTGAATTACTGAGTTACTGTCCCTTGCTCTTTTCAATATTTTTTGTCAGTGTCAGAAGGCCTGTTCTTATAATGACAGCACAATTGTTTGGAGGCATTAAATTAGAATTAATGAAGATCTGATTTGTTGGGACTTCAACCCAATAGTCTTCAGATTTTGATATAGTTTATGTGCTAGGGACCTCTTGTGGTAACTCTGTGTACTTGATTCCTCAGCACTTAGAAAACACATGCACACATGTTATTTGGGGAATAAGTACAAATGTTAAATGTTAAAAATGTAGAAATACAGATGGCCAGTAAACATCTAATTTTAATTTTTTAGTAATTTTAATTATTAAAGACAGCTTTCAAATTAAAAGACAAAGATATTTGAAGGATGTGTGTGTAGTACAGAATTTTTTAAAAAATATTTTATTTACTTATGTTTTAAAGAGAGGGGAAAGGAGGAAGAAAAAGAGGGAGTGCAACATCAATGTGTGAGAGAAACATGGATCTGTTGCCTCTCGCACACCCACACCTGGGAACCTAGCCTGCAACCCAGGCATGTGCCCTGACCAGGAATCAAACCAGCGACCTCTCAGTTTGCCACAACAGTCTGGGCTGTTTAGTACAGAATTTTAAAGAGAGTTATACCTAACTCAGGATGAGAATAATAGGTATTCCTATGGCTTTGTGAGAGAGGACATTGACACAGCAATTAGTACAACCACTTTTTGGAGAGAAATTACACCTTAAAGTTGCTTTAAAAATGAACACATTTTCTGACTCAGTAATTCTACTTCTAGAAAATCCAACAGAAATGGTTAAAGATACAGGTAAATTTTGCATATTATAATTTTCATCAAGTTATTATAGCAGAAAAAAAGAAATGTGCAAAAATAGGAAGATAGCTAAATAAATGATGGTATTTCCAATAAAATTGTGTTTTCAAGTAATACTTATTGATGTGGAAGAATGCTTATGATATAATGCTAAGAGAGTAAGTGTAATATATATCTATATTTATTTACATAGACATGACAATATGACAGATGGAAGCAAAAAATAAAAAAGAAAGAATGAGAGAGAAAGAAAGAGACTGGAAAGAAATCTACCAATAAATTACCAGAATTATTTCTGTGGGGAAGTGCTATGACTCATTTTCAGTTTTCTTTCCTAAACTACTCTGTATTTACCAAAAACTTAGAAAATGACAATATTACTTTAAAATATTAAACAAATAATATATATATACTTGTTATAAAATCTTAGTTCAGACTTCAAATTTTTTAACCTAAGGCCATATTATATATATTGTTCTAAAGCTAGCTTTTCCATTGTATGTTTTGGAGATATTTCTATGCTGGTACTTATAGTTTAAACTCACTCAAATGAATATCCATTTTTATTTAGGAAAAAAAAATGTATTTGTTGCTATCAGTTCAGAAACACCCTTTCAGGAGAAATATCTAGTTCCACCAAAGAGGATATGAGCTGTTTGCTGAATCTGCCATTTTTTCTCTAAGAAGAATCTAAGATTATATCTTAGAAAGAGCTGTTGAAAGAATGAGCAATAAAGAACTGGCGAGCAGGTTACTTTTGCCCATAGCTGCAGTTACTGATAAACCCTCAGGCCCCTCCTTCAGGCTCACCTTCCTGGAGCTTGAAGGTTAGAGTTCAGCAGTTTAACTGGCTCCTTAAAGGAGAAGGTTGTATAAGCTAAAGCAGTGTGGTTGCAACTTGTAACAGCATTTGTATTACCTAATGCATTTCCGTGGAAACTAGAAGAGCCCCTCAAATAATTTAAGTAGGGTTTTAAAATTTAAAACCGCACACACACACACACAGTAAAATGTTCAAACAACACAAAAGCATTGTCCTCTTACCTCAGAACCCTAGTCCCGTATTCTCTCTCTCTGGAGGAAACCCTTAGCAGTTACTGATGTATTATTCCAGAAGCATGTTACTTGTATAAAAATGGTGAACATGAACGTCTATCTGTCCCTCTTTACTAAAACACAAGTGGAAGCATACTATATACAGACTCTTTGGCACCATCTGATTTTCCCCTAAAAATCAAATATAATAGACGTTTTATATATATGTGTCTATATATATATATATATATATAGACACATATATATATATATATATCGCCCTGGCTGGTTTGGCTCAGTGGATTGAGCGTCGGCCTGTGAGCTAAGTGTCGCTGGTTCGATCTTCCAGTCAGGGCACATCAGAGAAGGAAAACTCTGACTCCAAAAAAACCTCCGCTGCCTTGCGGCATACCTCTTCAGGGGAAAGGCTAAGGGAGTAAACCCCGACAGAAAATCCGGAGCCGGAGTCCCTAAGGCGGTTTGACGTTGTAGTCAACACCGGCAACTCCTGCAGCGCACCTGAAGCCAAGCTGTATTGACTCCGTCTTTCCCTTGGACCCTTCAGCTGCGAAGAGAGGGGGGGTCTGCTGCATGGGCAACAGCAGACCCTCCATATCACCCTGCCCAGGCTCTGTAGCTTCAGCTTCACTGGATAGGACACCCCAGCGTCATCGCAAGATGTCGATTCAACACGGGAGGAGACAGATACCGTGTCACTCCCGAGTCGGACTGCACGGCCATTCTCGGCGGTGCAGATAGACTCTTAAGAAGCTACACCATCGTCTCTCGAGACGGACGGCTGCCGACGATATATATATATATACACACACACATATATATATATATATACACACACACATATATATGTGGAGCAAAAGTAGATTTACAGTTGTTTCTGTGGAAAATAATACAATAACTGATAAATAAAATAAAGGAATAAAGTGTTCCATGTATTCACAAATGTAAACCTACTTCTGCCCCACCCTGTATATATATATGAACATACAGTATATATATGTATGTGTTTCTTTTTAACATAATGGGGCTTTAGTTGAATTTGAAAAGAAAAACTGGAACATTTGAAGCTTTTGGCAATATGATAGAACATATATGAATGCTAAATAAAATGCAAAACAAATTTTAATGTATGCTTCATGGGTAAACAGTGAGGAAAATGCAACAAGGGTGGGAATCCTGAGAAGTGAGCACTGAAGATAGTGCCTGTCCCGAAGGCATCTGCTCATCCCTGTCCCACAGAACTCCAGTTTTGTTTTATTTTGTTTTTTAATTGTTGTAAAATATACACAACACAAAGTTTACCATTTTAACATTTTTAAATGTACAACTTAGTGGCATTAAGCACATTTACAATGTCATGTAACTATCACCACTAGTTTCTGAACTGTATAACCCAAAATATAAATTGTAACCATTAAGCAATAGAGCCCCATTCCTCTCTCCTCACAGCCCTGTCTCTATGAATTTGTCTATGCTAGATACTTCATATAAGTGGAATCATACAATCTTTCTCTTTTGTGTCTGGCTTTTTTCACATATAATAATATTTATCTTCATAGCATGTATTACCTATGTGTTCATCGATGATGAAGCAAGGTTCATCCATGTTCTGGCATATATCAGAACTTCAGTCCTTTTTCTGGCTAAGTTACATTTCGTTGTATGTGTGTACCACATTTTGTATATCCATTTACTTGTTTCTCTATTTTGGCTGCTGTGAATAACGCTGCTGTAAACATTGGCGTACCAGTATATGTTTGAGTCCCCATTTTCAGTTCTTTTGGTTATGAACCTGAAAGTGGAACTGCTAAGTCATATGAAAGTTCTACGTTTAACTTTTGAGGAACTGCCAAACTTTTTGATAAACTGGAAAGAAATCTACCAATATAGTAACAGGGATTATTTCTGTGGAGAAATAATTCTAACCAGCAGTACACAGGGTTTCAATTTTTCCACATCTGTCAATAGTTGTGTTTGATTTTGCTTTTTAAAGAATAATAGCCATTCCTTCTTAACCTTTTGACTAAGATCAAGATTAAAAATAATAGCCATCCTAGTGGGTGTGAAGTGATCTCATTGTGATTTTGATTTGCCCAATGATTAATGATGTTAAGTATCTTATTAAGCATTTATATATTTTCTTCAGAGAAATTCAAGTCCTTTGCCCATTTTGAATTTTTTGTTGTTGTTATTGAATTACAGAAACTCTTGTATGTTCTAGATATTAATCTCCTATAAAATATATCTGCATGTATTCGCTCCCATTCTGTAGGGTGTTCTTTCACTCTCTGGATAGTGTCCTTCGATGCATGAAGGCTTTTCATTTTGATGAAGTCCAAATTATCTATTTTTTTGTTGATGCCTGTGCTTTCGATGTCAAATCCAAAAAACCATTGCCAAATCCAATAGTATGAAGACTTTCCTATTTTCTTCTAAGATTTTTATAGGTTTTTTTTTTTTTTTTTTTTTTTTTGTTACATGTATGTCTTTGATTCATTTTGAGTTAATTTTTGTATGTGGTAGAAGGGTCCAACTTCATTCTTTTGCATGTGGCTATCCAGTTTTCCCAGCACCATTTGTTGAAAAGTCTGTCCTTTCCTTGTTAATTGGTCTTGGCACCCTGGCCAAAAATCATTTGAGGTAAGGGTTTATTTCTGTACCCTCAATTCTAGTCCATTGATCTATATAT
Organism: Furipterus horrens; assembly: GCF_987537825.1. Classification (NCBI taxonomy): domain Eukaryota; kingdom Metazoa; phylum Chordata; class Mammalia; order Chiroptera; family Furipteridae; genus Furipterus; species Furipterus horrens. The sequence goes on from NW_028327175.1 coordinate 46,931,367, forward strand.
CAGTCTTGGTCTTTATGCCAGTACCATGGGTTTTCATTACTGTAGCTTGTAGCAAGTATTGGAATCAGAAAGAACGAGCCCTCCACCTTTGTTCTTTGGCTCCTGATTTAACAGCTGTTGCCTCAGCTGTAGATGACTGGACACAAGCCTAATGTTCTCAGGGTATAAAGCAGGAAACCAGATGCTGCATTCTCAGTGAACACGGGAACCAGAACAACACCTGGCTCTCAAAAAGGACAGTTAGGAAACTCATAGCTGTGGAGGAGAAAAGTCCCTCAAGAAAATGTTTCATAACCGTTTTTAAGAAACACTGTCATGGATAATGTTCCTGCCAACACAAGTGCACAAGTCTGCACCCTTTCTGCGCCACACTCAGCCCTTCCCAGACAACCCTCACAGCTGGTACTGAGCCTGTGCCCTTGGGAGGTCTGTCTCAGGTCAGTGCAATGCTGTCTTAAATATTTCTAACTTACTTCAAGAAAATTCACAAAGCAGAATCTCTTCTGCTCAAAAATCTTGAAGATCTCTCCTCCCAGATTCTGCTAGAAGCCACCAGGCTTGACATAAATGACGCTGTGCTTGTTGCTGGCCATGATACAAGAGAGCTCAGATGAGGACCCAAATTATTGCTGTGGGTGTGGGTGCTGGTGAGCCCAATGTAATGATTCTAGATTTGTGTACATGTTGTAACATAATCCAAAATATACATAAAGCTAAAATTGACAGCAGTACAAGGATTAATCAACAAACTCACATCATAGTGGAAGGTTTTAATGTACCTCTCAATTACTCTTAAATCAAGTAGACCAAAAAAAAAAATCAATTAATGCATAGAAGATCTGAAGAACATAATTAAACAAGTTCATATAAGTATGAACTCAATGTCCATGAATTGGAGAATAGCCAATATATAAATAAATGATTGGCTGTAAACCAGTAAGACTATGAAAACAAGCAGCAGACACATTTGGACCAATGGGCTGCCATTTGCCAACTCCCATTCCAGGCCATAAAGCAAGTCTCACCCTACAATAAAATTAAGTTTGAAATTAATAAACATGTGTTAAAACAACAACAATCTTCATTTTTTTAAATTTAAAAGCAAATATACATATACAGAACACTCTGCCCAACAACAGAATACATATTCTTCTCAACTGTACATGGGACATTTTCCAAGATAGACCATATATTAGGCCACAAATTAAGTCTCAATAGATTTTAAAAGATAGACATTGCACAAAATATCTTCTCTGACCACAACAGGATGAGATTAGAAATTAATAACAAAAGGAAAATGAAAATTCACAAAATTGTGGAAATTAAACAAGTCAAAAAAAAAAAAATCAGAGAAGTCACAAGGGAAATTAGAAAATACTTAAAGACAAAAAAACAAAAACACAACATACCCAACTTGTAGGACACAGGGAAAGTGGTGCTAAGGATGAAATGTATAGCTATAAAAGCATATGCTAAAAAATGAGAGGTGGTATCAACCTGGGGAAAAACACTGATTCCTCCCTGCCAACTTTTGGAGTGCCTGCCCTGCCAGGATCGCTCTGGGGAGAGAGGTCTTTAGTGGACTCCAACCTGGGCCCATGGTGCAGAGCTCATTGAGGAGCTCTCGAGGAGGCTTGGTCAGGCTCCAACAGTGCCAGAATCATATGGGAAGAGCCTGGGTTGTGGGCTGGAGGGTTCCCTGTGCAGAGTCCTCTGTCTACATGGCCAAATATTGGTCTTTTTAGCCTGATGAACTCTTCTGGCCTCATCCTGACCACTCCCGGAGACTCTGCCCCACTGTGAAGGTCTGTAGATCCCAGGAGGCTGGCAGCTGGCATTTGTGTACCCTGAGACAATGGCTGAGTGGCCTCAGCTGCAGCACTGGCATGGAGTTTGAATCTGTATCATTCTGGTGAACACCACTTGCCCCGACCTGAAAATCTATCTCACATACCTCACGCCCCGCCTGAGGCTCTTCCGTGACTGAGCTCACAGGGAGCTGGCAGGAAGAATCAGATCTCAGGGTGCCGTGGGCCTTTTGCTGACCTCCCCGCAGCCCAAACCCAGAGCTTGTATGCACCTTGGCCTATCCCATGTGCATGCGGGCCCCGCAGAGGTGGCCACATGAATGATGGCTTCACTGGTGAATTCCACCAAAAATTTAAAGAATATCAATTCTTCTCAAACTTTCCCAAAAAATTGAAGAGAGGGAACACTCAGTCTAAGAGGCCAGCCTTACCCACATACAAAGCCAGAAAAGATATTATAAGCAAAGAAAACTACAGGCCAATATCTCTCATGAACATTGATACAAAAATTGACAGCAAAGCGCTAGGAAGCAGAGTTTAGCAGCGTGTCTTAGACCTTTAGCAATCTCATAACGTAAAAAGAGAAAGATCTGAGAGATTTGCAGAGTACATGGGGAATTATTTTTTCCACCTCTAGATGGTGCAAGCTAAAAGTAATTTCTTATTTTCAAGGTTAGCTCTGTGAGATGATTTGTAATACCTTTGGATTTATTTTTTCTGTGTAACTGTATTTAAAGCATTTCTGAACATACTTATTACAGTTTGCTTAGCTTATTTCTTAATACATTTACCTATGATCTATAGGAGTCATAATAAATATGAAAGAGATATTTCACTAAATATTCCCAACAATCATTTTCTATCAGATTCAATTGAATTAAACTTCTAATGCAAAACAATTATATTAACTTATCTAATATGTATTCTAGAAAAAAACTGCTTAAAGCAATTTGACATTAAAATCTAGTAGAACCTTCCAAGAACATAACTTAACAACAAATTCAGATTTGCTAAAAGCAAAATATTATCATGGGTTGGTGAATTTTTTTTGCAAAGTGTCACATAATAAATATTTTTGGCTTCATTGCAGCACAAACAATATGTAAACAAATGGATGTGGCTGTGTTCCTATAAAACTTTATACAGAAAGATGACAGGCTGGATTCCTCCACGCTATAGTTTGCTGATCCCTATTATTTATAGTAAATGCCTGATTTAATATAGTAATTCACCACTGTTTTTTTTAAACCCCACAAAACTGGGTGCCTGAGTCCATGACAGGCTATAGACATATTTGGTTTTGGCCCAAGTGAAAAATAGTTGAGCTCACAGAAAATCTCAGATTTTCATCTTCTCTTGAAAAAAAAAAAAAAAAGGAAGACCTGGAGACACTGAGCCTAGATAGTGAACTGGGGTTGCACAATCTGCCCTCCTCTCTGCAGAAGGGTCTGGTGCGATCCAAGTGCTCCCAAGCTCGCTCGCTCACATTCCCACCACTCTGGGAGTGTAAATAACTGTATTATAATTGATTTTCAGATTTAAACTTTTGCAAAAATAACCTCCAAATGAATGCAAACACCAAACCAATTCTTAAAAAGGATTTAGCTGGTGAAAGAAAATACGGTGGGCCCATAAGCCCAGATTAAAATTAATAGCAACTGGAGTAATGGAAAGGAAATGCTTGACAACTTCCTTAAGTACATCATTTGCTGATGGAAGGCATGATTATTGGGTGTCAACTATGTGCCAAGCACTGTTGTAGGTACTCAGACTTTATCACTAAACAAAATGGTCCAAGGTTCTCCTCTTGCAGAATTTAGAATTCTCTGCTTGGGGATGTACTATACAGTTGGGAGAAAAGGGTAATAGAGAAAAATTACTCTGTTTTTGACTATCTTAATTCAGGATATAGAGGTTTAAGTTGGTATTTAATATATGAACTTGACTTTTAACATAATCAAAAGAGGAACATCAAGAATGTAGGGAAAAGGAAATGCTAAAAAAACCATAATAAATACATAATATAAACATTTTTGATCTTTGAAATGAAGGCTATATGAATGCATGCAAGGAGAATATTCCTCACTACCCATTTGTTTGAGGCAGATGCTCTTGAAACCCAGTCATTTAGGGTTTTCTATGAAGGGTCCACCCTGTAGGCATGATTGATTAAATCATTCACCATCGATGATTAATTCAATTCCCAGCCCTTCTTCCCTCCCTGGAAATCATGGAATATGGCTACAAGTTCCAGCCTTTTAATCAAAGTGTTGGTTGCTCTGGCAACCAGCCCCCATCCTACAAGACTCACATCATTAGCATAAACTCAGGTATGGTGAAGAGGGCTGCTTATGAATAGCAAAGTATGCTCCTCTCACCCTTGCCACTCAGGAACTTACAAGGCTTAAAAGAAGCTCTGTGCCAGGAACTGAAGTTGAAGAGTAATATATATATATATATATATATATATATATATATGTATATATATATATATTACATATATATATATATATATGTTTCTTAGTAAAATATCACAATGTGTGTGTGTGTAGAGAGGGAGATAAGTAGAGAGAGAGAGAGAGACACAAAGAAATCGTGGGGGGAATGTGAACAGAAAGGAGCCACACAATAGAACCCTGACAACCTCCTGGGGCAACAACACAGGCCTGGCAAGTGACTGAAAGTAACCATACAGGATGGTCTGGTTATTAATTCCTAACTGAGCAGGTCATGGCAGGTAGTCACCCCCCAGGGCTATAAGTTCCTGAACAAAGGTCAATCTTTACCTTAAGTGAACCCTGTCCATTGTTCTTACGCATCTAGGACGACATACCTTTGAATACCAGAGTAATTTCCTTTTCCTGCCCCTCAAAGGGCACGACCATGGCCATCAGAGCATCAGACTACAGAACCCTCATTGTTATCTTACTGCATACACCAGCTCTATGTGCTGTAAATATCAAATGTCAACATGCTGTACCCACCAATGTAAGAGAAGTATGCGTTTCTGACTTATCTTTTTCTCCAGTCCCAGACATTTCTCCACTTCGCTTCCTCCTGTCTCCCTAATCTACCACCAATAGATTCCATGTAACATTCCCTAGTCCTCTCCTTTGATTCTAAGTAAGCTGCAAAACTGCCACTATCAGGAGAATTTTCTCAATCTGTTGAGATCTTGCTTCCTGACATGTCCTCAAAACTTTGGCTCATAAATTTTCATAAAGCTTTGTATATGTTTAGGCATTTGTTTTGTTGCCAGGAGGAAATTGTTTTCTTCTACTCCAGCTGAACAAGTGGCATGGAGTCTGTGTGAAAGGCAGGGCCCCAGAGGCCAGAATCCTGCACTACCTGAAGGGGCCAGAAGAGCCTAGGAGTCACCTCTCCTGAAGGGGTGTGCATGTGCACCACCCAGGTGGGGCCAGGAGGAGATTCCCATCCTAGAGGGCATCTCCCCCTGACCCCCTCCAACAGTCTTCCTTCCTCTGCCAGCACAGTAACAACAGACCAAGGCACCGGAACCCACTCTCATAACTAACAGAGGGGATCCGGGGTTCTGGAAAGCCTGTCATCTCCTTGGACTGCTGCGCTCTAACAGAGCTGAGTGGTTGCATCTTGTTCTAGTGAAGCCTCACCTGCGATCAAAGCTCTGGGCAGCCCACCAACTCCAGGCCTGAATGTGAAAATATCTTCTCTGTGTGAACCAGGGACCAGTAAGAAAAGTATGAAGGGTTTTGTTTTTCTCTTTTGTAAAGGGAGAAATCAGTCAAGTCACTGATAAGCACTAGTTCTGACTTGAGGAAGATACAGGAAATCATCCAATTTACACTTATAAGACTTTATGAGAAAAGGCAGATACTTTGAATTCTCATTCACTGATTTGAATTTGCATGTGGGAAGCTCTAATTCAAGGAAATGACCACTATGCTTGTCATTCCTACCTGTGAGTCCTGAAGTCTCTATAAACAAAATGTAATGGTTATCTTCCTGAACCGATATAACTTGAGTTGCTTTACTGTGTGTGTGTGTACAAACTCATAAGGAAGTAGATGAAATCTAGTATAGGTGTTGTTAGATTGTACTTCATTTAAATAAACAACATTTTTCTGGATTTCATAAAAGTAGACTACAACATCCAAGACTTATTGTTATTATTGGTTCTAAAGGGGGTCAGAACAGACCTCCCCAAGATGTGCCACTTTGGCATGTGAATTATTTTGAGTTGAAGGCAATTAAGACCCTGTTGCCCTGTAAGAGACTTTCTCCTCTCCCTTTATAAATTTGAATTGGGGGGCTTGCTCTTATTAAGAGTTATTACCAGAAACCACTTTTTATATCTATAGGGCAGGGCAAGCATCTAATTACTGAACATCTGTTCTTTCTATCATTCTGCAAATGACCTTTCTCCCCTCTGAAGCCCCAAGACACCTTACCTCATCCTTAGCTCAGAATGCTATACATGCCTCATTTTAACTTCTGTCTCTGAACCTTGTGTATGTATATGTGGGGGTCTCTGACGCTCTCCTGTTGATCTGATTTTTAGACCAGCTGAAGAACCGAGAAGGATAGAGGAAAGTTTATTTCTCCCCACGGTTCCATAGTTTTTGTCTTCTTTCTTTGGAATAAAATTGTAGAAGATGAAAAAGTACATTTTAAGCCATTATTTGATGTTTCCTAGTGAAATCACTTTTTCTTTTTGCTTGAAAATATTGTTGGTTATAGGTATTAAAGGCTTAGTACACCTTCCTCCCACCTAAGCTAACTGATGACATTCCTGCTAAATAACAATGGTGCTTTGTGGCTGCTTTTTATAATCAGATTCTTTTCCAAAATGATGCCAGGAAAATTTGTCTGGTGCATGTCACACAGTCAGGAGCTATTTCCTTACCCATCTTCTTCTATTATTGTTCGTTGTCTTTCTTTTCTGTATATTCATGTTAGGAGGCCTCCAGAGTGATGGTATTTTCTTCATGTTGAGTTTTTATTGTTGTTTGCTTTTTTGTTTACTTCCGGGTCTGGATATTGAACACTCCGTGAATCTTGGCTATCAGTGTCTTGAAGATGATGGGTTTGTTACCCAAGAAACTGAGATGTATAAACTCAGATCAGAAGAAATAGCATAACTTATTATTATTATTTCTATTCCCTGAGTTTTCATCTTTCGGACTTAAGGCACTGTAGTCCTACAGGAGTCAGAATGTATCCTAAATCGTTTACTTTCATTAGTAAAAATATAAATAATTAAGGATAAAGGTGAATTAGCATGTCATTAATAGAGAAAGGGGCTATTTTACTAATTACATCTGTAAATGAATGAACATGATACATCATATCAACAAAATGAAGAATAAAAATCATATTATTATTTCATTAGATATAGAAAAGCATTTTACAAAATTGAACACCCTTTTATGATAAAAGCACTCAAAAAAGTGGGTATAGAAGGCACATACCTCAACATAATAAAGGCTACATATGACAAACCCACAGCTAATATCATACTCAATGGTGAAAAGCTGAAACCTCTTTCCCTAAAATCAGGAACAAGACAAGAATGCCCACTATTACCACTTCTATTCAACATAGTATTGGAAGTCCTAGCCACAGCAATAAGACAAGAAAAAGAAATAAAAGGTATCCAAATAAGAGAGACAGAAGTAAAACTCTCATTATTTGCAGATGATTCCACCAAAAACTATTAGAACTAATAAATGAATTTAGTAAAACTGAAGGATACAGCATCAATATAAAGAAATCTGTTGCATTTTATACACCAATTACAAAAACAAAAACCAGAAGGATAAATTAATAATCCCATTTACAATTGCATCAGAAACACAAAATACATAGAAATAAATTTAACCAAAGAGGTGAAAACCCATACTCTGAAAATTATAAGACTCTAAGGAAAGAATCTGAAGCAGATACAAATAAATGAAAGGAAATGCCACACTAATGGATTGGAAAGATTAATATTGTTAAAATGTCCTTACTATATAAGTAATATGCAGATTTAATGAAATACTTATTAAAATACCAATGGCATTCTTCTCAAAACTACAAATAATCCTAAAATTTATATGGAATCAGCCCTGGCAGGTATGGTTCAGTTGGTTAGAGCGTCATCCCATAAACCAAAAGCTAGCAACTTCGATTTCCAGTCAGGGCTCATGCCTAGGTTGTGGATTCCGTCCCTGTTCAGTGCATATATGAAAGGCAAACATTTGATATTCTCTTTCACATCTTCCTCTTTCTCTCCCTCCCTTCTCCTCTCTCTAAAATCAGTGACCATGTCCTCCCTCAGGTTAAGAGTTTTAAAAAATCATATGGAACCATAAAAGACCCAAATAGAAAAAGCAATTTTTCCTTTTTTTTTTTTTATTTCTTGATTTTAGAGTGAGACAGAAAAGGTGGGAGGAGAGAAAAAGAGAGAGAGAGAGACATCAATTTGTTGTTCCACTTATTTATGCATTTATTTGGTTTCTTCTTGTATGTGCCATGACCAGAGATCAAACCTGCAACCTTGGTTTATTGGGACAATTTTAACCAACTGAGCTACCTGGTCAGGGCTAGCCAAAGGAATCTTGAGAACAAAGTGGGAGGTATCATACTCCTTGATTTCAAACTAGACTATAAAGCTACAATAATCAAAACAATATGGTACTGGCATAAAATAAGATAAATAGATCAATGAAATAGAACAGAGAGCTCAGAAATAAATAATTGTTTATATAGTCTATTAATCTATAACAAAGGAGGTAAGAAAGTGCAATGGGGTAAAGATAGTCTCTTCAATAAGTGATATGGGGAAAAACTGGTAGATTCATGCAAAAAAATAAATAAAACTAGAACATCTTCTTACACTATATACAAGAATGAACTCAAAATGGATTAAAGACTTAAATGTAGGACCTGAAACCATAAAATTCCTAGGAGAAAACATAGGCAGTAAACTTTTTGACATTAGTCTTAGTAATATCTTTTTGGATATGTTTCCTTGGACAAGGGAAAAAAAGAAAAATTAAACAAATGAGACTATATCAAACTAAAACATTTTTGCACAGTAAAGAAAACCACCAACAAAATGAAAAGGCAGTCTACTGAATGGGAGAAGACATTCTCAAATGATATATCTGATAAGGGGTTATTACCTAAAATATATAAAGAACTTATAAAACTCAACACCAAAAAACAAGCAATCCAATTAAAAAATGGGCGGAGGGCTTGACTAGACACTTCTCCAAAGAGGACATTCAGATGGCCAATAGATGTGAAAAGATGTCCAATATCACTAATAATTAGGGAAATGCAAATCAAAACCATAATGAGATACCACTTTTACATCTGTCAGAATGTCTATCATCAAGAAATCAACAAGCAATAAGAGCTGCCGAGGATGTGGAGAAAAGTGTTGGTAGGATTGTAAATTGGTGCAGCTACTATGAAAAACAGTATGAAGATCCCTCAAAAAGTTAGAAATAGAGCTGCCATACAACCCATAATTTCTACCTCTGGGTATTTATCTGAAACAGAAAAATCACTAAGATATGGAAGCAACCTAGGTGTCCACTGATATATGAATGGATAAAGACCATATATATATATGAATATTTATAATGGAATATTATTCAGTCATCAAAAGAATAAAATCTCGTCATTTACTACAACATGGATGGACCTAGAAGGCATTATGCTAAGTGAAAGAAATCAGAGAAAGACAAATACTGTGTGATATCACTTATATGTGGACTCTGTAAAAATAAAACAAATGAATGAACAAAATAGAAACACACCTATAGATACAGAAAACAAACCTATGGTTTCCAAAGGAGTGGAGGAGTAGGGGAGGGATGAAAAAAAAAAAGCAAGCAAAGGAGATAGTGCACAGGGAGTTTCCTATTTGAGACGAGCTGGTCAGGAAAGGCCTCTCTGAGATGGAGACATTTGGGCAGAAACTTGAATGAGGGGGAAAAAAGAAAAGTTCAATTAGCATGCCATTAATGGAGAAAGGGGTATTTTAACAAAAATAGCTTTCTATCACCCTATCTCCATTTGATGCTTATCAAAATATATTACTGGCCATTTAGTACAAATATAAAAATTAAAAATTAAAAACAAATGCAATATACTTGCACACAGATACAAGAAAGAAGGGGAAAGAGAAAATTAAAGACTAGAGAAAACTAAACTCTAGCTGTTAGGATATAGCAGGAACAAATTATAGTTTTCTACCTGAGAATGTATCCTTGACTGTAGTTCTGAGCTCTGGGGTCCAGAAGCAAGTCTTCTTTTTAGTAGACACCTCATGTTTGCTGCCTAACATATCCACTGTGTCTTCTTCCTCCATTTTCAATAGTGCAGGTATTTGTTTCATTGATGGGCTGCTCAAGTGGGGATATGATCAAACTGACAAGCCCTGTCATTCACAACAGGCTCCAGCATTTGAAGGCTTGACTCAGGGGTAGGATCCACTTCCAAAGTGGCTCACACATAATAACCCTGTCAAGTTAGTGCTGGTTGTTGGCAGGAGTCCTCCCTTCCTCACCCCAGCAAGGGTTCCATGCAGAGAAAGGAATTCCTGCTGGAGCAATTCTTTTGGCCTGCTTCCCACTCTTCCTTGCCTGTGGGAGAAAAAGAAGTTTCTGATTGGTGAATTTGGAGAAAGGAATTAAGCACTGGCGAGTCAGTTTCCTTGGGAATATTTTATTTTGGAACAAGCCTGTTCCCCGGAGGCTGCATTCTAATCTGTTTCTGGCCAAGAGCAAAGGGACAGCTCTTCAGCCAGCCTTGACTTGTCCAGCTATGCCAGTGACTGGGTGGGAAATCCACCTCATTGGGGTGAATTGACGGTAAGGCCACAGGGCTGGACACCTAAAGTCATGATCTCCCATTAGCATTTCCAGTGATATTTTGAGCTCCATCTACATGAAGTCCGCTTTACCCAGTTCTGAGCACTGGAGGGGAAGAGAGGGCCTCTTCAAGCCTAAACATTTGCTGTAAGAGAATAAATTAGGATGATTCAGCCCCTGAGGCACTAAATTGCTTCTCTGCTGGCTAATTGTTAGCACCCTCAAGGCTTAGGGTGTTACTGTGCTCAATTCTTTTCCTTAGAGTTTAAGGCTTCTTCCAGAGGGTATCCCCCGAGACTACAGGGAGTGGGAAAAAATCATTTTTCTTTATCATTTTTACACTCAAGTTTTCTCACCTGGTTTGGTCAAATGTCTAGTGGTTGTAACAATGTGAGAAATACCAACCAATTAAGTTTTCCTGGCAGACTTGTTGACCTCAATATCTGCTTTCTGTAGTAGCAGTGATAGTAGCAGCAATAGCACTTACTATTTTTGAAGAACCTACAATGAGCCAACCACTGTGCCATAAGCTTTACACACATTGTTTCTGATCTTTACATCAACCCTACTGAAACTGGAAAAATCAGCATTCATGCTGCCTGTCACTACCAGACCCAATAAGCAGAGACAGTGGTTGAATCTTCAGAGGTGTTTTATTCAGATGGTCAGCGATCTGAGAAGACGATGGGTTTGTACCCAACAGACCGTCTTAAATTCCATTATAAATGGGCTCTTTTTATAAAGAGAAGAAAAGTGTAGGTAAGGGGTTTGGAATTCAGGGTAACAAGTTAATCAGATAAAAGCTGCAGCATTCTTTCATCTGTGTCCTGGGGGTGGTCATCTCACCCTGGAGCACAATGGCTCCGGTACCATCTTGTTTGCTTGCAGTCCTTCTGAGGCACAAAGATGGAACTGCTTATGGTTACCTGGAGTCAAGGTGGGTCATACCCTCCATTCCTGAAATAGTAGCTTTTTACATACATTGATTACTAAGCTTATTAGTTGTTACCTGAAACTAAAATTTTCCAACATTGGAGTCCCCCCATCACTATGACACAGATACTATTTTTATTTTACAGATGAGAATAAGGTTCAGAGAGATTAAGAAATGTGCTCTAAGTCACACAGAACAGAGAGTGGAACCCCACCTGTCTGACTCCAAAGCTCACACTCCTTCTATTTAGTTACATTTCTTTTAGGACCTGCCCCATCTCAGCTTTTCAGGGTGGGGAGGGCAGTTAAGGAATAGAAGATTCCTGTATTTTTTTTAAGGCTGACTGACTTCTCTCTAAGGAGGTTCACAAATAAACTAGAAACTCAGGACACACCCAGGCTGAGAAGTCTACTTGGAGGATTACCCAACATCCCTCACTGCCTCACTGCCCCAAGCTAGGAAACTATTACTGTACCCATCTCAGAGTTGTGCTGAGAGGCCATCTGTTCAACCAGGAGGTGCCATTATCTTTATGGTTCTTAAAAATGGCCATTGCCTGCATAATAGAAACTGAATCTGATAACGGAAAATGGGATTCTGGGTCTCTGAGGAACTATATCCACATGGCAAAAGGAATTTGAAGCAACTCTTAATACAGAGAGGGAAAAGCAGCAATTCCCTTAATAGGTGTGGTAGGTGGAACAATGTTTCCCCAAAGATGTCCATGTTCTCCCTGGAACTGGTGAATATGTTACCTTGCATGGCAAAGGGACTTTTCAGATGTGATTAAATTAAGGATATTATAGTGCAGGAGATCACCCTGGGCTATCTGGTGGCCCAATGTAATCACAAGGGACCTTACAAGGGGAAAAGGGAGGTAGGAGAGTCAGAGAATATTTGACAACAGAAGCAGAGTCTGGAGAGATAGGATTGCTTGCTGGGGGCCGTGAGTCAAGGAACGTAAGAAGCTTTTAGAAGGTGGAAGTAACAAGGAAACAGATGCTCCTTTAGAGCCCCAGGAGCAACACCTTAATTTTAGCCCAGTGAGACTCATTTCAGACTTCTGACCTCCCAAACTGTACGATAATATATTTGTGTTGGATTAAGGAACTAAGTTTGCCACAGCTGGTTACAGTAGCAATAAGGAACTAACACAATTGGATACTCTCTACCTTTCTCTGCTTAATCACTCATGCAATTGGCCATTAAACATCCTGGTCAGAACCCACGCACATGGACAATGGTGTGGGAATTGCCTGGGGGGGGGGGGGAGGGGGAAGACGTGGAGTGGGGCAAAGGGGGGGAAATTGGGACAACTGTAATAGCATAAACAATAAAATATGTTTTTAAAAACACACTGGTCAGAAACTCTGTGCCATTTAAATTTTTCTCACACAAGGAGAGGCATCCTGGCAGGTTATGTCTACTGGACCACTTCATTATTGCCTCTTTTCATAGCAGTCTTTTGGAAACATGAGCTGAACACAATCCTGTTTCATATTTTTTATTTTTTTATTTTTAATTATAGCTTATTCAATATTACTTTGCATTGATTTCAGCTGTACAGCATAGTGATAAAATAATCATATACTTTATAAAATGTCCCCTCCCCCGATATTTCCAGTGCCCACCTGGCACCACACATGGTTATCGTAATATTATTACCTATATTCCCCATGCTGTACTTTACATCCCTCTATTTTGTAACAATTCTCTTTCATATTGATAAGACAAGAAATCTTTCTTTTTAAAGATTTTATTTATTTATTCTTCGAGGGGAAGAGAGGGAGAAAGAAAAGGAGAGAAACACCAACGTGTGAGAGAAACATTGATCAGTTGCCTCTCCCACACATCCCAATGGGGGATGGGTCGCAACCCAGGAATGCGCCCTGTCCAGTAATTTAACAGGCAACCTTTGTTTTGCAGGATAACACCCAACCAATTGAGCAACACTGGTCAGGGGAGATAAGACAAGAAATCTTTATAGATCGAAACCATCTCAGGAAGGCCACCAGAAGCCCCTGCCTATGTTACTTTGAGGTATAATAAATACAAACAACGACAATGTAACTAATAGATGTCACATGTCCATTTCCTGCTTGTGCTCCTGGAAAACAAGGCATGCCCTATCACCACTGGAAAACTGTCTCGGAGTTTCCTGAGTCAGCTATTACTGATGGAACCTCAATGCTACAGGAACCGACATGCAAAAGGTCAATGACTTCTGATGAGGCTCTGAAGGAAACGGTGTGGCTGATGCAAGTTCTTCAGGAGCTGACCCAGTCTGTTGCTGTGGAAGGTTCATGACCCTGGGTTGGGGCACCATTAGAGAGTGGGTCAAAGAGCATCTTAACTCCACATTTAGCTGAACACTTTTGAAACTGTCCTGTTGATTAAAGGCATCCACTGTCTACATGCCAGTCAGCAGGATAATGATTTCATTAACCTTCCTCCTGAAGCTGGTGGGAACCCAAAGCAGTCATTTCCCAGGAGAAACTTGCACAACAAAACAAATTCAGTTGATTTCTGCCCACTTTCCCATCCTCTGTGGAAATCTGAAAGAGCAAACCAGTTCTAGCTGGTTAAAGCCAAGATCCCTCCAGGAGGACTGCACTTTGCCAACACTTCTGGGCCCAGGTCCCAATAAATCCTATGTGGCTGTGGTGCCAGGTGTCAGGCTACTTCTCTGTGCTCTGGGCTGTTTCCTTTCTTCCATGAACATGAGTGGGGGTGTTTCCATTTATTGATTAAAGGATGCATTTCATTTCTCTTAATTGGTGTTATGCAATGGCTGCATTACTGCCAAGTCCCCCAGAAGGCATTCTTTTCAAGCATTGAAGTGATTTGCTGATGCTTGTCTGAATTTCAGAATTTAACATCAAATTAGTCAATCAAATTAGCAGAAGAAGATATTAGAGAGATTTTGGCATTTCCATTTTACTAACAGGACTAGAAATCTGTGCTCATTTTAACGTATTCTCTGAGCCTCTCCAATGTTCTGGCTTGTTTTAAGAAAGCTAACTAATCTAATGTTAATGTGTGCAATCAGGACTCTAGACCTAAATCTCAGTAGTTTCCCAGATTGTTTCCTGTTTGGGATTATTTACATTTCTATTATTTCATCAGTAGAAAGACTGCAAAAATAAACTTGAATGAAAATTGAACTCTGGGTAGGCATTCTGCCAGATGTCCTTTAATCTACAGAAAAAAATTGTGCTTGGGTCTTCTGATAAGCAGTTGCTGCTTTATTGGGGAGTAACACCTGTGAATTATTAAAAAAAAAAAAAAAAAAAAAAAAAAAGAGCTGGCTGGGAGAGAGGCTCAGGCCACAGTGCAGAGCTGATAAATTCTAGGCCACCCCAGCAGGGACTGGGGGTGGGGTGAGCCCAGGAGACTTCTGTATTGGACAGACATGGCCAGCTCTAGTGCTCTGCTGTGTTTGGTCACTGGCTGGGCTCTACACAGGAGGAACCTGGCCTCATCTCAATGCTGAGGCAGGTCCCAAAGGCACTGGAGTCAGCGGTCATCATCTCTCTGTACTCTTCACAGCGGAAGAGCAAGCCCTTTCTTGAAGGGCAATCTGAGCGGCACACCTCCTAAGTGGCACAGCTCTCTGAGGGAGGCACTGCTATTTTGAGTAGCGAGGCAAAACTTGACCTCTACCCTCGAAGAGTCTTAAGTGACCGGGAGCCCTCCTAAGGAAATGAAGACCCGAAGAAATGGCGAAACCTATATGCTTTTTTATTAGGATGCACAGAGAGCAACTGTGAAGAAGTAACTATGTGGGGAGGCTAACAAAAGAGAAGAATTATTTTCACAAGGCTTGTTTGTATAGTATTCTCTTGGTTTCCACTTGTCCTTGATGATAAGAATGCTACTTTCCTTCTGGTACAAGGAGGGCATTTTCACATGGGAGTTTTTATCTCCTGTCCTCAGGAAGGAAAGGGGAGATTAGAATGCCCTTCTTATACCTGCTGTTCTTCAGGTGTCTTGGGTTCAAAATAATCTTCCTGCCAAAGTGGCCTATTTTGGTTGCCATATTCTGCCTGTTTCATAGGAAACTAATGCAAAGAGGCCTTAAGTAATTTGGCGAAGATTATACATCTAGTAAGCAGCTTTTTCCATAATGCTCCACCACCTCTCTAACCGGACTAATGGAGATTTGCTGCCTAGGGCTTCTCATAGAGGAGGCAAAATAGGTGATAATCAGTACTGGGTACAGAATAGGGGTTTGAAAAACAATAAATAAGTGTGCTCAACTACCTCAGCTTTAGCAGTTAATATGTGTTTTAGTAACTAAAGCAATGAAGATATAGAAGCTTCAATGCTGTATTCTTTATTCCAAAAAAAATTCTTTCCCATTGTACTTTATATTTTACCACTCACTCTTTTTAAAGATTACTCCATAATGTTGCAAAAACATGAGTGGGGCAATACGTTAAGCTTTTCTTGGTCATTATTGTCTTAGTTTAGTTTTTAAAACATTTTCTATAAGATTTTCTTACACTTGCATTTCCCTTTTGTGCAAGGTTCATTTATTCCTTTAACATATTTATTGAGTGCCCTCAGGTGGTGTCCAAGATACTTGTGACAGTAGAGACTAAAATAAACAAATTCCTGCCTTCGTGGATCTTACATTCTAGTGTGGAGACAGGCAATGAATATAACAAATGAGTAAATGAGAATGAATTGTGCCAAAGAGAAAAAAGAAAAAATGAGTAAAGGGGGGAAACAAATGTCATATAGCAGGGTCAGGGGAGGTGAATTATAGAAAATTTTAGGTAGGATGGCCAAGGAGTTCTCACCGGGAAGGTGACTTGAGTAAAGACCTTAAGGAAGTGAGGACTGAGCCATGTGGGTATTTGAGGGAGAAGACTAAGCAGAGGGAACAGCATGTGCAAAGGCCCTCAGGTAAGAGAATGATGTATGCATTCAGGGTACAGAAAGGCGGTGAGTATAGCTGGAGTGGAGAGGAGGGGGAGAGGAAGAGCGGGGTGTAGAGCAGGAGATGAGCTCAGAGAGCTAACAGTCATGGGAAGTCATGCTAAGTATGATCCTATAGGTCATGGTCAGCACTTTGGCCCCTATTCCAAGTGAGATGGGAGCCATTGGAGGGTTCTACATGGAGGAGTGACATCATCTGACCTGTGCTGCTGTGTGAAGAAGTGACTATGGGAAACAAACAAACAAAAAATAATTTAAAAATGATTGTAATCGTTTAGGCAAGAAAGGGTGCCTAGGGTGTGATAGTGGGGGTAATCAAATATAGGACATATGTTTTGAATGTAGGGTTGATGGGATTTGCTGCAAGATTCAATTTGAGGTGTGAGAGAAGGAAAAGTTCAGAGTAACTCAAGGGTTGTTGGCCTGAGCACTTGGAAGTATGGTGTTACCACTAGCCAAGAAAGAGAAGACCGCAGGAGCAACTGGTTCAGCAGGAAGGTCAGGAACGAACTCAGCTGTGTCAGATTTGAGACATGTAGGCAATAGATGCGAAGGTCTGGAGTTCAGAGCAGAGCTCTGGGCAGGAGATACACATTGGGATTTGCCTGCAGATAGCTGATATTTAAAGCAATGAGACGAGTTGAGATTACCTAGGGAGGGAGGGAAGATGGCTACCGAGGGCTAAGGCTGCAGCCCTGGACCCTCCCACACTTAGAGACCAGGGAGATAAGAAGGAATCAACCAAGCAGATTGAGGAGCAGCACAGGAGGAAAACCAGATAAAAGAGGCAAGCATATCAAGTGATTGCCTATGTGAGATGTTAATGATGGAGCATGTAAGGTGAAAAGGGAGGAATTACTGTTGGATTAAGAAATGTGCTGATCATTGGTGACTTTGAGAGAAGCAGCTTCCGTGAAGGAGTGGATATGAAACCTGATGGAAGTGGGTTCTAGAGAAATCAGAGACCATGAGGAGAAGGACAAAATTAGGGCAATGTTTGAAGGGAGAAGTGAGATTAAGAGAGGGTTTTAAAATATAAGAGATATGACAGCCTGTTTGTTAATGAAAATTATTCAATAGAGAAGAAAAAATCGATGATACAGGATAGAGAAGGGGGAATTTCTGGTGTTATGTCTATAGTAAGGGAGAATAGAAAGTATCTAGTGTGTGCATGGAAAGACTGAGCATATAGAATGATTTGGAAGATTTAGGAAATGGACAGAAGGGAACCTTTCAGAATTTGCCAGTCACTATAATCTTTTTTTTAATTCCTTTGGGCACGTGTGCTTGCCTATTATAACCCATCTTTGATTGCCAGGCCTCCTTTAAAGTCACAGTTCAATTGTGAGGAGGGTCATAGAGCATTAGGACTTGTACATGGGGAGGACAGCCATGTAAGACCCAAGCATGGTAAATCTTTACTGTCACCATGTCACACTTACAGCTGATGACTGTGTGGTCCACTCAGATCCCAAGATCTGCTTCATAGAAGCTGAACACTGGAAAGTGGACAAATAAACATACTTGAAAGAGGGAAGTATCCCTGGGAGCTTGAGAACTAGAGGAGAGGGAAATACACTGAAATGAGGCATTGGAAGCAATGCTGTGGTGCTGTGTGCCTACCCACAGAGAGGGGCTGTGCCAAAGAGGGAGAAGTTCCAACAAAATAGTGGCGAATTCTACCTATTTTAAAAGTCCACATGGGGAGATCCTCATCCACATTCTACTTCCATTACCAAACTTAGTTTAATTAATATTTCAATGGATAAATTCTGATGTTTGCAAAAATGGAGTATAAGATAATTTTGGCCGGCTGACTCTGCAGGCTTAATGAACTGCCTTGGCAAACAGGACTTGAGTATAGAGAGTCAAAGGGTTAAAAGGTAACAAGAGTGTGCTCAACATGGAAAGGGAATGGAGAAGGAAAGACCTGGCACACCAGCTGTAAAAGGTATTACTTGTATTGCCTTATTCTTTTCTTTCCTGGGTCCATATCTTGCTTCGCAAGCAGGTCTCCAAGGCAGGGTCAGAAATTATATAAAGCAGGTATATTTGTGGGTTGGCAGTTTAACTTGTTTTAAATGACCCAGAAGTTATAGTTCATGGCTTTATTTTGACACAGGCCCTGAGTAAATGTCACTTTCTCAAACTATAAAAAAAATGCAAATATAATAACCAACTGTTATCTAAAATTGAAATGAGTAAAGGTGGAATACAAAGTCCACATAGCTTGTACCCAATTAAAAAATATTACTGCTAATCTTCAACTAATAATCAGAAAATTAGTCTAGATCAGATAAAGAATAAATGCAAACATAATATGCTACCTTTGAGGCTGGACAACTTTGCCGAATTATGAATCCCCAGAGAAGACAGAAATTATCTCACCTAAATAGAAAACATATTAGCAATAATTTTCTACCATTCTTCACTGACAATAAAAAGCTGATAAAAATATATTTATGTATACATTTTAAGAGAATTGAAAGATAAGAGAGTAAAATAAAAAGATGGTAAAGAAAACAAATACTATAAGGAGGGATATGATTCAAAGGCTGTTAATTGGGTTCTATCTGCAAACTTTTTTTTGGATTAATAAAACTAAGTAAAACCACAATGAGATACCACCTCACACCAGTCAGAATGGCCATCATCAACAAATCAACAAACAACAAGTGCTGGTGAGGATGTGGAGAAACGGGAACCCTACTGCACTGTTGGTGGGAATGCAGACTGGTGCAGCCACTGTGGAAAACAGTATGGAATTACCTCAAAAAACTAAAAATGGAAATGCCTTTTGATTTAGTGATTCCACTGCTAGGATTATACTCAAAGAATACTGAAACACCAACTTAAAAGGACCTATGCACCCCAATGTTCATAGCAGCACTATTTACAATAGCCAAGTGCTGGAAACAGCTTAAGTGCTCATCAGTGGATGAGTCGATCAAAAAACAGTGATACATTTACACAATGAAATACTATGTAGCAGAAAGAAAGAAGAAACTCCTACGTTTTGTGACAACATGGATGGAACTGGAGAGTATTATATTTAGTAAAATAAGCCAGGCGGCAAAAGACAAATACCATATGCTCTCACCTAATACAGGAAACTAATGAACAAAACAAACAAATGAACAAAATAGAACCAGGGGCATGTAAACAACTAGCAGACTGACAGTGACCGGAGTGGAGAGGGAAGGGGAGAAAGAAGGGGAAGAGCAGGGGAGAGCAAAGGCGGTAAAATGGGACAACTATAATAGAAAAACAATAAAAAATAAATAAAAATTTAAAAATTAAGTAAAAAATTAATAAGACTGAGAATTTACTGGCATTTTTAAAAGCTCTAGCTGCTTATTTCTTAAAGATAGCAAATATCATCTTAAATATATGCACTATTTTATACAAATAGTATGTAGGTATTAGAAAATACAGACTTAAAAAAAATTATTTGCAATGTCACCATCCAGGGATCATCTGTTAGCATTTTGGTATACAATATTTTCAGAGTGTTTCTTATGTAGTCATGGCTTTTGGGCAGAGAAAAGAAATGAGATGGCAGCAATGAAATAAAATATTGAGGAGTTTTAAGAATCCTTAAAGAATTTCTTAAAAGGCATATGTAAATAATTGACTGAATTATTTTCAAGTAATTGACAAATATAAAAAATGTGCAGAAGAAATAGTAAAACCTCACATATAATGAGGCAGGTGGATTGTCCCAGTGTGCACCTGAATGTTTTCCAAGATGTGAGGGGTGATCCATTTCCAAGTCACAAAAGTAATTAAGTGGCCAATATTAAAAAAGAGGAGGAGAAGAAAACGGAGACTTCCGGCTAAGATAGAAGCTTGAATACACATGCTGTGTCTCCTCACAACTAAGAAGGAATTTAAACCACTTCAAAACTAAAAAAAAAAAACCAACCCAGAAAATTGAAACTACAGGGATGTTCAGCAAAGAAATAAAGCAGAAATAATCAGCCAGAAAGGTAGGAGGGGTGGAGCTGGGACAGAGAGAATGAGAGGTAGAGCAGCGGCTGCGGTGTGGTGCTTGGCAGGCGGCATGGCTAGAGGCAGCAGCGACTGGTAGGAGCCTGGTGGGCGGGCACGGCTAGCAGTGGAGAGACTGTAGCATTGGCGAAAAACACAGTCATAAAGTCTAAAGCCGAGAAGCGATCCCAGCCCCAGACCAGACAGTGTAGCTTGTGGTTCTGGGGCCAGGAAAATAGAGCTGCATTGCTTCTGACTGTGAAAGCCAGTGGGGGTTGGACTGGAGGAAGAAGCTACCAGTCTCGAAAAGCAGGCAGATCACTTAGTATGGAAAGAGGGTGAAGTGCCTGGAAAAGCGACGACAACCAGCACTGTTCCCTCTCAGAAGCGCCACCCCCCCCGACATACAGCACCAAAACTCGGTGAAACAGGTCTCCAGCACTAACAAATACCTAAGGTTCCGTCCCCTATAATGTAACAGGTATGACGGTCTGACCAAATCACAGAGGCAAACACAGAAAGCTGTCAAGATAGGAGACAGAGAAGAATGGCCTAGAAGGGGGAGCAGATCAAGGTCCCAGTGACACAACTAAGCAATGAGCAGATAGCAAACCTAACAGATGAGGAGAGAGCAAATCTAACAGGTGCACAGTTTAAGGCACTGGTGATAAAGATGCTCACAGACTTGACAGAAAATGTTAAACAGGATGGGGAAAGAATGAAGGCTATCCTGGATGAAATGAAGGAAAATCCACACAAAACAAGTGGTGAAGGAAAGGAAACCAGGGTTCAAATAAACAGATTGGAACATAGGAAGAAATAAACAGTCAACTAGTACAGAAGGAGGAAATGAGAATTGAAAAAAATGAGGAGAGACTTAGAAACCTCTGGGATAGCTTTAATTGTGCCAGCATCTGAATCATATGGTTGCCAGAAGGTGAAGAGAAAGAGCAAGAAACTGAAAAAGTATGTGAAAAAATAAATGAAGGAAAACTTCCCTAATTTGGGAAAGGAAATGGACATATGGGTCCAGAAAGCACAGAGAGTCCCAAACAAACTAGACCCAAGGAGGACCACACCAAGACACATCATAATCAAAATGTCAAAGGTTAAGGATAAAGAGAGAATCTTAAAAAGCAGCAAGAGAAAAGAGGAGAATTACCTACAAAAGGGTACCTTTAAGACTGTCAGCTGATTTCTCAAAAGAAACTTTGGAGGCTAGAGGGGACTGGCAGGAAATATTCAAAGTGATGAAAAGCAAGGACCTACAACAAAGATTACTCTATCCAGCAAAGCTATCATTCAGAATGGAAGGGAAGAGAAAGTGCTTCCCAGACAAGGTAAAGCTGAAGGAGTTCATCATCACCAAGCCATTATTATATGAAATGTTAAAGGGACTTATTTAAGAAAAAGAAGATCAAAACTAGGAACATTAAAATGAAAACAGTATCACAACTATCAACAACAGAAGCTAGGGAATGGAAACAAAGGCAAACTAAGGAGACAACCAGAAAGCGAACAGAATCATTGGTATGGGGAGCATGTAGGGGGAGGTCAGCTGGGAGGAGGAAGTGGGGAGAGGGAGGGAAATGGTGCAGGAATTTAGAAGCATAATTAGTTGGTACAAAATAGACAGGGGGAAGTCAAGAATAATACAGGAAAGGGTGAAGCCAAAGAACTTATATGCACGACCCATGGACATGAACTAAGGGGAGTGGGATTGCTGCAGGGAAGGGGGGTACTGGGTGGAGGGGAGCAAAGGGGGAAAAATGAGACAACTATAACAGCATAATCAATAAAATACATTTTAAAAAGAAAAATAAAAGCATAATAGGAGGGTGCAGAGTGGACAGGGGAATGTTGAGAAGAGCTTATATGCATGACCCATGGACATGGACTTTGGGGTGGGACTGCTGGAGGGGGTGGTTGCTGGGTGGAGGGGAGCAGAGGGAAAAGAAATTGGGATAACTGTAACAGCATAATCAATAAAACATACACAAAAAGGAAGAGAAAAAGAATGAAACTGGAGGCATCACAATGCTGTTTTGAAACTTTTGTCTCGTGTGTGTGCATGCGCACGTACACACACTGAGTTGCCATAAATTATACACTTCCTGCTCTGAGTTGAGGTAAAAAACGTTTGACTGTCACAGTAGTAGACTGAAATCTTACAGAACAAAGAGCAAGTGTAGAAAGGATTCCATCTTCAGATGCTAATCCTCTCCTGTCCAAAGGCAATAAGAGAGGAGAAAATCACTGGATCCAATCAGAACCTTCTGCTCTGACGCCAGACTGATAGGGCCCAACTAATGGAGATGGACTGACCTGTTGACCCGCTGGTGCACCATTAATACTTTAGAGGCTCCTCATATAAAAGAACCGCACTGATGGATGCTTCTGAAGCTTCACTCCCTGCTCCTGCAGCAGCTGGAATATCATGCTTCCTCTGGCTGCTGTGCAGCCTTGCAGCCTTGACTAAAACTCCCCTTAGGTGTAAGAGATTGAATGGGACATGCCCGGAGCCAGTGGTTCTCAGTTCAATGAAATCACAACAGGGTCAACAATGCTGGGGAGGAAGAAGACTGTCACTGGTTTGTAGCAGAACCCAGTGTGCTATTAAAATGCACAAGTGGGCAGTACAATGTGCCATCTGTATGAGCAGTAGAAGTACTACCATCAAAGACGAAAACAGGGCAGAGGTCCAGGTATGAGTCATTGAGTCCTGGGGACCTCAGGCTCTTAGCTGTAGTCAAATACAATCAGCCCTGCTAATTGCTACTAATTGATGACTCAGGACTCTGCCGTGGGTCAGCTGTCCTTCTGCCTTGAGGAGCATTTGGTGGGCACATGGAGAGGACTGGGTGCCTGGGTCCGGGTGAGAAGAACAAATGGCAGAGTTCACACACACCTTATGAAATTTATCACTGCATTATAGGGGAGCTCAATGTAGGGTTTTTATTTTAAGTTATGCATAAAAGGGGGGAAATACAAAGTTATTGTCTTCATAATTTTTCCTCTTCATGTGAGAGCACAAGGAGGGAAAATGAGCCTCAAAATGACAATATGGCATATATATGTATATTTCAGCAATAAAAAATTAAATCTTGCCACTTGCAACAACATGGATAGACCTAGAGGGTATTATGCTAAATGAAATAAGTCAAACAAAGACATATACTGTATGATTTCACTTATATGTTAGAACCTAAAAAAGCAAAACAAATAAAACAGAAAGAGAGTCATAGAGTCATAGATACAGAGAAAAACATGATGGTTGCCAGAGGGGATGGATTTGTGGGCGTGGGTGAAAAAGGTGAAGAAATCAAGAGGGAAAAATATTCAGTTACAAAATAAATTAGTCATGGGATGTAATGCACAGCACAGAGGATACAGTCAATAGTATAACAACTTTGTGTGGTGACAGATGCTTACTAGACAAATTGTGGTGATCACATTGTATGGTGTGTGTAAATACAGAATCATTATGTTGTACACCTGAAACTAATATAATATTGTATGTCAACAATACTTTAATTTTAAAAAATTTAAGTGCTCCCATGTGCTATTAGCCCCACAGGAGATAGGAAAGAATAGAAAGTGCATCTGACTGGAGTGATCACACATGATTTCAAACATCTGAAGAGCAAAGCATGACTACATAGACCTTATTTGTGTGGCTCCAATCCATGCATGACTTTCTTCTATTGGCAGGTGTTTGCCACAGGGAGGCTAAGACAGCTGCCTCTCACCTGGCAAAGGCTCTGCTTCTCCACGTCTGTCTGCGTAGGGACACAGGTCTCAGCCCTCCACCTCACTGTCAAATCTGGGAGACATCTGGAATTGCAGATCGCATCAAAGGCACTCAAGAGAATCAGAGTGTAACGAGGTAAGGGAATCCTAAAAGTTAATGATTCCTTCCAATCCTTGACAGATTGTTGTTCTTTCCCTTCTTTCCTTTCTCTCTCATACATTTACATGGTCTAAACCCTTCCTCAGAAGCACTGTCAGAAAACGGCGAGAGATCTGCTGTGTTCTCATTCTGGTTGGATCCTACTTAGTGCTTAATGGGTTAGAGCATTTGAAAGATCAGGGAAAAATCCTAAACCAGACAGAATCTAGATGAACCCTCTCTCTTGGTCTTAGAGTGACAATGACATATTTATTCAATAAATTGGTCGAGTCCTTATAGTTTTGTTAAGACTTTGCATGTAAAGAACATAAAGTTTTCTGTTTCAACGGTGATTTTTGTTGTATGACAATCAAACTCCCACATCTTCAAAGACAATATTTCTTCTCTCCTGCTTCTTGATGAAATGATCTATGCTTGACTTCATCTGAGCCTCTTATCCAAAGCTCCGCTGACAGGCTTCCGGAACATATTACTAACTACCTCATTGCTACATCACCACTTATCACAGTGATATGAGAACACAGATCCAGGAACCCTGGGGCTCTCAGCCCCAATGAAGGTGATTGCTGGGTCCTGAGAGAGCAGTGCTGGCGGTTAAATTGCTCACACAGCATCTTGCCTGCAAGAGCTTCTGAGTGCTCAGAAAACACTCTTGTCTTATGATGCCTCTCTCCTGCAAAAGGACCATTGCCAAGTCAGATGACTTGCCCTGTTATCACTCAGCAACTCAGCAGCTACACCAGGAATAGAATCCTGCCCAGTACTCCTGACTGCCCTGCGGGAGTGGAAAACTCTGCAAACCCTGGGGCAGCAAAAAGAGGTCACCCATGCAGTCCTTGCTCCTTATTCAATATAAGAGCTCACCTGGCCCCAATGGTCATTACTGTCCTTGCAACTTGGGGCATGCCATTATCCTCTCAACTCTGAAAGTGACCCAAGAAGGCAGTGCCTGCTAAGCAGCAAGCGGAGCAGGCCGGAGCACTTGCTCTGTCCAGGAGCAAAGCAGTGTGCCAAGAGAGTAATCTAAATGGAAGATGGGGACTGGCTCCCCAAGGCATGCACTCAGGTTGTGGGAAGGAGATGGCAGCTGCTGGCCTCACAGTGTGCCCACTCGCTGAACGATCCATGGAGCAGCAGCGTTGGCCTCTGAAGGCAGCTGCCCAGTTGTTGGCTGGAGCGGAGTGTGGTAGAGGCTAAGATGCTACAGTGAGACTACCTGAGTTCAGATCCCAGCTCTCGGGCTTGCCACCATTTATTACTTGTGGGACACTGGGCAATTTACCACACTACTTTCTGCCTCAGTTTCTCCATCCATAAAATGTGGATGATAATAGCACCTACCTCATAGGGGCCATTGTTAGGATGAAATGAGCTAAGACCAGTGAAGTAGGTAGTACCTGGCATGTAATACTTGTAAGTTTCCTCTAATGGCTTACTATCAGGTATTTACTCAAAGGGCTATTAGGTGGCCATTAAAAATGATGGTAATAAATAGTGATGTGCTGGTAAATGTTTAACAATTCACTCTATGGGGACAAACCTGGGGTTTGTAATGCTTGCCATCATGGCTGATTTCAAGAACACAGAGTTAGGAAGATGTGTGATAATCAGCTCTCAAGAGCCAGCACACCACTGGTTATAAAGACCAGATAATAACATGAAAGATGCTATGACATGTACATTATGTGAAAAATAAAAATAAAGTTAGAAGTACAAATGATTACGAACTACGTAAAAATCAAGTGTGTGCAAGGAAAAATGCAAGGAAATACACTTAGTGCTGACAGTGTTAAGAGTGGTGAGACTAGTCAAGGAACGTGTATGAATGACTCATGGACATGGACGACAGAGAGGGTATTGACTGTGGGCGAGAGGGGTTGGCTGGGTGGAGAGGGGCAAAAGGGAAAAACATTGGGACAACTGTAATAGAGTAAACAATAAAAAAAGAATGGTGGGAATGTAGTTCATTCTTTTACATATTTTTTGCTTTCCTTAAAGTGCTTATGTTAATTTTATAGTGACAATTTTAAAGCAGAACTAAACACACACACACACACACACACACAACCTTTTCTTTGTGGAAAATACCAAACATGCACAACAATAGTATAATTTACTCTAGGTACTCATTAACCAACAGTTATCAATGTTTTGCCAATCTTTTTTCATTTTGATTGAATAAAATTTCTTTCAGTCCATTTATCCCAAAGGCCATGCCATTTTACCAGAAATATTCCAATATAATACATAGGGCATTAAAAACAAACAAAGAAACAAGAAACAGCACACCATTATCACATCTAACAAGACCAACAATTCCACAATATCATCTAATACTCAGTCCATATTCAGATTTCCCCAACTGGAAAAGATGTCTTTTACAGTTTCTTTGAATCAAGTTTCAGATACTGCCTTGTCTTGTTATTATTCTATTCCATAAAAATTATCCTATCTCTTTCATGTCAGCACTTCACTGACGAGGCTGATAATATGTCCTGTAAAATGTCCCACATTCTAGATTTGGCTGAATGCTTCCTTTTGGTTACCTGTAGTCCCCATCCTTCCCGTAAACTGCTGGTTAGATCAGAGCGATTCAGATGAGCCATGGGTGGTGCTGTGGATTTCTGATTGCACCAAGTCTGACACACATAATGTTTACGTGTGACACTTTTAGTGATGCTAAGACTGATGTGTGGGTTTAGAAGTGTAACATTTAAAAACAAAATTAAGTAGGAGAAAATAACTGGAAGAAGTCACTTAGGCAGAGGATAAGGAAGTACAGGGTCTCTATCAGTCAAGAGAAGGTGTCCTGATGTTTACCTGTCACGTTTGCAGACAGGAGGGAGCCACAGGCCCTTGACCCCTGGATTCTCGGCCTTCTACTCTCTTGTAATGGCACAGCCACCCACCCACCCCCAATTGATTTGGTGACTCCTGTACCATCAAAAGGAAATATGTTCTTATTAAACTTGGGAAGTTATGACAATTTTAACTAGGCTGGGTGAATATTTTGCAAAAATAGTAACAAATTCTCTGGTTTGAGTCCATTACAGAAATGCAAGACACAGGATAAATTGATTTCAGTAAAATATTAGACAAGATCTACCCTAAACTCCTTTCACTCTGTTGAGCATTCCTTGCTCACAGCAACAATCTAGAATGGCATCCCTCCCTACCCAGGGTCCCACCTCCAATTCATTCTTCAAGCTACGGCTGCTAGTGTTTTAAAGTATCAGTCAAACAAATCCGCTGTCCTGGCTAGACTTTTCCAGTGCCTTTCTGCAGCCTGTTGGAAAAACTTAAAACTTTATCATTGTGCCCAGCTCCCCACCTTCTTACTCCTACTTGCTTTTCCTCTCTATGTCGTGACTTCATCCAGTGCTTTGCTCACACTCAACCCCATGCTATTCTTTGGATACTACGCTCCTTCACGACTCTGGGTCTTGGATGTGATTACCCCCTTTCCTTTTGTCTGCTTGGCAGTTTCTCACCCATCCTTGAGGCTCCTGTGCCAAGCCACGTTGACCTCCCTGGTCTGGTTTCAAAGCCCTTCTGTGTTTCCTCAGAGGTCCTCATGAGCACCTTAGCTTATCGTTCTGTCCCAGCACACTGCAGATGCTCAGCCAACACTTATTAAATGAATGAATTTAAGATGAAGTATGGTAGGAAGGATGAAAAAGGCACCGGGTGAATTTGCCATTGGCTGAACAAGCACACACATAAGATTGCTCAGAGCTAAGTGAGCGCATCTGCACTGGAACACCCCAGGCTTTGTCCTTCTTTCTATCTGCTCAACATCTTTATCCCTTTTAGCACTTGGGTTCAAATATGGACTTCACT
Source organism: Furipterus horrens (assembly GCF_987537825.1). Lineage (NCBI taxonomy): Eukaryota > Metazoa > Chordata > Mammalia > Chiroptera > Furipteridae > Furipterus > Furipterus horrens. The sequence continues at coordinate 46,959,639 of NW_028327175.1, forward strand.
CCAAGTCGTGTGGACTTAGGCACATCAGTTTCGTCATTTATAAAATCGGGATGATAATGGTAGCCATCACAAAGCTTGTGTTGAGGATTAAGTTAATATGCATAAAGTGCTTAGAACAGTGTCTGGAACATAAAAATTTCCATGTAAATGTTTGCTATTTAATATTTCTGCTTAGGTCTTAATATCTCTACTTGATGGTCAGCTGTTTGAAGGTATAATTAGTATCTGATTAGGTTTTATTTTCCCCATGGCATTTGGCATAAAGCTTTGGAGGATGGATGAGTATCATAGAAGCTTCCTGAGTTCCCATCCTGGTTCCTCGGCTGACCACATGTGACCTTTAGAACACAGATTGAAGCCTTTTGTGCCTAGCTCTTTGTAAGACAATGATAATCATGGGTGTGTTGTGAAGATTATATGTGATCATTCCTATAAAGCTCTTAACACAGTGCCTGGCACATGGAAACTGCTTGGTAAATATAAGTTGTTATTACTAAATATTCTACTTCTTGAAATATTCGCATTTTGCATAAACTAAATAGGAGAACTACGTCGGGGCAAGTCAGCATTTTGGACCTGTTTGGGTATTTTTTTCATTGTAGAGTCTTTGATATCATCCCAATCCTGCTTATATTTACACAGATAAGGTGGCTGGAATATTGCATCTTCATCTGGATGAACGGCTTCTGTCATTGGCTATATTCCATATAGCTCCTTCCACTAACTCAAAATTTAAAAACTAGCAACCAAATCATTCAGATCTGAGGATGGAACCCAGTCCAGGGACTCAGGAAAAACGTGGTTTTTCAGCCAGGAGCAGGTGAGAACCCCCAAAGGGCTATGACTTCACAGTTAGGGCACCTTCGGCTGAAACAGGTTCAGGTGGAGATTAAAGCAGAATTCAGGTGTTGCTCAGACAACTCAGAGCTGGACTTGAGCTGAATTGATAATCTCTGTGGGAGGGCTCCTTAATGGGGAGCAAGATGTGGCAAACAAGATGAGGGATGGTGGCCTGGTTCCCCTCTTTCTCGCAGGCCGAGCATCTCAGAGAAATGGACAGTAGGAGGAGTTGTGTAGGGGTTATCTTGCAGTGCTTCTGGGTCCTAGAGCCACCATATTTCTCTCCTGAAAGCTTATCTTGGAGCTGTTGTGAACATGTCTTCTTTGCTTTTTAACCCAAGTGCAAATGTCCTTTAGTTCTACTTGTTAAATGCACTTATCTTTCTTAAATATTACTCTCACCAACTCCCATAGAATTATTAATGTCAAAAAGCTCTTATGATAAGCTTTCAAACCATTCTAAATATCATCTGGCTGCCAAGTTAAGCTCCATGTTGCTACACAATTTATAGTGATCAAGGAGGAGGATTTTGAGGATTTGTGGTGTTTACTATAATAACAACACCAGCTTACATTTATTGACTACTTACTGGGCCAAACATGTTCTTGCATTATCTCATGTCTTACAGAATGTGGGGTTAGATGCCAGCATCAACCTCATTTGAGATAGGAGAAGACTAAGGAAGCAGAGTTGAAGTAATTTGTCCAAGGTTTTAGAGTTGGCAAGTCACCAAACTACTATTCAAACCTGGAGTGTCTGACCTGGGATTGAGCTTCTAACCTATAGTGTATAGCACTCCTCTCTTTTCACTAATTCCTCAGTTAGTATATGCTATGGCCTGAATGTTTATGCTCCCCTCTAATTTATTTGTTGCAATCCTAACTCCCAAGTGATAGGACTAGGAGGTTGAGCATTTGGGAGATAATTAGGTCATGAGGGCAGAGGTGCCCTTATAAAATAACCTGAGAGCACCCTAGCCCGTTCCACCATGTGAGAATACAATGAGAAATTGGCAGCCTGCAACCCAAAGAGGGCTCTCACCAAGACCTGACTACATGGGCACCCTGTTCTCAGACTTCCAGACTCTAGAATGGTGAGTGATACTGCTGTTTATAAGCCACCCAGGCGATGGTATTTTGTTATAGCAGCCTCAGTGGACAAGGACAATATCACAAGGGGCTGGAACTTATAATGGTCATGCCCATCCCCAGTTGCCTGAGGTCACAACCTTCACCCCACTTGCTTCTCTCTTTCATTCATTCATTCAACAAATATTTGTAATGGAGCACCTATAATGTGCCACACCCTTAACAAAGCCCTGGGGATACAGAGGTGATCAAAGACAACAATTACTGCTCTTATGGAGCCTACAGTTTATAGGGGATACCAACACAGAAGGAGTAGTTACACACATGTGTAAAACTGCAGGTGTGACAAGAGCTACAAGGCAGAGGAGCAAGACACTGAGAATGTGTAAGGAGGAAATTGCCCAGGTTAGGGAGGTCAGAGAAGGTTTCCATGAGCCAATGACAAAAGGGGTGATATAAAGAAAGGAGAGAGGGGGAAGTATACTAGTGGGAAGGACAGCATGCGAGACCCAGTGACAGGAACGGATTGTGGCACATCCTGGGATGAAAGTTGATCAGTGGCTGGAGGAGGCCTGGCCATGCTGAGGACTTGGTCTTTATCATAAGGGCAGCAGGAGGCCTTTGAACCCCCAGCTTTAGACTCCATTCTTGAATAGCTGCCCTGAGCAGCAGGGCCCCTACAGCCGCCATCTGTGTCTGGAGCCCATGGAGTATCAGGGGACAGGTCTTTACAGCATCAGCAGCCTAATAATTCCACTAAAATTCTGGTGATGGCTGAGTTGGGAGTAGAGAGAGCCAGGCTCTGGCAACTTCTTGCCCTGCCTGTAAGTGCACGTCCTTTGGCCCAGTAAGGAACGACAATTCCAGGAAGATGAGGGCTCCCAAGGCAGAGGTGGCAATTACAGGACTTGCTGGGAACAAAGATTACCTGTATTTCTTTGCAAACAAATCAGTCCAGGATAAGAAGTATGCTTAGTGCACTCCATTAACAGAATTCCACAGACTGTACCCTCTGTGCCTGCCTTTTCTGTTAGATAACGCTATAAATTTTCTTCTTGGGAAATGTAATTCCGTGTAGTTTTCTGGTACAAAGCTCCCACCAGTATTCCATAAGCATAAAGAATTAAGATTATGGTGACTCACTACCTTGCTACGTAAATATTATTCACTAAGGTTTGTTAATAATAAAGAGTTACTATAAAGTGACTTCTGCCCCACTGGATACAGTTTTCCTTCTGCGTTCAGATGCCACTTCCAATGCCATCTAAGAAAACTTACTTCTATGAAAGATTTTGTGTGTGGGAGTCGGGGGTGGGGGTATTATTTATTTATTGTTTATTTATGCTTTTATTTCTATGTGTCTTTCAAATTACCCTAAGTGAGTGATTCTATGTTTTTAAGATTTTATTTTTAGAAAGTGGGGAAGGGAGGAAGAGAGGGAGAGAAACATCAATGTGTGGTTGCCTCTTGCACACCCCCAGCTGAGGATCCTACCCGCGACCCAGGCATGTGCCCTGACTGGGAATCGAACCTGGTTCACAGGCTGGCACTCAATCCACTGAGCTGCGCCAGCCAGGGCCTAAGTGAGTGATTCTGATGTGAACATGCACAGCCCTTTTCCACAGACTCAAAGCTCCTTATGAGGATATAGGGTAGAGCCTCAACAAAATAACTTCTGAAAGACTGACATTTTATTCCAGAATCATACGTTTTTAGATTTAAAAGCTGCAAGTATCACCAATATGTCTTCTAGATAATCCCTTTAATTCTAAAGAAGCAAAACCAAAATCATCCTTGACTGAGGGGCCTGTGTTAAAAGACTCAGGACATGACCAGACTTCCTGCTGCCTACCCTCCAGACCACGTGGCATCCATTGTCTAGATTCCCTAACATCTGACTGAAACTGTCCTCCACCACTCTGGAAGCTAAGATTTCAGGACTGATTTTTCTCCAGAATGTGACTTTTACTTTTAGAACCCTTAATTTTTCTTTTTCTTAGGAACACTTTTGGGTTTTTGCTTAGCTGACTTTTCAGTTTGCAAACAATTAGACCCTGGATAACTCTTTGTCCCTCATTTCTAGCAAAGCCTCCAGACTCTTTGAGTTTATTCAACAACCTGAAACTAGCATGAGATCCCACAGAGTAAGGGCTCAGTCCCACAAAACTTCCCCCACCTTCAGATGCCAATCACAAGTCCAGGTTGTCACCAGGGCTTCTGACCAACTGGCTATAAATCAGAGGTCCCCCAAACCCCCTGCACATGTCCAATCACTTTTCTAGAGCAGCTCACAGAATGTAGGGAAACAGTTTACTTACTAGATTACCAGTTATCATGAAGGATATTGAAGCACACAAATAAGTAACTAGATGAAGAGAAACATAAGGCAAGGTCCAGAAGGGTTCTGAGCTTCTGTCCCAGCCACCCTCCTCTCTCCCCTGGGCTCCTGCAAAAAACCTCTTTTCTGGTCTCCATGCTCCACTTAGCCCCTGTATAGTCTATACTCTGCAGAGAGCAGACACGGGGACCTTTAAAAGCGTGTACCAGATGGTATCTCTGCCCTGATTTCCATCCCACTTACAATAAAAACCACCATTCTCACCAAGGCCTACAAGACCCACGACGATCTGGCCACCGCACATGGAAGCATTCCTGTTCACTAACCTGGAAGCTCTCCCTGCTGTCTTTTGGACTTTTATGGATGCTTCATTAAGTAGGCATGATTGACTAAATTATGGCCATTTTTGATCATCAATCTCCAGATGACTCTGATGCCATAGCTGGCATAAGGACCATTTAGCTCAAACTCCTAGCCAATGCAATAACCCTCCTCTAGGGGCCTTAATGCAGATCCCTTCAGAGACAGACATTTAATTCACCTATGAAGATCTTCTAGAGAGAAGATTCCATGTGTCATTGATCAGATGGAATCCCACTTGAGACTCCCTTGTCCCTGTAAGATCTAGGTAAAATTGGTTCAAACCCTAACAATTTCATAACAGGTTAAAATTTAAAGTCGTCCCAAAGACCTTTGCAAGTTTTAGAGGGGGAGCAGAGAGGGAGGGCAGTACAGCGGTCAGGTACTTCACATTGCGATGCAGGCGGGAGCACCGTCTCAGGCTCCGGGCTCACGTGCCTACACAGCGCTGTTTCAGTCCTGTACCACCTCTACCTCTCTAAGCACTATGTTTGGGGAACAGAGCACTGGCAAGCATCCACAAGACAGCCCACAACTGAAAAACAACTGGCTCTCACTGTCTTCCCCTTGGCCCCACTCAAATGAACTTCACATCCTTTTCCCTCAGTTTCCCAAGGCTTGGCCCCTCACCTCATTCAGTTTCCTGCTTGAATGTCCTCTCAGGAAGGCCTTCCCTGACCACTCTATTCACCAATTGCTTTCCTTGGCTTTGTTTTTCAAAGCCGTGGCACATCCCAAGAGCTGCCATATGGTGCATTTATTTGCGTGTTAGTCTGTTGTCCATCTCTTCACTAATGTGTGCCCCATGGGAGTAGGCCCTCTGCCCATCTGCTTTATTCACTGCCCTCTTTCCAGTGGCTACAACAGCACCTAGTACAGGGGTTCAAATACTCAGAAACATATATTGCTTGATGGGTGAATGAATGAGTGAATGAATGAATGAATGGATGTTTGGTTCTCTCAAATCCATTCTGTCTTCCCAGGTCTGCCTCTATGCCATTCCCCTAGTTTCTCATTTTTTGCTGGCTTCCCTCTCCCCCCTCTTCCTTTTCCACTAACTCTTCCCTCTCAGGAATACAACAAATTTTTCTTCCTGCTTCTCTCCTTTTTCAAAACAGAATTTTTTAGAGTGGTTTTAAGTTCAGAGCAAAACTGAGCTGCAGATAGCGATCTCCCCCACACCCACTACCCCTGCATGCATGGTCTCTCCTATTATCAAAATCCCTCTCTCCTTTCCTTTTGATAGGAGTTTCCCTTACCTCCTCTAATTCTTTAAAATCTGACATTTCTGCTCCAGCAATCTCACCAACGCAAATGAGACTTTTTAAGATATTTCCCCCAATCATTGACAGTTACCTCCAGGGGAAAAACTCTGTGCCAGAGATAAATTATATTTATATTCATTGAAAATCTCTCTTTTCATAACTGCCACTAAGTGACCTTGCCCCTCAGGAACAGAAGAGAAGTGTCTGTTATCTCTTCTACATGGCCATGCTAGCTGAAGATACTTCTTTGGCCAGATTCCATGGTTAATTCCTGGTGCCAGGTAGGCAGGAGGATGGGCTCCAGGGGGTCTGGTCATGTCCTGAGTCCTTTAGAGGACAGTCAGAGGGTTATTGGCTGGTGCTGACACACAGTGAACTGGTGTATATCTAGGTTTTTGACACAGGGCTGGAAAGTTCAGAAGTTTAAGTTCCCAGGCTAGTTAAGAAGATAATAAGGATGTTTCCTTATGCCTCAACCTCTGTAATGCAAATAATTTAAATAATTTAGCAGCTTGGTTAAAATGACTCCATTTAATGTTCTCCCTTTCCTCACTCTTTCCTCAAGGCAGATGGTGTCAGGATTGAGTTAAAACACCCGGCTGGTGGTACAGGATTGCTTGGCGTGGGAAAACCCACCACGTGTTCAGTAATCAGACAGGCCAGTGGAGAGTAGAGTATTGAGAGTAGAGGAGACAGACAGGAGTGTGTTTTTCCATAAGAGTCTCCTCTGCTAACTTTTCTATTGGATTAAAACTTCTGATTGGTGTAGGCTTTTTATTTACTAAGGCTTGCCTTAGTTCCCGCGGCTTCAAGGCTGAATGGCTGACACAAGAAATATTTCTTACCGTTCTGGCGGCTGGGAAGTCAAGGTGCTGACCCATCTGGTCCTGGTTTTCAGATGGCAATCTTCTCATGGCATCCTCACACGATGAAGAGCAGAGAGGGAGAACAAGCTCTCCTGCCTCTCTTACATGGACACTAATTCCCTCATGGGGGCTCCACCCTTAGGACCTAATCACTTCCAAAGGCCCCACCACCTAATATCTGCATTGGGGGTTAGGATTTCAACACATGGATTTTGGGGGGACACAGACATACATACCATCCATAACATGGCTCTTAAGCCTTTGTGCAATTTCTCTAGACTGCCACTTACCTTTTTTTATTTCACTGAAGTTTTATAGATATTTTCCAAGATTCAAAAGCAAAACTTTACAGAAAGGTAAAGACAGAGAAGTCTCATTTCCACCTCCAGCCCTCCACCTTTTTCTTCTTTATTCCCCTTTTAAACTATTTTTTCCTGTTTTTATTTTGTAAGAGTAAGCAAAACGTCTATATAGTCTTTCCCTCCTTTTTCTTACATGAAATGTAGTTAGCAATAAAGAATGTTCTGACCTTAGTTTTTGCTTTTTTTTACTTACTATTTCACTAAACATACTTGGAGCTCATTCCAGATTGGTACCTAGGGGTCTTCCTCATTCTGTTTCTCAGCTGCCTAGCACTCCGTTGTGTGGATGAAACATAGTTTATGCTGGACACTTGGGTTTTCAGTTATTTTATAATGATAACACTGAAATGAACAGTCTTTTACATACTTTACTTTGTATCTGCACAGTGCATTTGTAGGATGGATTCCTAGAAATGTAATTGATAGGTCAAAGAATTGTTACTTGTCTTCTATAATATAATAATGTTTGTTATAATATCTTTCATTGTAAAGTTTTTATGTTAATTTTTTTTCTATTTAATGCTTTTGGAATTTGTCATGCCTTTGTTGGCAGAATCTATTCTGACCCTAAATTATAAAAGTATTCTTTTCTATTTTCTCCCAAAATGCTCATAGACACACACAATTACAGTGAAACCTCGGCTCTTGAACTTAATTTGTTCTGGAAAACTGTTCAAGGAGAAAAATGTTCAAGGAACAATTTGTTCAAAAACCAAATCTCCTTTGTTTGACACCTGAGAGATGCATGACTGATCATAAGCTATCGGCATGAAAGGACTGTCGGTAGAGAATTGAGACCTGAAGTTTTAATAGACAATTGAGACATTTTTCCCATGAACAACTTGGTCAAGAACCGAATTGTTCAAGAACGAAGACGTTTGAGAACCGAGGTTTGACTGTACCCACACATTTTTTAATATATATGGATTTCAAGTTGTTTGTGATGTAGGGATCTAAGTATTTTCTCCCATAAATATATCTTATAATACTTTATGCCTCATTTATGGAACTTACCACCTTCCTTCTCCTTCTGCCTGGAAAGATAAATTGGTGTCAAATATTAACTCTCCTACTAGACTGTGAGCTCCTGGAGAGTAAATACCATGTCTTATTCATTTTTATATACCTGATAGCTTCTACCACAGTCCTGGCTTATGATAGATGTTAAATGCTTCCTTGACGAATTCAATAGAAGATATAGAATAATGGCCAGATTTCCAATTTCAGGCATGATAGAGCGAGAGAAAATAGACTTTATGGTGCCATTAGAAACAGTGCAATCTGGGTTGGGATAAACTTCAAAAACTCCAGTAATATGAGACACTGGTATAAATGACAAACACAAAGAATTTATTGGAGGTCTCTTATGGTTTCTGAAAATTCTGGGTGAAATAAATCAGAAATATTCAAAAGCAGATTTTATAATATTGGTAGTGGATCACAATACAAATACGTTGATGGGATGTGTTTCTGTGACTTCTTTAGAAATCAATGCTTTATTGAATAAATTTCATTTATTCAATACTAGACTAAACCAAAAAGTAACTGCTAATATTTAACTATTTTTTATCTATAAAAGCTGCACTTTCATATGGTTCCATCTAATGTTTACTGAACTCTGTGCCTCAGGTAACGCCACGTCTCCTTGCCTAGGCTGCTGCCTTCTCGAATCCTCGCCAACTACTAGACATCTGATCTCCTAAGCAGTTTGGGTGAGACACAAACAGATTCTAACATTTGCTCTGCCTGAGGAAGTGTTTCCCTAAATTTAGTCACTCAGGTACCATCCTTACGGTTTTAGTTCTATCTATTATATATTCACTCAGTATTTTATATAAGACTTTACTCTGTTTCCTTAAATACAGTTACTTAAAAAAAAAACTTTATATTATCTTAAATGGGTAAACTAGTATCACATTATAAATGGAAAGTCAGGGATAAGCTCACATCAGAAAAACCCAGAATTCAATCATGTGCTCCCTGCTTAAAATAACCAATGTCTTCCAAACACCTCTCCAGCTAACGAAGTGCTGCGTGATCTCATTTCCCCCAAACCACTCCTCGGCTTCACCCCCTTTAGTCCAGGACCAGTGACCTTCTGTCTAGGCCTTGGACTCACCAAGCTCACTCTTCCTCTGCACTTGGCATGACCAGTTTTTCTTGTCACTCCAATGTCGGCTTACCTGTCACCCCCTGGGGTAGTCTGTGTGGGTGTCCTGCCCGGGAACCCGTGGATATCTTTTACAAGCTCTTTTCTTCCCCAAATCCCCCACGGCACCAACAGAATACTTTGTATATACTATTTTTTCTCAAAAGTTATTTTTTGAAAGTAAATTTACAAATATTTTTAAATAAGCCCTGGCTGGTGTGGCTCAGTGGATTGAGTGCTGGCCTGCGGACCAAAGTGTTGCAGGTTTGATTCCCAGTCAGGGCACATGCCTGGGTTTCAGGCCAGGTCCCCAGTTGGGGGCACACAAGAGATAACCACACAGTGGTCTTTCTCTCCCCCCCTTTCTCCCTCCTTTCCTCTCTCTGTAAAAATAAATAAAATCTTAAAAAAATATTTTTAAATAAAAATCTTTTTAAATTATACATCATCATCATTGTACAAATGCTACCACAAAAGAGTGAGAGTTCTTCCATTCCTTCCTGGTATCTTCTGAGACTTTCTTATATACACATATAAACCTATTGGCTTTAAAAATATATACATATAGGATAATACTGGTTTGTAATTTGCTTCTTTTTTTTTCTTCTTCATTCAGTAGTACATCATGAACCCCTTCTGGTTCAGTATATACAGAACCAACTCATATTTAACGGCTAGATTTCACTCACATTCAGTGTCACAGATACACTGTAATGTATTTTACCAATCCCTTTAATCATGGACACTTAGGTTGATTTTCTTGTTTTGCTCTTATGGGAAATGCTGAAATAAATATTCTTTTGCTTTAAAAAAGTGCCTTTAATATGTAAAATGCAAATTATATATGTGTGTGTTTACTTGCACTTATGTAATATTTCTGTAGGCTTGATTCCTGGGAAAAGAGAATACCCTGCCCTTCTGCCTTTTTCTATGTGACAAATTTCTGACAATTTCACCTTTTAACCAAAAAATGACTTCAGTTTCAAAATATGGTAAATACATTCAATATATATTCATACATTCAGTAAATACACTCAGTATATATATTCATATATGCTTCATATATTCTGTATAATATGTACTCCTCTATATTCAGTATAATATGTATTATTCAATATAATATAGAGCACACCGTGTACAGTAGAACTTAGGAGCTCTAGGACTGGAAGGATTTCTCAGTATGTTTGCCTGGAAAACATAGTAGTCCCTTGTAGACCTTTCATCTTCATCATTTTCAAAATTTCTCCTTGATTATTTTTTTTTTAATGGAAACTAAATAGAACCCTCTTGGTGAAAAGAGATCTGGAACCAGTGGAAAGATTCTGTCCATGACTTGGCTCCCATTTCTGCCACTATCCCAAGCTGGCTCTATTCCATGACTTCCTGCCTCTTCAGGGATGGAGGATTAAACACCAGAATATTAACTTTTTCCTTCAATCTTAGTAGCAAGTCTTTGACCAAATCTGTAATTATAGGCTGTATGTGAAATGTGATAGAGCATCCTGTCTGCAGGTTACAAGCTGCTAGCAGCCTTAAGGTTGATATCTTTGCACATGTACAAAGCTTGAGGACCTATCATAGAGGCCAGGAATGCAGATACCATTCCAGATCCTGACCCTATTTCAAGCGGTATTTCCATTCCTGTGAGCTTGGCTACTGCACCCTTGAGAGCGTCCAGAAGCAAGAATGAGTCTACCACAGGCTTGAACTGGTTATGAAGGTGACAGCCCACATGCCCCTGCAGCTGCATGGGGAAGTTGAGCACCACTGTCTCTGTCCAGTCAAAAGATATTTATTTTATTTATTTTAATATGTTTTATTGATTATGCTTACAGTTGTCCCAATTCCTTTTCCCTCTGCTCCCCTCCATCCAGTGACCCCCCTCCCTCCAGTTGTTCCCCCCTTTTAGTCCATGTCCATTGGTTGTGCATATAGTTCTTCTGAACCTCTTCCTGTCTACTCCATTCCCTCCTACTATGCTTCTTAATTCCTGTACCATCTCCCTCCTTTCCCTCCCTCCCCCCTTCCTGATGACCTCCCCCCATAATGTTTCCCATACCTATAATTCTTTTCACACTCCCCTTGCCTACTTAGTTTGCCTTTGTTTCGATTCCCTAGCTTCTGTTGTTGGTTGCTGTGATACAGTTTTCATTTTAATGTTCATAGTTTTGATCCTCCTTCTCCTAAACAAGTCCCTTTAACATTAAATGTAACAGTGGTTTGGATCTGATGAACTCTTTCAGTTTTACTTTGTCCTGGAATCACTTTTTCTGCCCTTCTATTCTGAATTACAGCTTCACTGGATAGAGTATTTGTAGCTGTAGGTTTTTGATTTTCATTACTTTGAATATTTCTTGCCAGTCCCTTCTTGCCTGCAGAGTCTCCTTTGAAAAATCAGCTGATAGTCTAATTGGGACCCCTTTGTACATAATTCTTTTCTTCTCTCTTGCTGCTTTTAAGAGTCTCTCTTTATCTTTAATTTTTGACATTTTGATTATAATGTGTTTTGAAGTGGTTCTCCCTGGGTCCAGTTTTTCTGGAACTCTCTGTGCTTCCTGGATCTGTACGTCTATTTCCATCCCCAAGTTAGGGAAGTTCTGTTTTATTATTTTTTTCACATAAATTTTCAATTTCTAGTTGTTCTTCTCCACCTTCTGGCAAACCTATAATTCTAATGTTTGTCTGCTTATAGCTGTCCCAGAGGTTGCTGAGCCTCTCCTCATTTTCCTCACTTTTTGTTTCCTCTTTCTGCACTGGTTGACTGTTTGTTCCTTCCCTATGTTCTGATTTGTTGATTTGATCTCTGGTTTTCATTTCCTCACCCCTTTCTCATGTGTGTTTTTGTTCATTTCCGCAGGATTAGCTTTCATTCCTTCCTCGTCTTGTTCAGTATCTTTTGTTAATTCTGTAAGCTGCCTCACAACTATAGTTCTGAACTTAGCCTCAGAAAGATTTTTTATTTGTTCATTGGTTAATTCCCATATTTTCTCTTTGGACAGCTGCATGATTGGTATTTCAATCATTATTCCTTCCATCCTGACTGTTTTTATTTATCTTTCCTTCTTGGGCAGGGCTGTCACACCTCCTATGCTATAAGGGGCAGAGCCCCATGCACTCGTCACTACCAGGCGACCCTTCTCACCACACTGTGGCACTTTGTGTAGGGGCGGGAGTCCAAGATGGATTCCTGCCGTTATTCTTCGCTGAGAGACTGGGAGCCTCTTCCTTCATCCCCATGACCTCTGGGCCTCACAGTCCGAGGCAATGGGGGTCTGCCTTCTCCAGCTTTAGAATCACAAGCTGACGGGTCTTTACTGCAGCTGGGACTGCTCCCCTGGCATTTCTCGTAGTCCCGCTGTTGTTGCCACTGCTGCCACCACCAGCACAGCTTGACCTGTCCGCCCCTCCTACTCATCTGGACGAGCACCACTTGTTTATAACTTCATACGTTGGACTTCCATGTAGTTTTATTTTCTGGAACTTCTGGTTATTTATGGTTTTGCGGTAGTTGTAGTCCTTAGTTGTGGAGGGAGACAGAGCATGTCAGTCTAAGACTCCATCTTGGCCAGAAGTCAAGAGGTATTTATTAAATAGAATAGATAAGTGGATGGATCAATATGCTTGAAGAATTATAAGTAATTAATTGATTTGAATAATTTATTAATTGATCATGCAGAAAACTTGTTAATTATCCACTTGTTAGAATAGTTTTCAGAACAGCAGAGAATCATTTAAGGAAAGGGAACTAAGACAGGTAAATTTAGAGGAATTTTAAGACTGGGCATTATAACGAGAGAGAGCTGTCCTGGATGGTTTGGCATGGAGGAGGAAGAAAGAGCTGCTAATCTGGGGACTAGCACAAAGGGAACATTTAGAAAAGAAAAATTGAGAAAGAAAAGTTTGCTTCCTCCTAATATCCCTTTGGCAGACCTGTAAAATATTACAGTTCTGTGTGCTAGGTGGATTGAGCCTTGAGAAAACAAAAGACACAACACCAGCATCTGGGTACCCCCTTGGCGGGTCAGAAAATGGCTGTGGATGTCACCTGAAGGGCCAGGGTAGCTGTTTCAGGTGATAAAACTCTCACTGTCCCTGTCCCCTATATGATTTGATTTCTGATTCCCTAGACTGAGAAGAGCCTCCCAGGTGGAGGGCTGGGAATCATTTGGCTGCACAGCTTCCTGTCTGCCCTCCTCCCAGTTCATTGATTGGGCTGAGTGCTTAGCCCTGACATTCCTCCTGAGAAAACTGCCTGAGAACCGCCCTTGACTCTTCTGGTCTTTCAGACATGAGCTCCAAGAGTCATAGCATCCAGAGAATTTCAACCTTTTTCATCTCATAGCACACATAAAGTGCAGCACACCAACAAACATATTTTTTGTAGATATGACAAAAAAATAGGTATAATTTTGATTGATTTACAGAAAAATAATAGTAATTACCTATGCACCTTATAAGGTGCATATACTTGTATATAAGGATTTCTGGTACCTAGAATTAACCAATCAGATGCAACCTTAGTATGCAACATAACCAATAAGATGCAACTCTACTATATGACCTATATATTTATGGTTCATGCGGGGGCATTCACACAGGACAGTTATTTTTGTGTTGTGTGTTGTCGCTTTTTAATTTAACAATATAAAGGAAAAGAGGTCAGTGCCCCTAAATATTCAGGTATTACATGTTTTACAATTCTTGTAGCACACCCATTGAAAATTGCTGACCTAATGTGTTCATTGTGCTTTTCTGAGAAGACACGTTACTCTGTTGCAAGGTGTAGAAGATGCTGATGTTTGTAGGAAACAGAGGCTTCAAAAAGATATCATCCCAAGCCCTGGATGCTATGGCTCAGTGGATTGAGCGTCGGCCTGCGAGCCAAGTGTTGTTGGTTTGATTCCCAGTCAGGGCACATGACTAGGTTGCACGTCAGGTCCCCAGTTGGGGGTGCAAGTGAGAGGCAACCACACAGTGATGTTTCTCTCTTTCTCCTTTCCCCTCTCTCTAAAAACAAATAAATAAATAAACAAATAAATAAATTATATATAAAAAAAAAAAGATATCATCCCAGACTGAGTGAGGCACCTTGTTGTGGAGAGCTAGTGTCTCATGGGTGCCTGCCACCACTTCCCCAGGACTTCCTTCCCTTGGTGGCCTGCCCATGTGGGGTTTTGGCTGGTACCTACTAGGTATGTGTTCATTGCATCACACTGGAAGCACTTAAAGAAGCTTGGCTTGGCACTGTAGGTGACAAGGCTGGGAAGAGGAAGAGAAGCAGAACTGGGGGATTCTGCTCACTGATGGTCTCCACAAGCATCCTCCAAATCTTTCTGAAATAAACACTCCATCTATATAAATACTTGTTTCTTGCTATGTAAATATGGCTTCAAAATAAGTCCCTCAACATCTCTTCCAACCATAAGGCTTCCCCTAAACCCTTCTGGAAAGAAATTCTGAATCAGGGGACAAACTGGCACAGCATTCTTCCCTAAGAGTAGTCATATAAATCACAGTAGTATATTTGTCATCGATGTATATACTAATATCTGTTTGTTTGTTTTTTCTATCCCAGGCATATAAAGACTATATTTCTCAGTCTCCTTGCAGTTGGTAAGAGCTGAGTGATTACCTATGCTGGATAATGTATGATACACTTCATTTCCAGGCTGAGACTCTGAAATGCCCAGCACTGTCATTGATTCTCCAGACTCTTTCTTGCCCTAGCAAGGCAATCATGGAGAAAGTCTTATACTGGAATGTAAGGCCCAAAAGAATAAAGTGGCCTGTATAACTCAGTTGCCACACAGAGGACAATTGCCCTAAAGAGCTGGCTGGACCACAAAGGACTTTGCATGAAAGAGAAATATACTTCTGTTGTTGTATTCAGCCTCTATGATTTTGGGGGTTGTTTGTTACTGCAGCATAACTTAGCTCATACTTACTAACATAAGAAGTAATGTTCAATGGAATGACTGTTAATTTTCCTCTGATCCCATTCTTCCTCTCGTTTAGCCAAGTACCATTTTCCAAGCTAGATCTGTCTGTTCCAGTCCTCTCCAGTCCAAGTTGGATGCCCCTCCCAGGCCTTTCTTCCACAGCCAAACCATCCTTAGACCCTGTTCAGTGTGGAGTTTATGCTTAACCACTCAAACCTTAGGACACTGCAGACCCAAGAATCTTCCTTTGCCACATTAGCCTAAGCAAAAAATTCTACTTAAAACTCATCTAATTGTTTCATGAAATAAAAAAAATTAAGCCCTCATGGAGAATCAATTTTAGTATCCAGAGAAGAGGGAATATTTGACTCTCTTTACTGAATAAGTATTTTTACCTGGCTAAATTGTGAAGTAGGTCAAGTCTGTTTTTACTAGGTGAAGATAAGAACTACTGTCCCCTTTCCCCTGACACCTATAAATCAATCTTAGTGTTACAGAAACAGGGGAGTCCAAAAATCCCCAGAGTTTGCGGCTGGGGGATGGGGAGAATGAAGCAGCGTTTAGAATGCTTCCACATGCCTGAGGCTGGTGGCTAGTGTCTTTCTTATGCAAAATGGCTTTAATGCATTCAAAGCCTCAGGTAGATGGGAGGATCTTGAAGCAGGGGACGGTGTGGAAAAAGCACACAGAGCCTGCGTAAGGTTCTGTGAATGGTCAGAACTGTTTGCAACGCCCACTGCACCAGAGGACGCAGTCAGGGATATATAAGCAGCTGCGGACATTTTAGCTCGCTCTCGCATGCTCGCTCTCGCTCTCTCGCTCTCTTGTGTGCTCCCTCCACGTGGCTTGGTGAAGGGGCCTTCTCCATGTGGCTTGGAGAAGGGGTCTCCAGGCTGCTTTAAGAGGCTCTCGCCATGCGGTTTTGAGGAGAGGAGATCCATGCGGTTTGCAGGAAGAAGGCAGTTTGCAAGGAGGCTGAGAATCCAGGCGGTCCTGCATTGAGAGCTGGAGGGCACCACAGCACAGAAAGGACCTCCCCAATCAGAATTGAGTGGCAGCTGCCGGTAAAGCTGAACTGTGTTTGGAAAGTAGGGAAACGGTTTCTCTAACTTTCCTAAAACCAGCCTGGTTTGGTAGTGGGGGAGGCCAGGATATGTGTTTGTGGGTGTTTTAAAGAGCATAAGACTTAACAACAGAAATCCGCAAATAACTAAATCTATATAACTGTTAAATAAACAATTCTTTTTCTTTTCACCAAACTCTGGTATTGAGAGTTATAATTTTGGCGGCGGGCAATCGGGCCCCTAACTAAAGAACCCGTGGGTTTGTTTTCAATTGGAGCAGCCCAGGGGTTCTGTAACATTAGGTCTAAAAATGGTGGTGTAAAAATCATGGTTACTTTTTCTTTTTCTGTAAAGTTAACCCCTAAGTGCCTGGAGGCTCTGCCAGTGACCCAAACTTGTGCTGCCAACCAATTGCACAGAAATGGCCATATAAAATGGCTGGCTGTCTTGTGACCTGCTCCATCAGTCTGTCTGAAACTTCGCACTCCTTGTGCCTGCTGAGACTCCTGGGAAGAATGCTAGGAACTAGCTGGATCTTCATTCTCTCTAATTACCTCTGAGCTGTGTCCAACAAGATAAGCAGAACAATGAATCCTTTCAGAAATCTAAGGTGACCCTGAAGTTAGGGAAGTAGATGTCACTTGAATACTTGCTATTTTAACTTAATTAGAAGGAAATAATAGAAGATCTCAGTAGGGGAGCTTAAACAATGAGAAGTTTGAGAACATCTCCTTGGCTTACACTGCTAGAGCTTCAAAGGCTACCCTGAAGATGAGACTTAGTAGCCCTCCCCCTCCACCCTGCCCCACCCTTGCCCTTGAGACGTAGGACTCTTTATCAGCTATGGAGAGTTGGGAAAGCAGCTAATTATAAGAAAAGCTTCTGTGGATTGTGTACAGGCAAAGAGGCCCCAGGGCAGAGAAAAAGCTGAGCTTACCTTCTGTAGAAAACACTGCTAGTTGCCTTAATGGCATATCCTGTTAGTTACCTGTCCAATATCCTATGTCCCTATCCCCTTCCTTCTCCAATTCTTTTGGGCTGGCAATATGTTGGGTGATAAATCCTACCTACATAGAAGCTCATCAGGACAATACCGTTCCCTGCTTTCTCAGATTCACTTTCAGATAAGAATAGACTTACTGTGGCCAATGAGATAGTAAGGGTCAGTTTGCAAGGGGAACTTTTGGGAGAATATTTTGCATTTGTAATGAAATGGACAAGCATGGCTGGCATTACATCCTGCATTAAATGTAAAGGTAAGGCTCAGAGATATAGTAGCCATTTTGTGATCATTAGGCCCTAAGCCTGAGAGAAAGTTTCAAGAGAAAGATTAAGTGGCTAGCTCCCACTCTCCCAGAACTTCTGGTTATTTGGAGTAACGGGGATCAGAGTTACCCTCTTATCTGAAATAAACATAAAATGAGGCAAATTTATGAAATCACATATTAAGACTCTGGAACATCAGGCAATGAAAAACAAGGATATATAAGAGGCTTGAAAAAAAAAGTGAGTCCTATGATTACTCCAAGATTACAGACTTGACAGAGTTTCTAGGCTGTGAAGCAGGGAAGGGGAACCAAGGCAGAGCTCAGCAGACTCTCTGAGTTGAGGTGATAGAGCCAAGTGTCTGAGGAGACCACAACAGCTAGGGTTTTGTTAGAAACAAGGTCATAGTGACTCCCAAACCAGTAGCAAAGTCATTGGTAACAAAAGGCAAATGTAATTAAAGGGTCTTAAGGGCAAATGTAATTAAAGGATCTCTGAGAAGGGAGTGGATAACATTAGCATATTCACAAATCACAATAGGGGCATTTAGATGAACGCGTTAGATTGTACCTCCGGAGTATCCAGTCATGGAGAAACGGGGAAGGAGGAGAGGGGAGGGGAAACTAGTTGTGTTAGGGTGGGGAAGCTAAGACTATAAAACCAGGTTCCTTTGTCTACTTGGGGCGCACATTCTCCTGGCTGTGAGGGTGCGCCCGGCTCTGCAGACTCGTGAATAAAGGCCTCGTTTTACTGCTCAAGTCCTGTGTCCCAGTTTTTATTGTGAGCGTTTCTCACAATTTGGGGGCTCGTCCGGGATCCTCCGCCTGTGTGCGGGAAGGGCTCTGAGCCAAGGTGGGGAGACGCGTCCTACCCGCTTTTGGGTGGCCCGCTTGACCCAGGGCCCACCCGCCTCAGTGTCCGGAAACGACCTGAGACTTCTTGTTGGGACAGCAGTGGATCGACGCAGGGGGAAACAAAAGCAAACACCGTGGCAACCAGGCAACCTCGTGCACGGGCCAAGGTAGGAAAATTGGACTTAAGTACTGCCTTGGTGGTTGGGCATCCTCGGGAAGCTGATTGTGCATGTGGCTGGTACGAGTTGTGTGTGTGGCTGGTACGAGTGTGGAGTGCCTCTCCGCTGGGTCCGCTGTCCCGTGAGGGAGACGGCCGGAGTGCACCTCCGCTGGGTCCGTTGTCCCATGAGGGAAACGGCCGGAGTGCATCTCCGCTGGGTCCGTCCTCCCGTGAGGGAAACGGCCGGAGTGCTCTTCCGCTGGGTCCGTTCTCCCGTTAGGGAACGGCCGGAATGCACCTCCGCTGGGTCCGTTCTCCTGTGAGGGAACGGCCGGAGTGCTCCTCCGCTGGGTCCGTTGTCCTGTGAGGAAATGGCCGGAGTGCACCTCCGCTGGGTCCGTTCTCCCGTGAGGGAACGGCCGGAGTGCACCTCCGCTGGGTCCATTGTCCTGTGAGGGAAGCGGCCGGAGATGAACGAAGCATCTCGGTCTGTGTGCAAGTAAGCGAGTGTGGAGTGCCCCTCTGCTGGGTCCGTTAGGTTGAGAACACAGCCGGATTCAGCCACGGGAATCAGCTGAGGATGGGAAATGGAAATTTTAGGCCTAGGGGTGGGGACCAAAAGTAAGGAAGAACAGACAATGGTAAATTATTGTTGTTTCCTTTGGCCAAAGGAACCCATTTAGGGGAAATCTGTCTCCTAGCCCCGATTTGGGTCTGATGAATGTTGGGTTTGTTAAGCCCTGGTCTTATATGTGTGTTCAGCTTTTTTGGATTGTTTGTTTGTTTGTTTGTTTTTGGAGAAAGAAGAGAGGGGCATCGCTGTGTGGTTGCCTCTCGCTCGTGCCCCCAGTTGGGGACCTGGCGTGTGGCCTGGTCGTGTGCCCTGACTGGGAGTTGAACCGGCAATGCTTGGTTCGCGGGCTGGTGCTTGGTCCACTGGGCCACAACAGCCAGGGCCAGGCATCAGTCTTTAAGGAAGAGAGGGAATATGCTCTCTGCTGATCACCACCTACCAGCAGATCCGCAGGTCTCTTCCCTGTAAAAAAGAAAAAGAGAAGGCCTGGGACCCTCTGTCCTGTCTCCCACTGCCTTATAGCCCTGGCCAGCCGGCAGCCAACTGGGCAGAGGCACCGTGGACGGACAGTACAGACGGAAGAGGCCAGGAACACCTAGCAGATACCCCACCAGTATCCGCCCCCATGACACCTAAGGCGCTGATGGCAACTTATCTAAATTAAGAAAGGAATTGAAACAATGTAAGCAAGACCTAAAGAACTTCCCCATTCCCTCAGAGCAGCCGGTTTCCCTTTAGGGAAGTCTCCAGGGGTCCAGGACATATTAGATATGTCAAATGCTCCTTCAACAAGCACTGAAGTTAGAAACTTCAAACACAATATGAAGCGCTTGGTAAAGGACCCCCTTGGACTGGCAGAATAATTAGATCAGTTCCCCGGACCCAGCATATACATGTGGACAGAATTAATGTCTATACTAGATATCTTCAGTGGGGAAGAGAAGGGAGTGATCAGACGGGCTGCTATGAGGATATGGGAAAGGGAACATCCCCCCGGTCAGGAAACTGTCCCGGCCTAACAGAAGTTTCCCAGTATAGACCCTGATTGGGATAACAGGCCGGAGGCTAGGGCTCAAATGAAAGACCTTAGGAGCTTCGTCATCAGGGAAATCAAGGAGTCCGTTCCCCATGCACAGAATGTCTCCAAGGCATTCGAAATACAGCTCCATCAGATCCCTGCAGAAGCTCAGGGACAAAATGAAGTATTCTGGTCTAAATCCAGAGAATGCTGTGGGACAGGGACTCTTAAAAGTCACCATTGTAACAGAAACTGGCCAAATATTTGTAAGAAATTGCAAAAAGTAAGTGAATGGGCCAATTAAAGCAACTGAAAAACTCTTCAGGGAAGCTCAGAAAGTGTATGTTAGAAGAGAGGAGGAGAATGAGGAAGTAGCCCTCTTTAACTCTCTAAATCCGGGAGACAAAGGAACTGTTTTGGCGCCAAACTGCGCCCAGGTAAAGGCGCCTCCCATGGCACCACCCCTTCCGCAGGTAGGGGCCGCTCCCGCGGCACAGCCCTCTCCCCAGGTGGGGGCGGTTCCCGCGGCAGCATCGGAGGCTCCTGGGGCGCAGCCCCCTCTGCAGGTGAGCGTGGCTTCTGCAGTGCCCACCCGTCTGCAGATTCAAGGGACTTCCCTCTCAGCACGCCTTTTGGTTATGGCCTCTGAAGTGACTGCAAAGCCAATGACTCCACCTCTGCAGGAGGAGAAATGGGTCTCTCCCTCCAGAGCCTGCATGAAGGTTGTGATTTGGACACTAAGCCTCATAGGTATACTGCCATTTAGGGTAAGCCACGTGAGTGCTCCACCATGGTGGATAAGTCACGTGGGTTTGCCACCATCTTGTGGGTGGTACTTATGGGTGCCACTGTCTTCAAAGATGCTGCATGTAATGCTGCAGCCATCTTTGAAGTGGGCAAAATGGTGGGTTAGATATGCTCTTAAGGTGATGTGCTTTGTTTGCAAAATGGTATATGTCTAAACATTCAAGTCATTGCTGCATGACAGGTGTTTGCAAGGTCTAAGCTTCAGAAAACTGCAGAATATCTACAAATCTAGGGAAATTTTAGCTGCTAAATACTGAGTTTGGGTAGAGTCCTTTACAGTGTGGAAAAGAATTGGAAATGGCTTATGGTTAAATCTGAATGGGTAAATATATGGAAAGTTTGTGAATGTTGCAGAAAGTCTGTGGAAAGTCATAAAAATGTATAGAAAGGTTGTGAAAGTTTTTAAACCTGGGAAAAGGGAAACCTCAACTACTTGTGGTCTAATTGTATGGTTACTGTACCTCTGTATTGGCATTAAGCCATTGGGGACCTATGAAAGGTCATTTGGAATTCTCTGTATTGGTACTGGCCATATAATCTGAAAGGAAAATTGAGGTTTCCCAGAGAAAATTAAAAAAACTTCACATGTAGGAAAGTGAACAAAAGAAAGTATAAGGCATGGAAATGCAATTTTAGGGAATATTAGAAGGACAAGAATTTTCCTTCACACTGTATATTTTTCTCCCTACCTGATCCCTCCAGAACTTGGCAATTTAAAGAAGTAAGTAATTACATTAGGTTTCTTTGCATAAAACTAAAAAGACAGTTGCTAATGGTGGTTATGTCAGCCGAGGCTTTGACTGGAATGTCATGCCTGAAGGAGGCATGCTTAGGCTAATGAAAGCCCATGAGGGAAAGGCCTGGCACCTTGGCTGGTTGTGCGGTCCATGGCAATCTTTCTAGGGAAAAAACGAAGATTGCTTCCCTAATAAATGGCTAGGAAGAAACTTAAGGCACAATGGAAAACCCAAAGGATTTGGGAAAGCATGGGTTTTACAGGCAAGGCCAGATGGCAGGTGTGTGGCTCAGCTTCTTGCCCAGGGGGCAGACTGAAGGTCAACCTGAAGAGTCTTTGTATAAGTTCCAGCAAAGCAGACTTAAAAAATCTTATGTGGTCAATCACTGCTCTTGTTGTGTTTATGCAAATGAACAGGCTAAATTAAAACTGGACTTAATGTAGTCCCTTTAATAACGAGGAGGGTAATCTTAGGGAGAAAAATCATGATTTGAGGAAAATCACAATGATCAGTGGTAGACTATAAACTAGTGCAGCTGTGTCTATAAAGTTTATTTTAATTAAAAGTTTGTTTTCATTCAAAAGTTAAACCAGGTCTGTGATATCAACAATGCTTAATTTACAGGCAAGAAGAATATCAAATGCCTTGCAACTGGATGTCTTCCCAATAAGAGTCTTGCAAATTTAGAAATTGGTTTGTGAATTGTGTTGTGTGAATTAACATGTGTGTGTTCTTTCTGTTTTCATAGGATATAAGCCTATAATCTCATTACCTGAGTGATTGTCTGTACATAGAAGCCTCACTTAAGAAGCCCATCTGCATTGCTGCCTCCTGAGACTCAACAGTTTGGCTGAACTAAGTGGTTGGGTTGGCGAAGCATGGGTTGGTCAGTGGGCTTCACTTTAAACTGGTCTCTCTTTTGCTTAAAATAACTTTCACCAAGGAGCTCCTTCCCGAAACTGCCAGCCTCTCCAGTGCAACCCTCTTCTTCTGACACTGAACCAGCCACAGACCTTAAGTCAGGAACCCCATGTGGCTGCCAGAGTTTATGGCCTAAAAGCTAAATGTATCTGACATAAATCCAGTAGGGTGGCTAGGTCTTCACGTAGTGACAACTACTCCTTCCCTAGAAAATCTAACTTCTCTCAGCTACACCTCAGAAAAGACTCCAGAATAAACCAGCCAAGGTAAAAGTTTTTAAGGTATTAGATCTCAGACAAACCTTAGAGATAGAGACTGGGTACGGAGACGCAAATGCTTGGGTAGAATGGGTCAAATTTGCTGTTAATTCCCTGAATAAAAGCAACTGTTATGCTTGTACCACAGGGAGACCCCAGGCACAGGTTGTACCATTTCCACTAGGCTGGGACTCTGACCCCTCGGGAATCACCTGTATGCTCGCTCTCTACCAGGATGAGAATGCATGGGGAAATGGGACTTGCAGAAGCTTGTCTCTCCTCTTCCCTCTATAAGGAGTAATGGGACTCAATCCCTCCCTTCATACTCAGTGGGGCCCATGAATTACTCTTCTTGCCTCTCTAGGTGGGAAGCAAATTCAGGTACCCCTGCAGAAGAACTCCGAACATGCACTCATACCAGAAATGCGAGCCACCTTCACAGTGGGGCCGGCGACTATATTCCCCTCCAAGTCCCCAGAGCAGATGTCTGGTGGTATTGTGGGCAAAGGAGTCTCTGGAAAATCCTACCTGACAGGTGGAGTGGAACCTGTGCCCTGGTTCAATTGGCTATCCCATTTACCCTAGCATTTCCAAAACTGGTCCAGACTAGACTGCCCCTGTTAGGGAAAAGAGGTCAGTGGTGCCTGGTGGATCCTTTGATCCTCATATCTATATTGACGCAATTGGGTCCCCAGAGGAGTTCCAAATGAGTTTAAGCTAGAAATCAAATAGCAGCAGTGTTTGGGTCAGTGCTCTTCTGTTGATTTATTTATTAAATGCCACCAGTTGAGTGGCTTGGGAGAACAGGATGGTACTGGATATGATGCTGGCGGAAGGGGGAGGTGTATGTGTAGTGCTTGGGGGGCAGTGTTGCACCTTTATCCCTAATAATACGACCCCTGATGGATCTATTACTAAGGCTCTGCAGGAACTTAGCAAATGAGCTAGTGGAAAACTCAGGTATTGAGAATCCCATAACAGGATGGTTAGAAAATTGGTTTGGCAACTGGAAAGGAATAATCTCATCAGCTCTGGTATCCCTCATAGTGGTAACAGGCGTCCTCACAGCTTTAGGCTGCTGTATTCCATGCATCAGAGGTTTAGTTCAAAGACTAATTGAGACTGCACTAACTAAACAGATGCAGCAACTTTTCATAATCTCCTCCTCCGAGAGACCAAAGGGAATCCTAACCATGAGGAAGAAAGTCAAGAAATCCTCCTTAAATTTGGAGGAATAAATAGAATGGTTTGAGTAGTCAATTTTCCAAAAGAGACAGGGGGAAATTGTTAGAAACAAGGTCATAGTGACTCCCAAACCAGTAGCAAAGTCATTGGTAACAAAAGGCAAATGTAATTAAAGGGTCTTAAGGGCAAATGTAATTAAAGGATCTCTGAGAAGGGAGTGGATAACATTAGCATATTCACAAATCACAATAGGGGCATTTAGATGAACGCGTTAGATTGTACCTCCGGAGTATCCAGTCATGGAGAAACGGGGAAGGAGGAGAGGGGAGGGGAAACTAGTTGCGTTAGGGTGGGGAAGCTAAGACTATAAAACCAGGTTCCTTTGTCTACTTGGGGCGCACATTCTCCTGGCTGTGAGGGTGCGCCCGGCTCTGCAGACTCGTGAATAAAGGCCTCGTTTTACTGCTCAAGTCCTGTGTCCCAGTTTTTATTGTGAGCGTTTCTCACAGTTTGTACCAGAGAAGAGAGAGCCACACACAGAGAGAAATGCAGAGATCTGCAGAGGGTGCTCCTTGAGTTTCAGCCAAGTACTGATCAGCACATACATTTATAAAAATCACCTAAGGCCAAGAAAAGAACCAACTGAATAAATTAAGGCCTTTTGCCTGATCATATAGGATTAAATTAGAATAACAGAAAATCTCTGAAAAATCCCCAAATATATAGAAACTAAACACTTTTCTAAATAACTATGATCAAAGAAATTAGAAAGCAGTTTAAACTGAAAAAAGCCCCAACAACATATTAAATGTTATGGGATTCCACTAAAGCAGTACTTAGGAGGAAAATCATAGCACTGAACATCTATGTAAGTGAAGATGAAAGATCATGAAATCAGTGGTCTCAAATCAGTAGTCTAAGGTTTCATCTTAAAAAACTAGAAAAGGAGCCAATGAAACCCAAAGAAAATAGAAGAAAGAAAATAATAAACATTCAATCAGAAATCAAAGAAATAGCCCTGGCTGGTGTGGCTCAGTGAATTGAGTGCTGGCCTGCGAACCAAAGGGTCACTGGTTCGATTCCCAGTCAGGGCACATGCCTGGGTTGTGGGCCAGGTCCCCAGTTGGGGGCTCATGAGAGGCAACCACACATTGATGTTTCTCTCCTTCTCTTTCTCCCTCCTTTCCCCTCTCTCTAAAAAAATAAGTAAATAAATACCATAAAAAAGAAAGAAATCAATGGAATAGAAAATGGAAAAAAAAAAATAGAGGAGATCAATAAAACCAAAACCAGTTCTTTGGAAAGAAAAATATAATTGCTAAATCTTATTAGGAAAAAAAAGAAGGAAGACACAAGTTACTAATATCAGGAATGATAGAATTAATACCACTACAGATTCTAAGATAATAATAGAATATTAATACTTTCGTACAATAAATTTGATAGCTTATATGAGATGGAAAAATTCTTTGGAAAATATAAATTGCCAAAGCTCACTCAAAAAGAAATAGGTAACCTGAATAGCTCTTTGTCTATTCAAGAAATTGAATTTGAAGTTAAGCATAGTCCAATAATAAAACTTCAGTCCAGATAGCTTTGCTCATAAATTCTACCCAAATTTAAGAAAGAAACAATACTAATCCTACAGAAATGCTTCCCCAAAAAGTTGAAGATGAGGAAAATCCTTCCTAACTCATTCTATAAGGCCATCATTATCCTGAGACTAAAACCAGACAAAGACATTACAAGGAAAGAAAACTACCTCTCTAGCTCATCATCCCCCATAAATATAAGATGCTAAATTCTAAACAGATAACAGAAATGAGATTGATTTGATATTTGAAAAAATCTATCAATGTAATTCACTATATAAACTAAAAACAAAACAACTCGATATAGCCTCAATAAATGCAGAAAAAAAAAATACACTTAACAAAATTCACCATCTACTCCTCATATAAACTCTCAGCAAATTAGGAATACAAGGAATTTTCCTTAACTTTATAAAAGTCATTTAACTCTGGCTGGGTGGCTCAGTTGGTTGGAGCATTGTCCCATACATAGAAGGTTGCAGGTTTGATTCCTGTTCAGCGCACATAACCTAAGTTTTGGATTCAACCCCTGGCCACTTGTATTTGGGAGGAAACTGATTGATATTCCTGTCTCAGGTCAATGTTTCTTTCTCTCTTTCTCTTGCTTTCTCTTTCAAATCAATAAACATATCCTTTTGTGAGGATTAAAAAACAACTAAAGGTCATTTACAAAAATGACCTTAGTCATAATGATGAAAGACTGAATGCTTTCCTTTTAAGATCAGGAACAAGACAAAGATGACTATGTTCAACACTTCTATTCAACATTGCCTTTAGGGTTCTAGCCAGTGCAATCAGGCAAAAATAAATAAATAAATAAATAAATAAATAAGCAAGCGTCCAAATTGGAAAGAAAGAAATTAAAATGTCTATTTACAATGTGATTTGTAGAAATTCCAGTGAAATTTACAACAAAGCTATTAAAACTAATAAGTGAGTTTGGCAAGGTTGCAGAAGACATGCACAACATATAAAATCAATTGTATTTCTATATACTAGCAATGGACAGATAATGAAAAATTTAAAAACAATACCAATTACAATAGCATAAAATATATGAAATACTTCATGACAAATCTAACAAAAATGTTCAAATCATACTGTAAACATTATTATAAAAAAAATTAAAAGACCCAAATAAATGGACAGAAATTGTGTTCATGGGTCTGAAGACTCATTATAGTTGAACACCATTTCTCCCCAATCTACAGATTTCATGAATCTCAACCAAAATCCCAGAAGGCTTTTTTAAAAAGAAGATTTTATTTATTTTTATTTTTAAAGAAAGGAGGAGGGAGGGAGAAAGAGAGGGAAAAAAACGTCAATGTGTAGTTGCCTCTCACATGCCCCCAGCTGAGGACCTGGCCCACAACGCAGGCATGTACCCTGACTGGGAATCAAATCAGCAACTCTTTGGTTCACAGGCTGGTGCTAAATCCACTGAGCCACACCAGCCAGGGCACAGAAGCCTTTTTTTAATAAAAATTGGCAAACTGATTCTAAAATTCATATTGTAATGCAATACCCTCCCCCAACAAATAGCCAACCATCTTTGAAAAAACTTATAGGACTTAAATATTACCCAATTTTAAGACTCAAAACGCTACAATAATCAAGACAGGATGATGCAAAGCTAGACAAATAGTTAAATGGAACAGAATGGAAAGGCCAGAAATAAACCCATACATATATTGGCAACTTGTTTTTCACAAAATTGCAAAAGGAATTTAGTAGAGATAGTCTTTTCAATAAGTGATGTTTGAACAATTGAATATCTATATATAAAGTGAAAAAAAAAAACTGATTTATATCTCATACCACGTACAAAATTCAACTCAAAATGGATCTAAAACAATTTTTTTTAAAGCTTCTAGAAGACTTCTGGCCAAGATGGAGCCCTAGACAGACATGCTGAGTCTCCCTCCACAACTAAGAAGGAATACAACTACCTCAAAACTAGAGACAACCAGAAGTTCCAGAAAATCAAACTGTGTGGAAGTCCAGCAAACAACAATGTAAAGAAGAAATACTCATCCAGACAGGTAGGAGGGGCGGAGCCGGGGCGGAGAGGACACAGTGTGGTGGT
The DNA here is from genome assembly GCF_987537825.1 of Furipterus horrens. NCBI lineage: Eukaryota > Metazoa > Chordata > Mammalia > Chiroptera > Furipteridae > Furipterus > Furipterus horrens. The sequence goes on from NW_028327175.1 coordinate 46,987,368, forward strand.
GGCAGCAGCGGCAACAGCAGCAGGCCAGCAGAAAGAGCAGTTACACATTTTTAAAAGTCAGGAGGGACACCCGGAGAGCGTTCCCAGCTCCTCACTAGACCAAGCAGCTCACTGTCCCAGCACCAGGGAAAATCAAGCCTCATTGCTTTTGACTGTGCAAACCAGTGAGGGTTGGGACAGAGACAGAAACTGCTAGTCTCTCAGTGGAGTCCACTTGTTTAAAGGGCCCCCACGGACCTAGAACATCCGCAGACCCACCCACTCTGGGAATGACGGCCAAGGCAGTAGCTAGAGAGGCACCAGTCCCATACAGAAGTGGGAGAGGTGCCTGGAGAAGGGGCAAGTACTGGGAAAGCAGCATTGCGCCTTCTCAGACCCCTCCCCTGCATCCAGTGCCACAACGTGGTGAAACAGGTTACCCATTATGAATGAATACCTATGGCTCCGCCCCTTACAACGAAATAGGAGCGACAGCTCTGCCTGGGACACAGAAGCAAACACACACAGGAGACTTCTAGCCAAGATGGAGGCCTAGACTGACACGCTCCATCTCCCTCCACAACTAAGAAAGAATACAACTACCGCAAAACCAGAATTAACCAGAAGTTCCAGAAAATAAATGGAAGTCCAATGTATAAAGTTATAAAGAAGTGGTGCTCGTCTGGACAGGTAGGAGAGGCGAAGCCAGGGAGGGGAGGTCAAGCTGTGCTGTCCACAGCAGCAGAAGCAACGGCGACAGGACAGTGGTAAGCACAGACACCCGTATTTAAGGGGAGGCGAGAAGCACCTGGGGAGCACCCCCAGCTGCAGACCAGATCCATCAGCATGCAATTCCAAAGCCGGGGAAGGCAGACCTCCATTGCCCAGGACTGTGAGGCCTGGAGGCGGTAGGATGGAGGAGGAGACTCCCGGTCTCTCAGCGGAGAGTGAACGGCAGGAATCCATCTTGGACCCCCACCCCTGCAGAAAACACCACAGTGTGGTGAGAGGGGTTGCCCGGTTGTGACGAGTGCACAGGGCTCTGCCCTCGATAGTGTAGGACGCATGACAGCCCTGCCTGAGAAGCAAAGGTAAACACAAAATGGTCAGGATGGCACAGATCATGATAGAGATCCCGGTGACGTAGCTGACCAGACAGCAAATATCTAATCTAACGAAGCAGCAGATAGGAAATCTTTCTGAGGCACGTTCAGAGCTTTGGTTATGAAAATGCTTACAGACCTAACAGCAGATCTTAAACAAGACTGGGAAGGAATGAAGGCTAGTCCTGCTGAAATGAACAAAAACACATACAAAATTAGTGGTGAGGGAAAGAAAACCAGGGATCAAATCAACAAATCGAAACATAAGGAAGGAACAAACAGTCAACCAGTGCAGAAAGAGGAAACGAGAAGTCAGGAAAATGAGGAGAGGCTTAGAAACTTATCGGACAGCTATAAGCATGCCAACATCTGAATCACAGGGTTGCCAGAAGGTGAAGAAAAAGAACTAGAAATTGAAAAATTATGTGAAAAAATAATGAAGCAGAACTTCCCTAACTTGGGGAAGGAAATAGACTCACAGATCCAGGAAGCACAGAGAGTTCCAGAAAAACTGGACCCAGGGAGAACCACTCCAAGACAATTAAAATCAAAATGTCAAAAATTAAGGATAAAGAGAGAATCTTAAAAGCAGCAAGAGAGAAGAAGAGAACTATGTACAAAGGGGTCCCAATAAGACTTTCAACTGATTTCTCAAAAGAAACTCTGCAGGCGAGAAGGGACTGGCAAGAAATATTCACAGTAATGAAAAGCAAAAACCTACAACCATGATTATTCTATCCAGCGAAGCTGTCATTCAGGATAGAAGGACAGAGAAAGTGCTTCCAGGACAAAGTAAAACTGAAGGAGTTCATCAGATCCAAACCACTGTTACATGAGATGTTAAAGGGACTGGTTTAGGAGGAAGAGGATCAAAACTATGAACATTAAAACGAAAACTGTATCACAACAACCAACAACAGAAGCTAGGGAATCAAAACAAAGGCAAACTAAGTAGGCAACGTGAGTAGGAAAAGAATTATAGGTAAGGGGAACATACTGGGGGGAGGTCAGCAGGGAGGGAGAAGGGGCAAAGGGAGGGAGATGGTACAGGAATTAAGAAGCATGGTAGGAGGGAGTGGAGTAGACAGGAAGATGTTGAGAAGAACTATATGCACAACCAATGGGCATGGACTAAGAGGGGGGGACAACTGAAGGGAGGGATGTCACTGGGTGGAGGGAAACAAAGGGAAAAGAAATTGGGACAACTGTAACAGCATAATCAATAAAGCATATTTTTAAAAAAAGCTTCTAGAAGAAAACGTCGGAAAACTTTGTGATGTTAGGTTACAAGATTTCTTAGAACACTAAAAGCATAATCCTTTAAATAAATAATTGACAAGTTAAATTTTATCAAAATAAAAAATTTCCATTTTTGAAAGAAAATGTGTCTAAGCCACCTACTGGAAGAATATCTGCAAATAATATAACTGATAAAAGACATTTCCAGAATACATAAATAATAGTCTAAACTTGATAATAAGAAAACAAACAACTCGATAAAGAATTGGGCAAAATTTTGGATAGACACTTCACCAAGGAAAATGCATGTAAATAATCACGTAAAGAAAAAAATCATTATTAAAACAAATTAAAACAATGATGTGATACTACTATACACCTATTAGAATAGCTAAAGTAAAAAAAGAAAAACAGTGACCATACCAAGTGTTGACAAGAATGCAGAAAAACTGGAACGCTCAGACACTGCTGGTGGGAAGGCAAAATGGTGAAACCATGTTGGAAACAGTTCAGCAGTTTCCTTAAAAAAAAAACAACCAAAAACCCAAAATAAAACATTTACTTACCATATGCTCCAGCTATTCTATTCCTAGGATATTTACCCAAGAGAAAAGGAAATACGTGTCCATACAGAGGTTTTTACACAAACGTACATAGCAACTTTAGGTGTCACAGTCAAAAACTGGAAACAACCCAAATGCCCTTCCATATGTGAACAGATAACCTGTGATACATCCGTACAATGCAATGCTACTTAGTAATAAAGAATAAACTATTGACCTGGCTGCTGTGGCTCAGTGGATTGAGCATCAGCCTGCAAGCCAAGTGTCACTGGTTTGATTCTCAGTCAGGGCACATGACTAGGTTGCACGTCAGGTCCCCAGTTGGAGGCACGAGTGAGAGGCAACCACACAGTGATGTTTCTTTCCTTCTCTTTCTCCTTCCCCCTCTCTCTACAAATAAATAAATAAATAAACAAATAAATAAATTATTAAAAACAAAAAAGAATAAACTGTTGATGCCTGGATCTCAAAATGATTCTACTGAGTGAAAGAAGTCAGACAAAATGAGTATATGCTGTTGATTCTATTTTTACTAAATTCTGGAAAATGGAGACTGTAGTGGCAGGAAGCAGATCAGCGAGTGGAGGGAGATGGGAGGGAGGATTTATAAAGGGGAATGAGAAAACCTTTGAGGGCGATGGACATATTCACTATCTTGAGTGTTGTGATGGTTTCATGGGTATGTACATATGTCAAAATTCATCAGACTGTTCATTTTAATCATGTGGACTTTATTCATGTCAATGATACTGCTATAAATCTGTAAAAAATTAGAAAATGTCATCTTTCACATCATTGAACCATTTAACCAGTTGTCTAACTTTGTATTGCCAAATATTTGATTATGAAAGAAATATAATAATTACACTGTAGAAAGTCATTTTTCCCATATGTGCAGCTGGAAACAAAATTTACTGCTACCTCTGTCCAATACCTTGGCTTACATAAAATCACAGAAAATTTAAGTCTGAAGGGACCTTGGGGATTAGCTGTTCAAATTCTCCTCCACCTACCCACCACTTTTACCCCTTTAACTATTTTATTTTTTTAAAGATGAGGAAACAGTAACCTAGAAAAGTGGAGGGACTTGCCCAATCCCTTATTCCCAGAGCAGGGCTCTTTCCACGATAGCATCCTGCAGGCTTCCATTTCAATTTAAAATTTTATTTCCTTAAAAGAACAAAGAGAAAAAATGCAGAGTGGAATTTTATGCTTACAAGTGGAATTACCTAGAGGAGCAATTGTATGTTTTATAAATGAAGCAACAGAGCCCTGTGGTACAGTAGAGAAAGGTGATATTTTCTCCTAGAGTCACAAAGCAAACATTAAACACTGGTCTCTCGAGGCAAGTACAGGAAGATGATACCACTCGTCCTAAATAATTCTCAGACACAGACTTACTTCCAGGAGTCAGCCTCTGCCTCTGTGCACCGACCCTCTGTGCACAAGCCTGGAATAGCATCGGACATTTCAATCCTGATGTTTCCAAGGGTATTTATATGTTAAAACTGAAGTGTAAAAATTCAGTCATTTTGTGCTAGTTGACACTTTTTAAATGGCATGACTTTTTTTGTAACTTAAAACCAAATTTATTTTAGATTAGACTTAGTCATGAAGAGCTGGAAGTTTGTTTTACTCCATAAAAAGTTCTCATCTTTGAGCAAAGGCCAAACAGAAAAAATTCTACCTGAAGCAGAATAAGAAAACAAGAATTTCACCAAGACACGGGTGACTGAAAACCTTACTGAGCTGACATACTATCAATAGCCGATGTGTCTAACAAAAGTTAGGAATGTATTGGGTTGTCCAAAAAGTCCATTTAGTTTTTTCTGTAAGATGGCTCCAGTAACGCTTAGTTGTCTTTAACTTCACTCGAAACAATTTTTTTAGATTCTATTGTTGACAGCTGTCCTGTCAGCGTGGATTTTTAAAATCTTAAAAAAATGGTTGAATTTTTGTGCAACCATTTTATTATTGAAGATGGAAGAAGATATGTAACATCTTGGCATATTATGCTTTATTATTTCAAGAAAGGTAAAAATTCAACTAATATACACAAGAAAAGATTTGTGCATCATATGGAGAAGGTGCTGTGACTGATTGTGTCAAAAGTGGTTTGCGAATTTTCTTGATATTATTGATATTTTGGCCAAATAATTCTTTGCTGAGGGGCTGTCTTATGCATTGGAAGATGTTTAGCAGCACCCCTGGCCTCTGCCCACTAGAAGCTACCTGGTCTCTGCCCACTAGAAGCCAATAGCAGGAGATAGCCGACACACTCAAAATATCCAAATCAATAAAGTTATTGGTGAAAATGAAAAACGTGTCTCTTATTTTACAAAAAAAACAAAACAAAACCCTAAATGGACTTTTTGACCAACCCAATAGCTTTCATCTGTCTGGTTGTTTATTTTTCTAGAGCATGGCACCAAAACATACACTTTACAGAGACCTTCCCAGGTGAAGGAGGCTAATTTCTACTATTGTTCCTTTACAGGGCTTGCAGGGGATCTTGGAAAGTCAAAGCAACTTGGGGAAGAGTTACTGATGTGATTAAATTTTGAAAAATACGAATGAACTATGAGAAAAGATAAAATGAATTGAAATCACTTAGCCTCAATGACAAGTTAAAAGGATATTGGCTCTCCACCCAGTATTATTTTTTAGCCTTTCTTTCTCAATTCTTCTGGAATTGCTCATGACATTAATTACACCATATGGCAGACAGTGGTATTTGCCTACCCAATATCCTTTCCAGTTTCTTCCTCATCAACAGGATCACAGTTTTGCTTAGGAGTGGCAGTGTGCCCAGCACAATTACTTGTCCACATCCCTCGCAGCAAAGGGTGAACACTGATACTCATCCGATCGACGAGACAAAAGCTAAGAGTTTCTGGGAAAGCTTTCCCCCCTTCTTCCTTCACACCCCCTCTGCCACACCTTCTTTTCTGTCACATGGACAGAGGCCCGGACGTGCAACAGTCACCTGAGATACAAGTAACAAGTATAAGGAAGACATACCAAGTAGTCAACTACCTGCCTGAAATTGTTTCTCAGCCATCTCAATCACATGTCCAGAAGGGAACTCAGGATCTTCCCATTTCTACCTTGAGAATTTCCTCTTTTGGTAAATGGCATCAAAAACTTGTCAAAAACTTGGAACTTATCCTTGACCCACTCCCAAGTCCTCACAATTCTACCACCCAAGTACTTCTTTACAGACCCCTTGCATTCACTTTTTTTTCTTATTGTGGTAACATACACATGACAAAATTTACCATTTTAATGTGTAAATTTGTTGACATTTAGAACATTCACAATGTTGTGCAAACGTTACCACTATCTTGTTCTAAAATATTTCCATCACCACCCCTCCAAAAATAAACCCATGACCCTTAACCAGTACTTATTGTTCTTCCCTCCCCCTGCCTCCTGGTAACCATTATTTGTAGTCTGTGTCTATGAATTTGTCTAGTCTGGATATTTCATATCATACAATATGTGGCCTTTTATGTCTGGCTTCTTTCACTTAACATAATGTTTTCAAAGTTCACTTACGTTGTAGCATGTGTTAGTATTTTATTCCCTTTTATGGCCGAATAATAAACCATTATGTGAATATGCCCTATTTTGTTTATCCATTCATCAGTTGAAAGATATTTGAGTTGTTTCTCCCTTTTGGCTATTGTGAATACTGCTGCTATGAACCTTTGTGTACAAGTTTTTGTTTGAACACCCTTTTTCAATTTGAGTGATACTTAGGAGTGTGGAATTGCTGGGTCATATGGTAATCTACATTTCACTTACTGAGGTACTGCCAAAAATTTTCAATAGCAGCTGTACAATTTCACATTCCCACCAAAAATAGGAGGGTTCTAATTTTTCCACATCCTCACCACACTTATCTTGTTTTGTTTTCATTACAGCCATCCTAATGAGTGCGAAGTGGTATCTCACTGTGGTTTTGACTTCGAGTTCCCTAGTGACTAATGACATTGAGCCTGTTTTCAAGGGCTTATTGGTCATTTTTATAGCTTCTTTTGGAGAAATAGTCATGGTTTTTGTCCGTTGTTTAATTGACTTGTTTGGTTTCTTGTTGCTGAGCTGGAAGAGCTATTTATATATCTGAACATTAAGACTCCTCAGATACATACTTCGTGAATATTTTCTCTATTCTGTACAGCCTGCTCCTACTCCAGTGTTTAGGAAAATGCGAATGTTTGGGAGTAACTCAAACAGCTGAGGGCTGGAATCATCCCTAGGCTTCCTCACACACTTGGCTGGGTCTGTCTTGGGCTCAATAGTGGCTCCGAAGAGCTATGTCAAGCCCTAATGCCCAGCACCTGTGAATAAGACCTTTTTTTGCAAAAAGGGTGCTTGTAGGTGAGATCTAGTTAGGGATCTTGAGGCGAGGCCACCCTAAATTTAGGGAGGGCCCTGGAGCCGATAACGGTGCTCTTGTAAGAGAGGGGAGAGTTGGCAAAAGCGGGCACGCGGGAGATGGTGCTGTGAAGATGGAGGCAGAGACGGGGGTCCTCCCAGCTGGGGAATGCGCAGGATTCCCTGCTACCACCAGACACCAAGGGAGCGGAGGGAGACAGACTCTCTCTCCAAGACCCAGAAGGAGGCAACCCGTGCTGACACCTTGATTTCAGACTTCTGGCTGATTTCAGAACTGCGAGAATGAATTTCTGTTGTTCTAAGCCACCACATTTGTGGTGATTTACTAGAGCAGCCACAGGAAACTACTATAGGTATCTAGGCTGAGATGACTCAAAGGCGGAAGCAGCTCATGTGGCCTCCGTACGTCGTTTCAGCTTTTCTGTGTGGTGACCAGGTTCTGAGACAGGGCTCCCTGGAAGCAAGTGGCCCAAGGGCTGACTGTCAGGAGACCAGGGCAGGCTTCTTCCCTTGTCTCAGAAGACACCTTAAAATCACTTCCGTCACAGTCACAAGCCCACACAGATTCAAGGAGAGGGGATAGAGAAACTGTCTCTTAGTTAGAGGTGTGCTGAAGAATTTGTGACCATGTTCTGAAGCATCCCAAGGAGCTGGGCCTGTGTAGCAGGGAGTAGAGTGGGCAGAGACAGTACTGCCCATGCTGACAGCCGCAGTTATGCGGCTGTTTACAAGTAAATTATTTTAAAATGAAATAAAATTAGAAATTCAGTTCCTCAGGCACACTAGCTACATTTCAAGTACTCACATGCCAAGTAGAGAAGAGTGGCATAAAATGAAACTGGACAAGTAGACAGGGCCCAAATCACACAGGACTTTACTGACCATTTAAAGGAGTTTGCATTTTATTCTAAATGAAATAGAACTTGCCTAATCAGTTGTTCTGTATTTTGAATTTTTATGCCAGGCCTAAAAAGAAACAAATGTATTGTGGTTAGTTGGTATATTTTGTTAGTAACAGGTTTTGCTACCAGAGACAGAAATCCAAAAATCACAGAGGTTTAGCTAATTTAGAAATATATTTCTCTCTCAGTTTATATAAATGTAGGCTGTCGTGGTGACTGTACAATAATCAGTACTCTTGACTGGGGTTTCTACCATATTATCTAAGATGTCTACTTTGGTCCAGCTCTTACACTGCTTTTCAGCTAGTAGAAGAGAGAAAAGGGGAGATGGAGAGCTGTTGCCCCTCATATCCAGGATGACCTCACCTCCATATCCTTAACTTAATTACATCTGCAAAAAAAACTCTCCAAATAAGGTCATATGCAGTTTTGGGGGTGAGGGCTTAGGCATCACTCAATTTAAGGACATGTCTCAGAAAGTTGCACATAAAACTTTCACTACATCTTAATGGCCAGTGCTTTGTCTATGGCCATACCTACCTTGCGAGGGAGGTTGGGAAATATAATCTTTATTCTGGGAAGCATGTGCTCAGCTAAAAAGGAGAGTTCTATTACCATGGAAGAAGCCCAGATGAGCTATTAGGGGCAGTAGCTATCAATCTCTGGCATTATTGTACACACTTAAGCATTTCCCACTAGACCTCAAGTTCCTGAAGGAGAGAGGCCAGTCTTGTATATCTTAAATTCCCAGCACCTAGCATATAGTAATTCATCACTCATTACATGCTGGCTTGTATGCTTGCTCGGTTGCAAGACTTTTTAATTCCAACATTTTTTTTTTCCAGACTTATTTCCTAGAAGCCACACCTTCTTTTCCCCTCTACTTGCTGGAAGCATGAAGGGACTTTTCTGAAGTCTTCATCCTGAGCACCTGGTGAGTCTCCTGGAGATGAACAGAAGTGTCGCGATCCCCTAGGAGTACCCCATCCCCACCCCTGCATTTTTAATTCTCAAGCTTGTTCACACCAAGCCAACAGCTTGTCACTTACAGTTGCAGTGTCCCCACCAGACTCGCTGTGGCTGTGGACTTGTGTTCCTGGCCAGGTGATCCTCTGTATTTGCCTGGCTCTCTTAATTTTTAGGGCCACGGTTGCCCTAGGATCTCAGTTCTCTGAGGGATCTAAGAGGACTTGTTGATTTTCAGCTTGTTCAACATTTTTCTTATTGATATAGCAACTTAGGAAGGGGATAGAATGGTAGGGGCAACGTGAAAGAGAGAAAAGGTGAGGGGCACCCAGGAGAGGCGGGGGGTGGGGCACCCTTACAAAGACAGCAGCCAGGAGCTCCACCTTCCTGTGGCCACCCCACTCCTTCCACCTGGCCACTCGATTCCTGCTGCTGCTGCTTTAGCCTCCGCAATGGTGGTTTTCAACTCTGCTTGTTCATTAGAATCCCCTGGGGAGCTTTGGTAACTCCCTGCACCTAGGTCTCCCCTCATTAGAAGCACCTGAGGGGTTCTCATGTGCAATTGCCATTGAGACTCGAGCTCCTTCAAGGGCGGCACACCGGACTAGCAGCACTGGCACCACCTGGGCTTGTTAGAAAGGCAGCACCTCAGGCCCGAGCCCGGATCTACTGCTGAATCAGAATTTATGTCTTAATGAAACCCACAGGTGATTGCTATGCAAACTAAAGTTTGAGAAGTACTGACAAGATGATCTTCCTATACCTGTTGGCTCTCATGAAGCAGAGAGCTCCCTGGTACGTGCTCTGTGAGCCAGGCGTCCTGTCGACCACATGATGACAGTGGAGAAGTCCAAAGCAGCCAGGATAGCTCATGTGCCTGCTGTGATTTCCCACGGGCAATATATTTGAAATGGAGAGAACTAGATCATCCAATAGCAGTTGGGGTCCTTTAGTCTGAAACACCAGTACTGGGTTCATTAGCCTCAGAGTTCACAAGAGTCAAAAACGCTCTAACTCAATACATTATAATTGAACAGTTGGGGTTAGCTTGGAGGCTGGGGTTGGAAGCAGGCAAAAGAGACTTAAAGTGGAAAAGCAGAAAAAGTACAAGGCCAGAGGAATGACTATTGGGGGTGAGCAGGTGAGGGGAGGCAGACCAGAGGTCGGCAGTTCAGGCGGAGGAGGAGCCCACAGTGAGGTTGGTGGACTCAAACAGGAATGGCAGAGTGGATGACTATGCAGTGAATAGTTCCAAATACCAACGGTCCCTGAACTACGTGGACACAGTCGCTCATCCCTGGCTTTCTGTTTACATGAGCCGTTATCGCCACCTTCCCTACAAGATGTCAGTACTTTGTGGAATAAAATAGTAACGGGCATGTGTCAGGCACTCTACTGCTCACCACGACAGGTGCACAAAGCACAGGTGGAGTGCAGTGGCTAAGAACTTGGGCTTTGCAGCCACAGAGCCTGCATTCCAACCTCAGCTCTGCCACTTACTAGCTGGTAACTCTGGGCAAGCCCGCTGACCTCCTCAGAGTCCTTCCTCATACAAAATAAGAATGATGTGAAGCAAAGAGCACCCTGCCTGGCATCCTGAGATATATATACATGCACATGTACACACACATATATAGGTATGTTATTGGAAGTCTATATTGAATAATATACACAAGGAGCTCAGATCTGATTCTTCTGACTCTTTCTGTTTGAGGATTGTCCACCATTTTATGTTACCTGTCTAGGTTCCTTCAAGAGTGCTAAAGGAGTCAGAAAAGTTACCTTAACCAAATCAATGTGCAGGCCTTGTTTGGATCCTGATTTCAACAAATGGTGGATACAAAGACATATTAGGTATGATAATGGCAGGGTGGTTAGGTAAAACAAAACAAAACAAAACAAAACAAAAAGGGCCTTAGCAGTTAGATTCATACTGAAGTATTAGATCAGGTCATGCAATATTGCCAACATTTGACCATTTCTGACCTGGCTCAAATATGGACTAAAGAGCACTCGCCCTGCTGTCTCCTCCTTACCAGGATCAGAGCATAATGCACAGGTGGAGTGCAGGGGCTACATAAAATAATATGATGTCTGGGATTTTCTTTTAAAATATTTCTGAGAAACAAAAGGGAGGAGAGACAGATGAAACAAGATATGTCAAAAGATTAATAATTGTGAAGCTGGGTGATGAGAACGTGGGGTTTCTTTATGCCTTCTCTCCACATTTGTGTTTGTTTGAAACTTTCCATAGTAACAAAAATTATTTTAAAAGTTGTGTTTATGCTTTTTGACAGTGTATTAGTATTTATGACTATGGCACAAACCCAGTTCAATCTTGCTTAAGCCAAAGGAGGGATTTATTGTAATTGGGCTGTGAAACAGACCAGAGAGCAGGGTGGAGCTGGTCTTGGATTCACTGCCCAAATAACCCCTGAAGATCCTTCTGTCCTTCTCTATTACTGTTGGTGCATTAACTTCTTTGGCTGATACAAACTTGTTCAGGTGGTGGGGTAGAGAGCTGCCCACTGCTAAGTAGGCCCATATTCTTGGGTTTTGTGAACAAAGAGGAACAAGAGGTCCTTATCCCCTGATAGGAGTTTGAATAGTCTCAGGAACCCTGACTGGCCTTGTTTAGGTCACGTGTTCACCCCTTAGTTAGTCAATTGTGGCTGTGGCTGTGAGTCTGTAACTGGCCCACCCGGGTCACCTGACCACCTCAGTAGCCAGAAAGACTGTTTTCTGAAGACTCGGGGGAGGGAGAAGGGCTGAGCAGAGAGAAACAATAGCCACCCTTACAAGATTTCAGGTTATTGGCACTACCTATTAGATTACAAGGAGTCTGATCATAGATCATGACTTTTTCCTTTCCAGTTATTCTTTTCTTTTTTTCTTTTTTTTTTCCAGTTTTTATTTTAAAGTTTATAGAGCTATACACCATCGTCTCTCGAGACGGACGGCTGCCGATGATGACGATGATAGAGCTGATTGCAAGGCTGGTTGAAAAAAAAAATAGCAATTTCTATCTCTTCCCCCATTTTCCTTCCTTGGAGGCAAATAATTTCAACTCCCTGAGCTGGCTCTTTTAGCCTCACTTCCACATATCTAAATGATATCCTTATATAACCACACTTGGTTTTTCAGTTTGGGGCGTTATCCATTGACCCCCACCATGGGAAACGATCCTGATGTCTTTCACACCCAGCCACACTCCTCACCCCGCTTATTTATCCTTTCTGTTCCCCCAAGTTCCCAATAGTATCCTATTGATTAGATCAACACTTAACCCTCACAAGTTAGACTTTATATGATTAACATGACATGATTATGACTATGTAAACACGATCTCCCGCTCAGCCACAGCTGTGCAACTTTTCTCCTTTGAGTTCCTAAGTTTTTCCCATTGACATTCAGCCCCTAACTCTCCAGTGGTCTAATTTTCCTCTAAAAAAGATACACCCAGGTTTATGAGGTATTGTATATGTTTAACATGCTGACGAAATCTCTGCAGCTGTCTGAGCCACTTCTGTCTGAACTGGTTGCCACCCCTGTGAGGACCCAGCCCTCACCCTGTGGGGTCCCTCCCCCCTCAAGTGGTCCCCTTTCCTAATGTCCTGCAGAAGTGGTATTCCCAACCATTAGGAAAACTGGATTAATAATAACCCTGCATAAAAACATAATTAATAGCCATTAAAACTGAATTGAATCATGGGTGAAATTATTGCAATGAAACTTACCTGTTCCATGTATCTCTTTAAAATAAACTACCAGGTAATTGAAAATCTTTAGAAGAAGGAAACTAATTCCTCTTAGGCAGATACATTTGTTGAATTTTCTTGGTCCAATTTGTTTTTTTCAGTCACCACCCACATTTGAAGTGAAAACTTGGAAGCATTTATGAGATGACACATAATTCTGTATCTATTTCACAGTGGCATTCCTGTAATGGCTTGAAATAGTGAAGAGTTAGAATGATATATGGCTCTCTGATTCATTTCAGATTTTTAAAACTTTTTTTGGACGGTTGCATTAAAATGTTCATGATAAAAATTCCATCTGGGTAGTTTGTCTCACCGGCATACATTTTTCGTTAACAGAATTAACACGTAGATCTGAACTTGAGACTTCACCACTGTCATTTCAGGTTAACTGCACCCCCAAATTCATATGTTTTTATAACATTTTATAAAATAGTTCCAAATAAGGCAGCAATTTGATTGAAAATAAGTTTTGGGGGACCTATAGTAATGGAAATTATCAACTTCAGTCATTATTCAGAAAATATATTAGCCAACAATGTAGAAAGAGCATATAAGGCAGGGCATATAAAATATTCCTAAACTTCTGACCACAGCATTTTACCATCTAAAGATATGCATGCTTATGCAATATTTGGTGCTTTCTAAATGCTAAATTGGCCTAATGTTTACAACATTGAAGAAATAATCTTCCGGAAAGATATCCTAACAGTGGTTCTCAAAGTGTGGTCCAGAACAGCATCAACCTCACCTGGGAACTTGTTGGAGATGTAAATTCTCTTCTCCCACCACCGATCCCACTTAATGAGAAAGCTGGGGAAAAGGGGAGCAATTTTAACAAGGCCTTGTTTAACAAGCCTTCTAAGTGATTCTGATGCAGACTAAAGTTTGAAAACCATTGTCCTAGAAAAACACTGTGTAAAGTAGGGATTATAGTCCGCTGTTAGATAACAGTAGTTTAAGGTACATGTCTGTTTCTGTTTTTGCTTTTTTCTCCCATAAAAGAAGCCTGGAAGTAGGTAGTCTTGGATGGTTCAAATGGCATGTTTTTACTCTGTTCTTACCATATGACTTGCATTCTCATGGTTTCAAAATGGCTGCTGAAATTCCAGCTATTACCAACACATTCCAGGCAGCAGGAAAAAAGTAAGGGAGGTGAGTGGAAGACACGTGCATTCTCAGATGCCCCACCCTATGACTACTGCTTTTTCTCTTTGCCACTCCTAGTTGAAATGAAGGCTGGGAATTAGTAGTTGGTCATATTGTTGCTCAGAATAAAAACACAGAAGCCATGGAGAGTGGATACTAGTAGAAACTAGCAACCTTTAGATCCATCCTGGAATGGAGTCAGTGATCAAAGTTACACTTTTGAGAATATTATTCTGAAAGAGCTCTACATTAACCATACGTCAAAACACATTCTTTGATCTGTTAGAGGTATGGCTACATTCTTGCTTTAGGCAGAGGTCTCTGCTCACCTTGAGAATCAGAACAGCCATTTGTCAGAATAAATAAATACAATTTACTTCACATAGGCCGAGGCTGTGGTTAATTTACACCAAGTGTCCTATGTAACTATTTGAGCTTGTGATTTGTAACATATATGAAAAGCAATCAGTAAGAAATAAAATTAAAAATGCATTCTCTTCAGGATTATAATCCCTCTCTTGAGAATGCTTCATAAGGAATTGATTCAAGGAAAGGAGAAACTTTATGTATAAAGCTGTTTACAGCATTGTTATTTATGATAGCAACAAAAAAAAGTAGCTTAAAATTCTGAGTGAATTATTGTATGACCAGTAGATAATCATCAAGATCAGGTAGCAACACAGGAAAGTGAATGCAAATATATAGGCAGCGAGAAGAGAGACAAAAAACATGTGTATGGGTAAGATTAGAGGAGCATTCAAAGAACTATAATGTATTTGTCAAGATGTCAGAATTATGAATACAAAGGGTTTCTGTTTAAATTTCCCTTATTCTATGAGAAACAACAGCAAGAACAACAATACAAAAGTAAAATAAACTTACCCAGATCACTGACCATTTTTTCTCAGATGCTCTTTGTCCTCTGCATGATTCAGTCCAAGGTGCTCCCAGGAAGGAAGGACGGCCCTGCTCTTATGTGAAGACCATACATAGGTTGGGAGAAGAGTCTTCCTGTGGTTCTCACTCCTGTCTCTGAAGCGAAGCTCCAGCTGTTTGTTACGCACCACCATTGGAATATTTTTCTAGTAGGTATCGATTTGCAGTCATCTACCATCTCTTGCCAGGGATTCTTCATAATCGGTTTCATGAAACTAGAAGCCAGTTGTCCTAGTTTAGATGTAGCTTTGCAGACATCAAAGGAAATTTAAAAAATATGAAAATGCTTATCTAGGCATCAAGCCTATGGGTCTTTAACATGATGGTCTATGTACCTCCCACCCCAACACCACGACTGCCAAAAAAGTCCCTTTCTGCCATGACTGTGATGTGTATGGTTGTCGGACTTGGCAAGAGCTAGAACTATCCTTAGGTTAAGAGCAGGTGTTAAGTTTGTTGATGCTGAAGATTCCTAAAATGGGCCTACTCCTTGAGAGGGATTGTCACTTATGAGTGTGAGGCATACGCTCACACTTATGACTGTCCAGGCTTTAGGAAGGGTGAAAGAACACAGAGCAGGGGATTTTCAGAGCAAGGATGGGGCAGTGGGGATCCAGTGATGCCAACTATTCCTCAGCTTAGTGGAGCTGGAAAAGGCCACATTATCCAGGATGGAGGGCAGCTCCTCAGGAATTACCCACCAAGCCCGAGGACACCAGCGGAGCCGGGGTCCTCCTGTCCCACGGGGCTCGCAGCCAGGCAGGAGTCTTGATGCAAGTCTGGATTTCCCAGGGATTGAGGGGCATGAGGTAAAGAGCTCATCCTACCCTTTTAAGAACTAACTTCCATAAAATAATCAAGCAAACAAGAATATTTATCTAGATAATTAATCTTAGAGGAGAAACCAACTTGATGGAGAATGAAGATGGGGAGATTCTGGAAGATCCTTTGAGATCCTGCCAAATTAAACAATTTGTGTTTGTGTGCCCATATATTCTGTCTCTATTTAGCAAGCACACTGACTTTCTTCTATTCTGAAGTGAAACTGACTACGCTCTTCATGTACTGGGTGTTATAAACTGTAAGTTTGTGGGAACCAGCACGGCCCAAGAAAGGAAACATCATACATTCCAGGTGTTTGGTTTTTGGAGCACATTTATTTTACATACTGGAGAATTAACGTCTGGTAGCAGCAAATACAAAATGCAATACCGATCTATTTAAAACTTTAAAACTCACATAATGGGAAATGTCTTTTGAAAATGGTAACACACACATAATAGGAGACAGAGATCAGTTGATAAAAATGTTTTAAAAATCAAAACTCTCATTCCATCATGATCAACCACAACAAAAACAGCTGTAACACACATAGGGTTATGTTCACATTACATATTCCCAAAGATTGTCATTTCATAGAATATATCTAAAATAGTCACATTCTGGAAGGCAAGAGAAATCTTCAGATTTAACTCTACAAAATTAAACATTTATATAAATATTTCACTTAAAATAACCAAAACATTAAGAATAGCAGCAAGGTGGGTTTTTATTATATTACAGTAGTTTATTCACACAATATGTATATTTCTGTAGCTCTTTCATTATTAATATTATCTGATACAATTTAGAAATTCCAAGGTCCTGGTCTCATCACCAAATAACTTAAGAGTGTAGATTCAATAAATACTATCCCAAGAATAATTATAAAACACAGACTGCAGCACATTCTCTAGACCAGAGGGAAGCATGCCAAACGTTTTAGGGGAGGATCAGGTTGGGAGGCATGCAGGATTCTGCAGGATTCCTGAGGCAAAAGCATGTCTGCCAAGTTCCCTGCAAGGTCGGGTGCTGAATCCCAGGAAATGCGTCTGTGAGTAGGGAAAAGAAGGCACTTACCACCTCTTCATGGTGCTATGTGTTGGTTGAACATGGAATTAGACTGATTAATAACTGGCAACTTCCCCAAGACAATGAATGGGCCAGGAGGTCAACGTTTATTTTTCAGCACTTGCATTTACTCTGATGGCCAAAGGCCTAAAATCCAAGATTTCATCAGGACCTTGTGTATTCAAGCCTGGATGACAGGAAAAGCACTTCAACCCCTCTTCCTACTCTAAATCAGGGGACCAGTTTGCTAATCCTACTGGCTTAGAAAGGACCCCCGGTGTGGAGACTGGAGTTTCCTCATACCTGGATTCGGTTACAAAAGTTGCTCCTGCAATTGTGGCTTCTTTTTATATTTCAAAGGTTTTTCAGAAAAGGTAAATGGTTAAGTCTCACAATGGTGTTGGATCTATGTTATCCTTAAGGTAAGACTGTTCTCTGACATTTCAATAGTTTGTCCCTATTTTAATGGTTAAGTCTCACAATGGTGTTGGATCTATGTTATCCTTAAGGTAAGACTGTTCTCTGACATTTCAATAGTTTGTCCCTATTTTAAAAACACTTCATATTCTATTCAAGTGATTCACACACACACACACACACACACACACACACACACACACACACACACCATGTGGAGGAACCAGGATAGGCAACCAGTGCTCACTTTGAGGACTGGGAGAGCAAGCTTAGCTTGTCACAGTCACATACAGTGATGACCTGGGAAGGATGTTCTGCAGGACTCAGCTCTACCCAATAGTTCCTTATTTGTAAGAACAAGGACTTGGTAATCGTTGTTTTCTGAAGAATAAAGTAATTTGGAGGGGGCAAGAAAAAGGAAGCAAGAAAAACAACTTTAGGAAAGGGAGACAATGGTGCCACTTGGCAGTTAGTATCATAAACTTTAAAACAAGCGAAGTTCATTTCACAGACACTTAGATCACAGATGATTTTTAAAAAGTACTTAAATACTTCAGTCTTCCAAAGAGTCTCACAGTGGTCTTGATTACTGTGGGATTAGTATAATTCTGTTTTGTGAAACTTACAGGTAATGATAATCTATGAACTGGACGACTTAGGTTCAATGTTCTGGAATATAACACCTCGAGTATTCATCAGTTCTCATTTTTAACCAATAAATGTGCTTTGAAGAAAGAGCTGAATTAAAAAAGACGCCATCATAACACCGGTGTGTAACACAATACAAAAGTCATAGAAATCCCTTTGTTCCTCTTCAGGCACCATGTGTCCTGAATCCCCCTACTTACCTCAAGTGCCTCCCAAACATTCAGGCACTGTGACTGCCACACTCCCAGGCTCCAGACCCTGAACGGAATTGAGTGAGGCACCAAAAGGTAAATTACGCTTTGGCAAGGAGGAAACTAGAAAATTCTTTGTGCTCTTTTGAGGTAGTGAAGTTTCTCCTTCTAATATTCTAATGCTTAGAAAAAGTCGAGTGGGTTGAATTACGAGGCAAGTAGAGTATTGGTCACTGTACTTAACTGTGGTTCTGAAACGGGTGTTATGTGGGTCAATGCCACACGCTCCAAAACCTCCTCACACTTCCCGATTGTTATGTGGAGAACGTAAGAGGTTACGGCGGTTGTATGAGCAGGGTAAGACTGTCTTTTGAGGGCATTGTATAACTCATTAAAACTTGGATTTAATTGCTACACATTTCTAAAAAGGTGCCCGACATACAGAAGGAGCTCAATAAATATCTGATGACTGTTTCAGATCTCTAACGCAGTGAGATTACAGGTAGAAACAAACAAAAATACTCAACAAGCTGCAGGCCAACTGTCACCAAAGGCTAAGCACTTTCCCTTATGCATGGAATTTTAGATACCTTTCAAGTTACGAGAAGGTTAAGCTCAGATGGTACTGGACATGGTATAGTCTACAACTCTGATTTCACTCCACCTTCCTTCCACTGTGATTTTATCATGTTGTGATGGCGGGATTTTTATCCATAAATAACTTTTCTGAAGACAAAGTGATCCACTCTCTCTGTTGTTCTTCAAGTTTTTCTGCCAAGCATTTAATCAGGACAGGGTCCACCTTAGAATCAAACTTATTAGCAAACCAATGTCCATCTTTGATAAGCCACCTTAATTCTGCTGCTCCATAGATACACACACTTCGAAGGTGAGAGCCTGTACAGCTGGGATAGAAAAGGCCTTCGTGATAATTCCATTTGACAAGGCGAGTCTTACTCTGTAGGTCAGACACATCCTGGGCTGACCGAGAAATCTCCCCAGGTATTCCTGGTACCCGAGTTAAGGTAGCCCAAAAATGCTCATCAGGTGAGTATGTATCTTCAGACCAGGCAAAAAAGTCTTTAACGAGGGAGTTGTTGAAAATATATTTAACAAATGCTCGACTTAAAACAAAATAAGCGCTGCCAACAAATATCTCAATGTTATGAGGGGGGGCTTCTTTGGAGATGTTTGTCCTTACTGGTAACTTCGTGATGTATTCATAAGGCACCTGTCTGAGTTCATGGTGATAAGTGAATCTTTCCATTTTACTTTTAGGGGGTTTCACTGTCTCTAACATATTTGCTCCATTGAGTTTCTTCAGCTCTGACACTAATTCAAAGTTCGACTTCAAAGGAAAGTCTTGCCCACACAGGTTGATAACATATTTCCATTGAACTGAAGACTTGAGAAGGTCTGACAAACAATTTAAATCAGCTTGGAGTCTGGAAATGTGGGCATATTGCACAGTCTCTAATTTGGAAGCAATGAAAATGTTGGAGAAGCACTTAGCTAAATTGTTCATGGCAACTTTGAAGGTGTCAGGTGACTTCAGGTCATAATGGATGCAGTAAATATTGTGCTGGTTATATATAGCACGGATTAGCCTTTCAACCATAATTGCATCTTTATGAACAACCAAAGAATAGGCTATTGGGAAGGTTTTCTCCTCCCTTGAAACAAGCTTTTGGTGGTACTTCCTTAGGGTCTGATAAATGTCACAATCGCTGGTCATCACCACAACATCTTCATCATCCAAGTCAATGATGTCTTTTCTTCTTATTTCCAGAGTCTTGCCAATTTCCAAAGGCTCCTGTTCATAGATACCCGAACAATTGACTTCATACTTGACTTCATCCTTAACATGGGTGTATCTGTTCCTTACAAAAGGGGAAGTACTTAGGGAATACTCAACCAAGTAAATGTCTCTCTGAGGCAAGAGGAATCTTCCTACATTTAGAAGCTTTAACAAGGAGAGCAGCCACAGGGTTAAAAACAGGATGAAGACTTTCTGCTGCAGGGGGTATTTAAAACAACATCTGAATATCTTCATTCTGTAAGAGGCAAAAGGAATAATTCAGAATAAAATATTATGAGAAAATTAGTTCAGTTCAACTAAAGTCCACTGGGTGCCTATCACATACTGGCAGAATGCTGGGCCCAAAGATGAACAAAACAAAGTTCTCACCCTTAGAGAATCCAGAAAAAAAGAAATGAAACTATGGAGCATGGTGGTATTTTTTTGGTGTTCTGTGTTAACTATATCTAATTTTGAGAGATGTTGCTTATCAAATAGAATGGAAAATAACATAAACTACTAAAATATAGGTTTTATGTATTTTTTTATTGTCTGCATTTCTGCTTAGTGTATTTGGAGAGACGGTACTCTGGTTTGTGCAGAGGTCTAGAGAAATGGATGTCACTAAGAGATCTTTGTTAATGCAAATGGCCCACCTGAAACTAAAAGAAATATCCATCGAAATATCCATCTTATACTGCTAGAATATGAAAAAATAAATAAAAAAGAAAAGAAATATCCATCTTGATTCTACCTTCAGATACTGATTAGATCTATGGCTGAAGCCAGATGCAAAAACTCAGTGTATCCCACTGCAATAGCCTGAATGTGTCCCCTCCAAAATTTGTATGTTGAAACCTAATCCCTAAATGTGATGGTATTTTGGGGTAGAACCTTTGGGTGATGAAGATGATTAGGTCATGAGGGTGCGGCCCTCACCAATGGGATTAGTGCCTTTATAAGGAGAGACTGCAGAAAGCTCCCTTGTCCCTTCCACCATGTGAGGACATAGCAAGAAGTCAGGAGTCTGCACCTGACAGAGGGCCTTCCCCAGAACCCCGCTATGCTCATCTTGGACTTGCTGCCTCCAGAACTGTGAGAAATAAATTTCTGTTGTTTACAAGCCACTCTGTCTATGGTATTTTGTTACAGCAGCCTGCAGAGACTAAGACTACCTTCACAAATAAGAGTAGTGGGCAGAAACCCAAAAGAGCTATAATAGGTATTAGAGACTATATGTAAAATTTTGTAAAGATTATACAAATTTGGTAATCCTGCACATTCCTTTATTTTTCTATTTTGTTAGCCTCCATTTCCTCACAGGGTTGAGCGATTTAGCTTTTATGGTGAAAAGAACATGGCTCTCATCGAGTTTGGGGGCTAAAAATAATCTGTGGGGCCATTAGACACTACCTCTCAGAGTTTCTTTTAAAGACTTTATTTATTTTTAGAGAGGGAGAAGGGAGGGAGAAAGAGAAGGAGAGACACATCCATGTGTGAGAGATACATTGATCAGTTGCCTCTCACACCCCCCCAACTGCAGACCTCGCCTGGAACCCAGGCGTGTGTACTGACTGGGAATCTAACCAGCGACCGTTTGGTTCACAGACCAGCACTCAATCCACTGAGCCACACCAGCCAGGACTCTCCGTTTTAAATGTACCCACCCAGAAGAGCTCATGTGTGCAAGGAATGTGTGTGCACAAGAAGGTTCCCTGCAGTGTTATTTGTCAGGCTAAAGACTGAAAAGCACAAAAACATCCTTCAGTGGGGGATGGGTTAATTCCATCCATACTATATGAAAAAGTCTGAGACAAATGTGGATGTGCCCATGTGGAACAATTTCCATGACATACTGTGAAACAGAAATAAGCGAAATGCAGAACTGTGTGTAGGGTGCTCACATGTCATAAAAACACTACACACACAGGTATCTGCACACAAAGAGCACATGTTGGCAAAATTTTCCTTTGTCACAATTACTCAACTCTGCTGTTGTAGTGGGAAAGCAGCTACCAGACAATGTGTAAGTGAGTGGGCATGGCTGTGTTCCAATAAAACTTTATTTACAAAAACAGAAAACTGGCTGATCTGGCCCACGGGCCAGTATTTCCAAGAGGATGTTGTATAGACTTGACACTGGGAACAGGAATTGCTTCAGTGCAGGCTGGGAGAGGACTGAGGATTGGGGGCCTGGGTAGGTGGGGGGTTTACTGATCACTGAAGAGCCTTTTGAGCTACTTGAGCTTAAAAAATGATTATATTACTTTATTAGGTAGAAGCAGCCTATCAGGGAGAGGGCATAGATGTGCTTATTTTGGGAGCAGCAGGAAGAGGGCATCCAGGGAGCACTACCCCAAGTTTTGAGGACAGGAGGGTTGGTGGAGCTCCTAAGGGATTTCAAGGAGGTCCAAATACTGAAAACTGGGGAAGTGTGAGGAGCCCATATGCAATTTCCTAACACATCTCAATAAACCTTCAAGGAGAATGTAAGCTCCTACCAATTTCCTTAGAGAGAATTAGCAAGGACTTTTTGAACCTGATTTATTTTTGAAGATTGCATAGCTCTTCTGGGAATGACATATACTCATTCACCTTCCCTTGAATCACTCTCCCTTAAAGAACACTTATGGACAGTGAGCTGTCCTGCAGAATCTGTGTCCTCTCTGATCGCACCTCAGTGTCTCCCCTGTGGGTTTCCCCGGGGTCCTCTGTCAGCTAACTGCTCTGTTCATGCACACTCTTCCTGGGTCTTTGGCTTCAACTTCTACATGCACATTGTCAACAGCTTATCTCTCACCCTCCCCTCCCCTCTTGCCCAACGTTCTGAAGTGAACGTCCAATTATTTGATGGACTGGTCCATCCGACAGCTTACAGCCACGCAACTTCAATGAGCCCCAAACCGAACCTGATATCCTCACCTCTCCTTGTGTTTTCTGACTCAGTTTATAGTGAGACCATCCACTCTTCCATTTTCCCCATACCCACATGAACAATCACCTCACAAACACCTCGATTCCACGCTTTCTCCTCCATACATGTTACCAGGTCCAGACAGCATCTCTGCTGAATCAGAACTCAGGTCAGGGGAATCCCACTCGGGCTCATGGCTGAGTCCCTTGTCGGCTCAGCTTTCTGCTGTCCCAGACAGACCGGATAGAGTTCTGTCACCTCCATCTCAAGACCAAAGTTGCTGCCAGTTGCTGGGAAGTGTGGGAAGCCTGCCTCCCAATGAACAAGGTGACACAAACTACAACCCCAGAAGTCTGAGCACACGCTTAGAAATTAGGTGT
Organism: Furipterus horrens; assembly: GCF_987537825.1. Taxonomy (NCBI): domain Eukaryota; kingdom Metazoa; phylum Chordata; class Mammalia; order Chiroptera; family Furipteridae; genus Furipterus; species Furipterus horrens. The sequence goes on from NW_028327175.1 coordinate 47,010,602, forward strand.
TGTGATAAAATAAACTTAGAAAATTTATCGATCCCAAATCAATCAGTCTTATCATTGTCCTAATTCATGGTAATTAGGCATAAATAGGAAGCAAGTGCATAAATGGCTAGAATTAGAATGAATTTTAACCAAAGTAAATTTTTACTTTTTCTTTTCATACTCTAGTGGTCCACACAATCTCTAGTTAGCATTAGTGAAAAGTTCCCCCTGATATCACAGTGATAAAATGAAAAGACCTCACATTTCTGCAGAGGTTTACAGTCTTCTAGAGCTTTCATGTCATTTATGATGTACCGTTTAATTATCATTTTCACACTTACACAAAAGGCAAAGGCCGGCTCCCGGTCCCAAGCTTCCCTTGCACCTTCCTGAGAACAGAATGCCTGAAGCACATACCTGGGACTCCAACCTGGCTCCTGGCAAGTCTGAGTGGAGCTGGGCAGCCATGCTGCCTGCCCGGAGAGGAAAGGTCACAGGACTCTCGTAAGGGACAGGTGGCAGCCACGCTGTGAGAAGTGGCTCTGGGTCCCATGTCTGAGCTTCACCAGTTACGGACAAGAGTTCATTTTAAAGAAAGAAGGCAGGGGAGTCAGAGAGCCTGGGAACCTGGCTTTTGATCCTTCTTCCACCCAGGTATCTTTAAAGGGGACACCTCATCTGACTATGGGTCAGTCTTTGACATCAGGAGAAAGCAGCAACCCTGAAATACCACTCTGTGCCAAGTCAGAGTAAAACCCCTGCACAGAAATTCCTTCCACTGAACAATCATTCCTTTTCCCCAAGTTAGAAGATGTGCCTGTGCAAGGTGAGCTTCTGTCAAATCCTGGAAGGGGCTGTTGACCTTTTCCCTGCGGTGAGAAGTCACCAGGTTATGAGCTCAGGTTAGAGATCACAGTTTCCAACCCGGGCTCCACTTTTGGACACTCCCAGCCCCTCCCAGCGGGGTCTGCACTGTGCTTAAAGAACACCAAGCAGCAGCGGCACAGCTTCAGGGGCCAGGGGCTGCAGGGGGCGGAGGGGAGCTGGGCGTAGTCCCCTGCAGCGCAGGCCTGAGAAAATCCCAAGGCGCCAGGTCTGGAGGGATGAAAAGGAGCTCCTGAAGCCTGACCCGCATCTGACTAGAGTGGGCTGGGCTAAGGCTGGCAGTTATGCGGGCCGCCATGCGTGGTTCCTAGGAGACAGGCAGCAGAGCCACCTTCTGCAAACACTCCCCCCACCCCGCGGCTCTTTCCCTCCTAAAGGTTCAGTCTCCAAGCCTGGTGAACAAGAAGCAGGCCGGTGTTTGGCTGCCTGGTAGTCTTATAATTACATTACAAACAATCTCCCATCCACAGGAGAAGGGTATTTCCCCTTCCACCTGCCCAGCAGAGAAGGAAGCCTGGCCTGCTGTAGTTTATTCCCACCTGGGTACAGAGCTGAGAAGGAAACGATGGCAAGGTTTCATCACTAGAGCTCAGCTTATTATTGTGTCCCCCCCTCCCCCCATCATCTCCTCCCTCAAGCCCGGACACTACTATTCCTCCGTGGTAAGCTCCCCACCCCCAGTTATTTTCAAAGCTCTTGCCCACACTTTTGGCTTATTGCCTTATTTTTCAACCTACTTTCTATTCTCCCCAAAAGTCTCAATATAAATTCAATATTTTCAAATTAATAATGCCCGAATGCCTCCATGTAATGTTCTTTATTAAGCTAATAATATCGTTATTATAATGTAGAATCATTGAATAAAGAGTTGTTACTCAGGACACTGTTCTAAGTATTCAGAATATAAGAATTCAACCCCTTCAACAGACCAGTGAGGTAGGTACCACCTTTAATCTTCTAACAAGACAGTAAACTGAGGCCCGAGGGGATAAAGAAATTGCCCAAGGCTATAGGGTTATGAAGTGCTTTAGTCTGAACTGAACCCAGAGAGTGTGGCTCCAGAGATGTGCTCTTAACCCTTTAGCCAATACTGTCCCTTGGAGTCTAAAGGAAAAATGTTTTCCACAACAGTTTTGGTCCTTGACTATAATTTCTTGTTACTCTGTCTTACCTAACTGTCCTAAAGCTGGAACAGAAATGAACAATTACGGGATTATTTATTTACATGGTGAATCAGCCTGGTGGAATACTGGGTGAGGAAGCCTTCTCGACCTGCGCTGGGCTGGGACCAGCCACAGGCTCCTCCTGAGGGAAGCCCCTCAGGGGAAAGAAAGTTCATCCTCAGCAATGCGCCATCAGCGACTCCTGTCTCACGTCGCATCACTGCTTGCTTACTGACTCACTTGTTCTTGCAGTAACTGGTGACACAACCGGGGCTCTCTGAGAATGACTCATTATTTTAGAACACTTTCTGGTGAAATCTCTGCGTGGAGACTATTTCCTTTGTGGGCCACCTTTAACTTCTTAAACTTTGTATCATTATTTGTCAGTGTGAAAAATAGGATTTGAAGCCTTTATTGATTTAGAAGGGTCAACACTGTCTTGCTCGCTAAAGTCTTGCAGAGAAGCAGCATCACTTAAGAGCACTAATATAAAGATGAGCTCACTGAGACAAAACAAACAAACAAAACAATTCATCTAGTTGAATAAGCTAAGGTCCTTCTACCATATGTAGCTCCTGGATTTCAATAAAGCCATTGGTTCTCTTCGATGACATGCTCATCACTGAACCCAGAGAAAATTTTGAAATACGACCACTAGCAAGCAGGAAATGACTCAGCCAGGACGAATTTCCTCAACACCTGTGCAGTGCCCGCAGAGTCTGCAAGGAGCAGGAAGGCAGGTTTTTTGCTCAGATTACCTCACATTCTCACCATTCTACAGGAAAGATTGCTATGGCACATAGCTAGCAGACTGTGAGCAGGTAAACAGCAAGGAGATGAAACGCAGGAAGGGCGTGGCAGGGTCGTAGACAGCACACATTAAGAATGAGCAGTCCTTAAATAAGAGGGGATAGTTTTAAAAAGGAAAATGTTTGTCATCCTCTGCTTATAAAAGTAAACACTTTCATTAAATTTAAAAAAATCAGAAAGTCAGAATAGCCTCAAGAAGAAAACAAAGCTCCCCAGTAATCCACCAGCAGGTAATGACATTCTGTGGACGGTGCGTCCTTCCAGGCTGGTTTCAACACACCTTTCCTTGGCTTGCTTTTTAACCAGAGTCTCACTATGTAGCACCACTTATGTTTCTTTCATTTCACAATATATTGTGAACACGTCCTGTTTTAAACTTGGACTTTTAAGTTGTTACAAAGTAAATGATTTTTACCAGCGGTCAACATACTTTTCTATAGAAAGAAAACGTTTAAGTAATAGAATTTACTTTTCTGGGCCTTTTCCACCAAAGCTTAAATAATCCGTAATTCCTGAATAGGGCTGGGTGTGAAAATTAAAAACTGACAAGGATTTTCATAGTGACAGTCTAAATTCCTCCTTCTCTAAATGAGGGGACAGCGTTCCATTCTTGGGATGTTTTCCTCATTACATACATGTTTGTACATCCAACTGCTCCCCCTCAAGGCACTGGACAGCGCAGGGGACTTTTCTGCTCCCCATACCCAGGCCCCTCACGGTGGCATTCTGTGCGGCTTGCTCCACTGCCCACTCCATGTAACATTCTGGCCAAAGTCAACACCAATCTTCATTCTGCCTGAGTCCCTGGATGCAGACCTGTCCCCTCCTAATGGTTTATACTAAGCACGAGAACTATTTGCATTCTCTTATTTACTCCATTCAATAAACCTGTGAGGTAGGTACTATCATTATCCTCGCTTTTCAGATTAGGAAATTGAGTTACAGAGGATAAATAGACGGTACGTGAAGGAGCCAGGATTTTCGACTATGGTCCAATTTTAGAGCCTACAATTTTGACCAGACCCTACACTTTTGACCACAACGCAAGGTGGCCTGTCCGATCTCTGGGCAGTAGTAAAACTCATCCAGACGTATTTTGAATCCACCCACCCATTTCTACTCCACAGGAACCTCTCTAATCCAAACCAGCATCAACTCTTGCCTGCACAGAAATAACCTCCTCACTAGCTTCCTTTGCTTCTGTCTACTCCATTCCCTGTACTGTAGCCTGTGGGGGAATAGACAGACGTGGGGAGATGTGGGAAGCAGACAGGCTTGGTTTAAAAGACTCTGACCGCTGTTCGGAGCCGCCCCCAGCTGGGCCCTTAGCCAGCAGGTTGTCTTCCAGGCCTGCTCTGAATACCACCCTCCGGGGGATTTTAAAGATAAAATAGAAATACAAAGTGGCTTTTAAGGAAGAGGGAACCTGCTCTGTTTTTCTCTGTAAAGCCTCAAATCCTTGTCAGTAAAATGTGAAGAACAGAATGATAAAGTAGGAGGAAGTGCTTTTGACCTTGTGTAAAATACCTGGATGTTTCAACCTGTATTGATCTGCACTTCCCCTTCAGTCCCTACCATTTGGGGAAGTGCTGCATATTTTCCTTAAGTACTTACGCATGTGGAAAGTGGATAAAAACCCTGGCTAATAAAGAAACAGGGGCGATTTTTCACTAGAGAAAACCCCCTCCCTTTCTTCCTCAGATGGAGAGTGTCTGAGTAGTTTCTTCATCCACTCCAAGGGGCCCAGAGTCTCTCTCAGTAGCCAAAAGGATCTTTTAAACATATAAGTCATATTACTCCTCCCGACCCAGTCCAATGCCCTACATTTGAAACACTCCACTAGGGTTGCATTGAACTTAGAATAAAATCAGTTCTTTCCATGGCCACAAGGGCCAGACTGTCACTGCTGTCTCTCCAACTCCATCTTACTCTGCTCGCTGCACTCTAAGTGACTCCAGCCATCTACGATTTCCTAGCACAGCAGCTAGGTCTTACTCAGGACCTTTGCGCAGATGTCCCAATGTTTAGACCCTTTTTCCCTGGATCCTAGCCTGTCTCCTCAGTATCCCTCAGTGTGGGAGAAAGACCTTTCCCGGGGTCCTTGCTGACCGCCCTTAGATCTTCCCGCTACCATAGCCCTTGTTTTCTTCTAAGCACTTACCCCAGCGGCAGTTACTCTGTTAGCTGGACAGGCCTGGTTCACACTCTCCTCGCAGCCCCACGTGCATACCTCCCTGGCAAAGGGTAGTTGCTCAGTGGGACCAAGTCAGATGACCCAAGTTCTAGTCTGGGCTCTGCCATCAAAAATTCTTCAAGTAACTGTGGCAAGTCATTTAATCTTGGGCAAGTCTTTTGTTTCCCATGTGTTAAATGGGAAATGGTTTTTCTATCCCACAGTGCTGTTATGAAGGACCTATGACACAGTCTATGGGGAAAAACAACTTTGGGATGCATATTTTGGGTACTAGGACCTCTATAAAAAAATGATTTCTTGGGAGAACTGGGAGTCAATAGGTTGCGGTTTAGTTTTATCTTGCTGAAATAGTGCATGGACTAGTCCCTTCATTCTGACGTGCTATATGTCTTTCACTATTTGACAACAATTTTTTTGTTAATATCTGTTGCATATATTGTTCCTGAAGACATATACCTGTTTTGGATTTTCAAAGACAGGAAGATAGTTCTTCTGGTTAAACTTTAAAGTTTTTTGGCCCCAAATCTGCTCAATAGCTTATGAAAGATTGAGAGTCAAATAATTCCTTTAAAAAACAGCCAAGAAGAGCAATGCAACTAGTTTTGTACTGAGTTCCGATCAGCTGAACAGCTTCTGTAACCCTATGCCTTGTAGAAGCTATATACTTTCCCCCCATTCAGTGTCCTCAGGGGCAATTCTCCAGATAGCACAAAACGGCAAGGGCTCATTCTAGCCTCCCTGCTCAGCCAAGCTGTCCCTGATGGCCACATAACAAATGAGGCGGTACTGAGGATTCTGCAGCAATGTGAGGACCAATATGGCGAATTCCATATTTTATATGGCCAACATTAACTGCTCCAAGGTTCTGTAGATCTGCAGAGGTATGGTAACTCTGATTTCCCTCTGGGCATTTGAAGCAGAATCTCTAGCCCACGACTATATTACAGGAGCAAGTGGCTGTGGAGCGCGGCAGAGGCGGCGGAAGGCCAGTCCACGCTCTTGGGAATAGATCATACACACTCAGCTGTAAGTCACCAGGATGGCTCCTCTGCTTTCTGCGTCCTGCCAGTGTTGTGGGGAGCTGGGCCAGAGGCCTCCAGATACCCCTGCACTTGCACTACAATGTTCAAGACTGGCAGCTCTGGCGTGATGTCACTATTCAGGAAAGGCCTGTATTTTTTTGTTTAAAAGGTACACATTGTCCTGAGAGCTCGTGTGTATATAAGACCTAATCATGTTAAGACCCAGGAACTTAAAATTAAGTTAAACAGGTGGGAAAAATATCTGCAGTGCTCAGGAAAATTCTGAAGTAAGAATTTTAAAAGCAGTAATTTCTTGTCAAATGTCACATCTAGAAATGACTCCAGGAAGCTCTCCAGTTGGCATCCCCTACCGAAATGCATCTAGCCATGGTTTTACTTACAGAAACAAGTCTCAACACATAGGTTTTATTTTAGGTTAACGGAATTAAAAAGTGAAAAGACTGCTTAGTCAAACACTAAGCCTCTAAGCAAACATATGCCAACTGTATATAACATAAAAGTAAAAACCAGACTCTTTAGATTTTCACACAGATGTTCCAATCATTTAAAGGTACTGTGCTAGAACAGACAGATCAGTGAGATGAAATTCAGAAACGGACCTGGCAGGTAAGGGTCTTATATATGGCTGTGGTAGTGATGGCCAGTTACCTTCCAACATCCATCTTTCCTTTATTCTTTAATAAGAGAACCCTTAATATTGTTGGTAGCAGAAATGTGCCCTTCTAAAAACTCCTTTCCCCAGCCTCATTATAAAGGATCAGTCCATGAAATATAATGTCAGTACCCAGGAAAGTTCTTTAAAGGAACCTGATTTGGGGGGAAGTATGCCATTTTGTTATGTTTTTCCCTTTGTTCATTTTTCTGCCTGGAACTCCGACGTGATGGCCAGCATTGCAGCAGCCACCTTGGGACCACGAAGAAGAGGTCAAGAGAACATCAGAGACCTCAGCCCCCAAACCCTCAAACTGCTGAACCACCAGCAGCAAACGTGCGCTGCATTCTTGTCAAATGGGAGAAATAAGCCCCCCCCCCCCCCCGCGTGTTTAAGCAACGTTGCAAAGTGTATGCAAAGATACACTTTGAAAGATGACCATGTGAAAAGGGTAATGCTTAAAACACACACACACATACTCATGCACAATTAAGCTTAACTTTAAACCAGGCTAAACTGTCTACTTATACAATAGTAAAATCCTGTATATAGCCAGTAAAATCCCATATATAGCCAAGTGCAAGAGTATGTGTCTCAGATGATGCTTAATGTCTCATCCATCTGTATCTGAAGGCATTTAGAGGGTTTAGGTAAATTTCTGAAGGAAAGTGGACTCTTAAGATTTACCAAATTAACTCTAACGTTAGCATGAACTATGCAGTCTGCCTCAGGTAAGCACAGCTTAGCTTACAGCAAACCCCTTTTCTCTGGTTCTGGCCAGAAACAGGGGGTAAGCCACATAATTTCTCAAAGTCTCCTTACAGATGAGCAGCCTTTTTGAGAGCTTGTTGTAACAATCTTGTTACATATCAAGAAAAAGCTATCGCCAACAGCTCACAGGGTGAGCCCTGCAGAGCAGCTGTGAACCACTCCCTCATTCCTCCCCTACCGGCCTGACTCCATTCCTCTCCTCCCAGCCACACACCTGCCTCCTCCATCTTACCCTCCTGCTCTACCTTTGTGTACAAAATAATGGGTTCGTCACTGAGAGCTCGTGATTCTGAATTTAAGTCCTGCCTGTGCAAATGAGCTCACGCTCATCTCATTAGCCCTCTGCCTTCTCACCTGTGTGAAAGAGGACCCAGGGCGCTGACTCACATGCACACTCTGACAACAGAGCTCATGCACGGGTACACGCTGGCAGAGGAGCGGGCTGGCACACAGGCTGCGTGACCGTATGCGTGGAAAGCACTTAAACAGCAGCAACCAGAGGAGGAGCACCGAGTATTACAGAGCAGGGGCTGGTCTGCCAACAGGGCCTGGACTTCATCATCACCACCAGCTCCTGCCCCCAGAGACCACCTCCCAGAGGCAGCAGTGGGGTCTCCATCTGGCAGGACGTACAGAAGCCCCATCAAAACCTTCAGCATTCTCAAGGTCAAGGGTGGAATCGGATGGGCACCTGGACTATTCTTACAACTTTTCCGTAGGTTTAAAAATTTTCAAAATAGAAAGGTTTTGTTGTTGTTGATGTTTTGTTTTTTAAAGTGGGCATCGGGGGGTGACTGGAGTGGGCAGGACTAAAAGTCTTTGAATGTGTCTGCCTGGTGTTGGGACTCAGGCAAGCCATTCTCAGTAGCAGTTTTAACAACTTTTTGCTGCCCCCCACCCCCGCTCTATAATACACACTTTGTATCACCTGCTTAACTTCTTTGTTACAAAAATACCGTTCCTTTTGTTGTTCCATAATTATGAATTAGTTGACGATCATAAAAAACATTTTTCTATTATCTTATTGTGGTAAAATAGCTATAACATAAAATTTACCATTTTAACCATTTTTATACGTACAGTTCAGTGGCATTAAGTACATTCACATTGCTTTTGCAGCAATTACCACCATCCATCCACAGAACTTCTTCTTCCCCAACTGAAACTCGGTACCCAGAACATACTAACTTCCATTTCTCCCCTCCCCACAGCCTCTGGCAACCACCAACTACTTTCTCATTATATGAATTTGCAACTCTAGGAAGCTCATATGGGAGGAATGATACAAGACTTGTCTTTTCATGACTGGCTTCTTTCACTTAACACAATGTCTTCAAGTTTCATTTACTTTCTCCCTTTTAAGGCTGAATAATATTCCATTTGTAGCAGCACAGGAGTTCAACTCCAGCCAGGTTTACTTTGGATTTGGCAAGACCGAAAACTGACAGCAGAGCGTAGGAGAGGGAATTCATACCAGTTTAATCTTGCGCCTGCAGGCGAGGATAGGAACCACAGGATCTGCCTTTCAATTCTCATGGCAGCGAGCAAGAACAGGGGCCAAGGGACTATCCGCATTCACTCTCGTCCTGTGGTGGCAGGCAAGGACTTAGGGAGTCAATATCGTCCGTGCTGCTGTTCAGGGGCCCATATGTATACATGAAGTTATTAACAAAGGTGGCATCCAGCCAGTCTGCGCTGTGTAATGCTTATGCAGAAAGAATTCTCTTAGATAAGGGTGACCTAGGCAAATAAAAATACACGCGTGTAGAGGTGAGGATCCTGGCTATGGTCACCCTGACACAACACCATTGCATTTATATAACACATTTTGTTTACCTGTTTGTTCATGGAGGACATGCACTGATTGCTTCCATCTTTTGGCTATTGTGAATAATTCTGCTATGGACATGGATATACAAACATCTGTTCACATCCCTGCTTTAACTTCTTTTGGGTATGTGTTATATATATGCCTTTATTCTACTTCTATCTTCCCTCAATTGGCCGTCCATCCATCCAGCAAACGTGCACTGTGTGCCTACCATGTGCCAGGCAGGCACCAGGCTAGATTCTGGGGAGATACAACTAGAAACTGGGCTGCCTGGAGAAATGAAGAGACAAAGTGAGGTCCTGAGCAACCTGAACACAATCTCAAGAAATCCCAGTCATTTTGTTCCATTTAAGTTTTATTGTAGAGATAATTTCTAAGAAAAGGTAACTAGCTAGCATTTGGAAATGTTTCTTTTTGTCAGGGATTTTCCTGCCACAGTGTAGACTTTATGTTCCTCCTTTCCTTTGGCTCCCCATCCCCTACTCCAGCTCCACAATCTCCCTCTTATTCTATTAGTATTTTTCCACAATCTACCCTCTACAACTTACTGTGTCTACCTTGTATGCCCCTTCTCTCTCCCGCCCTGTCTGATACTACATCTGTCTGCCTCTGCCTGCCTCAGTGGAGGGCAGCATGGTTGCCGGAGAGGCCCTGGCAGAAGATGATGACTGGCCTCTCCTTGTCGCTGCCAGGTGGAACGTGGGGGTGTGGAGAAAGGATGCAACAGTGCAAATATTCCAAATATGCCGCAGTGATGCAGAGGAGCAGGAGAAGGAAAAGAAACCTGGGCAAGCAAGGAGTATGCTAAGACTGTTCTTCCTGGTCCCAGGCACAACTGCCCACCCCTGCTGCAGTCTGAATGAGTGGTTTCGTCATGGGCTGTCGGGATCTGGGAGATGACCAGGAGCAACACCAGGGTTTGCAGAGCCTCAAGAGACAGGTCCAACCTATCCAAGGGCAGACAGGCCAACTGTCCAGTCTGAGAACAGGAAGCCCTGCTCCAAAGGGACAACCTTGTCCATTTGCCCTTTAACTATATTAGAAATCAACAAGAGGGGGCAGAGAAAGAACGAAAGCAATCAAGGAGCTAGAAGGACCGAGTATTCCTGGAAGTTTACTTGAGATTACAGAGAGCTCCATTAGTGCCAGGCACTTATTCCCTTGCTTGCTGCAGTAAGGGAGAATATCACATCGTAAGAGGTGTGGTAGCATCTTGGAGGAGGAAAGCAGTCTTGGATGTTTTGGAGATTTTTGCAGTTTGGTTGAAGGCTATTCTTTCGATGCGGGGGAAGGGAGGGAGGAGAAGGTTTGAGTAGATCAGATAGGATCAGGAATAACTGTAGAATTCCAGGCACTTCTTCATGCTCTAGCAACCATGGCTAAAAGCGTTCTTGCCATAGTTGTTTTGCTTTTGCCTTTTAAAACATTTTTTTTTTTTTTTTTTTTTTTTTTGGTGCAAGTCCATTATCTAATTGTACTCCTTTAAGAATCATGTGTGACAGATTGCCATCAGATATATGAAAAGATGCTCAGCCTCACTAGCTATAAGTTAAATGCAAATCAAAACCACAATGAGATACTGCCTCACACCTGGCCAGGATGTGGAGAAACAAGAACCCTAACACACTGCTGGTGGGAATGTAAACTGGTGCAGCCACTATGGAAAACAGCATGAAGACTCCTCAAAACTACCATGTGACCCAGCAATCCCTCTTCTGGATACCTATGTAAAAAAATTGGAAACACTTATTCATAAAGATATGTGCTCCCATATTGACTGCACTATTATTCACAATATCCAAGGCTTGGAAACAACTTAAGTGTCCTTCAACGGATGACTGAAAAAAGGAGATGTGGTTCATATATACAATGGAATATTACTCAGCCATAAAAAAGGATGAAAATTTCCATTTGCAGCAACATGGATGTATCTTGAGAGTATCATACTAAGTGAAATAAGTGAGACAGAAAAAGACGAGAACCATATGATTTCACCCATATGTGGGATATAAAACAGAAAGCAACAACTGAACAAACAAAAGAAACTCATAGACACAGATAACAGTATGATGGTCACCAGAGGGGAAAGGGGGTCGGGGAGGATGAAGAAAGTAAAGGGGGTCAAATATGTGATGATGGAAGACTTTTATAAACTCTGGATGGTGAGCACACAATGTACTATGCAGATGTTATTAACTCATGTTACTCCAATAAATTTAGTTTAAGAAATTCTAAAAATAAAAAGAATCATGTATGAGCAAAGTTTTAAAATAAAAAATTAAATACTTGACTCTCTTGGCTAAATGTGGACTTCAGCACAAAGTTCTTGCATTCCAGAGATTGGGGGAGGGATGTGCAGTAAAGCAGAGGAATGAGGAAGCCCAATTTTTACTTCCTATTATTTTGAAACTTCTGAATTCACCTTAATCTGACTGTAAATAAGCTGAAACTCACCTTTGTCTCACCTGGTGGTATAGACCTAAGAGGGAGAGGAAGCAATCATCCCCAACAGCTCTTGGTGACAGCTGTGGAGGACGCTGTGAGGGATACCAGGGCAGAGTTAGAAAACAGCCCTCTGCGGAGAAACAGCGTGCGGGAGCCTTCGGAACAGCAGTCACTTCCACGCAAACCACGATGGGACTGATGGCAGCAACTCTGAGGTCAGGCCCACAAGGGCTGCAAGAGATGTCAAGCTTTCACGCCTCATTAATTGTGGGGAAGGCCTCTCATAAAAATACTCATATCATTAATGCCTCAGGCCAGGACATCAGCGGCCAAACTGGCAGAGGACATAAAGGTTTCCACAAAAAAGGACAGAAATAGGACCTAAGCAGATCTGGACTTGGACCTAGTAAGATGAAATTTAACAGAGGTAAACACTAACACTTGGGTCCAAGAAATTAACTGCACTTGTGCCAGATGGAGAAGTGTGGTTTACCAGGAGCACCTGTAGAGAACAGCTCCGTGTCTTGGCTGACTGTATGTTTGGACGTGTCACTGTTTGGTATGAGACCGCCAGAAGATTTTTTTTTTTTTTTAAAGGCAGCAAAACCAAACCCCAAACCAAATCAATCTCATGCTGTGAGAACCACAGAGCTGCAGAACATCACAGCCTAAAGGGATCTTAGAAAGCATCTTCTACCAGTTTAGACCTTGGGACGGAGGAAAGGATGGGTTTGTGTCTGGGTACAACCTTCTACAAGGATAGTGACTATGGAAGGTAAGCAGCACTGTGAGAAGCTAGTGACCACAAGAAGGAAATGAAAGGTTATAACCAAAGAAGTGAAAATTCAAGAGGAACCAGACCTGGCTCCAAATATTAAAACATAGGTTGCTGATGCAGCTGGTCGAGGGACCACACTATGAACCACTGCTCTAAGTAACAAAATTGTAGTTTAAAAAAATATATATATTCCAAGTTTTTACCAAGACTCAATGGCCTATTTCCCAGTAAGTTCAATTTTGGGACAATTTATTGCCCTCCAAACCCACACATTGGTATTTAAATTATGCTTAAAAGTTCCACCTTTACTTGCCGACCCTTAGTGTCTTACTAGTTCAGCTTCATAAAGCAGACCTCTGTGTCTGCTTCTGTTTCCTTTTCTGGCATTTTACGTAACAGTTTCTCTCTGGTCTTCTTCCACTTTTCCTGTATTTTTCTATTATGTTCAGCAGAACAAGCTTCATTACACATTAAGCTGTGACCTGCTTTTATCAAATGGTATCTGGCTGCCCACATCTTCTATAATAGTAAATATTGATTCAATCCTTTCCCCAAGGCCCACACTAAGCCCACGTGCCCAGGCGCCCATTAGGTTTTGAAGCAGCTGCACTTAATTCCTGATTAATTTTATTCTTATGTACTTGAAACTTCAGACTTTAGGAAAATTACCAACAGATGGAAATGCATATAAAATGACATGTAAAGCAATGCAAATTAATACAAAACATACATCTCTAAATTGCTTAGGAAAAGTCTGTATGCCTTGACACCAATGTCTGCTTTGCAGAATTCTCTGCACTCTGGTGAGCGTCACCGGATCCATTTATTACAGTTAATTTTATACAGCATCCCGCACCTGACACTTGTTGACATGCTAAGTAAAAGACACCACTGCCCATCAGGCAAATGGGATCCTGGTCTTAGCTTTGCCACTGTTTGGCTCTTACGGACTTGGACAGGTTCTCAAAATTCTCTAGGTCTCAGGTTTTACATCTGGCAATGATGGAAATGACACCAACATAACAAATCCACCAGCGCTGAGGTTTGCTGAGAGCTCCCTGTGTTCCAGGCTCAAGGCACACAGGCACATATGGGACACACAGGATGCACGCAGACACAATTGCATGCATGAAGCACACATGCAGTCCTCACAATAGCCCACAAGAACGCACCACAGAGCATGTACCTCATAAGTGTGGTGCCATTGAAGAGACCAGGAAACCAAGACAGAAAGGTCAGGAAACCTGGGTAAGGTCATACGCTGACAAGTGGCCGGGCCTGCGCCAGGGCCATGGCGTGTCACTCCAGGGACCTCTCTTAGTCACACTATGGCTCTGTTGTCTGATTTCCATCAATGTTTCTCCTAATCACTCAATTTGCATAGCTACGAAGTAAAACTTCACAGTCAAAGTGCTTCAAAATACTGTTTTAGTAAGATGTTGCTAGCTTGTTATATGGGTTTGATACCAAAATGCCAGCATGATCAGATTGTTTTTACCTAATACTTCAAGAGTGGGAGGGGCTCCAGATAGCCTGTTGGTTCCTCCTTTCCTTCCCATTCATTCATTCCATTCACAGATCAATACCTGTGAGGCTCTCTCCTCTTAAAAAAGCCAGCTCTCTGTCCCACCTCTCATTCAAGGAGCAGCTTCCAGGGAGGTAAGCGCATCCCTCAAGCCCCCCACTGTGTGCACACACACACATACCACGCGCTGCTCACTCCCACTACAGCTTCAGTGGAGACACAGCACCACCGTGGTTTTCCTTCCACTTCTCCCCATGAAGACAGGGGCTCTTTTCCAGGTCCGCACTCCCTGCCCCAACCCACCTCAAAATTAAAATAACACCCCAATACAGGTGAAACACCCCCCCCCCCACCCCCCCCACCCCCAGCTCTTTGGAGGGCTGATCTATCCAGACACTTACTAAGTATTTCTACTCAGGAGCCTAGAGAGCAGCTCAGACTGAACAAAACCAAACTAGTCTTTCCTCCCCAAACCTGCTCCTCCTCCACTTTTCCCTCGTTTGCAAATGGCAGCACCATCTACCCAAGCACTCAAGCGCCAGCTCAGTGGCAGTCACTCTGCGCTCTCACATCCTGCACAAAACTAGTCACTAGGTCACGCCGGAAGCTGCCTTTACTCCACCCACTTATGTCATTCCCAGGCCACTGCCTCAGCCTAGACCACCAGGCTCCTCACAGCCCCATAGCCAGCCCTGCCTGCATTAAGAGCTCCTCGGATCCATTCTCCACACAGCCACTGGAGCTTTGTTTTGTTCTGAATTTAAATCTCACCAGGATACTTTCAGATGTGAAACAGTCCTGAGGATCAATTTCACAAAATGGCCCAAAGATGTGGCACCCTTTAGTTCCAGGACCTGCTGACCTCACCTGGGGCCATTCTCCCCTCAGGCCCCACTGGACCTGGAACAATCCCCACTCTCCCCTCCTCTTAGGACACACCCTTCCGTGGATAACCATACTCCCCCTTTCCTCCTCCTCCCCTTCCCACTAATTAGTTTATGCAGATCTCACTCATCATTCAGGTTCTACCTTAAATCTTCCCAAAAAGGCCTCTTGCCTTCACCGAAGCACATCTGTGCTCCCACAGCACGACCTGGCACACCCGAAATCTGGGTTGATGAAGTGACTTTTCAACCTTGCATTTCATAATCTTCCTGCCTTATTCCTGCCTTCCAGCCTAAGAAAGAAATCCTTTGGAGCTGACTTAGCTTTACTTTCAGTTCATGGTGCGTAAGCCCCAGGTCCCCAAATCATAGTCCCATCACTAGTAGCCCCACTAGTTGGTGACTCTAAAGGGAGAGAGAGCAGAAACTGGGTACTCTCTGTCCAATCCCTATCTGCCCCTGCCCTTATGACCCAAGCTCATGCAAAGTTAGTTTCATAACTCTTTATTACCTGCCTATCCTGAGGATATTTAGCATGGTGCCATCAAATGCCAACTTTGACTAATTGCCCGATTATGCCATTCACCCCTATACACTATCTCTCTGCAGACTATGTGGCATTTAGCAAGTAACTGTAATATGTACCTCTCAAAGGAATGAGTTCAAGTAATAAACAGGAGGGAACACTTCTCCCTCACTCCCAAAGAGAATACTTTTCAGTCTTTCCCAGAAGCAATCAGTAGCACACAACCAGATTCTTCAGCTATGGCTACTGTTTCTTTGCAAATGCAAGTTAATTATGATTCGATAGCATCCTAACTGGTAATTTCTCACAGAGAAATGGACCTTAGAAAGTGCAACATACAAACTGCTCTCCGCAATGCTTCAATTACTTTTGAAGATTTTACTTCCTAAAGACAAAATCCACAAGAAAACTGTCGGAAAGGACAGGCTCCAGAACGTATTTGATAGTAACGGCATGTTTCTGCATATGAGATCAAAAGAGGTGATTTCTCTTGTCTATACCAAACCACATGAACACTTAAATTATCTACCCCAACTGCCTGAATATTCTGGTTCGTTGCTTTTCAATTTTGAGGATGAGAAAAGAAAAAGACAAGTGCCTCGGGGCTAACGCCGCCTCTGCCTGCCCGGCCAGAATGCAATACACAAGCTTCTCCAGCTACAACCTCAGGGAAAACCTCCCCAACGCCCGAAAGCCTAGTTCTTAAATTAACAAAACAATACCACCCACTCGCACAGTTGGCCTACAATAAGACGGTAAACTGACTTCAGAGTCCACACCTCTTGACTCGGATCCCGGCGGGCTCAGGGCCTCCGGGAGAGGCGCCGCCACTTAGCATGGAGATGATTCCAGCCAGCTCTTTGGCACCAACGCTTGACCTTAGAAAGCGCAGAAGATCGTCCCTGCGGAGACCACGGCGGGGAGGCTAGTCCCGCAGCCTCTGAAACCCAAACTATAAAGAGACACTCCCACGCCCACCACACACACCGGGTCCTATTGGGGAAGCCAAGGAAACAGCCCATTGCAGCACGCGCCGCCTCTGTCTCCCGCCCACTCGTCTCCCGCCCCCTGGGGGCCCGGACGTCCAAATCTTGGGCAATTTGGCCGGGCCCCGCAGGTCCAAAGCTGAGTAGAGGCTGGAGGGTGGGTCCGGAAAAACGGGTGGGGACATCGTCCGTTGGCTCCCCTCCCCTGGGTGGGTCTAGGTGGCCCTCTGACCTGGGGCACCAAAACGGCGGAACCCAGGCCCGGGAAAGGGCGCCTCCCGGCAGCCACGTTCTCACTGCTGTGGGACAATCTTGGGAAAACCCTGGGACGCGCCCGGAGACTCCTGGCCTTTTCGCTCCTCTCTGCCTGGAACCCGGGGCGCGGACACGCGTCTCCCGGGACGCCCTCGCGCTGACACGTGCCGGCTGCCCCGCCGCCCGCCACCCTCTTTCCCAGCTCTGGCTTCAGGAACTTTCCAGCGTCCGGTCACCGCGCAGGGTCCCGAAGTTGCTGCCCACAGCGGAGTCACCCATCCGGCCCCCTGACTCCCATCTCGCCCGCCAGGTGCCAGCGCCGGCTCCTTGGGACACCCGCAGGCCAGCGGGCGCGGGTCCAGGCCGGGGCTCAGCCCACAGTCACGATGCGACTCCTCCGGCCGACCGCCACCCTAGAGGGACTCGGCGCCCAAGTTTTCTCCGGCGGGAAAGTGAAAGTCGCGAGGAGAGGGTTCGGGCATCCGGGCCACCCAGCCCCTGGGACAGGAGCTCCGCACCCGCCACCGCGGGACAGCCCCACACGTTGGGCCCGGGCGTCCCTCGCCGGCCTGCGCGGCCAAGTCGACTTACGAAATGGAGCGGAGCAGCCCCAAACGCGGGGTCCCCGAGGCTGCAGAGGCCCCTCCGGCTGGGGCTCCAAGCTGCGCTTCAGGCTCTCCGCCCCATTGCGGCGGCGGCTTGTTCCCGTCTCCTCCTCCTTCGCCACCTCGGCAGCGCACCCTGCGAGGGAGTTGCTCTCCCTCCGCCGGGAGTGGGAGATCGCCGAGCGGCCCCCGTGACGTGGAGGGGGAAGGAGGAGCGCCGCCGCCGCGCTCCCGCAGAGGGAGCTCCCGGCCGCTGCGCTCCGGGGTCCGGCTCCGCGCTCCGGGCAAAGTTCCCAGGCGCGCACGGCGCGCTCCGCTCTGGCGGAGTCGCCGCTGCCCTGAGCGTCATCCAGGTTCCTTTCCCTGTCCTTGTTAAACAGACCAGAAATCCGAAGTCTGGAGAGCTGGGTGACTTGCCCTAGGTCGCCCAGAGGGCGGTGACAAAGCAAACTCACATCTGTGTCTCCGAAGGCCCTGCTCCGCCAGGCTCTGGCTTTGCAGGACTCGCCCGCTCTCATTGGTAAGATGAGGACACTGTCCCAAGCAGCCTGGAGAAATGTCATCTAGGAGTAGCGTGGGAAGGTGGAGCTTTATGTCCAATAAGTAGAGTACAAAGTTGCTTTTCAATCAGTGCCTACAGTATGCCAAATAGACACTAAAACTTCCTCTTTACCCCCAAGCGGGGGTGAGGGTGGCGGGCCATGAAGGCACAGTATCCGGTCCCAGTCCTGCTCACCCAATAACTGCATGAAAACAAGCACACACCTTCGTAGCCAGTTGGGCAGTTATTTACAACTCAGCCTTTGTAGTGGGTTCTTGTGAATACGTTAACTTTATGAAGTGGATGCTCGGCGCTGTGCTCGTAATTCCCGCATGGCAGGCGACCCCCGCGGCGTTCCCCTCCTTTCCGGGCTTGAGCTCCTGGGGCCTGCCTGCTGGGGCAGGGAGCGCACGAGAAAGTCAGTTCCAGCTGGTTTCTTCATTACTTCCTCCGCCAGGCTACGTTGACTGAGGGCCTGCTGTATGCCTGGGCCTTTGGTGGGGAGATGGATAGGACCAGGCAGGACCAGTTAGGAGCCCCGCAAGGGATCCCATATTTTTTACTCCTATGATCTAGAGTCTGCCCACAGTAATTAGAGACTCTGAGTCTACCCTGCCTTTAAAAAAAAAGAAGTCGCCCGTGCTCGGATGGAGCAAGTAATATCCATTTTTCAGACTTATTTTCAAGCAAATGGATAGTTTTGCACTCATCTTTTTCCCAGTGAGAACTCTTTCTGGAAGAGTTATTAAAGGTCACATAATTCACTCCTCTGGTCTATCTCATTTGCACATTGTGATGATGATGATAATATGATGAAGATGACGATGAAGAAAACAACTGAGGTTTCTATTATTCACCTATGGAGCTGTTACAAGCAATTTATGCAGATTAGCCCTCTTAATCCTTAGAGCATTAAGGAGGGAAGTGCCATTTCTATTCTGATTTTATAGATGAGAAGGGGGCAAGTGAGGCAAATGATTTGCCATAAGTGACAGAGCCAGCACTCAGAAGCAGGTGGTCTGTCCTGGGTTCATGCTGTCCACAACTGAGGAAACTGAGGCCTCAGCACTGGAATCCAAAGGTTCACCAGCCATAATCACCCTGGCTCTCAAAACAGAGCTTCCGGTTATCTTAAGAAGGGGTGCTATGAAATCCACACACAATACCTCCCACATAGGTTCATTTTTTTATTCTGAATGTATTATACCATGAAGTGGTTATTCCAGTGTTAACTCACTCACTCCACTATCTCCAACTCTCAGATCAACCTTTTTGTCATAAAGCAAACTGTTTCTATGATGGGACCTGAAAAACACCTTTAACATGAAATCTGTAAACTGTTTTTAGATTGTTGTATGCACAGACCATACCTAGCTCTTTCCCTGTCCTGTCCATCTACTACCTTCAGTTAGTCTCTTCCCTTGAAACCTTGGTCTGAGCAGCACCCTGGGTCTTCAGAAAGCAATTGCCCAAGGCTGGTTGGTGGGTCCAGAAGGCTTCTGCTAAACAGGCAGCATGCTTAGCATTCCCAGGGTATTAGTTTGCCCAGCGACCTTAACAGATTACCACCAGCTGGGTGACTTAACACAGTAGAAATGTATTCTCTCACAGCTCTGGAGGCTAGAAGCCTGAAATCAAGGTTTCGGCACAGCTATGCTCCTTGTGAAGGAAAAAATCCTCTGCCTCTCGTGGCTTCTGGTGGTTGCTGCCAATCCTTGGCATCCTTGGCTTGCAGCTGGGTCATTTCAATCTCTGCCTCCATCACTGTATGACCTCCTTTTCCTGAGTCTCCTCTGTGTCCACATTTCTCTCTTTAAGGAATATAAGGCATTGGGTTTCTGGCCACTCTAATCCAGTATAACCTCATCTTAACTTGATTATATATGCAAAATCATGAATCTTGGGGGGACACTATGCAACCCGGTACAATGGCCAAAAGTCATCCACTGTTAATGAAATGTATTGCTTGAGTTGAGAATGCGAAGAGGTATAAATCATAGTCCATGCCCTCAAAGAGAGATACTGTAGTTACAGGGGTAGCCCCTACACCCAGAACATAACTAACCAACAAGATAGGGCATGCTAAGAGCCAAATGACTGGGCCAAATGACAATTCATGGGCCAAATGTCAGCGATGCTTGAGAAATTCAGCCAAGGTGACACAGTCACTAAGGACAAAACTAAAGGACTTCACTTCAAAGGGAGGGTGATCCAAGCACATCCTTGAAGGAAAGTAGGAAAAGTAAAGCTAAGTAAGGAGGATTTATCAAAAGCATAGCTCGAAGAGGGGAGTTCCACTGCAGAAATGAGAAGCTGAAAGATTGCAAATGTCTACCATATCAAATATATTGGGTTGGCCGAAAAAGTTCATTTGGTCCCTCCCCTACCCCCACCCCGTAAGATGGCTCTAGTAGCGCTTAGTGGTCTTTAACTTCATTTGAAACAATTTTGTTAGATTGTAAAAAAAGCTTATCAAAATTGGTGAGTTTTTGTGTAGCCATTTTAATATTGAAGATAAAAGAAAATACACATTTTCAGCATATTATGCTTTATTATTTCGAGAAAGGTAAAAACGCAACTGAAACTCAAAAAAAGATTTGTGCCGTGTGTGAAGAAGGTGCCGTGAGTGCTCAAATGTGTAAAAGTGGTTTACAAAATTTCGTGCTGGAGATTTCTTGCCTGATGATGCTGCATGGTAGGGTAGACCATTTGAAGTTGATAGTGATCAAATCAAGACATTGAGAACAATCAATATTCTACCACATGGGAGACAGCTGACATACTCAAAATATCCAAATTAATAAACTTATTGGTGAAAATGAAAAACAAGTCTTTCATTTTAAAGAAAAAGACATACAGACTTTTTGGCCAACCCAATAAAAACACAATCAATTATTTTAGGTATAATAATAGTATGCTCTAAGGCCATAGCAACTAGCATGCTTTAAAAAGTGCTTTCTCCTTTCATGAATTTAATTTGGTCTTTATGAAAATCCCGAATGTCATCAAAGAAAGGAATGTAGTATCTTATAACCAAGGATCCTGGGGATCAAAGCGGTCAAGAAACTTACCCAGGTCAAACAGCAAACCACCTGTAGAATTGGTGGGAAACACATTGTTCTCCATCTTCCTCATTCAGGAATTTTCCCACTAAATTCCTGTTGACTCCTGGGTCAGCCTTCTAGTACTGATTGTTTTGTTCTTTGGCCTAATGAAAGCATGTGGAGAACAGGGTAATCCTGCAAGAAATGGAGACATCATAGGATCCAGTGGCTTCTGCAGCACTCAGCTGGTTCTCTTAAGAAAATGGGGGTTGAATGGAACTTGAAGGCAGATGAGACATTGGTAAGAAGTTGAGGGGAAATTGACTACAGAAGATAAGAAATTACATCACAAGAGGGTAAGCAGCAGAAACTGATAATGTCTGATCTTACCAGTGTGGAGTCACGCACAGATGACCAGATCTTGGCATGCTTTGTGAATTTTCTGATTAGAGTTTGTAGTGACGGCTAGCAGCTAGAAGCAAGCAGGAAGGCTGTCGCATGATTGAATGTGTTTCCCTAGATTTTCTTTTACTTAGCAAGCTGGCTGAGTCTTTAAAGGTGTATTTAAGGATGAAATGCTTTTGAGTCTAGTGTTATTCACCAAATTCTTGCTTGTGCAAAGAGCTACACAGGTTGTTATGGGAGAATACAAAATATAAAAGATCATCCTTGACCTTGAAGATAGCACCATCTAATTTAGGAGACATGAGACATATAGATTAAAAATTATATAAGTGGGACTGCAATGGAATTCCTAAGCAGTTTCTTTTCACTCAGTTGTCTGTTCAGATGCAAAGTCTTAAAACCAGGCCCTCCATGGCTCTCCTTTTTAAAACAATAGCCTTCCCCACCTCCATAGCCCCTTTTAGCCCTTTATCCTGATATGTGGTCATGAGGACATTTATCACTATCTGAAATTAAATTGTTTACTGTTTACTCTCGACATAATATCCTCAGGACATGAAATTTGTCATGTTGCTGTAGTCCTAGCACCTTAAACAATGCTGGACACATATTAGGTTCTCATTAAATATTTGTTAAGTGAATAAAGTATTTATTAATCAACTGAGAACGGGCTAAGATCACTTGGATTAATGTAGCGTTTTCCACATTTGCCTGATAAGACTTACCTAGACAGCTGTCAAAAAAATTCCCAGGAGAGCCTGATTCATTAAGCCCCAAGTGAGGCCCAGGATTCTGTATTTTTAGGAGGCATCCTGGGTGATTCTTTCAATGGGCAGCAGGGACACACAAGATTAACAGAGTGAATAATGGTTGGTGGGAGAGAAATGTGAAGTGATACGAGCAGCTTCCAGAGTGAGTGGCTGCTCATTGGAACCATTTATAAAAAATACTGATACACAGACGCAGACTCCAGAACAATGAAATTAGAATCTCTGGGGGTGGGCACAGATTTGGGCCAGCTTTTAAAGCTCATCAGGGAATTCTAATGTGCTGCCAAGGCTGTGAACCCCCTGAGCTCTGCAGAAATATTTTAATCGTACTTGAAGTGCTGCTAGCTTGTGCTCCAGTGGCTTCCAGGTTCTTGTGTTCCACAGCTGGAACCCTTGATCTCCTAGTCTGTAAGGGGCATGTGCAGGGACTTATGCAAAAACCCAATTTGGAGAGAAAATAGTCACTTTTCACTATTGTAAAAAAAGGGGGGTATTTAAAGCAACAACTCAATGTAGTCTCATGCTGCATGGCTAGAGCAGAGAACACTTACAAGAATATTTTAATGATGTTCTTGAAATCTGAGGCCCCCTGGCCAAAGCCTAGATTGGCAGGGTAAGTCAGAGAGAGCCAAAATGCTATGCTTGTAACAAAATGGGGGAAAACAGGAGAATCTTGACTTTCGGTGGCAGGCCTGGAGAAGGGTGATAGGTGACCCAGGAAAGAGAGAAGGGGAAGAGGGGAATATGTGGAAAAGACCTATAGAAGTGCTTCTCAGCCTGGCTGCGTATTAGAATCACCTGGGGAGCTTAAGCAATTGCTGATGCTCAGACTTATTGTAAGAGATTCTGTTCTAATGCATATAGGGGTGTAGAGTGTGTGTGTGGTGTGGGAGAGAGAGAGAGAGAGAGAG
Organism: Furipterus horrens; assembly: GCF_987537825.1. Classification (NCBI taxonomy): domain Eukaryota; kingdom Metazoa; phylum Chordata; class Mammalia; order Chiroptera; family Furipteridae; genus Furipterus; species Furipterus horrens. The sequence goes on from NW_028327175.1 coordinate 47,033,605, forward strand.
AGAGAGAGAGAGAGAGAGAGAGAGAGAGAGAGAGAGAGAGAGAGAGAGATATGCAGGAGGGGTCTTAATTAGAGGTTTAGAGAGAATAAAGGGAGCCTGGGCAACTTCTCATGATAACAACATATACTCCTCTATTGAGCAACTATTATGTGCGGGCCACTGGGCTGCTTCTTTACACAGATGATCTCATTTAATCCTCACACATGTCTTAAGAGGAAAGTACGTACATTGGTAACTGCATTTATAGAGAGGGAATGAGACCTAGGCAGGGTCCCAAGGTTCCGTGGCTAGTGAGTGGGGTTGCCAGGATGACAGCCTAGAGTCTGCACTCACAGCCACTGCCCTACGCTGCCTCAGCCAAGGCAGGGTCTGAAGGCAACATCACCAAGGAGCAGGTCCCTGTGGGAGAGGCCATGTCCAGTCATCTCGAACCTGCTTGCTGTGCTGTGCTACAACTCCTTTCCCTTTACCATCAAGCCTCCAGGGAAGCCTGCTCCTGCTCCGCAACAGCTGGGGCCCGTGGTGCTTCCGGGGAAGGACCAGGTGTGGTGAGATTAGCATGAGATGGGGTATGTGGGGGTGGTGCCAGCATCAGTGGCTGAGAACAATGATCACGGACCAAGCAGACTAGCAGGTGATGGATTTTTCATAGAAAAGCAGCTATAGTGGGAGAGTGTAAGTCTATTTTGGGGAAAATGTGGAGAAATAGCGGTGCCGGAAGAGGTGGAGTTCAGTGGCCTTTGCGCTGTTTGTCAACGGAGGTGCTCAGGCCATTCCACTTGGCATCTGAAGGAAGAGGCAATCTGCAGTTCCAGCTGGCTAAGGGCTCCCTGGGCTTGCATTCCAGCACATAAGATCTTTGTGGCACAGAGCTGCGCTCTTCCAAATTTAACCACTGTCTACTCATTTATTTATCCTGGATATCCTTTGGGGGTGGGGGCACTAAGAACCAACATTTTCTTAAACTTCTTCATTTCCATCACCAGCATATCTCTTGGGACCATTTTTAAACAAAGAAACAGTTTTTGTTTTGTTCTGCTTAATTTTTTCATGACAGATAACATGTAGGCCATAATGAACAGAACAGAAAAGCTGTGCTGAGATGCAGATGCTGGGTGGCTGGTGAGGCTCACCCACCAGCCAGGTAACTCGCCTCACCACTTCCTTGCCTCTGGCTTTGAAGGGACATGACCCAACTTCATATCTCAGCCAGGTGTCTTGTGAACATCTAAAAACAGAAACATTAACTGCTTTTACCTTGAGAAGTACCACCGTTTACATTATAGATTCATAGGTCTGCATCTACTGTTCCTATTTTAAAGCCCGTGGCAAAGTAGCCAAAATGAAAGAAAGTGAACTTACAAATCTGTCCAAGGAATTTACAGGTTAACCATGCAGCCTGTACTTGGGGCTTAAATGAAGACTGAGGCGAGTTGATTTGACATGGCCTCAAATTCCGTTCCTCTCATTTAGGTGGGAAAAGAATTAGGGATGTGAGAACATTATGATCGAGTTTAAGCAGAAATTTACTGCATTTCTTGGCTTTTATGCATTTAAGAAAGACACGTTCCTGGTTTCCTTCTATAACATAGGCTTCAACAAAGATGAGATGAGGGAAATAGGAGGAGTCCAAAGAAACAAATGGGGAGGTCATGTGCTGTTAGCCCTCATAGTACTGTAAATCCAAAGACACTTAAAATCCAGGTCCTATGGGTGCATGCATAAAACTTAAAAACAGGATAGTCCCTATGAAAATTGAGTTTGGGCAAAATCTCAATATGAATAATCTTACTCCTGCTTTACACCTGGAACTCCCGAGACTGAAAGAGAGCCCAAGAGCAGATACCAATGTGTTCATACTGAAACTCATCCAGTAAGATGTCTACATTCCATTTTCCACCAAGGAGTAGCTCCATTTTCCCTGTCTGTGTGCCATTCACCAAAGTGAACAAACACTGATTCCCTCCAAATGTTTAAGTGGAATGAGCCAATAGTCACCATCACTCAGAATGATGTTGACACTGTTCCCAACATTTAACATATATTTTCAGGCATATATTTGGGTTGAGAGAGAGAACATATACGGTACCTCACAGAGTGATCCTGAAGCCAGACGACCAGGTTTTAATCCCAGCTTCACCGCTGGGTAGCTGTATGACTTTGGTCCAGGTTACTTTATCCTGTACCTGCCTTTCCTCATTTGTAAAATGGGGATATCTCTTACTTTACAGGGTGTGAGAAGGATTAAACTGGTTTACATTGAAAGTGCTTGTAACAGTGACTGGTATATATTAAACGCTCAGTAAATATTAGTTCTTACCCTAACCCCTTCCCCTCACACACACGGTGTTTTCTTGTTTGTTTGTTTTCTTTACTGGCAATCTGGAGTCTGTACAGCTGACTACTCTCTTGCACATGGGGATGTACTGACTTGTCTCAGCCAGTCAAGGTAACACACTTCTCTGGTCAGTGACTGATTAAGGAACAGGCAGATGGTACAATTCCGAGACACTGGCCACTTATCTGGAGTGGTGGTGATGTTCAGGGCAGGTTTCTTCCCAAAAGATGTGCATTGGGGGAAAAATGTTTCTTTTCTTCTTCTATGCTATTTCTGCATGTACACCTGCCTGTAGCAGCAGAGCCATCCTGGCACTGTGAAGGGAGCTGGAAGAAAGATGGAAACACAATGACATTGTTGAGTTGAATTAACCAACCCTGAAGTTCCTACCTCTGGAATTCTGCAAAATCATGTATTTTCCTTATTGCTTAACTCATTTTAAGTAGGGTTTTCTGTTATTGTACTTGAAAACATCCTGGTTATTTATTGAGCATCTAATATGTTCAAGATATTTTATAGAAAATACACAGTGTAAAATCCTAAACATGATCACAACACATATTCCAGATACTTGGGGGAGAAGAAAACTAATAACACCAAGCAGTAAATTTTTTTTAAAGGGTTCTTTTTGTTTTTATTTAATTTTTAGAGAGAGGAGAAAGAGAGGGAGAGAAACATCACTGTGTGGTTGCCTCTCACTCGTGCCCCCAACTGGGAACCTGACGTGCAACCTAGTCATGTGCCCTGACTGGGAATTGAACCAGTGACACTTGGCTCGCAGGCCAATGCTCAATCCACTGAGCCACAGCAGCCAGGGCCCAAGCAGTAAATATTAAGTGCTTGGAGTTAGGTAGGCTGAGGAAGCAATACAGGAAGTCACACATGAAGAGAGGGTCAAAGAATAAGGAGAACATGGATGGACAGAGGGGAGAGGGAGTATAAACAAATGTAAGGGAGATTTGGAGATTGTATTAGTCTGCTAGGGCTGCCATAACAAAATACCATAAACCAGTGACTTGAGCAATGGGAAGTTATTTCTCACAGTTCTGGAGGGAAGAAGTCCAAGATCTCTCCCTGGTTTGCAGATGCTCCATTTTCACTGTCCTTACATGGTCTTTTATTGGTATAGGTGCATCTAGGGGGTCCTTTTGTGTGTCCAGATTTCTTCATGTAAGAACAACAGCCAGACTGGATTAGTGCCATCTTAATAGCCTTATTTTAACTTAATCATCTCTTTAAAGGTCCTATTTCCAAATACAATGCCATCTGAGGTACTTGGGGTTAGAACTTCAACATATGAATTGGGGGGGGGGGGCATAATTCATCCCATAACAGGAACAAAAAAGTTTAAGAGTGAGTCAAAGGTTAGAGGTGACTGGGAGATGAAGCTAGAAGGTTATGTAGAATCAGAGAGTAGGGGCCCTTGAATGTTGGGCCTAGACTTTACTCTTGAAGCAGCAGGAAAGTAAAATAGATCTTTAAGAAGAATAATTTGGCACAGTATGCCACAGGTTTTAATAAGGAAAAACGTGAGGTGAGAGAAATGGGTTAGGATTGCAACTACACATTCTCTAAACATGCACTGATAAAGGGCTGAATTCAGGGGGAAAAGTCGAAGGGACTGAATGAAAGAAATGGAGGAGAAAAGGACAAGATGTATGCTTGGACATTCCCAGCAATCAGGCCAGAGGAAGCTTGTACCGAAATATTCAAACCTCAAAAGGAAGTATTATTTTATAATTTTTGGAACAGGATTGTGAGACCTAGACATTGGGGTTCCAGCTTTCTAACATCTAGGACTATCTGTCTGAAAGGGAACAGACTTCCTTGTTTAGTATGGAATATCCTGGAGGTGTTCAAGAAAGTTTTATAGAAAGGATGCAAATATCAGATAGAAGACTGGATCATTAGCTATTCCTGGAAGTCCCTTATATGGCTTAGAACCCAGAATAGGCAAAACATCTAGCAGACACCCAAAATCCCCCAGGCTTCTCACAGGCAGGACCTGAGTGTGGTAATGTAGCTAGCTCTCTGTACCCCAAACCTAGCTGGAGTAGCCTTTTTGCTGTTTAGTTTGGGCAATAATCAGCGTGCCTTGGGGTACTAGCATTGTCAGTTTTCTAGCTGGTATGTAAAATTTTAAATAGGCTTTGAAAATTAAGTTTAAGAATTTGATCACTAAAATGAAAACTTAGAATTGCTAGATTTCTTATACTATAAATTTAGAATGTGTGACTTTTGTAAATTGTAATCACTAAATAAAATACATGCTTTAAAAATTTTTTAAATTGTATTTTATTGCTTGTGCTATTACAGTTGTACCAATTTCTCCCCCTTTGCTCCCCCTCCACCCAGCACCCCCAACTCCCTCAGGCAATCCCCATACTGTTGTTCATGTCCATGGGTCATGCGTGTATGTTCTTTGGCTACTCCATTTCCTATAACTTTACATCCCCATGGCTATTCTGTAACTACCTATTAGTACTTCTTAATCCCTTAACCTTTTTCACCCATCTCCCCGATCCCCCCCATCTGACAACCATAAATACATTTTCTGTACCTATGATTCTGTTTCTGTTCTGCTTATTTTGTTTTTGATTCAATTTTTAAAATTTTTTAATCTTTTAAAAAAATAATTTATTTATTTTTAGAGAGCGGGGAAAGGAAAAAGAGAGGGAGAGAAACGTCACTGTGTGGTTGCCTCTCACTTGCGCCCCAACTGGGGACCTGACGTGCAACCTAGTCATGTGCCCTGACTGGGAATCGAACCAGTGACACTTGGCTCGCAGGCCGACGTTCAATCCACTGAGCCACAGCAGTCAGGGCTTATTTTTTATTTAATCTTGACTGTATTTGTTACATTACCATTTACTCTCCTAATACCCACTCCCCCTAGCAATCTCCACACTGTTTCCCATGTCATGAGTCCTTTTTCCTTTTTGCTCAAATACCTCCACCCACTGACCTCCCCCACCAGCTCTCACCCTGCTATCCATCTATGAGTATGTCCCTATTTTCCTTGTTAGTTCAGTTTGTTCATTAGATTCAACATGAGTGAAATCATATGGTATTTGTTTTTCTCTTAGATTCAATTGTTGGTAGATATGTATCTATTGCCATTTTATTGTTCATGTTTTTTATCTTCTTCTCCTTAAAGAAGACCTTTTAACATTTCATATAATACTGGCTTGGTGGTAATGAACCCCTTTAACTTTTTCTTGTCTGGAAGCTCTTTATCTGCCATTACATTCTAAATAATAGCTTTGCTGGATAGAGTAATCTTGGTTGTAGGTCCTTGCATTTCATCACTTCAAATATTTCTTGCCACTCCCTTCTAGCCTGTAAAGTTCCTTTTGAGAAATCAGCTGACAGTATTATGGGGTTTCCTTGAAGTTCACTAACTGCTTTTAAGATTTTCACTTCATCTTTAAACTTTGGCATTTTAATTATGATATATATGTCTTAGCGTGGGCTTCTTTGGGTTTATCTTGTTTGGAACTCCTGGACTTGTATGTCTACTTCTTTCAAGTTAGGGAAGTTTTCTATCATTTTTTCAAATAAGTTTCCAATTTCTTGCTCTCTCTCTTCTCTTTTTGGCACCCTCGTGATGCAAATGTTGGTAGGCTTGAAGTTGTCCTCTTTTTTTGAATTCTTTTTTCTTCTTGCTGTTCTGATTGGTTGTTTTTTGCTTCCTTATGTTCCAAATCACTGATTTGATTCTTGACTTCATCCACCCTGTTGACTTCCTGTAAATTCGTATTTTAGTTAGTGTATCCTTCATTTCCAACTGGGTATTTTTAATGCTGTTAAGGTTCTAAGATCCTTAAGCATCCTTATAACCAGTGTTTTGAACTCTGTATCTAGTAGCTTACTTGTCTCCTATTTTCTTTAGTTTTTCTCTGGAGTTTTGTTCTATTCTTTCATTTGGGCCATGTTTCCTCATCTCCTAATTTTGGCAGCCTCGCTGTGTTTGTTTCTATGTATTAGGTAGAGCTGCTATGTCTCTTAGACTTGGTAGAGTGGTTTAATATAGTAGGTGTCTTGTCGGGTCCAGTGGCACAGCCTTCCCTATTAACCCACCTGGGCCACTGTGTGGGCTATGTATATCCTCCTGTTATAGTTGAGCCTTGACTGCTATTGCCATGTCCAAGGTCAGCCACTGACTGTGTTCTGTTTGGGGTTACACAGCATAAGCTGCAAAGCAATCTGCAGATGGCTACTACTTGTACTGGGCTTGGAGGTGCCCAGGGGAGGCCGAGCTTGACTCAACGCTGGCCACTACTAGTACTGGGCCTGGAGCAACTTCGCAAGAGATACTGGACTTGCTGAACCCAGATGCTGCTTGTTTGAGAGAATTTAGAATAATCTGAAGCATGGGCGGAGGCAAGCCATTCATATGGAAAAGCCACTGGAAAGCACTTGAGTGTGCCCAAAATTTGGGTGGGGAAAGGCCTCATGGAATCACCAGGGTGAGGCAAATAGTGTAAGCCAGGTTGATGAAGTCTCAGACATGGGACCTGCCATGGCCTCTGCCAGCACTTCTATCTGGGTTAAAGCTGTCCTCCTCCCCCTACTCTTGCTCTGATGCTAGACAATTCAGTTCCTCCCTGTATGTCTCTAATGCTTCTCAATTTGCTGCCCCCATGCTGGAGCTCAGAGGGAGTAAGTCTGAGTAACTCTGTGTGTGTGGGCCCTTTAAGAGGTACCGTGTTTCCCCGAAAATAAGACAGTGTCTTATATTAATTTTTGCTCCTAAAGACGCGCTAGGTCTTATTTTCAGGGGATGTCTTATTTTTCCATGAACAAGAATTCACATGAATTGTTGAACAAAAAAATCGACATTTATTAATATACAGTAGTCATGTCATCACAAACATCAGCATAACCAGCCAAACTCTGAATTCCATCAAGAATTTGGGGGGAGCTGTAGCAATGACTGCTGCTAGGTCTTATATTCAGGGGAGGCCTTATATTTCTAAGCTTGAAAAAAATTGCACTAGGTCTTATTTTTGGGGAAACAGGGTACTGCCAGGGATTCCAGCAGTTTCTGTTTTCTACAGGCTCAATACCTGCTGGTTTTTATAGCCAGAAATTATGGCAACTTCTCTTCCTGGCACTGGAACCCTGAGGTGGGGGGCATGGTGGGAAGCTAGGACTCTTCACTCCTGAGATATCCTTTCCAATTTTTATCCACCACACAGGGGTGCAGAGTAAGCCTGTTCCATGTTTCCAACCCTCCTACCAGTCTCAGTGTGGTTTCTTCTTTGATCCCATAGTTGTAGCACTTCCATTTAGCTCTATTTCTGATGGTTCTGAATAATGGTTGTTCTATAGTTTAGCTGTAAGTTTGATGTGGCTGTGTGAGGAGGCAAGCTGTGTTTACCTATGCCACCATCTTGACTGGAAGTCCTCTTTAAAAAAAGTTTTAAAATTACAAATGTGGTTTGTTTTTAATTTAAAGTAAACTGCAAAAGTATACTTCCACCAGGGATTAAGAAGCACCAATTGGCAACTGCAAAATATTCACAAGGATATGAAATACAGTACAGAAAATAGTCAATAATATTGTAATAACTATGTATGGTGCCAGGTGAGTACCAGACGTATTGGGGTGATCGCTTTGTAAGTTATATAAATGTCTAATCCCTATATTGTACACCTAAAACTAATATAATATTGAATGTCAACTGTAACTGAAAAATAAAATAACTAGTATTTGTATTAAACATTTTCTAACAATTTGCCTTTTTGTCACTTATATATATGTACAGTTTTCATGTTAGTACATATATTCCGAATGGGTGCATGTTTTAAATATTGCCTTAAATAATAAAAGTTTAATAGACCACCTCATATAGACTATTTAAGTTTTTTTTTTAAAGTAGGGTAGTCTAAGAAAATTATGCTGGAATAATAATTTTTTTTTTTAGTTCTCAAACATTATGGCTTGAAGGGTCATTCTAGCCTAAACATCTTCAAGGGACTCTCAAAGGAAGAAAAACAAAATGACCTAATATAATGTCTTTATACTTTTATTAATAGGCAAATCCTTCCACGTGCTTTTTCAGATACTTAAACTTTTTTATCTAGATAGAAAACACACACACTTAGTACCAATTTCAAAATTTGCCAACGGGTACACCTAGTTAAAAGTCTTCCTTTCCTTAGTTCCTTAGTTCCATAATTTTTCTCTTCACAGGCAACTTTTAATGATAAATACATTGAAAGTTCTATACATTTAAAATAAGAAATATCAAACAAAAACAACACTGTATCTTCTCTTTCCCTCTCCTCAAAATTCTAGCACTTGCTATAGTAATTTTAATTGCAATTTTGACTTCCCTACCCAAATGAGAGAGAAGGAATAGAATTAGTCCACAGAGGCAAGAAGCTTATTTGGGAGCCTGGAGTGATCATTAATAAGTGCAGAATACAGCTATCAAAAGATTAAGACAGGCACTTGAGAAAACTTATAATGCTATTGAATCTTTTAAAAAATTGTCATGAAAATGTAGCAAAAGTCAAAGATGAAGTGATCCTATCTAGAATAATCAGCCCCCAAATCAACACTCGATTCATGTTTTTCTAGGACTCAGCAGTTACGTTTTTATCTACACAAAATTTTTAAAACTTAAACCTATAATAATTTTAAATTTTGATTTCAAGATAAATTTCAAAGTAAATGGGGAAAGGTATTGGGACTTTAAGTTCTGGTCTGAAGCAGATTCACTTTACCCAGGCCTTTTTCAGACCAATCATCACTCTTGGGTATCCTTACTTCCCTTAAGGATTACCTGTCATACGAGAGGTGTTAATTGAAAGATTAGTTTAAAGTTTATATAAGTAAAAAGAAAGCCAAAGAGTCAAAATGGTTTGCTTCAAAAACGTCTTTATTTGAATGGCAAAAAAGTATTAATCTTACTTCAACAGATGAAGTTATGTTTTTTCTTACAATAGTAAACACACATCTTAAGTGTGTGTTAAAATAGGTACACCAGACCACAAAGATCAAATGTGAACATTAGTTAATAATATGAATACCTAATACATTATTAAGAAAACAAGACTTTAGAATGTTAGCTCCTCACATTCTACATAGAACTTCCAGTGCTGATCCATTATATGGCATGGGAGAAATTCTTGATCGCTGATTAATAGTATTTCATTTATTTGTAGATAATGTGGTATGCCTTGCATTGACTCTCCAGAAGTTCCTGTTTAAATAAATGTCAACAAATTAAAAGCTGCCTTTTAAAAATAAGATTTAAATTTACATATTGCAAATCCTTGACCCTAGTCAAGTCTATGAGCACACATAATAGGCTTTCTGAGAAGGTCATTCTTCACTCACTCCGTTTTCTGTACCTGAGATAAGCTGTAAATCAGCATTGGCTGATTTTGGTGGAAAGAAGCCTGTTTGCAGTCTAAGAATCAATTATCCTCAAACTGGTTTCTTCAACCTCCTTGACAGTCACAGAGACTCCTTTCTCAGAGGGCTATATGAGCTATACCTCATTCAGCAAATTGAATCTTACTCCACATATACAACCAATATGGGCAAAACCGTTGCCAGGCAGTTTCAGTTAGACATACCATACAGTACAAGAGCTTTGTTCATAATTCTTAGCAATGCAACCATTCACATAATTATACATCTGTGTGGGCCCAGTAGCCATTAATCCTCCTAATGCTGACTCCACTCTAATTTGCCTCTGGAGAACTATCCTTTTCCCCATACTTGGCCCATGTGCTTCAAGTGGAAGTTAGTTAGATCTAAGCCAATCAGTGAACAAGCACCGATTTAGGGATGAAAACGTGACCCATTCAGAGTAAAGTGAGGTGCAAGAAATCTTCGTTGGGTCTTCTGGGAAAGAATTCCATATTCTTCCCCTCTCAACTTGAACCTGGAAGCATGTAGCTCTGGGATAGAGACGAGAGGCTGTTGAGATTAAGCTGGGAAACAGAAAGCAAGAAAACTGAGTACTAGCCATGCTGTCTGAAACCTGGCTTAAGCCTGAAGGCCTCTTACTGGTCTTTCATATATGAGTCAACACAATTCCTTTTGGTGGGGGAGGAGGGTTAAGCCAGTCTGATTTCGGTTTTAAACTGTAACAACACAAAGAATTTTAACTTTTTTACACATGGTCCATATCTAAACATAATAATTCTCTTATAGCAGCCCCCCTTTTCCGGTAAACTTTCTGCAACAAGGTATCACACAAAAGTTAGGGGTGAGGAGCATTCTTCTTTCAGAAAAAACCCACAGAAACAGGCTTTAAACATTATTTTAAATTAATTTAATTAAGGTTAGCTTAGCTTCATCAGAGCAAGGACAAGCCTTATGTACAAAAAACCTACAGTCTCTTTCCGAAGAGTGGGCCTTCCCACAAAAGTCACAGACCTATATAAAGGCACTTGTAAGAGAGAGCCAGGAGTGTTTGATGAGCTTCACCTAATTTGTAACAAGAAATTATCACCATGGTATTCACATAAGAAGATCACCAACAAAACAACATAATGGTAGGCAGTAGCTCCAGAGGAAGCAACTGGCCCATCTTCCCAACTGATATGGTGGATATAGAGTGATCCAAACTTGGGATGCTTGAGATGATTTAACCACATTGTTTGGAAAACGGCACTCTCAGATGGACATTTGTTAACCTAGTAACTCCTAGAAGCAAAATTTTCAATAAAGCAATGCTAATGTTAACTATCTTTTCCTTTTGCCTTCTCATTCCCATCATTCATTTTTTTTAAATGAAAATAAACACCACATATGTGAAATCTTTCTGTAACATTGTAAAGTTTTATTCAATATTACTTTGCAGTATATCTTTGCTCAGAGATGAACCTAGGATCTCTCTCCCTTTAGGGCTATAATGAATTAAGAGAAGGGGACCATTTTAGGCCTACCTCCTCTTTTTTGGCAGGGATCATTTTATTACTGAAGTCAGTAGTGTGTGATGGTTTTGATTTACTATATCTTTCTCAATAGGTTAGCCATGATACATCCACAAGACTTAATTGGTTGACATTCTAGCTGGTAGCCATGCACCCGGCTTCTCTGTCAAAGGGACAGAGGGCATGGCAGCCAAAAGCCCATCTCCATCTCCACCTCCACTCAAGTTCACTGTCAGTACAATACATTACTCAATGTCATACAATCATGGGACTGTGGGAAAACTTCAAGCGGCTCCTCAGTAGCCATTTCCTGGGGAAATCCATGGAAATGGTCTGGGAATATGTGTATCACATCACAAAACATAGTATTAAGACCACCTTCTGCTCATTACAGAACAGCTTGCTTTCAATAATGATCAGGCTGAAAGGAAAAAGAAAAGAAGACCATTCCTTACAATATAGCTGTTCTCATCACCTTTACTGCTCATCTTCTGCTGCCTTTTCCTTCCCCTCTGCCACCTTTACTGCACTAGGAATCTCTGAACTCCATCCACTACGGCATTCCTATCTACTTCATTCCAGCTAGTGTCGCACTACACTACCAGGATCCTGCACCTTTGGCTGACCACAGCTTTAAGCTTCCAATTTTCTTTGTTGTCATCCACAAGGAAATTCCCAACATATCTGCAGGGTGGGAGTGAGGGAAACAAACAAACAAAAAAAACACACATATGTAGAAAACTGAGCTAAACAGTAATCCCCAGGTAAGGAAATGTAAGCATACAGCAAACTGATTTCAAATGTATGATCCAGTTTGAATTAAATTTTAAGTAATTGTACAATTGCTGGGTTATTTTATTACATAATAGTATGAGCTTCAAAATTATTGGAATAATTCCAGGTAACTAACATTCAGCAAAGTTAAAGCCAAAGAGCCTCACTAACTTTTCTTTTTCTGAATTTCAGCAAACCTCTGGTTGTGTGTGTGTGTGTCCACCTGAAAGCATGAATGCTGGTGTGTAATAATGTTTTAAAAATTGTTTGCTTTTTCTTTACTTAAACAATGAAACATATTTAGTGTACTATACCTATTTAAATAAGTAAAAATATATTTTAAGTTCTATTATTGGGTTTCTGAGAAATAAATAATAACCTGTAACTACTGTAGCCAAGGGCACAGTTCTAGAATTGAGATTCTTTTCTGCAGACCCTAGTCTGGACTCTATAGCATATTCTGGGATATCTCCTCTGGCTTCAGGGCTTATATAGCTGAGTTTTAATGTTTTACCTGTGTAAATGCTCCAAATGTTGCCTGTAGGTAGGGTCTTTACCCCACCTTCCCCTCCTGCCCAGGTAATCAACAATAACAACCCAGGGTATACCATATCCTTCTGTACTTTCTTTCCGTGCTCTGATGATAATACCACACAGTTGCCCAGTACTTTTCAATATTTTAATCCTTGCACAACCATGTGAAACGAGAAAGGGAAAATCCAATTAGTTAGAAAACTGAGATTTAGATGTTATTTTCTTTATTTAATAATTAATTTATAGTATTCAATATACTCACTGTTAAGTAATAGGTCACACAAAACAGAGACCCTTCAATATAAAAGTGAACAAAAGTTTCCCCACCAATCCAGTCTATATTCTTACTTCAACCCTAGTACTCCCACCAAGCTTTGGGCCAGTCAGGAGAGATGGGAACAGGTAAAGGGCCTGTGAGAAGGACACACCTGGAAGATTTGCCTCCAAATTGAAAGCTCCCGAACACTGAGGTTTTGCTTCCTTTGTAGCCCTGATAGCCATGTTAGGGGAAGGGAGTTGAGAGGGAATAAAGCAGCAAGATTCACACATCACATATAAAATGTATCTTTTTATAGATGATTTTACTCAGGGTCTGTAAGTAATTGCCATGGTTACATGGAAAGATCTGAGAAAAACTAAGTTGTGATCGGCAGAAATAGGAACTGACAGGTAAGACACTGTAACACAGGAACATACATACGCATATAGACTTAAGCAGCCTGACAATATCGACTATTTCTCCAGCCCTCACTGTGGGAAGATTAAGTGGAATACCATTTGGATATATAATTCTGCTTAAGGGGCCAGACATCTCCTGACTCTTGAGCCTGAAAGAAACAAGGAGAACTAAAAGGATTAAAAAAGAAACTCTATAGCTGAAAGAATTTTTGTGAATGAGAAATAAGAACCCTGAGAAGCAGTAATTTAATCCCTTGGTCAAGTAATGATCATCTTCTTTGCAACGATAACATGGACATATACTTGTAGCTTTGTGACAAAGAACTTTTCCACTAGGAACTGTGAAGACAACCAAACTACTCCAATGAGGGATAGAAACCCTTCTTCCTTTAATTTTCACTTAAAAAAGATTTTTGTTTTGTTTTTTAATTTCTTGATTTTTAGAGAGACAGGAATGCAGAGAGAGAGAGAGAAAGAAAGAGAGAAACACTGATTTGTTACTCCAGTTATTTATGCATTCATTGGTTGCTTCTTATATGTACCCTGAATGGGGATCAAACCCACATCCTTGGCCTATTGGGACAATGCCCTAACCAACTGAGTTACCTGGACAGGGCCTAATTTTTACTTTTATTTGAGGTAGATTTCCAGAGGTAAAATGCCTCTGAGATCTGTAAACAGAATTTCCAAATAGTAGCATATTTAGCAGCTCAGTACAACCAGGAAAACAGCCATTTGTGTGGACTTCTGGCTCTTCTTGTTGTCTCTCATCTCCAACAAAAACTGCAGAGCTAAGAAACCATTCTGCTTATGCACAAAATAAGGAGAAATAAATCTTCCTCAAGTAGTACCATCAAGTATTAGATATTCTGCACAAGTATACTTAAACTGAATTGCTAGGTTCATTACCAGGCAAAGGATGGGCTCATGAAACCATTCATGTTACCTAGTTGTCCAAATTAGCCCTTCAAAATGACAAGTTATTTAGACCAAAATAATTTTACACTTTATCCCCTAATTAAAAAAAAATTTCCCTTAATAGATCAAAAGCAAAAATAATCAGACTTATTATTTTAACTGATGGTTTACTTCTGAAATACCACTAACCTATGAAGTCTTTTCATATAACCCTTTTTACCTCTCTGATTCTGTTTCATCATCAGTTAAAACGGGCCCAAGACTAGCTGATATAATAGGTTCACTTCTAACTCTAAAATTACTAAACTCAGACTTCCAGAATTTATTCTTACAAACTAAGCATTCCACATTTCATTAAAATTATGGGCTGAAACTTTGCTTGCTCTAGTTATAAATGGAAATGAACATACTTACAGATACATTCTCATTCTGAATTAGAAATATAATTCCAACCAACGGCAAAATGATTAAGAATTATTTTAAAATAGATTTTAAAAATACAACTGTTTTAGTAGTGCTGAGGAAAAAATTCTATTATGGCTACTTAAATAAAAGCTCAATTAAAAAATAATTGAAAAATTATTTTTGAAAAATAAAAGGATCCTAAAGGATAAATATGGTGGTGGATTACTATATGATTTGATATTTAAAACTAAATTAATAATTTGATATAGATTAACATTAATAAGATCAAAAGTTGTCTGTGAAACTGTACTAGAATCGAGAAATAAAGCTGAATGTTATATTTTGAAGTTTAAAACTATGTCAGCCCTCATTCTTTGGGGAAAGTTGAAATTCAGTAGGTGGTTCCTTCAGCCGAATTTGATTTGAGGTACTTGATTTTACATGCAAACCTGCAGGTTTTTTGTGTCTTTGTAGTACAATCATGAACCCTGGAGTTCTACTAAAAAGGAGCTCCTAAGTGGCCTAATGTATGTAAAATAATCTGGAAGAGGGCCTGGCACAGGGCAGATACTCAGCAGAGAACTAGTTTCCTTCTCTTTCCTCCACCTTATGAACTAGGTCAAAAGAGGATTAATCATGATACGAGTATGAAAAACATTATGATGAAAATAATGAAAAAGAATCAGAAGTTGTAAATAGGAGCGGAAATAAACCCTCAGCTCTGTTATCAGGCACCCGTCTTCCTTGGGCTTTTAAGGTTTAAGAAGTTCCTAACCACATAAAACAGAAGCACCTGTGAATGTTTGTGCTCTATTACACATACTTTTACAGAGAAATGAAGCACAATAACAGCACTGAAATGATATAAACTCCTTAAAGTCATTTATTTACAACAGATTATCTAGTAAGTCAAGGACCATTTTTATCAAAAGGAAAAGAGTTCCTTTTTTTCTGAAAAAGCATGTTGTATTTTCAAATGAACAAATGATGTAAGGTCCCCATGAGAGAAAATTCTATAATTAGTGTGCATTAAATGATGACTTGGGAAGAAACATTTCAGGAAGATGTTTCTGTTTCTCTTTCTCACTCCCTCTCTCTCTGTCTTCTGTCTCTCTCTCTCACTTAGATGAATACATTTATCTTTAATGTGCTTTAAGTGTCTTGGTATTATAGTGACACAGGACATAAATATATAAAATTGGTTTTCCAACTAAATATTAAAATGTGATCTAACTTAACAAAATGATTTTTTAAGAATTTTGTGAAAAATATTTTGATGTGTCCCTACCCAGTGATCAAAAATTATGTAGAAGTTTGGGGGTGTTAATCTTTTTTCCTTCCAAATTGTACTGAAATATCAGAGAAGAGTCCATCAATAACACAGAATAGGAACTACCACCAACTAGGTAGAGAAGAAAGATGCTTGGGATGAAGTAAAATTTCAAACAAAAATACACCATAGACTCATTCCATTTTAAAGTTTAAAAGGACTTCAGAAATAGATACCATAATAGATGTTACAATGTGGATGATCCTTGAAAGCATTATGCTAAGAGAAAGATACCAGACACAAAAGGTTATATGGGGGGGGGGGGGGGAACGGGCAAAAGTAGGTTTACAGTTTGTATGGAAAATAGTATAACAATTAATAAATAATAGTAAAGAATAAATTGTTTCACATACTTACAATTGTAAACCTACTTTTGCCACACCCTGTACTGTATGATTCCATTTTATGATACATTCAGAACAGACAAATCCATAAAGACAGAAAGCAGACTGGTAGATCCCAGGGACTGGGGGGAGTGAGAATGGAGAGTAACTGCTGAATGGGTGTGGGGTTTCTTTTTGGGGTAATAAAGGAATTTTGGAACTACAGAGGAGTGGTGGTTGTACAACATTGTGAATGTACTAAATGTCACTGACTTGTTCACTTTAAAATGGTTATTTGAATGTTATGTGAACTTCACCTAAAAAAAAGAAGACCAAGATAAAAAAAGTGTTTGGGCGTATTTTCCCCATAACTAAGAAATGGCTGTGGGTGTGCACATACCTGGAAGACAAGGTTGATGTTGCTGAGGTACCAAGTTTGGTTCTGGAGGTGTGGGTACTTCCTCAGAAACATATTTTAAAAGCTCCTTCCCCAGATATGTTACCTGCATATAATTAAGCACAGAGTTTAAAAACCACACATTTTATAAGGAGCAAATGTAACTTTGGTAAAGTACTGACTGTTGCATATTATGGATTGGTAAAGTGCCACCTTCTTTTGTAAATAGTTTTATTAGAGCACAATGACACCAATTTGATTACATCTATGGCTGCTTTTGTGCTACAACAGGATCAAGTAGTTGCAACAGAGTCTATGCCCATGTAGACTAAAACATTTATTATCTTGTCCTTCACAGGAAAAATTTGTTGACCCCTGTTGTGTATCATTAATCCCCTCATCCATTCACTTATTCAACACCATTAATTCGGCACTTGATACTTTATAAATTAAAAAAATTATGTTGCATTAATAAAATTAAGCCACAAAAGTAGTGGTACTTTTCAAGAAATCGGATACTTAACTGATTAGATTAATAAACATTTTGGATCTATACGTTCAAGTTTTTTGTTATGGTTTGTTTATGAACTTAGTTATTGTTTATCATCCCAAAAGGTTAGAGCTTAGAAATACCTACACATGAATGGACTGGCAAACACCTGCCAGAAATGTTCTGGGCCTGAGTGTCTTTGAGTTCTGCACTCTTAGTTCTAGGCAGTATGATAATATACCCCCAGAAGCTAGTTTCACTGTTGCTAAACCATCAAGTCTCAACTTGAACATCCCTCCCAGATGCCTTCCTATAACCTTTAAGGGCAAGTAATGACCCTCCTCTAGGCTCCCATAACTTCTGTGCTCATATTTCTGTCAAGGCACTTCTCACATTTAAATGAAAGTATGTATTAATGTATCTGTCTACATTAAACTAGAAGCTCCTTGAAGACAGGGTCTGTGTCATATTCATTTTTATACTCTAGCACTTCACACAGTGCCTGACAATACGGGGAGAAAAAAATCTCTGAAGTCTCAGCTCTTAAACAAGATTCTTAAATTCTCTGAGTCTCAGTTTGTACACCTGTAAAACAAGCACCTCCAGCTTATTAAGTTGTTCTGAGGATTTAGAGAGAGAACATATGAAAAGCACTTGGCATCGTCGGCAGCCGTCCGTCTCGAGAGACGATGGTGTAGCTTCTTAAGAGTCCATCTGCACCGCCGAGAATGGCTGTGCAGTCTGACTCGGGAGTGACACGGTATCTGTCTCCCCCCATGTCGAATCGATATCTTGCGATGACGCTGGAGTGTCCTCTCCAGCGAAGCTGAAGCTACAGAGCCTGGGCATGGTGATATGGAGGTTCTGCTGTTGCCCATGCAGCAGACCCCCCCTCTCTTCACAGCTGAAGGGTCCAAGGGAAAGACGGAGTCAATACAGCTTGGCTTCAGGTGCGCAGCAGGAGTTGCCGGAGTTGACTACAACGTCAAACCGCCTTAGGGACTCCGGCTCCGGATTTTCTGTCGGGGTTTACTCCCTTAGCCTTTCCCCTGAAGAGGTATGCCGCAAGGCAGCGGAGGTTTTTTGGAGTCAGAGTTTTCCTTCTCTGATGTGCCCTGACTGGAAGATACTGTCTAGCACATCCTCAATAAATGCTTGTTATTGAACAGAGGTCAGGAAGGGTTAGGCACCCTTTGGGCTCAATCCCATGACCAAAGATTGGTAATGGAAATGAAACAGACCTGGCCTGCCCAGTGTGCTAAACCCCCCTACTCTCTACTTGCCATGGAAGAAGGAGAGGTGAGGCCCCTGAATGCCATCTGTCAGTTCTCAAAAAAACTAACAATTAGAAACAATGGATTTGGTTCACGTTATGCCCTGACAATACTCAATACACTTTATGCACTCATCAACATGCAGGCTCAGTATGTCTTCAAGTACGTCTCAGAGTTAAAGTACATTTTTATCAGTTAGTGCTCGGTAATGTAAGGTGGTAAAATTGTACCTTAGTAGCCTTAGAGATCTTAAACATACCACTGGGGTAATCTAGACACACAAAGAACACAGCTTTAAGAAAATCCACTGAGCCCTGCCTGGCCAGATGGTTCAGCTGGTTGGAGTGTCGTCCCATGCACTAAAAGCTTGCAGGTTCAATCCCCAGTCAGGGCACATACCTAGGTTGCGGGTTCACTCCCTGGTCAGGGCATGTACAGGGGGCATCCTATTGATGTTTCTCTCTCACATCAATGTTTCTTTTTCTTTCTCCCCACCATATCCTCGGGTGCGAATTTAAAATATTAAAAAAAAATCCACCGAGTTAAAATTCTATTTTCCATAAGATAGGAGTGATTTATTGAACAGGAATAGTAATAAATAGATCTCTAAATGAACAGGTACTAGGTCACTTCTGTAAACTATCCATCTTATAATAGTGACTGTGCTCCAGTTGGCTAAAGCATAAGGGTACCATCCCATCCTAACATCATAGTGCAACGCTTTGCTCACTTGTGTGGTGATGCTGGTATAAAGAAACCTACTGCATTGCCTGTCATATAAAAATATAGCACATACAATTATGTACAGTACATAATACTTGATCATGATAATAAATGACTATGTTACTGGTTTATGTATTTGCTATACTGTAAGAAATAATAAAGCTTAAAGGCAATCAGTCCTCCATCTGCCTATGACTCAAACTCTGATTTCTGGACTAAATCTCGTTAGATGCAAATCTAGCCCATATGCCTGCTAAGACAGAGGCATAAGAACTTATTCTTAAGAGTCTCAGACTACATAGCCTCCAGCAGTCTCAGCAACTTCACCATCCAAAACCCATTTTGATGAAGGGCACCTGATAGGATGCTACCTTCCCCCAGATGAGGACAAGTAAGAGAGTCGTAGGTTAGGGTAAGGTGTATTCTGTGCAGATATCTGTAGGTGGTTGTGCTCTTGTTTTTCTGAAAGTAGAACTATAGGGTGCTTCACCCTGAGGCCACTGATGCTTGCCCTGAAGCTCGAACAGCAGAAGATCCATTATTCCTCAGAAACCAATCTATGTTGATTCCCTAACATCATATTCAGGGAAGAAGTGGGGCGTGGGGTGTGTGTGTGCATATTTGGGGTGGATGGATGATTTAGCCAGCCGCTATTCTGGAAAGGTAGTGAATGAGCCAAGTGAAATGGTCACTTAACTTTACCTTGGTTAGGTCTCTGAAGAAATTACAGTATCAATTGCCATTAATTGCAGTAATAAATGTTTCTCTATATCTTATATACTAACGTGCATCAAGAAAATAATATAAAACATAACCTTCCTTTGAATATTAAAGAGGTATTTAGAATTTTTTTTTTTTTTTTTTTGCTGGGACTCCATTTTATTTGAAGGTACCAGTACTCCTTGAGTCACTGCCCCAAATGGCAGCCTACTTTTTATCTGCAGAAATCTAGTCCTGGGCATTCACAAAAGTGAACCGTCATTCCCTTTCTTATGACTTCCTTACTGCTAGTATATCACAGAAACACATTCTTCCTGTGGAAGTGGGAAAGTTTTGCTGCACAAGAATAGGGCTTTGCAGAAATTCATAAAGGCAGCTAAATGATTCTGTGTGTTTTGAATTTAGGGCAACCTGTTACCAATGAAAGGAAGTGGCTTCCCTTGTGTGTGGTTGTTGTAAATGTAAAAAACAGTGGGTAGGGAATGAGAAGCTCAGGTTCTAGTCCTGGTTCTGGCACTTACTGGCCTTGAGGCCAGTCAGGTCACTTAACTGCCTGCAACCCTGTTTTCATATCTGTAAATAAAGATTATAGTTGACCTTCTGACCTCATGGGTTTTTTGTGAAATAATATACATAGAATTTTATAAATCACACAGTGCTATGCAAGTCCTGACATCTTTAAGTTGGAAAGGTCTTTAGAGACCATTTGGCACTACTACTTATTTTATATATAAGAAAACAGGTTCAGAAAAGTTAAAATGACTCGACTTAGATCAGTGATTTTAACTCTAGGCTACATATTAGAATTACCTGGAAAGCTTTTAAAAAATATTATCACCTGGTCTTTAACCCAGACTATTATATCGGAAGCTATGGGCTGGAGTCCACTAGGCACTACTAGTTTTTAAAAGCTCCCCAAATGATTCTAATGTGTAGGCAGGGTTGAAAACTTTTGCCCCTGTAACTTAACAAGGGTGGTATCAGGAACAAGCATGGTCTCCTGTCTCCCACGGAGAGATCACTCTGCCACATCAGGATGATGCCTAGGAGACTATGTCAGTGGCAGCACACAGTGAGGCCCAGCAGGAGTGAGCATCAGGCCCAGCCGTTAGGGTAGGAAATATGAGTCATTTCTGAGTCTAGTGGCTCTGTCATTCTGTCTTATGCAGGACAAGACCTAGTTTTTTGGCATTTCTTGCCTGACAACCTACCATTCATGGTCCCATAGCCACACCAGCATTCTTAAAACTACTCGGTTGAAATGTTCACCTTTAGCAATGTAACAAAAACTCCTTTCATCAAGAATTGACTGTGGATACAGGAGTTACTCCAAGACAAGAAGAGGTAGAGACAATTTCTGCAGTAAATTTTAAAAGAGGCTTTTAAATTCTGTAAACTGTTTTAATAAAGAAACTCACTGGGGTAATGTTTCTAAGCCTGGAGTATTTACTAGAAGTACATGCATGGCCTGTCGAAATTTTAAAAACTGCTTCTATTTTTAGGATAATTAAAAAATATATTTAATCCAGCTCGATCTGTATGAATATCTTATATCCAGGAACTGCCCAAATATTGGTGCCCACATTACTATCATATAGTGATACAACTCTAATTGACATGGTTTATGAGAAAAGATCAGAAGCAATGGGATATGTAAATGAGGTACTGAGTATGGGCTAAATGATGTCACAGCCAGCTATTCAAAAGCAGGAAATGCAGTAGTTCCCGGAGAGAAAAAGAGTGGGAGACTTGAGTCATCACTAGGCACACTGCAGCAGAGGTATGTCAAGCTCAAAAGAACCTAAGCTATAGCAGTCAGTACCATATTCTTACTGCAAGCATAAATTCAGTTTCAGCAAAACGATAAAATCTATCATAAGTTTAAGAAACTGTAAAAAAAGAAAAAAGGAATTTCCATGGGTTAAATGTTAATCACTAATATGCAAATATGATTTATGAATCCATGGAAAGGACTGGACAGGATGAATTGAAAGCAGATGGCCTGCTGACACCAAGGGTTGGGAATGATAAAAATAAAAAAATTTTAGGAGAAGAGAAAAAAGGACAGATTATAAAGCAGAGAAAGCTCAAAATGTGCTGATATAAGTGAAGGAATTGAAATACAGTTCTGGAAGCACCTGCCACAAGGGTCTAGGAGATCAGAATGCAGAGTTTAAAGATACAGACCAAGAGCAGGAGAGTTAAACTGGGCAAAAAGGGAGAGGAAACTGTGCCTTCTATTAGTGCTGAACTGAGGCTTACTATTACAGCTAGCAGAGGCCGAAGACATCTGCCGTTCTGTGAAACAGTTATGGTAGATGTCCAATTATTCACACTTTCCTGGGTGATTCATTGCAAGACTGTTCCCTTAAGTGGTGCCATAGACACCTGGAGGTGGCTGAGCATTGGACCTCAAGGGTGTCAGTCACTAAGTCTTCAAATTGGTGGTCTGACTTGGGTTTATAAGTCAGAAGACAGACTGAGGGGGAGGCTACTAAGTCTTGGAAGTCTGAATGAAAAGAATTATTTCTCTGAGGGGGACTAGCAATTTACAGATAGGACTATGTTCAAACAAAGGTGCAGCATAATTTCTGTGGGTCTTAGGTCCCTTGCTTGTGCCTTCTGTCTTTAGGAGAAGATTCTGTCAGAATACTGATAATATATCAATATAAATTATTTATATACCAGTGGTTCCAAATTTTCTATGTGAAATCACAAAGACCTGAAATCACTTGAGGTCAAGAAAATCGGGGGCATTCCAATTTCTGAGACTAAATGAAGAACAAGGAAGGAGAGGCTCAGTCAGCTGTGCAACCTTGCCCCTGGGGAATTCCTGCAAACAGGAGTTGTGGGAAAAAGCATGTAGCATATTGAATAAGGGACACATGGGGACAAAAGTGAGCTTGGAGAACTTTCAGATTTTGTTTTGAAGTAAGTAGTTTCATCATAAAAAAGTGGTACCTTTCCATTTTAATATAAAGTTAAAGATAAACTTAAGAATGACCAACCTTACTCCAAGCATAATTCCAGGTCACATAACTGTCACCTCCTAGAAGATCCTTGAGCCAGGTGACTGGGTTTTGATAAATCTGACCATTTTCTACTTTAATTTTACCACTCAATAAAACACTGGCTTTGTGGGTAGTCTCCTGAAGAAAAAAAAAATTTAAAAAAAGATGAAAAAAGAAAAATGAAATATGTAAACCTCTGCTTCTGGCCATCATGAAGTAACAGGGACTAGATTTACCTTAACACCTGATACAACCATAAAACAGACAAAATATATAAAACAATTATTTAACAATCCTCAAAACTCAATAAGAACACAAGAAACCAATAAAAATTGGACAAAAGGTTTGAACAGACACTTCACCAAAGAATAAAAATGAAGACAAATAGCATGTGAAAAAATGCTCCCCATAATGAGTCATTACGAAATGCAAATTAACTATACATGCAGTATTACATATATGCATATATCTATACTACATGTTAGCATGGCTAAAGTTAAAAAAACTAATCATACTAAGTGTTGGCAATGTGAGGATGTAGAGGAATTTAAAGTCATACATAGTTGGTAGGCCTGTAAAATGTTTCAAACAATTTTGGCAGTTTCTTAAAACGTTAAATATATACTTACCATATATAATTCAGCCACTCCACTCTTAAGTATTTACTCAAGAAAAATGAAAGCCTATGTCATACCAAAACTGTTTATCAATGTTCACAGTAGCTTTATCTGTAATAGCCAACAATCTGAAACAATCTTAATGTCTACCACAGATGAACTGATAAACTAGTATATACAATGAACTACTCCTCAGCAATAAAAAAACGTAAACCACTGATACATGCTACAGCAAGGATGAATATCAAATAATTATGCTCAGAAAGAAGCCAGACAAAAATAAATACATATGGCATAATTCCACTCACACAGAATATTTGGAAATACAAACCAATGTATAGGGACAGAAAGCAGACCAGTCAGTGTCTAGAGAGTGGCATGGGAAGGGAGCAGATAAAGGAGATACACAATGGGACACAAAGAAATTTCGAGGGTTGATGGATATGTTCATTCTCTGGCTTGTGGTCATAGCTTCATGGGTGTATACCCATGTCAAAACGTCAAACTGTATACTTTAAATATGTGTAGTACAGTACAGTATTCCCTCACTTATCATGGGTATTACGTTCTAGACGCGCTGCCCCCCACCCCCCACGATAGGTGAAAATCCGTGAAGTAAAAACTTTACATTTATTTTGGTATTTATATATATATATTTAAGGCTTTATAAACTCTTCCCACACACTTATAAACTGCTCCCAATCCCTTATTAACCTTTCCCACTCCCTTATTAACCTTTTCCATACTTTTATAAACACTACTTATGTTCTTAAACATATTCTACACCCTTAAACCTACATAACTTTAACAACATACATATACAGTACCGTAAAATCCCACGATATAGCAAAAAATCCGCGATAAATAATTAAATATAATATTTTTTAAAATCCTGCGATACAGTGAGGCCGCGATAAGTGAACCACGATATAGTGAGGGACTACTGTATATAGTGTGTCAATTACATCTTAATAAAGCTATTATGGAAAAACAGCTGAAATACGAAAAGTTACATTAAAATTTTATTATAGCTGATCCGGAGAAGTAACCACAACTGTCAAAATACAAGTTAATGTAACTAATTTAATGAATAAAATATGATTCGCTTTGGCTAATCTGAGGTAGATAGTACTTAGCAATAAACTGGTTGACAGGCAAACAAAGAGGAGTATCAAGGAACTGAGATGAAGCTACTAATTTGGTCTTTAAATTATATTTTGGAGTTTTAAAATCAAAAATTTTTTTTGCTCCTAACTTATAAGTAAAGCTTACTAACTAGGAAAAACCTTATTATCCAGAAATAGAAAGGGTTGGAAACAGGACATTCAGATTAAGTTCCAGTTACTGTGGACTGATACCAGTTGGACTGGTCCATAAGCAAGGAAGCATTCCAGGACCCTGCAATCTCTGTCCCTCCCTCGGAGTTCCTTTTTCAAAACGTGAACGTGGTATTTCTAGCAGAACCTTTTTTTCCCTCCTCTGTTTTTATGTATATGTGAGATTATTGTAACTGGATCAAATTTAACTTCAAGTCACTTTTTGTCTGTAAAAATCCACTGAGCTACACCAGCCAGAGCTCGGTTTGTTGAGTGCTGGCCTCTGAATTAAAGGGTCACCAGTTCAATTCCCAGTCAGGGCACATGCCGAAGTTGTGGGCCAGGTCCCCAGTTGGGTGTACATGAGAGGCAACCACACATTGATTGTTCTCTCCCTTTCTTTCTCCCTCCCTTCCCCTCTCTAAAAATAAATAAATAAAATCTTTTAAAAACATTTGAGCGTCTAAGGAAGATGAATTTATACTTATCTTTTATTAGGGGAAGCTTTAATAGTACACTGGCAGTTCCCAAAACTTTGGAATCAAAGTCAGCTCCAACTTACTATTTTTATGTTGTTCTTATATCCTTCTTGGTGCAATATGATTTACTAATTAATTCTGGTCTGACAGCCCAAAGGTGCCTTGTGACTAAAATCTACAGGGCAATTCCATAAGCATGATTTCACTTGCTAAGAATACAATGGCTGTGTCTCTCCATTCAAGAAGCCCAGTCAAACCCCATTTCACTAATTAAAGGTAAATGCCTACACTATGTTACAGCAACATTTATTCACTTATACAATTAACATGAGAGTAGAGAAAAAAAAAAAAGATACCTGTGTTTTGAATTCCAAAATGTTATTTCCTGGGTTAATTCTTCCTAGTACTATCAGATCCTTTATCTGCATGCATTTCTTTTTAGGATCTGAGCTGTGGGTTGAAGACTTTTTTGTAGAATACTGCCGGCCAGACCCAGAGGAGGAGGTGCTCTGACTGTGAGTTGCATGTGGAACAGCAAAAGCTGACTTTTCAAGATATGGTTTCACCTGATGCCCCATAGCACAGCCTAAGTTACCAATATCTTTATGTGTCAGGGTTTCTGATGCCCCCCTAGGTGGTTGCTGAGAAGCTGTTTTCCTTTTTCCTCTTTTTGGATCACAATTGGAAAGAGCCTGACTGCAAATAACAGTTGATGGACGGGCATCATTTTGGGCAAATATACTTGTGATTTCTGAAATATTTAACGTGTCAGTTAGTGCTGAAGGACTACAGGGCTCATGGACTTTGGCTGTATTTTCTCTAAGATCATTTTCTATTTGTGAATATTCTGCTGGAGCAATAAGAGCAACAGGTTGGGATGGTAATTTTATCTTCTTAATGCTATCTGAAGGGCTGGATTTTGATACCTCATCCAAGTTACAGGCATTGACATTTTGTCTAGAATTCAGCTCATTTCCAGAAAATTCTTCCCTGCTCACCATCTCTGAATTTAGACAGGTGTTGGCATTTTGGCTGTCATTCCACGTTTCCAGAGATGACTGTGTCTCTTGTGTGCTCCCACAAACAGGGACGACAGGAGAAAGCGAACCTGAGGAGGGCGGCACTGAATGCCCCAGACTGGTCAGCTCTTGGCTGTCCTTTTCACAAGAGAGCTGGGAGCTGGATGGCAGCTTCCTCAAACTAAGACCAGGCACAGATGTGACATTCTTATAGTTTTGAATTTTCTGGCTTATTTTTTTCTGTGTTTTTGCCACAACTAGCAGGCTCTTCTGTCTTGTGGCCAAGTCAGCCAGTTGTTCTCGCAGGACACCATGCTTAAATGATTCTATAGACACTCTATAGGAAGAAACAGAAGGAGACCAAAATATAAACAGAGTAGAAAACTTTTTAAAAAGTCATTTGTTTTTTAAAGATACTTTGTGTCAATTCAAATTTGATCACCTCAAAGTACACAAGAGTCTGTCTCTGCAATGTATTTCGTTTGAGAGGAAACTGACTCTTTCAGTACCATTTTTTAGGTGCCATTTTAAGGAGATAACTGTGGTTATCCACATTTACATTCATATCATTATTTAGCAGTTGTGAGTCAACCCTGAAAGAGAAACAAAACTTGGGTAGTCTATCTAGATAGCTACTAGTCCTTTACTTGGAAGCTGGCAATTGATGGCCAAGGAGGAACACCAGTCTTTATATATGTATTCTAGAGAGAAAGGAAGGAAAAAAGAGAGAGAAACATCGCTCCGCTGCCTCCTGCATGTGTCCCATCCCATGGGGGAGCGAACAGCAACCCACACATGTGCCCTGACTAGAAATCTAATCCGTGACCCTTTGGTGCACCAGATGGCACTCCAACCAACCGAGTCACACTGGCCAGGGCAGGAACACCATTCTTTAAGTTTGAAGTGTGCTTACCTGTTTAATGTGAAAAGGTGTGTCAGGAAGTAAAATTTTCCCTTAGCTATAGAGGAGTGAGATTATTTTGTAAATAATTTACCTGAACTATCTCTGAGAAATTCAGTTCAACAAGTCATTACTGTAATTGTACTTTGAACTTGTACTGAGGCATTTTCTAGAAAAGCATTATCCTGTGTGCCTCCCCAAACCGAATCTCTTAGGAGCTTGAGGACTAAGTGGGAGGAAATGGTTTATCCACACCTCTGTCTTTTGGTGATACCCACCTATTTCACAGTTATCTTCAGGATATCCTTTGACACCTTGTTTCCAGTGGTTCTCACACTTTTTGTTCTCAGGACTTTATACTCTTAAAAATTACCGAGAAACCCAAAGAGCTTTGTTTATATGGATTTTATCTATCATTATTTATTGCTTTAGAAAATAAATCCGAGAAAATTTAAAAACACAAAATACCCAAGTACACATCCGTTAGCTATTAGTGATGTCATCACACATCATGAGGCCTCATGAGAGAATGAGAGCAAAGAAAAGCAAATAACATCTTAATATTCTTATAAAAATAGTTTTGACATCACAGACCCCTCGAGCTGGTGTCAGGGACCATTGGGGACTGTCCTTTAAGAGCAACTGTTTTAAGGGAAGCAGTAATATAGATATCTGTTCTTCTATCACAGTTTTCAGTTGTTGGTACTGAACTCCAGGTAAACTGGGTGTTAAAGCAAGCAGTAGATGTAAGTGGAAAAAGCAGCAAGAAGAAATCAAATAAGCAAATAACTGGTAGCATAAAATGCAAGAAACTAAATAGAGGAAAAACAAAAAAGAAATTAACAATACATTTAAAACTATGTGAAAAAAAGAGTTCAGAGAGAGGAAAAAAGTGTTCTTTGGTTTATAGCAATATTAATAAGGATTTACACTTGAAGCCCCAATCAGGAACTTTCCAAAATCCTAGGTATCTTGTTAATCAAAGGACATAAAGAAAAATTGAAGCTAGCCTTTTCCAAAGCCCCCTAGAAAATATTCTTTAGTCAATTACCCATCTGTAGGTCCTATAACTTATAAGCTCACCAGCTTTATAGAAAGGAATTTATGACACTTATCCACTAGAGAGAAAAGCAAAATTGAAATAAAGATAGATTTATAAATAACAATTAAAAATTGATTTTAAAATAAGTTCAGAAAAAATGTGAATATGCAAAATATGTCAATCAAAGGATATAAAAAGTTAGAAAGATTACATGTAAATAAAGAATAGGGTACAAAAGATATCTGCAGATTCATTGCAGCATTATTCATAATAGTCAAGACATGGACACAACCTCAGTTTCCATCAGTGGATAAATGGATAAAGAAAATGTAACACACACATGCAGTGGAATATTATTCAGCCATAAAAAGAAGGAAATCCTGCCATTTGTGACAACACAGAGGGACCTTGATGGCATTAAGCTAAGTAAAATAAGTCAGACAAAAAAATATACCTTATGATTTTACTTATATAAGGAATCTAAAAATATATATATTTAGTATGCATATGTGTGTTTATACATGTATACATATGTGTGTGTGTGTGTATACATATATATATATATATCGTAGATATCAGAGAACAGATTGGTGGTGGCCAGGGTTGGGGAGCAGGAGGTGGGCGATATGGGTGAAGGTGGTCAAAAGTACAAACATCCAGTTAAAAAATAAATGTTATGGGGATGTAATGCACAGCATGGTGGCTACAGTTAATAATACTGTATTGCATATTTAAAAGTTACTAAGAAAATAGATCTTAAAAGTTCTCATCACAATAAAAAATAGGGGACATATGTAGCTAAGTCTATGAAATGCTAATAGAAATATGTCCGAATAAGAAAAAAAAAAGTCTTTCTCAAAAAGGGATTAGAAGAAATATGTAAACAATATAATCAGAATAAAATTTAAGAGCCCTGAGAATTTAGAAGTACACAAAAATGACAAAATATAAATCATTAAATTGCTTAGAAAGACATTTGTAGTAGCAAAAAATTTTTTTAATTAATTAATTTGTAGAGAGAGGGGAAAGGAGAAAGAGAGGGAGAGAAACATCACTGTGTGGTCGCCTCTCACTCGCGCCCCCAACTGGGGACCTGGTGTGCGACCTAGTCATGTGCCCAGACTGGAAATTGAACCAGCGACACTTGGTTCACAGGCTAACGCTCAATCCACTGAGCCGCAGTAGCCATGGCAAAAAATTTTTTAATGTAAAAAAATTTGAGTTTACTGAGGAAAAATATTATTTTTGAGATTCATGACCAGAAAGGTTTTCATAAAATTCTTGGCTGTAGACAACTTTCTAAGATATTAAAATGTCATTTTCTGAATATTTCCAGTAATAAGAAAAATATCTTTCTGGGAAGTACAATTCCCCAGGGAGTAACAGATTAGATAACCTCAAAAGTTATTTTTGGGGACTAAGTAACATTTGTAGTCTCCTTTTTTTATAGTTTTTTTTTTTTTTTTTAAATCCTCACTTGAGAATATCTTTATTGAGAGAGGGAGAGAGAGAGAGAGAGAGAGAGAGAGAGAGATGGATGTGAGAAACACTGATCAGTTGCCTCTGTACTCAGGCAATCAAACCCTCAATCTAGGTATGTGCCCTGACTGGGGATCAAACCTAAAACCTTTTGGTATAACAGGACAATGCTCCAACCAACTGAAACACTCTGCCAAGGCACAACATTTGTATTCTTAAGAAATTCTGGGCCTTACTATTATAGCTAAAAATAGAAAAATCTAAAAACTCTAACATACCTATTTTCTTCACTCACCTGTATTTTTTAGCCAGATCATCCCTTTCTGCCTTCTGTTTGGCAAGCACATTATCCATAACTTCTTTTATCGCTAACATCTTTTCAGTGTATTGTTCTGCAAACATGATAATAAAAGTAACAAGTCAGTTAATTGAGAGATAGCAAAAGTTAAATTTGGTCACATGGGATTCAGCCTGTTAATTTTATTATTTCCCTCCCTCTTCCCCAATATCGATGGCCCAAATATATAAGTCAAGACTTATTAACGTACATTACCCTGTGGAAGTACCCTGAGGTGTATAGGTAAGAATATTGTATCAAGAAAGAGCAGGCGAGCCTGAGTTCTAATCCTGGTATCCCATTGACTAAGGTCAGTGAAACTGGACAAGTCACATGACCTCTACTAATACTTTGATAGCACTGTATATATTTGTATGTGTACATTAATATATTTATATAATGTATTGTTCTATATATTCATACTATATAACTATATGCTGTATGTGTTTAAAAAGAATTGTGCTATCAGTTCTTGTTTTTTTTAAAAATATTTTATTTATTTTTTAGACAGAGAAGGGAGGGAGAAAGAGAGGGAGAGATGTAGAAGAGAAACATCAATTGGTTGCCTCTTGCACGGCCCCAGCTGGGGACCTGCCCCAAACCCAGGCATGTGCTCTGACTGGGAATCAAACCATTGACCTTTCAGTTCACAGGCTGGCACTCAATCCACTGAGCTACACCAGTCAGGGTCAGTTCTTGTTCATAACACTTACATAGGGCTATATGAAATCAAAAGTCTCTTATAGATCTATACAAAATAACTTTTATAATAATTACTTAAATTTTTCCTACTTTCTTCCATTACCTTCTAAGTAAAGGCATCATGCACTACCCTAGCACCATTACAAATCCACAGGATTGACACATAATATTATGCCCAAATACAGATCCCCAAATAGGAAATTGAAAGGCTTAGATTTGATTTATTTTAAGCTACTTGCTATTCATTTCACCTTTGGCTTTTTTCTCTTAAGTTTTTGCCTAATTTTTTAGATCAATACATAATATTTATAGCTAATTAACTAGAGAAAATCAGTGGTTAAAAATAACATGAAGTTCAGAGTTGGAATTTCTTCCAGATCCTGCCTTTGCAAATCAGATAAATGATTTGGTATGTATAAAACCAGTGTTCCCAGAGTAGTTTTTGTCTCCCCAAAAGGGTTGGTTTCACAATGTGATGCATGTGCCAATGAAGGGGGAAAACTTCTATGATCATTAAGAATTTAAATATAAATTTGTTTAGCATATTTGATCCTGATATTCCCATCATTTATGTATCCTGTCATACTGGGTTTTCTAAATGAATTTTAAACCACAGGTAAAAACATTATCAAAGTAACATCAAATATTCTGTTCCTATAAGAAAGGATATAAAGATATTTACATGTAACTTGAGACTTATTTACCAAAGAGACATTAAATTAATTAATGGTATCTTAGAAAGAACCTAGAAATTGCCCTAATATGTATAAGATTTAAATATGTGATAATTAAGCATTACAAAACAATGAGGATGAGAGGAATTATTTAAACAAATAAAAGTAGAAAAATGCAGGAAAACCCTAGGTAAGGAACCCTATTCTATCCTTATCTAATACCACACATAGAAAAAAATTTTAGATGAAGTATAGAGTTAAAATGCTTAGGAAAAGAATACCATAAAATGTTTTAAATGAACATTTTTCTGCTCAGTTAAGTTGAGGCACTAAAGATATCTGATATCAAAGTGAATGAAAGGCATCTAAAAGAAAAAACTTACAATGAAATATACAAAATGGGACTCATTACTCTTGGACCCCCTCAGCCAGATCAAAGGTGTAAGTGTCAGAAAGGTAGTGAATTTGTAAAGGTATTTCTTTAGAGAGCTGTTGCTTTACTGGGTGGGAATCCCTATCATGAACAGCAAAAGTGAGAGAGAGGTGAGAGGGTTTCTCCCCTATACCTCAAACCTAATGGGAGAGTTTCTCAAAGGATTTTTGAGAAGAGCATAATCTTTCAGTTGAGGTGATAGGACTATCTGGTAGAGGCTGAGACCCTGAACAGCAAGGAGCACAGCAGGGCAGAGAAAGCTGCTGCTGTACTGGAACCTTCCTCCCTTCCAACAGTGGGTCCAATATGTCAGGATCCTGAAGACTTGATGGGGAGCCTGTCCTACAATCCTGCATAGGAGGGCTTCTACCTGAGGGCAGATAGGTGCGTAAGATATTGTAAATACGAAATAAAACATATGAACCATATTTTGCGAGGGTTATAAATTTTGTATTATTTTCCTCAAAACATAACATGCACCATGTGTTGGGCCAGGATGAATATTAGAATGGGCATAATTTAAAAGAAAATAATTTTTTAAAATATGCACAACATGAGTTAGGACAAGAGAGGAACTAACGGTTATATCTCGCTACATGAAAGATTGATGAGGTATTTTAAATTACTTTGTTTTTAGTTAACTACTTTTAACATCCAGATATGCATACATCAGGAGGTACTTTCCAACTTGTACGTCCTAACTCAAGAAAACATAGCTGTGCCCTGACTGGTGTTGCTCAATGGATTGGGCGTCATCCCACAAACGAAGAGGTCTCTGGTTCGATTCCCAGCCCGGTCCCTGGTTGAGGGCATGCAAGAGGCAACTGATAGATGCTTCTCTTGCACATAAATGTTTCTTTCCCTCTCTCTCTCCTTCCCTACCCTCTCTCTTTAAAAATAAATAAAACCTTAAAAAAATAAAATAAAACATAGCTGTGAACTATCAAAAGTTTTCAAATATTTACTGAAGTTTTAAGAAATCAAGATAATTAGGTCAGAAATGTTTAAAATGAACATTTTCTGCTCATTTGAAAGGCATGAAGATTTGCTTTGCTGTGTCACTAGTAGTACACATTCCTTTTCTGATTTGTTAGGCACTACTAGCTGGGTGAAGCTGAGGAGCCAAGTAACATAATTTTATATCTAATCACTATCTTGTGCATTTTGATCTTCATCTAGATATATTACCAGTCTTAGCTTATTCTTTAAAAGAAAAATTTTTTAATCCTCACCCAAGGACATTTTTTCATTGCTTTTTAGAGAGAGAGAAAGGGAGAGAGAGAAACATCAATGTAAGGGAGCAACATCAATCGGCTGCCTCCTGTACGTGCCTGGACCGGGAATCATATGCGCCTGAACCAAGGGTCGAACCCACAACCTTTCAGTTACAGGACAATGCTCCAACCGACTAAGCCACACCAGCCAGGGCCAGCAGCTTATTCTGATCATGGTTCTGAGTAGCTCTCAAATTACTCATGCTATACCTTGAATCTAGAAATATCTCTATCAACAATTATATCAATTGCTGGTTTGCATCACTGACTTCTAATGATCACTCCTGGCACTTTACTCTCACATTAAAAAGGGGGGGGGCACTCTTTTCAGTCACTGTGATAAGGTAGCAATTCAAACTTGAGTATGAATCCATATTTACCTGCATCTTCAGGGGTTGTTATTTCAAACTCCAATAAATTTTCTTGTTTTTCCTCTATATCTTGCAGAATGGCACTGATGGTCTGATGCTATCAAATAAAAATATTAAAAACTTCATTATTAGAAAGTACATATTTCTGATAGGCAACTGACAAATGCACAGTAAAAGTGCTAAAGAAAGTGCTATTAAACATACTCATTCCCCAAACAAGAACGGAAATTTCACTATAAAGATGGCAGTACAGGTAAATATGCTTGCCTCCTTACACAACCACATCAAAATTACAGCTGAACTACAGAACCACCATTATTCAATACTGCCAGAACCCAAGCTGAATGGAGTCCGACAACTGCAGAATTAGAGAAGAAACCACACTGAGACTGGTAGGAAGGGTGCAGAGAATGGGTGGGTCTCACAACCACATGTGGTGGATAAAAATCAGGAGGGAAATCTTGGGAGTGAGGGGTCCCAGGCCCACATCAGGCCCCCCAACCCAGGGTTCCAGTGCCAGGAAGATAAGTCCCCAGAATTTCTGGCTATAAAAACCCATGGGATTGAGGCTGTGGAAGACAGAAACTTCTAGAGTCCCAGACAGTTCCTCTTTAAAGGGCCCATGCACGGACCTACTCGACTCCCTCCCTTTGAGTCTAGCACTGGGGCAGCAGCTTGACAGGCACCAGAGGCATATGGGGAGGAACTGAATGTCTGGCATCAAGGAGAAAGCTGGGGGACAGCTTTTTCTCAGAAAAAAAGTACTGGCAGAAGCCACTGTACCTTTACTGAGCCCTCCCCCCACAGAGCCAGCAGGCAGGTGCCACATCTGAGACTTCATCAACCTTGCTCACACTGTTTATCCCACCATGGTGATTCCCTGAGACTCCCCGTCCACCACCAATTTTCAGGCACACCCAAGCTGTTTCCAGGAGCTTTTCAGTATGAATGGGTTGTCTTGGCTCATGATTCAGATTTTCCTAAATTCTCTCAAATAAGCAGCAGCTGGCCTCAGTGAGCCCCATACCTCTTGCTCTGTGGCCACATAGCAATAGCAGCAGATGACCTTAGTTCATTGCTTGGCCTCATTTTGACATCTCCAAGCACAGCACAAGTAGCAGCCATCTGGAAATCACTTTGTAGCTTATGTCAGATGGCTCTTGATAGAACACAGGTAGTGGCTGACCTTGGCCTGTGCACCCAGTGGACAGCTATAGACCACATCAGAGCACCACCACCCAACCACCTTCACAAGCGATGCACTCAAGGTGCAGACTCAGTGGGCACCAGAGCCCTGCTAAAGTAAGTTCTGCTCTGTGGAGTGAGCCCTACACAGTTGATCCTCCACAGTTGTCAGAGGGTGGTGGTCAGTGGTCACAGCCAATCCTTGCAGCTGATTGACCTGGGTAAATCCCTCCCATTGACCTGCCAACAGCAATCAAGGCTCAACTAGGAGGGTGTAATAGCCCACATGGTGAGTGCACTCCAAGTACCCAGCTTCGGTGACAGAGGAGGCCATGCCACTGAACCCTACAGTACACCTACTACATTAGGTCACACTACCAAGTCAGGAAAATCTAGCAGTTCTACCTAATACATGGAAACAAACACCGGGAGGCTGCCAAAATAAGGAGACAAAGAAAC
Organism: Furipterus horrens; assembly: GCF_987537825.1. NCBI lineage: Eukaryota > Metazoa > Chordata > Mammalia > Chiroptera > Furipteridae > Furipterus > Furipterus horrens. Next base: position 47,068,709 of record NW_028327175.1, read on the forward strand.
TTGGCCCAAATGAAAGAACAGAACAAAACTCCAGAAAAAGAACTAAACAAAATGGAGATAAGCAAGCTACTATACGCAGAGTTCAAAACGCTGGTTATAAGGATGCTCAATAAACTTAGGAGAAAAGCAGAAGAACTCAAGAGACCACTTCAACAGCATAAAAAAGGACATGAAAACCACAAAAAATAATCAGTCAGATATGAAGGATACACTAACTGAAATGAAGAACAATTTATAAGGAATCAACAGTAGCATGGATGAAGCTGAGAATCAACTCACCAATTTGGAATATAAGGAAGCAAAAAACAAAAAACCAGATAAGAAGAACAAAGAATAAAAAAAATAAGGATAGATAAGGATTCTCTGGGACAACTTAGAGCATACAAACATTCACATCATGGGGGTGTCAGAAGATGAGAGAGAGCAAGATATTGGAAACCTACAAGAAAAAATAATGACAGAAAACTTCCATAACTTGGTGAAGGAAACAGACATACAAGTCCAGGATGCGCAGAAAGTCCCCAACAAGATGAACCCAAAAAGGCCCACATCAAGACACATCATAATTAAAATGCCAAACATTATGGACAAAAGGAGAATCTTAGAAGCAGCAAGAGAAAAACAGAGCGTTATCTACAAAGGAGTTCCCATATCACTGTCAGCTGATTTCTCAAAAGAAACTTTGCAGGCAAGAAGGGGTTGGCAAGAAGTATCCAAAGTGATAAAAAGCAAGGACCTACAACCTAGATTACTCTACCCAGCAAAGCTATCATTTAGAATGGAAGGACAGATAAAGTACTTTCCAGACAAGGTAAAGCTAAAGAAGTTCATCATCACCAAACCACTATTGTTTGAAATGTTAAAGGGTCTTCTTTAAGAAGAAAAAGAAAATCAAAAACGTGAACAATAAAATGGCAATAAAATCAATAATTGAATATAAAAACCAAAATAAATGAATGTGCAAAGCAGAAACAGAATCATAGATACAGAGAACATTATGATGGTTGCCAGATGGGAATGGAAGTAGGGGGATGGGCAAAAAATGGTGAAGGGATTAACAAGTACAAATTTCTTGTTACAGAACAGTCATGGGGATGTAAAGTACAGCATAGGGACTATAGTAGCCAAAGAATATATATGCATGAGCCATGGACATGGACAAGAGTGTGGAGATTGCCTGAGGGAGTGGGTGGAAGGGTCTCGGTGGAGAGGAACAAAGTGGGAAAATTGGGACAACTCTAATAGCATAAACAATAAAATATAATTTAAATTTTAAAAATATTCATTTCCCTTTATTTTCAAAATGTACTCATGCTTTAATTTTAACAAATACTGCATATCGAGGGAAAAATAAACAAATATATATTGATTTAAGTAGCAGACTTATTTCTGGAAAACAGAATCATAAATTTTCATTGACTTCTGTTATAATTATAGGTGTAGGAGAAGACGAAACAACTCAGCACATAATATTTAAAGACAACAAGTTTACTTGAAGGTTTGATGACTATCATTGCATACTTTTAAAATGTTACACATAATATTATAAATACAAAACACTAGTCTCAAAAACTCACAAAGGAGATTTAAGACCACATCTTTATATCTCTGTCAGTATTAATCTTCCTTCCTGGAATGTCTTCAATTTATCCTACTCAGATCCCTCCCTTTTTTTAATGAATGACGGAATCATAAAGTGAACTCTTGAACCAGACTGCCTGGGTGTGAATTCTGACTTCATCTCTTCCTGGCTGGTAACTCCAGCAAGTCACTTATTATCATTGCTTGACTTGAGTAACACATGTAAAATGGTTAGGATGGTGCCAGCACAAAGTAAGAGCGAATAAATACTGCTTATTTTTATATAACACCCATTTTATACACAAAACCCTAGTAATCTAATGCATACTAATTTTTCCTTTCTCAGAATTACTTAAGAATTTCAGTGCTACAGAATATTTAGTATTAACATGTATGCCTTATATATTATATTTCTCCATCAATATGAGAACTTGTAGGCAGGAGCATGATTTTTATATTTGCATGTTTCCATATTGTTGGGTATGTACTCGTTGCTAAACAAATGACAACTGATGAACTGACTCATATTATCTATTCTTTAATATATTCTCAATACACTTTCATTTTTTAAATGTGTAGATTCCCCAAACCTTCTAAGTATGTTACTCTGGGATTTTACTTTGATGCCCAGAAGGGATATGGAAAATGCACATAATAAAACTATCCAATTATGTGGAAAAGCAATCTCATTGGTGTCATTTATAAAATGAATCAAAATGAAACTATAAAATATAAATATGCAAAACAAATAAACAACGAGATTTATTTTTTTACAGTGAATGGCTGTGGTTATAAAAGCAAACTAAAGGTCTGAATTTGTGCCCAAGCTAATCCTCTACCTACAGGTTTGGATAAAGAAAACGACTTCTAATGCTACTTTCCTTTCTCTTTTGCCTTACACTGTGGATGCATGTAGTCTTAACCACCACTGGCCATAGGCTTTCACGCTATACCAGCTTCATATTCCACTTTCATTATTGCTTGAGTATCTTAAAAAACAAACAAAATCCTAACTTAGGATGTGTCTTTGGGACAAGCAGTTTAAGCAGTTTATATTCTGCTTACTATAAGTTTAGCTTTACTATGATTTTATTCCAGATTTGCTATTTTTACTATGGCAGAATCATCTTTGCCTCTGACACCTATTTTATATTTTATACAATATTGCACAGTGGTAAAGAATACAGGCTGTGGAGCCAGACTGCCTGGAGTTTATTTCTGGCATTGCTACTTAATAGAAATGTAGTTTTGGATTAAGTTACTTAACCTTTCTTACTTTAGCTTCCTCAGTTATAATGAGGAAAGTAATGATAATAACAAAATCTACATAGAAGGGTTATTATGATGACTAAATGCATTAAGATAGTAGTTAGAGGACAGCTTGCCATATGGTAAGCACTCAGTGAATGGCAATTATTATTATTTCTGTACATTTTAAATATGGGGATAGAGAAGGAGGTTGCCTGTATGCTATGATCTGAAGGTAGCACCAAACAAAAATCATCTCATTTCCTTCGTATGTGGCCATAGAGTTACTCTTCACCTCTCCATTTGGTTTGAAATTTCTAATACTCAAAATCAGTTTTACATTTAAAGTCCTCATATTTCTTTTGAGTTTTTCTTTTTTATAAAGTTAGTTTTCTTTAGATTCCTATATCTCCATTACATATTCTCTAAGGCTAGGCATCTAAAATGACATATATTATTCCTAAAACAAATACCCATAGATTTAGTAACAAGAGTGGTTTTTCATAAAGTTCTAATATTTACATGAAAATATACCTTTAAGATACAATATGGTGGGCTGAGCTGATATAGAAGGACCTCAATAAGCTTTAAACACACACACACACACACACACATACACACACACAGTGCTATAAGAGGAAAAAGAAAGGGAAAGTCCCTGGTGGTACTAGACCATGGGGAATTTGGAACAAACACATATTAGGGGCTACATTTTCAATGCCCATAGAGGAACAGAAGATAAGGCCTCAGGACCACACGAGGAAGGAGTTATAATGGAGTTCCTGTATGCTTCTAGTGGCCCGGAGTGGGTGCGCTTTAGATTAGATAAGGATTAGAAAAACTCCCCTTGTCATCCATCCAGGGCTTTAGGTAGAAGAGACCTACTTTTGTCACACATGTATATGAGAACTAAATTTACAAAATGTGTGGTTCAGAAACCCAAACTGAGAAATCAGCATAAAAATTAATGTACAACTGACAAACCTCTAGGGCCCCAACAGAGGCAAATGTGAAACAGGAAACCCAGACTCACCTAAATTCCCACAGTAAACAACCATCACTAAGTGAGATTACAGTAAAAAAAATTACAAACCACATGAACAATCATGTTATCATGAAAAAGAGTCAGGAGAGTTTAAAATTCCTTTAAAAGTGTTTGGAAAGATTTTTTTTTTAATGCTATTGATATTGAAAGGCAAGAGCAGAAAAGTTTTTTTGTTTTTCGTTTTTTAAACAAAAACTTGAAAAGGAAACAATTTCTAGAAGTAAATAACAGTCATTAAAATGAAAGACTCAATGTATAGGTTAAATAGATTTAAAATATTTGAGGAGGAAAATAATGAATTTGAAGAGAAATCAAAAGAAATTATCCAGAATATAATGTGGAGAGTTTAAGTGATGGAAAATACAAAAAATGTATTAGGACACACAGACATGAGTCTGTCAGGCATCTAAATAGGAGTTCCAAAAAAGAGAATACTGAGAATAGAGGAAAGGCAATATTCAAAGATATAAGAGCTGAGAGTTTCCAGAATACAAAGGAGAAGTGTCTTCAGATTAAAGGAGCATGTCTAGTCCTGAGTATAATTAACAAAAACACATCCACATTTAGACACAACCTAGTGAAACTGTAGAACATAAAATAATAAGAGAAAAATCTTAAAAACTGCAAGATTAAAAGACAGATTATCTATAAGGAATTGACAATTTGGTTGTCAGTTGACTTTTCATCTATTACAACAGATACCAGGAAACAAGGCAAAATATTTTCAAAGTGCTGAGACAAATGCAATTTAGCTTGAATAGCACTTAATATATTTAAGGTATAAATTAGATAATTAATCATAATTTGGGTTCAATGAGTGACTTTCCCCCTCTCTTTACTAACAGAAACTACATAAGAGAAATGGGATCAACATAAATAGTCTTATTCAAAATAATATTTCACTGAGGGTACTACTTTGCTTGCCCCTGGCTGGTTTGGTTCAGTGGATTGAGCGTCGGCCTGCGAGCTAAGTGTCGCTGGTTCGATCTTCCAGTCAGGGCACATCAGAGAAGGAAAACTCTGACTCCAAAAAACCTCCGCTGCCTTGCGGCATACCTCTTCAGGGGAAAGGCTAAGGGAGTAAACCCCGACAGAAAATCCGGAGCCGGAGTCCCTAAGGCGGTTTGACGTTGTAGTCAACACCGGCAACTCCTGCGGCGCACCTGAAGCCAAGCTGTATTGACTCCGTCTTTCCCTTGGACCCTTCAGCTGCAAAGAGAGGGGGGGTCTGCTGCATGGGCAACAGCAGACCCTCCATATCACCCTGCCCAGGCTCTGTAGCTTCAGCTTCACTGGAGAGGACACTCCAGCGTCATCGCAAGATGTCGATTTAACACGGGAGGAGACAGATACCGTGTCACTCCCGAGTTGGACTGCACAGCCATTCTCGGCGGTGCAGATAGACTCTTAAGAAGCTACACCATCATCTCTCGAGACGGACGGTTGCTGACGACGACTACTTTGCTTAAGTAGTTAGGATCTAGTATGCTTTGTGTTTTTGTCAAATTAAAAATATATATCTTATCAATTAAATAATTTTACTGAGGAACTACTATGTTATTTTAGCAAAAATATATCTTTATATGAGGGGTTTCACATAGAGCAAACACGTGGGATCCAGGATGGCTAAATCAGATTGCTTTCCTCTTTTCTGTCTGAGTTTTGGAGTCTTTTCTACCTAGTATAGATCCTAGGAACTTTTAGGAAGTAAGTGAATGAAAACACACTATGACAGTGGTGATGTCTGTGGGACAAGAAGTAGCCAAAAAAAAAAAAAAAAAAAACCTAGGTGTAAAAGACAGCAGCTAATCTATAATTCTTAATCAATGCAGATAACTGAGAAGTAACCATACAACATATCTTGGCTCATTCTGTACAATTATGCTATTATTTTTATGATAAAAAACATTTTCAACTGCATGTCGTTAAAATGGAAAGAGTGCTGCCAATAGCCAAAGTCTGGCTTCCCCAAAGAATGGTACTTACTAGGCTGAAGAACAAAGGGTTTCAACTTCACTCACCATAGGTAGGCTTTTTCTTGTTTTTTCTTGGTGTGAAAGAGAAGGTGGATCAACACTTTTCATGTCATCACAAGAACACGATTTATTTCTTTTGGCCTGGACAGTAGCAATTTTTACTTTAAGAAGTAAAATTAGAAAATACAATAAGAATGTGCAAAAATTCACCTTCATTTTATGAACTGCAATGGTGACAGAAATGGATAAATTAAGTCTATAATTATTATAATATCTTAATGTTGGTCAACATCTTAGTATTTATTATCAATCAACTAATTACAGCTAACATTTACTGAATACTTATCACATGCTGGATATCAAACTCTTTACCTGAATCATATTATTTAATCTTCATATGAACCCTGTGAAATAAGTAGTTTATAATATCCTTTTTACAGAAGAGGAAAGTGAAGCTTAGAGGGATTCAGCAGTTGCCTAATTGTCATACAGCGAGTACTGAAACCAGATCTGATCCCAAAGTCTACGCTCTTAATCACTATGACTATGATTTACTATCAAGTTCTTCTCCCATTCTGGATTCCCTTTCTCCATATAAACATTGTATCCTATACACCTCATCCCTCTGGGAGTACCTGATCAAGGAAATATGTACATAAAAAACAACAGACAAGTGGGAATAGATACAGAACTTTAAAACAGAGTGCCCAGTAACTTCAAATGCAAGGCTTCTCGTTAGCTGAGCTGATATACGAGTAAATCATGGGACCTGAACCTTCAGATATGGCTGTGGAGGGAGAGGCATAGAGACATGGATGGAGATCTAAAAAAGACCCTGACCCTATGGACTTACCATGTAGTACCAAGCAATGAAAAGAGGAACCTGTAACAGTCTTGACCTTGACCTAGCTTACTAGTAAAACATGACACAATGATTATCCTTAGCAATTCCTTATATTATTTAAATTCAAACTACTGCTAAAAAATGGTTTATAAAATTTTGCCTGGCTGTACATTCCTTGGAAATATTTTTTTCACTATTATATTACACACATACCCATATATTTGCTTAACAAATTCATATTCTAGCATTAGAATATTAGAGTCTTTAAAAGCTAGCATTAGTCCAACTTTTACATGAATCATTAAAAAATTTGAAGTAAGGAAATCTTAATTGCAGATTGTTTAGTAGTATATTCTTTTCTAGCCTCACTATAAGTAACCCAATCTGCCTAGTTTCAGTTACATTTCTATGTCAGACCCAATGTTAGGGTGATTAATGTTTGTTTAATGAGTGGTATGTGTTTTATTTCAACATGTAACTCCAAATCAAATAGGATCATATGACTTATAAATTTTAAAAAGTTTAGAAATTCTACTATCTAAAAATAAATGTTTTTCAAGAGTTTAATAAACATACAAAACATCTATTCCCTGGTTATAAAACAATTTTTACTACAAATATAATTTATACTACAAATGTATAAAGATTTTATTTTTCTAAGCAGAGGTATACATCTATATAAAACAGTAAGCAATACTGACAGACATACCAGTGGCTACAGCATTATTCTCATCTCTATTTTCAGTTTCAACAGCACCATAAGATTTGAGTAGCTCTTTCATTTTTTCATCATCTGCTTCATCTAAAGCAGTCTTCTGTTTTTGATTCTTTTGATTAGGGTTTGCTCCTTGTTGCAGTAGAATCTCAGCTGCCTAGAAGATATTTTTCCAAAGTTATCTCTATTAACACCTTAGATCAATAATTTCTGCTTTCATTATAAGACACCATTACCAAGTATTAAAAGTTATCAAAACAGTTTTCACTTCCGGCCAAGATGGAGGCTTAGACTGACACGCTCTGTCTCCCTCCACAACTAAGAAGGACTACAACTACCGAAAAACCAGAAATAACCAGAAGTTCCAGAAAATAAAGCTACATGGAAGTCCAATGTATGAAATTATAAGGAAGTGGTGCTCGTCCAGATGGGTAGGAAGGGCAATGCCAGGGTGGAGAGGTCAAGCTGTGTTGCCGGCCGCAGCTGCAGCGACAGGCGGCAGGACTGTGGTAAGCACAGACACCTGTATTTAAGGGGAGTGAGAAGTGCCAGGGGAGCAACCCCAGCTGCAGTCCAGACCCGTCAGCTCGAAATTCCAACGCCAGATAAGGCAGACCCCCATTGCCTTAGACTGTGAGGTCCAGAGGGCGTGGGAACAGAGGAGGAGGCTCCCGGTCTCTCAGCGGAGAGTAATGGCAGGAATCCATCTTGGACCCCCGCCCCCACACAAAACACCACAGTGTGGTGAGAAGGGTCACCCGGTAGTGACGAGTGCACGGGGCTCTGCTCCCTATAGCGTAGGAGGTGTGACAGCCCTGCCTAAGATGGAAAGATAAACGAAAACGGTCAGGATGGCAGGAATCATGACTGAAATATCAATCACGCAGCTGACCAAAAAACAAATACACGAATTAACTGACGAACAAATAGATAATCTTTCTGAGGCTCAGTTCAGAGCTATAGTCATAAGGTAGCTTACAGAATTAACAAAAGATATTGAACAAGATGGGGAAGGAATAAAGGCTAGTCCTGCTGAAATGAACGAAAACACATACGAGACAAGTGGTGAGGAAACAAAAACCAGGGATCAAATCAACAAATCGGAACACAGGGAAGGAACAAACAGTCAACCAGTGCAGAAAGAGGAAACAAAAAGTGAGGAATCTGAGCAGAGGCTCAGAAACCTCTGGGACAGCTATAAGTGAGCCAACATCCGAATTATAGGTTGCCAGAAGGTGAAGAAGAAGAACTAGGAATTGAACAATTATGTGAAAAAATAATGAAGCAGAACTTCCCTAACCTGGGGAAGGAAATAGACTTACAGGTCCAGGAAGCACAGAGAGTTCCAAAAACACTGGACCCAGGGAGAGCCACACCAAGACACATTATAATCAAAATGTCCAAAATTAAGGATAAAGAGAGAATCTTAAAAGAAGCAAGAGAGAAGAAGGGAATTATGTACAAAGGGGTCCCAATTAGACTATCCACTGATTTCTCAAAGGAGACTCTGCAGGCAAGAAGGGACTGGCAAGAAATATTCAAAGTAATGAAAATCAAAAACCTACAGCCATGATTACTCTGTCCAGCGAAACTGTCATTCAGAATAGAAGGGTAGGGAAAGTGCTTCCAGGACAAAGTAAAACTGAAGGAGTTCATTAGATCCAAAGCACTGTTATATGAGATGTTAAAGGGACTTGTTTAGGAGGAGGATCAAAACTACGAACATTAAAATGAAAATTGCATCACAATGACAACAGAAGCTAGGGAATCGAAACAAAGGCAAACTAAGTAGGTAATGAGAGTGGAAAAAGAATTATAGGTATGGGGAACATATTGGGGGAAGGTCAGTGGGGAAGGGGAAGGGGGGAAAGGGAGGGAGATGATGCAGGGATTAAGAAGCATAGTAGGAGGGAGTGAAGTAGACAGGAAGATATTGAGAAGAACCATATAAACAACCAATGGGCATGGACTAAGTGGGGGGGGGTGGGGACACCTGGAAGGAGGGGGGCCACTGGGTGGAGGGGAGCAGAGGGAAAACAAATCAGGACAACTGTAACAGCATAATCAATAAAACATATTTTTTAAAAAGTTTTCAAATTCTGGCCAAGAATATTTATTAAATTTGATATTACAACTGCAAATGGACCCACTGATTTGGCTTCATGTGATCCCACAGGAAAACCAAACATGATGACATGAAGTATCAGATATGTTGCCTTTACTACAGTAAGAGGCAGACATAGGTAGGCTGTGTGCAGAAGTTTTTATTCGATCTCTTTAACAGAGCCCTTTGTCCTCCTTCCTACAAGCTGCTGGAGGATGGGTTGAGAAGGGAGCAAGAATCATTTCACAGCCCTGGCTGGTATGGCTCAGTGGATTAAGTGCAAGCCTGTGAGCAGATAGGTCACTGGTTCAATTCCCTGTCAGGGCACATGACTGGGTTGTGGACCAAGTCCCTGGTTGTGCAAGTGCAGGAGGCAACCAACTGATGTTTCTTTCCTTTTCCTTCTCTATCCCTTCCCCTTTCTCTAAAAATAAAGAAATAAAATCTTTTTTAAAAAAAACTAAAAAAAAAAAAGATCACTTCAGAATTGCCACTGACGTAGCTAAATAAAGTTCTATTTCAACTATATTTCAGGAAACCCAATATCCAATCAAATAATGTCTATGTAAATATGTGTCCTAAATAACTGATTTATAGTCACAAAATGTTAAGGATAAATGGAAACAAAAATAATCTACTCCAACCCCATCGTTTTATGAAAAAGGAAACTGAGATCAGAGACTGTGACATTTTAGGGGCAAAATAATCTTCCAATATAAATAAGATTTCTCTAAATAACTCAAGGTTATGTATTAGAAGTCAATTTGTAATTGATCAAAGTTAAAGATGGTTACTAATCAGTTTGTGGTATAAGTCAATAGTAAAAACAGCCAATGATTACATTTGCATGAGGCAAGGGACTCAAAACACTGAAAAATCTTCTAAGAAAATATGGCCAGAATTTTTTTAAAATAGAGATATGTGATGTGCTAGTAGCTTTTCTATTTCTGCTTGTGCTCAGGGATAAAAAAGAGAAGTTTAAGAGCAAATGGGCCAGCTGAAAAGAGATAGCCCCTTATTTTGTTTTATCAACCTAGAGATAGCACAACATAAAGGAAAACACTTATTTGAAAGTCAAGCATACAGAATTCACTCTTGCTAATTACTAGCTATGTCTCTGAGCTACTTACCATCTGAACCTTATTTTTATCACCTATGAGGATTAAATATGAGCCCTTGTAGAGTATATGGCAGATAATGTGCTCTTAATGAAACTAGTTCCCTACTCCTACCCCTTTTCCTTAAGAGAGGTAAAAAAGACCAACTGAGGTAATAAAAACCAGTAGATAATGCCATATGGGGATAGTCTCCTGCAAAGATTTTTCTGATGAAAGAAGTCTGAGTAAAGGTATTTTATTTTACTTTTTCAAAAGATGGGATGAACAGTGCCTCAATTCAGTAGTTTCTATGCCTGAGTGATCATTAAAGTCACTTGTGGAATTATTCAAAAATACAGATTCCATATTCTATCTTTCCTGTACTATGTGGAAGAGAGAGAAAGCTATTTTTGGAAAAGGAAGCTTTTCTAGACTCTTAAAAAACGTACGCCATAAAAACCATGACTATTCTGCCTGTGTGTTAAGACCAGGCATTCCTCTAGGCCTTGGATTTTAATATATTAACATGGATTAATTTAATACATTAGTATGGAAGACACAGAGAACTCGGCTCAGAGAACAGGCCCCTAAACAGCTATTTTTCAGTAATACTCATTCATAGGAAACAGTCTAAGAGAACACAACAGGGCTGAAAGGCACTGGACAGAAAGGCTAACACGAGAGTTGGGAAAGTCCTAGGTAACACGATTGGATGGACCTGAGGAACAAAGAGCTTGGTAAAGATTTGGGGACCAAGAAATAGGTCTCTCACCAGTTTTTCTTTATTTTACTTAATAGCTTTACTGAAGTAATCACTACTATAATCATGACTTAGAAACATTCCACCATCAGAAAAAAATCTGTTATGCCTCTGCAGTCAATCCTTTCCCACCACCTTTTGACCCTTAGCAATCAGTGATCTGCTTTAATCACTACAAATTTTGCCTTTTACAGAATTTCATATAAATAAAATTATACAGTATATGATCTTTGTGCCTGGTTTCTTTCAATTAGCACAATAATTCTGAGATTCATCCATATAATTTTATCAGTAGTTTGATCTGGCTACTTGCTAGCTAGTATGAGTAGTGTTATATCAGTGAATGGAAGATATACCCATGAGGCAATCCATGTAGAGAACTTTTTTTTTATTGATGTCTTTTTAGAGAGAAAGAGAGAGAAACACTGATTTGTTGTTCCACTTACTAATGCATTCATTGGTTGATTCCTGTATGTGCCCTGACCAGGGACAGAACCCACAACCTTGATGTACTGGGATGACACTAATCAGCTGAGCTACCTGGGCAGGGACTGTAGAAAACGGTTTTATAAAAGCTTATAATAAAGATGTCTCTTAAGAATGTTGCTTCACTTTAAGTGGCCTTTTCCCTGTACAAATAGTAAGTTAATTACTTTAATGAATCTTCCTGTTTCCTTTCTTCCATTTCAAAATCATATAACCTTGAGACTTTGTCTATTCTTTTTTAATGTAAATACCTTAAAGTCAAAAGAGCTTCTTTGGTCAAAAGGAGCCACCTTGACCCATCTGGTACTATTCTTAATTAGTTTACATTTTTTATCACAAATCACCAATTCAATACTACTATTCTTTTACATAATTACATTTAGGTTGAAAATCGTGGTTACATACATTCACAAAATTAAATAAAAATCACCAGGCTCTTAAACATATATAGAAACAGATAAACAGGTGTTAGTGAGAGAACCACGAAGTTTTTTTATATGAACCCTGGTTTTATATTGTTGTTATTGGTGGTAGTTTCCTTCACTATTTTTTAGAGCCAATGATTATTTCTGAAATCTTTAGTGCCCACTGATAACAATAAAAATTTTCTCCTGAGGTTTGTCAAACAAAAAGGTGTGTTTAAAAATCTAAAGAATTTTAAAGCATTGTTTTGAAATTCAGTGTACTAAAATAGTGACCCTAGTAATCTTTTCTTATGATATTTTTGCCACATTGCTTGATTAGGAAAAACAGGATAAAAATATACAACAAACCCCCAAGTAACAAGCTACTTGTGCATTTACCCATTTCTTTGAGACCTCAAAGAAAAAAAAGTCTAGCTGTCACATGTATCATCACTATAATTACACTCTTTTATGACCAAAAGCAAATCATTTAAGACCATTAAAAATAGAATTAGATTTATAGCTTGTATTTACTCTCAACCAGTTCATTTTCTTCTGATTTACATGAATTATGTAATAAAGAGATAATGGAAAAATGACTCATTAGTAAATATATTAATTTTCTAATCTATACACAATGTCTATATTCGTTTGTAATTTTAAGGCTTCAAAAATAATTTGTTGTAAGGAATCACTTTAGTTTTCAAATTTAAAATACTGGCTAGGTGGCTCAGATGGCTGGAGCATCATCCAGTATACCAAAGGTCTGCGGATCCAATCACTCGGCAGGCAGCATATGGGAAGCAACCTGAGCCATGTTTCTCTCTCACATCAATGTCTCTGTCTCTGTCTATCTGTCTGTCTGTCTGTCTCTCTCTCTTCCCCTTGCCCCCTTCCTCCCCCATCCCTCCCTGTCTAAATTCAATAAACATATCCTCAGGTGAAGATAAATAAATAAACAATAAAATATCTTTATTTTCTTCACTCGTTTTTCTAAGAAAGCAACAGGACCAACTCTGATGTGCAGTGTACCTTTAAGTGATTATTTGCAACAGCATCATGTAAGGGCAGGATTCCATCTAGATTTTCACAATTAACATTAGCACCAGCTTTTAACAACGCTACAATGATATCATTAAATCCTTCACTAGATGCCTTATGTAGTGGTGTCGAACCTAAAATAGAAAAAAAAAGGACAAAACAAAACAAGCTGCTGCTTACAAACTGACATTCATAAAATATATCCACTATTAAGTTTATTTGCACTGATGGAATTAACATCTATATTGATTCAAAAGTATATACTAGTGGAAAAGAAATAATATTGAAAACTATGACCCTGAAATGTGTATCATTTTAAAAAACAAATTGATCTCATAAAAAATATTTTGAGCCCTGGTTGGTGTGGCTCAGTAAATTGTGCGCCGACCTGTGAACTAAGGGTACCGGTTCAATTCCCAGGCAGGGCACATCCTATGTTGTGGGCCAGGTCCCAAGCTGGGGGTGTGCGAGAGGCAACCAATTGATGTTTCTTTCACACATGGATGGTTCTGTCCTTCTCTTTCGCTCTCCCTTTCCCTCTCTCTGAAGATAAATAACTAAAATCTTATAAAAATAATGTTGTAATAGAAGTGCCAAAATAGAAGACTCACAGAACATTAAATATAATGGGACCAGAGTAAATATTAATTATGTCAGTTTGTTTCTACTCAGATATTAAAATACAGTAAGATCATGCCTGACTTTTCTACTTCTATCCTTCCACTGTCACTTTTCTCTTTAAAATGACATATGATTCAATCAGTCTTTGAGTTTTTCCCTCTGAAATTCCTTACACAAGATTCTTTCAGGCTGATCAAAATGTTACAAGATCAATTTTAAAACTGGAGGTTTAAAATAAAATAAAGGGAGGGGAGAAGAAAGGAAAAGTACAAAGAGAGGAGGAAAGGGAAAAGGGACCAAAAACGGGAAATATTTTGCAAGCTCTCCAAAGTTAGGGAATTGTATTAAGGGCCAACGAAAAGGTCTAACTAAAGCTTCCTTTACTCCCCATTCTGTATACACTCACTGAACACTCCCAAATGTATATTAAAAACTGTTTCAAAGAGGTATCTTAACAATTGGTGGGAACCAAGATTAATCTTACTATTGAACTAACAGTATAAAAGACTGTTCAAAGTTAGCTGTTATATAGCAGCCAGATTCAAAATTGGTGTGGTAGGTGTGGAATGTGTATTTTAGTGAATTCAAATTATAAACACAATTAAAATTAAAAGAATCCAAACCTGCATTATCTTTTAGATTCACATCTGCTCCAGATTCTATTAGAACTTTCATCAGAGACAAATTTCCTCTTCTGGCTGCCAAATGAAGCCGGCTTTCCCCTCTGGCATGCCTCTTATTGATCCCAGCTGTTTTCATTTCTGTAAATTTGCCAAGGACAACTGAGGCTTCTTTTCTGCCAAATGCTTATTATTATAAAGGAGCTTAGAAAATACATAACAAGTTCCTCAAACTATCCTAAGTGGGGTACACTACAGAGAAACATACATCAATTAATATTACCATTACTGTAACTATTCTAAAATATAACTGAGACACAGTTCTCCAACTTGTGAAGAATTTATAGTCGTCTAAGCACATTACTTCAAATTCATTCTAGCAGTTATTCAGTTACTCTACCATATGCTTGATTAAAAAAATGAACTTGTTTCAGTTCTACATTCATTTCACCCTCAGCAGTCCTTGAGCAGTGGATAAATTTTTTTCTTATAACAAACTGTGATTTTTATAAAAATCCTCTTCCTACAGATATTCTCTATCTCAGTGGGTCTGTTTCTGAGAACGTATGATGCCAAGAACCAAACTATGACCTGTTGGTTTATTATTTTTATTTCATAAAAAGTGGTGTATAGTGTCATTATGTAAAGATTCTTTTTAAAATCAATTTCTTGCAACGGAAGTTAGACAGACTTAAGTTGGAGCTAAAAATGATGAACTGACCACGTTTTCCCCCTATTTCCTCCTCAAACCATGCTAAAGTGATAGTAAAGGATTTTTTTTGTAAAAACATCATTAAAAAACAGAAGAGGAAACAACAGTAGAAAAAGACTTCACAACAGGGTGGGGACTGACTGTGGGAGAGGACGAGGTAGGCGGGGCAGGGAGAGCAATGGGGGAAAGATGGGACAACTGTAATAGAACAACAATAAAAAAAATGGAAAAAATATTAACTCTTAAAAAACAAGCTACATGGGGGAACTGGAAAGTCACTAATGGAGAAGAGTTAACTGAGTTGGGAAAGGGGGGAATGCTCCATCAAAGGCATTTTCTGAGGAAGGAAGCCAATCTGAACCCAGGCACTCAGCATTTGGGGGAATCAGGTACCATGAAAGGCAGCATGTGTAGGACAGGACTGGAAACAGGGAGACTGACTGAAAAAGTATATATAGAGAAAAGTTGGGACTCCAAGTGGCCTTTTCCCCAAACCCAAATTGCCTTGGCAACCACTCTGTTCACCCCAGATTTTCATCCCTAAACCAGGAACCTGGGCATTTATTTTCTGTAGAACCTGCACCAGAGAAGCTTCAGACTGAGACACAAGGCAAAATAGAGGATTAGGCTGATTAAACAGAAAAGAATATTCATTAAACCAGTAGTACTCAAAGTAGAGAGAGGCCCAGACCAGCAGTATCAGTATCACTTGGGAAACTTGTTAGAAAGGTAAATTTTTCAGCCACCCTAAGCCTACTCTGGAGGGCAGACTAAGATGGCTCCTAACGATCCTTACCTCCTCGTATTTATTGTAATGTTTTAACGGGCTTTCCAGGTGACTCTGATGCAAGATTACATTTAAGAATCACTGCATGAAACCATCAGCCCCTTACCCTCCCTATTTCCTGTATGCCAGCAACCAGGCATATAAATTCAGAGCAAGAGAAAAAAAATTAGAGGATACTCTCTAACAAATGGATCCTTTATTTATATGAGTCACAAGGAAAACTGATAGTCTTATGTCTTTCTTCCACTGACACCTAGACAAAATTTCTAAATTTTTTAAGAAATCTGCACTCAGAAATTCTTTATTGGAAGAATAAAGATATATTATATATAACATATATTTCATGTTTTATATATATATATATTTTAATGATAAAATATCTAAGATGGTTGGCTTTCAGATTTTAAGTTTGAATTGAAAATCTCTCCCAGTAATTGTTAGTGAGAATGACACAAATCTTTTCAACTTGTTCCTGGTATGTTTGTAGCAAAGAAAATAGGCATGTGATAAACATTTTGGGGTAAAAACTCAAAAACTGCTCAATGTTACTGTTGTCATAAATTTCAACAGCATTTAACTGAAATTTGAAAATAACAAAGTCTGGCAGAAAATGGAAACAGATGGGATTCACTAAAATTCTTTGTGAAGTCGACTGTAGTTAAAGCTGAATATTTCTTAGTAGCATTATATTTCATATTTATTTAATAAAGTATTATTTATTAATAAAATATAATGTCATTAAGAAATAATCAGCTGTCTGTACTTCTTTATGTAGCCTGTTTTTTCCTCTTTAGAAGCTTTTTGGATTTTCTCTTTATTTCACAGTGAAATGTCTTGTTTATTGTACTAGACACTTTATGGGCCCTTTCAATATGGAAACTTCTTTCCTTTATTTCTTGTATTATTTCTTTAATGATTTCATTTCCTATTTTCACTGTTCTCCCTGGATATCCCGGAGTGAGCTTCTAATTTTCTTTTCTCTCCTTATTTTCCAATTTTCTCTATTTTTATTTCTTACAGGAAACTTGGAAAGCTTTACCTTCCAACTCTGCTACAGAGATCATATTTAAGAAAAAATACTTTCTGCTATTATATTTTTAACATCTAAGGGGTATCTGTATTGTTCCCTGTTGCTTTTTTCTATGCTTAAAAAAAAAGTTTTAGATATATCCATTCTTGCACTATTTCTGTTTCTTCCAGGTTCCTTTGGTCTGTTTAGATCACTTTGGTGTCTGTTTTATAGTATTGGGTTTTCTGCAAATGCTTGTTACTTTTTCACTATGAAAGGAACGAAAATGCTGACTGGAAATCTGTGGAGGGCTAGGGAAGTACAGCAGAGCTTAGGGCATGGTAGAATTCACCCTTGGGTGATCAAGAGGTAAGCTGGCCTTTGTGTTAGGGAATTACCAGGTATATTTGGAATTCTCTCCTCTTGGGCAGTTCAATTTATTAGTTCAATAAATAAAAAATAAAAATAAAAAACTTCACCACAACAAGATTGGTATGGAGTGCTGCTGAGGTGCAAGAGAATTGACTGGGCTACCATGGGCAGCAGCTGAAGTTCTGGAGGGATGTTTCAGTGGGTGGAGGTTTCCCCTTGAGAAGTGTGGGGTCTAAAGCCCAAGCTGGGCTCCCCAGCCTATAGCATGAGAGCCAGAAAGGAGCCCAGATAAAATCCAGCTGTGAAAAGCAGCAGATTTTCTGTCTGCCAGGGAGACACAGCTGAAGACGCAGAGAGCCTCTTAAAGGTCCAAGGCACAGAATTTCATTTGCAGCCCCTTACCCTTGGCTTCATCAGAGGGAGGGCAGAGTGGACTAGAGGTGCTTGAGGAGAGTCTTGGGCAGGTGGCTCTGGGGAGACAATGGAAAGAACAGCTACCAGGATCCCTGTGCTGAGTCATTCCCCATACTGCAGGAGCCATTCTTTCTCAGACAGGCAGAGGACTCCCCTCCAAGTGGCATCAGCCTGAAGAGAAGCAACAGCCCACCCACAGGAATCACTCTGCACCACCCTCTGGTACTTAAGCAGGGCTGCTGATTACAGCTTGATTAGATTAACAAAAGATCAGCTTAATGGCTGATTGGTTTAACAGCTAAAGTGGAAAATACAGAGAAGCAGCCAAAATGGGAAGACATAGAAACAGATCCCAAATAAAAGAACAAGAGGATTTCCCAGAAGAACTAGATAAAATAGAGGCAGGCAATATTTCAGATAGTTTAGAATAATGATTATAAGGGTCCTCAACAGCATTAAAAAAGACATAGAAACTATAAAAAAGGACCACTTAGAAATAAAGAATGCAAATCTGAAATAAATAATACACTGGAAGGAATAAACAGTATGTTAGATGGAGCAGAGGATCAAATCAGTGTTTTGGAAGACAAGGTAGAATAAAACACCCAGGCAGAGGGGCAAAAAGAAAAACTAACTTTAAAAAATGAGGAGAGCTTAAAAAACATTTTAGACAACATGAAGCATAACAACATCAATATCATGGGAAGCCCAGAAGGAGAAGAGAGTGAGCAAGGGATTGAGACCTATTTGAAGAAATAATTACTGAAAACTTCCCTAATCTGGTGAAGGAAAAACACAAGTCCAGGAAGCTCAAAGAATCCCACACAAATTGGGCCCAAAGAGGCCTACCCAGAGACACATCATAATTAAAATGAAAAGGCTTAAAAACAAGGAGAAAATCATAAAAGCTACAAGAGAAAAGCAGGTAGTTACCTACAAGAGAGCACCAATTAGACTGGCATCTGATTACTCAACAAAAACATTTCAGGACAGAAGGGTGGTGTGAAATATTCAAGGTGATGAAAAGCAAGGACCTACAACCAAGGCAACTTTACCCAGGAAAGCTATCATTTAAAATTGAAGGAGAAGACAAGAAAAAGCTAAAGGAGTTTGTTAACATGAAACTAGTACTGCAACAAATGTTAAAGGGTTTGCTTTAAGAAGAAGAAGAAGGAGGGAGAGAGGAAAAGAAAAAAAAAAACCACAGGAAAACAATCTAACAATAAAATGGCACTACATACGTATCTATCAATAATCACCTAAAATGTAAATAGTTTAAATGCTCCAACCAAAAGACCAGAGTAGCTGAATGGATAAGAAAATAGGACCCCTATATATGCTGCCTTCCAGAGACCCATCTCAGATTGAAAGATACATACAGACGAAAAGTAAAGGGATGGAAAAAGATATGTCATGCACATGGAAAAGAAAAAAAATGCTGTGGCAGCAGTACTTATAGCTGACAAAATAGACTTTAAAGTCAAGGCTATAGTAAGAGACAAGAAGGACACTACATAACGATAAAGGGGACAATCCAACAAGAGGATATAACACTAGTAAACATTTATGCACACAACATAGGAGCATGTAAATACAGAAAGCAAATTTTGATGGACATAAAGGGAGAGAGAGACAGAAATACAGTCGTAGTCATGGATTTTAACACTCCATTGACTTCAATGGATAGATCTTCCAGGCAGAAAATCAAAGGAGACAGTGGCCTTAAACAACACACTAGATCAAATGGATTTAAGTGATATTTTCAGAGCATTTCACCCCAAAGCAGTAGACTATTTGTACTTTTCAAGTGCACATGGAATGTTTTCTAGGATAAACCACATGTTAGGACACAAAACAAGACTCAATAAATTTAAGAAAACTGAAATCATGTCAAGCAGCTTCTCTGACCACAATGCTATAAAACTAGAAATCAATCACAAGAAGAACATTGAAAAACACTCAAAGACATGGAAGCTAAATAAAATGTTATTAAACAATGAATGGGTCAACAATGAGATCAAGAAAGACATCAAAAAATACCTTGAAACAAATGAAAATGAGGACACAATAACCCAAATCTGTGGGACCCTGGAAGGCAATCCTAAGAGGAAAATTTACAGCATTACAGTCCTATCTCAAAAAAAACCAAGAAAGTTCAAATAAACAATCTAACTTTACATTTAAAGGAACTTGAAAAAGAACAAGAAACAAAGCCCAAAGTTAGCAGAAGGAGGGAAATAATAAAAATCAGAGCAGAAATAAACAAAATAGTCTAAAATATGATATTAAAAAATCAATTAAACCAAGAGCTGGTTCTTGGAAAAGATAAACAAGATTGACAAATCTTTAATCACACTAATCAAGAAAAAAAGAGAAAGGGTCCAAATAAATAAAATCAGAAATGAAAGAGGAGAAATAACAACTGACACCAATGAAATACAAAGGATTGTAAGAAAATACTATGAACAACTATGTTAACAAGCTGCACAACCTGGATGAAATTGATAAATTCCTTGAAACATACAATCTTCCAAAACTAAATCAGGAAGAATCAGAGAAACTGAATAGACAGACTACACCTAGTGACATTGAAGCAGTAGTCAAAAAACTCTCAACAAAGAAAAGCCCTGGACCAGATGGCCCCACAGGTGAATTTTACCAAACATTCAGAGAAGAATCAACATCTCTCCTTTTCAAACTATTTCATACAATTCAAGAGGAGGGAAGGTCCCCAAACTCATTTTATGAGGCCAGCATTATCTTAATTCCAAAACCATATAAAGACACTACAAAGAAAGAAAATTATAGACCAATATCCCTGAGGAACATAGATGCTAAAATCCTCTACAAAATATTGGCAAACCAAATACAGCAATGCATCAAAGAGATTATACAACATGATCAAGTGGGATGTATTACAGGAATGCAAGGCTGGTAAAACATTCACAAATCCATAAATGTGACTTACCACATAAACAAAATGAATGATGAAAAACTCATGATACCAATACATGCAGAAAAAAACTTTTGATAAAATCCAGCACCATTTATGATAAAAACTCAGCAAAGTGGGAATAGAGGAAACAAAGCTAAATATAATAAAGGCCATATATGACAAATCCACTGCCAGAATCATACTCAACAGGCAAAAACTACAAGTGTCCCCCTTAAGATCGGGAACAAGACAGGGATGTCCACTTTTACCTCTCTTTATCAACATAGTACTGGAAGTCCTAGCCACAGCAATCAAACAAGCCGAAATAAAAGGCATCCAAATTGAAAACAGAGAAGTAAAACTGTCTTTATTTGCAGATGACATGATATTGTACATAGAGAACTGCAAAGATTCCACCAAGAAACTACTAGAACTGATAAATGAATTCAGCAAAGTAGCAGGATAAAAAATTAACATCCAGAAATCAGTTGCAGCTTTATATGCCAATAATGAACTAACAGAATAGGAAATTAACAATCCCATTCACAATTACTTCAAAAATAATAAAATGCCTCGGAATAAACCTAACCAAAGATGTTAAAGATGTGTACATGGAAAATTATAAGACGCTGAAGAGAGAAATTAAAGAAGATACAAATAAGTGGAAGCACAAACTGTGTTCATGGATGGGAAGAATTAACATCATTAAGATGTACATACTACCCAAAGCAATCTATAGATTAAATGCAATTCCTTTCAAGATTTCACAGAACTAGAACAAATATTTCAAAAGTATATATGGAACCACAAAAGGCCCCCCCATAGCATCCGTGATCCTGAGAAAGAATTTGGAGGTATGGAGTATCAAACAATACTACTAGGCCACAGTAATCAAAACAGCATTGTACTGGCATAAAAACAGACACATATGTCACTAGAACAGAATAGAGAGCCCAGAAATAAATCCACACATTTATAGTAAATTAATATCCAACAGAGGAAGCAAGCACATACAATGAATGGGCTAAAGATAGTTTTTTCAATAAATGGTGTTGAGAAAATTGGACAGATACATGCAGAAAAATGAAACTACACCACCTTCTTACACTACACACAAGAATAAATTCAAAATAAATTAAAGACTTAAATATTAGACCTGAAACCATAAAAATCGCAGAAGAAAACATAGACAGCAAAACCTGGGACACTGGTTGTAGCAATTTTTTTTTTTAGATATGTCTCCCCAGGCAAGGGAAACAAAAGAAAAAATAAACAAATGGGACTACATCCAACAAAAAGGGTTTTGCATAGTAAAGGAAATCATCAACAAAATAAAAAGACAACTCACAGAATGGGAGGACATATTCACCAATACATCTGATAAGGGATAAATATCCAAATTTATAAAGTACTTATAAAACTCAATACCAAAAAAAACAATTTAAAAATGGGCAAAGGACCTGAATAGACACTTTCTCCAAAGAAGACACACAGATGGCCAATAGACATATGAAAAAATGCTCAATGTCACCAATCATCAGAGAAATCACATTAAAACCACAATGAAATATCACCTCACACCTGTCAGAATGACCATCATCAATAAATCAACAAACAACAAGTGCTGACGAGGATGTAGAGAAAGGGCAGACTGGTGCAGCCACTGTGGAAAGCAGTATAGAGACACCTCAAAAAATTAAAAATGGATGTACCTTTTGACCCAGCTATCCCACTTCTGGGACTATATCCAAAGGAATCTAAACACTAATTCAAAATAACATAAGCACCCCTATGTTCATTGCAGCATTATTTACAATCATCAAGATACGGAAGCAGCCCAAGTGTCCATCAGCAGATGAGTAGATAAAACAACTATGGGACATTTATGTAATGGAATACTATTTGGCAGCAAAAAAGAAGAAAATTTTACCCTTTGTGACAGTATGGATGGGCCTGGAGAACAAAATGCTAAGTGAAATAAGCCAGTCAGAGAAAGACAGGTCAATCTTTTTTTTTTTTTATTTTTTTTTTTTATTTACTTATTTTAGAGAGAAAGGAAGGGAGAGAGAGGGAGAAATATCAATGTGAGAGAGAAACAATGACTGGCTGCTTCCCATCGGCACCCTGACATAGGCCCCAACCCACAACCCAGGTACATGCCCTGAGTGGGGATCCAACCCACAATCTTCTGGTGTAATAGACAACACTCCAACCAACTTAGCCACCCAGCCATTCTTTTATATAACCTAATATCACAGATTCCAGGGCTTAGGACATAGACATATGTTTTGAGGAGCCACCATTTAACTCACTACACGAGGAATATATAAGAAGGGCTTCATTTTAAATGAAAGGGGGACAATGGGAGAAGGTTCACAGAAAATGCCTAATCCAGTGTCTGTCTCACCTATAGTATACTAGCAAAAAGATAAATAAGTCAACTTTTCAATGCTTAGTATTTATCTTGAAGTGGTCCAACCTACTGTTCAGCATATAACTAGCTCCAAGGACTATAAAGGCTAGTTAATTTGTCCTTACTTCCAAACACGTACAGTTCATTCATATGACACAAAGAAACTAGTGGCTATGCTTTTAAATTTTCCCTTACGTTAAAAGGGCTCCATGGAAGTAGCTATGAGATGTGACACAGTTCACCCCGCTGCCTGCACTCAATATTCGTGCTGTTTATCTCCTCTAAAATAACAAATTAGAAGTCAGAACCAGAAATATCATGAAAACATATCTGAACACTAACGTATTTTCAAGTGGTGCTTTATGGTAAAATCATCTAAAACTATAGCTGAAATAATCTTGTAACTTAGTGAATGACTGAAAAAATAAACAACTAAGTCTAAAAGTGTAGAAATATCCCGAAGTAAAGTGGATCTCTGGGTTTGGACATGTAAATATTTACCTATACAGCTATAGGAATACAAACCTTGACTGCAGGCAGCTTTCAAGAAATTTTGTCTTTTCTTGATATTCTTAACTTTAAAGTGTTCTTGGATGTTAGCAGCTATGTGAATTTCTGAATCTGTTTTATCTCTTTTATCTTTTTTCCTTTCACAGTTTCTTATAGTGCTTTCATCTCCATTGCTATTAGTTAATTCCTCATCTGAAAAACAAACATTTGCAATATCAGTGTGGTAGTTCTTATTGGTTACATGACTAGAAAAAGACTATAGTCATGTAACTGTTTCAAGTTTCTGTCCCTAGGTAGACTGTTTTCTTTTTAAGGGAATGAAAGACTTTAAAAATGTTTTTATTTAACAAATGTAAATTAGTTTGCTTAATATAATTTTGATGGGAATACAGTGAATTATTAAAATCACTGGAGCTAACAATTTCCTGCTGTGAAAATGTTAAGATTCCTAAGATAAGTCTATAATAAGTCTGGATAAAATTGATATACTTTTTATTAACTTCTGTCAATATCAATTTAGCAGCTATCCTTGATAATAATGGCTTGACTTTTAAAGTAAACACTGTTACTTAATTAACAGCATCCCCAAATTATATCTCATGTGTTCTCATTCTTGTCAGTCTGGGCATAAGTTGAGTGAAATTCAGTTGGAAATCTCCCAAAAATAAGTATATCTATAGGAAATGTGTATAAATCTAGCAATATTACTAATACCTGGTTTGTGAGAAATTTCCTTCTCTTCTCTTTGATTAACTTGTGAGATGTTGGTCAATTCTTTATTCATATTGTCAGTGGAATGAAAATCTATATTAGGTATGATTTCACTCTCTGAAAGGTCCTGTCTCCTTTTTTCAACTTTAGTTGTTTCTATTACTTGAGAATGGACAACTGTGGATAAAGGCCTATTTGTAGAATTTGTTTTTTGGTCTTTGTCAGTGTAATTCCTTTTAGTGTCTTCTTTCTTATTTACCCTTTCCATAATATGTGTATCTCTTTGATTCATTAAAGAAGTTGGTACTCTGGGGCTATAACAATCTTGAGGCGTTTTGAATTGCTCCACATGGCTAGTCAACTTTGAAACTTCGTGTGTTGAAAGTGTTCTTGCACAAGCCAAGGAAATATGCTCAGGATTGCCATGTGAGTGATCAAAAGAAGTCCCATACATGCAGCATTCATAATTTGCAACGTCTGGTTCAGAAACTGCTATATTATCTGAATTAGAAAACTTAACAGCTTCCTGTTGTGGAAGTGTACTTAGGCCACCCACTTTTAACTTATTTTCCTGTGAAAAATGGCCTTCAGAAGATAAAAATTGTTGAAAATCCATTCCTTTTCTATTTGTTATGTTCTCTTTATAATTACAGTGGTTTTTGCAACCTGTAGAACATATCATCTTTTTAGCTGTTACAGTCTTCTCAGAGGTATAGCAATCACCATGAACATTATTATTAAAATTTTTCCACTTATTAAGGCCCTCTTTTTTCGCATCTGAGTTACTGTTTTCATGAGATTTATAAGGACTAACGTGGTGTTGTTCTTGGTGAGTATGAGGCTGCTGATCTGTAGTAACAATCGGTACTTTGGTTTCTTTATGTAAAGAATGTCCTGAAAAAGAAATCGCTTTAGCTTGGTCACTGGATTCTAATTCCAAGGATTTTATTTCTTGATTTTCTGATAAATCCAGGCTCTGGGTATGTGTCTCTTTGGGAATTGAACAAGCCTCAATGTTGTTACCTAATCCATTTTTCAGGCTTGACAGAGCTGGGCTAAAAAGTTTACATGGCTCTTCTGGAAGGTCATCAAAGGTCTGGAGAATATGTTGCTGATGAGTAACCAATCTACTATAACTTCTTGAAGAAGAGACAGCTACTGTCTTTCTTGGGTTACTTTCTTGGATTGCATTATCCACTTGAGTGTTTTTTTGTTGTGCACTTTTTCTTCCTTTATATTTAGACACATTTGTGCTGGGATTTTTGACACCACGGAGGCTGTCTTTCCTGAGTCCCATAGAGTATGTCTGGTGAACAGTTGATTGCCTATGCCTGGAGTTACCAAATTTCATGCTTCTGGAATCTTTGGGGAAAGGTTCATATATGTCTTCTTTCCTTATAAGTAAACCGTCTTTGCCTCCTTCATTATCTTGCACATGTTCTAGCTGCTGTCTGTTGGAATTTTCATTACAAACAAACCCAATGCAATTTTTAGAACTGAATTTTCGTTTCTATAGAAACAAAATATATAGTTAGCTTTAATTTTCAGCTGTAGTTCTATACTCAATTCATTCTAGATTGTTCATAAATTAAACCTCTATTCCATTCAATTTTACAATTTGATCTAACCACAGGGTCTGCTCGGATATATACAATCTGATTCTTCAGAAAAGTAGACTAATAGAAGAAAAGCATATATAATAGACTCAGTGTGCATACTGATCTTTATTTTCTGCTATACAGTAGTCCCTCGCTATATCACGGTTCACTTATCACGGCCTCACTGTATCATGGGATTTTAAAAAATAATATATTTAATTATTTATCACGTATTTTTCACTATATTGTGGGATATTGCGGTACTGTATATGTATATTGTTAAAGTTACGTAGGTGTAAGAGTGTAGAATAAATTTACAGTTTCTACTTCGCGGGGCAGGGGGCGCGGTCTGGAATGTAATACCCATGATAAGTGAGGGAATACTGTACATTTCAATTTCTTTTTGCTAGTAGTTTAGCTTGATTGACCTTACTAAATATAACAAAAAATCTTACTCTACTTAAATTTTACAGGCTCTTGAAATAATAAGATAAAGTTTCTTTCTAAAGGAAACTTTACACGAATGCTTTAGAAATACTCCTCTTTCCCAATTGTTATACAGACAAAGCTAGAATTAAGAAAGTTTCTTTCTCTGGTATCTGTGAGACACTATAGGTATAGGTAGGGCAGCAGAAGAAGGGATTTAAAAACAAGAAGACAGATATGCTTCCAAGTAGGTCTGTACAGAAAAATTATTGTGGGCTGCTAAGATTAAAACAGGAACAATGCTTCCTGTTACTCACCGTAACCCAAGCACCAGATAAAGAGTAACTGCCCACCATGTAGTTTGAAGGAATAGATCAATGCCTTTGACTCCTGTACTGTGTTTAGGCCAGAAGAAATTGACATGGTTGATAACCCTCATGGCTCCAAGAAGAGGAGGAGAAAGAAAACGTCTACCAATACATCATTGTGTTCAGATATGCTACATTTACTGCTTCCCAAATTTATGTCCCAGAACCCACTGATTTTCATGTGATTATTCCAAAGTATCTGAAAAGCAAAGGTGAAGTCACTATTCTTAATGCATGCTTCAGCAATCTTTCTTTCCCCTTTGGTGATGTATAAAAAATAACTAGCAGGTGCATTCTATGAAAATGTTTATTGCTAAACAGATATATACCTTGTGCTGGTGTGCATCCTCTACATCTAATGGGCCAGTGCTGTTCTTTAGAACTGTGAAAAGAGCGAGAAAAAAAAATCAAAGAAAACAGCCTCTAATGGTCAATCTCTAGACTTTTAAAATCCACAAGTCCTTTGCCATGAGAAAACCAGGTAGAAAAGTAAAATTATGCAAACATTTTCTATTAAAAGTTCACACATATAACATTACTACAATTTTCATATTTATTAGAAATCAAATACTATTTTGAGGGATGGAAAAACATTTCTGTGGATAAAGAAAAATAAACCTAAAAAATACTAAAAATGGATGCTGAACTCAGTGTTTTTATATTCACCACAGATATATCCAGATATTTAACTGTGTGAAAGCTATTTTTATAAGGCAAAAATTATTTCATAAATTAATTGAATTATCATTATTTCCTAATGTTTGCTTAATAAGGTTAAGTCTGTCCCTCTTATTTTCCAGTAAGACTGGGCTACCAGAAAGAAGTATTTTGTTCTAAAGAACTATTTATTAATTGCTTTTTTGTGGCTTTAATTATCATGAAGTTATCTCTTTATTATAAAAGTAGGGTATTTTGATCCAAGTCTTAGTCCTTAGTCAATGGCATTCAAACAATTACGTCTTGGGAAATATTCTATTAACATATAGTTCAGTAAAAGTAAATGAAGCACACACATCTCTTTAATGAAAAAAATTTGTTTTGTTTTGTTTCAAAGGACTGACACACAACTTATTCAACAAATATTTACTGAATGCCTACTATGTACATGATACTTCAGTATTTATTACAAGCAAAACAAAGATCCTTTCCTTCATGGAGCTTAGATTCTATTGGGGAAGACCAAAAATAAAAAATAAGATATTGCCCAATGTGTAAGACGGTGTTAAGTGCCATGGGAAAGGATAAATACAGTAGGGTAAGAAAGACTGGATTGTGGTAGTTCTAAAATTATGTTCATAAACTTTTTGATATTCTTCCTTTCAATAAGTGGAACTTAATTTTGCTACCCCTGAGTGTGGGCCAGACTTAGTGACTCACTTTTAACAAGTAAAATATGGCAGAAGCGGTTGTATATCAATTCCAAGATTAGGTTATAAAAAGCCTGTGGCTTTGTCTTGGGTGCATTTTCTCCTGGGTTACTTGCTCTGAGCCAGCTATCAGGCTGTCAGCAGCTTTATGGAAAAGCTCATGTGGCTAGTAACCGAAGCCACCAGCTGACAACCACCAAGGAACTGAAGCTTGCCAATAATCATGGGAGTGAGCTGGAAGTGGATTTTCCTGCCGCACTGAGCCTTGAGATGACCACAACCCTCACTGATAGCTTGACTACAGCCTATGAGAGACCCACATACAAAACTGCTGAACTGAACTGCTCTCAGATCTCTAACCCTCAGAAACTGTGAGATAATAAATGTTGTTTAAAGATGCTAAATTTTGGAGTAATTGTTGAATAGTGACAGATAACTAATACAATGAGGGTAGGAAAAAGGCAGTCCGCAGTACTAAGTAGGGTGGGCCGGGCCTCAGTGAGAAGATGACTTTTAAACTAAGACTTGAAGGAGGTGGAGGAGGAAGCAAGGAGACCAGTGTGACTGAAGTCAAGTGACAGAGTTAGAGAGCGGTAGGAGAAAAGGGCAGCTGATACAGTGGCTGGCAGGTCAATGCGGGGATACTGGCATTTCTTCTGGATTAAATGGAGAGCCACTGCAGGGTTCCAAGCAGAGAAATGCAGTCATGCATTAATTAAGTTGGTTATACTAGTGCATGTAGATTCTTAAAACTGAGAGGAAATAAAAGCCCCTTCTTGTTTCCAGATTCTCTTAGAAATTTTGCTTGCTAAGTTAGGTCCTGGAAAATTATTTTCTTACAAAAAAAATATAACAGGTGCATTAAGGGGAACATAAAGAATATGCCATGTATTTAAATTATTCTTATAGAATCTTTTTATTGACAACTGCAGATTGAGGGGTTTTTTTGTGTGTTGTTTTTTGTTTGTTTTTGGTAATTCAATTTAAAAGTGTAATGGATGAGAGGGCAAAAGCATCGCCATAAGAAAAGATTCTTAGAGAATGGAAGTAAACAATCTTGCTATATTCATTGACAAAGACAGAGCCAAATATAATTTACATCATATCATGCTATTCAGCCAAAGGATTATGTGGAGCGTCAGAACTTTATAGAAGTTTTCTTAACTGTTTGCAGGGAAAAGTCCATTTGCTATTACCTTTCTCTTTCTTTTAAGAGTCCTTCAATTATATGCATTTGTAAACAAGACAGTCTGCTTTATTAAAGAAATGGAGCAAGGACACCACGGGGTGAATTTTCTCAAAACTTACAAGGAAAATAAATTTAATTTCTATAATTCTAAGTTCAATTTCTGTAACTTTCTACAAACATGAGCAGATATAACAAAGCAGTTTAATCTTACCTGAAATAAGATGTTTCTGGTGTTTAGGAACATATCTCTCAAGAAGACGCTTCATACGTGCATCTTTGGCTTCATCCAAAGCACATTTTTTGTTGTCATTTCTAAATAATGGATCAGCTCCATTCAAAAGAAGTAACTCTGCCACCTAGAGGAAGATTGTTCATTTGAGGGAACCCGGACAAAACGTGCATTGCGTACTGTTAAACATGTGCCAGCATACCACTAGAAATAACATCAAATATTTCTTTCAACAATACAAAGTTTGAGTTTACCTGTAATATCTTGCCCAGTAAAAAAAAATTAATGTAACTGCTACTGAATCATAATTTGCTGATATACATATCCCTTTTTTACAAAAAAAAAAAAATAAAGAAAAAGAGGGAGGGACAGAAGGAGGAAAAGAAAGAAGGGAAGGAAGGAAAAAAGGAAGGAGAGAGGAAGGGAAATGTTTGTATTTCAGCTGCTGGTGAAATGGGGCTAGAAGATAAACCAGGAATGAGGATGGGGTTTGGTAGTAGTGTATGTTCGTTTACCAGGTTCCGGGAGATAGTTATGTCTTACAGCTACACCTGTGCTGCTGCTGCTGCTCTTCCTGAGAGAAAAATAACCTCTCCCTTCTTTCAGGTATGTATTTTATCATAGTGCCTAATATACTCTATATAATTTTTTGTACATCTCTCTGTGCGCAACTGTCGTCTGCGGTGCGAATGCTGTGCCTCCCTGCAGCAGAGGGCATGGAACAGGGACCCCCTAGCCTCAGGAACAGGCCAGGCCTTGGGGCCACTGCTCTTCGTAGCCTCAAACACCATTCCCCCTGGGAGGTGACCTGCACAATGACTGCCAATGAGAAACGGGAGAGGGAACTGGAAGCATTACATTCTATATGTGATAGATATCCAAGTTTCCGGGAATTAAGTCCAGTTTCATTTCAATATAGGATGAAAATGGTGATCCCAGAGCTTTCTTAACAGATTTCCTGGACAGAAACATATCCCAAATGTATCTATGAACACTTTTTTTTTTTTTTAAACAATACCATATCCTCAGCTGAAAAGCAGAGCATATTAGCCAAGTTACAGGAAGCATGGAAGTTAATCCCAGCACTGCTATGACCTACATTGTTTGAGTATGCCAAAGATAGTAAAGAGCAGTTTATGGAGAATCACCATCCGTTAATTCTTCAGCATCTACAAGCAATACCATCTCAGTTGAAACTCCTAACACAGCCCCATTAAGTAAGTATAAAAGACAGGAGAACAATTTTCAAAAGCTCAAAAACATACGCTGGCAGACGGAACAAATTACAAAGGAGAACTTCCTCAAGGATGGAACTGGATTGATGTGGTGAAGCATTTAAGCAAAACTGGCTCTAAAGATGATGAATATTAATTAGCAGAATTAACTGAAACAGAATTCTTGTCTATTTTCCTATTGCTTGGTCCCAGAGATTTTAATACTTGTAGAATGTAGTATTTGATCTGCAAACAAAAGCATCACAGTACCTTATAATGTCCATTCATCACAGCATCATGTAGGGGAGTGATCTGGTACATTCCTTTGATATTTACATCTGCTCCACCTTTTACTAGTTCACTTGCTGTCTCATAAAATCCCCTTACACTCGCTTCATGAAGTGCTGTCCAACCTATTATACCAAAAGGAAATGGTACTTGTTTACACTGGGCATCATAATAATGTTTTGTACTTAGCCTTAAAATAAAAACTCAAATTCTAAGCTGTTTTTTAAAAAAATATTTTGATTCTACGAGACAAGATAATCTCACCATGAAAACAAGCTGTATTATTTCGTGAAGTCAATAAATCTGAGGACAGATCAAATTTCTACCCCCAATTCTGTTGTATGAAAAGAAGTAAAATATTTAAAACCACTCCTGCCTTCTTCAAATAGAAAAGCTGTAAGGGGGGGGTGGGTCATCATAGCTCATAGTGAATGCTGGTTGCACGCTACTTTTCTGCAGAGAAGAGGGGGGAAATAGATTTATTTCTAGCTTAAGGTATTTCCATTAAAGTAACCCCACTGACAGAACTACATAGAATTAATTCTTTCTCCTTATTTGCAAAAAGCTATTTGAAGTTCAACCAACAATCCATAAATTGCTCCAAGAAAACATGTCATCCATATTAGATGTTCTATTTCTCTGTTAGCTAGAGACAATGGTACAGGTTACAGGTATTTACTAAATTCTAATAAATCATATGATTGATGTAAGGAAATATAAAAGCTGCCATATTAAAAGTGTATTTCAGTTTTTCAGAACCTTCTCCATAAGCAAGGGTTTATCAATTTATGCACTAACATTTTGGGCTGGATAATTCTTTATTGTTCTGAGCATTCTACTAAATGCCAGTTGCAAATCCCCTTTCCAGTTTTAACAGCTAAAAATGTTTCCAGAAATTGCCAAATGTCCCCTGAAAGGCAAGATCACCCGTCACAAACCATAGCCATAAAATGTTATAGGAAAAGTTTCTCTTAAGAGTATTAAAAAGAAAGTGTAGAAGAAAAAATAAATAGCATCAAAAATGGTAAATATATGATGAATAGAGGTTTTTCAAACTTCCTTTAAATGCACATGGCTATTTAAAGCAATTGATAAGTAATACTGATTTATAATTATAACATATTTTGAGTTTTATAATGTACATAAATGTATGTGACAGCTATTACACAAAGAATAAGGGAAGTATGTTCAATGTTTATTCACTTTATATGAAGTATTACAATATTAACTCTAAAAAGATTGTAAAACATTAAAGATGTATATCATAACCCCCACCCTATCCATTACAAAATAATGCAGACAAAGAAACAAAAAAACAGATGAAGCTCACAAGGAACAATTCATAAAATGGTAATCCTAAATCTGACTATTTATATTATGTGAAAATTGACTAGTCACACCAATTAAAAGGCAGAGATTGCTCTGGCTTGTGTGGTTCAGTTGGTTGGGTGTCATCCCATAAACCAAAAGGTCATAGGTTCAATTCCCAGTTAGGGCACATGCTTGGGTTGCATGT
Source organism: Furipterus horrens (assembly GCF_987537825.1). Classification (NCBI taxonomy): domain Eukaryota; kingdom Metazoa; phylum Chordata; class Mammalia; order Chiroptera; family Furipteridae; genus Furipterus; species Furipterus horrens. The sequence goes on from NW_028327175.1 coordinate 47,101,309, forward strand.
TTGGTCCCTGGACAGGGTGGGTGTATATGAGAGGCAACCAATCAATGTTTCTCTCTCACATTGATGTTTTTCTCCCTCTCTCTCCTCTTCCTGTCCCCGCTCTCAAAAATCAATAACCATGTCCTTGGGTGAAGATAAAAAATTAAAAAGTAAAAAAATTAAGAAAAGCAGAGATTATCAGAATGGATAAAGTAGAAAAACACAAGAAACATATTTTAAATATGAAGACATAGATAAGTTGAAAATAAAAGGATAAAAAAAGACATAGCAAATAGACAAGAAACATAGAGGGCTACAATGTATATATTAACATATAAAGTAGACTTTAAGACAAAGTATATATATTACCAGATATAAAGAGAGAGATTTCATAAAGATTAAAAGGTCAATTTATCAGAAGATATGGCAATTATAACTTTTGATAGTTACTGACCCAATGACAGAGATTCAAAGTATAAGAAACAAAATTTGACAGAACTGAAGAAATAGACAAGTCCACAATCATAGTTGTGAACATTTCAATATCCCTCTCAAAAAATGACAGGTCAACTAGACAAAAAATAAGTAAAGATAGGATGTTCTGAACATTACCAACCACCTTTATCTTACTGACATTTTAGAACATTACATACAACTGAAGAACAAACATTCAAGCGCACATGGGTTATTTATCAAGAAGGACCACATACTAGATGATAAATCAATTTTCAATAAGTATAAAAGGATGGGATTCATAGAAAGTATATCCTTTCACTATAATGTAATTAAATTAGAAATCAATAACAGAAAGATATCTGAACAATACTCAAATATTTAAAAGTTAAACAACTTCTAATATAATCCTGGGGTCAAAGAGGAAGTCATATAAAAAATGAAAGGTATTTCAAACTGAATGATAATTAAAACACAATATAGCAATATCTGTGGGAAGCAAAAGCAGTATCTAGAGGAACATTTAAAGCTTTAAATACTTATAGTAGGAAAAAAAGGCACAAAAAAATTGTGACCTCATTTTCAACCTTAAACTAGAAAAAGAACTAAGAAAATTAAAAATAAGTACAAGTCAGAAAAAGGATAGAAATGAAATACAAAACAGATAATAGAGAAAAAAATTGATAATCCTCTAGCTTAGGAAGGATGGAAGAAAAGGAGAAAAGGGAAGCAAGGAAGGAAGGAAGGGAGGGAGGGAGGAAAGGAAGGAAATGAAAAATAAAATGAAAGTATAAGGAATAAAAGATAAAATATTCCTAAAATTTTCCAGATATTAAAAGTATTACAGGGGACTATCATAAATAACTTTATACATTCTATAACTTAGATGAGGTAAATTCCTTTAAAAGTACAACTTACCAAAACTGAAACAGAAAACTGAATAGCCCATACCTATTAAAGAATTTTAATTTATTATCAGATTCTTCCCACAAAGGAAACTACAAACCCAGAGAGTTTTACTCTTGTTCTGTCAAACATTTAAGGAAGAAAAAAACTTCAATCTTACACAAACTATTAGAGAGAATACGACTTAACTCATTTTATGAGGTCTGCAAAATCCTGATACCAAAACCGAAGACATTATAAAAAAATTACAGACCAATATTACTCATCAACATTGATACAAAATATCCTTAACATAATATTATTAGCAAATTGAATCCAGCAGTATATAACATATCATAACCAAGCATCTATTCCTCATAAAAACTCTCAGCAAATTGGAAATAGATTCTTCAATATGATAAGGAGCAGCTACAAAAACCTACAGCAAATATCATGCTTATTACTATATATTAAAGAGACAAAACTAATCTAGAGTGGATAATATCAGAACAGTAATGGCTTCCAGAAGTGCGTGTGGGAATAATTAGGAAGAGGTATAAAGGACCTTTCTAGAATTATGGCAATATTCTATCTCTTAATTGAGGTTTGGGTAATATAGGTAAATGTGTATGTGAAAATTCATCAGATGGCACATTTAAGAATTGGCATTTTACTGTATGAAACTTTTACCTCAAAGAAAAAAAACTATTGAACTCTAGTTAATGGCATTTATGCTGAGGTATTTAGTGGTAAATACCCCCTGATTTCTGACACAGAGCTCCAAAAACCCTTGTAAACAAGGGGACAGTAGTGCCTCTCTATACCGCGGTTCACTTATCGTGGCCTCTCTGTATCGTGGGATTTTGAGGTACTGTATATGTATGTTGTTAAAGTTACGTAGGTTTAAGAGCGTAGAATATGTTTAAGAACATAAGTAGTGTTTATAAAAGTGTGGAAAAGGTTAATAAGGGAGTGGGAAAGGTTAATAAGAGACTGGGAACTGTTTATAAGTGTGTGGGAAGGGTTTATAAAGCCTTAAAATATATATAAATACTAAAATAAATGTAAGGTTCCTACTTCATGAATTTTCACCTATTGCGGGGGGGGGGGGGTCAGTCTAGAACGTAATACCTGCGATAAGTGAGGGAATACTGTACTAGGATGATATTTTCTTCTAGTATTTAGTCTTTGACCAGTTCTTGGTACAAGACCTCTGTAATTTCCTGAGTAATAGGAACATCTGACACAGAGCTCCTAAACCCCTTGGAATTTCCTGGGTGACAGAAGTGCCTTTTGTTCTAATAAGGTGACTTGGCAGGCTCCTAGATGGGAGATGATCACCAGAATGGCCAAGCCATGATTAGAAATGTGAAACTTTTAGCTCCACCTTCCACCCTAATTCTCTGGAGAGGAGGGAGCGGCTAGAAATGAATTTCATAATTGATCGTTCCTACATGATGAAACCTCCATAAAAATCCCAGAAGTATGAGGTTTGGAGAGCTCTTCCAGATTGATGAACACATCTATGTGCTGGGAGGGTAGCATACCCCAAATTCCATGGGCACAGAAATTAAACAGAAGCTGTGGGTAAGCTAGGGACCTACTACTTGCAATTGGCACTGAAGTGGAGGCAGTCTTGTGGGACTGAGCCCTTAACCTGTAGGGTCTGTGCTAATGTGGGCTAGTGTCAGAATTGAACTGAACTGCAGACACTCAAGTTGGTGGCAGAGAATTGCTTAATGGGTCGAAAACGCATACATCTGGTGTTGGAAGTACAGTGAGTAGAAGAAAAACACACGAGTGCTTTTCCTTTACAATAAGTATGTGATAAAAACAAATATGTAGAATCTAGGCATTAGGTATATAGATGCTTACTATACAATTCTTTCAACTTTTCTATATGTTTGAAGATTTTCAAAATTTCATAAAAATATTTAAATAAACAGCTCACATGTGAACGTTTGGAATATATCCACCTAAGAAATACCTGTTTAAAAAAAAAAAAAAAAACCAAAAAAAAAAAAAAACTGTAAAACTATCTCCTCCAAAGTACTGTTTGTGATAAAAAATGTCAACTCATTGGTGTTTGGGTACTGAGACCAGACCGCTAGAAATTTGCTTATTGATATATATACTGGTTAACCTGAATATCTGCCATAGGTCTAGGCTGGTTAAATGAAAAATGAAGTATCAGAAATCTAAAAGTTATTAACTTTGGAATGCAGATGATGATCTTCTTTTTAGAAACCTTTCCTCATTTAAGTTTCCTTAAACTGCAATAAAAATTGGTTTCCCCATACAAGGTTTGGAGGAAGATGGCGGAGGAGTGAGGGGAGGCTGCGTTTTCAGGCTCCCGAGACCCGTCTGCAGTTTGGGTTAATTGCAGACAGAACATCTCAGTGAGCAGCTGGACACTGGCAGGAGTTGAGCCATGGCACTGCTGGATTAGAGAAAATCCATCTGGGAACAACCTGTTTAGTGAGGATAGCAGAGGAAAAGGGGACGAAACGGGATTCCTCACTGGGGCGGTTGCCTGAGCTGCGGCTGGAAGTACACAAAGGCTTTTTGGTGACCACAGGCTACCCCAGACAGGAGTCGGGAGGAGAGCGGACCTCTGCCCGCTGGCAGAGACGGGACTCGACCAAGTGGCATTGGCGCTGAAGGACAGGAGACAGCGTGCTGCCGGGCAAGTGAGAACATAATTCTCCTTTATATTTTTCTCTAGTGGACGGTGGAGAGGGGAGGAAAGTTTGGGGGTGGTAGGCCGTTCTTGAGGAGCACAGGCGCAGAGGCACGCTCATCCACTTCCCAACCCTACCCTTGGGTCGCGAGGGCGTGCATAGGGAAGTGCTCTCATTCACAGGCCCAGGTGCGCAGGGCTGTGAGTCCAGGCGTCCCTCGGACACTCCCCAACAGACATAAGATCAGTGCCCCAACAGGCACAGGGAGGGCCCCCTGAACACGAAGAGGACCATGCGCAGACACCCCTTGCCAGCTACGGTGGGCGCCGGGCCCCAGGCCGGAAAGCAGACCACTAGCTCAGGCTCTGTTCGTGCCCGCCCAGACGGGTGAGGGAAGGCAGGCAGCTGCAGCATGGGAACAGCAGGCGGCAGCGACTCACAGACGCTCACTTCCACTGAGCACAAGTGTCCGCGGCCCGCTCTAAGAGGCAAGAGACCAACGCCCTGAGCTTGGCTCAGCGGGACTAAGGGCACGGGCACGCGAGTGTGAAAACACCTCAGCCTGGTGACAATAGGCGCCAATCGCGGGGCAAGCTCTCGGGCCGCCTGTGCGTGCAGGGGCGCGCAAGGACACCTCAGCTGGCTCCAGCAGGCAGCAAGGGAACGCGCGGTGCCGGCAACCGCAGGCGCACACCATTGCGGCAACCGCGGGTGCACACCAGTGCTGCAAGAAACAAGAACCTCTGAACCGCCACACTAGACCAGCTGTGGACGCAGAAAAAGAAGACGACACACCAAGGCTGAACTGACATCTCCACAAAAGAACTCAAGACAAAGTGGATAAAGTGACTCTCAATCAACTAGCCAGAAGGAAGATCCTACCAAAGAACATCTGAAATATAACCAGACAGCATAAACAAATGACATAAAGGGTAACCCAAGAACATCAGGCTCAGGATATCAAAGAGACTGCACCACTGAAACCCCCAGATCTCCCATAAAGAATCTCACACCACAAAGGAGGGAAGTCAAAGCAGACCTCAAAAAACAAACAAATAAATAAATAAATAAATAAAAACAAGAAGAATCCAACATGGTAAGACGCAAAAATAACCCCTCAATGAAAAGAAAAGAGGAACCCTCAGAAAGAGAGATAGATGAAATAGACATAGCCCAAATGTCAGACATGGAATTCAAAACAATGGTGGTAAAGAAGCTCAATATACTCGACATCCTTAAAAACAACTATGACAACCTCCAAGGAAGTTACCAGCAGCTCCAAGAAAATTACAGGGAACATGCAGAGAACTACACCAGCATACAAAAAGACATAGAAACTGTTAACAAGAACCAGGAAGAATTGAAGAATTCAATCTCTGAACTGAAAAACACAGTAGAATCAGTCAAAAGCAGACTAAACAAAGCAGAGGATCGGGTTAGTGCGTTAGAAGATAATGTAGAGAAAAACTCCCAGACAATACAGCAAAATGAAAAAAGACTGAAAAGATATGAACAAGATGTAAGGGAATTACAGGATAGCATGATAAGAAATAATATCAGGATCATCGGAATAAGAGAGGGAGAAGAAAAGGAGCATGGAATTGAAAAACTGATAGGAGAAATAGTGACAGAAAATTTTCCGAACCTGATGAGAGAAAAAGTTATACAAGTTCAGGAAGCACAGAGAGTTCCAATAAAGAGGAGCCCCCCAAAACCCACTCCAAGGCACATCATAATTAAAATGGCAACATTTCAAGACAAAGAGAGAATCCTAAAAGCAGCAAGAGAAAAACAGCAAATAACATACAAGGGAGCTCCAATAAGGCTATCAACTGATTTCTCAACAGAAACATTACAAGCCAGAAGGGAATGGTCAAAAATATTTCAAGCAATGAAAAACAAAGGCCTACAACCAAGAATACTCTACCCAGCAAGGCTCTCATTCAAAATAGGAGGTGAAATAAGGAGTTTCTCAGACAAAGGAAGACTGAAAGAATACATCTCCACCAAACCAGCATTGCAAGAGATGCTAAAGGAAGTGTTCTAAGAAAAAAGAAGAAAAAAAAAAAAAAAAGAGAGAGAGGAGAGGAACGGAGGTACAAAGGGCAATGAATAAATACACATCAATAATAACCTTAAATGTAAATGGACTAAATGCTCCCATTAAAAGACATAGGGTAACGGAATGGATAAGAAAATAGGACCCACATATTTGCTCTCTACAAGAAACACACCTCAAAACAAAAGATTTACACAGACTGAAAGTAAAGGGATATAAAAAAATATTCCAAGCAAATGGACTGGAAAAAAAAGCCAGGGTAGCAGTCCTCATATCAGACAAAACGGATTTCAAAGCAAGGGCAATAAAAAGAGACAAAGAAGGACATTTCATAATACTTAAAAGAACAATCCATCAAGAAGATATGACATTGATAAACATATATGCACCTAACATAGGAGCACCCAAATACATAAAGCAAATACTAGAAGACCACAAGAAGGATATCAACAACATACTCATAGTAGGGGGCTTCAACACTCCATTATCAACCATAGACAGATCATCAAAGCAAGGAAACACCAAGGATATACAGGCATTGAACAACACACTAAACCACATGGACCTAACTGATATATATAGAACTTTCCACCCCAAAGAAGCAAAATATACATTCTTTTCAAATGCACATGGGACATTTTCAAAGATAGACCACATGATAGGACACAAAACAAGCCTCAACAAATTCAAGAAAATTGAAATCATATCAAGCATCTTTTCAGATCACAATGCCTTGAAACTAGAAATCAACCTCAGAGAAAAAAATCAAAGACACCCAAACTCATGGAGATTGAATAACATGCTATTAAATAATGAATGGGTTAACAATGACATCAAAGAAGAAATCAAGAAATTTATAGAAACTAATGATAATGAGCACACAACAGCCCAAAACCTGTGGGACACAGCAAAAGCAGTCCTGAGAGGGAAGTTCATAGCAATACAGGCCTATCTGAAAAGGACAGAAGAATCTCAAATAAAAAATCTAATCATAAAGCTACAAGAACTTGAACAACAACAACAAACAAAGCCTAGGGCAAGAAGAAGGAACAAAATCATCAAGATCAGAGCAGAACTAAATGACATAGAGACTAAACAAACAATCCAGAAGATCAACAAAACTAGGAGCTGGTTCTTCGAAAAAATAAACAAAATCGACAAGCCTCTAGCCAGTTTAATCAAGAAAAAAAGAGAGAAGACCCAAATAAACAAAATCAGAAATGAAAGAGGAGAAATCATGACTGATACCATAGAAATACAAATGATAGTTAGAAATTACTACAGACAACTGTATGGCAAGAAATTTGACAATCTAGAATAAATGGACAAATTTCTAGAAACATACAACCTTCCAAAACTGAATCAAGAAGAAGTGGACTGAAATGAAGAGTATACTCATTGCTGATCACAAAAAAAAAAAAAAAGAAAAAGAAGAAGTGGAAAGTCTCAACAGACCAATAACAAAGAAGGAAATTGAAACAGTAATCCAAAATCTCCCTGCACACAAAAGCCCTGGACCGGATGGCTTCACAGGCGAATTCTACAAAACATTCAGGGAAGCACTAACTCCTATCCTCCTCAAACTGTTCCGAAAAATCCAAGAAGAGGGGAAAATCCCAAACTCTTTCTATGAAGCCAGTATTATCCTAATCCCAAAACCAGGTCAAGACACAACAAAGAAAGAAAACTACAGGCCAATATCACTGATGAACATAGATGCTAAAATCCTCAATAAAATATTGGCAAACAGGATCCAGCAATACATCAAAAAGATCATACATCATGATCAAGTGGGCTTCATTCCAGGGATGCAAGGATGGTTTAATATTCGCAAATGAATAAATATAATACATCACCTAAACAAAATGAAAAACAAAAATCACACGATCATATCAATAGATGCAGAAAAAGCATTTGATAAAGTACAACACCCATTTATGATGAAAACACTCAGCAAAATGGGAATAGAGGGAGCATACCTTAACATAATTAAGGCTATATATGAGAAGCCTGAGGCCAACATCATACTCAATGGACAAAAACTAAAAGCATTCCCCCTGAATTCAGGAACTAGACAAGGCTGTCCACTCTCTCCACTCCTATTCAACATAGTGTTGGAAGTCCTAGCCACAGCAATCAGACAAGAAAAAGAAATAAAAGGCATCCAAATTGGGAAAGAGGAAGTAAAACTATCATTATATGCAGATGACATGATAGTATACCTAGAAAATCCTATAAACTCCACTAAAAGACTACTCGATATAATGAGTGAATTTGGCAAAATAGCAGGGTACAAAATAAATACACAGAAATCTAAGGCATTTCTGTACACCAACAATAAAATAGCAGAGGCAGAAACAAAAAAGAAAATACCATTTACTATAGCAACAAGAAAAATAAAGTACCTAGGAGTAAACTTAACGAAAGAGATAAAAGACCTGTACTCTGAAAATTACATAACATTGAAGAAAGAAATTAAGGAAGATACAAATAAATGGAAGCAAATACCATGTTCTTGGATGGGAAGAATCAACATCATCAAAATGGCCATACTACCCAAAGCAATTTACAGATTCAATGCAATCCCTATTAAAATACCAATGACATATTTCACAGACCTAGAATACTCCATAAATTCATATGGAACCAAAAAAGACCCCGAATAGCAAAAGCAATCTTGAGACAGAAGAACACAGCAGGAGGAATCACAACACCAGATATCAAACAACACTACAAAGCCACTGTAATCAAAACAGTCTGGTACTGGCATAAGAACAGACATATAGATCAGTGGAACAGAATAGAGAGTCCAGAAATAAACCCAGGCCTCTATGATCAACTAATATTTGATAAAGGAGGAAGGAACATAAAATGGAGTGAGAAGAGCCTCTTTAACAAATGGTGCTGGGAGAACTGGATAGGGACCTGCAAAAAAATGAAACTAGACCACCAACTTACACCACACACGAGAATAAACTGAAGATGGGTCAAAGACTTAAATGTAAGCCGTGACACCATAAAAGTCCTAGAGGAAAACATAGGCAAGAAAATATCAGATATCTCACGTAACAATTTCTTCATGGATACATCTCCTAAAGCAAGAGAAATAAAGGAAAAAATAAATAAATGGGATTACTTCAAACTAAAGAGTTTCTGCTCAGCAAAAGAAAACATCAGCAAGAAGAAAAGGAAACCAACCATATGGGAAAACGTATTTGCCAATGACATCACAGACACGGGACTGATTTCCAAAATATAAAAAGAGCTTATACGACTCAACATGAAGAAAACAAACAACCCAATTAAAAAATGGGCAAAGGACCTGAACAAACACTTCTCCAAAGAGGACATACAGAAGGTCCATAGACACATGAAAAAATGCTCAACATCATTAGCCATCAGGGAGATGCAAATAAAAACCACAATGAGATACCATTTTACACCAGTCAGAATGGCCATCATCAACAAATCAACAAACAACAAGTGCTGGAGAGGATGTGGAGAAACGGGAACCCTACTGCACTGTTGGTGGGAATGCAGACTGATGCAGCCACTGTGGAAAACAGTATGGAATTACCTCAAAAGATTAAAAATGGAACTCCCTTTTGAACCAGCAACTACACTACTAGGATTATACCTGAAAAATCTTGAAACACCAATTCAAAAGAACTTATGCACCCCTATGTTCATTGCAGCACTGTTTACAATAGCTAAGTGCTGGAAACAGCCTAAGTGCCCATCAGTAGATGAGTGGATCAAAAAACTGTGGTACATTTACACAATGGAATACTATGTAGCAGAAAGAAAGAAGGAACTCCTGCCATTTGCAACAACATGGATGGAACTAGAGAGAATTATGCTTAGTGAAATAAGCCAGGCAAAGAAAGAAAAATACCATATGATATCACCTAATACAGGAAACTAAAGAACAACACAAACAAAGGAACTAAATAGAAGAGCAGAATAGCAGTCAATAGGGGGGAGGGGAGAGAGAGAGAAGGGGGATAAGTAAGGGAAGGGTTTAGTCAAAGAACCTGTATAAAAGACTCATGGACATGGACAACGGGGAGGGATATGATTGCGGGAGAGGGGGTGGGTTGGGTGGGGGAGAGAAATTAGGGGGAAAGGGGACAACTGTAATTGAAAAACCAAAATTAAAAAAAAAAAGAAAATAAAAAAAGAATTAGTTACGGTTAGTATGTTGGGTGAGTGTGAGGGTAAGGTTTTAAGCAAAGTTTTGTGTTATGATTAGGAATAGGCTCATGTTAGACTTTATGGAAAGGCTTTAGGTAAGGCTTTTGGTGAATGAATATGTCAGTGAAGATGAGTGAGGTTGAGGGTTAGGGTTTTGGTTAGATTTAGGATTAGGGTTAGGGTTCAGTTTAGGGATATAGTTAGGGTTAGGGTTTAGGTTAAGTTTATATTTTAGTTTGTTAGTGTTCGATTTAGTTCTAGGGTTGGGTCAAGTTTGAGAACTAGAGTGAGACTTTGGTTGATGCTGAGGGTTAGGGTTTGGGTTAGGAAGAGTCTAATGGTTAGGGTTAGAGTTATAATTTGGTTTAATGTTAGGTTTAATTTTAGTTAGTGTTTGGGGAATGTAAGATTTAAGGTTAGGATTAGGTTTTTGATTGTAAGCATTTATATCATGGTTAGGGTACAGTTAGGGTTTGGTTTTATGGTTGGGTTTGGGGTTTAAATTAAGATTAGTTTTAGGATTTGGATTACAGTATAAATCTGGGATAGATTTAGATTTAAGTTTAGGTTTAAGGTAAGGTTAAGTGTCAGCATGAGTTTTAGGTTTACATTTAAGATCAGTGCTAAGGTTAACGTATCAGTTATGGTTACAGTTATGCATGGTGTGAGGGTTTGTGTAAGGCCAGGGTGAGGGGGAAGTTCAGGGTATTAGGGTTTGGTTAATGTAAGGTGAGTGTGAGAGAAAGAGTAAAAGTGAGGGTTGGGGTAAGTTTAAACGTTAGTTTTGGTTTGTTTAGGGGCAAGGCTAGGTTGCAGTTATGGTAAAAGATGGAATTCATGGTAATGGTTAGTGTGAGAGTGAGTGTGATAGGTTTTGGTTGATATGAAGCATCATGGTTATGGTTATGGTTAGGGAAAGCATTAGAATTAGATTTAGGATAAAGTTAAGATGTGACCGAGGTTGATTTTGAAGGTGATTGTGAGCTTGAATGATAAGATAAAGGTGTGGGTTATGTGTAAACTTAGGTTTAGGGTTAAGGTTAAGTTCAAAGTTCAATTTAGGGTTAGAATTAGGTTGAGGGTTTGTGTTAGCGTTAAGATTAGAGTCAGGGTTAAAGTTAGAATTAGGAAGAGTATAGAAGTAAGCGTGAGATAAAAAAGAAAAATATAAATCAATGAATTTACGTAATGTACACAGATCTGTGTAATTGGCATTCATGTCATATCAATGAGCAGAGTATGAGCAACAATGCAGAACCTCTTCTGACACTCACAGCAGTCTCTTCTTTTAAATGGTGACCAATATCTGACTAGAGATTAATTTTACCTGTTTTCAAAGTGTGTATAATAACTCCATATACATGTATTTGTGCCTGTTTTCCATTATTACACATTATAATGTGTGTTCATGTTAGCCGGAGTCCCTAAGGCGATTTGACGTTGTAGTCAACACCGGCAACTCCTGCGGCGCACCTGAAGCCAAGCTGTATTGACTCCGTCTTTCCCTTGGACCCTTCAGCTGCAAAGAGAGGGGGGGTCTGCTGCATGGGCAACAGCAGACCCTCCATATCACCCTGCCCAGGCTCTGTAGCTTCAGCTTCACTGGAGAGGACACTCCAGCGTCATCGCAAGATGTCGATTTAACACGGGAGGAGACAGATACCGTGTCACTCCCGAGTCGGACTGCACAGCCATTCTCGGCGGTGCAGATAGACTCTTAAGAAGCTACACCATCGTCTCTCGAGACGGACGGCTGCCGACGACGACGACATGTTTACTGTGTAGAATTGTAGTTCAAAATTCTCATTGCTGTATAGTATTCCATTTTACTAATATCTCATAACTTATTTATCCATTCTTCTGTTGATTGAATTTTGGGATATCCTGGTTACTCTTTTCAGAGAAAAATATAAAATCTCAATGAAATATGTTCTAATGAGGTAATGAATACTTGTGACTTTAGATGTAATAAAACATGTTATTTAAAAAAAAAAAAAATTGGTTTCCTAACAGGGATAAAATGGCTGCTATAGGAATTAGAAAATAACCATAACAAAAGATTGTTTTTTTCCCTGAGCCCAGAATGACTAAAAGATGAGGTAAATGTAAAACAACTGTTTGGTTTCCAAGGAAAAACCAGTCTCATATTTTAAATTTACTATAAAAAATTCCCCAAGACAAGGTGCATGTGAGTAATTCAGAGTAAATGATAGTGTCTATAGGGAAGGGGGAGTTAAAAATGAATGCTATTGCTGCCCTGGCCAGGTGGCTCAGTTGGTTTGAGCATCGTCTCGTACACCAGAAGTTTGTGGGTTCGATCCCTGGTCAGGGTACATACACGGGTTGTGGGTTTGATCCCTAGTTGGAGTGTGTCAGAAGGCAGCCAATCAATATTTCTCTCTCACATTGATGCTCCTTTCTCTCTTCCTCTCGCTCTCTAAAAAAAAAAAAAATCAATAAACATATCTTTGGGTAAAGATTTTTTTAAAAAGAGAATGTTACTTTAAGTGAGACCTAAGCAAGAATGATCCAGTGATGAGCAGTCTTAGGGTTGAAAGAAATTCTCAGCATCAAGACAACTGTGGGGGGTAACCCCAACTTACCAGCATAACTTGGTTGATTAATATTTCCTCCTTTTTCAATACAATGATGAACAAGATAAGCATCATTGTACAGAGCAGCCTTATACAATAAGTTCTCTCCAAAAATGTTTCTCCGGTTAATGAGGGAAAGAGATATTTTATTCATCTTCATTTTTCCTGAAATGATGGAAGGAACAAAAGAAAACAAAAAATAATAACCCTTATTTAAAAAGTCAGGAAGAATACAGGTAAGCAGGATGAATCCACAGACGTACACTATATTATGAAAGAGTATTTTATCCATTGACTCACTATATCTATAAGCAGTAAGGTGAAAGAGACAAATTTTATTAGTTTGAAAATACTTGTAGACATTATATATAATCTAAGCAGTTCATGTTGACTGAAACCCCATGAAAAGTGCATATAAGATAAGATTAACAGATTATTTTCTTAAAAGTTCTGGTGAAAAAGATTATTTAAATCTAGACTTAAATGCTATTCAACCCAACAAAATGTTATATACCATTTTTGTACACCAAAATGTCTTATAGAAACCACGAAAAGAAAATCTAAAAGGTATATAAGGAAAATATAAAAATTAACCCCAGTGAGAACAGGAAAGAGACTGCTAAATTTTCTTTGTTAAAAATAACAGTCATTAAATTAAAGAACTATGATCTTGATCTGTACAATAGTTTTGATTTCCTAAGCCAGGAAACAGATAAAATAGTTTAGCAGGTTATGCATACCAGATATCATTTTCCATTGTGCTTCCTAAAATACTGAAACTCCTCAGTTAGGTATGAACTCCAAATCCTGTCAATTCTTGTGGACAATATTCATTTGGTTTCCTTGAATCTCGTAATACCTTTGATGATAGCTTTTCCAATTTTGATTCAGCTAACCTGTGCCATCCTAAAACCTCACAAAAGTACTTGAAGACTGCAGCAGATTTCTTAGATCACAATTTGCCTTTTATTTGATTCCTTCCACTCAGTTCCACTATAAAACCAACCAACTGCTGAACATGTGAGCCTAAGTTCCTCCATCCCAGACTACGAAGCATTTTGCTCCCACCAGATCAGTAGTCTTAATTCCCAGATGTCTTTGCCAGTTGTACTTGCTATTACAATTATGTAATTTATTTAAAATAATTTTTTTTTGTCTGTTGAGTATGTTGGCAGTAGATTTGTCATATATGGCCTTTATGTTATGGATCTTGGGAGGGGAAGAGGAAAGCAAGATCAAAAGGGCAGAATGCAATGTGACCATAGAAACAGAGACTGGACTGATGTGGACAGGAGCAAAGGAATGCCACAGCCTTTAGAAGCTGGAAGAGGTAAGAAACAGATATTCCCCTGGAGCCTACAAAAGGAACTGGCCCTGCTGACCCTTGATTTTAACCCCTTATTATTCATTTGGACTTTGGACCTTGGGACTGTAAGAGGAATAAAGTTGTGCTATTTTAAGTCACTAATTCTGTGGTAAATTGTTACCACAGTGGAAAATAAATGCAACTGGGGTTTGCAAAGTATATTTTTCCCATTCTTTTAATTTAAGCTATTTATGTATTTATATTTCAAGTGTGTTTCTTAGAGTCAGCATATAGTTGAGTCTTGCTTTTCAGCCAATCTGACAATCTCTGCCTTTTCATTGGGAGTATCTTGACCATTTACATTTCATGTGATTACTGATGTGGTTAGGTTTGACTGTACCATCTTGCTATTTGTTTTCTGTCTTTCCCATATGTTCTTTGTTCCCCTTATCCTCTTCTTCTATACCTTCTTTTCAGTTAACACTGAATATTTTTGGTTATTCCATTTTATCTTCTTTACTGGCTTATTAGCTATATATAACTGGTTTCTTTGTTATAATGGGTCCTTCAGGTTTTATAGTATACACGATAGTTATTACAGTCTATCTTAAAATGATATCTTCATATATATTTTCCAATATTATATTTCCATTTCTCTCCTTTTTGTTATAGTCACAAATTTTACTTTTACATGTTAAAACCTCATAATCCACTATTATTTTTGTTTAAACAGTCAACTTTCCTTTAAAATGGATTAATAAGAAAAAAGTGTGTATTTTTATCCACTTAGTTACCATTTCCAGTTATCCTAATTCCTTTGTATAGATGCAGATTTCTATTGAGTATCATCTTTCTTCTGCCTGAAGAATGTCCTTTTAACATTTCCTATAGCATAGATCTGCTGGGGATGAGTTCTTCCAGCTTTTGTATGTCTGAAACTTTATTTCACCTACATTTTTGAAAGATATTTTTCTGTGTATAGAATACTAGGTTCTAGTTACATATTTCTAGAAATAAAATTTTTTAGAATTTTGTAGTTGCTGCTCAACTATCTTATTGCTCTATTGTTTCCAATAAGAACTTTGATATCATTCTTATCTCTATTCTTCTATACATAACACACCTTTTTCCCTTATCAGCACATATATGAAGTCTCTCCAGAAGGTATCCAGCCATGTAATATGAAAAATAAGAGACATTTATTAAAGAAGAGACAAGCTACAAGAAACACTGTACATTGGACAATGATGCCTCAGACCCATTTGAAGCAGGCATCTTGGGACCTCACACAGCTCCCTCAATTGCCATCAGCTGGCCTGTCATAGTTTCCTGAATCTCATCAATGGTCTAAAATTTCTTCCATCTCAAAGGTGATTTTAGTTTTGGAAAAGTGCCAAATATGGGCTGTAGTGGGGCTGAATCACATGGGTGGTTCGATGTTTCTCAAAAAAACTGCACAAGACATGATACATGAGCAGGTGCATTGTCGTGATGAAAGTGCCAATCACCAGCTGCCCATAGCAGTGGCCTTCTGATCCATCCAAATAGTTTCCACAGAGGAATGTTCAAGCTTAATGCAAAATTTGATGTAGATTCATTTCTCTACTTGCTCAGTCATTTTGAATGTGACAGCCACATGGTACACATGCTCACTCAATGGCATCTACCACCCCTACTGACTACAGTGAAGTTGTCATTGTTTACACATGCACATTCCAGGTCACTCTCCTTGACTGCCAGGTTACATTGATGTTGCACAAACCATTCTCATTATATTAACAATGGTTGGACTTTTTTTGGACAGATGTAGTATATCACATAAATATCCCTCTGACTTCTTAAATGCCTATTATTTCACTGATTATAATTTATTAACTATTCACCTAGATTAGATTATTTCTTGTTATTACAATTAACAACACTGTGATAAAAATTGTCATAAAAATATTTTTATGTATCTAAGCAAGTGTAGTTATAGAATGAATCATTTTAAATAGAATTACTGATAAAAAAGAAATGTGACTTAAAATTGTGATGAATGTAAAATAACTATCCTGTAAAAAGAATGAAAAAATTTAAACTCTTCCTGACAACATATTATAATGTTTACTTTTTCTACATTCTCACCACTGGGAATTCTCAAATGTTTATATTTTTAAGTATATTTTATTGATTATGCTATTATAGTTGTCCCAATTTTTCCCCTTTGCCCCCCTCCACCTGGTACCACCCTCCATATTATCTCTTTATGATTCTGTTTCTGTTCTTCTTGTTTGCTTAGTTTGTTTTTACTTTTTAGATTCAGTTGTTGGTAGTTGTGAGTTTGTTGTCAATTTAATGTTCATAGTCTTGATCTTCTTTTTCTTAAATAAGTCCCTTTAACATTTCATGTAATAATGGCTTGGTGATGATGAACTCCTTTAGCTTTACCTTATCTGGGAAGCACTTTATCTGCCCTTCTTTTCTAAATGATAGCTTTGCTAGATAGAGTAATCTTGGTTGTAGGTCCTTGCTTTTCATCGCTTTGAATACTTGCCAGTCCCTTCTTGCCTGCAAAGTTTCTTTTGAGAAATTAGCTAATAGTCTTATGGAAATTCCTTTACAGGTAAACTCTCCTCTTTTCTCTTGCTGCTTTTAAGATTCTCTCTTTATTTTTAGTCTTTGGCATTTTTGTTCTTTTTCTGCCTGTGTGCCTCAGGAGGACCACAAGCGATCAAAACGGTATCCGAGCCATTGTACTCTGGGGTGAGACAACCACCACCCAGGGCACCAGGACCACTGCCCAGGACACAGATGAAAGAATGCTGCGGCTTTTATCCAACTGACATTTTCCCTAAATTCCAAACCCCTCGCCTACACTCTTCTTCTCCTCATAAAAAGGGCCTGTTTATAATGGAACTTAGGACAATCTGTTAGCAAAAAACTAAAATTGGGATTGCCTTTTGATCCAGCCATTCCATCGCTAGGATTATATCTGAAGAATCCTGAAACACCGATTCAAAAGAACCTATGTACCCCTGTTGTTAGAGTGGGAGGTCTCCAAAAATCCCCAGAGCCTGCGGGTTGGGGGATGGGGAAAAGAGAACAACTTTTAAGATGCCTTTGCATGACTATGGCTAGTAGCTTAGTTTCTCAGTTATGCAAATGGCTTTGGTTCTTCCAAGACCTCAAGAAGATGGGAGGGGTTTGGACCATGGAAGGGTGCAGAAAGAGCACACAGAGCCTGTGCAAGGTTTTATGAATGGTCAGAACTGGTTACCAAGCCCACTGTGTCACAGGATGCAGTCAGGGATTTAAAAATAGGCAGCAAACATTTTGGCTAGGAGAACACCATCACCTTTGGCATTTTAATTATGATGTGTCTTGGTGTGGTCCTCTTTGGGTCTAGCTTGTTTGGGACTCTCTGTGCTTCTGGACTTGTATGTCTATTTCTTTCACTAAATTAGGGAAGTTTTCTTTCATTATTTTTTCAAATAAATTTTCAATTTCTTGCTCTTCCTCTTCTCCTTCTGGCACCCCTATGATTCATAAGTTGGTATGTTTAAAGTTGTCCCAGAGGTTCCTAAGCATCTCCTCGTTTTTTCTGCATTCTTATTTCTTCTTTTTGTTTTGGGTGAATGTTTATTTCTTCTGTTTTTTCCAAATTGTTAATTTGAATTCTGGCTTCCTTCCCTTCACTATTGGTTCCTTGTATATTTTTCTTTATTTCACTTGGTGTAACTTTCATTTCTTCCTTTATTTTTTTGCCATACTCTATGAGTTCTCTGAGCATCCTTATCACCAGTGTTTTGAACTCTGCATCTGATAGATGGGTATCTCCGTGTTGTTTAGTTCTTTTTCTGGGGTTTTGTTCTGTTCTTTCATTTGGGCCATATTTCCGTCCCTCCTCAATTTGGCAGCCTCCCTGTGTTTGTTTCTGTGTATTAGGTAGAGCTGCTTTTACTCCCTGTCTAAGTGGCTTGGCAAAGACACCCATTTGGACATGTGGCTCCTTTAAATCCTTGGTTGTCAGACTTCCATATATCTTCATTTTCTGACAGTTCTGGTTGGTATTTGTTTTTGAAAACTGGCTGTAATTCTTTCTATGGTTGTGTGAGGAGAAGCATGTCTATCTACACCTCCATATTGACTGGATATTCCCTATTTTGTCGCCACTTTTAAATCATTCTATCACACCCTATATATTCATACACAATTGCACACACACATAAAGAATAACTTCCATACACCATGCCCCATTACTAATACTTAAGTGTACATTTTTCAAAACAAAGACATTCTTTTACATAACCAAATTATTATTAAATTCAGGGAAATTTAACACTGATAAAATATTATTATTTAATCTATAGTCTATATTTCAGTTTTACCAACTGCCCTATTTACTGTTTTTGAATCAGTCTTTCTAGATTCTAATGTATCTTTTTGATAATTTTTTAGTTCATTCTTTGAGGTTTTATAAGAATAAAGAAATAACACCTAAGACTAAGAATGACAAATTTTGTCATCTCCTTTCCTCCATTTTATTCCTCACAGTAAGAGTTCTCAAAGCCTAATGCTAGGTTGGTCACTCTACAAATAGGTCAGACATGTAAATTTTAAAAGTGTTCTATAACTATTCACTCCAAAGTACAAGTATAGAAAAAAACACCAGCATATGAACCAAAAGTTTAGGATCAAGTCCTAGTTATGCTACTGATGAGCTCTGCAATGCTGGGAAAAAACGTTAACCTCCTTGAACTTCCTCATCAGTAAAATGAGAAAGTTGAGATAGATAATCTCTAAATCCTGTTTCTGTAAATTACTTACTTAAAGAAATAAAATATGCCTCACCATTTTTTCTTGCAAGTTTTTTGCTTTTCCTGATTTGTTCTCCAGTCTTACGTCTGGATGAATGTATATTCTTTCTTGTAACTTCAATCAAAGCAGGACGCTGTATTCTTGAAAAGTAAATGTATTTTAAAATTACTCTCACGTTCTCTACAACCATTCACAGAGAGCCATACCAAATTTTGACTAAAATTTTAAAACTCAAAGATATTTTACTGAGCTGTTGGTATGCAGCACAGCAGTTTAAAATATGGAAATGGCTCTTGAATAAACAGCGGATAAATCTGTCACAGGCATGCTAGTCATTGTGGTTTCTAGTCTTTGCTTTGTACCACCTGTGTGCTTCTCTCCTTCATGGGCAATCACCTATAAACGTATTCTGAGTCTATTGTCCCTCACTTTCCAAGGTGACATGTGACTATCCACTCTATTCACCTTCTAAGGAAAACGAGGATGGCTCTTTGCAAGAAGAAAGGACTTGCCATGTGGTACAGTACCGATCAAAAACTACAAAACACTGGCATAAAAACAGAAACATAGATCACAGAAACAGAATAGAGAGCCTGAAAATAAGCTTACGCAAATATGGTCATTTAATTTATGACAAAGGAGCCAAGTATATACAATGGAGAAAAGACAGTCTGTTCAATAAATGTTATTGAGGAAACTGGACAATAATGAAACTGGATCATAATCCTACACCATGCAAAAAAATTAACTCAAAATGGACTAAAGATTTGAAAGTAAGACCTAAAATCATAAAACTCATAGGAAAAAACATAGAGGGTTTCACACTGGTCTTGGCAATTATTTTTTGGATTTGTCATTGAAAGCAAAGGCAACAAAAGCAAAAACAAACAAGTGGAACTACATCAAACTAAAAATCTTTTGCAGAGCAAAGGAAACCATAAACAAAATGAAAAGGTAACCTACTGAATGGAAGAAAATATTTGCAAATCATGTATCTGATAAGGGGTTAAAATCCAAAATATATAAAGAATTCACAGAAATCTATAGCAAACAAAAATATGATTAAAAAATGGGAGAGAAGCTAAAAAGACATTTTTCCAAAAAGGAGATCCATATGGCCAATGGATATACAAGAGGTACATGAAAAGGTGCTCAACATCACTAGCCATCAAGGAAGTGCAAATCAAAACCACAATGAAATAACACCTTCCACCTGTTGAAATAGCTGTTATCAAAAAGAAATAACAAATGTTGGTGAGGATGTGGAAAAGGAAACCCTCGTGCACTGTTTCTGGGAATATAAATTGGTGCAGCCACTCTGGAAAACAGTATAGAGGTTCCTCAAACAAATTAAAAATGGAACTACCATATAATCCAGCAATTCCACTTCTGGGTATTTATTCAAAGGAAACAAAATCAGTATCTCAAAAAGACAGCTGCACCTCCATGGTATTTCCAGCATTATTTACAATAGCCAAGACATGGAAACAGCCTATGTTGAAGGATGAATGGATAAAGAAACCATAGTATGCCTATACAATGGAATATTATTCAACCATAGAAAGGAAGAATATCCTGCCATTTTTGACAACATAAATGGACCTTGAGGGTATTATGCTAAGTGAAATCAGTCACATAGAGAAAGACAAATGCTGTGTGATCTCCTTATATGTGAAATTTAAAAAAAAATTCCAAACTCATAGATACAGATAACAGCATGGTGGTTGCCAGAAGTGTGTCGGTGAAATGAGTGAAGGTGGTCACAAGGTACAAACTTCCAGTTACAAGATAAGTAAGCCCTTGTATATGATGACGAATAGCAGTATAGTTTCGTTCTTTTGCATGTGTCTCTTCAATTTTCCCAGCACCATTTATTGAAGAGGCTTTATTTTCTCCACTGTATATTTCTAGCTTCTTTGACAAAAATTATTTTGGATTTATTTCTGGGCTCTCAATTCTGTTCCATTGCTATATGTGTCTGTTTTTCTGCCAATACCACACTGTTTTCATTAGTGTCTCTTTGTAGTATAATTTGAAGTCAGGAAGTGTGATACCTCTCATTTTGTACTTTTTTCTCAAAATTGCTTTGGCTATTTGGAGTCTTTTATGGTTCCATACAAAAGTGATGGTTTTTTGTTCTATTTTTAAAAATAATACCATTGGGATTTTGATGGGGACTGTATTTAATCTGTATATTGCTTTGGGTAATAGGGCCATTTTAACTATGTTGACTCTTCCATTCCATAAATATAGAATATCTGTCCGTTTCGTGTATTCTTTAATTTCCTTTCCTTTAGTAATATCTTAAGAGTTTCAGTATATAGATCCTTCATATCCTTTGTTAAGTTTACTCCTAGGTATTTTATTCTTCTTGTTGCAATTGCAAAAAGAACTGTTTTTTTTTTTTTTCCCATTTCTTTTTCTGAAATTTCATTGTTAGTATATAGAAATGCAATGAATTTTTATACATAAATTTTGTATCCTGAAACTTTAGTGCATTTGTTTATTGCTTCTTGGTCACCATATATAAAAACTCAAAATGGATCAAACACATAAATATAAGGCCTGAAACAAAAGATTACATAAAAGAAAATATACATAGTAAACTGATAAACCTTGGTCTTAGAGAGGATTTTATGCATTTGACCTCAAAAACAAGGGAAGTAAAGCAAAAATAAACAAATGCAACTATATAATACTAAAAAGCTTCTGCACAGCAAAAGAAACTAACAACAAAACATGAAGGTAACCAACTGAACGGGAAAAAATATTTGCAAAAAACACCGCCAATAGGGTTTAATATTCAAAATATATAAAGATCTCATACAACTCAACAACAAAAAACAAACAGTCCAATTAAGAAATGGGCTTAGGACCTGAACATACACTTCTTCCAAGACATACAAATGGCCACTAGATATATAAAAGGATGCTCAATTTTCCTAGCTATTAGGGAAATGCAAATTCAAAGCACAATGAGATATCACCTCACACCTGTTAGAATTGCTATTATCAACAAAATAAATAATAACATGTGTTGGACAGATTGTGGAGAAAAAGGAACCCTCATTCACTGCTGGTGGGAATGTAAACTAGTACAGCCACTACAGAAAACAGTATGGTGGTTTCTCAAAAAAAATAAGAATAGAGTTATCATATGACTTAGCAGTCCCTCTTCTGGGTATTTACCCAAAAAGCCTGAAAACATTTATTCACAAACATATATGCACCCCTATGCTTATTGCAGCATTATTCATGGTGGCCAAAATATGGAAACAACTGAGAAATCCTTAGATATGATGACTGGATAAAGATGTAGGAAAGCCCTGGCTGGGTTGCTCAGTTGGTTGGAGTGTTGTCCTCTACACCAAAAGGTTGCAGGTTCAATTCCCAATCAGGTCACATACTTATGTTGCAGGTTCAATCCTTGGTCTGGGCATGTAAGGGAGGAAACTGATCGATGTTTCTCTCTCATATTGATGTCTCTCCCCCCTCCCCACTTCCTCTCTCTAAATCCTTGGGTGAGGACTTAAAAAGAAAGATGTGGCACATACTTGTATATATAATGGAATACGACTCAGCCATAAGAAAAGATGAAATATTGCCATATGACAACATAGATAAATCTTGAGGATACTGTGCTAAGCCAAATAAGTCAGACAGAAAAAGTTAAAAACTGTATGATTTCACTCATACGTGGGATATGAAACTGAAAGCAACAAATGAACAAACAACAAAAAACAAACAAAAACTAATGGGCACAGACAACAGAATAGGTGGTTACCAGATAAAGGGGGTCAACTATACGGTGACAGAAGGATATTTGACTTTGGGTGGTAACTATACAATGCAATACACAGATGATGTATTTTAGAACTGTACACTTGAAACCTCTATAATTTTGTTAATTAACGTCACCACCAATAAATTTAATTAAAAACTTTTTTTATAAGATAAATAAGTCCCACAAATATAATGTACAGCATGGTGACTATAGTTAACAATACTGTATTGTATGTTTGAATGTTGCTAAGAGAGTAAATCTTAAAAGTTCTCATGACAGATAAAATAAAAAAACAACTCTAATATGTGGGTGATGGATGTTATCTGAAACTTATTTTTAAAAAGAAAGAAAATTAGCATTAGGCTGAAATGCAACAAATCTCCATTATTTTGTCTTAAAATAAAAAAAGTAAAAGAGTTTTCTAGTTTAAAAAAAGCAACTGCAAAATAAAAATTTAACAACACTAAAAAGTAAGGTTCTTTACTTTACACTGACTCTAATGCCCCAAGCATAGAATTATCTGTAAGCTCTACAGCATACCTGGGTAGAAATATGCAGTTTTGTAGCATACCTGAAAGTCTCAGTTGAAGAGTTATTATTTGTCTGATTCTCACAGCCAAGTATTTTTGGTAAAATCTTTTCTGGCATCTTATACATGTCACCAGTGTCCTTTGTATATCTTCCTACTTTCATTCTGGATGATCTCCTTAACACACATGGAACATCCTGGTCAGAGCTATTTTCCACTGGATTTGAATGTCTCTTATTATTTAGCGGATCACAAGAGACTGCATTTTGATAAACCAAAGTCTGAAATCCAAATGGATTTGGATTTTCTAGGTCCTATAATAAAATATAAATACATATACAAATAAATACAAAAAATATTAAAAATAGGAGAAATTAAGTTTTATCTTGTTCTTTGATTACATAAAAATGCCTCTTACAAGATGAAAGTATAAAAACCCACATGTATGAATATAATGAAAAATTATATAATCAATATAATAAAGGACAATGCATATTTAAAAGCCTGTGGCAAGCAGAACCTAAGTAAAAATTATTTGTATCAATATTCATTCTTAAAACGCAATGGTAGACATTACTTTGGGTGCTTTAATTTCACAGGAAATGGGCAGCACAGAATGATGAAAGACATAAAGGGTAGAGATGTCACACTAGGTCAGATTTGTGTTCTGTTCAGCCTAGTATTTTCTTATTTGACAGCAGTAGGAACAAGATAGTATATAAGCTCCATTACATTGATTTTAAAAGGTCAACAGTATATTATAAATAGCTTTAATTTCCCCTTAATAATCCATTATAGATTTAACTTTTATAATGACACATATTTTTAATAAATATCATGTACACCTTTCCTGAATTAATTATATATCCAGTCTGCAAAGCTTCTCAAAGTAACAAGGTCCATACTTTTACTACAGCTGTGTAAAAGAGCACTTAATCTTATTTGTTCTAAATCAATCTTCTTTCTAATTTCATTTATTTTTTTGAGTAATATCTATTTTAATCATGGTTTAATACTGTTAACAATTTTCATTGATAATAGTTTATATGATGTTGGTTATAATTATTAAATATAATACAATATTCAATAAACTAATAATCAACAATGATTGTTTAATGTCACTGGGACAAAACTCATTGTACAAAGAGGCACTACCTATTCAGAAGAAAATTAGCAGACTCATGAAATACTTCAAAGAATTTCTTCTTTCTACTTTTTTAAAATTTATTTTTACTGTATTTTTTCCATTACCACTTATCCCCCTTATACCCTCTCCCACCTCCAACCACCCACTACTCCCTGCAATCACCACACTGTTGTCCATGTCCATGGGTCCTTTTCCTTTTTTGCTCAATCCCTCCACTTCCTAACCACCCCCACCCTAAGCTGTCAGCTCATTTTCTTAAAAAAAAATTTT
The DNA here is from genome assembly GCF_987537825.1 of Furipterus horrens. Classification (NCBI taxonomy): domain Eukaryota; kingdom Metazoa; phylum Chordata; class Mammalia; order Chiroptera; family Furipteridae; genus Furipterus; species Furipterus horrens. The sequence continues at coordinate 47,125,990 of NW_028327175.1, forward strand.
TTTTCTGGAACACTTGCTAAATTCATGGCTACTCTATCATAATTTCCTACACTTCACTCATATTACCACATTTCAGATTACAATACTCAAATGTTTAATTTAATCTTCATGCCCTATTCCTGTGATTAGTTTTTATTTTTCTGAATATTTTTAGTCCTATTATGTCAGTTTTGAGATTTTTTTACCAGAATTACATGTAATTTTATGATTCTAGGTGTGTATGTTGTAATATGATTTCAGTATAATGTTATCTAAGTCTTCCCATGTTCATAGGAGCATTTTGGTAATAGACAAAAGAAAAAAAAACAAAGAAAAATAATCCAAATAACCATAATTACTGAATTGGTAAAAAAAACTGTATATACATGCACACACACACACACAAATCCATACAGTGAAATGCCATGCAGCAAATAAAAATATTTAAGTACTGCTACATTTGCTGATACCAAAAGATAACCAAGATTATAAATTTAAAAAACAAGTTATACGTTTATATTATATGTTTTATACTCTCATTTACATAATAAAATTACATAGAATATACAGAGAAAAAAAGAAGACATACACCAAACTGTTAACAGTGATTATCTCTGAAAAGTGGAATTGTGGGAGACTATATTATCTATTGCTATATAATGTTTAAATTTTTTATAATGAGGATGTATTACATTTTTAAAAATCATTACCTGAGGATTTTTCAGATTTTAAACAGAGAGGAAGGGAGAGAGAGAAACATCAATGAGAGAAAGAAGCATTAATGGGTGACCTCCCACTTGGATGGAAGATCATATGCACCTGGACCTACGCATGTGCTCTGACTGGGAATTGAACCATAACCTTTCGGTTACAGGATGACAGTCCAACCAACTGAGTCACATTGGCTAGGGCAAGGATGTATTACTATTTTAATCAGAAAAACGATAATTGTTTTTAAATTGTCAACATGAAAAAGTGGGCCACTGCAGGGTCCCCAGACATGATACTGTAGGAACTGTGCCCCTGGCAGTATCCTCAGGCATAGAATGCAAAATTCTGCTGAAGCCAGGCATCACTTTCCCCTCTCCTAGCAGCCCAACTGCATATATCATATGTCCAACTATAAATTAATGTGGGGTATCTTCATCTCTACACTGATCTGGGTAGACATAGTAATTTTTGAGCTAATAGGGAAAATTCTGGTAAAGAATTCTTTCTTTCCTATATATAAGATATCTAGTAATATGTTTTCACAGGTCTTCTGGGGAGAAACTTATCTATTTTAACTTTTACCCCTTGAAAACTCTACCCCAGGAACCTCTAAAAAGATCATTGTATGCTTCCAAGTCAAAAAGTATTTTCTGAAAGTTGATATTTGTGTAGAAGTTTGAATTTAAAATAAAGTATATGGGCAATGAAGAGTTATTAAAGGTCATTATAAAAGGCAAAATCATAAATTCATACTTGCACTTACTTGCTGCACTGAAAGATGCTTGTCCCGTAGCTCAGCTAACTTGGAATCTTGTTTAAAAGGTGGAGTAGAACAAAGAGACTCAAAATGCACCTCTGCTATTTGTGTACTATCTTCATCAGCCTGAGACATGTTGAGCTCTGTGCCTAAACACTCATTTCCAGCACTGAGTCTGCTGCCTCCCTCTTTTCTGTGACAGATGGGTCCCTCCGTGGTTTCCGACAATGTGTTTAAGGCTGCTAACAACTCAGCTGGCAATGTATCATCCTTTGTTTTTTCTAGTAAATCTCTGTGACATGTCAAAGGTATTGATACGGAATTCAGAGAGCTGCTCAATGGGCTCATCAATTCTCTAGATTCAAAATCACTCATTGTTTCAAACAATCTTTCCTCCTTGCTGTTTTCTGGTGGTGTTAGTAACTTTTCTAAGGTAGACACAAAAGTTTCAAGAGAGCTTTCTTCATCTTTCGTTTCTTCAGAAGTCGTGGTCAATGTGACTTCTTTTCCAGACTCAGAAAATGTATTTGGTGCTGCTAAGATCTGTGGCTCTATTAAAGATTTCTCCTTTTCAGCAACCATATCAGATACTTTAGTACCGGTACCTGAGAGAAGGCTAATTTCAGGAGTATCTCTGTCTGCATTTAGTCCCTGTGTATTCCAAAAAGAAATTCCATCAGTATAGCATATACAAAGAAGTTTTTAAAATTAATACTTCATAGTTTTCCAGTTTACCATGCCAGTAAGTTATCACCAAAAATTTTTATCAATTTTCCTCCTGTTTCATAAATAAAAACTCTTTACTACTGTCCTATACCAAATAATTAATGACTCTAAACACATGGCAAAACATAGAATAGTGGACCAAGGGTAGAATTGGCTGGACCATAATTACAGATGGCTAGTTATCTGTTCAGCTAAGTTTACATTAATGTGCTAATAGAAGAAGCCAAGATGGCATGGAGAGCTAACCGATGGTCTTAAAACTTCCCTGCAGTTAATGACTGTAAGAACCCTTGCCAAAAATCTATTGAATTCTATAAAAATTATTAACCAGGAACAAAATCATTATAGTTTCACCTTCTTTTTAATTCCCACCTCTGTATGAATATGTAAATATGAAGTAAAAAGGACAAAAGAGAGCAAGGAGGTCAGAAGGGAAAAGAGGAGAAGTGAAGACACAGTTCTATGTAAACATTATGAGCCCTGGCTATAAATAAATGGTTCTGGGTTGTGGTTGTTTTAAACAAAAAACACAAACTTGTATTTCTAAATGACTATTATTTTTCAAAGACATCATCTTAATAGGTTACACCTGTTCTCACAATACATCTAATGCTCAAAATATTACTAGACTTCCTCTTTTGAAAGGGTTTTCAAATCTTTTTATAAGCCATTCAAGAAAACCAGTCTCAATATTTTAAAGGCACTGAACTTCTTTTCAACATGCAAAACTGTTTATTTGCTTGACCTTAAATAACAGAATGGGTTTCAATGACTTCTTCTGTCAATAAAAGTCAAATCCACCTCACACTGACACACCACTCTGACAGAATGAACTGTGAAATGTAAGCCCCCTAATATTCTGATTTGATTTGAATAAGTTAAAACTATCTTTTTCTCCCTCTTTTCCTTTTCTCCCTGACACCAATTAACTTCTTTATACATAACACACAAAGCTTAAGAAGATATACTTATTTAGCAGTAATGCAAACTATTTTCTCTGAAAGATAAAAAGAATTTAGAAGGAATTCAAAAACAGATCCTATCCATTCTTTAAGTCATAGTTCAAGGTCTCCCTTCTATCTGAAGTCCTTATATCTACTAATTCAAGGCCACAGATGTAATAAAGTGACCAATAATAATTGGTCACTGCCCTCAAGGAACTTAATTTCTAACTGAAGGTTAAAAGCATAAATATATAAGACACTGAATGAAGTATAAATAATGTCAAAAACAATGTATGAACTCAAATGAATGGAATAAACCATAGAGCCTAGTGTGTTAGAAGACAGTTTTTTGTGGGGAAAGGGTTGTCTGTTGTGGACTTTCATGATTGCTTTAAAAAATGCTCAGTTAAACGAAGTTAAACAGGTTTCTTTACCACAAGAATTTTTAAAACATGCACATTATAAATCTAAGAAGCCATTAGCATACAGTGTTCTCCAAACTTGTTTGTTCAAAAAAACCCCTTTTCTCAAAAGACCTATTAATATTATAGAATGCAAGTGATTGGGAAATACTGATATAGTCAGTGAATAAATGAATGCTAAAGAGGAAGCAATTACTTTGGTCAAGAGCACCAGAGTTACCTGAGACAGAGCCACAGAAGAAAAGGGACTTGAGCTAGAAATCAAAGATTTGTGAATGAATGAAATAAGAAACACATATTTATTAAGCACCAACTAGGGGCTAGACACCATGACTATCATTGCTCTCACTCCTCACAATAATCCTGTGAAATGGATAGCACTAGTGGTATTTTACACATGTAAATGACACATTTGCCCTCGGAACGCACACCTATCTGGTTTCAAATATTATGCTCTTTCCCTTGCTTTCTGGTTTCTGACCTGAACAAAATCATGGAGGCAGGAATGTATAAGGAACAGATGAGGTAAAGTAAGGTATAGGTATAGTAGTGTTGACCTAGGGAGATCCTTAACTGTATGAGTCCACTGTGGACAAAGCCAGTCTTACAATCCTCTGATTCCCCATAGCACCAAGAAGAAAGCAAAGCCTAAACAAGAACTCAGTACATGGTTACTGATTAGTAACTGGAAGATGGGAAAGCACTATGTACAAGGAAATAGAAATGGAACAGAAGGCTTTTCTGCTACATCATCTCAGCAACTAGTCTGATAATAAGTTATATGTTTCTCCTCTAGATAAAAATTAAGAGACTTACAATGCTAGATAAGGAACACAGATCAAGAAAATACTCGTCGGCAGCCGTCCGTCTCGAGAGACGATGGTGTAGCTTCTTAAGAGTCTATCTGCACCGCCGAGAATGGCTGTGCAGTCCGACTCGGGAGTGACACGGTATCTGTCTCCTCCCGTGTTGAATCGACATCTTACGATGACGCTGGAGTGTCCTCTCCAGTGAAGCTGAAGCTACAGAGCCTGGGCAGGGTGATATGGAGGGTCTGCTGTTGCCCATGCAGCAGACCCCCCCTCTCTTCGCAGCTGAAGGGTCCAAGGGAAAGACGGAGTCAATACAGCTTGGCTTCAGGTGCGCCGCAGGAGTTGCCGGTGTTGACTACAACGTCAAACCGCCTTAGGGACTCCGGCTCCGGATTTTCTGTCGGGGTTTACTCCCTTAGCATTTCCCCTGAAGAGGTATGCCGCAAGGCAGCGGAGGTTTTTTGGAGTCAGAGTTTTCCTTCTCTGATGTGCCCTGACTGGAAGATCGAACCAGCGACACTTAGCTCGCAGGCCGACGCTCAATCCACTGAGCCAAACCAGCCAGGGTTAAGAAAATACTATTAAGGAAGAATAAATACTTGAAGGGGTTGTTAGACAAGAATAGATTTCTATCTATTGAAATGGCTTAGTCAGATTTCTATCTAGAAAAAGTCTAAATGGGCTTGAGACTTTAATAAACATAATTTTAAAAACATCTAAACCTATTATCTGCATAGCTAATCTCAGCTATGTAAACTAACCTTTTCTGGGAGTGGCAAAACTTCAGGATTTTCAGCCTTAGGTCCTAGAAGATAAGAACATATGTTTACATCCCAGTTTTATTAAAATACTAAAAATATACATACCCTCTCACTTGGCATTTCTTAATCACATAATTTGAAATGATTACCACAGACATTCATGTAACATTTCAAATATTTTATAAATATTATACCAATTTAATATAAAAGTATCATTATGTTGGCAATAAAGTTAATAAAAGAAAAATTTGCCATTCTTTAAAAATATTTTACATGAAGCCAAGTAAATTTATAATTATTTGGAATGAGTTCAGCTAAAAGCCAACCTTTCTATTTTGGCTGTTATTCTAAGTATTTGTAACTACATAAGGAAAAATCATATCTACTTTCTCAGTGTTATTATCTCTTCCATTATAGGTAATAGAATTTAAATGAATTTATGCTGTTAAGTTAAGCAAGAAAAGGAGTGCCCTATGTAGGAGCCAAAAGGAGTCAGAAGACTGTCTTCACACATTGTTGACCGGTCACAAAAACCTCATGTTTTCAAGCCCAAATGTTGTTGACCAATAACGAGTTAAGTCGTGATTGCATTTGCATTAGTTTATACAATTCATAAAACTGAGAGTAATATATAGGATTTTGTAAAAGTTTTCTTAATTGTGTTTGATTTTGTTTACTTTATTATAAAAAATTATTTTTCTAGATATGCCGGGTTTTATCACAGTTTTAGTATTGCAAAAATTTCAAATATGGTGTACTGTGACAGTGAAAATTTTTTCAATGAATTATATGCGGACGCTTTTTCTGACTGAGTGACTTTGAAGTACATAGCAGTGATGTGGAAGGTAAGTCTGTTGGAAGGTAGTTACGAATCTGATATTAGATCACCGAAACAGCAAAAAAGAAATGTGATAGAATCTGATAGTGAAAGTGATTTTGAATAAACGTGCATAGAAAATGACATTACACCAACCTTGGAGGATCCTACAAATATTTCTGGTGTAACTGTTGAACCTAGTGATCCACGGCATATCAGTGAAGTGATGGATTTATTTTATAACGATTTTTTAAATTCAATTGCTTCTCAAACCAATTTAGACCACCACCAAATGAAAAATCTTTATAAAACATCTGCTAAAACTTTACCACAGACAAAAGGTACCAGTAGTAATATGAAGAAGTTTCTCAGTTTATTGATATTGATGGGACAAACAAAATAATTACATTGGAGAGATTACTGGCAAATGGACCAGTATTCATAACAAAAAAGGTTATTAAAAGTTATATAGATTCTAAGAAGCACCAACAAACAATAGGAGTCACAAAAATGGGGAGACCGAGAAACAACCCCCCATCGAAAGGAAAGGTAGAGTCCCCAGAAAGAGTGCTAAATGAAACAGAGGGGAGGCAACTATCAGATATGGAATTGAAAGCACGGATTATGGAGAAGCTCAATGAGCTCAGCGGAAACTACAAAGAACTCCAGAAAAACTACAGTGAACTCCAGAAGAACTATAAGGAACTTACTGAGAATTATACCAGCATCAAAAAGGACATGGAAGCTATCAATAAGAGCCAGGAGGAAATGAAGAATACGATCTCTGAATTGAAGAACACAGTAGAAGGAATTAAAAACGGGCTAGAGGGAGCAGAAGATCGGATCAGCGAGCTGGAGGACAATGTAGACAAAAACTCACAGACAGTGCAACAAAATGAAAAAAGACTGAACAAGACTGAAGAGGTTCTAACACAGCTGCAGGACAACATGAAACGTAATAATATCCGTATCATAGGAATTCCAGAAGGAGAAGAAGAAGAGCAAGGGATAGAAAACCTCTTTGAAAAACTAATGACAGAAAACTTCCCTCACATGAGGAGAGAAAGAATCATGCAAATCCAGGAAGCACAGAGGGTCCCAATGAAGATGAACCCCAACAGGCCCACTTCAAGACACATCATAATTAAAATGCCAACATTCAAAGACAAAGAGAGAATCCTAAAAGCAGCAAGAGAGAAACAACTAATAACATACAAGGGAGCTCCAATAAGGCTATCATCAGATTTCTCAGCAGAAACACTACAAGCCAGAAGGGAATGGCAAAAAATATTCCAAGCAATGAAAAACAAAGGCCTACAACCAAGAATACTCTACCCAGCAAGGCTTTCATTCAAAATGGAAGGTGAAATAAGGAGTTTCCAAGACAAAAGAAGGCTACAAGAATACATCTCCACCAAACCAGCATTGCAAGAGATGCTAAAGGGTCTGCTTTAAGAAGATGAAGAAACAGAGAGACAGAGAGGAACACGAGTACAAAGGGGGAAAATGACAATGAATAAGTACTGAAAGAAAGAAGGAACTTCTACCATTTGCAACAACATGGATGGAACTAGAGAGAATTATGCTTAGCGAAATAAGCCAGGCAACAAAAGAAAATTACCTTATGCTGTCACCTGTTACAGGAAACTAATGAACAACACAAACAAATGAGCAAAATTGAACCAGAGGGCATAAGCCTACAATCTCATTACCTGAGTGATTGTCTGTACGTATAGGCCTCACTTAATCCTGTCTGCACTGCTGCCTCCTGAGACTCAATGGTTTGGCTGAACTAAGTGGCTGGGTTGGTGAAGAACGGGGTGGTCTGTGGGCTTCACTTTAAAACTGGTTTCTCTTTTCTATCCTAATGGCTTGGATAGAAAGAGCCCAGAGGCCTGAGAGGGGGGAAACCTAAAATATTTCCCTCAGTCCAAACTAAGTATAATGGGCAAAAGGGTTTTGGACAGGTGAGATGTACCTGGCACACCTTCCTCCAAAGAAGCCCTTCTTTTCCCTAATGTGGGACATTGAAAAATTAATACCTGTCTTTTGTCATCTAGTGGTTACGGATTGAATGATGTCCTTTTACCCTGTTGCCCCCAGAATACAACAAGGATGCCAGCCTGTCAAACCAAGCATGCCGTTGTCCAGAGACAGCCAACCAACCTGGAGTCTGCACGATCCTTCCCCTTGTGGGAAGGCCACCCTCCCCTCCACACCCCCACTCTTATTAGGGGTTTCTTGACCCACGGGTAGGTAGGACGACGACCATGTCCAGCTTGAAGCAGCTAGAGGAGCTCGAGACCTTCGTCCATTGTCCTTTATAAGATTGTAAAGGGTCTTAAGTCTGAGAGGGAGGGATTGTTATTTTTTATTGTTAAAATATTTAACTAATTAATTAATTAATTTTAAAAAAGAAGAAGAAGAATATATGAAAGGGTGAGGCGGGAGAGCTTGTATGTACGACCCATGGGCATGGACTTGGAGAGGGGATTGTTGGGGAAGGGGGGTGCTGGGCGGAGGGGAGCAAAGGGGAAAAAAAATTGGAACTATTGTAACAATATAATCAATAAAGTATACTTAAAAAAAGTTATATAGAAGACATGTGAAAACTTTCATTTCAATACATGATGTACAAATAAAATATACTGAAGTTTATTTAGATTGTTTCATTTTCATATTCAATTACGAAAAAATAGCCGGTGGTATGAGATAGCTTTTGTATAAAATTGCCGGTCAACAACAATTTAAATGTGACTTCCCCTTCACCATCAATTCCTCACCTGGTTTGCTGCCTCTGAAGTGAGCCAGCTGACAGCAATCCCCAGCAAGTTAATGAGGATCAAGAAAAAAGGTGTTTCTACTCCACTCCTCTTGCCTTCTACCTTCACCAGCAAGGCCCTGGCACTCTTAACTGATGTAGGTAGGAATTGAGGGCTCACTCGCATATGTTTGAGTCACTATTTTGGTTTCTTTTGATTAGTCAGTTTTTAGAGTTAGAGTACAAGGAAGTAGTTATCTGCTGAACCTCAGAATGCATCTTCACAAGAAAGACAGGTTTTTCATGGGGGAAAAACAAGCATATTGAGCTTATACGCTTACTGAGCTTTATAGCCTGCAAAAACTCATTATTATTATTATTATTATTATTTTGCTTCACTTTTACCATTTGATAACAAAAGGCTATGAAAATCAACTAGGAGGATTAATAGTATCACAGTATTCCAGTCCCTCACAGAACAATGAGCAAAAAGTATTAAGAGTAAAGCATTTTTTATCCTTTCAGTAGAGTTCTTTGTGTCAAGCAATAATCATACATTAAACTATATCTTGCTTCAAATTTTACATATCTTGTTGCTTAAAGTTTAATACCAATAAAGGAACATTTGAAGACAACAGATACATCTTCAATTATATTTGCAAGGAGAATTTTGTTTTAATAAACACTCAGATCCCTGGGGGTGTTAAGAGTTAAAAAAAAAAAAAAAAAGGTTTCATCCTCTTCCTTACTATCTGAATTGTAAAGAAAGAATCTTAAAGTCTTTTTTTTTCAATTTGGTCTTCTGAGAGCCATTAGTGCCTGTGGCTTTGGTATCCATGCACTCTGGCCACCCCAGTAGCATCATAAGGGCACTCATTGAAGTTCTGAGTCAGTTGTCATGATCAAAACTCAAACTACTGCTGACACGTTATCATGATCAAACCTCAAAGAAGAGAAAGAAATGCCCAAGGCATTCTGTCACCCATAACACCTCTCTCTCAAACTGTTCAAGACACACTGATTAAAAAGAGAAAAAGAGACTTCCAGCCAAGATGGAGGCCTAGAGAGACCTCCACAGGCATCTCCCTCCACTACCTCAAAACTAAAGACAACAAGAAGTTCCAGAAAATCAAGCTGCATGGAAGTCCAGCAAAGATATAAAGAAGAAATACTCATCCAGACAGGTAGGAAGAGCAGAGCCGAGGTGGAGAGGATGCAGCAGGCCGGCAGAAAGTGTAGTCAAACATTTAAAAAATCTAGAGGGACACCTGGGGAGTGCTCCCAGAACCAGACAAGACTGCACAGCTCACAGAACCAGGGAGAATCAAGCCTCATTGCTTCTGACTGTGCAAACCAGTGGGGGTTGGGGCAGAGGAAGAAATTGCCTGTCTCTCAGCAGAGTCCGCTTGTTTATAGGGCCCCCACAGTCCTAGAATGTCCGCAGACCACCCCCTCTGGGAACGATGGCCAGGACAACAGCTAGAGAGGCGCCAGTCCCATATGAAAGTGGGAAAAGTGCCTGGAAAAGGGGCGAGTGCTGGGCAAGCGGCATTGCACCTCTCCTCATTTTTTTCGATTCTTGTTTCCTCATTCTGCACTGGTTGACTGTTTTTATCTTCCTTATATTCCAAATCATAGATTTGAACCCCGGTTTCCTTCCCTTCACCATTGGTTTTGTGTAGATTTTCCTTCATTTCATTTAGCATAGCCTTCACTTCTTCTCTTATGCGTTTGCTGTACTCAAGCATATCTCTCAAGCCTGTGAGCATCTTTATCACCAGTGTTTTAAACTCTACATCTGTTAGGTTGGCTATCTCCTCGTCTGTTAGGTTAGCTATCTTCTCATCACTTAGTTCTCCCACTGAAACCTTGATCTGCTCCCTCTTTTGGGCCATACTTCTCTGTCTCCTCATTTTGACAGGCTCCTGTGTTTGTTTGCCTCTGTGTCTTAGGTAGTGCTGTCGCTCCTGTTATGTTGTAAGGGGCAGAGCCTTAGGTATTCGTTAGTGGAGGGTGACCCATTTTACCACGTTTTGGCGCTGTATGTCGGGGAGGGTCTGAGAAGAAACAATGTCGCTTGCTCAGCACTTGCTCCTTTTCCAGGCATTTCTCCTACTTCTGTATGGGACTGGTGCCTCTAGCTGTTTCCTTGGCTGTGGTTCCCAGAGTGGGTGGGTCTGCGGATGTTCTAGGACTGTGGGGGCCCTACAAACAAGTGGACTCTGCTCAGAGACCGACAGTTTCTGCCTCCACCCCAACCCCCACTGGTTTGTAGTCAGAAGCAATGAGGCTTGATTTACCTGGCGCTGGGACTGTGAGCTGCAAGGTCTGGTCAGGAGCTGGGAATGCTCCCCAGGTGTCATTCTCCACTTTTTAAAATGTGTGATTGTGCTTTCCGCCAGCCTGCCGCTGCTGCCGCTACCACTGCCACCACCACACCGCATCCTCTCCACCCAGGCTCCGCCCCTCCTACTTGTCTGGATGAGTATTTCTTCTTTATATCTTTGTTTGCTGGACTCCCATGCAGCTTGATTTTCTGGAACTTCTGGTTGTCTCTAGTTTTGAGGTAGTTGTATTCCTCCTTAGTTGTAGAGGGAGACCCAGCTGTCTGTGTAGGCCCCCGTCTTGGCCAGAAGTCCAGACCCATTCTAATAGCTTCATGTTCCCAGACAGATCAGCTTTCCTTTAAGGTTTCCTGGTCTATTTACCATTTGATACACTCACAGTATCCATATACCTAGGACACAGTAGGCTCAACAAACATTTGTTAAAATATAAATAAATAATATTACAGACCAAAATCTAGGCACTAAGAGTGCATGAAAGAATTAGTGATTGGCGTAAATGATACTGCTATTGTTGTGGTGGCAATAAAGTAGGAAAAGATAGAGCTTTAAAATCTAACCTTTTCATTTCAAGTTATCATGCTCTGGTGTCCTTTTATTATAATACCAGGTTTCAATGACCACCAAGAATATTTACTACACTGTCACACAACATGCATAATGTTCACCCTGGAGGAGTTACTAGGGGACACTTCAAAGATAAAGACAAAAAAAAAAAAATGATAAAGACAGCCATCCTCTAATACAGCTGAATCCTAGTTAAATGACCTGCATGGTTGTCTGTCAAGAAAAATATGACATACCTAATATTAAGAATGCTATGAACAAAGAAAAGATTGTTTTCAAATTTGAATCCTGAAATTACAAGTCAAAAGAGTAGACTGCATCTGAGGTGCTTCTCATATGGCAACTTTATGCAGCGTGATCCAAGGTGAACAGCAACACTGATTTCATATGTAAACATGTATTGTAACAATGTATATAGATTAGCCCAGTTGTAAATAAGTATATATCTAATTAGGCCTTGTATTTTTAGACTAAGAAAATTTACTTTCTATGATTTTATCCATGAAAACATACCTTGAACGCTTTCGTGGTTCAGTGAAAGTTCTGATTGTGGAAATGATGCAGTGAACACTGGACAATGTTTTATAGTTCTAAAACATAAACCAATTAATAAATAAATAAAAATTTTTAAATGGAAAGAAAAAAAACACTTTCTCAAATAAAATTTAAACGTTTTTCTTTAGAGGAATTTCAAAATAAGATAAGTTGTTTTTATTGCTACATCATTCCAATTACTTTTACAATTACTACCAACTTAACATTAATATTTCAAGTGGTTGCAAAAATGGAGGGAGCTAAAAAATTAATGGATGAACTTCAGGGGTGTAAACATGCTAAACTATATTTAGTTCTGAAAGCAACTTTGGAGATATCTGTCTACCAAATAGGGGTCGTCAGGTCAGGAAAAAAATTGGTCCTGACATATAGTTTGGCTATCTAAATCCTCAAATACACTGAAAGTTTGTCATTATAGTTTAAGATGCAAGTGGAAGTCACTAATGACATTATTCATAATTCTTGTATTTCACAGTAAGCACAGAAAAGGTAGGAAATCTCAAAGGGAAGAGGCTGAAGGCAAAATAAAAGTCATGCCTAATCTGCAGTTTTGATCATCTGCCCTAAGATTATTAAAAGTTCGTTGAAGAAAAGCAATCAGTTCTAACTTTTTTTCTCAATCTAATTTACTACACAATGCATTCAAGATATCTTCCTTTTTTTAAAAAGCCTCTATTTTCAGTTGTTTTAAGAGCAATTTTTATGCACCAGACATATCTACTTCAATTTTGAGCAAGAATAATAAAATTAAACATTCTCTCCTGTCTAAAAATAGATGTAATCAATATATGCTATCTTGGAAAAAAACTGCTCATATAAAATAATTTCTATGAAGCAAACAGAACTGAATGTTATTTTTTCCTCCCTAAATTGTGATTTTCTTTTTGAGAAGAACAAGCTGATTTACAACAAAATAAAATCATAGTTTGAGTCAATAACAGAATTTTTTCTCTTACTTAGAAAGGAGAACTTAAGGTGTAAGTCTAAAAATAGAGCAAACTTTCATTTAAATTATTAAAAAATAATTACTTATATTAGACAAGACTGAAAACAATGTACAAGTCTGATAGTAAACAATAATTAAATTCTAATACAGTTAAGTTATATAGTGAAACATGAGACCATTAAAATTCATGTTTGTAAAATGTTGAGGAAATAATTATGATAAACTATTACTTAAAATTTAAAAACAGGATACAAAACTATCTCCAGGATGACCCCAATTTTGTTGAAAATATGAACAAAAGCAAAAACATATAGAAAGCCTAAAGAAAATGTAACAAGATGTTAACAATGGTTCTCTCTGGGCAGTGACATCATGGATGCTATGTTAGTCTTCCTTAGTCTTTTCTTTTTTCTATTCTTAGATGAACTTACATTGCTGACATATCCAGTAAAAGGGTTTTCTTAAAACAGCAATTCTCAAAGCTTTTGATTCTGGACTCCTTTACACTCTTAAAAAAAGTTTCCCTTTATGTGGCTTATATTTATATTTACATATTAGAAATTAAAATGGAGAAATTTTTAAATAATCATTTATTTAAAGGTAACAGTAATAATTTAGTAACATTAATATATTTTATGAAAAACTATTATACTTTAAAATTGTTTCAAATTTTTACAAATCTCTAATTATGGCTTAATAGAAGACAGTTTCCATCTCTATCTGCTACTGCTTTCAATCTTTTGTCATATATTTTGTTTGCCATATGTAATAAAAATATGGTCTAACACCAACATGCAGTTGAAAAAGAAAAGAGCATTTTAGTAGCCTTTTTGGATAATTGCAGGTATTCTTTTTTGATATCCCACCAAAACTCTAATAACAATAGCTTCCTTAAAGGTTACTGAAAATATAAAAACTAAAACAAAAATCGATGAACTTTTTGTATTCTGTTACATGAAATAAAACTTACTGTTTGTAAAATAATATATATTTATGCTGCTTTTAAAGGGGCAATTATTCAAAATCACAATTCTAAAACACTTAAGAAAATAAAGGGTCATTTTAGATGTGCAAAATGACAAAAATATCTATAATATTATAAAGCCAAAAATTAGTATGCTTACTGTAACAGAGCTTGACTTTGTTCCATTTCATCTTGAGGTTGCTAGGAGAAAAAAAAAGAAAAGAAAAGCTAACCCAATGCAACCAAGTCTGTCTGTCTCCTTGGCTGAGGCCCACTTGGATTTCCACACAAGGATCACACAACAAGAAGCCCCAGTGGGGGCTTGTGTTTGAGTGCTGGGATATAGAGAAAGACTAACAGTGGAAAATGTTGGGGTCTATTTTTTAAGAGGGAGAAAGAAATATTTCCCTCCCCCTAAAGGTATATTTTCAGAGAATAAAAGTAAAAATTATGAGAACAACATGTGTCAATTTTTTTAATATAAAAATTATCTACAGATGTTTGAACACTTTGATTATATGGTCTATAGTCAAAAAAGAGGGGCAGGGAAAAGTTAAAGAAGGTATCTACTTTATTACCAATGAATTCCAATGAAGGTGAAAAAAAGAGAGACAAATATCAAATACTTCATTTTTCCTTCTTACCCTACTTTTACAAGAAGCCCAGAGCTGGCATATGGCTGCTTTACTACCTGATGTCCAACCTTTGAAAGATACATTCATTAATTCTTTAAGTCCTGTAAGGCAATTGTTCCAAGCTGGGTGATCATCAAAAATTCCTGGGTAACTTTAAAAAAGTAGAGATTCCTAAGTTCCACTCAAGTAAAGGTCTGAGAATCTATACATTTTTTAAAAGCTATCCAAATGAGTCTGATAATCAAGCATTTAAAATCACTGTTCTGGACTTCTGTAAAGATGGAGGCGTAGGTAGACATTTGACTCCTTGAGCAACCACAAGAAGAATTACAACTAACCTCAAAACAGATAACACCCAGAGCCACCAGAAAATCAAACTGTATGGAAGTCCTAAAACCAAGGATTTAAAGAAGCCACATTCATCCAGATGGGTAGGAGTGGTGGAGGTGCAGAGTTGGGGCAGAGAGGTTAAGACACAGTGTAGCATGGAGAGGCGATGGTGGCAGACAGGGCAGTCCCACATTCATGTGTGGTGGATAAAAATCAGGAGGGCTACCTTGGGAGCAAGCAATTCCAGCCCCAGGCCAGACTGCACAGCCCAGGGTTTCAGTGCCGGGAAGATAAAGCCCCATAACCTCTTGCTATAAAAACCAGTGGGGGTTGGGGTAGCAGAAGAAACTGCTAGTTTCTCAGGAGAGTCTGTGTAAAAGACCTTCATGCACTTACAAAGTATGAAAACCTACCCACTCTAGCATTCACAACCAGGGCAATAGCTGGAAAGGCGCCAATTGCATACAGGAAGTGGGTGAAGTGACTAGAAACAGTGCAAGTGCCGGGCAAACCTCCAGAAGCCAGGCAGTGGCATTGTCCCCTCTCCGAGCCCTCCTCCCACACACAGCCACAAAGGGGTGAAGTGGGTTGCCCCACTCTGGTGAATACCTAAGGCTCTGCCCCACAAAACTTACAGGAGCCCTAAGACAGGGAGTAAAAGAAGCACTACCTGAGACACTGAAACAAACACAGGGAGGCTGCCAAATTGAGTAGACAATGAAATGTGGACAAAATGAAAGAACAGAACAAAACCCCAGAAAAAGAACTAAACAAAATGGATCTATCCAGCCTATCAGACACCAAGTTCAAAACACTGGTGATAAGGATGCTTAGAGAATTCTCTGAGTATAGCAACAAAATAAAGGAAGAAATGAAGTTTACACTAAGTGAAATAAAGAAAAATCCATGGGGAACCAACAGTGAAGGGAAGGAAGCCAGAATTCAAATCAATGATTTGGAACAAAAGGAAGAAAAAAACATTCAACAAAAACAGAAAGAAGTAACAAGAATGCAACAAAAGAATGAGAAGAGGCTTAGGAACCTCTGGGACAACTTTAAACGTACCAATATCTGAATCATAAGAGTACCAGAAGGGGAAGAGGAAAAGCAAGAAATTAAAAACTTACAAGAAGTAATGAAAGAAAACTTCCCTAATTTGGCAAAGGAAATAGACATACAAGTCCAGGAAGCACAAAGAGTCCCAAACAAGTTGAACCCAAAGAGTACCACCCCAAGACACATAATAATTAAAATGCCAAAGGTTCAAGATAAAGAATCTTAAAAACAGCAAAAGAAAAGCAGAGAGTTATCTACAAAGGAGTTCCCATAAGACTAGCATCTGATTTCTCAAAGGAAACTTTGCAGGCAAGAAAGGACTTGCAAGAAGTATTCAAAGTGATGAAAAGCAGACTTTCAGCCACAACGGAGGCCTAGATAGACATGCTACGTCTCCCTCCACAACTTTGAAGAAATTCAATCTCAAAACTAGAGACAACCTGAAGTTCCAGAAAATCGAGCTGCACGGAAGTCCAACAAACTAAGATATAAAGAAGAAATCCTCAGCCGGACAGGTAGGAGGGGTGGAGCCCGGGCAAAGAGGAAGCAGGCTGGCAGAAAGTGCACACACATTTTAAAAAGTAGGGAGGGACACCTGCGGAGCTATCTCAGGACCAGACCAGACTGCGCAGCTCACGGTTCTAGCACTGGGGAAAACAAAGTCTCATTGCTTCTGACTGTGAAAAACAGTGGGGGCTGGGACGGAGGCAGAAACTGCCAGTCTCTCAGAAGAGTCAGCTTGTTTAAAGCCCCCTCCCCATGGTCCTAGAACATCCACAGACCCATCCACTCTGGGGACAATGGCCAGGGCGATGTCTAGAGGGGCATCAATCCCATACAGGAACTGGGATAAGTGCCTGGGAAAGGGGTGAGCCCTAAGTATGCGGCATCGTTCCCTCTAAGACCCCTCTACTACATACAGCGCCACAACGTGGTGAAACGGGTCGCCCCATACTGATGAATACCCAAGGCTCCACCCCTTACAATGTAACAGGTGTGACAGCTCTACTAAGACACAGAGGCAAACAAACACAGGAGCCTGTCAAGATGAAGAGACAGAAGTATGGCCCAAAAGAGGGAACAGATCAAGGTTCCAGTGGGAGAACTAAGCAATGAGGAGATAGCCAACCTAATAGACATAAAGTTCAAAACACTGGTGGCAAAGATGTTCACAGATCTGACAGATATGCTTGAGTAGGGCAAACGCAGAAAGGAAGAAGTGAAGGCTATGCTAAGTGAAACAAAGGAAAATCCACACAAAACAAATGGTGAAGGGAAGGAAAACAAGGTTCCAAGCAATGATTTGGAATACAAGGAAGAAAAAAAACAGTCAACCAGTACAGGATGAGGAAACAAGAATTGAAGAATATGAAGAGAGGCTTTGAAACCTCTAGGATAACTTTAAAAGTGCCAACATATGAATCATAGGAGTGCCAGAAGAAGAGGAAGAGGAAGAAATTGAAAGCTTATGTGAAAAAATAATGAAGGAAAACTTCCCAAATTTGGTGAAGGAAGTAGACATATAAGTCCAGGAAGCACAGAGTCCCAAACAAAGTAGTCCCGAAGAGGACCATATCAAGACACGTCAAAATTAAAATCATAATTAAAATGACAAAGGTTAAAGATAAAGAGAGAATCTTAAAAGCAGCAAGAGAAAAGCAGAGAGTTACCTCCAAAGGAGTACCTATAAGACTATCAGCTGATTTCTCAAAAGAAAGTTTGCAGGCAAGAAGGGACTGGCAAGAAGTATTCAATGTGATGAAAAGCAAGGACCTACAACCAAGATTACTCTATTAAGCAAAGCTATCATTTAGAATGGAAGGGCAGATATAAAGTGCTTCCTAGACAAGGTGAAGCTAAAGGAGTTCATCATCACCAAGCCATCATTATATGAAATGTTAAAGTTACTTATGTAAGAAAAAGAAGATCCAAACTATGAACTTTAAAATGACAACAAACTCACAACTACCAACAACTGAATCTAAAAAATAAAAACAAAATACAACTAAAAACAAAAACAAAAAGAGATGAAAAGGAAGGACCTACAACCAAGATTACTGTATCCAGTAAAGCTATCATTTAGAATGGAAGGGCTGATAAAGTGCTTCCCAGACAAGGTAAAGCTAAAGGAATTCATCATCACCAAGCCATTATTACATGAAATGTTAAAGTTACTTATGTAAGAAAAAGAAGATCCAAACTATGAACTTTAAAATGACAACAAACTCACAACTACCAACAACTGAATCTAAAAAAAAAAACCTAAGCAAACAACCAGAATAGGAACAGAATCATAGGTATGGGGATCATTTGGCGGGTTATCACCTGGGAGGGAGAAGAGGGAGAATGGGGGAAAAGGTGCAGGGTTTAAGAAGCATAATTGGTAGGTTACAAAAGAGACAGGGATGTTAAGGATAGTATAGGAAATGGAGAAGCTGAAGAACTTACATGCACGACCCATGGACATGAACTAAGGGACGACTGCTGGAGGGAAGGGGGGGTAATGGGCAGAGGCGGTAAACGTGGAAGAACTGGGACAACTGTAATAGCATCATCAAAATAATATACTTAAAAATTTTTTAAATCACTGTTTTGAATTATAATATTTGCATAGTAAATGCTTCTCAAACTGAAAAAAAATTCCATTTCAGAGTTACTAAAACTAAAGGAAAATATGTCTTTTTCTTAACTCAGAAATTGCAGAACTGATTTTTAAGCAAATTATTTGAAACTAAATATAGACTTTTCAGCTTCAAGAAAAAATATTTGATACTAAAATGTACTTTTAATCAGAGATTATTCAAGTGATACACCTTTCTAGGTACAGTATTAAATAGATCCTCATGGTCTACTCTTTGGAAGTGTGGTCAATTTCTGCTATTAAAATATATCTTCCTTTCCATTCCTTAAGACTTTGTAGGTATCTGGTTAGCTAACTTATTTATGCTAAGGTGCTAACTAAATCACTCCTTACCTTTCCACAAAGTGATTATATTACAAAAAAACAATTAAAAATATGTGTATATAAGTGTGTGCACACACACATGCACACACACACAGGACAACAGAAAAGCCTTTTGGTGGTCCATACCTCTAGTTATTTCACACCAACTAGTATCTTCTTCACAAATTTAAGATGACCTCTGATGTACAATGAGATGAAAACTGTAATTATTATATCCTAATTTAACCTATTTTAACATTCTGCTCCTCTCACTTCCACATCTCTACTAGAAAGTGAGAAAAATAAAGGAAAGAGGGAAAAGGAAATATTTTAACATCTTCTCCTAAAAGATCTCTTTCAACAATTTGTAGCCAAGAAGAAGAATGACTAGCTAAGAAAGGTAAAAAATTGAACATGAGAAGCAGCAAAACAACAGATGAAAAGAATTAATCATTAGTAATATGCCACTCTTTGAAACAGCATTTCCAATTTTTAATAAGTATGTACTTAATCAATATGCTGACACACCTGTAAGACTGCATCCTCACTAAGAACAGGCATCATCTTCTTTTTACTTAGCTGTTCTTGTGGATCCTCTCTGAGCTTGAACCTAAGTTGAATCTCAGGAGAATGTATGCCTAGAATGAGATATAATCTTAAATCACTCATAACAGTTTTATTGCTCTGAGATAGTAAAAATGTAATTAAAGATCATTTTGTAAATTCTAATTTCCTAATAGCCAATTTTATGTGTTATGATTGTTCTTAAGATTTTATTTATTTATTTTTAGAGAGAGGGGAAGGAAGGGAGATAGAGAGAGAAACATCAATGTGTGGTTGCCTCTTGCATGCCTCCATCTTGGGACCTGGCCTGCAACCCAGGCATGTGCCCTGACTGGGAATCGGAACAGTGACACTTTGGTTCATACGCCAGCACTCAATCCACTGAGCCACACGAGCCAGGGCGTGTTATGGTTTTTAACTTATTAATTATAAAGAAACACATACAGTACATTGAATAAAATAACACTTGATATTTCCTTTTTCAGGATGAATAATGAAAAGGATATCTATTATATGTATTTATATAGACTTAAATCCCACTAGAAAGAATACTGTCTTTCTAAAAACCCATCATGTTAGCCATGGCTGGGGTGGCTCGGTGAAGCGCTGGCCTGGAACTGAAAGGTCGGCGGTTCGATTCCCAGTCAGGGCACATGCCTGGGTTGCAAGCCAGGTCCCCAGTTGGTGGCGTGCCAGGGGCAACCATGTATCTCTCACACATTGAAGTTTATCTTCCTCTCCTTCTCCCTCCCTTCTCCTCTCTCTAAAAAAGGAAATAAATATTTTTTAAAAAACCCATCATGTTAGTATATAATTCAAGAAAAGCCAGAGTTTCTGTTGCAAGATGGCAAATTTAGTCCATATTTTAACTTTCTTCCCTTCCCAGTTTCTAAAAAGAAACCAAAGAAATGATTACTTTTTAAAATCTTAAGTACCAATGGTAAAAAAAGGAAATTATTAAAATGGATTCAAGGGAAATCAAATATTAGTAAACAGCATGTCATTCAACATGGGTAAAAGGAGGGGCTCCTTCAGAAGTAATTATGTAGATTTCTTCCATTAGAATCTCTGAAAACCA
Organism: Furipterus horrens; assembly: GCF_987537825.1. Lineage (NCBI taxonomy): Eukaryota > Metazoa > Chordata > Mammalia > Chiroptera > Furipteridae > Furipterus > Furipterus horrens. The sequence continues at coordinate 47,146,664 of NW_028327175.1, forward strand.
CCTGGCTCAGAGCAAATCCCACCAAGAAAAGATGGAACAGGCTAAATTAGAAGTTCACAGTGGGTAGTCTAATACTTCACTAAGCTTGCTGTTTGTACCAAAGAAGGTATTCTGTGTAGGAGGATATCTTCCTGACCAGATATAGAAATGTACTAAAAGCTTAAGTTGGTAAAATAATGTAATGATGGCACAGAAGTAGAAATAGTCAAAAAGATCAATGAAACAAAAGTTAGAAACAGACATATATATCTAGGAATTTAATATGTAACACTAATGATATTTTAAACAGTAGCACCAAGATGAGTTATTAAGTAACTAATATTGGGAATGTTGCTTAACCATTTGAAAAAATGAATTTAGAGAACTGCCTTCCCATATGTCAAAATATTCCAAAGAGATTAACTGTAAAAGCTATAAATACAATAAGTGGAAATAAAGGTAAAAGAAAGTATCTTTATAATCTTGATTGTAGGTAAACTATTTCTAAAGTTGAAAGAGTAAACCCTAAAAGACCAACAAATTTTACTATATATTGATAAAGTTAAAACTTTTGCAAAACAAAATATATTATGAATAACATTAAAACATAACTAGGTAACTGGGTAAAACTATTTACAACATATATGACAAACTTTTATTATCTTTAATATGTAAAATGCTCTTATAAATCAATGATTAAATGAGAATAATTAGGAGACAGGGCAATTCACACCAAAAAAACCTATGAATAGTCAGTATTACTATATGCCTAAATATTCCCAAAAATGCAAATTAAAATAATAAGATGCTTTTTATTTACCAATTTTGCAAAGACTGAATATGTCCTGTGTTGGATACAGAGGAAAAAAGCAATCTTGTATTAGGGGGCAATATACAAGGTCTGTCTGGAAAAAGTCCAGCATTGTTAATATAATGATAATAGTTTGCATGACATCTATGTAACCTGGCAGCCAAGGAGAGTGTCCTGGAGCACAAATACATGAACAATGATGACTTCACTGTACTACTCAGTGGGGGCAGTAGACGCCACTGAGTGAGCATGTGTATTGTGTGGCTGTCACATACAAAATGACTAAAACAACGAATCTGCATCAAATTTTGCATTAAGCTTGAGCATTCCTCCACGGAAACTATTCAGATGATTCAGAAGGCCACGGCTATGGGCAACTGGTGATTGGCAGCTTCATCACAACAACATGCCCATTTGTACATCATGTCTTGTGCAAAGTTTTTTAGTAAAACATCAAATCACCCAGGTGACTCCCCCACCACCCCTACAGCCCAGATTTGGCACACTGCAACTTCTGGCTTTTCGCAAAACTAAAATCACCTTTTAAAGGGTAATTTCAGACCATCAGTGCGATTCTGGAAACTACCACAGGGCAGCTGCTGTTGATTGGGAGAACTGTGTGAGGTCCCAAGGTGCCTACTCTGAAGGGGACTGGGGCATTATTGTCCTATGTACAATGTTCTTATATCTTGTCTCTTCTTCAATAAATGTCTCTATTTTTCGTATTACATGCCTGGATACCTTCTGGGCAGACCTTGTATGTCAGATCCTTTAAAATCAAAATACATTCTTTAAAAGCAAATCTAATTTTAGCTAGTTATTTATTCTAAAGAAATAATCAACAAAGTAGGCAAAGGTATAAGCATTAGAATATTCATATTTGTTATACTGAGAAACATCAAAAATATAATCAATTCATTAAGTTAGGGTACACTCATCCAAAATAGCTTTTAGCAATTTAAAAGGTTGAGGTAGATCAATATAACAAGGAAAGAAATATAGTATGTAGTACAATGCCAATTATGAAAAGAAGTATTTATATTGGCATACAAAAGTCTAGAAGGATATATAAATACTAAATGCTGGCATTGCTGGGAGTAGAAGTATAGGGAAGAATATTAGATAGCATCTTTGCATCTTTTGTTTTCCACATAATATAATTATGTATTTTAAAAATATTTAATACTTTTTTAATAATTAGCAAAAATAACAAAGGCCTATTCATTTAGAAAAGGAAGGAAAAGAAAAACTTGGTTGGACTATTAAATAGTCTTTTTCCTATTGGCATGTTACACATCAAAGAATATATTCTGGAGACCAATATTACATACTGTCCTTTTCAACTACAAATAAGAAAAATCACTCCAAGATGAAACTGTAACTTGCCACTGGGGTATCAGGTGAGGTAATATGCAGTGAAAAGACTTTGTAAACTATAACACAAAGATCTTCATGACGTTTAGGAAATTTTCCATCTATATTACACCTATTTCCAGACAGCCTCCAAACGAAAAGTGCTCACAGGAAGAAATAATAAAAGGAACTAACCTACCATTTAAACAGCGACTGCAGAATTGATCTTTTTGTATAGTAACTATTAGTGATAGACTTTTCTAGACACATTTTTTAAATTGATCTAGAATGACTCAGAAAGTATGGATAACTGGTGGGTGAAAGGTACTTTTTAAAAACAGATATGTAACTAGACTTACTGTGTGACTATGTTAGACATCTGTAACAGACTATGTTAACTAGACTTATTGTGGTGATCATTTCACAAAATATATAAATATTGAATCATTATTGTGTACACCTGAAAATAATGTGATTTATATGTCAATTATACCTCATTAAAAAAAAAAAAATAAAATAAATATAAGTAAAAATATATACTAAGGATATCTATAACTCAATTTTGTCTGAAAGAATCAGACTGGTTATTAAAAAGTACCATTTACTTTTGCAAACAGGCAGCTTCTAAGGTTAAGCTGGGGTAGGGGAGAAGAGCTATCCAAGTACCACTTCCATATCTCTGTCATCCTCTTTAGGAGTTGTAAACATCTTCCAAAAGTTACAATGCCCATTGTTGTCCTCATAGTAATAGACATTAGGGTCTATTACAGATGCCTAAAAGAAACTAACTCTGTGTAAAGTTAAAGAACAAGACTAAATATAAAAGGAGGCAGTACCAGAATAACAACACCTGGGAAATTAAAGGGACTACTTGGTGAAAAGAATTATTTCTCACCTTTGCATGTTCCACTTATATCAGGATGGAGACCGAACTCAGATCTAAAAGACGCATCTTGATCAAAAAGCAGCAACCTTTCAAATACCAAAATGAAGGTACGGTTGTTATCATGTTTCTTAAACAAAGATTAACAATTTAACTGTCAGATTTTTTTTAAACAGTTTACTGTCAATTTTATTTTGTATTGGTTTCAGTTGTACAGCTGAGTAGTTAGACAATCATATACTTTACAAAGTGTTCCCCTCAGTATTTCCAGTAACCACCTGGCACCACACATTGTTACTGCAATATGACTGACTATATTCCCTATGCTGTACTCCCAGGACTATTTTGTAACTACCAATCTGTACTTCCTAATCCATTCACCCAGTCCCCTAACTTGCTCCCCTCTGGCAACCATCTGTGTCTGTAAGTCTGTTTCAATTTTGTTTGTTAATTTATTTTGTTCTTTAGATTCCACATATAAGTAAAATCATATGGTATATGTGTATCTTTGACTGACTTCACTGAGTATAATGCCCTCTAGGTCCACCCATGCTGTTGCGACAACACACTACCCCATTAAAAAAGATCTGAACAGACATTTCTCCAAAGAGGACATACAGATTGCCAATAGACATATGAAAAAATGCTCAACATGTCACTAATTGTCAAAGAAATGAAAATTAACACCACAATGAAATATCACCTCACACCTGTCAGAATGGCTCTTATCAATAAATCCACAAATGGTTAAGTGTTGGAGAGGATGTGGAGAAAAGGGAACCCCAGTGCACTGTTGGTGGGAATGCAGACTGGTGTAGCCACTGTGTAAAACATTATGGAGTTTCCTCAAAAAATTAAAAATGAAACTATGTTATGGCCCAGCAATTCTACTTCTGGGGATTTATCTGAAGAAACCTGAAACATTAATTTGAAAGAACATGTGCACCCCTATGTTCATTGCAGCATTATTTACAATAGCCAAGATCTGAAAACAGCTCAACTGTCCATCAATAGATGAGTGGATAAAAAAATGGTGGTGCAAACATACAGTGGAATACTACTTGGCCATAAAAAATAAAACCTTAACTGTCATTTTTATTATATCTAAAATTTTATTATATGCTAAAATTCTCAGTTATACCATTGTTAATATGTTGAGATGCTCCTTCTGAAGTTAGGTTACAAAAAGACAATGGCTTTCATCTTGTCTCCCTCTCTATTTTCTTGCTTCTTTCCTCTCATAGAAGTTTTCTCACCATGTTGTAAAATGCCCTGTGGAGAAGCCTGTGTGGTAAGAAGGTAAGGGAGGCTTCAAATAACAGAAATGAACTAAGGCCAGAAAGGAGCTGATTCTTAAAACCACCATGTAGAAAGTGGTTCCTTCTCATGAAGCCTTGAGATGAATTCAGCCTTGGAAGTCCCTGAGCATGACCTAAGCCACTCCTGGATTCCTGACCCACAGAAACTACAAGTTGATAAATGTTTATTGTTTTAAGATGCTAAGTTTTGAAAATTGTTACACAGCAATGAAAAACTAATAAACAGAACTAGTCACATTTCCCCAAATGTCTCTATTTACAGTTGTTTGGTCAAATCAGGATCCAAATAAGTTGCACACATTAAATTTAATTGCTCTGTCATTTAAGTCATGCCAAGGCTTTGATTCATAAAATAAAATTAAAATATCCTTTCAGTATAACAATTCTAAAAGTAATACTACATGGCACCCTTCTGTTTTAATATTGGAGTGGCTACTATTTGGACATACATCCTGAACAAAAATGTTGCTATCTTTAACTAATTTAATATGATTAATTCCTTGGTTCCTTATGCTTTGCTTTTTGGTCCTCCGTTCCCCAAGTGTATCCTTTGTAACATATATATTCTATCTAAACTATTCACATGAAGTCAGTGTTAGAATTAACACCCACCTTATAGAATAATTAGGCTGAATTAGCCTTTTACTACATGCAATTATAATGTTCAGAGTACATGATTTGACCTGAACATATACACAAATCCATGTAACAATGAACTGACTTAGAAGGTGGTTCTGTTTAAATGTAACGTTATCAAACAGTGTGTTAACATTACCAGAGGCTGAGACAGAAAATAAGGATTGAATAAAAGTTCCCAGCCACACAGATGAGAAAAAATGAATCCTGTCACTTAGAAAACAAATTACGAGCAAACAAAACCTTGTTAATCAGTAACCTGAATATTTACAGATTAGTAGCAATAATACTGAGCCACAGAAAAATGACTGGATGCATTTCAGGACACTCCTTCCAGAGGGAGGGCTAGGACCAAGTCCAGGCTCTCAAAGAGTGAGACACAGTTAACACCTGGTATCCTAATTCTTTGACAGCCTTGCCTCTTCTAGTCCCCCAGGTTACGAAACCCTTTCTCAGTTCTTAGCAAAATGACCTCGGATAGTTGGAGCATTTAAGGATTATTTAGTGATGTGAAACTGAATCATGTTTTGCCTGCTGGGGATCTCTGCTCTACTAGATGTGTTCCTCATTCCCATCTAAACTGGGAGCTTGTGCATGAAAAACAGCCAGAATGGTCTGCATACAAGTAATTGAAGATGAGGGGGAAAAGCAAAAAACAATGGCACTCAGCTCCAATAAAAAGAACACTAATTTTTAAACCCGGGCTATGAAGTCTGAAAGAATGTTTCTATGGCACTGCAAAGAAGCATTTTAAAATAAATCAAAGGGAAAACCAAAAGATGGCCAGCCAAAATAGAGTGAACCATCTGTATAGCTTATTTCTCTACTTATTACAACTAAAAACTGGTAGAATATTTTTTTGAAAGCTACCTAACTGAACAGTAAACAATAACAGGTAGATTGGAGACTGAAGTCAAAATTTATATAACAACCTTGTATTAGTGAGTTTCAAGTCTGTTTTGTTTTTTGGTGTCCAGCTTTAACCCAATGCTTAATCCCAGAACTGCACAGTGGGCACAGAGAGCAACAATTCCGGAAGAAACTTTCTATCTCTGTCCAGAAGACTAGGGAAAGGAACCCCTGAATGCCAGAAAGTGTGTGGGGAAATCCTAGGTTTTCTTTATTAGTTTTCACTCCCTAGCCTCAGAGCCATACTGTTACCAACAGTGGCAGCTTGGGCACTTAAAACCCGTGAAAACCCTCCTCTTCAGCTAAAGAAACCAAAGGCATACACTGAAGAATATGGAGAGAATCCCTTTTATTTTCTTCTCTCCCTTAACACTTTGCCCCAAAGGTGGCCCCAGTGCAGGGACTTGCTCTATAGTGAGAAAGCTAACGCTCTTAGAGAAATATGCCTTTTTGGTCATATGAACCAGCATGTGGGGAGAGGACGAAAGGGTGCATGAGAATCCTGCAGAAAAGAGGGCAGCAAAGAGGAATCATCTACTTCTGTATATGATCCAACAGTAAGTCCCAAGCTCAACACTGAGCTGTCGCACAGCAGATTCAAAGAGCATAACAAAGGCTTAGAGAACTGAACAATGATAATAACTACTGCCCATGTTCCAGATTAACTCCTGAGTGATACATGAGCCAGAGAAACTCAATCAGCATAGTAAGGGCTCTGAAAATTGAACTGATGTAATCATCACCTACACAATGCAAAACACAATGTGCAGTCAGAACCTAATCAGATTGATTGCCTGTCACAACAAACAAAAAACAAAATCCTCTAGAGGATTTTAATAGGACCAAGAGTCAAGAACATAATATTCAAAATATACAGGATATAATTCAGAATTACTCAACATGCAAAGAACAGGAAAATCTGACTAATATTTGAGATAAAATATAATTAACAGATGCGCCCCACCCAGACATTGGAATTACAAAGACTTTAAAGCAGCTATTATAATCGTTATTTATGAGATAAAGTTGAACACATCAGATGGATGAAAACATTGATGTTCTCAGCAGAGAAATAAAAACTATGAAAGAGAATCAGATGAAAATGCAAAATTCACTGGATGTGCTCAACAACACAACAGAGATGACAAAGGATAGAGTAAATAAACCTGAAGACAGAGCAAAAGAAATTATCCAGTCTGAAGAATTGAGAGAATGAATAAAGCCTCAGGCATCTGGGAGGCCATATCAAAAACTCTAACATTTATGTCATTTAAAGTCCCAGAAGAAGAGAAGAAATTGGTACAGAAAAAAATATATGAAGAAATCATTATAGAAAAAACTTCCCAAGTTTGGTGAAAGACATAAATTTACAGATTCAAGAAGATCAGTGAACCCTAAACAGGAAAAACACAAAGAAAACCATGCCCAGGCACATCATATAATCAATCTGCTAAGAACCAAAGATAAGGGGGAAAAAAGAAAGCAGACAAAAAGATGATATATCTCATATATAGAAATAGTGATTTAAATTGGAGGGGGGGCTTGACTACAAAGGAGTAGCCAAAGGGAGTTTTTTTGGAGTGATGAAACTGTTCTGGATCTTGATCGTGGTGGTGGTCGTAACATTCCATGGATTAGTCAAAATCTTCCCTCGACACTGACCAGAGCAAATATTCCTGGGTACGTACACCTAAGTAAGCCAGAAGCCTGGGTATCATTCTCCACATCTAATTAACCACCATCTCCTGCCACATGTATTTTTTACAGACGTCTCGAGTTTGCTCTTTTCCTTCCATTCACACTGTTTATTCCTCACTGAGCTCTCATCATCCCCGTCTGTTAATACTTTATTCCCAAAACTAACCTCCATCGCCTTGCTTTGCAAAAGGTGATCCCTTCTCTGACAGTAGCACCCACCTTCTCTGACAGTACCAACTTAAACCTGGATGCGTGTTAGAAATGCAGAGCCTCAAACGGCCCCAGAGAACTCCTGATTGGAACCCACAGTGTGACAGAATTCCTCAGTGATTTATAAGGGCATTAAAACTTGGAAAGCCCTAGCATGCTAGAACAAACAAAAACCTGATTAGGCTGCTCCTGCACTTAACATCTCACAAGCACCCTACCTGGACAGAGCAGGGTATATGAGGCCTTCCAAGACCTTGCCCTACCTTCCTCTCCAAGCCTGTCTTCAGGACTCCCCACCTCCCCCTCAGCACTTCAGCGGGACTTACACTGGACACTCCAATACAGGTAACACAGCGCTCTGTCCCACCTCTACACCTTGACTCATGCACCTCCCTGGGCCTAGAATAGCTCCTGTTCCTCACCTGGCTAATTTCTAACCCATCTTCAAGGCTCTACTCAGAAGTCGACCCTAACAAACTCTGAAGGCCATCTAGGTTGAGATACATGTCCCTCTGTGCCCCTTCGAAACCAGCCTGGGGACACTTCCATGCCCGGACTTCCCATATCACACTGAAATTACCTGCTTACCTGTGTTTTCTGGCCTAAAGGTTTCTGAAAGGCAGGGGCCTCATTTCTTCCATCTCTTCCCTGAAGCTAGCACTGAAAACTGTATTTTCAGGAAGGTTTTGATGAACTAAACTATCAATTTTATTCTTACAAAATTACCTGTTGCTAACTTGATAGTAACCAGTTCTTCCATGACACATTCTTTTCCTGAGAAAAACTGTTAATCATCTCCTAGACCTGAGTTACCAGCTGATGCCATAAAGCCGTCTACTATAAAGCTCATTTTGTCCTAAATTGGGGGGTTGTGGCCTTGTTTATTTACACGTTCTTAGCTCGGGCCTGGCTACCTTACAACATGTACGTTCAACTGGTAACAATTTCTACCCATATTTGAGAAGGCCACTCGCGCCTGTGTCCAGGCCCAACAACGGTCACTTTCTCCCAGCGCTAAGGATGGGCACCTTCTCCAGGGCAGCTCCTCTTCTTCCAGGTCACTCTCCGGCACCGACCCCTCTATCACGGTTTCATCGCTGTCCCAGTCTGGATCCTGGGCGCCTTCCTCCATCTTCACCTCACACTCGAAGTCTTATTTTCCTCCCCAACTCTCCCCTTCCTGCAAAAACAAACAAAACGCTCTGAGCGCTGGGATAAGTTGTGAGTTAAAAATAAAATTCCTGGCGGGGCCGGCCCTTGCATTGGGGGTTGAAGGGACTGAGGACCACGAGGGCCGTCGTGGGATAGACGGTCTCGCGGCACGCTGTCGCCGGCAGGGGGAGCAGTGCACCAGACGTCGGAGCAGCGTGGCGAGCGCGGCCCCGCCCCCACACTCCCTCGCAGGCTCCCCGGGCCGGAAGTGGCCGGTAGAGCTCGCCCACGAGCTCTGGCTTTCCGGGTTGTGTTGGGCGTGGCCCGCTGTCGCACAGCTTCCGGATCCTAGCTGCATCCTGTTAGTTTACTGGGCGGCTGGGCCAGCGAGGACCAGGGAAGGGGAGGTCCCGCGGGCAGAATGCAGGCCGAACTCGCCTAACGCCGTTGGCAGGCAGGGCGTTCTGGAGTGCATCACCTGCAGTGCACCTGATACTCGTGAGACCCCGACCCGGAAAGAACTGTCACTTCCTGCCGGACCCAGCAGCCCGGCTCTCGGTTCTACATTCTGAAGTCAGAATGTTACCTTACATCTAAATGTGTTTTTGCAGTCCTCGAGAAACTGCCTTTGTCCTTAATCCCTGTGACATCCCCTCCCCAAGTGTATCCTGAGGTAGGCAGAACAAACGTATTTCTCAGAAGTCTTTAGGGCGTCAACTAATCTAATTGGTGTGTATTGTAGTATTTGTATTTTAACCTGAACTCTTTGGTCACTCTGTAATATAGATTGCATAGGAAAGGCAGGATAAATACTTTCTTATTCCCATTTATTAATTTTTAGAATAACAGTGGAGCCTAGCCAGTTGTTATTCTTAAATGAATCTCTAGGTTTTTATATATTTGCTATATTTTAATCTATGGAAGTTTTTAGTTGAACGTAATTCAAAACAAAGCCAAGTGAGCTCCACCTGCCAAATGAGAGGAAGATTCAGAATAAGACAGAACCCCTTCTGTATAGCAAGTGTTTAATTCACCTTGGAATTCCCAGCATCTAACACGTATTGGGTCTAAAGACTTGTGAGAAAATGGGTGGAACTAGGGCTTTCTGACTCCCCGATTCACTGCTCTTTTAAATACATGGAGTGGTTTTATCATTATTATTATTTTACTATTTAGATTTGTTTTGTTTTTTTCAAAAAAATGTCTACATCTGAGAAAATGAAGGTTGTTTTGGAAAATTATTTTAAAATATAGAGTATTTGGTAAAACACTTTATATAACTTTATTTGGGGGATATTATTTAGATGGAAAATAGATGTTGGGGGGATTTACTCTCAGAGGTTCATGTTGTGCAATACGATAATTCCAATCTTCTATGAAAGTCTCATCTCTCAATTCTGGAAACTAAGGTAACACTGAGAGGTTATAAATGACTTGAAGCTATAGGCAGGAAATAATTTTAATTATAAAGCAATATATATTGTATAACCACAAAAAATAAGACTTCCAAAATCCACTCTTTTAAACAAGTCTGACTACATTGTACCTTGTACATACTCTGCTTCCTAGTGCTCAAGCCTCATTTCATACCACACTCCCATTACTCCCCAACTCCAGGCACACAGGCCTCCTGCCTGTACTTCTCTCATGTCTCAGAGCCTTTGGACCTATGTTTATGCCTAAGGTCAACATCGTCTCCTCAGAGAGGCCTTCTTTAACCATATTCTCTATCTCAGCAACCTATTTTCTTCTTTCAGGTACACATCACTCTCTGAGTTATCTCATTAATCTATATACTCGTTTATTGTCCGCCTCGTTATTAAAAGGCAGGGCCAATAAGGGAAGGGCCCTTAAAATGGGAGCTGTAGGTGGAGAAAAGGTAATTTGCAAGCAGTAGCTCAAATCTTTAAAGTATAATTTAAATAAATACATAATAAAAATACAAATTTTAATTGATTTTGGACTGATGGGATTGCTAGATTTACACATGGTGATGGGATCATCTTTGTGCACAACTAAACAACCTTGTAAACATGTTTAGGCTAACTTATTAGAAGGTATGTCAGTGTAGAAAAAGAGACACAAAAATTCTAGCCACAGAGGTTAATCAGAATTTTGATGTAGTACGATGATGCAGTTCAGTGATTTTGAATATATATGAGGTCTGCCTAGAAAGTATCCAGCCACGTACTACAAAAATAAAGACATTTATTGTAGATGATACAAGAAACATTGTACATAGGACAATTTGAAGGACAGTCTCCTTCAAAGTAAGTACCTTGGGACCTCGCACAATTCTCCCAATCACCATCAGCTGCCCCATCATATTTTCCTGAATCTCATCAACAGTCTGAGATCTCTTGCCTTTCAAAGGTGATTTTAATTTTGGGAAAAGCCAGAAATTGCAGGGCACCAAATCTGAGCTGTAGGGGGATTGAATCACGTGGGTGATTTGATGTTCCACCAAAAATGTCTCATGATACATGATGCATGAGTAGGCACTTGTCATGATGAAGCTGCCAGTCACCAGTTACCCATAGCTGTGGCCTTCTGACTCATCCAAATAGTTTCCAGAGAGGAATGTTCAAGCTTAATGCGAAATTTGATGCAGAGTCGTTGCTCTACTCACTCAGTCATTTTGAATGTGACAGCCACACAGAACGCATGTTCACTCAGTGGTGTCTACCTCCCCCACTGACTAGTGCAGTGAAGTCATCGTTCATGCATGTGCATTCCAGTCCACTTTCCTTGACTGCTACGTCACATCAATGTTGCACAAACCATTCCTGTTACATTAACTATGTTTGGACTTTTTCTGGACAGATCTCATATATGTAAATGTGTATCCACCACTTAAAACAATATAATTTCAATATTGCCTGCCTTTCTTCAATATCTATTCCCAGCAAACACTCTCTAATTTCTATCATGTAGTTTTTCTATCACCATAGGAATCATACTATATGTATCTTTTTAAACTGCCTTCTTTTACTAGGTTTAAGTTTTTCAGATTCACCCATGTTATTGTATCAATTCATTCCTCTTTATTGCTAAGTACTATTTCATTGTATAAACATAACAGCTTTGCTTAGTCCATTTCCTGATGATGGACCATTTGAGGTCTGTCCATTTTGGAGCTTGTTATAAAGAAGATTGCCATAAACACTCTAGTTGTAAAGTGTTTTTGTGGATGCATGTTTTTATTTCTCTTAGGTAAATACCTAAAGAGTGAAACTGCTGGGTCATATGGTGGGTATATGTTCTACTTTATAAGAAACTGCTTTTCAGTACTCCAAATGGAGTACCACTCGCACCAACAATGTATGAAATCTCCATTTGTGCCATATCTTCACAAACATTTAATATTGTCGATCTTTAATGTGTTAGCCATTCTGGTTGGGTGTAAAATAGTATCTTGTTGCGGTTTTAATTTGCATTCTCCTACTAGCTAATGATGCTGGACTTCTGTGTGCTTTTTGGCTGTATGTATTCTTTTTATGAAGTTTTGTTCAAATTTTTGCCCATTTTTCAATTGGGCTGATTGTATTTTCATTGTTAATCTGTAGGATTCCTTTACATATTCACATATGAGGCTGTATCAGATATATGTATCATAAATATTTTTTATTAGTCTCTGGTTTGCCTACTCATTTTCTTAGTAATTTTTTTTTTTTTTTTGATCAGCAGAAATATCTGTTTGGCTGCTGTCCAGCTTGTCAATTTTTTATTTTATGGTTAATGTTTGTGTTAGTTTCCTAGGGCTGCCATACAAATTATCACACACTGGATGGCTTAAAATAGCAGAAATTTGTTATCTCACAATTCTGGCTAGGCCGTGCTCTCTCTGAAGGTTCTAGAGGAGAATCTATTCCACGCCTTTTCATAGCTGCTGGTGTTGCTGACAATTCTTGATAAAATATAACAGAAAAATTAGTAAGTGATGACTTTTGTATCTATTGTCTAATTTTAATATGATTTGCTCAATTACAACTTCATATACTTTAATTTTTAATAGTGACTGTATTTAATAACTGACTTCCAAGTTCTTGAAAATTTAACAACTGGCCCTTACATCCTAGCAGAAGGTGGCTCCAGTACACCTTTGACAACACTCTAGTAAGGACGTCCCTGCCTCCCTCCCCCACCTTCCTGTCTGCCTCACACTGCAATCCTGGAGGGTCAGAATTTGTCCTTAGCTAATGGGACAAGGAGAACCAGAAAATAAACAATAATGTGTAGAATGAGTTTTGGAATTCTCAGTTCTTTGAGTGTCCTACCTGGAGGAAGTGAGTTAGTTCTTCATTTAACAATATGAACATTATGTTTGAAAGACTGTGTAAAAAGAGAAAGACTGAAGGGTGGCAGGCAAGAAAGAAAAACAGAAAGTAAAATGAATATTGAAGGAGAAAGGTGACAAAACAAAATAATTGCCACTCTACTTGGGCTTATATTAATTGCGATTGCATTTACTGTGCATAATTTACCTCAGCCAAGGCTTGCCAGCACTGGTTGACTGTTACATCTTTAACTATGTAACTTGCTTGTAAAGTGACTAACCAGATGTCAACTTTGAACTGCCATAAAGAAGTCATGTAATTTTATCTTTATTAGGATGTACTGCAACTGAAGAGCCAAATGCTTTATGGCATTTTGTGCCTGTGCCATGATGTTCAGTCATTCTACCTGGAATGTCTTTTCCCTTTTCTCTGTCTGGAAAACTGTTCCATCTTCTCTCATTTCATTTAATGCTTTCCTCTACTGAGCCCCACCTCCACTTTCATAGTCATGGTTTACACTGTGATATTTTGTACTAAGGATGCACATTCACATTTTTTTTCATAATACAGATGATGGGAGAAGAGACCAACCCTTGCTTTATTGTGTAATTATGCATGATCAATATTTAACTCTGGCAGTTGTCATACATGAGGGAACATGCCATGACTTTTAAAAATAAGTGGAAGTGCAAAGTGATAAAGTGAAGAAAGTGAACCTGGTTAACACAAGGTGCTGGAACAACTGGATAGTTGTATGGAGGAAAAAGATGAACTTCCCCCACCTCATTACATACACAAGAAATAGTTTTAGGTAAATCACAGAACAAACATCCTATAATTCAGAGATTCTGCTCCTAGAGAAATATCAGCACATCAGTACCAGGACATGTACAACATCATTTATAATAGCCCCAAATCATAACCTAATTACCCTTCCATGAGAGGATAGACATAAATGCTCATCAGGAGAAAAGATAAATAATTTATGGTATATTGTATAATGGGCTATCTTATATGCTGACAAAAGGAATGAAGATATCAACATGGATGATTTTTAGAAACCATTCTTTCAAAGTTTAAACCACAAAGAAAATTAAACAATGTATTATAGGACCCATTCATATATAGTAAAGCTCAAAGGGATAATTTAAAAAGAAAATTCAGGGTAATAATTACCTTTCTGGGAGAGGCAGATGAATGTTGTGGGAAAGAATTCATAGAAAACTCAAAAGAATTCGTAATGTTCTATGTCTTGAGTTGTGTAGTGTACCACAGGCGTCTATTTTGTTATTATGTTCTGTAGCTGCCATAAGATGTGTGTGTGTATACATGTAGAGCATATACAATTTATAATCAAAAGTATACATATACCATATATATGAAATATTTTATAGTTTAAAAAGGTTAGGAAAAAATGTGCTAAAATAATAATCCTGAGTGGTAGAGTTCTGGGTAATTTTCTTCATTCTGATTTTCTACCTTTTCCTAATTGCTTAAATGGTAAAGTAATACATTTTATAATCAGAAAAAGGCAATTTTTAAAATGAAAAAAACTTTAGGATGCCTAGAATGATAGTACTTTTTTTTTGAAACCTGATTTGAAACTTCAGTCAAGTTTCAGATGCCCTGGGAGGGATAATCTTTAAAGATTTAACATTGTTATTTAGCTGAAAAATAGATGTCAAAATACTAATACACAAGTTTTAACTATGCCAACAGTGCTTTTAAATATTCAGTCCTCCTTAGTCAGCTTTACTTTGTCTACCTCTTAAAGATATAATATTTCCAGTTTCTGTATTTAGGCTTTTACCTTTACTATTTCTGACAGCTCTAAGGTTCCTTTGAGCTCTAATTTAGTAGCTCAGAAGCCTTGAATAAAAAAAAAAAAATGAAGATTGCCTTTTCCATAACCCTTTAGCAACATCTAGTGGGTATTTAAAGGTAGGACCAGGCAAACATAATTTAAAGAGCAACAGTTCTGATGGCAAATCTGACTTAGCAAAAAAGGGCTTAAATCCTCAGGACAAATATGTCCTGTGATTAAATTACTTTACATACATGGGTGTGTATATAAACCCTTCAAATATATCTGGCATTTCCTCATCTAGCCTGCTGTGAACTTAAACAATATTTATTACTACATTATATAATGAGCATTATCATGGAGAAATGTATGAGAGGTCCTAAGCAAGAGACCAGAGTAGTGTCAAAACCTCCAAAGAAAGTAAGAACTTGGATAGAATGGGATCTGTAAGAAACAGAAGTTTCTAGGAATATAAGCAGAGAGGAACAAAGAAGAGAGAACAAGTGGGAAGGGGAAAAGGAAGAGAGCACAGGAAGAAGAGAAGAGTGGCAGGTTTACGACAATAGCAGTCCTGTCGTGTTCTCTTAACCAAAGGTAGACTTCTCTTAACCTCTCAAGCCTGTTGGAGGTAATGATTTTCGCATGCATGTATAAAAATGCTTGACAATGCAGAACAATTTGGAAAGGAGGAGATATTGAAGAAATGGTATTAGAACAATTATTAGTTTACAAAATATTAAATTTGAGTCTATGCCTCAAACTATACACAAAATCAATTTCAAAAGGATCAATGAAAAAGCCAAATTTTAAAATATTTAGAAGAAAATGTGGAATATCTTTATAATAAGACAGGGAAGGCATTCATAAATAAGATGCAAAAAGCAAAATGCATAAAGAAAAGATTGATAAAATTTATATACTTGGAGGAGATATTTGTAGAATATCTAAGAAATTATTAAAATCTAGATTATATAAAGAACTCTTTTAAATTAATAAGAAAAAAATCAAATAATCCCATAGGAAAATGTGCAAAAGTCATGAACAGGCATTTCACACTAAAGGAAATGTGGTTAGTGGATAAACACATGAGAAGATGCTCAACTTCATTTGTAATTAGGAAAATACAAATTAAAATTAAAGTGATATCATCTCACTTCCACCAAGGTGTATGTTCCCTTGGAAGACCTTACACGTGTGTTAGGAGACAAGTACAGAATATTCACCAAAATTTTATCTATAATTAGCAAAAACTGAAAGAAAGTTTATTAACAGGAGAATGGATAAACTGTGATCTATTCATATAATATACAAAATATTACAGCAAAAAATTAATAAATACCTTGTAAGTATCAACATGAATGACTTGAAAACAAAGTTTGGCCAAAAAGGAAGGTAGGAATGGGAGAACACAGGCCTATTTGTATAACTCAAAGAAAAAGACAAAACTATTTAAAATATATTTCTTAAAAGTACACAGAATATGTAATATAATAATGAAAATCAAAGTTAAAGTGACAGTTTTTTAATCTCTCCAAATTCCCTCATAAAAACAAACTAGATGACACAACCAAAAACTCACGGACAACATTTACAGCACAACCAGGTGACAAGGTCTCTCCACATACTGAAAATACGAAAGGGTAGAGGTGAACACCCACAGCTACAAGAGCTGTGTTGTATCAGGGTCTGTGAAGAAGGAAGTAGAGGGAAGTGGGCGTGTCTGACGGACCTGAGAACAGGAAAGCCTCAAACAGCCAACAGAGAGACACTGGAAAGCCATTTCAGAAAAGCAGCTGAAACTGAGAAGGGTGTTGTCCAATGCAATAGAGAGTGAGTACGAGCTTCTTTGTAAAGTCTGAAAAGGACTCAAGCAGCCTGGAGCACATGAACTTGTAAAGACAACTAGGCAAAGCCGTCTTTCAAAACAGAATTCCATACCGAGGAGCAACTGCTGAAAATAGAATGAAAAAGAATAGAGAGGCAGCACGCATCTCATGATGTAAGAATACCGTTTCAGAAAGTAAAGTGTTTTTGTTTTTTCTATGTATATATTACTATGATGTAAAGTGGTGGTTGTTTTTTTACAGTTAGTCACAGAAGAAAGTTTGAAAAACATACTGCAATGGCTTTTCAAAGTCTTCTTAATTCCAACATTTCTTGCTCTGCCATCTGAATCCTGTTTCTAAATCATATGTCGTCTTTTTTCCTCATCTACCAAAATTTAGGCCTGTATTTCTCTATGAGAGATCCATTAATTTTTATGCACCAAAATCATCTGGGGTACTTTTTTAAAATGCAAATTACTCAGGCTTCTTCTTAGACCTATGAAGTCAACATCTCGGAGTGAGGCTCAGGGATCTGCGTAGTAGACAACTCTACCCCAGCATATTCTTGGGCACATTAAAGTTTGAGAAGTTTTAAGCCCTGTGAACTTAAGCATGATTCAAATAGGCCCGCACTTCCACCCTCCAGGGAAGCAGGCACCATAAGATATTGGACAAGTACGTTTCTGCAGGAGGTGACAGGGGCAGATAGGAAAAATGAGGAGGGGTTATTTTCTGGATTCCTAAACCTAGTTGAGGGGACTATAGGTTTAAAATGAATATTGGTCAAGGCAAACGCATCCAGAAGCCTTTTTGGTTCAAGCAATAGATCCTGATAACAATGTGGATTCAGATTCTATTTGTTCTGGCTTAGATCTACTTGTAGACACCATAACATATACCCCTTTATTTGGCCTCTTAAGAATGGGTCCTGTGACAATTAAATGCCCAAAGTCTGAAATAAAGATTAAAGGAATCAATGCAGAAATGCAAAGCAGATTTTTGATACATTGGCCAAGAAAATATGGAGAGAACAGTGGACAATCCCACTCTGAGACAAAGAGGTATAAGAGACATTCTCTCTCCTCCTCTTTCTATATTAAAACATCACATGACGGAATGTAATTTTGAATTTTGAGCAGAGGGTGGTGATGGAGAATGGTATTTTAGAGTCCTTTCATTGGGTTACTGATGCCTTGTATCAGCACAGCTTGCATGACCCACCTCAGTTATGGCACACATCTTAAGTTTTCTGGTAGAGCACTTAAAAATGTATAATTAGCTAACATATGTTAACTAATAAGGCCTAATCACCCAGGAGAAGGGCTTGACAATTTGTATTTTTAGTAAGTAAGCATCCCATATGATTTTGTACAAAACTCTAGTCTAAACATGGAAAAGCTACTCAAGAGAATAAGCAATATTTGTCTTAATTTCAACATTTATTCAGGTCAAAGTGAAAGTAGGTGTCTAAGCTGCCATTGCACAACTCCTTTTACAGTTTGTGTGAATTCTGCAAGTCAGATTTATTGCATGATAAAGAAAGTGGCTGTGATGGGGTTATTTATGCATCTATCTGGTGCCAACTGATTATGAAACCCACCCTCTCCAAGTCATGCCAGGTCGGAGCAGGGCTAAAATAATTTCAAACAGGAGTCCTCTGTTCAACTGCCCATGGTAAATTGGGTGAATGCCCTTCCTTCATCCATTCAAGTACCTTTCAAATAG
Organism: Furipterus horrens; assembly: GCF_987537825.1. Lineage (NCBI taxonomy): Eukaryota > Metazoa > Chordata > Mammalia > Chiroptera > Furipteridae > Furipterus > Furipterus horrens. The sequence continues at coordinate 47,165,246 of NW_028327175.1, forward strand.
TACAGGGAGTCATCTGGGGTGTTGCTTTGTTCTCTTAATCTGCCTGTGCAACTGGTTGAAGGACACTAGGCCATTACCTGACATTGCCTGCCACTGCGTGGTTCCACTCCTGGTTTCTGAGGCCTTCTCAGGCTCCTGGTGTTGACTGCACAGATCACCCAACCATGGGTAGCATGTCCTCTGTCTTCTATACTTCACCCTACTTACACTTCCTAGATTCCAGAGTAGCATTGTGGTTAAAGTGCCACAGATTCTTTTCCTTTTTCACTTTTCTTCAAGTCCTTCTAAAAGATAAGGTCATACTCTGGTTTCTCTTTAGATCATGTAAATCTTTCACCTTTTACTAAAATGTAAGGTCAGCACATATCCTACCAACTTCATAATTACTCTTTCCCATGAGGCCTAATTCTTTCAACACAAGCTCTGGTGGCCTAACTCCTTAGGTTAAGAATGACTTTTTTTCCCAGGAATTTCTTCAGTTTTCAAGGTCCTCTGCTCTACCACATTAAGACTTGCTTGAACCAGCAGTATAAGTACAGTTTATGATCCCATTCTGGGGCCAGCACTGTATGGAAAATTCTGAAGAAGTTAAAGCAAAGAGTGGAGGTATAGTTTGTCTGAAAGATATTAAATGGCTAGATTGTAGGAAATCCAGAAAATATTGTTTGGGAATGTTCTAAGATAGAGTTATAGTCATTGCCATTTACTGAGCAATTGCATACCAACTACTATGTATATATTCAACTTCACAAAAGCCCTGCAAAGTAAGTCATCTGATGTTACAAGTGAGGAAAGTGGTTCAGAAAAGTGAGGCAACTTGCCCCAGGTCATAGAAATAGAAAGTGGGTGAAGGGCATTGAGGAGGTGGAGAATAGATTTACTCCCAGTTCCAACTTAACAGTCAATGCTCTGAAGCTCAGCACTAACAGATCAACACCCTTTGAAGTAAAAGCGCTCTGAGATCCCATTGGATCAAGATTGCTGTTTGAACAAATGTAGGTATTCGAATCAGGCAGATGGATTGTTAAAAAAGAAATGGAAAATACGGATCTTTTTCTTTGCTTAGTTACCATTAGTTCTATGAAATCACAGACTTTGTTATACTGCATAGTCATTGGGTGGAAATAATTAAGTCACCATTTCTAAAGATCCAGAATTCAAATGTTGATTATGAATCATGTTTTAAATTTCTGTGCCTGTGGAGTGCAGACCTTTTCAATAAATTTAAACTGATCCAAAATTAAACACAAGTAATGGTTGGTCCATCTAACAATGAAAGAACATTCTCTTATAAAACTGCTAATCTAAAAGCTGGGATACACTTAAAAAATTTTATAATATTGAGAATTGAGTAGCATATCAAAATTGAGAAGAGCTCTGAATTAATATAATCCAAGGTTCTGATAAACTTTGTGGCAAGATATTGAAAGGTAGCAGAATATGCCACCCCAAAATATTCCACATTGGCCTAAGGATTATTTTGAGCTGAAGGCAATTGAAAAGAAGCAGATACAGAAAAGCTTTGTCTTCCCTCATTTGCTTAAAAGCAGTACATAAATTTGTAAAGGCACTCCCCTCTCCTCTTGGAGAGAAAAAATTCTCATGTTTCTTCTTTATTCTCATATTCTACTTTAAGAATACTCTGACACCAGGTGTGTGTGTGTATAGGGGGGTTCCCCACAACACAATTCTCAGACACCAGCTGGGTGTCCTGCAATTTAACTGAATTCTAACACTCCTACCTGGAGAGAGCGTCAGATCCCCTAGGTTAAGGGATCAGTCCTATAAGACTGCTTCACTTTAGATGCTACTTGCAAATCCAGGTTGTCGCCTAGGCTCTTAGGCTAGAAAGCGGAGGTTCCCAGGACCCCCTCCTCAGGTTTGATTATTTGTTAGTAGGGCTTGCAGAACTCAGGAAAACAGTTTACTTACTAGATTACTGTTCGTTATAAAAGAACACAACTCAGGGGAGGGGGGAGGGAGAGAAGGGGGATAAGTAAGGGAAGGGTCTAGTCAAGGAAGGTATATGAATGACTCATGGACATGGACAACGGGGAGGGATATAATTGTGGGAGAATGGATGGGCTGGGAGGGGGGAGCAATGGGGGAAAAATGGGACAACTGTAATTGAATAACCAAAAAATAAAAATTAAAAAATAAATAAATAAAAAAGAACACAACTCAGAAACAGCTAGATGGAAGAGATGCATAGGGCAAGGCATGTGGGGAGGAGCGCAGAGCTTCCATGCCCTGTCCAGGAGTGCCACGCTTTCAGTGCCTCCATGTGTTTGACAACCTGGAAGCTCTCTGAATCCTATCATGTAGGAGTCATTACATAGCCATCATTAATTAATTCATTGGCCATTGGTGATTGATTCAACCTCCAGCCTCTCTCCCCTCCATATAAGTTTGGGGATGGAGCTGAGACTTCCAAACCTCTAGTCACATAATTCTTTAGTGTGAATGTAACATGATGTATTACTGATAAACATAACCCCTCGAAATGGGTTATTGCCAATAATTTAATATTACAAAAAATATGCAGTGCATAACCTTGTACATCAATCATTTTATATGCAGATAAAGTACCTTGGTACTTGTTCATTCCAAAGAGTGGTGAGCAAGCAGCGATTGATGAAGCATTTTCTCTTGTGGGATGGCACTGTGACTCATATGAGTTCTAGCAAGTGTAATGAGTGGCGAGCAAGCACCAAGTGCTGAAACATTTTTTCTTGTCAAAATGCAACAAGTACCAGGTTTGACAAGTTCTGAAGCTGACGAGTACTAAGGTACCACTGTCTAACTTTGAGTAGATTCCCAGTGGTGGAACTTCTGGGTAAAAGTGTACATACATTTATAATTTTGACACATATTATCAAGTCGCTCTCCATAAGTCTTACAACAATTTACACCACTGTGATTTGCACTACCACCAACAGATGAGAGTGCCTGTTTCTCCATTGCCTTGCTATTATAGAGCTTTGTCTTAACTTTTAGGTTTTTACCAATCTAATATTTGAACAATAGTATCTCAGTGTAGTTTAAAAATTGTTTTATCATTGAAGAAAAGTGCACAAATCACAGATGTAGAGAGTTTCACAAAATGACATATTTGAAACCAACTTAAGAAATGGAACTAAATTTACCAGGACCTAGAAACCCCTTCTCACACTCCAGGTCCTCTCTAACTCTCATAAAAGCACTGTCGTGACCTTGAACAGCATATATTTCTTTGATTGTTTTGAAATGTCATGTAACTTAAATCATTCAGTATACTATTTTGTGTTGGCTCTTTTGGGCTCAAAATTATGTTTGTAAATTTTATCTATATTGTTAGATGTAGTTGTGGCTCATTCATTCTCATTGCTGTATGCTATTTTATTGTGTAACTATTATGTACAAATTATTTATCCATATTATTGCTTGTGGAAACTTGGGTAGTTTCCAACTTGGGGTTATTAAATATATCCTCATGCTTATATTTTGTTGAACAGATTCCAAACTTGTTACATATATCTGATTGCCTGGTTATAAAATATGAATATATTAAGTTTTGGTAGATAATACCAAATAGTTTTTCAAAATGATTGTACCAATTTATGCTCCCACCAACAGCATATAAGAGTTCCCATTGTTCTAAATCTTTGCCGACACTTACTTTTGTTTATCTTTTAAAAATATATGGGTTCCTATCAAGATAACAATGGCATAGTTCTCAGAACTAGAACAAATATTGCACAAATTTATGTGACTCCACAAAAGACCCAAAATAGCCACAGTGATCTTGAGTAAGAACAAAGTTAGAGGAATCATGCTACCTGATATCAAACTATACTATAAAGCCATAGTACTCAAAACAGCATGGTACTGGTATAAAAAGGGTCATATAGATCAATGGAACAGAAGAATCTGAGGTAAATATTTTTTCCTCTTATGTTTTTGTGCCTGGAATCTGAAGAGTTCTTTCTTTATAAGTAAAGTTCAGCAACTAAACCAGACAATGTCTTGATTACAACCATCCTTTCTTTTCTTTTTTTCTGATCCATTGCATGCCCTTTCATCTGGCAAGTCAATAGGCTGAATTCATAAACATTTTTCTTCTGCACTTGAATGCTTTAAAAAACTTATTACAACAATTTAGAAAACAGATGTAGAGACAATGATATAACGAAACCCCATCTATCCAGCATCCAGCATCACCATTTCCCAATATCCTACTATTTTGTTTCTGAATACTTGTTTTTTTCATTTGGAGAATTGTTTAGTTTAAAGATAGCAACTTATCTTTATTTTAGCTAGTACATATTTATATTCTCTTATCTAATTGCTTTAAACAATTTGTTTTTTTACTCTACATTTTCTATGGTTATCTCAGCCTTTCTCCTGTCTAATCAGTTCCTTGGCATTTATAATTTATTTATTAATTCTTATGTGGTATTATTGTAGAACTCAATTCATTTCTGGAGCACTACACTCTCCTTTTTTGTCCATTCTGTTATTTTACCATCTAGTCTTTTAACTTTTGTTTTATTTAATTTATATTATTATTATTTTATCCTCACTTGAGGATATATTTATTTATTTTAGAGAGAAAGAGGAAGAGGAAGAGAAATGAAGAGAGAAAGAGAGAGAGAGAGAGACTTCCGGCCTAGATGGATGCCTAGACTGACACACTCCGTCTCCCTCCACAACTAAGAAGGACTACAACTGCCGCAAAACCAGAAATAACCAGAAGTTCCAGAAAATAAAGCTACATGGAAGTCTAACATATGAAGTTATAAGCAAGTAGTGCTCATCCAGATGGATAGGAGGGGCGAAGCCGGGGTGGAGAGGTCAAGCAGTGCTGGCAGTGGCAGCTGCAGTGATGGGCGGCAGGACTGCGGTAAGCACAGGCACCCATATTTAAGGGAAGGCGAGAAGCATCAGGGGAGCACCCCTGGCTGCAGATCAAACCCATTAGTTCATGATTTCAACACTGAGGATGGCAGATCCCCATTGCCTTGGACTGTGAGGGCTGGAGGGCGTGGGGATGGAAGAGGAGGCTCCCGGTCTCTCAGTGGAGAGTGAACGGCAGGAATCCACCTTGGACCCCCGCCCACAAACAAAATGCCACAGTGTGGTGAAAAGGGTCACTCAGTAGTGATGAGTGCACAAGACTCCGCCCCCCTATAGTGTAGGAGGTGTGACAGCCACACCCAGGAAACAAAGGTACTGTAAACACAAACTGTCAGGATGGCAGGGATCATTATAGAGATCCCAATCACGCAGCTGACCAGACAGCAAATACATGATTTATCAGACCAGCAGATATATAATCTTTCTGAGGATCAGTTCGGAGCTATAGTTATAAGACAGCTTACACAACTAACAGCGGATCTAAATCAAGACAGGGAAGGAATGAAGGCTAGTCCTGCTGAAATGAATGAAGACACATACAAAACAAGTGGTGAGGGAAGGAAAACTAGGGATCAAGTCAACAAATCGGAACATAGGGAAGGAACAAACAGTCAACCAGTGCAGAAAGAGGAAACTAAAAGTGAGGAAAATGAGGAGAGGCTCAGAAACCTCTGGGACAGCTATAAGTGAGCCAACATCCGAATTATAGGTTGCCAGAAGATGAAGAAGAAGAACTAGAAATTGAACAATTATGTGAAAAAATAATGAAGCAGAACTTCCCTGACCTGGGGAAGGAAATAGACTTACAGGTCCAGGAAGCACAGAGTTCCAAAAAAACTGGACCCAGGGAGAGCAACACCAAGATACATTATAATCAAAATGTCCAAAATTAAGGATAAAGAGAGAATCTTAAAAGAAGCAAGAGAGAAGAAGGGAATTATGTACAAAGGGGTCCCAATTAGACTATCAGCTGATTTCTCAAAGGAGACTGCATGCAAGAAGGGACTGGCAAGAAATATTCAAAGTAATGAAAAGCAAAAACCTACAGCCACGATTACTCTATCCAGCGAAACTGTCATTCAGAATAGAAGGGCAGAGAAAGTGCTTCCAGGACAAAGTAAAACTGAAGGAGTTCATTAGATCCAAACCACTGTTATATGAGATGTTAAAGGGACTTGTTTAGAAGAAGGAGGATCAAAACTATGAACATTAAAATGAAAATCGTATCACAACACCCAACAACAGAAGCTAGGGAATTGAAACAAAGGAAAACTAAGTAGACAATGAGAGTGGGAAAAGAATTATAGGTATGGGGAACATTATGGGGAGAGGTCAGAAGGGAGGGGGAGGGGGGGAAGGGAGGGAGATGGTGCAGGAATTAAGGAACATAGTAGGAGGGAGTGGAGTAGATAGGAAGATGTTGAGAAGAACTATATGCACAACCAATGGGCATGGACTAAGGGGGGCATACAACTGGAGGGGGGGTCACTGGGTGGAGGGGAGCAGAGGGAAAAGAAATTGGAACAATTGTAACAGCATAATCAATAAAAAAATTTTTTAAAAGAGAGGGAGAGAGAGAGAGATGTGAGAAACAATGATTGGGTGCTTTTGGGTGCTTTTGGGTATGTTTTTTATATGGTCTGACTGGAGATGGACCTACAACCTAGGTATGTGCCCTGACCAGGAGTCAAACCCACAACTCTTGGTGTATGGGACAACACTCCAACCAACTGAGCCACCTGGCCAGAGCAATTTAATTTATGTTGTTAATAAATTTTTCTATACTAAGAAAGAATTTGGGAGAATTTTCTTCTTTCTCTTGAGTTATATTTTCTTCTAGAGTGGATTCATTATTTTTTGCTTGCTAGATTGCTTAATTTAATTCATTTATTTAGTATTGCATGTTGGTCTGGCTGCCCTGGCACTTCTTTTCTTCCTACTCTTGTTTAAAGTGGGATGACATATTTAGACTCTAGAGCAATGGTTCCCAACTTAGAGTAGTTTTGCACCCCAGAAAACATTTGGTAATATCTTGAGAAATTTTTGGTTGTCACAACTGGGATGGGAGGGGGAGTGGTGTTTGCTATTGGCATCTAACATGTAGAAGTCAAGGACACTGTTAAACATTCTACAATGCACAGAATACCCCCCTCCATCACAAGAAAAAATTATCTGGCCCAAAATTTTAAGTGCTCAGGTCAAGAAACCTTGCACTAAGGTTCATATGATATATGATCTATGATATGGAAGAATTGTCCTTATCATTCTTCCCATATTTGTCTCCCCTCTAAGAACAAGAACTTTAAAGCTGAACACTTGAGTTCTACTCATTTTATTGAAAGCTCTAGAAGGCAGAAGGGAGAATCCTTCTAGAAGGGGCTGCATGCACCTGTTATGGTAACTGGGCTTTGCTCTATTTTCTGGGATTTCTTTTAACCAGGAAATCTCTACCTTGCTGGGACATCATCTGTTCCTGTGGCTTCAGATCACTTCCCAAATTTATAGCATAAAATCAATAAAATGACAGATGATGTATCATAAAAATGTATACCTGAAACCTATATAATTTTATTAACCAATGTCACCCCAATAAATTAAATTAAAAAGTTTAAAAAATGATAAGTCCTGGCAGTTCTTTCTGCCTCTTTTAACACCTGTGGTAATAGTGGCTTTTCTCTAGGGTTTTCTGACTTTTCTCTATCTATTGATCATCTCAGTCCATTTCTCTCCTAATCAGGAGTTATTAAGAAAGATTGGGTCAAATTACCTAATTTCTCTGTCTTGCTTAATGGGAATGGGTGGGGGCAGGATGAGGAAGGGGTTAAGGGTAGTATCTTCTGTTTGGTCCCTTGGCCAATATTTTCAAAGTTTATGACCTAAAATTGCCCTCCGTCCCTTGATTTATTGTTACTATGTAGTGAAATTTTTACAGCTCTCTTTCTGTCTTTTGAAGGTTCTGTCTGCTAATAAGGAAAAGAGCTCTTTCTGTTCAGTCTATCATCTTTACCCCATGTTTTCCTACTATAACAGTAGATATTAAGATATCCCAGACTCAACATTTTATTACCCTGATATTACTTTATTATTGATCTTGGATGCCACAAAACCAGGCTAACCAGGAAGTACTAGGTCTGGGTGTTTTGCCCCTAGTTAAAAGTGAGGAGGGCTATGAGCAAAGAATCATGATTCGGTGAAAACTTTTTTAAAAGAAGCTTGTAAATATCATACAATCAGAAAGAAAAAGGAGAAATCAACTTTGAATAAGGCAATTCTGTTGGGATATTTGTCTAAGAAATCAGGCAAATCTGGGTGAGAAAGAGCAATAGGGTCTTCAGGAACTGACTCTCAGGTTATAGCTGTTTAGGAGACCCTCTTCTCAGCTGTTTTTAATCAGTCTTTATTTCCTTTGGGGCACGTGATACCTCTGTCTCTAATCTGGTCTGCCTCTAAGATTGTTCCAGTCTAATTCCACCTGGCTTTCTTAGTTATTTATAGAGCAAGGACACTGAATAGGAGGACAGAGAGAGAAGTTTGAGTCTATGTCTTTTTTGAGAGCCCAGCTTTTCTGCCCTGGTCCTAATTGTTTTTTTTTTTTTCTTTCTATTTCTGTGTTATGTTTCCCCTATTCCCAGCTTGCTGAGTTTTCTGCTCCCCTGTGACAAATCAGTACACTTCCTGTTCAAATACGATTTTCAAAACATATGGAGGAGAAGGGAGGGGGCTGGGGACTGGGTAAGAAGGGTGAAGGGATTACACAAATAAAAAAATAAAGGAAAGACTTATGGACACAGACAACAGTATACTGATTGCCAGAGGGAAAGGTTGGGGTTGGTAGAAGAGGGTAAAGGGGAGATGAATGAAGGAGACTTGACATAGGGTGGTAAAAACAATATAATATACAGATGATGTATTGTAGAATTGTATACCTGAAGCCTATATAATTTTATTAACTAATGTCACCCCAATAAATTCAATAAAAACACATGGAGGAATCCACAAACCTCTGTGCATCATAATCCAATCTTTCTCCCCTCAAACACGCATGTCACACTGCTGTGCACACAGCATGCTCTGACAATGGTGAGATTTTCGTACCTTCCAACCACTTATGTTCACTAATTACTGAGAACAGCAAGCTGTAAGGCAGCATCTGTCAATATGAGGCAGGGGAAAGAATAGGAAACCCTGAGACACTGCAGCTCTCATCAGTCAGCATCTGATTGCTGAGAATTGGCTTGTGACATCTGATAATAATTAGCATTGTGGTTTCCTCCCTGAGTGGGCAATCAAGGAGGATTGTGGGAAATCACATGTGTAGACGCTGAAGTGAAAACCCTATAAAGCCTGTAACCCTTCAATAGAAGGGAGCCATCCCCTGGACAAAGATGGCTTGCTCTTATGTCTTTGGAAGTGCACTTTCCTTAATGAATTTCCTACTTGCTTTGCTTTATAATATCTGTGTAGTCAGTCCAATTCTTCGTTTGCGACTACTGGGCTCCATCTGCAACAAATAGACAGTCTCTTCCTCTTAACAACACCCCAAGGAAGAAGGCTGAGGAGAGAGATGTCTCCACGAGAACAGCCCAGTCAAGAGTCAAAATACTCTGGCAGGATGGAGCCACAAAAACACTACACTCCTTCCAAGTGCTGCATTTGGAACTGCTCTGCTAGACTGAATAAACAGAGGTGTCCATCAGACACAAATAATCATTTCTCACAGCCAGGAGAGGTCATCTCCGCAAATGCTGTCTGCACCTGTCATCAGGTTTTTCTTCCACAGCTATAGGTCATGAGAGAACAAAGAGCTGGCCTAGAGCTTATGGGAACCACTTCTGAGACATGGGCCAAAGGCATGGAAGATAAAGATGCAGTTATGCATCAGCACTTTTCTCCCCAGCTGCCACCTAAACACCGATGTTCCCAGAAGGCTCTGAATTATTCAAGAAATGTTGTGAATTTCTTCATCTGTTCCATAGCTACATAAGCTACCATAAATTGATAGGAAAACAAGTTTGCAGTTATGTGTTTCTTGGAGTTCAACCAATGGCTAACCCACTTGGGGTAGGCTGAGGAGATGTGACCCAATCAGATACTCAAATCCACAATATTCCTGGAGTTTGCCCTGGTTTCTGAAAGTTAGGAGCCTGACACTGTTGCAGACTCATTTAAAGTGTTTGATGGCTTACAGCAAATTAATCGATTGTCAAATTGACTTTTGAAGAAATTATTTTCAGGGACATGATTTAGAGCCGACTTCTCTCCTTGAGACTGGTCCCTCACCACCTACTCTGGCCCTTAGTATGTCACGCATTCCAGGCTCCTAGTCTACTTTTTAGGCCTCTGACCTCAGAGCTATGAATCAATTTGTATCCCGTGCCTTAACCTCTTCCAACTCCTTTGTATCTATAGCTATCATCCTTGATCTCTCTGAAGCATTGTCTCTCTTTCTTTCTTCAAGCTCATTGTTCTTAACTCCACCATCACCTGTCCTTTTGATTCACTATTACAGGTCAAGGCCACTACCCTCTGGCTGAGTAAGCTGGCCCCCCTTTGTTATAGTAGGAGGCCTCCAGAGTCATAGTAACTCATGCTCCCTATCTTTTGTCTGTTGGTATCTCTGAGCTATTTTTTTTATAACATTTCTGACACCAAATGTGTGGTATCTGTTCCAACACCACTTCTCCAACTCGTCAAGACCAGCCAGATGTCCTACAATTCAATTTAATTCTGACACGATCTACTTGGAATCAGTCAGTTCCTCCAAGTTAAGTGTTCACTCCCACAAGACTGCTCCATTTCAGGTCCCAGTCTCAAGTCCCAGACTGTTACAGGTGCTTCTGAGGCACTGGCTATAAATTTGGAGGTTCCCATAAACCTCTCCTCGGTTTTAATAATTCACCAGAATAACTGATAGAACTCAGGAAAATACTTACTATTAACTGATTTACAACTCGAATGGAAGAGACGCAGAGGGCAGGTGTGAGGGGAGGGGCACAGAGCTCCCATGACTTCCCGGGGTGCACCACTCCCCCAGCACCTTGATGTGTTCACCAACCCAGAAGCCTCTGAACCTCATCATTTAGGGATTTTTATGGAGGTTCCGTTACAGACATGATTGATTAAATCATTGGCCATTAGTGATTGACAATCTCTAGATTCTCTTTCCACCCTCTAATCATGCCTGGGTCTTTCTGGTGACCAGCCTCCCTCCTGATGTTATCTAGGAGCCCCCAGCACTAGTCAGCTCATTAGCATAGTAAACACACTCTCATCACTCCAGAGATTCCAAGGTTTTTAGTAGCTCTGTGCCAGAAACAAGGAACAAAGACTGAATGTTTGCTTTTTTTTTAAATTGAATCACAGTATCCCAAACAAAATGAAAACTAATGAGCTCATCACCTGCTAAGTTTCTGAAACTAGGAATCAAGATATTCCTACCTAATAGCATACACAATTACCCTATTTAAGTAGGTTTCCTAAGATCTGGCACTACATATTCAGACTTATACCATACTAGACATTGTTTTCAGCAAGCGGAAATGAGATACTTCAATGTGGCCAAGTCCATTGATTGGCTTACTGAGTAGCTCTTCCCAACCCTCTCTCCCTTGCTGTTTCTCTTGATAGAAATTTAAAAACTCATATTTTCTATTTCCCTTCTTCTCCGGCATCTAGGAGTGACCAGAGATAGAGTCCTGGCCAAGGAGACATAAGTCTTCTGAAGAACTCTAGGCAAAGTTATTTCTGATAAAAGAGACAGATGCAGCTGATATGCTCCTTCACCCTATTCTTCCTTTGAACTGTAGGGGAGGCAAAACTTTTCTCAACCTTCCTAAGATCTCTGGCTGGGCCTAAGAATTAAGTTGCCATAAGACAGATTAAGGGAGAAAAGCATACAAATTTTACTTTTACCTTTACATGAAAACCATCACAGGAAAATGAAGACCAAAAAGCATTGAGACCTAAGTACTTATGTACTAGGTTGAACAAAGAGTAGTAATTGTAAAAACATAACTAAAATATATGGGGAAGCTTAGGGAAGATAAGGGTTATTTTTAACAAGGTCTGTTTGTACAGATTTCTCTTGACTTCAGCTCCCCATCTCTGGTGATAAGAAAGTTCTTCTCTTATTGGTATAGGGAGGGCATCTTTTACAAGGGAATTTTATCTCTTGTTTTCAGGAGGAAAAGGAGAAGTCAGAGTGCCCTTCTTACATCTGCTATTTCTTTATACGCCTGTAACTCAAAATAATCCTTATGCGAAAGTGGCATAGTTTGGGGCAGCATCTTCAGCTACTCTCCAGAAGCTGGATGGACTGCTTGGAGCTTTAGCAGCTGTGGTGGAACCATGTGTCAAAGGCCAACAGAACTGTAGAGGTGCTATCCCTAACACTGTCCAGCTGCCGACCAGTGCTAGTAACCAGCTACCTCCAGATTTCCTGATACGAGAGAGGAAAAAAATGTTTAAGCCTCTGTGAGTTAAGTTCTCCACTACCTGTGGCTAACATGTATCATAGAATTGTACACTTGAAACCTATATAATCTTATTAACCAAGGTCACCTCAATAAATTTAATAAAAAGAAAAAATGAAATGGATAATTCAAAAGCAACTGCTCCATAAAGACTGATTGCCTTAGTGCAGAGAAGTACTTGCTGGTATTTAGGCAAAATGGAAATTCTACTAGTTCTATGCTGCCTTCAATTATTTTCTAATCACTCCACATGTACTTCTACCAGCTGAAGTCCTTAATCATGGGAATCTTATCATTCACCTTACTTAAAATTTCCACAATCCTTGAGTAGCTCTGGACAATCAGAAAAGAACTTTGCAAATACCATATTCTTTCATGAGGCACTAGAGTTCCAGATAAGGTACACCCTGTACACTCTGTAATCATTCTCAGAAAGACGTACCCTTTGGAACAACAACAACAACAACAACAACAAAAAAAAAAAAAAAAAACAAAAAAACTAATGTGAATGGGGTATAAGGGGGACAAATGGTAATAGAAAAAATATGATTAAAAAAAGAAATAAAAGAATTATAAATTAAAAAATAATAATAATGTGGTTCACTATTTGCAGAAGTGACTCACCCTAAAAGAGAGTTTACAGATGTGTGGCTGTGAGAACATAATCACAAGTCAAAAGATTAAATTGGATCTACATCTCACACTACACCCAAGAATAGAGTCCAAAGGACAAAACCAAACAAGTACTAAAAGAAAACACAGATGAATTGCTTTATAAGCTTGGTGTGGGTAAGGCTTTTGAACTCTTAATTCAAAATCCAGATGTAATGAAGACTACATTAAAAAAAAAAAAAAAAAAAACTCTGTGTGGCAAAAATCACCAGAAGCAAAATCAAATGACAAACTAGAAGAAAATACTTGCAAAATATATCACAGATAATGAGCTAATTGCATAACAAGACGCACATCTCTATTCTAATAACATAGAAAGGAGTAACAGTGACATAGATTAGAGCAGCCATTTTCAACCCTTTATATCTCATGGCACACATAAACTAATTACTAAAATTCTGCCGCACACCAAAAAATATCTTTTTGGCTGATCTGACAAAAAATAGGTATAATTTTGATTCATTCACACTGGACAGCTATTGTTGCTTTGGCTGTTGCCATTTTTTTATTTGACAGTCTAAGGGAAAAGAGGTCAGTTCCGATGGCTAAATAGGCAGGTATTGCATATTTAAAAAAATCTTCTGGCACACTAGTTGAAAATCGCTGGATTAGAGCAACCCTGTAGGCAAGCAGGTACACATTAGCATTCACTACCTAATTCCCACTCATTTTAGAGTTTAATAGTTAAATCTTATGGGTAGCAAGGTTGGAATGCTTAAGTATCTATAGACAAGCTCTTCTTTCGGGGGGAGGCAGTGTCTCAAAACATGGTATGCATAAGAATTTCTGTCAATGTAAAAATAAAATATGCACACTCTTTTTATGAAATATAAAGCAGTTTCAAGAATACTTTTGATTCTGACATTTTCCCTCCCCACCTTGAGATCCTGATGGAGTTCCTTTTATTTAACACTGATTTTAGATCCTAGCAAATAATTCGCCTCTTCTCAGATGAGATTTTTAGATATCAGAAACATTGCAACTCCACCTGTATGCATCAACTTCTTGAACTCCTACTTAACTTTCCATCAGCTTTCTTGTCCTTTCTTTGAAATACTTTTTGCAAGAAATGTTTGTTGACTTCATTTAACTAGACAAGTTTCTGATTAACAGTATTTATAAGTCAGGATTTCACTGTTGTTAGAATCAGCAACAAAGATGTATTGATCAGTTTCCATGTGTAAGGTAGAGTATTTGCAAGCTTAAAAATGTTGACAGGCCCTAGCTGGTGTGGCTCAGTGGACTGAGTGTCCACCTGTGATTTGAAAGGTCACAGGTTTGATTCCCAGTCAGGGCACATGCCTGAGTTGCGGGCAGGGTCCCCAGGTGGGGGCGTGTGAGAGACAACTGATGTTTCTCTCACATATTAAACTTTTTCTTCCTCTTTCTCCTTCCTTTCCCCTCTCTCTAAAAATAAAATAATCTTTTAAAAAAATGTTGATGGCCACCAGTTATGAGGATCAGGCCTACTCAGAAGCCAAGAACAACCAAAGTGAGAAAATAAGAGGTCTTTAGAATGTGGTTTGTTCATGGAACACTATTGCCCAGGCATTGGCAGGGCATTATAAAGGTTCAGGGGCAACAGAGCCAGCCTCTAAAGCTATTTAAGGCATGGAATTAAAAGAGGCCCAATGGGGAAGCAAAAGTGACGAAAAGGCTGTTATGGTGACCCATAATACAGTCCTCACAGCAGAAAGCTACCTGTTGCCACATCTGCTCATGTGCTCATTACCTTAACCTGCCAAGTGTGGTAAACTGTTCCTGGCAGGCTGAAACCTTCCCCTTTCAAGTGTCTACCATCAAGTCTTTCAACTCTTTTGCCTCTGGGCTTTTCCAAAGCCTCTGTATATCAGCCCTTATACACACACAGCTGCAAGTATGCCCAGAAAACATTTCTCAACCAGAGTGACTGGAGCTGGTAAAAAAGTGGTCCCACTTCACCCCTGCCATCCTCCACAGGTGCTTCCTAGAGGGTTCTTCAGTGGGTCCCCAGCAGATTGAGCCCCAGTTCCCCACAATGGTAATTAACTGTATATTTGCCTTCCACGTTATACTTTGCATTTGTATTCTAACTTTCTGGTGTCATCCCTAAAATAAGCAATTGCATCCTGTTTTTATCTCAGTTTTGCCTTGGGAAGAACCCAAACCAAGATGGTCCTACTCATGGTAAAGGAGTAATAGGATCAGCTGAAGAATCTGGTTGAAGTTTTAGACTCGGTTTGGCCTGCTTGAAAAAAGAGTGGACCAGAGAAAACTGAGACTATCATACTTGTGCAGGAAGGGGGCAGTGCGGTAAGGAGAGCTTCTGCTATATTTAAGGCCTACCAAAATCAGGACGTCTTCCTTCTCTGCGCCAGACTATACTTCTTTTTCTTTTTTTATTGGAATGAAAAGGGCACCTAAAGACAGAGATGAGCCAAGCAGTTTCATTTTCCCTTTATCCCCTATTAAATACAATGTCAAGCAATGCTCAGGTTTCATCCATGGTTTGAGCTCTTTACCAAAATTAGGATTATTGGTGGCCCAATCAGTCCTAGATTCCAAAAGAAAGACAGTTCCCTTGGCAAGGAATGGGGTAGAGACACACAGCTTTGTCCACAGCCTATAGCCAAGCTCCCATAGAGTTCCCAGAGTGACTGTTTCAATAAAAGACTGAGCAAGGGGAGGGGGTGTCCTGACTGCTTGCATTAACTTCTTTAAGGCAAAAATTATTAGCCCATGGTGACATAAATTACAATTTTCTTAACGTTCCTTGGGGTACATGGGTCAAATTTCTTCCTAAATTATTTATAATGACACACATTTCAAAAAAAACAAGCAAGTTGGAGTTCTGTACAAATAGATATAAAGCAGAGTCTTTGCAGATGTTTATGTTATCCCTTGGAAAAGACAAGTAGCCTATATTTCTGGAGGAAGCACATAGACCTTGGCAATGCTTGTCTTCAGAAAGGCGGGGAGTTAACTGATCCCTTTCACTGTCCATGAGAAAGAAAAATTAGCTTTAGGGATGCTAGCACCCTGCCAAGAGATTTTATCAAGAACATCTCATTACATGCTGTCATTGAAGTATTACAAGTTACCCAAAGCCTGGAAAATGCTAAGTGGAAGTAAAAAAAGTAAGATTTTAGGGATGAGCCAAAGCCAGAAGACTTATCAATGCTTGTCGAGGCTCCAAAGACATGGGCTTTAGAAGCATCAATAACTGTATCTTTATTTTGTTTTATTTTATTTATTTAATTTTAGAGAGAGGAAGGGATGGAGAAAGAGAGGGAGAGAAACATCAATTGGCTGCCTCCAGGATGCATCCTTACCAGGGACTGAACCCGCAACCTAGGCATGTGCCTCAGCTGGGAATTGAACTGGCGATCCTTTGCTTTGCAGGGCGACCACCCAACCAAGTCACACTGTCAGGGCAAACACTGTATCTTTAGCTCAGTCGCACTGAGACAAGTGTGGAAGGAGCTGGAAACCTTTCCAGTGAGGCAAAACTCACTGGACTGATGAATTTCAGAACAGGAGGTAGCAATTGAGATCATGATAGGTATTAAAAACTCAGAGGAATAAGCAGGTTATCTGGATTGTGAGGAAATCAAGACCACAAACTGGTGGGAAATTGCTGTAACTCATTCATTCAATGTTACAGGTGTTGGAGACAGAACAATAAGTAAGATTAGTGAAGCCCTTTATTCTAGAAAGGGAGCCCACTTTGCTAGTTCTCCAGATCACTTCCTTATATTGGACCTTTTGTCACATTATATATTTTTAGTGAATTTAGCTAAGCTAAGTCTAACTGTTAAATAAGAGTCCCAAGCCAATGCTTATAAAATACAAATCTTTGATTTGGGTTTATGTTGTTTGTTATGGCCCCAAAATCTTGATAGTAAAATTGTTTCCTGTTTTTGAATTCAGTGATCAACAACTGTATTGGGTACTTATTGTGTCCTCACCCAGTATGGGGACACCATGGAAGAGAGAGAAATGAGAGTTTTTCTTCAAAGCTGGGCCCATTGTTGCCAAAAATAAAGAACACCTTCCTCAGCTCCCTTGTTACTAGGTATGGCCTTGTACTTTTGGCCGCTGAAAAATAAACTGAGAAAGGAGCTGACTCAGCTGGAAAGGCCCCTTTTTTTTGCCCTTTTGTTCTTTTTTGCTCCTTTTGGGAAGATTGCAATGCAGATATGAAGGCTGGAGTTTCAGATGTCACGTTGGACATTAAGGTGACTCTGAGGGTGGAAGATACACGCTGAGGATAGTGGAACAGAGGGACAGAGGGTCTTGAGTGCATCTTGGGCTGCCATCCTAATCCTAGACTACTTGTCTCCGGTTTCCTTGATCCAGAAAAGAAAGAAAGCTTACCTTGTTTAAGCCATTTTAGTTTAGGTTTTCTATTACTTGTAGCCAAATTCATTGCAATTTGTAGCAGACAGAGTTAGGGTCCTGTACCCTCTTTGGGCCACTTTTACCTGTGACAGTACTTCTGTATTAAAAATTGTCTATTGTGTGCAGTCTTGGAGAAGTGCTCTTTGGCTTCTGCTTCAATAGGGCTGCTCAGGAAAGCTAAGGAGAGCCCCCTTGGGCCACTATCCTTCTGTGTTTTCTCTCACTCTTGACTGGTGAAATCTTATCTACCTCCTTCCAAGCTTTCCCCCACCCCCACCCCAATTATAATTTCCTCTGGTCTCTCTCAATTGGGAGATAAACAAAACTAGAGGGAGAGGTTGGAGTTGGGAGAATGGAAGCAAATGGAGGAAGGGAATTGGCACTTGAAAACTGAGCTGGATCCAGCCTTGTACGAAATGGCTCACTTCACACTTATCTAGTGAGACCAGGACCAGGTTTATTATTGAGGGGAAAAAAAGTAATGCTCATACTTGGGTCAGAATTTTTTCTTCTTTACCTCCTTTCTTGGTCTTTCATTGATTCCTTTGTGAACCAGTCACCTTAGCCAAGAACCCCTGAGAATCTCAGGGATGGACACTCACTCCTAAGTTTAGATAGGCCGTTTCTATGTTGTGGGAGCATTCTTTTTTCCTGAGGAGAGTAAATCCCTTTAAGAGAAAAAAGAAATGCATTCCACTACAGCTCAAACCTACTCCCCAACTGATTCTACAAGTCTGGGGAAAGGCCTAAAGAGAGGGATGGGGAACTGTGAAGAAGAAAATAAAACCACAGTTAAACAGGGAAAGCAAACTCAGTGCACAGAAGAAATCTTTCATTGTGTGTACCATCTCCTGTAAAGACCTTTACTCCTACCATCAAGAGAGGCCCCAGCTACTGATTTCAGTTTAGAAAGTTTTAGGAACAAGAAGCGAAATTTTAAGTTTTGTTACTGAAGTAAAGTAGCAAAAAGAAGAGGCATGGCCAAGACTTTTAGCCCATGAGAGATGTCACCAGTAGGAACTTGAGAGAGTCTGCCATCCTGCTCAGGAGATCCTTGCCTTTTAGATCGCTCATGTTCTACAGTACTTTAAGATTTCTGCTGAATTAACTTCTCTGCTCCTGTATCTATGTTACCTCCATTCTCATGCTCACAATCTTGGCTCTAATGGCTGGAATAGCCTTTTTGTAAAGCACTTCCTCTTCTTGTTCAAAACACACCACACTCCAAACTCTATGCCTTCTTTTCTCAGTGAACCTTCTGCAAACCTCACTCAGAACACTTACCATATTAATTGCAAGGAATCTATGAATGTAAGTTTTCTTATTTAACTCTGCACCTTGAGTGCCTAGTCATTTGCCTAGCACAGAGTAGGTCCTTAGTGAATATTTCTTCACCTTGGGTGGGAAGTGATAATCAGTATCTGCCAAAAGCTACATGACCAATTAAGTGCTTGAAATATACTAGTTAAAAAATTATCCCTGAAATTAAAAAAAGAAAGAAAGATTGTGCAAGAACAAGAGGAAACTGCCCAAGACTGGAAGATATACATTTGAATACAGCTGGGAACTGTGAATGGAAAATAGATAAGTAAAACTCTTTGTTGATACTATGAAAGTTTTTCACAATGGAGAAACAGAAGCTTAAATCACCATGATATGTGCTACTATAAAGCAGTGCATATTATGCTAATGCAAAAAGATAGTACAGTGGAGTAGTTTAGAGCATGTGCTTAGAAACCACATTTCAAAGTTCATATTCCAACTCTACCACTTTCAACCTGTGTGAATTTAGGCAGAAGACTTAATTTTTCTGTTTCCGTAGCTTCATCATTTGTAAAATACAGATGCTACTAATGCTTTCTTCATAGAACTGTGATGAGAATTAAAGGAGTTAATATAAATAAAGCACTTAGAAAAGGAGCTAGTACATAGAAAGAGCAATATAAGTCTTTATTATTTTTGTTATTGTTATAATTTTCCATCTTAAAGCAGGACCCATGACAACAAAAAGAAGGAAGAGTAAAGGTTGGAGGCTAACGAGTTCACACAAGTAAATGTTAAGGGCAATGTAAGGCTGTGGTGTGGGTCATCCATTACTTTAAAAGAGGCTCTTAAAATTATACTTTTACAAACTCTTTGCTCCAACGGTAAACCCACAAGAGAAGAAGGCACATACATTCTGTTGGCCGCATTCCTCACTTAACCCTCGAATGTCGTGTCCAGGCCAAATTTGAGATTTATCATTATATACAAATTATTAGTTACGTGCAATAAAGATTCTTTTGAAATACATTTTGGAAATCATATGAAAGTTGTTTTAAGAACATAAAACCAGACAATTAGAGTTTCTTTATTGCTTGCTTTTAAACTTATATGCTCATTGGAGTTCTCAATTAAGCCAAGTTTAGGAATAAACGTTTCCAAATCTTGGTCTAAAGCCTTTTGTGGAAACATCTTCATAACCCTAATTTGCATTTATATCAGTAAGCATTTGTATACTCTGTGACTCTAATTCTGAGATATCTAGCCCTTTAGACTTCTAGGAATATTAAAAGTATGACAAAGTTTCTCGGCTTTTAGTACTTACAGGTTTTTTTTTTCCTTTCATTCTTCTCTTCTTCTTCCTTTGGATAAGACTAATAATAGAATACTGCAATAACCAATCTTTGGTTAGTTCACCTCAGTCTTTCACTGTGAAGGTTCCTTTCATCATAATCAATTCAACAAATACTTAATGACCATCTATTCTTTGAAGGGATGTAAGGTTCAAAAAGGCAATTTTCATGTTTGCTATTATTACCTCAGTGTCAATTATGGTGCATTTCACATAATGGGCATTCCCAAAGTACCTGGTAAAGAGATATGAATAAATGTCTCATACTGAAGCAGTGGAGCATAGTAGAACCAGCATAAGCTTTAGATTTGGAAAGAAATCCTAGTTTTTCTAATAATTACCTGTATGATCTACATCAAGTTGCTTAACCAACCATAATTTTTGGTAAATGGAGACAATATCTATTTCATAAGGATTATAAGAATTTATCAAGATAATAGTTTATGAAAACTCCCACTGTATATGTCCTAGAGACTGTGTTTCAAAATACAGGGCTTTAAAAATCGAATGGATTAAAATTCCCATTCTTAATAAATTTCCACATAATAAGACAATAAGACAAGTCACAGGATGTTATGGAAATGTTTTGAGTGTTCAAAGTAGAGAGAGATGAAATGTGTTTGAGGAAATCAGAAAAGGATGTGGCATATAAAATGGACCGTGAAGGACAGTTAAGATTTCAACAATTAAAATGCATAGGCATATCCATATTAAACAAAGAATCATATGCAGGGAAAAAGAAAAGGTTGTGTGACAGAAAAAAAGGTACTGAGTGTGACTCCCTTGGCAGAAATGTAGGGTTGATACAGGGAAATAGTGAGAGATACGCAAGAAATGTGGGTGGGGACATACTGGTGGTACCAGTTACTTCAACCTAGTAGACAATGGGCAACTCTTGATGGTTTGGAGGCAGGCCTATCAAATACGTAATAAGATTGGAAGATGGAAGCGCCAGGAGTGGAGAAACCAGTTAGGAGAGGCTATTGCACTATTTCAGGCAAGAGATAATAAAGACCTGCAGCAGAGGGAGGGCAGAGGGAATGCAGAGAACTCAGGGGAGGCATATTTCCTGAAGAATCGACATTGTGTGACTACTGCCTCGCCCTGGCGGGAGACGTGGCAGGGTTGGGAGAGAGACCAAGAGACCAGTCAGTGACTGGAGGTCATTTACACGAATGGGTAAGTCCCAGCAAGGTGTTGTTTTAGGTTTTGGATATTGGTCAGTTTGAGGTTTGGGCTGCATCTCGCTGCCATCTTCCCCTTTTTATATCCCTTTTTCTCAGGGCCACCTCCACTTCCTCCATCTCAGAGCTGTCTATCCTCAACCTGACCCTACGCTTAGCTTCACACCCCGCTTCTTCTCTTCATAGTACTCCCATTGCCAGGGTGACACAGGTCAGGTTCTCCACCCGAACCCTCCACCCATCTCCGCCAGGGCAGCTTCGAGGCTTGCGCCCCCACGGCTCTTTAACCAATAGGCAGGCCTTAGTGCTGGAATTCGACTCGCTATTGGTTGGCCAAGCCGTGGTGAGAGATGGTGCGGCGCCGGATCCCTGCACTGGTGAGAGCTGTGGGCGGTTGTTAAGGCGACCGTTCGTGACGTAGCGCCACCAGGCCGAGTATCCCCCAGCTGATTGGCTAGACGATCGGACGATCCTTTCTCATTGGTCTTAGACTCAGCTGGCTTCGAGCGTGCGTCAGCTGAAGGTTCCTTCCGCCCCGCGTCTCTGTTGACTGGAGACTGGAGGAGCGCCGGCGGTGCCGGTGTTCGGTGACCTCTAGTGAGATCAGGAGGTGAGGTGGGTGGTGGTCGTCGCGAAGGGAAACCGGGCAGCAGGAGCGGGGCCGCGATGGGTGGGAGCGGGATTCGGGCCATATGGGTGGTGGTTCTCAAGCTCCACTAGGCCTTGGGAAGGGACAGCCGGCATCTTCGGCGGACCGACGGGAGCTACACTGGTGGATTTGCGGGTGTGGCAGCCCTGTCCCACGGGGACTTGGATTTGACGTCCCTGATGCGCCGTTGGTGGAGAGGCAGCCGACACCAACGCCGGGGGAGCCCGGGAGCTAGGGTGGGCCTGAGCGACGGGCGTCGCGGCGGAGAAGCGTTTGCCTGCCTTATTCGATCTAGGCAGTGCTCGCTGCGCTGTCACGATCATCGGGGCGGAAAGGGTGCTAGGAGGTGACCTTGGAGGACCCTCGATTCAAGAAATACTGGGGGGCTGGAGGGCGACCCGGCCCCAGATCGCCGAGAACACGCGAAGAGGTCCAAAGGGTTCAGGCGTCCACGCCCAGGCGGTGCTGTTCGTCAGCACCTTTCTTTAAAGTGATGTGGAATATCTTTGTAAATGATGCGACTGAGAGCCGTGAGAAAACCCTGGATCTGCCTAGCTGTGTCCGGTTATTGCCAGGACAAACAGGTGGAAAGGATGCGGAGCCCAATGTAGGGAGTCTCCCAAGGACTTAGAGGATTCTTCTTTTCCTTTTCTTTTTTGGTAAGGGGTGTAGTCTCTTTGGAAAGGGATGCTGATGTCCTTTAAGCCCCAAACTTAAGGTTTTTCGGAATCACTTGGTTTTAGTTAGGAAAACCCTACCTTGAAGGTTCAAATATCGAACAGTCGATTTTTGCGGTAGCAGAAGGTTGATGTGTACTCCATCTTAAGTGGTCTATTGAAATACTTCAGGGCTCGAGGCCATGCCTTCTTAGACTTGGTGCTGAAAAGTTATAGGAAACATTTGTTTCCGGGCCATGCTAAATAATGTCAGCGTCTCACAATGTAGAGAATGTATTTTTTGTTTGCTTCTGAATCTATTTTTCACTCCAAGCAATGAAAGACATTTTATGATTTAGAGGTGATCTAGCAGAGGCCTAGAGATTACATTAGAGTGTACATAGATTGGATTTTAAGGACCTGCTTTGTTGTAGTGTCTTTCCAGAATTTATGATAAACTTGCCAGTAAGGACAAATAGGAATTAGTAACATGAAGGTTTAAAAAAATTGTGCAGATTACATCATTAATGTGAAAATCAATGTGTGGCATGAGCATTTCAAGATCAAATGTGTGTGGATGGCTGTCTTTGCTCTTTTTAATCTTGTGTGATTTAGTTTATAGACCATGGATAATCACATCTACAGAGTAGGTCAAAAGTAGAACTACAGTTGTTCTTATGGAAAATAATACAATGATAAATAATAATACAAGAATAAACTGTTTTGCACACTCACAACTGTAAATCTACTTTTGTCACACCCTGTATATGGATATCCTTTTAGGTTGGCCCATATGAAACTGCTGATATTTGAAATGTGACTTTTTTACCTACAGAAAAGCAGTTCCATATAGTTCTACTTCATACTTTGTCAAAACTTTGGCACTCTAGCTTTATAAGTGAATAAAGAGATGTGACTTACAAACAGGAAGCATATAATAGAATTGGATGTAGAATCCAGGTTTCCTGATTTTCAGTGCAAGAAATTATCTTTTGCCTAGGATACTAGGTTGAACAGAAGTGCTAAATCCTGCTGGAATGAAAAAATGGCTCAACATAAGACAAGGTACTTGCCTTCAAAGAAACGTAATGTATATAGCAATTAATTTGAGAGTGTGTAAGCAAGTGTGTAATCAAATATTGGAATATGCAGCACAGGAGGAGTGCTGAGTCAAAGGAAAGAATTCAAGTAGGATGCCAAAGCATCCTTTTCTGCAGTTGGCCGTGCTAGGTGGTTTCTGTAGCATCCTGGATTAGAGTTTGAGGATTCCATTGCATTATCCATTCTTTTGAAAAATCTTGTGAAATGTTTGTATCATACTTCACCCTGAATAAGCAAGGCATACATTGCCTGTTTAACTTGATTTTTAAAGTAAATTTTATTTTTATTGCAGTATGGCCTAAATAACTGCCGATTGAATTTGCATGAGCCCTCCAGTAGCCTGCTGGTGCCACTTGCAACTGCTGATGAAGGTGGAAGATTTGATTGCGTGTCATTTAAATACTTTGCAGCATAATCACAGAGAAATGGGGAGAGACATGCTCATGAGAAATGAGTTTACAGCTATGGTTACTTGTGATGCACCTTTCTATATTCCATTACTCAGTTTCTGTTTCCCAATAGGTCTGGTTCTCTGTGCTTGGGTATAGCTCACAGGGTCTTGTGTAATTCTTTTCCTGAATGTTGCAAAGACCACTTTACACTCACGAAAGAAATGTCACAGAATTGACAGTGCTACTATGAAATCTTTTAGATGGAAAATATAATGTGCCTAATAAATAATTATAGGTTAATAATGCTAAACCGATTTGTAATGAAATTGGGGTACCTTCCTGCCAGCAGTTCAGATTTAAATCAACTGAATTAATTTTTTAATAGGAAAGGATATGTTGACTTGATAGGGATTAATCTAAATTGAGGGGTTTTGGGAGAGGAAGTGTTAGAAATCTTTTTAAGCTAGTTTTGAAATTGTTTTAGTTACCTAATTTTCTGAAACATGGACTCCATTTGATTCTTTAGACAGGTTTGTAGGTTTTTTGTTTTTTGTTTTTTTCCTAGATATAAGAAAGGAGTTATGTGACAAAAGACCATCACGAAAAGCTAGTCTTTTGTGAGGCTTTCAGTGGTAATGAAGTAGAGTTCAAATCTAAGATATGATAAATACTCTCCAATCCTCTTAAGGGCAAGGTCCTGCTAATTTAATAGAAAGTATTTTTGTTATTGCTTAGTGTCCAGAATACTATTGATATATAAAATGTTGCCTCACTTCCCCACTTCATCTCCCTTTAATATATTTCTTAAAGGCTCTGCATTCAGCCTTTAATTGAGGGCTGAGAAGGGGATAAGGGTTATATTTATATATTGGTGTTTAAAAAAAGTAACCTTGCCCTGGCAAAGTAGCTCAGTTGGTTGGGGCATTGTCCCACACACCAAATGGTTGTGGATTTGATTCCTGGTCAGGGCACATACCTAGGTTGCAGGTTTGATCTCCGGTTAGGGTATGTATATACAGGATGCAACTGATCAATGTTTCTGCCTCACATCGATGTCTTTCTCCCTCTCTCCCTCCCCTCTTCCTCTCTAAAGTCAGTTAAGCATATCCTCAGGTGAGGATTTTTTTAAAAAAGTAATCTTTAGGGTCTGTTTCAAGATGTGTCAATAAAAGACATGCTACTGTAATTTAAGAATATATTTTCAATTAAGCATATATTTGTTGAGCAACTGCTATATAAAAGTGCAAGTGCTGAGGATAAAAGGGTAAGACCCAGGGGGGGAAGGTTGAAAAAGCGTGAATAAACACAGGCAGGTGCATGGCACATTTATATATCTGAGTGACTGCCAGCTGTTTAATATGGAGACCCATAGTACAAAATACATGTTATGAGTGTGTGTACATGTTATGTACACGCACTCATATGTACAGTTTCATGAAACAAATTTTCAAGAAGTAATGCCTACCTATACTACATTTCTTACAGCTACTTTTTTCTACTTTATTTTATTTCAAAAAAATGTTTTTTCTGACTCAAAATTGATTTCATAATCTAATTGATCCAGTGGCCTGAACTTTGTAAACCAGATATCTAGCTGGAGGCCTTGTATGGTTGAAATGTAAAAAACATACAGGAATGCAGTGAGAGATAATACCCTTGGTTTCTTTAGATAGATTTGGTCCCCTTAGATAGATGAATGCTTTCTTTACCTTAATTTGTTGCCTTTTTACTTTCTGTCTTCAGTGAATGAGTCACTTTCTTAGTTATTATCATGAGATACATTTGAATTCTTGTTAGTGTGCTAGTGTGTCTACTTACTTTTAAAGTCTTAATTTTAATTGATTTTATGGGTAGTTAATATGCTTTATTGTAAGTATTAATTTTAGAGTAAGAAGTAAGACTTGCAAGTTTATATGTTAGAGATCAATGACTGTATTCGATTTAAAAAAAAAACAACGGAATATCAAAATTATTATTTAGCCAGCAAACATGGGGAAGTTTAGTCATGGTTGTCTAGATCAAAGTTACCTGTATATTCTGTTGGGAATTTTTGGATGCTGTGGACACCTACTTTTCTCAGCCATCCTCTTCTAGTAATGTTGCAGCATTTTGATTAGCTGTAAAAGTTTGGGAAAAGACTTCTCTGGTGACAGCAGCATTAGAAAAGTTTATTAAATATCATTTGGCTAGTGATCTTACGCCATATGTTGGATGGAATGTTAAAGTATAATGGGCCCCTCCCTTGAGGAGCTTTAAAATTACGATAATCTATAGGAGGGGTCGAGGAGTAGGTTCTTTGGCATTTACCTTTTGCATAACTAGAATGTGGAGAATGAAGAGGGTGTTTATATGCATTTTACATCAGGGTAATTAGAAAAGAAATACGAATAGTTGTTTCTCACTTTATTGCTCTCATCCTTGGCTCAGATAATATCAAGGGCAGAGATATTTATTTGGTTTGATTTTTAAATGCCCTAATTCATACAACTTATAAGAAATACCTGCTTTTAAGTTGTGCTAGTAAATAATAGAGGATGTAAGTGTTGTGAGTAAAGAACTAATAACAGAGTTCTCTTGTTTTGTTTTATTTACTTATTTATTATTAACACAGTATTTAGTTGTCTTTCCTCTGTCAAACCCTGAACCAACCACTTTCCCCAGGCTGCCTGGGGAGGTATAGGAAAAGGAACATACAGGGCAGACAAGACATGGGTGAAGGAACTATGGGAGGTGGTGATGGCTCCACATGGAGAAGAGGATGAGAAATTCCACCTTCAGGCAAAAGAACCCCATGGCCTCTGACAGGGCAAAGCCCAGAATGGTATATGAGAAGAGCTGTTGCTTCAGAGAAGGGTTCCTGGCATAACCAACGATGAGGCTCCCAAACCCAGTCCCTATTCCAGCCCCAGAGCCTGCCACCTCTACTGTGGCAACCCCAGCCCCAGCCCCAATGAACTTGGCTGCTGCGTCGATGTGCCTTGAAATGGTGCTGGTTTGGAAGCTGGGGCTAGAAATAAGTGAGGTCAGCAGAGGTGGGACTTCTAAGCTGCTGAGGCTCTCTCTGTCAGTGTCCCTGTTCGTTTCAGCATCACTGCAGATAGTGACTTGTTCAGCAGCTGGGAGGTGCTCCTGACCAAGGTTGGGGTGGAGACAGATTTGGCTCAGGTCCTCATTTTCAGGGGATGAGGGGCCGTGGCAGGAGAGCTGCTCCCAGTGCAGAGAATACAGTCTTATTTTGGTTTTATAATTACGTTCCAAAATTATAAGGAGCACTATCAAATAGTGTTATTCATACATACAAGATACTGTGCAGTCTATACCAGGGTTTACAACATTCTTTTCCTAAAAATACACTGAGCTGTATACTAATTGTTCATACTTGATATTTCTTCCAGGACCCAAGGATTCTGTAGTTACAATGTTGTCGAGACTTTTCCGAATGCATGGCCTCTTTGTGGCCTCCCATCCCTGGGAAGTCATAGTGGGGACAGTGACACTGACCATCTGTATGATGTCCATGAACATGTTTACCGGCAATGATAAAATCTGTGGTTGGAATTATGAGTGTCCAAAGTTTGAAGAGGTTTGTGAAATTAATATTAGCTCAAGCAAATAACAATTTTCAATTTCTAAAGATTATCTTCTTTTTAGAGACCATATAACCAAAAAAGTTATGAGTAAAATATTTTAGTATTAATGAATTTACCTCAAATTTTCATTTACTTATATAGTATGGAAATGCACTAGCAGCACTTCTTTTGCCTTTTTCTACATAAACGAGTGTAATTGACCCTACTTGAAAAATATAGCTTTATAACTAACAGTGAAAGTAATTGGCTTAAACAGTGGACTGTTTAAAAATTGGATTTAATTTTTGATTTGCATATTTAATATTTTGATTTGTATTATGCCCACATTTGTATTATCATAATATGTAAACTAATGATGCATGCAAAATAAAAATTTTTATTTGATTGCTTATTTTAAAAACTATACCTATTGTGATTTTTCTTCTTTCTCTCCCAATAGGATGTTTTAAGCAGTGACATTATAATTCTGACAATAACACGATGCATAGCAATTCTGTATATTTACTTCCAGTTCCAGAATTTACGTCAACTTGGGTCAAAATATATTTTGGGTAATCATTTTATACATTTAATTTCTTCTTTTAAAAAATATTATTTTTATTTATTTCTAGAGAGGGGAAAGGAGGGAGAAAGAGAGGAGAGAAACATCAATCGAATTGCCTCTTGCATCTGCCCCAACTGGGCAGGGCCCACAACGCGGCTGTGCCCTGATCCGGAATTGAACTGGTGACATTGGGTTGTGGGAGGGCGCCCAACTCACTGAAGCACACTGGTCAGGGCTATACATTTAACTTCTTTGTGTGCCATCAGATTTTTTTATTTGCTGTGGCCATACACCTGTTTCAAATCATATGTGTATTAGACTTAAAGCGTGCTACATGCATTCAGTAGTTTACCTTCTTATTTTGAGAGTGAGACATTCTGATATCTGAGGCCTTAGTAATCTGGAGAAAATAATATTTCAGAATATTGATAGGACTATATACTGTTATTTGTGTAATAAAGATAAACATTTTCAGTGTGTTGGATTTTGTCATTTTAGGTATTGCTGGCCTCTTCACAATTTTCTCAAGTTTCGTATTCAGTACAGTTGTCATTCATTTCTTAGATAAAGAACTGACAGGCCTGAAGTAAGTATTGAAAGTATACTTTTTTTTAAGTATTATTTTTATATATTATAGATTTATATATTTTTTCAATATTAAGAACTTACAAAGTTGTAATATATAAATTTTCAGAACTTTTAGAAAATGTGAGGGAAGTTTTCATGTAATCATTTAGCTATTTTTAAAACCTATTAATATTTTGGTATATATCCTTTGCTACTTTTTTTTTTTTTACTACTTCAAGAAAACTTCTGAGATCATACTATATATACTGCTTTGTAACTTCTTTTTGTCTGATAATAGTTTATCAACATCTTTGCATGTTCTTAATGATAAACTAAATTATTTGTCGTGGCTGCTTATTATTAATACCTCTATATGAATATATTGTAGTTTATTTACTTAATCTTGTAGAATTGGATTATTAGGTTATTTAATTTCTTCTATTAATAACAACACTATGCTGAATGTCTTTGTAGTTAAATTTTTGTTCATATTTGTAGTTGTTCTCTTATGATAAAGTCTTAGGAATGAGATAGTGGTTGTGTAAGTATTTAGGACTTTTGAGTGCCATTTTTTTGCCCATATACTCTCCAGTAAGGTTGATAATGATAATGATAAATGAAATAAAATGATATATATTTTACTTTTTTCCCAATGCTAATTCAAGGAAAAATTGTTTACTAAGAAGGATATTTTGGCATAAAATTATCAAAAGGTGTTGCTGTATAAATATATTCACATTTTTAACAAATGTTTGAACAACTGAGATGTTTATCTTTGAGGATGTCAGAGGAGTATAGGGCATATACCTTTTGATCTGCAAAAAGGTACACACACTAGAAGATCACACATGTGAGGGAAAGTTTTGTTTTAGAAAGGATTTTAAAGCCTTATGCTTTCCTCTGTTAAATGTACCTCATCATCTTTTTTTTTTTTTTCCAGTGAAGCTTTGCCCTTTTTTCTTCTTCTGATTGACCTTTCCAGAGCAAGTGCACTAGCAAAGTTTGCCCTCAGCTCCAACTCACAGGTAAGTCTTATTTATAAGACATATATGTTAATAGCATGCCCTGGCTGGTTTGGCTCAATGGATTGAGCGTCGGCCTGCGAGCTAAGTGTCGCTGGTTCGATCTTCCAGTCAGGGTACATCAGAGAAGGAAAACTCTGACTCCAAAAAACCTCTGCTGCCTTGCGGCATACCCCTTCAGGGGAAAGGCTAAGGGAGTAAACCCCGACAGAAAATCCGGAGCCGGAGTCCCTAAGGCGGTTTGACGTTGTAGTCAACACCGGCAACTCCTGCGGCGCACCTGAAGCCAAGCTGTATTGACTCCGTCTTTCCCTTGGACCCTTCAGCTGCGAAGAGAGGGGGGGTCTGCTGCATGGGCAACAGCAGACCCTCCATATCACCCTGCCCAGGCTCTGTAGCTTCAGCTTTACTGGAGAGGACACTCCTGCATCATCGCAAGATGTCGATTCAACACGGGAGGAGACAGATACCATGTCACTCCCGAGTCGGACTGCACAGCCATTCTCGGCGGTGCAGATAGACTCTTAAGAAGCTACACCATCGTCTCTCGAGACGGACGGCTGCCAACGGATGTTAATAGCACTCCTTTTTATTGTTTGTTTGTTTGTTTACATTAATAGGAAGGATTAATAGTAGAGTTTCTTTATAGTCCCAAGATTTAGAAATGCCTATAATTGTAAATTTAATTATAAAGTCATAAGACTCATCTTCCTAAGTGCCCCCAGGAACTGTCCCATTTATCTGACAACTCAATTATAATTCCATAGCTTCTGGAATTTGGAATCTTTTCCATTTTCCTTTCTGAAGGTTTCAGAAATTAAGGTTATATTTTGGACTTTAGGATAAATAAGAGTACCGAGTGAAACACAGGATAGGATCTAATAAAAAGGTGTCTCAGCCTGGATTTATTTTTAAACCCTTTGAAAACACAAGCATTATTTCCCACCTAAAGTTTTATCTTGGTATTCATTGGTCTCCTTAAAGAATCTTAACATTTTTAACAACCTTTCATCAGAGTGTCTGAGTGTAAAATAGCATGTACTTCTGCCTTGATTATGTATTTGATGAACAGTTATGATCATTTGAGCAAGGATATGATTTGATGAGGATATGATTTAGGTTTCGTAATACTAACATGGTCTCAAATTTTGCAACTAAAAACTTCTGGCAACAGTAGCAAAAATTTTAAATATTGTAATATTTAATTATGTGAGACTTCAACGTTAGAATTTATGCACCACCTGAAAGGAATCTTTCCAATAAATATCTTTTTCAGTAGAAGGGGGGAAAGCAGAGCACTGTATATGTTTTGTTTTTTGTTTTTTTTTAATCCACTGTATTATTAGTGTACTTTGCATTTAGAATGCCTGTTAGTCTTGTCATATTGTATATTTTATTCATTGCATAGTAAGTTAGATTTCTAGCATGTTCTATAACATTTGTAAAAGTTGTTTTGTACCTTACCCTCATTGATATGTTTGCTCTGTGTTTTAGGATGAAGTAAGGGAAAATATTGCTCGTGGAATGGCAATTTTAGGCCCCACGTTCACCCTTGATGCTCTTGTAGAATGTCTTGTGATTGGAGTTGGTACCATGTCAGGTTTGTAAACAATTTTTAATATATTTTAAAATAAGTTTGTAATAAAGAGGGGAAAAAGAACATTTTAGATTGCCTTGGTTATTCTTAAATCCTGACATAAAAGTCTCATATTGCTCTTAAAATGTTTTGATGGTATGAGTAAGTGGGTATATCTGACTTAGGTCTGTTTGTTTTAATATAAACTTAGTTGTAGATTACTGATTTGTTTTTCACTCTTGCCCTCTTTTCCAGTGCAGCACTCTTTGATGACTTAGTCTGTGGTGGTCTTTGGTTTTGTGAGATTGTATTCCAAGGCTTTTCTGGACAGCACCTTCCAGCTCCTGCTGTTGCCTAGACTATCATAAATTACTGGCTTGGTTCCTTGTATTTTGTCATGTGGACGGTAGTGCAAGAGTTAGGAGTTGCATAAAGCTAAGTTAGATCCTCCTGATAGTATGATTGAGAAGATTTCATCAGATACTATGTAGTTTATGCCCTGGCTGGTTTAGCTCAGTGGATTGAGCGTCGGCCTGCGAGCTAAGTGTCGCTGGTTCGATCTTCCAGTCAGGGTACATCAGAGAAGGAAAACTCTGACTCCAAAAAACCTCCGCTGCCTTGCGGCATACCTCTTCAGGGGAAAGGCTAAGGGAGTAAACCCCGACAGAAAATCCGGAGCCGGAGTCCCTAAGGCGGTTTGACGTTGTAGTCAACACCGGCAACTCCTGCGGCGCACCTGAAGCCAAGCTGTATCGACTCCGTCTTTCCCTTGGACCCTTCAGCTGCGAAGAGAGGGGGGGTCTGCTGCATGGGCAACAGCAGACCCTCCATATCACCCTGCCCAGGCTCTGTAGCTTCAGCTCCACTGGGGAGGACACTCCAGCGTCATCGCAAGATGTCGATTCAACACGGGAGGAGACAGATGCCGTGTCACTCCCGAGTCGGACTGCACAGCCATTCTCGGCGGTGCAGATAGACACTTAAGAAGCTACACCATCGTCTCTCGAGACGGACGGCTGCCGACGACTATGTAGTTTACCCTCAACTGGATAGTAGAGAATTAGATGTTAAATATCAAAGGGATTTATTGTTTCAGAAGCAAATTATCAAAGTTTTAAGACAGTTGTTAGTTGTCATTATTAGTTGAGGTCTCTTCACTAGGTAGTGTATTATATTGAGGTATATATATATGATGTTAATTAATACTTTCTGAGGGTCAGTTTTTTCAGTTATTTGTAATCTGTCATTCAATAAAATTTTATTTAGCAAAGAAGATATTTTTAAATTAATTTTTTAAAATCTACATTCTTTAAAATCTATTTGGGTAAATTTTTGAGTTTTGACAAAGATATCATTATGTAACTACCATGACAATCAAGAAGAATGTTTTTGATTCGGTGAAAACATATCTGTGATTTTTATTCAAGCAAAGGAGTATATAAGAGGATGAGGAAGATAAGCCAGAAAACAGTACTAGGCCATGAAACCCAGGATTAATCATTTGAAACTGATATGGAAGCAGTGGAAACTGATGTGGACAGTAGGGTGATGAGCTTTGTCATGACAGGTCAGAGAAGTGGATAAATGAAGTGATTCTATTTGTAGTTGGAGAAGCCAGTCAGGAGACACAGATGTACAGAAGAGGTATAATAATTAGGGGCTTGGATTAAGGTAAAAAAGGGAGGGGGCAGATTTAATACATATAACTAGGAAGCAACCCTTTGGGAAGCCAATAAAGAAAGAAAAATCTCTTAACTTTCTGGAAGTGTATAGATTAATGCTCTTTGTATGGTAGCAAAGTGGCTCAGGGATACTGCTTGTAAGGAAAAATGCCTGGAGAACGGGGCTACAGTAGTTACTGCTGTACAGAGGGAAATAGTCAATCGCCAAGTTGTAAAAAGCACTGATTAAGTATAGTTTCCATGATCACAAGTTTGGAAAGATATTCAGCTGCCATTTAAAATGTAGGCTGGTCACAATGCTTTTGTTATTATAATTTTATATTCTCCCAAACTTCCATATTTGAGAGTAATTGCAATAGAATTTTTAAAAATGCAGTGTATGCTATTGTTGTGTTAATTAGTCAAATGGTTTATTACAATTCAGAAAATAAGATAAAACTGAGTTTTTTTGTATTCTATTTGGCAGTTTTTATTAAAAAGGAATCATTTTTATATTTTTAAATATTTTTACATTTAATTTGAGTGACATCAGAAATATGTCTTATATTCAAGTTTATTTAGAAAGTGAGGGAGTAGGATTTAGTCATCTAAAGTTTTCTCCAATTCTATAATTCTGTTACCTTCTATTTGAGAAGATTGTTAAATGATACCTTAACCATTTTGTAGTGAAACAGTTGTTATTTTTGTATCTTGAGTTTTTTTGCATTATATCATTTTTCAAATAGAGCAATGAAATTAACCAAAACTATAAGAACATCAATAGGTGCCACAGAGGTTATATTAAAATTAGAATTTAGTAGTACACATAAAATATTTATTACGACACTATATCAGGAATGATGTTAACTGGCATGTTTTACTTTTATGATAAGTCCTTGGTCCACAGGTGAATTGCTCCTGTGGTAATGAGTGGAATTGGGTCAATAGTATTAAACTGTGGAAGCTTTACTCCATTAGATACCATTATCTCAAAACAGTATTTTAAAAAGGGGGATTATTAAATGTGTATTAATTGCTACCCTAATACCTGGTGTTGTGATTTTGGCGACATGGGAGAAGATTGGTTGTGCTCTCAGGCCTGACATCACCTCTGAGTTCCTAATTCTTTTTCCAGTAGATGACAAAGAGATTGATATACTAATATTTTCATGTATTTGTATACCTATGGGAAGAGTCTTGTGATGTGTACAGCCTCAAAAATATACAAACTTTACTATTTGTATATTTGCTTCTTCTCTTACCAGGGGTGCGTCAGCTTGAAATTATGTGCTGCTTTGGCTGCATGTCAGTTCTTGCCAACTATTTCGTGTTCATGACTTTCTTCCCAGCTTGTGTGTCCCTGGTTTTGGAGGTAAGAGCAGTTCTTACAGCAACGTTTAATTGAAGAGTAATGTTTCTCTTTTTATCTGTTCACTTAAATGAAAGCAGTACCTTCTAATGTAACACTGATTTACTTCGTAGCTTTCTCGGGAAAGCCGTGAGGGTCGTCCAATTTGGCAGCTTAGCCATTTCGCCCGAGTTTTAGAAGAAGAAGAAAATAAACCAAATCCTGTTACTCAGAGGGTTAAGATGATTATGGTAATTATACAATTTTCTTCTCCCTTTAGTATCTTCTGTTCCAATATCATATTATGCCTTTCAGTTTTGATTTTTTTTCTTCTTTTGTCATCTTTCTATAATTTTTGGTTCTTTTCACTGATACCTCTCTTCCCTTTTTTTCATAACTTGTTTCTCATTTCTTAGAAGCTCCTGGTCTTTCTTAGTGTCTCTCCCCTGAATAGATTTTTCAGGTTCCTCCACTTTCTCTCTGTAAACCTGTTCTTTGGAATGTGTTCAGTAGTTCAGTGAGGGCCAGTACTTTAGTCACATAGTGAGCTTGGGGATTTCTTTTCATGCTAAGGGGAGGCCATGGAAGATGGTATCCGGTTATCCAGTTGCTAAGGATGAGATGTTTAGATTTCACTGATACGCAAAAAAATACATAATTTTAAAAAATTTTATTTCAGTCTCTAGGCTTGGTTCTTGTTCATGCTCACAGTCGCTGGATAGCTGATCCTTCTCCTCAAAACAGTACGGCAGAAAATTCCAAGGTTCCTTTAGGATTGGATGAAAATGTGTCCAAGAGAATTGAACCAAGTGTCTCCCTCTGGCAATTTTATCTCTCGAAGTAAGTTACCTGAGACCTACTTTGTTGTATATTAATCTTGGTACTCTGAGCCACCAAAAGTTCAGGCTGTGCCCTTTACATTTTCGTGTATTCACATTTTAATTTGCTCTCTTTTATTTAGAATGATCAGCATGGATATTGAACAAGTTATTACCCTAAGTTTAGCTCTCCTTCTGGCTGTCAAGTACATCTTCTTTGAACAAGCAGAGACAGAATCTACACTTTCATTAAAAAACCCTATTACATCTCCTGTGGTGACCCAAAAGAAAGTCCCAGATGACTGTTGTAGACGTGACCCTGTAGTGGTCAGAAATAACCAGAAATTCCATGCAGTAAAGGAGGAGGCAAAGATAAACAGAGAAAGGAAAGGTGATTTCTTACTCTCTCCATTTTCCTTTCTTACAATGCTGATTTGTTAAATTGAGTCGATTTTAAAACTTACGTTCAGTGTTGAGATTTCTTCTGATCTCTTGCACAGCTGAGGTTATAAAGCCCTTAGTGGCAGAAACTGACACCTCAAACAGAGCTACGTTTGTGGTTGGTAATTCCTCCTCACTCGACACTTCACCAGAACTAGAGGCACAGGAGCCTGAAATTGAGCTTCCCAAGGAGCCTCGGCCTAATGAAGAATGTCTACAGATACTTGGGAATGCAGAGGTAAGGACAATGAAATACACTCAAACTTGGCACCTTTTTTAAGAAAAGGAGCTTTTTTAGTAAAGGAAGGAAGGAAAGAAGTTATAGCTACTGAGTACCCACTAAGTTCTAGGCACTAGTTTATAGGCACTGGCCTTATTTCCCACAACCTTGTAAGATGGGGGGAATTATCCCCATGTTTCAGATGAGCAAGCCAAGGCTCCAGGAGGTTTAAATATTTCCCAAAGTAATACATGTAGGAAATGGGAAAGCTGGGACCAAGAGTTAGTGCTCTTTCTGTTTTATTACTTAATGTTTATCATGGAGAAGAGCAACTACTTTACTCTCATATCTGTGTTGAGGTCTAGAAAAGATTTAACATAGAAATGAGCTTCAGAGATAAAAGGTTTTTTTGTGGGTTTTTTAAAGAAAGCTTAATACTCATGAAGAAGCTTACTCTCCTTTCTGAGGTTTGAACAGGTTACCTGCATATGTGACCATAAGACTCCATTCATGCCTCAGTGTGATATTGTGTTGTAGTCATACTGCTTAATCTGGTTCATTTTTAATTTATGTACATAGAGGGAGAATAGAATTGTGTTTGTTTTATTACTTTCCTTTCCCTCATCCTATTAATATGTAGCAGTATCTCAGTTGTCTTGCTATATATCAACACCTATAGGGTGGGTGTCAGAATTTTAATTACGGATTTTTTTCCTACGACCCTTCCTTGCAAAATTTTTGTTTTGGTCTACATTTGTTTACTTTCACATTTTTATGAAGAATTTGCTTTCATTTTGATATTCTTATTTCTTCTCAAATCATCTTTTTTAGAATTCCAAAGTCCTTTAGGTTCTATACTTAACTTGTGGTTTAACTCTATTGAGAGCATTATTTGTATTGGTTTATTGAATATGAATAATATGAAGTGCAGTGCTTCAAAGTCTTCTGTCATCTCTCTCCTTCAACCCCGCCCCCTTTTTTCATTTCTTTAGAAGGGTGCAAAATTCCTTAGTGATGCGGAGATCATCCAGTTAGTCAATGCTAAGCATATCCCAGCTTACAAATTGGAAACTCTGATGGAAAGCCATGAACGAGGTGTATCTATTCGCCGACAGTTACTTTCCAAAAAGCTTCCAGAGCCTTCTTCTCTCCAGTATCTACCTTACAGGGACTATAATTACTCGTTGGTATGTTATTTTCTTGATTTGAGAAGGTTTGCTTTGTAACTTTTTAGTCTTTAGCCTTTATTTTCCCCTGACTGGTTTTTTACATGAGTACATTGTTTTAGAAAATGTTTTCCTTTTTAAGTCATTTCACTGTAATTTTGTATTCTGCTTATGCTATAGGTCATAGACATTCAAAATTTTCTTCCTGTTATTGTTTATAGTCATTACTCAAATATTTTAGTATCTTAAATACTTCTAAAGAGTAAATAAAAATTTTGTTGAAAAATACACTAAAGGGTTAAGTTGAAGAAAATTTTTAATGACAAGAGCCGTGTATTTGCAGTACAGTTTTCAATTGGTTCCTAACTACCTTTTAGGTGATGGGAGCTTGTTGTGAGAATGTTATTGGATACATGCCCATCCCTGTTGGAGTGGCAGGACCTCTGTGCTTGGATGGAAAGGAATTCCAGGTTCCGATGGCAACGACAGAGGGTTGTCTTGTGGCCAGCACTAACAGAGGCTGCAGAGCAATAGGTGTAAGTTGGCATTTTTTATATTTGCCCGTTTTAGGATACACTCTAGGCCAGATGATGGGAGGAGATTGGGGACAATCAGGGACACCTATTGGGATAAGCAGAAGCATTTTCACGTTTAATGTGTGCTTCTGTAACGTACTCTGCATAGCTCGGTGGGGGCGCCAGCAGCCGAATCCTTGCAGATGGGATGACGCGTGGCCCGGTGGTGCGTCTTCCCCGGGCTTCTGACTCTGCAGAAGTGAAGGCCTGGCTTGAGACACCTGAAGGGTTCACAGTGATAAAGGAAGCATTTGACAGCACCAGCAGGTGTGTGTGTGGGTTTGTAAGTGGATTTATGTTTATTTCAGAACCAGTGCCATCTTGTTTGACCACTAAACATAACTGTTAACATATCGCCAGCTTAAAGTGACATCAAATGTTAACTTTAAATCCATTTATTCAAAATTTGTGATATTAATGCTTGGTTTGGGGTAGGGGAGCAGAATGTTAATCCAAATGAATGAGAGGTAAATTAGAAAACTATAGTGTGAGCTAGTACGTTTATGTGTTGATTTTACAAGGCTCACTTTGGTTAGACTGTTAATTAACTTTGCTCTAGAGGACTTTTGACTTAGACTTGTCTTAGGGCAGAATTGCTCAAGAAAAAGGTTTTGGAAGCAGGATAGAAGTAGAAGTTGATATTAGTTTAGTAGATTTACTTTGAATACAGAAAATTAAATTTATAAAGAAGCATAAACATTATAAATGATAACCCCAGTATAGTTCAAACTTACATGCTTGTCTTTATTTGGACTTCTAAAGTTCATCTGTAATGAGATGACTGTCTGTAGTCCTCTTTTCGTGTAGCATATAAGAATGGGAGAGTTGATACAGTATTCTAATGTTTAAAGAAGAAAAACACATTAATAAATAATCTCCATGGGCTTTTTCTTATGAATAAAATGAACTAACTAAACTAAATTTTAAGGTAACTTCCATCTTCTTGAAAAAAAGAACATTTCTGCTTCCTTTGCTGACAGGTTTGCACGTCTACAGAAACTTCACATGAGTATGGCTGGGCGCAACCTTTATATTCGTTTCCAGTCCAGGTCAGGGGATGCCATGGGGATGAACATGATTTCAAAGGTGAGCATGGATAGACTGTAACAGAACGTGCTACAGTGTCCCGGGAAAGGGGAACTCAGTGTCAGGGGGATGGAAGTGGGAATATACTTGCTGTCTATTTTATGCCCCCCTGTAATTTTAATATTGTACCAGGTACATCTGTTTACTCAGAGTTCATTTAAAGATTTTTCGTGTAACTTGTTATATAAATCAGGCATTTATTGATTGGTGGTGTTTGTATTTGGTGTATTTAATTAAGATTTGACATTATACATGTTCTGGGTCTAGTTAGAGGGGATGGAAAGAATCCTTGGGTTAGCACTTCAAAACTTTGTCCTATATACCTTGAAAATTGACCTCTTTTAGAGACTTTAAGACTTGTATTTAAGAGACCAAGCTCATGTATATAATCCATTTATTTTAATTATCTCCCTACAAGAAGATTGTGTATGGCTTACATTTCATTCTTCTGATATTTGTTATTTACCAGACACAAATGTAAAATGTTCAAGTTAATTAGGATAGCAACATTTATTTTTTGGTTTATCTATTTATAAAAACCATTTGAAAAGAGAAAGGATAGTGGCTAAATGTAGAAGTGGTTTTTTCTTTTTTTTTTTTTTTTTTAAGATTTTCTTTATTTATTTTTGGAGAAAGGGGAAGGGAGAGAGAAAGATAGGGAGAGACATTGATGCGTGAGAGAGGCAGCGCTCCCCCAACCAGGGACCTGGCCTGCAACCCAGGCATGTGCCCTGACTGGGTATCAAGCTAGTGACCTTTCTGTTTGCAGGATGACGCCCAACCCACTGAGCCACAAAGTGAGGAATAAATGCATAAGCTTTAAAAATTGCCAAGAAACAGTAGCACAGTGGTTCTTTAAAATATTAAAAATATATTTACTATTATCCACTTCTGGGTATATACCCAAAAGAATGAAAGAAAGGTCTCAAAGAGATATTTGTGCACCCTTGTTCATAGCAACATTATCCACAATAGCCAAAAGTCGAAGCAGCCCAAGTGTCCATTGATGGATGAATGGATAAACAAAATGTGGTGTGTATATACAATGGAATATTATTCAACCCTAAAAAGAAAGAAAATTCTGACATATGCTAAATGTGGATGAACTTTGAGGTCACTTGCTAAGTGAAATATTCTGGTTACAAAAAAATAAATATTGAATAATTCCCCCACTTAAGAGGTACCTAGATTAGTAAAACTCATAGAAATAGAAAGTGGAATAGCGGTTGCCAGAGGCTGAGCAGGGAGGGGAATGGGGAGTTACTTAATGGGTATAGAGTTTCAGTTTTGCAAGATAAAAAGAGTTCTGGAGATTGGTTTTACAGCAAGGTGGGCATACTTAAAACTAAACTGTAAACTTGAAAATAGTTAAGATGGTGAGTTCTATGTTATGTGTATTTTACCACACCTTAAAAAAATTTTTTTGATTGCCTGCAAGTATGTTTGGGGTTACTGTGGTGTGAGTGAAGTGAAATTAATTTCACTTAATTAGAAATCATTTAGAAGCCTTGTTTATATTTTATGTAATGTAAATACCATCAGTTTTCTGTTAAAGACAAGATTTACTTTTAATATCTGACCTCTCCTTCCAGTCTTCAAAAATTGGGCTTTTAGGTAACAATTTAATAACCAGAAGAAGGAATTTATTAAATGTTAATCATGGATTGGGTAAACCCTCCTGAGTGGCATGATATGATTATTATATTCTCATTGAGAACTTTTTAATATTCGTACCTACATTCTATTCATCAATCACTAGAAAGAAGTTTGTTTTCATACCTAGGAAGAACCATTAGGACTCTATACCTGACTAAGAAATTACTTTTGTGAGCCCTGGCTAGTGTGGCTCAGTGCCCGCCTATGAACCAAGTGTTGCTGGTTCGATTCCCAGTCAGGGCCCATGCCTGGGTTGCACACCAGGTCCCCAGTTAGGGCGTGCGAGAGGCAACCACACATTGGTGTTTCTCTCCCTCTCTTTCTCCCTCCCTTCCCCTCTCTCTAAAAATAAATAAATAAATCTTAAAAAAAGAAAAAAAGAAATTACTTTTATGCTAGTTATTGTATTAGAAATTAAATTATTTTAGTTACTATACTTAGAAGTATTACTATTAGATACAAATAAAGCCTCTGGTTTATAAATAACTGTGCTCTTTTTGTTTTGTTGTTGTTTTTAGGGTACAGAGAAGGCACTTGCGAAACTCCATGAGTATTTCCCTGAAATGCAGATCCTCGCAGTTAGTGGTAACTATTGTACTGACAAGAAGCCTGCTGCTATAAATTGGATCGAGGGGAGAGGAAAGTCTGTTGTTTGTGAAGCTGTCATTCCAGCCAAGGTTGTCAGAGAAGTGAGTGATCGGATGAATATTCTATTATGTTAATCTTTAATTGGATTAAAAATTAGAGAAAGGAGTATTTACATTCTAAGTGAAGTTTAATACATCGGTGTATGTTTTACGTTAAAGATGACTGTATATCATATCTTTCCTGTCTGTGGCATTCAGAGGAACAAACTTAACTGATACTTTCTTTACTGATGACAGGGCTTAAATGGGGCCACATATAAACTTGTTTTCTGAAGGCACAGAAAGATAGATTTGGGTAAATCCCTGCCTGGATCTTCTGGAGGGAGATGTAAAGTGTGTACAACTCTGTTTTCCAGGTGTTAAAGACTACTACGGAGGCTATGATTGAGGTCAACATTAATAAGAATCTGGTGGGCTCTGCCATGGCCGGGAGCATCGGGGGCTACAATGCCCACGCAGGGAACATTGTTACTGCCATCTACATTGCCTGTGGGCAGGTGAGGGCTCCAGGCTCTACTTCTCTTCTCTTTTATTGTTCTAAGTAAGAGAAGTTTTATATTTTTCCTTTTCTTCTCCCCCAGGATGCAGCACAGAATGTTGGTAGTTCAAACTGTATTACTTTAATGGAAGCAAGTGGTCCCACAAATGAAGATTTGTATATCAGTTGCACCATGCCCTCGATAGAAATAGGAACTGTGGGCGGTGGGACCAACCTGCTCCCTCAGCAAGCCTGTTTGCAGGTAGGATGCATCAGTGACCTCAAGCTCAGTTCTCACTGGGATCTCTGTTTTTGCCTGACATTATGTATGACTGGCCTCTGTATTTTAGCTTTCTGTTCCTTCTTTTGTTTCCCATCAGCCTAGTCCAAGTAAGCATGTTCAGGCATATGCTTAGTAAATTTAGAAAGTAGATTAAGAGAGCAAATGACTGTTCATGATAAATGGTGTATTCACTGGGAATACTGGCTGTCAAATATTGGGCAATAAAAGAAAGTCTAGTTCTATTCTGATGTCATGTAGTTGCCCTTATTGTAGTTGACTGAGTGGGGAATTGTTGCCGTGACTTGAAGGGTGAGTCCTGCTGTGTCTCCCTGGCTGCAGATGCTAGGTGTTCAAGGAGCATGCAAGGATAATCCTGGAGAAAATGCCCGGCAGCTCGCCAGAATTGTGTGCGGTACAGTAATGGCTGGGGAATTGTCACTGATGGCAGCATTGGCAGCAGGTCATCTTGTCAAAAGTCACATGATTCACAACAGGTAAGACCTAAAGATTTATTTAACATGTTTTCACTGTTCTCAAAATATGCAGTATAAAAACCTAGTATTAAGATACAAAAGTCCCAACTTAAAATTCCGCAGTCTTGATATTTTGTATATCTCTGTCTTTTCTTCCCATAGGTCAAAGATAAATTTACAAGACCTCCAAGGAACTTGCACCAAGCAGGCCGCTTGAATAGCCTGACAGTTCTGAATTGAGATACGGGTGTTGTGTTCTAAAAGACTAACATAAAATCTGTGAATTAAAAAGCTCCAGGCTGTGTCTTGTTGAGGATGAATAGATGTGATCAGGGAAACGACTGCTTTGGTGTTTGGCTCTTTCAGGAAGGTCTGAGGCCCTTCTTTCCACACAGGTTCTTCAGCTCCGAAGACAGTTTAGTGTTTACGTGCTATGCTCTTTGGAAAGATCTCAACATGGATATTTGCTTTCAAGCTTCACAGATGGAAATCGACAGCTCACCTCTAAAAGAGAAAACACGTGGGAAAAAAGTGTTTTCTTTTGATGAAATTGATGGAGTTCATGGTAATTAGTATGAGTTGGCCCTCCCCCAACACCCTCACCACTCTGGGTTGAAAATGGATTTTTAAATTATACTGTAAATGACAAAACTCCTGATTTCATAGTAATTTATTAAGCCTGGGTTACAGAACTTTAAGAAATAAGAGCTAAGTTTATTTTTCGTAAACCGATACTTCATTTGGTGCTGGTCTATTTTGATTTCTTTTGGGGTAGCCAACATGATTCTTCAGAAGAGAACCTGCTTTCTTCGGGGGAAGAATTACTCTTATTACCCAACCACAGAATAATGTGCTCTGAGCAGTGCGAAATAGTTCTCTTATCAGGAAGACAAACCACTGCATTTCTCTCTGCAGGCTATTTGTTCAGAGAGGCCTTTGATTGAACTGTAAATGTATTGGCTATAACATCTTTCAATATAAGGCTTTAAGAAGCAGAGTCTGTGCTCTTTATTAAAGATAGCAGAGGTCTTAATATGGCTTAGACCAGTGATTTTCAACCTTTTTCACCTTGTGGCACATATAAACGAATTACTAAAACTCTGCGGCACACCAAAAAATGTATTTTTTGCTGATCTGACAAAAGAGTAGATACAATTTTGATTCATTCACCCTGGGTGGCAATTGTTGTGTTGGCCCTTGTCATTTTTTCATTTGACAGTCTAGGGAAAAGAGGTCAGTGCCCCTGACTAAATAGTCAGGTAGTGCATGTTTTAAAATTCTGGTGGTGCCCCAGGGGAAAATTGCTGGCTTAGACAAAGGTGATTCTGTTTATCCAGAACATTCAAGTCTGTGACCCCTCTCAGAACTCAGAGGATGGAAAATAGGTTTGAAAGAAAAAATACTATTTCTCTG
This sequence comes from Furipterus horrens, assembly GCF_987537825.1. Lineage (NCBI taxonomy): Eukaryota > Metazoa > Chordata > Mammalia > Chiroptera > Furipteridae > Furipterus > Furipterus horrens. The sequence goes on from NW_028327175.1 coordinate 47,208,826, forward strand.
ATCAACTTTAATTTGCTAAATGACACTTAAATTTATTTAGGTGAAAAATTTACAGTTTTTTTGTAAAGAACTGTATCAAATCTGTATATGTTGTAACAGAGCTTCTTATGCTAGTTTATTGAAAGTGTTCAAGGAATAAATAAAAATCAAATTGTATACTGATAAAACACTGAGCTTAGGCCAGAGATGATAGTGTCCTTTAATATTGTCCAGGAAACCCTGGCTTGCTTGTGGAGCCCAATGAAAGGCTAAGTCAGGTGTCAGAGCCAGTGAAGGTGCCCTGTGAATGGCCCTGGAGGAGTGTGCCTTGTACCTGTGGCCAGGAGGTCGGTGACCAGGGCTCTTTGATGGATCCATAAAAGCTCTCAGCTTTCTCAGGGGGTCGGCAGAGTTGTTGGATCTTAATTTTTTTAATGTACAAGTTTTGTATAAGTAATAAAAGAACTTCTTATTTTATATTACATCTAATGCTTCAAGTGTTGGTCTTGAAGAGCTGATGGCTCTTGTGGAAGACGGACTCTGGAAACCATTCCAGCAGTGAATGCCGTGGCAGCACGAGCACCTCTGAAGGGTCGCGCCTGCAGTGTCATCGTTGAAGCTGTCTGTGCACTACAAATTGCTTCTGTTGTGACTTTTCAGCCAGTGACTTCTTATTTATCGGAACTTTTCATAGAAGTGGCAGTGGAAAATATGTTGTCTTCATTTTGGTGACTATAACCGATATCGTCTTGCTAAATTAATGTTTTGTACAATTACTAAATTGTATACATTTTGTTATACTTTTTTCCAGTTCCAGTAAATTATGAAAAGGAAGTTAATATTGATAAGTGTAAACAGTAACTTTTTTTTTGTTTGGATTAACCCTGAGGCCTAGAAACTTGTGAAGTCCTGGTGGGGTGGTAACCTGAGATTCACACTAGGTATTGCTTGATTATTGTTCTCCATTACAGTCTCAAATTCTACAACGTTAATGGCAGGCTGGTGTTGCATGTGCACTAAAATTCTCTTCCTTATAGAGAGTGATCAGGTCAAATATATCATCTCAACTGAACTACTTTGGAATGTTGGGGCTGTGAGGAAGAGGGCATGAAAATAGGGCAGCCAAAACAAAATAGCCATTGCAGGTGGGCCTTTAAGCTGTATCAGCTGAACTGGAGAGTACAGCATTGGTTTCTTTAAAGCCAATTCCCATTTCTTTGGAATTCTTGGCTACTTCTGCTGTAGTTAGAGGTAAAAAGGTATGTATGACTTAAAAACAAAGGCCCAGATAATAAAAATCAGTTTGAATTCTTCCTAAATGACACGATCACTTGTGTGCTTGTCCACCTCCAGAGTGGAGCAAGTTGCAAGGGCAACAGTGAAAGATTTTTACCTCCTTTTCTGCTTGGTTTGATTTCGTGAACAGTGAGGTGCATGTGGTAGGACAGGACTTTTCCTCTTTAGGAGAGGATAGAGAAATCGAAAGGAAACATCTCATGTTGTTGAAGGGTATAAGCTCAAACAAGAGGACGCAGAGCTGCAAAGCATCAATACAAATCCACTGTATATAGAAGGTGAACTAGCAGTAAATTCACTATAGAAAAATATTTTCAAAACCACTGTTTCTCTATCCTGGCCAAGACTAGATTAATAATAAACTTTGTGAAGTTAGCAAAGATAATTAATGGATAACCTCTACTGTGGAAACCAGGAGAAGATGGCAAATGACTTAATATACAGTTATGTAAGATTCCTTCTTTCACTGTAGTGGAACACGCTTCCTACATGCCCCCTTTTCCTCCTGAACCATTCTGAGAGCTGAGGGAGAAACGGCCACTCTTGTATCAGGGTCAGAGTTCCTCCCCAAGGCCACTAGAAGAGAGCCTTGTGCTCACAGCTGGAGTGTAAAGATAGAACACAAGAGAATCTATTGATTCAGGGCTTCTCCAACTTGAGTGTGTCTCACTCGGAAAACTTGTCAAAACAGATTGCTGCACTGTGCCCAGGGTGTCTACTTCCCTTGGTCTGGGGTGGGGCAGGACTCGGGCAGTTCTGTCACTGCTGCTGCTGCTGTTCTAACAGTTGTGGATTTCAGTCTGAGCTGCCTGTTATTAATGAATGAATAGCATTAGGAAATCAAGTTTATTCAGAAGCACACAGTTGGAAAACACCATGGAGAGATCAAATGTTAGTTGTTAAGAACTAGAGATAAGCCCTGGCTAGTGTGGCTTAGTGGATTGGGCGCAGGCCTTCAAACTGAAAGGCTGCGCTTTGATTCCTGGTCAGGCACATGCCTGTGTTGCGGGCCAGGTCTCTGGTCGGGGGCATGTGAGAGTCAACCAATCCATGTTTCTCTTCTTCTCACCCTCCCCCTCTCTCTAAAAAATAAATTAAAAAAAAAAAAAAAAGAATCCTAGAGAGTTAATACCTAGAAAGTATGTTACTTGGATTCAGTGTCTCCCTGGGCTCCCCCTATGACTAGCCCCAACCCCAACCCACCAAACAACACTTAAAGGTTTTCATATCTTCAGTGAATAGAATGAATGTCCCACAGACATCTAGCCTGTGTTGACTGGAATTCCTTTGCTTTCCTGTCACTTGAAATTTGAATTGTAGGGGATGGTTGAGGGACCAATTCTGTCTCCACTCTAAACTCAGCTGGGATTATGTTAGAAGAGTTGGACACAATAAGGCGAGTCCAGAACACTGTTAGTGTTAAGATGTGTGATGGGTGAAGCTTACAGCTCTCAGCCTGAAGATTGGGTGGGAGCCTCTACCTCTGCCTATGTCACTATCTGGACTTTGGCTGTAGCCTCAAAGGGCTAATGAAACCATCAGTCTTCTGATATAAGGGATAATCTGAGCGCCCTACCTCATTCTTAAACTTTTATTGCTCTTAAAACAAAATAGACTCAGATCTGTATGGAACAGCCCACTGATCTCTGGCCATGGCACCTTCGACAGGTCTGGGTGCTCTCACACTGCACAACCTTGGAAAGTAGTCAAAGCTTCAAGTTGGCTTGCCAGTGTAGCCAGAATCATTGCAACACTCTTGGGGAAAGGACCATCTTGAACTTGCTTAGGACAGAACCTACACAGCCCAATAGGATCCAAACCTTGAACACCCCATCAGAAAAAACTTTTGGGCATACACCTCCAATAAATGTATTTCTTGATAGTTTACATTGACTTATTCAGAGAAGGAAAACTCTGACTCCAAAAAACCTCCGCTGCCTTGCGGCATACCTCTTCAGGGGAAAGGCTAAGGGAGTAAACCCCGACAGAAAATCCGGAGCCGGAGTCCCTAAGGCGGTTTGACGTTGTAGTCAACACCGGCAACTCCTGCGGCGCACCTGAACCCAAGCTGTATCGACTCCGTCTTTCCCTTGGACCCTTCAGCTGCGAAGAGAGGGGGGGTCTGCTGCATGGGCAACAGCAGACCCTCCATATTACCCTGCCCAGGCTCTGTAGCTTCAGCGTCATCGCAAGATGTCGATTCAACACGGGAGGAGACAGATACCATGTCACTCCCGAGTCGGACTGCACAGCCATTCTTGGCGGTGCAGATAGACTCTGAAGAAGCTACACCATCGTCTCTCGAGACGGACGGCTGCCGACGACGACGACATTGACTTATGTATATTGTCAAACAAAAGAACAAATATAAAAATATAGCTCTTCTCGCTGTCTGTACTCTGCCGTCATGAATCACGCATGCTCCAGGGAAGAGCCTGTCCCAGTCAGCTCTGCCCTACCACCGCAGCGTCCCCACCTGGCTGAAACTGACATCTGACGACGTGACGGAGCAGATCTACAAACTGGCCAAGAAGAGCCTGACTCCCTCACAAATCGGTGTGATCCTGAGAGATTCACATGGCATTGCACAAGTGCGTTTTGTGACAGGCAATACAATCTTGAGAATTCCTAATTCCAAAGGACTTGCTCCAGATCTTCCTGAGGATCTCTACCATTTAAGTAAAAAAGCTGTTGCTGTTCAAAAGCATCTTGAGAGGAACAGAAAAGATAAGGGTGCTAAATTCTGTCTGATTCTGATTGAGAGCTGTATCCATTGGTTGGCTCGATATTATAAGATCAAACGAGTCCTCCCTCCCAATTGGAAATACGAGTCATCCACAGCCTCTGCCCTGATTGCATAAAATGTCTGGACTCAAGCAATAAAACCATTGTTTAACTAGAAAAAAATTTAAAAAGATATAAACAAATAAAAACTATGTTTCTGTACGCCAGTGGTAGACCTTGCCAACATTTTCCTCTAGATTGAGGTCTCTTCAAGACGGAAACCATGTCTTTTCTTGTTAACTTAGTACAGTACCTTAAATTTAAAGGTACTCAATGTTGTTGAATGGCTAACAATAAATATAATTATGACTTATCCCGAACAGAAAAGAACAGTCATTTAAAATGAGATGATGGCAGGGTTGAGGAAGCTGGAAATCCAGACCTGTGAGGCCTCAGGTTGTTCATGTCATGTCTATTTATCTCAATTTCCTTATTTGTAAAATGAGATAGTTGGGTAGCTGGCTACTTTGGCCTTGCCTAGCTCTACATACTTTATGAAATGTTACATTTATTTGCGCACACACACACACACACACAGAATCATTCCATTCAAAGATGAATCATTTTTCTAGTGGTTGCAATAAGCATCTCTTGGTTATTCAGTTTAGGGAACAGACTGATACCTTCCACACAGCATCTTAGGGGTTCTGCGCAGAGTTGCTTAGCCAGTTGCCTAGCTTTTCATCCTGCCTCTTCAGGAACTGCACAGCTAACCACTTAACTCTTTGTAGCCCTGCGGGCTGTCACAGCATTCGCTTTACAATTCTTTGAACATTTGGCTGGGAGATTCAGATCTCTTTCTAAAGATTAAGTCCTAGGGGAAAAGAAGATAATGTCCCTCTTCCTGGATCTCATCCTTTTGAAATTAACAAATCATTCCTGGACAGCCCTACCCTCTTCCATTTGTTCCTTCTGTTGTCAAATAGGTACCTTCCTATTGAAGTTAAAAACCCTCTATCTCTGGTTAGTTGGCTCAGTAGATTGAGCACCGGCCTGTGATCTGAAGGGTTGCTGGTTCAATTCCTGGTCAGGGCACATGAGGCAACCAACTGATGTTTGTCTCACACTTCGATGTTTCTTTTCCTCTTTCTCCATTCCTTCCCCTCTCTCTGAAAATAAAATCTTTAAAAAATAAAAATAAAAAAACAACCCTCTGCCCCTTTCAGCTCAAAGCCAAGGAACTTAGTTCAGGCTCAAAGCCCCAACATGCTTGCATCCTTCTGGTAATAATTCCTGTCTTATTCATTTTCATCTCTAGCACTCAAAAGTCAGCACCTAACACATACCTGTGGTGGACTAAATCCTTATAGTCACATAGTGCTTTCAAGTTTTCAAAGCGTTTTAAATACATTATCTCACTCTTCTCCAAACAACTCTGTGATGTCACCATGGTAGGTGACTTTGTATTACGTTATAGGAGATTTAGACATTGAAATGACTTGGTGATTTTTGAAACAGAGGCATGGCTACATGGAACAGACTAGACTGACAGCTGTCAGAGGGGCAGGGGGCAGGGGGCAGGGGACTGGAGGAAAGAAGGGGAAGGGATTAGCTAAAGAACATATATACATAACCCACAGACACAGACAACAGTGTGTTGATGGCCAGAGGAAAGGGGGAGCAGGGATTGGGAGGAGGGGGGGAAATAGGGATATCTGTAATAGTTACAACAATTAAAAAAAAAGATTAACAAAGTAAAAAGAAATGACTTGGCAAGATGAAAGCTGTTCAGTCAGCCAGAAAAACTCTTGGTCTTTCTGCTTGTGTCATTCTTTTTTAAAAAATATTGTATTTATATAGTTTTTATTTCATTGAAGAGAGGGGAAGGGAGAGAGAAAGAGAGGGAGAGAAACAACAATGTGTGGTTGCCTCTCACACAACCCCAACTGGGGACCCAGCTCACAACCCAGGCATGTGCCCTGACTGGGAACCAAACCAGCAACCCCTTGGTTGACAGGCCAGTGCTCAATCCACTGAGCCACACCAGCCAGGGCTGCTTGTGTCATTCTCTTTTGATATGATCAATATGTGGTACTCTGGAACATGGAGAGAAATATACTTAGAAATAACAGAAAAAACTATTGGATAGTTTTAGATTAAATAGAATAATCAGCATAGAATAGCTTACCAATTAATTTCATGCTACTGACACAAATGCCCAGAGCGTTAAACACAGCAACAACTAATTTCCTATTTATTTTGAGAACACAGCTGAGTCAAGAAAAATAAAATTTTGTACATTTCAAATGTGGCTTAGTCTATAGTTCAAAGTACCCCTAGTCTAAGTTCCTGATCTCAAAACCTGTTTCCTCTTTGTTTAGATACATTTCTAAATAGCTTGGTCATGACAAATATAACGTAGGCCAGATTGGTCTGTTTATTGCTATATTCACAATCCTGGAACACTGCACGGCAGGCAAGTAGAAGGTGCTAGGTAAATACTTGCTGTGAAAATTGTTCTGAGTGCTGTAGAATTAGTGCTATCCATCATCCATATGCTAAAATGGTTTGGATGTTGACGGCTTAATTTAGCTGCCAGATTCCCTACTGCCGAACCCAGCTACCACTTAGCCTCCCAAAGCCAAGGAATAGTAAACAAAAAGGACCACAATACGGGGACTTCCGGCCAAGATGGAGGTGTAGACAGACATGCTGCGTCTCCCTCCACATCTATCTATCGGCAGCCGTCCGTCTCGAGAGACGATGGTGTAGCTTCTTAAGAGTCTATCTGCACCGCCGAAAATGGCTGTGCAGTCCGACTCGGGAGTGACACGGTATCTGTCTCCTCCCGTGTTGAATCGACATCTTGCGATGACGCTGGAGTGTCCTCTCCAGTGAAGCTGAAGCTACAGAGCCTGGGCAGGGTGATATGGAGGGTCTGCTGTTGCCCATGCAGCAGACCCCCCCTCTCTTCGCAGCTGAAGGGTCCAAGGGAAAGACGGAGTCAATACAGCTTGGCTTCAGGTGCGCCGCAGGAGTTGCCGGTGTTGACTACAACATCAAACCGCCTTAGGGACTCCGGCTCCGGATTTTCTGTCGGGGTTTACTCCCTTAGCCTTTCCCCTGAAGAGGTATGCCGCAAGGCAGCGGAGGTTTTTTGGAGTCAGAGTTTTCCTTCTCTGGTCCCTCCACAACTAAGAAGAAATACAACTACCTCAAAACTAGAAACAACCTGAAGTTCCAAAAAATCAAACTAAATGGAAGTCCAGTAAACAAAAATATAAATAAATACTTATCCAGAGAGGTAGAAGGGGTGGAGCCGGGGCGGAGAGGACACGGTGTGATGGCAGCAGCAGCAGCAGTGGTGGCAGCAGCGATGGCAGCAGCAGGCCAGAAGAAAGTGTAGTCACACGTTTTAAAAAGTCAGGAGGGACACTTGGGGAGCATTCCCAGTGAGGACTGGACCTCACAGCCCACAGTCCCAGCACTGGGGAAAATCAAGCCTCATTGCTTCTGACTGTGCAGACCAGTGGGGGTTGGGGTGGAGGCTGAAACTGCTGGTCTCAGCAGAGCCCACTTGTTTAAACAGCCCCCATGGTCCTAGAACATTCACAGACCCACCCACTCTGAGAACGAAGGCCAGGGCAGCAGCCAGAGGGGCACCAGTCCGGTGCAGAAGTGGGAGAGGTGCCTGGAAAAGGGGCGAGTGCTGGGCAGGCGGCATTGTTCCCTCTCGGATCCCTCCCTCACATACAGGGCCACAACATACTGAAACATGTCGCTCTATACCGAAAAATCCCTAAGGCTCCGCTCCTTACAACGTAACAGGAGCGACAGCTCTACCTGGGACGCGGAGGTAAATAAACACAGGAGCCTGTCAGAATGAGGAGACAAGAGAAGCATGGCCCAAAAGGGGGAAGAGATCAAGGTTCAAGTGGAAGAACTAAGCTACGAGGAGATAGCCAACCTAACATATGAGGAGACAGCCAACCTAACAGATGAAGAATTCAAAACACTGGTGATAAAGATGCTCACAGTCTTGACAGATATGCTTGAGTATGGCAAACGCATAAGAAAAGAAGTGAAGGCTATGCTAAGTGAAATGAAGGAATATCCACACAAAACCAATGGTGAAGGGAAAGAAACCGGGTTTCAAATCAATGATTTGGAACAGAAGGAAGAAAAAAAACAGTCAACCAGTACAAAATGAGGATGCAAAAATTGAAAAAAAATGAGAAAAACTTAACAAATTTTGCGAAGGAGATGGACATACAGGTCTGAGAAGCACGGAGAGTCCCGGGCAAGTTGGACCCAGAGTGGAAATGGTGAAGCCAAAGAACTTATATGCATAACCCATGGACATGAACTAAGAGGGGTGGGATTGCTGGAGGGAAGCGGGGTACTGGGCAGATGGGAGCAAAGGGGAAAAAACTGGAACTACTATAACAACGTAATCGATAAAATATACTTAAAACAAAACAAAACAAAACAAAACAAAACAACCACAATACTCTTCCCAGTTGTGGATCCAAAGGTTGTTTTAGTAAGCTAATTTAGTGGTCATTTTGCAGCAGCAGGCTCACAACACAGTGAAGTTATGTTGACACTTTTTCTTGGATTTAAAAATCCAAGGTAAAAAAGCCTTCTTGGGCTTGTTTGTACTGCTGTTTTATGACTGAATTCCCTTTCATCCCTCCAAGCTAGAAGACAGGAGGGCAGTTAAGGCTTCAAAGAATGGTCCAATTTAACCTGTAAAATAAAATTTATGTATCTGGTGGGATTTTGACACAGGTACAGTATTTGGGGTTTTGAGAAGCCAATACTGAAGAATGTGGTGTTAAGACCTATACCTTGAGACTTCCGGCCAAGATGGAGACCTAGACAGACATGTGGGTCTTGCTCCACAACTAAGAAGGAATACAACTACTGCAAAACTAGAGACAACTAGAAGTTCCAGAAAATCGAGCTGCATGGAAGTCCAACAAACAGAGATATAAAGAAATACTCATCCAGACAGGTAGGAGGAACGGAAAGGACACAGTGTGGTGGCAGCAGCAGCAGCAGCAACAGGCCAGCGGAAAGCACAGTCACACGTTTTAAAAAGTGGGGAGGGACACCTGGGGAGCGTTCCCAGCTCCTGACCAGACTGCACAGCTCATGGTTTCAGTGCCAAGGAAAATCAAGCCTCATTGCTTCTGACTGTGCAAATCAGTGTGGGTTGGGGCAGAGGAAGAAGCTACTGGTCTCTCAGCAGAGTCCGCTTGGTTAAAGGGCCCCCACGGTCCTAGAACGTCCAAGACCCACCCGCTCTGGGATCGACAGCCAGGGAACAGCTAGAGAGGCCCCACCCCTATACGAAAGTGGGAGAAGTGCCTGGAAAAGGGGCAAGTTCTGATCAAGCGGCATTGTTCCCTCTTGGATTCCTCCCCCACATACAGTGTCACAACATGGTGAAATCGGTCACTCTAAATTGATGAATACCTAAGGCTCCGCCCCTTAAACGTAACAGGTGCGACAGCGCTGCCTAAGACATAGGCATACAAACGCTGGAGCCTGTCAAGATGAGGAGACAAAGAACTCTGGCCCAAAAGAGGGAACGAATCATTTTCCAGTGGGAGAACTAAGCGACGAGAAGATAGGCAACCTCACAGACAAGGAGATAGACAACCTAACAGATGCAGAATTCCAAACACTGGTGATAAAGATGCTCACAGGCTTCACAGATATGCTTAAGTATGGCAAACGCATAAGAGAAGTGAAGGCTATGCTAAGTGAAACGATGGAAAATCCACACAAAACCAATGGTGAAGGGAAGGAACCAAGGCTCAAATCAATGATTTGGAACATAAGGAAAAAAAAAAAACAAAAAAACAACTGTCAACCAGTACAGAATGACGAAACAAAAATTGAAAAAAATGAGACGCTTAGGATCCTCTGGGACAACTTTAAACGTACCAACATCCGAATCATAGGGGTGCCAGAAGGAGAAGGAAGAGCAAGAAATTGAAAGCTTGTGTGAAAAGATGAAGGAAAACGTCCCAAATTTGGTGAAGGAAACAGACATACAACTCCAGGAAGCACAGAGTCCCAAACAAGTTGGACCCAAAGAGGACCACACCAAGACACATAATTAAAATGTCAAAGGTGAGAGGTAAAGAGAGAATCTTAAAAGCAGCAAGAGAAAAGCTGAGAGTTGCCTACAAAGGGGTGCCTATAAGACTTTCAGCAGATTTCTCTAAGAAACTTTGCAGGCAAGAAGGGACTGGCAAGAAGTATTCAAAGTGATGAAAAGCAAGGACCTACAACCAATATTACTCTATCCAGCAAAGTTACCATTTAGAATGGAAGGGCAGATGAAGTGCTTCCCAGGCAAGGTAAAGCTAAAGGAGTTCATCATCACCAAGCCGTTCTTGTCTGAAATGTTAAAGGGACTAATATGACAACAAACTCACAACTATCAACAACTGAATCTAAAAAATAAAAACAAAATCCAACTAAGCAAACCAGAATAGGAACAGAATCATAGGTATGGGATCATTTGGAGGACTATTAGCTGGGAGGGGGAAGGGGGAGAAATGGGGAAATGGTGCAGGGATCAAGAAGCGTAATTGGTTGGTACAAAATAGACAGGGGGAAGTTAAGAATAATATAAGAAAGGGTGAAGCCAAAGAACTTATATGCACGACCCATGGACATGAACTAAGGGGATTGGATTGCTGGGGGAAGGGGGGGTACTGGGCAGAGGGGACCAAAGGGGGAAAAAATTGGGACTACTGTAACAACATAATAAAATATACTTAAAAAAAAGATCCGTACCTCAAAAGTGCCTCAAGCATGCCAGCTTTTTAGTCCATCAAACAATATATTCTAGATATTAAATACATAAAGATGTTAAAAAGTAGCAGTTTAACAGAAAGAATTTAGACTTAGTAGGCCTAGAACCCTGGTCTGTTTCACCTGTAAAATAGTGTGGTAATACCACTACCATGCACCACCCCCCACCCCAAGCCCCCACCCCCCCGCAGTGTTGTAAGGAGAACAGTTAGATAAAATGCAGGCATGGTGTGTTACACCTAAGGGAGACATCCTCATTCAACACCTCAACAAATAATGGGTGATAAGAAAGTCTTGGTTGGGCATCTTCTGGTAACTTCAAAGACCTTTCAGATCTGTTCTAGTACTAAACGCTCAGAATTCTGTGGAAGGGAACAAAGAGGCCAAATAAAGTAGTTTAAGATATTTGTTTAAGGCTATTCAAAGTATACATACATGGGTTATAGAAAATGTTTAGATGGGTAGATAGATAATGCCAATGCCAAAAATATGAGTCCTGCTGCAATCTAGTTCAAACAATGGCAACAAAATCTGGAAGATACTATAAAAGCAACTCCATTTGAAATAGCTAGTTAGCTAGTTAGCAAATAGCTACACCTATTTGCAGGTTTTATTTACAAGTCAAGCCTAAGACGAAAACTGCATATAGTTAAATCACTCTTGAAAAACTCCTTTAAGGTGTGTCATGGGGACCACATAATTTGTCGTCAATAAATTCAACACAACAGCCAGATTATTTTCTCCACCATGCCACCAGATTAAGTAGTTGGTTTGTGTTTAGGGTCATATTGCTTGGATAGTTAGTGTGTATCTCTGAATACTAGGAAAGAAATAAGCTCCGTGTCTTTCGACAGAACTATGGAGGAACACACTGAATTAACTGCAATCCACACTTCCCATATCACAGTTGTTCTTGGGCATAAATTCTCTGAATGTAACGAGTGGCATTGGTCATATTATTTAAGTAACAGAGATGATTTACTCATAGCTAAATTCATGTAGTTAAATTTATTAGTGTGGATGATTCACTGGCACTGTGCTTTCACTTTAGAAACGCTCAATTGCATATGGTTTTGCTCTCTAGTGATTAAAAGAAAAACTTTTGGACCATGACACATAGTAAGAAATTCATTTTAAATTGTAACCCACCACACACACACACACACGAAAAAATTCACAGAATATTTATCTTTATTACACTGTATATACTTGATTATTCCATTCTGTTCTGTTTTGCCTTTAAAAAAGAATCAGGTCACAACTCATTAATAGTTTTCTTGATCACTAACTGAGTTACAACCTACAGGTAGAAGAACACTGAACTGGAGTATTTCAAGCTCTTAACTACTCAGAGAATTATATAGGGCAGTATCTCGAGGTTAAGAAAAACAATCAAACAATCACATTTATCCATAATATTTTAATACTTTTCCACTTTTAAATACTGGTTTTAACTTTGTGATTGTAACATGGAAGATCCAACTTCATTATTTTTGAAAAACATCATCAGGATCATAAAGCTATTATAGAATAGTTACACTCTATACACTCCCAATGTACTTTAAAATGATTATGTTTTGAGTTTGTAGATGAACATTAACAATAATCCAAATACATCATCTGTACAACTTGGACTAAATACTGGTGAAAGTGTTTAATTGGACAAACAACTGATAAGCTTAAAGATAACCAGCACAATTTCACGAGAACCAGCTCACCCCAACTAAAAATTGCTCAATAGCAATTGACACTGATGTTGTATAGGTGTACAAATTAGTGGATGCAGCCAAACAAATGGGAAACCCATTCCTCTCTTTCTTTTATTTTGTATTCTTACACCTCTCCCAGCCAGCCCTCTCCTTGCTCTGGCTGCCCCTATGTCTGGTAACCCCAAACCAAGAGCTGCTAGGATCAGCCCCCCCTTGAAATCAGGAGTCACAGTCCTGAATTCTAACTAAAACAGTGTGCTCTCACTCAGGGAACAAAACCACTCATCACTAATATTTTTAAAGTTTCTATTGCAGTACAAAAGGATAACTGAGTAGAAAAGAGTAAAAAGTTACTTTTTTTTCCCTTGGCTTTGGGGAGAGAAGTAGGAAATAACTGTAGATGAAAAAATCATGTATATTCAGAGTATGTAGGAATTCGCCATATGGCAATAATTCTAGAGGGTCTGAATACTGTCTAAAGGACTAGTACCTCTCCAAAATCCGACCACTTTAAGATTCTTTTCACATTCTCCTACTAATGTCTATATCTGGTTGGACAGGATTAACTCTAGTGAAGTACCAGTGCAATCACCTAATGGTAAAGTGTATCTTTTTTCTTTTTTAATACAAATATTTTAGTGTAATCATTTTATTTACAGAATTGCAAAAGTTTATCATTAACATTTAGTGCAAATGCAACAAATGATAATTAGATTTAGATACTGCTTTGTAAACTTCCCATACCTTTGTAAAATAAAGCTATCCAATTTAGTTATGAAAGAGTTACTTGTCTATTTTCATGAGTTACCAGAAAAAAATGTCAAGAGAAATATTTATAGTGGGCATATCGAATTTTTTTTAAGATTCCCATCAGCGTCTATGGTGAATATACCTTCCCCTCCCTAACCCTCCCATACTCCCACACCCTAGCCCCCAGCTGATTGTAAAATAAAATACACATTTGAGGTATAAACTTTTCTTTTTTTAAACATCACAATATAAAATGTTAATGGTGATGTAGTAAACTGATATGATAATTTTTCTTATTTGCCTTACTAGCATTACCACCATAGGCACTTTTCCACATAGTCAAATTATGAACAGCATTTTTCTATAAGGCATATTCCATGCACATCATTGAGAGAAAAGTAAATTAAAAAATAGAAAAGATTTATGGAGCATGAAATCTGCGTGCATGTAATGTAAGCATATTTTTATATGTCTTTTTCTCTCTGTACAGAATAATAAATACCACTATATCTGATGCAAGTAATTCACTTCCAGGATTGTGCATATTAAGTTATCAGACTAATCCCATCATTAAATTATCACCTTGCATTATCATTAAGACTCCATTACCATGTATGAAATATATACAGGACATGTTCCACATAACATGACTTTCTGCTTTACAAAATGGATCTGATTTCTGTGTTTCTACAGAGATGAACAACTCAGAAAAGCATCTACAAAATGCCTCTGATTTATGTAAGCACATTTGTGTATAAATATAATGAAGATTTTGAAGTGGGCAGTCATTTCTACTTCAATGAGTAAAATTCCTTGCCTCAACTCCATGCTTCGAGGTTTTTTATCAGAGGCCTAAAACTAATAAAACTAGAAAAAGTATTTTACATTTAAGTTCTTCTATCAACTAAGGAAAGAATTTCAGTTGGAATTACATGGAATCCTTTACTGCTCTGCTGAAGTTTCTGATCAAGAGGCAAATAGGAGCACTGTTCACATTTTCTATGCATATCTTGCAACATACCTTTTAAACGATCCCAAATTAGAAAAGCTGAAAAACATACCTATTACCGAATACTAAAAATATTGACTCAAATGTCAAATTCAGTCCGATTTGCTTTCACAAGTAATAATGCTATATCCTCTTACAAATTTCATATAAAAATGTGAGCTCACTTTACCCTATTTTACCAGGAAGTAGTTTATACCACAAGATTTATATAGATGTTTCTGTTTGAAGGCAGGCAGAACCAATTTAGGAAATGCCAAATTGTGTTTCTAACAAACTAAAAAGAAAGTTGTAGCACAACAGTACACAACTAAAACACAGGAAATATAAAGATATCTGGGGGAAAAAAAATAAAGCTTTTCCTTCTTTCTCCATCAGAACCAAAGTTCTTCATGGGAGTAAGACTACAGAAAAAACAAAAACATCACAGGTTATTGACAGCCCTCAGTTATTAAGAGACACTTTACATGACAACATGAATCATTACAGAAATCAGCAGCAATGAATTCTATGATTATACAAAGCAAAAAAGCTCAAAAAATCCTGGCCGCAGATTCAGCTGTAGGCCTGAAGAAAGACCCCCCACCCAGGTAGCAGTGCACAGAAAGCACATGCCTCGTGTGCATTCAGCTTCTGTGCTTTGCTTTTGTGCACAAAACCTGATACAACTGAGGATCTTGGGCTGGACCACACTAAATTAAAAGTTCTGAAAAAGTTTCCAAAAATTAAAGCATCAATTTCTAGTTGTGATTCAAAGTTGATTTTCTTTCTTTTCTAGAAGCAAGCAAATAAAAATATAGCCATGTACATGTAACTTTACATGTATTTATAATTATATGCTGAGCGTGGATATCTAGCAGGAGACAGCTAGTGTTAGATGTTCAGCTTTGCTATTGCAGTACTTCTTCATTTATGTACACAAGGCCAAGGTGCTGGGCCACAGACAAGGCTATAGATCCTATGTTCCAGCTTAGAGCATTCAATTTTTTAAAGAAGTTTTTCCTCCAACATGGAATGTCACACAGCCTTGCTTTAGCCACTGTAGGAAAGAACATGACACATTAAAAATCCAGCAATATATTATTACTAACAGCTGCAAGATTACAAAACAGATTACCCCCACCCCCTGAATTCATGGAATGCACAGATTCTCTACTGAAATTTATCTTTAAAAAATTTTCAACTTTAAGAATACAAAATTATCACATCAGAAGAAATAGAAGGTATAAGGAGTCTTTGAAAGTTAGAAAAAATTTAAAAGGCTAACGTGCTACAGGTAAGCAGAGGGAATTAACCAATGGTCTCTGGATTTGTACTCCCCACACTAGCATTTCCTTCTTAGTCTTCAATAAAAATTGTGCTATACAATTTTTCAAGAATTTTACTCAGGCTATGGAAAAGAGGTCTGCCTTAAAGTAAAAAACAAACATGCTCAGGCATTGTCAAATGTGTTTAAGCATTCTGACTATGAGTTTTTAATATCTTTGAACAATGTTAATTTTATGGGAGGTCTCTAAATATCATAATGACTATTAAAAGTTATGATTTCTCCATCACTGAAATTAAGAATATTAGCTTTCCTAAGGTTTCAATGCTAGAATCCACTTCATACATATAACTTTCAAAATTATTATGAAACAAATATTACTTTAGGGGAACAATGATTTTCTTTACATGTATAAGGTTTGAATTTGGTTCTTTGTCAGAAAGAAGCTCAAGCTGGACTCAAGGCCAGAGCTAAGTTTTAACCAGTGAGTCTTTTCATTTCTATCTTTACATCCATACACCGAGGCCCACAAACAATGCTACCTCCCTCCTCTGAGGTAAATTTTTTTCTTCAAAGGATTCAACCGCTATCCTCCTAGGTCCACTAAAGAAGAAAGTGTCTACCTACCTGCCTACACACACACACACACAGGGTCAGTCCATACAACAATGTCCCAAATACAACAGTTTATAGAGGCAAATGCTAGTAATATGTTAGTATGTATATTTCAAATGTTTAGGAAAATTATTCTTTTCTCAAACATAGTTGAGAGCATGTTCTATATGTATATAACTGTATTCCGATCCTTTCTGCTTAATACATGGTTATTTTTTCTGTCCTGTTTAGCAAGGCTGAGGGTAGAGGTGAAGAAGAGAGAAAGCAGATAGAGCTGCACACTTGGTCTTGGTTAGAGCAAATAGAAACTTTTTAGAAATGTTAAGTTTGTTAGAAGAGACACCCAGCTAAGCAAGGTAACAAGCTTGCTGCCATTGTGTGGCATTAGGACTATGGTTTGACATATACAGTGCAGAGACAGAATCAATAAGAAATTATGTGTTTAGATCTAGCCATAACAATTCTAAAGCACAAAATATTCTAAAAATTGTGCATTTATGTAACGCATTTATGCCTGAAGAGAGAGATAAAGTTCAGGCTATATCCCCAAACACTGAGCATTCAGATCAATAAGGCCAGAACCTAACACTTTCAGGTCACTTATTTCCTGGGAAAAACTAAGTATCTGGACATCAATTCAATAAACCTTGTGTTAGCATCTGACAATAAATTTTTTTTTAAGATGTACTATAGATACCACCAGAGACCAAATTTAATTAAAAACACCATATGATTATTGACTATATTATTTTTATCTAAAAAAATTGACTCAAGAATATAAATTTCTCAGCCAACGATTTAACATTCAACGTAGGTAAGAATGAGAGGATGTTCATATATACTTACTGCCTATAAATTATACTTTGGCAATACAATATCTATTAAAAAATTCAAATGTTAACATACTGAGAGTTCATGAAAACAGAATTATACAAATGTTCTCCAATGGACCAAAAAATGTTCAAACTCATTTATAATAAGAGAAATGTAATTAAAACTACATAGTGAGAGTACTTTTTTTACCCATCAAGTTGGAAAAAATCACAAAGCCCCATTTAACACACTGTGTGACAGGGTAAGGGAAACGGGCACTCCAGTGCATTACTGCTGCTGAGATGGTGAATTACTGTGACCTCGATGGAGGGCAACACCTGAATTACAAACACACGAACCCTCCAGAGCGCCAGCAGTGTCACATCAAGTAATTTATCCCACATATAACCTTGCAAGTGCCAAATGACGTATGGATATACTTGTAATACTGTTCGTTCTAACAAAAAAATGAAAACAACTTTAATATTTACAAATGGAGGTTAGATAAATTATGTACATCCATACAATGAGATACTGTCTAGCCTTAAAAAAAGAACAAAGACGCTCCCTACCAATAAATGAAGACCTTCAAGATAATAGAGCACAAAAACAAGATGTAGAATGGCGTGCATAGTATGCAGCATTTTCTTCAACAACAAGAGTTTATGTGGGAGAAATACAATTGTATTTGCTTTTTCAGGCATTAAAAAAAATCTCTTGAAAAATACACAAGAAACTACTAATATCAGTTCCACACTTTTGTATGTGTGGAAGGGGACAAAACTAGGTGAAGAGGGAGCAGGGGATAAATTTTATTATATACCTTTTCATATATTTGACTTCTGAATCATGTTAAAATATGACTTATTTAAAGAAAGTTAAAGATTCTGGCTCCTTACGCTAAGATGTTCAATGTAACATTACTTGACAGTAAAAATATGAAACCAATACAGATGTTACCATGAGGACTAGTTAATAAATTCTGCAATATTCATATAACAGATGTTAATGTAACAAGACAGTGTATGCACCTCATATCTTTATATGGAATAACAGTTAAAATATATTGTTAAGTAGAGAAAAAAGCTGCAAAACATTAAGTACAAACGAACTTTTAAAAAACAATCAAAAATACACATATGTAAGTATATAATTATATACAAAAGTTTGGAAAAATATACTACAAACCTAACAGTAATTTCTATGGAGGAAAAGATATAGAAAATTTGTACTTCTGAAATCCTTGAGTTCTATAATGTTAGTATTTCTTTAAATAAGGAGGGATTATTTAACATAAGCAGAAAGATTTTTAAAAAGTAAGTTTTAGGGCTATAAAAACTATAACTCTTTATCTGGGAACATCATAAAACACAGACACTACTTTCAACAGTTAACTAAATTTTAATTACTGCAGAACCATGTTAGGAAAAGTTTAAGAAAAAGATAACATATATCTTCCAGTACCTGTTAATACTAGAACAAAATAGGTTTTCCTGCCGTTTTCTCCTGGACATAAGAAGTAAAACGTTTTAGAAACTTTGGATACTCTCGTTTTGCCACTGCCCTTAAGACTGAGGCTGGTGCCCATCCTCCAGGGTTCACTGTTAAAAGAAAAATTTAAATATATTTAGATACAATTCTCCAAATACATGCAAAGCATTCACTCACTTTATTCCTTTGCTTTTAAAAAATCCTTCATGTTGAAATAATCAGCATCTCTTAAAGTCTTTATTATTAATCCTTATTATTAACCCAGGAACAGACAGCAAATAAGAAAGCATTTATTATCTCTCTGAAGTGTTCTTACTTCCCTAAACTATATGTAAATATTAGTATAGCTAGACTTTAGGTTACTTGAGGAAGATTTATTTATCAAACTCTACTATCATCAAATAGTAACTTACTCAGGCACAACTGTCTCTTTAAATATAGTAGCAGTTAGGGTTCTGTATAAAGAAGGTATGAAGATTTAATGAGATGGACTTCAATACCTACTGCAGGGAGGAACTGGGTATAGTAAGGAATCAAAGCAACAGGGCTGTCCAGCAGAAGGCTGATATAAAATGTACCACCTAGCAACTAATTAAGAACTAGGGACCAATCAATGATACAGAAAATGAGCAAGCCTGACAATAAGAACTGCTCATTTCCTTTCCCACTGTTGCTTACATTCCTAATTCTACATATGTTCTTTTAGGTAAATATTTAATAAAATGGTTCTTAAAACCAAGGATACCCCTGGCCGGAGTGGCTCAGTTGGCTGGGCATAGCCCTGCAAATGAAAAGATTGCGGGTTCCATTCCCAGTCAGGGCACACGCCTGGGTTGCAGGTTTGATCCCCTGTTGGGTTGCATTCAGGCATGTTTGAAAAGGCAGCCAATTGATGTTTCTCTCTCACATCGATGTTTCTACTCTTTCTCCCTACTTTCCCCTCTCAATAAACCCCCCTCTTTAAAAAGCAATGAAAAAAAAAAAAAAGTCCTCAGTTGAGGAATGAAAAAACAAACAAGGATATGTGAGAGTAATCTTGATATAAAGTTTTAAAATTTACCTATCCAGCCCCAGCTTAAAAAATTCTGATACAGTAGTTCTGGGTTCAATTTCAGGTATGTGTATATTGAAAGTTTCCCAATAGTTTTGATATACATCTTTCCAAATTCAAAATTACTTATTTAAAGAATAAAAACTGAAATGGCATTTGTGATGGGATTTGTTGAAACGATCAGTTATCATGTAGATCATACTAAGAACACCCACATTAAAGAAGCAAAAACAAACAACTGAAATACATACCATTAGCTACATATGTAATCTTGCATAAAATGTTGTCCCTGCTAATCTCCTGGTTTCCCTCTGGTGGGCTTACCAAGGTCTGACAAATCATAGCGATATTTATTTTGGCACGGACACATCGATTGGTCAGCTGCCAAAACAAAAAAATAAAAACAAAACACCAGTATAGCAGACACCCAGTATTTTGTAATTTCTACTGATCTAATACACTACACTAGGTTAACTAAAACCATAACTCATCAAAATATCCATTAAAATCTTACAAACACCAAGAAATAACACACGCCAAACTGATAGGACACCAGAAATTATTTTTCTTCCTGTTTTGCCAGTAGTTGGTAATGGCTTGAGAGGCAACTGTGAGAAGTAGTCTACACATAGCACCTATCAGCTCTGTCTCACTTGACCTCAAGAGGAAAGGGAAACGGACCCGCTGAAAGGTTCACAGCCACGACTACCATCCCTCCGGTAACATTTGGGCTATATTATTCCATGAAGCCAACATAACACAGAATCTAAGAACCATTATCAAAGCTGGTATCTGTGTGTCTGTAGCATGTGTTTATAACTTTTGCACGGCATTGTATAGTTAGCTTTACATTGTACAGCTATACACATTTATACAGCATACTTACCGGAGCGCTGTCATGATCCACAGAAAAATTACAAACTATCCAAGTTTCAGGGTCATTTTCAGTCAAGGCTGGTATCTTTCGAATGGCAGAAAGATATAATACATCTCGCTGAGAAGCAGGCCACACTCTCTGTGGATGAAGTAAAAATCATTTGAAGATTTAAACTACTTCTCATTCATATGTAATATGGAACTAACAGAAATAAATGTAAAATCAATATCTTAGTTGAAGGTACAATCTATCAAATTTTAAATGAAGAGTGCCTAACAATACCCACCAAAGGATTAATTATGAACACCGTGTTAATGATTTTGTAGAACTATACCAAAGGAATAACGTTCTGTTATTTTTAATTTTTTAAAAATTGTGGTTATTTGCTATTTAAACAATTTTTTAAGTGTATAATTCAGTGGCATTAATTATATTCACAATGTTATGTAATCATCACCACTATCTACTTTCCAAAATCTTTTATCATCCCAAACAGAAACTCTGTACCCATTAAGCAATGACAGACACCGCATTATCCCCTCCCATAGATCCTGGTAACATCCTATTTTTAAGTATAGCATTAAACCTCAGCTTAAACTGTTCATATACTTTAAAGCTATAATTTTAAGGAAAGAAGACTGCTCCATTGATAGCATAATCACTTCTGAAGAATTCCAAATCAGTTAGAACCTTTGAACTTTATGGTATACAAGGAAAAACATAGTACCTAGGTCTCAGAAAACTGGAACTACGTACTTTTAAGTTAGATATTCTAATTGTTGAGTATAAAATAGAGCCAACAATTACTTTGTTGTGTCAATACAACACAAATCATTTGCAAAGTGAAATGGTTTATCTTTTAAAGATACAAAATTTCATGAAGCCAATAAAAGTAGTGTTGGAGAAATGTATGTGAAGCCAATAATAAATGAAAATTTGGCCATGTGAGAACTAATAAATGCAAATCCACAAGGACGATGAATGATAAGACAAATTTAAAGAGTACGAATGACTTAAGTATCAGGAGATGAGTACAGCAGTCCCTCTCTATATTGCGGTTCATGTATCGTGGCCTCACTATATCGTGGGATTTTAAAAAATATTATATATTTAATTATTTATCGCGGATTTTTCACTATATCGCGGGACTTTGCAGTACTGTATACATATGTTGTTAAAGTTATGTAGGTTTAAGGGTGTGGAATAAATGTAAGGTTCCTACTTCGCAGGGGTGGCTAGAACGTACCTGCAATAAGTGAGGGAATACTGTAGCCCTATTTGAGGCCATATTATAAAAGAAGCCAAGTAAAAGGGAAAGATGTAGAGCATTATTGGGTTTTGTTGAAAAAAATAATTTGTTTACTCAAATAATTATAATTGCAATTTAAATTTTGTTACATATAAGATTTACATATAAGATAATTATTTTAATAGTTTTTAGTTTTATTTTTCAAGAAATAAACTTAATACAACCTATAACATCTTCCCTTCCATCTTCTATTTGCCAAGTGAAATATATACTTGCAGCAGATTGTTTTCTAGGATCAATTATCTTTAGATAGTAACATTCTTCTGATTCTAAATTATTGGCCATTTATTTTCACTCTAAATCGCAGGGCAAGTAATTGATATTTTAACATCTCCTAAATTTTAGATTTCACTTAAGACATCCACCCCGCAATTCTGGATGCTGAAATAGAATCTTCATTGTTACATATTTCTTGAGCAGCTACCATGTAAAATGAAGCCTAGCTCACAGTCATTAGGTGACAAGACTAAGCATAAGAAATACAGAGCAAACCTCAAATATTTTCATATATTCAGCTCAATTAAAAAATAATTTGAAAAAGAAAAATAAAGTACTTATTGAATTATTATATTTCCTATATAACATACAATATTGCTTTTGGGGGTCTTTCCAAAATTTTAATTCATTATTCTTTATTTGAAATACTATTTGGAAATTTTCAAAAGGGGAAGGAAGAGAGTAGAATAGAGTTAAGATAAATATTAATTCTAAAATTTCAAATCTAGATTATGAGAGGAAGAAATGAAGGGAAAGGGAACCAATTTAAATGACCATGTTTCTGTGTGCTCTGGTATATAACCAACCTCTCAACAGTGATGCTCAGCAATTTCCCATTGCTTTCAGATAATCTGCTTGAGATATCTTTCACATCTATTAGTCTTAACACAGGCTAATAACATAATTTCCACTCCCCTTATAATATTGTTATCATAGGAAACTATGATTCACTTTCATATTTGAGTAACTATAATTTATCTCCTATAGAGAGAGAAAGACTAGATGATAGAAAAATATTTGCATTCCTGAATTATTAATAAAATCCTTAGATCTTTTCTGTCAAATTTTACTTTAGATTAGACAATGTCTATGTCTCAGTTTAACTACAGTGGAATCCTTTTGAGTCAAAGAGATATTTTACCTTGTGCGTTTGATAAATGATGATTGCATTATCAGCTAATGTTTCCACCACATGAAAGTTTTCTATAGTTGCTGAAATAGAGAGAAAATATTAGTCAAAAAGACATAGTATCTTTTTCCTAGAATGTGATTAATTCACTTATACTGAAAGTCAATTATAAATGAACATTACGGTAGAAATGAACAGGATTCTGCCCCACTAGGGCGAAATTCAAATTGAAAGTATATAGTTAATACCTAGTTATTCGGGCTACAGATAGTGGCTGTGAGACCTGATCACTGGGAAATCATATTTTCTTTGGTCTACTATTTAGCTTCCACAGCAAGAAAGTAATTTAGTTCTAATCAATTTAATTCGAATCACTACTGCATTACTCAGGCACAAATTATTCCCTGACACTATGACCCCTCCCTGTAATCCCTAATTTACTGAAGCTAAATAAACTCTTCTGTCCAGATTTAGGTGACTATTTATGTGAAAAGAATGTCAAATGTAGTGCTATGGATATACATCTTATGATCCTCTGAAGTATCTGTTTACTCTGTTTACGAAATGTTCTACCTAAGGGAAACCTCCCTACCAAAGGAACTAAATAAACCATAGTAGGAGTCATCTAGGATTTACCAGGGAATCAAAACAGTCCAGGAGAAAAGTAGATAAAATAAAAACCTGAATTTTAGTTCTGGCTTTTCCACTACCTAGTTCTGTGGCCTTTGACAAGTCACTTGACCCATGTGAATTTTACTTTATTACCTACCTATGCGGAACTGTTGAGGTATTAAATAAAATACTGTAATATACTGAGAAGAATTTTATACTGTGAAAAGCTCTATTTAAATGTAAAGCATTATCAATCCCCTATATAATTCTCCAGATATTTTCTACATTGACTTTGTAAACTAGAGATTATATGCAGAAGACCAGGTTAGATTTGATATTATATTAAAAATAGTAATTATATTAAAATATATTAATAATAGCAGCTTACTTTCCCAATCATTGCGAACGTCGACATTCCAGAAGTAATTGCAGACCTCGTGTCCTGTAACTCCTTTAACTGCATGGGTAGCTTTCAAAGGATCAAGAACAATCCCATTTTCTTCTACTTCTCTCCTATATACCTACACAGGACATAGTTAAAAACCTATTTAAAAAATAAAAATCAAACTCCTAAAGTATAACTTGAAAGCATGCTTTTAAATTTAACAGCATTTTAGGATTTTATTTATGAAAATCTCTTTATGGAACATAAATATTCTCTTAAAAGTTTAAAATTTCAAATTATTAACACATAAACACAAAAAATATTTAGAACTACAAATTCAAGGTATACTTTAACTACAAAAAATACGCATGTAATAAATAATTACTGTGAATTGTTAAAACAATAAATATACCAACTTAAATCAGGCATTATTTACTGAACGTTCTTAAAGACTGTCTGATGTGGCTAAAAAGGACAAATAAGCCTGGTTTAAATATAATCTTAGGGATATTGATTTAAGGCAGCTTTTGCTCAACTGATGTATCCCTAGCATCCAGAACAGTAACTGAAACACAGTAATTACTTATAGAGTTGATGATTGAAAGCTAAAATGAAATAAATATCTATGCTCTCTTGCTTTAAATACTGAGGTTGTGTATCTAACATGCTGATTAAAATTAGTTATTTCAAAATTATAGAGGGGTTTGCTATTTTAGAGAATTCTGTAATAAGTTCATTTGACAAATTAACAAACATGTTATCACAGGGAGAATCAACTCTCAATTTATGGAGTGCCTCCAGGGCCAGATACTACTAGTCATTACACATACATTTCTTTTTTACATTCTCTCTCACCAAACTCCTTTCCCTACATGCTTATTTATTCATTATTGGAAATGCTATTTTCCTAGTCAGCTAAACTGGAACTCTGTAGACTTTTAACTCCTTTTCTCACACTTCACATAGCTATTAAGCTTATTACCAATCTTCTATAAGACATCCAAGAGCTTGACTTTTCTACTACCCTTTCAGGTAGGCTTTTATCATCTTGTACTTGACTTTCTCAAGAGATTGTTGGTCTCTTGTTTATTCCATATCAGCTTAATCTTCTGAAAATGTTACTTTGTGTAGTGGCTAACCAACTGCTACAAACGACAGCCTATTCTCTTCAGTGGGTTATTTTATAAACCCCATAATCCAGCCCCAACCTCTTTACAATGTTGTGGGCTGCAGGAGCACTTATTCTCTACTACTTAGTACCTTCAATTCCTGGAACCTCTCTAAGGGCAGAAACAGTAACTTATCTGAATAGTGAGTACAGAGGGAGAACTAGCAGGTGTGGCTCAATCCCTTCTTCTGCAGAGAGCATAAATCCTGGTCTGCTTTTTAGGACTTGCTCTTGTGGGGAGGGCTTGTGATTATCCATGTAGGTCAGAAACATTATGTTTAGAGCTAACATACTAGCAAGACCTCACGACAGCTAGTCTCCCTACAGTGCAATCAGCTTTAAAGAATCATAACATTTTGGTATCTCATTTGCCAGTCTCCTCTTATCTTATTTCTTAATTTGTTTTCTAGTCTGGAGGAGAAGAAATTCCAACATCTAATATTGTATCTCATTTGTTAGAATAATTCTGGTTAACATTCTACATAAATCTCCTGAATAAGAAATTAGCTTTCGGTAAGTGAAATTAGTCAGAGAAAGACAAATACCATATGATTTCACTTATACGTGGAATCTAAAGAACAAAATAAACAATCAAACGAAATAGAAACAGACTCGAAATAGAAACAGACTCAGATACAAAGAAGAGACTGATGGCTGACAGAGGGGAAAGAAGTTCGAAGACTGGGTGAAAAAGGTAAAGGGATTCAGAAGTACAAATTGCTAGTTACAAAGTAGTCATGGGGATGTAAGTACAGCACAGGGAAGTCAATGATACTGTAGTAACTATGTGTGGTGCGAGGTGGGTACTGAAAATATCAGGGGAATGCTTTGTAGAATATATAATAGTCTAACTGCTAGGCTGTACCCCTAAAACTAACACAAAGTAATACTGAACGGCACTATAATTGAAAACTAAAAAAAAAAGAAATCAGCTCTCAAGTTTTTGCTCATGTTGTATTTCTTGTCTAAAACGCCCTCACTTTACTTAGGTTCATCTTTTCTCCATATCCAAACATAGTTCAAATGCTTCTCCTCAGTGTAAAACAACCTAATTATTTCAAATAGAGCTCTCTTTCTCAGCTTTTCTCCACTATTCTTCTGTATTCTTCATTCTATACATTATCAGATGGAGCCAAGTAACAGTATCGTTTAAATGTCAATATTCTCCTTACCCAACTAGTTTCAGCTTGGAGGGAACCTTATTAAACATCTCCTTTTCTTTAGCATAGTGCCTTGGGCATGAGGTAATTCAAAACCCAATGCTGCTGCTTTTCAATCTCTGATCTCTTGGTCCCTGCTCTTATTCCCTGTCTCTTGTGTTTAGGGGTGTGAACATTAGCTGGCCAATGTCCAAATATCAAAAAAAGGTAGTGAGAGAAAGGACAAGAAATGAGGTATAGATTAATGAGATGAACACAAAGTGATATCTGGGCACAACGTTTAGTATATAAAAAAAACAAAAAAAGAAATATCCAAATAGAGAGCCATTAGCTAACTGTGACATTTCATACCTAAACCACAACATTTTATTTTCTCTGTGGCCTAGGTAAAACAGAATGGTTTGTGCACAGATTTGATCATAAAGAAATTATTATAAAAACTAAACAAGGGAAGCAAAAGGACATTTTATTTCTCAATATCTGGTGCTTCTTTGATCATATATAATAATTTGTTTAAAAAGTAATATGACTATTGTAATAAGAGTTGCAATTAGCAACTTGTAACATTTCACTGGAAATTACCTTCATTTCTCCTTCTTCTACAACCAACTGCCAATTGGCATCTCCACCTACATCCTGTAATGAGTAAGTCATGTGGTTCTGTACCATTTCTTCAACCTTGGCAAAAAAAAAAAAAAAGCTTTAAGAATTCACCTCTAATTAATAGCAATGATATACTTTCTAAGACAGACAGGTACTCAGTTTACTTCAGTTCAGAAATGCTGTTCTTAGAAAGCTGAGCAACCAAATGCACCAATGGTTAGTAGGTTTTAAATAGTGTTGAAGAATTTAGTCTACATTCCAGATATCATCATATCTAGGTTAATGACAGGAGGGAGAAATGAGGGAAAGCTGCTTCAAACAAATAACATACTGTATACTGGACCTACTGTGTGTCAAATGACCAAAATAAGCATTTTTTGGAAAAAAAAAACATCCTTCACCATAAAATGCTTCCTTAAAGCATAAAATCATTAAACTCTAAGGATAAAAGAAGAATGAAGAGGCCATCTAGGCCAGTGTTTCTATATTTGAGATTACTTTGAGATACTAGAAAGTGTTTTATACTTCAAGATTTCCCTACAAGAAGTAATAACACTTCTAATTTCACTGAAATAATAGTAGGATTGTCTCTAAAGGAACTGGCTTCTTTACCATCTATGCATACATTTTTCCTAAGATCTATTTTCTAACTTTTACTCATTTTGTTTTATGTAATAAATACACTAGAGAAGGCAGAAAAGAATTGAAAAATATGTATATTATACTCGATAGTTTACTTACATTTTACATAGTCTATTGTGCTCATTAGGGATAAAAAACAAGAATGAGGTTTATACATATTTTGAAATATTTTAAATACAAAATTAATCATTTGGGGCAGAAATTCTTAAAATTATTAATCCTGGGGATATGAGTTTTCTATATAAAAGTGTGTTGTTGATATGATATTGTGATATGTACTTCTACTACATCAAGCCTTCTGGACCTCAGAATGCATTTTTCATTACTGAAGGCAGGTGGCTTTAAGTGTCTTCTTAATTGGCAATGACCACAAAAAGGTTTTTGATAAAAATATATGCTGAGATTCTAAAGTCTACTTTTGTGCTAAATAAACACTAACATAGTATTTTATTTCTTTATTCATAATCTTCAAAACATTGTGAATGGTGTTGGGTTACAGACTTGAGAGAAAATTTAAAATGTGATTAATAACTTCACAAAGCCTGCATTAGAAAACATAACTTCAGGGGCTGCCTGGAAAACCTGTGCCCCTGTAATGTTGGAATATGCTTTTAGAAGGTAAGGATGACCAATGTGGGATTCCAAGTTACAAATACATTGAAAATGTAGCTTTTTTCCAAAATAGGAAGAAAAAGAAGGTTCCAGTTAGTATTCATAAATTAAAACACCGCAGCAGCACTGCCTTCAACTGTCTGTGTTGCGTTGTGATTTGGAGAAAATTTTACCCTTTCTAGATCCCAAGATCTCAAAAATCTTTAGAATTGAATACACACTTTTTATGTCAGACACGGGAAGTTAATAACACCTATATTTATTATATGAGTAGAGGCTGAAAGAAATGCTTCCCCCAAATAAGCCCTACTTTTAATGGATTTTTTTGTGAAAAAATGTGAAGAATTTTATTTTTATATTTTTATTGCATTTTTCCCCCATTACCATTTAGTCCCCTTATATCCCTCTCCTCTCCTGCAATCACCACAATATGGTCCATGTCCACTAGCCCTTTTTCTTTTCTGTTTAATCCCTCACCCCCAAACCTCACCCCTCCTAGGATTTTATTCTGTTTTTAAAAACGAGTTTTCTGTTTTAAACAAGTTTAGTGCCACCTAGCTTTTTGTTGGAAATTATGCAGGTAACTGTGTTTTTGTTTGGGAGATTATTGCTGAATTAACAATTTCAAAAGTTTGAAAAATGGTTTGTCTTGGTCCAAAAGAAACCAGATTCCATAAATATAAACAGATAGTAGGTAACATAAGTTAAAACAATGTAGAGTAAGCACATTTAACACTGTCTTTTTAGACAGATGAAAAAAAAAAAAAAAAGTATTCCTATCAGTTACCACTGCATCTGCTCTTATCTACTTCCTTGACTTAAGAAGGCTTGAAAAAGTCCAATAAAGAAACAAACAAGATGTATTCAGTGCTGTACTCCTAGTAAATTACAGAAACCAATGAAATACTCAATTATTGTAGTAACCACTTCTGCAAAGCCTTCATCTTGAAATCTTTATCCAAGTATCTTCCTCTAAGTAATAACATTAAGAGGAGAGGTATAATCTCATTATAATGAATTTTATGTTCACTGCAATAAAATATGAAGTAGCCAATCTTACCACAGAGGCAGTGGCCAGGGCATGCATGACCACAGTCACTTTCAGTTATGCCTCTGTATATCAAAATAAATGGGAAACAAGGGACCATTAAATTGAATGACAAGGCCCTGGTTGCTGTGGCTCAGTGGATTGAGCATCGGCCTGCGAACCAACTGTCGCTGGTTCGATTCCCAGTCAGGGCACATGACTAGGTTGCATGTCAGGTCCCCAGTTGGGGGCACGAGTGAGAGGCAACCACACAGTGATGTTTCTCTCCCTCTCCTTCTCCTTTCCCTTCTCTCTAAGAATAAACAAATAAATAAATTATTAAAAAAAATAAATTGAATGACAAGAATAAACACAAGACAAATTTACCATTTTATTATGCTCAAAATTTGCTATACTAGTAAATCCTACTGTTAAAAAAAGAGAGAGAGAAAAAAAAAGGCTGGACCAAAATTACTGAAACAGATTTTCCCTGCTTTAATAGTTATTTGCAAGTTTTAATTAGACTAAGCATAATTTCAGGAATCATGCCCTCAATATTTTTGGACCTAGAGTTGAAAATGCTGAGCAAATACACACAGTATCTTCATACCAAACAAACTATGAAAAAAATGGAGATAAAACATATTTGAAATAAGAGGTGATGGTACTCCAATTATAACCCTTTCTTTCACCTTACATTTGAATCATTTGGTAGGCCATTTTAGGAGGCTAATTGAATTTTTCTAACATTATTAATACAGTAATTTAAAAAGAAAATTGCCCTTTGATAACAACAAAATTGTAATGAACAAAATTCTACTGAACAAAAATAAATCTAGGAGGGCTTAAACAAAGCTCAGATCTCTTTCTTACCCATTTAAAAGGAATATAAATAACTATGCTTATTACAGTAACAGTCAGAGAAAGATGTGTTGGACAGAACAGTTTATTAATAAAACGTTAATAGGGTACTGTTAACCTAAAAAGAGCATGGCTGAGGACATAAATAGTCCAAACATCCAAGAAGCAAAAACACCACTTTTAGTATATCAGGTTGACAAAAATTAACTAAATTATGATATTCAGTGTCAGTACAGTGAAAGAAAACTGACCTGCGACTGTAGCTTGTTCAGCTTTTTAAATGAACAGTTTGATAATCTTATTTAGAAACTCATATATGTGCATGGCCTTGGTCCTAACAATTCTACTTCTAGAAATATACTATAAAGAAATAATTGACTAAGTTTACAAATATGTTGTACATACAAGGATGCTTATGTAGCACTATTTATAATAAACTAAAAATAAACCAAATGTTCAATATTAGGTGAGAAGATAAACCCAGTGTGCATACCCGTAAATAAGACAAGGAGACCTTTACTTACTGATGGGAAGATGGGCCTAATTATACATTCTTAAAAAATCTGGTTACAAAATACAATATATAGAATTAACTATTGTGATAGAATAAGCCAATTAAGGTGTATTTATCAATATGTGCCTGATTTTTCATATGCATGAGAATATATCTGAATAGTGATGTACTATTTTACTTTTATTTAATCTACTTTCTAGTTCTGCTATAATTAGCATGTATTACTAAACAATAAAAAGGGGAGGAGTAAAATAAATAATTACCACAACAATAATGTGTTACTATGGACATAAAGTAGAAGAGCTTTATACAGAATTGTTTTTGTACTGATGCTCACCATAGATTAACCTGCAGCTATACCACCTGTCCTTTGATTTTGTTTTTCCAACAGATGATTTTTTTTCCCTCTTTGATTTTTGAGGTGACATTTTCAGATGGAAACTGTGTTATACAAATAAATGCGACTATTTATAAATCCAAGTCCTTTCTACTTTCTATATACTTTGATTCAGGACTATTTCTTTCCCAATTTCTGTCCAGAAGAAAGATTCATGATTTGCTATTAATTTCCTAGTAGACTTGCTTATTTTATTTGAAGTTATTTTTCAGGGCATTTTGTAATTCTATGTTTAATTATCCTATCCAATCAGGATTATGAACATAATTTCAACAAGACTTGTACACAGATGCCAGAGCCCAATTAATCAATAGTTAAATGCCAGAGCCCAAGTCTGCTAATGATAACAAATACCTTAGAGCAAGAACAATAAATACTCAAAGCCCTCAATATTATTTGTCTTCATTTTTGCAATAATCAAGAGCTAAAACAGAATCTGATCAACCATGAGCATCATATTAAAAAAAAAAAAAAACCCACCAGAAAGACTTTTCAACTTACATACATGAGTTACACAAAAAAATTAGATAAAGAAGTAAGCTATGATTTGCCAGAAGTCTTATAAAAATCTGGGCACCTACTTCTCAGTCATTTGAAGGCTTTCAGCTTTTCTATAGTTCCCTACAGTTAGGGTCCTAAGTCTGGATTCTGAAGCCCTAACTCTTAGGCACCTATCAGTGGCTTATAATTTTCTCTCGCTCTCATTACTTTTCTTTCATTTATAGCCTGCACACTCCTATATTTTTAAGGGAAAATTGTGACCAGTACTGATGAGTTTTAGTCTGTTATTTTACTGTTTTAATGGAAGGTGGAACTTAACAGAATAAACCAAAGTCTCCCAGGATTACCTAGTTTTGTCAGTGATTTATTGTGAATAAGTCATTTTTTAAAAGGCATGCATAAATAAAAGGATGAGAAAAAGGTAAGAAATACTGAAATAATTTGGTTATGGGTGAGTTCTGATAAATTAATACAGCTCTTTCTCAAAAATGTTTAAAAAGGAAAAATCTGCAAAAGTCAGGAAGACAATTTGATTTTTAGATTTATTTATTTTTACTGCATGATTAGAAACTAATGTAAATTTTATTCATATGTGTAAACTAATAGGAATCTGTTTTAAATTCTAACTTTCAAAAACTTTTACTGGAATACTCTGATAGAGAAAAAATAATGTAGATAACTTTGATTAAAGAAATTGCGTTGTTAGCTATTAAAAGCTCACTTATTGAATCCTTCCTATATGCCAGGCCCTAGGAAGATCTCAGTCCTAGCTAGATCACAGAAGTGAAGCACAGAAGAGTGGGGAGAGCCGTCCAACATTATGCAGCAAACCAGAATTTAAACTTAATTCACTCTGACTGCAAATTTAGGTTCTTAAAATAACACAATGCAATCCAATAAAATGCAATCACCATGAAGAAACAAAGTTGAATTGGGAAGATGGGAAGATGATTAAAAATTTTTTTCCCAACTAATGATGATGCTAAAATATATTGCTTCAATGACTTTATTATGAGGGCAGAGACTGCAAGCATTCACCTTCCAGTCTTAAATTCTTAAATCCTTACTGATGATCCTAAATAACCAATGAAAACCAATTTCCATAAATTTAGCATATGAACAGGAATATTGTAATTTATAATATCCAACAGTAATAATTAGTATTATAATGGTAATGAGGCAAATATTATTTAAAGTTATTTCCCTGTTGAATAAATTATAATTTAAACTAGATTAGAAGTGAGCCTGTTGAATCCTGCTTTTATGCTATAACATGTTCTGTAGACCATGTCTATCAAAGTTGCTGAATCCTGTCTTAAGAAATCAGATATCACATGGTATTAAAAAACTAGGTAGCTTTAATTGTTTCAATTCAATTTGATATCTTTCAGGAGTACCTCCTATATGGCAAAATTCCAAGCTATTCACAGCAAAGATACAAAGGGCACATGCAAGCCTGATGGACTGTTTATTAGATAAGGAAGGCCTTTCTAATGCTTATTGTTACTATTTAAAATTCAAAACGAAAGCAAGTGGCCTAGCCAAAAGATTTCTCAGAACTGGGAAAGCAGGCTGAAATATAGTATAGAAAGACTCAAGTCCACTCTATACATTCATACAGTACCTGGGAGCTGAATCTGTGAACATCGTCAGAGGCACTGACTAGATCAATGGAAGACATGGAGGAAGAGCGACTATAGGGCTACCAGAGACAGACAAAGAAAAAACCAAGTAATCAGAACAAAGGCACAACAGAGCAGTCAGTACCAACTTCCAAACACAAGATAAAGGAAGAGAGAACAAAGCACTATATGAAACAAACTCAGCAGCAAGTGTTGACTCCATGCACCTATTATGTGTTATGCTCCAAAATCTTTCTAAAAAGAATGCAGTGCTTTCAATAATATAAAATAATACCACTTAACCCCAAAGAAGAAAGAATTTAATATAACTGGCTATGCTTCCAGTTAACTATTTTGGACTAGTCATTTCCTATCAACCACCACCCTAGCCCCCTTTTCCCCTTAAATACATGTTTAAATAAAAAAGAAAGACCATTATGTCCATAAGAAGATTTCTAACTGTTTTGGAGATGTATGTGGAAGAAAACACACGATACCAAAAGTATCTCATTAATGAAATTCAAGAAAAGGGAGAGAACTTATACAAGAAGGTAGTTCCATCAACAGTGAAGAAAGTACAACATGTAACTTCAGTGAACTCTGACATTAGGCTTACCTTTTGGACAAACCTATGAGTCCCCACAGAAGAAAAGGCATCTCCAGATGGCATGGATGTAGGCCAATGTAACCTGACCTTTTCGTTCTGTGACTAAGAAAACATATAATGTTAAGGTGCGAAGATTTTAAAGAGTATTTTTCAGCTAAAGAATGGTTAATATAAACTATAACCTGGAACTATCAACATTTAATTATTGAACACTTTAGTACTTATGTGGCTGCAGTTAGACAACATGAGCAGAGCAAGGACCACGGGCCTGGTCCAGAAGGTCACCAGGGCTGAAAGTCCCAGGTGCTTTGCAATGGGCAGAACTGGGAGATCAAGGACCTTGCCCCCCCAGGGTAGCCTTTTCTCCCCTAGCATATCGCTAGTCATGCAGTTTAGACCCCCTCAGAGGGGGAACAAACAAGAGGGCAGGAAAATAGCCTCATGGGAATCCCATATAAGCCCTTGCATGATCACTCCCTTAAGCATTAAGCCCCCAGGACAGTGAGGTTCTGACCCTGCATCAAATAATCTGCGGGTCTGTTGACCACAGAAACATAGTTTGCTTAAACCAGGGATAACATCTAGGCCTCAGCTGTGTTTCAGCTTTGAGCCCAGAAAAACAGCAAAACCAGACAAGGGAGCCAAGGCTGACATCCCAATCAGCTGTGTTGACTGATCCCCTGCCCTGACTATGACCAATGAGTAGAGTCCATGACCCTGAAAGGACACATCTAGAAAGCTGATGAATATTCTATTAGGGTCCTCCCTCTAAGCCTCCAGACAGAGGACCTAGTGCAGCTCTCTCTTGGAGTACCCAGCACCATTCCCTCCCTTTTCCTCCAGGCAGGTTCTCCTGGCCTCTCCCCTTCCTAAGCTCCAAGAATCCTTCTTTTTTGTCTCTCGGACTTGTTTCCTGAGCCTATTTCTCTGTGACTCACTTCTTCCACCTCTGTGACTTTCTAAATAAACTTCTGCTTGTGTTTGAGTCTTGACTTCAAATTCTTTCTTAGAACTGGAGTACGTACCAAGGTTGCTGAACTGAGTGAGGTCCAGTCTGACTCCACCAGTCTAACACCTAGTGCCATTTCACCTCCAACACTTATAAATATTTGAATTATTAAACTACTCTAAAGATACAAGTCTTGCTAAATCCTGACATTTACTTTATGTGCTCTTTTGGACGCCACAGTTACTACCTCAGACTAGGGATTCATTTTTTAAAAAAATTTTGCTCCCAGTCAGACTCTCCAATGCCAGCATGACATAATTTACCAGGAATCAATCTTAACACTGCTGGTTTTCTTATCTAAACTCTGCCCAAATCATTCCAAACCTTGTGCCTTATACAGACCCTACAGGACTGTACCATTTGAATCAATATAGTTTTTGCTTCAGTTATGTTCCAAAAACATATCACATATATCCTGGTCTCCACAAAGGTATTCTGTCTTCATCCCATCATTTCAGTCCTATTATGATGCCACTTACCCTCTTTCTTCCTCCTCAGCTTCCCTAGTTTCTTCTCACTTATTCAATAAATATTTACTAAATTACCAGAAACTGTGCTGTGTTGTGTGTGTGCACATTTTCTAGCTATGCAGAAGACAACTGGTCATTTCTATTCAATACTCTCTGAACACAACTACAAAGATCTCATTTCTCACTCTGTACATTTTTTATATATCTTTCCTTATGTTGGCAAATAATATAAAACAAATAATGTAAATTCAGAACTGTATCACTGAAGAATACGAATGTAGTAGCTGTGCTGCTGTGAGCCATGTGCAGTATCTACTGCATACAATGATCTGAACCTTTGGAACTCATTTCATGGATTACTGACACTTACTTCTCTATAGCATTACCACTCTGTAATCATCTCCATCATAATGGCGTGCCTAGTTACTAGGCAAGGAAAGTTATGGTCTGTTTAATGACTTGCTTCGTAGAGTATCTACCAGTGTCAAAAATACATAATTTGAAATGAAATGAGTTGGTAGCCTCATGATTATTTCTTTTTTCTATAAAGCTTACAGAAGTTTTCATTGATTCTCTTCAACTCCAACTCTACCACCATGCTATTTAGGAGAGTAGCGTTTTAGAGCCAGAAGGGATGATTTAGGTCATCTTGTCCAACTTCTTGTTTCACAGATTATAAAACCAAGGCCCAGAGAATATAAGTGGTAAGTGTATAGCTTCATAGTTAGCCAGTGGCAAAACTAAGAATAAAAGAAAGTTGTTATGACCTCAGTTCACTACTTTTCTCATAATAATACATATTAGAGTAAAAAACAAATAGTGAAGGCAAAAAACCCCTGAAAAACCAAACACAATGGTGCTATTTTGGGTAATATTTTTGGTATCCAAAATTAGAGCTCATTTAGAAACTGAAAGTTCCCACTCTTTATAAATTAATGTGACATGAATTTTTATCACTGATTTATAAAAAATATAATGAAAAATGAACATGAAAAGCAGTCACTATTGCAGGCGATTTACCCTCAGGTAGACAGAACAATAAATGGGCATAATGGTCATGACTGCATTAGTAACGACAGATATGCAAGCAAATCTGTAGTGTAAAACTGATATACATACCATTTATTTGCAAGATGCTTAAAGTCCTGGGAAAAATAACTAAAATTCACCCTAAGTTACCATCTAGTGGTAATACATGGTAACTGCACTGTTGGAGAATTGTAGGAAAGGATCGAATTAATCTTATTAGACTTAAAGGATTTAAGAAATTCTTTCCTTTCACTTCCACAGAACAAGTTTGGTATAACTGCTGTGAATTTAACAATGGTAAATTACTGAACAAAGTCAAAAGTGAGTAAGCAACTGAAGGTGAAGGTAGTGAAATCAATAAAGGAGGTAATAAAAACTGAATGTTACTAACATAGAAGAAAAATAAATTCTTGGTCATCTTCCTTTTGAATTTATATGGCACTTGGTGGTAAAAAATTCAAAGAGGCTGTTTTATGCAGAGTAAATATATATTTGATATTAATAAGATGGTGATAAAGTTGGAACTTCAAGAGGAATAGGCAGAATTTTTCATTTAATTTTGTGTTAATAATACATGCTTTCTTTAAACTATCATTGGTCTTCTATTGTTTGGAAATTAATCAATGAGGAAATGACTTATAAAGATTTTTCTACATTTGTGATGCAATGCAGACACTTAGTTTTCTAGGTTATGACAGTTTCACGGTTTTCACATTCTATTTATATAAAATAACATTGTAGTGTTAGAATTTTTAATAACAGATATACCTGTTCTTCTATTTTATCCTGTCTGTCAAGAGCAGCTTCAACAGCATCAAAGAACTCTTCTTCATTAATCAGACTGTTTGGACCTTCCTATTCGAACACACAGAAAAAACAAAACAAAACAGCTGATTTAAGAAAAATGGAAAACACTGATAACTGGCATTAACTCTAGGGGAAACCTGAAAAGTGACTGAACAAACACTTATGAACCAGTTAGTACACTAGGTAATATGATATAAAAGATGAGTAACATATGCTCTGTACAGAATCAGGATTATAACAATTCACTCACTCAGTACTCATATACTTACTGCATATTGACTAATGTTGTGTTAGGGCAATAATTTAGAGTAGGGGCTTGGTGAACTATGGCCCATGGGCCAAATGCAGTCCACTGACTACTTTTGTATGGCTGTTAAGCTAAGAATTTTGTTTTTTTTAAATGGCTGGGGAAAAAATAATAACATTTCATGATGTGTGAGTTACATAAAATGAAAATAAAAGTTTTACTGGACTACAATCATGCTCATTCATATGTATTGTCTATTATGCCTGCTTTCATGCTACAGAGGGAGTTGAGTAGTGTTAACTTCAATACTTGGTGACAGAAACTGGGACCTGTTTCTGGATTCCTCCCTTCTTCTTCATTATTCACCACCCTTCAATTCTACTTTCCAAATATCTAATTTCTCCACATCTATTCCTACTGTCCTACCCTACCTAATTTCGGCTATATTCAGTTCTTACCTGTAATACTGAAAAAGTTTCCAAGTCCCTGTCACAACTCTCCACTTCAATCCACTCTCCTCACTACAGGAAGCAAGAATGATTTTTCTAAACTGCATATCTGAAAACTTGATTTGCTTTTCTAAACTGTAAATCTGAAAACTTGATTTGCTTAAAACCCATTCCTATTTGTACTGATTCTTGCAGATCTTTCTGGTAGTTTTATCACTCCCACCCTCCTCTTAGTGGGTTCCATGCTCCACAGATAAGTTCTTTCAGTGCCCTTTGGCAAAATGTTTTCTTTCTTCTGATCCCCCTTATAAGCAACACTCTTTGTAGGCTATTCACCTGATTAAAATCTATTCAGCCTACTCTTTCTTAAAGTTTCAGCTGAGATGCTTTTTCCTTTAGAAAGCCACCCTTACCAGTTAAAAGTGCTTTATAACATACATTATTCTATTTGGCTGTTATCTATTCTATATTCCCAGCAGTACACACTCAGGTGGGGTCCTCAGGCAGGATCCTCGTCTGCCCTGTTTCTTATAATAGCACCCACGACACGCCTAGCACAGTTCCTTGCATTATAAGTCGTAAGGAATGGATTTAAGTTACGAAGTAATTTTTGAGGCTACAGATGACAGAAACATTTATGTAATTAATATAAATAATAAGATCATGAATGTTTGATAATAACCAAAATACAAGTGAAAAGTTTGAAATAATGTCTAAAATCCATGCAAACATAGTACTGACACAATACAGATGGTTCGAGACTTTGAAAGGGAAGAAAGCATAAAAACAGGCCCTAGTTTATTTAAAAATTTTATCTTTAACTTGGTAAGAAAAAGGTTGAAGTATCCTTACCCATTTTCTTCATTAAAAGAGGGCAGTAGATTTCAAATGAGTAGAAAAGAATAGTTTATTCAACGACACCATTGTAATAAAAGATTCCTATATTATACCATAATTTTAAAAAAATCCAGGTATATTAACAATATTTAGAAGAGACCTTACAAAAAATCAGAAAGTATAAGTAATTATTTGAAGTAGAGAATGTGTTTTGAAGCATGATACTAAACATAGAGATAATTATATTAAAAAGACTGAGAGATTAATCACATGAAAGCATAAAACTTAAAAAAGTTTTTTTTAATGCTCACCCAAGGACATTTTCCATTGCTTTTAGAGAGAGGGGAAGGGTAAGAGAGAAGCACTGATGCGAGAGAGGGGTATCGATTTTGTTGCCTCTTGTACCAGCTTGTGAACCCATAACCCATGTATGTGCCCTGACAGGGAAATGAAGCCATAACATTTTGGTTATGCAACAGCACGCCAACCAACTGAGCCACACAGGCCAGGGCAAGAAAGTGTAAAACTTTTATATGGCAAACCGACAAGCAAAGGACCTTTTAAAAATTACAAAAGGAAGAAAGTAACTGAAAAATGAAAATTCAATCCTACACATCTAAATCAATAGGGGAAAAAAACCCCAAAATCCTAATAAAAAAAGTCAAGGGATGTGGACGAGTCATTAAAAAGGCAAATGACCAAAAAGCATTTTTCTAAAGAAAGTCCAAATCAATCACATCAAAATATAAAGCAACTTTTTTTGGAGTTGAAACAAATAAACACAATGCCTCCCTTCACTCTACCCCGCTCTTATCCCCTGAAAGAAAACCTGAGTTCACAGAAGTAAAAAAAAAGTATATAACTATACTTATATATTGCTGTTAGGAAATAAAGTGGTACCACATATTGTTAAATTAAAAACATGGGCTTATTTTTGTATTTTCTATAATCTTCCTAAAATAAACATCTATTATATTTATATTACAAAAAAATTAGGTAATTTTAAAAAGTTGATAATTCCATTCAAATAAACCTAAAATGGCAAAAATAATCTGCTTAGCTTTAGAATAAAAATTAAAATTGTAACAGCTTATATTTCAGTAATCTAGT
Source organism: Furipterus horrens (assembly GCF_987537825.1). Lineage (NCBI taxonomy): Eukaryota > Metazoa > Chordata > Mammalia > Chiroptera > Furipteridae > Furipterus > Furipterus horrens. Next base: position 47,248,342 of record NW_028327175.1, read on the forward strand.
TTTTTAAAACCCCAGAGAATAGCTAATTATATAATTTTTATACATCTAGAAGGAATAAATTGACAGCTTAATTATTTAAATATATTCCAGCTCAAGTCTCATCATTATGAATTTCTACAGTTGGAAATCAATTCCAACATAAAAAATACTCAGTCAATAGCGGCTCTTTTTCCCCCCCTCCGTCAATTCCAAGATAAGAAATCTCGATCAACAGCAGCTTTTTTTGCTTTGTAAAATAAAAACGTCAAGAAATTTTCCTTCTATTTTCTTAAATATAATCTAGCTCTATTTTATCATCTCTCTTCTATCTCAACGATACTCCTTGCCACTCCATTTAAAAAAATGCTCATTTCAAGAATATCAATAATGTTAATGACAATTACCAGATATATTATATTTCTTACGTTTTTTCTCTAAAAAAAAAAATGAAAAATAGTTCATAAAATTTTAATATGTGTATGTGCATATGGAAAGAAAATTTTACTAATTAACAGAAAAAGAAGAGGAAAGAAGTTGGTTTTATACGTTTTCAAACATAAAGGCAAGACAATTAGAACAGTTCATGTCTGCTATGGATAAGACCTCCAAGTATATTGCACAAACTAAAAACTTTTATCTGTCTAAAGTACTCAGCTTTTTCCTCCATAGGTTGCTATTATTTAAAAAAGTGAGTTATAAGAACATTAATAATTACTGTCCTCACAGGAGAGATAAAAACTTGTCCTATAAAGTAGACAGGCCAAATAATGAGCCTTTTAAAGCCTATACTAAACTTGTAGGCAATACCACAAAAACAATTTCAGAGTAAGCCTAGCATTTATATATTATGGAATATATAATTAAAATAAACATCAAAGAATTATATATATTTAGAATCTTCAAAGGTTATAAAAGTATTATTTAAAAATTAATCACTTTTGTAATAGGTATGCCTTTGTGTTTTTCTTTCTAAGACCAAATATAACTAAGTTCATACCTCATAATCTGGTCCTCCAAAGTGGGATTTTTTCTTAAGTTCTGTCAGAGCATTTTTGCATGCTTCCTCTGTTCTTCTTCTTTTCTCAATTTCCTATTTAAAAAAAAAAAAAAAAAAAAACGCAAGCAAAAAATGTATCATTTAAAGTAGGGATTGTCTCTGCATTTCATTGAAATTTTATGATTTGGCCAAAAACTAACTCCACTCCTATTAAAAAATGAGTATTATTCTGAGCTATATATTATACACAAGCTACCACCACTAAAATCACCTAATAGATAGGTTATGTATAACCTAACTGCCAAAGTATCTATATGTTAAAAAAGATAAATTATTATCAGAGGAATGCTTCCAATATATTCATGTATTTGTTTCCCCAAAATGAAACCAACATTTACTTTGTTACAAAGAAAAAACAAATAAACAAGTAATGGATGCCAAGAAGAAAATAACCCAATTAAAGTGGACTCAATGAATGTTAAAATATATTCTGGGAGTGGGGGATAGAAGGGGTTGCCAGGGGAGATAGAGCTAGGCTATGGGAATGAGACTTGGGAGCTTAGCCTACTGCACTGAACCACACTCCTTGGCGACAAAGGTCAGAGGCTCGAGGGCTGAGGGAATGCAGCAGGTCAAACGAATGCATTCATGAACTGCCTAGGACCATGGCAAGACCGTTGAGTTTTGCAGCACACTGCCAGGCTGCACTTCCATGGGACTGTGAGGCCACATTGCCCAGGTAACCAAGCATGCCCTTGCGGATACCGTCCCTCCCACTGAGGCAGCCCTGGCACTGCGTGAGAGGCTGTGTGGGGTTTCCAGGGTTCCTTTCTCTGCTGGCGTAACCTGAGTGAGGGCAACTCACTGAATGCAGGCACTAGCGGAGGCAGAGTTGGTGGAGAGCCATGGGAATCTCCATTGGCCATGATGATGGCAGAGGGAGGCTCTTACACTGAGCATGTTAAAGGCTAACAAGATAACTGGATAAGGGAAAAGCTCTTGACCCTGCCCTTCTGGTACCAGACTGGGGGTGGGACTAGGGAAGGCAGGCACATGTGTCACACAAGTCAAGATGGCAGCATAGAAAGGTGCTGGACCAAAGAGGCCTGTCAGTGTAGCCCGGGGAAAGAAAGAATTGGTTGGGAGGTGGGCCCACCCAAAGTGTGCAGAAGTTTGGAAATTTAACTGGTCATTTGAGTGTGGTCTGTTCCACACTCAAAACAAATACAGTCCCAGGGGAACAAAGAAACACTGTCCTGCTCGTTGCTCAGTGCTCAGGACCTGCACTCAGAGGGTGCACTGGCTTGTCCTTTATTTACATGGGCCACGTGGCCTTAGTAGCTGGCTGCATGGCCCATGGCCTGCAGGAGGAAGTCTCTCTCTCTCTCTCTAACCTGGTGAAGTTGTACAGCAGCTGGAAACAAGCTAATCTACCCAGATGACCGCTGCCTGTGGGCTCCAAAGGATGGTACTTTAAAATTGAGCAGGGACTCTGGGCACTGCCTTTTTGAGACGGGGAGACCCCATTCTCCCAGATCATATAGCATATGAATAAAACCCCTTTCCTTTTGCAACAGCATCCACTTCATGAGTTTCGCTTTTGTGGTGTCAGGCAGATAAAACTCCCCATTTTGTGTTCAGTAACAAAATTTCTTGTACTTTCCCATTGCTGGTTAAAACTATTTTAGAGCTGAAAAAGAGCTTACATTTTTATAAACTTTCTCCTTTAATAGATACTCTACAGCTCTAACAGGTTAAAGACCCAAGGTCAGCACTTAAAAAGAAAAAAGCTGGCCCTGGCACCAATTTCACACTTATTTCTACAATAATGGGCTCATTGTGTCAAATCTGATACTGAAGTCTAACAAGCTTGTAAAGAACCTAATGCCTTTATTCAAATGCCTTACCTCAAATACTTCCAAATACCCTCTCTGAAATAAAGCTACTGTAAAAAAATGAATTAGTTCATTAATCCAAGGATTAAGTGCTTATAGTATACGCGAGAAAAAATGGGACTACAAATCCACCAGAATGGCTGAAAATTAAGAAAAAACCAAAACAAAAAACCCACACAAAACTGACAGTATTATGTGTTGACAAGGGTGAAGAGCAACTGGAATTCTCCTCCATCATTGCTGGGAATTTAAACTCATACAACCGCTTTACTTATTTATTTTTAATCCTTACCCAAGGATATGCTTTTTATTGATTTTCGAGAAAGAGAAAAGAAGGGAGAGAAAAACGATGTGAGAAACATCAACTGGTTGCCTCTCGCATGTGCCCTGGTCAGGGATCAAACACACAGCGTAGGTATGTGTACTGACCAGGAACTGAACTGGCAACATTTTTTGGTGCGCTAATGATGCCCCAACTGAGTCCCATGGCCAAGGTAAAACTGATATAACCACTTTAGAAAACTGTTTGTCAGTATCCACTAAAGCTAAGCATATACCCCGTGAATCAATAATCTTACTTCTACGTATGAGGTCTGTCCAGAAAATGTCCGGCCATTGTTTAATATAACAAGAATGGTTTGCATGACATTGATGTAACCTGGCAGCCAAGGAGAGTGGACTGGAATGCGCATGCATGAACAATGATGACTTCACTGTATTAGTCAGTGGGGGCAGCAGATGCCACTGAGTATGTGTACTATGCAACTGTTGCACTCAAAATGAGCAAGCAGAGCAATGAATCTGCATCAAATTTTGTGCTAAACTTGAACATTCCGCGGAAACTATTCAGATGATTCAGAGCCTTTCGGGGATGATGCAGTGAGTGCAGTGCAAATAAAAGTGTGGCACAAATGTTTTCAAGTTGGTGAAGAACCTGTTTAAAGTGATCCACGTTCTGGAAGGCCTGTAACAAGCAGAACACCTGAGAATGTTGCACATGTATGGGCTGCAATCAACAAAGATCAACAACTGACAGTGCGAGAATTAAGGCCGATCTAGGGATTCCAAAAACTACTGCGTCTGAGATTCTGATACAGGATCTTGGCATGAAATGTGTCGTGGCAAAATTCATTCCCTGGCTTCTGCTACCAGAGCAGAAGAAACTTCATACTGCAGTTGCTAATGACTTGATTCAAACCGCTACCAATGAACCAGATTTCCTTAAGAAGGTCATAACTTTGAAGGAGACTAAGGCATTACTGTCCTATGTACAATGTTTCTTCTATCTTCTTCAGTAAATGTCTCTATTTTCCATATTACATGGCTGGATACTCTCTGTATAGACCTCCTACATGCTAGAAAAATCAGTGCATATGTTGACCAAAAGTTATGTACAACAATGTTCACTGCAGCTTTATTCGCAATAGCCAAAATATAAAAATCTAAATGTCCATCAACAGGAAACACAAATAATCAAACTGAAGCCATATGATGAAAATTCATCATAAAATGAAATACTACACAACAATAAAAAAGAATAAGCTACCACTAAATCTAACAACATGAATAAACCTCACAGTCAATGTTGAGGGGGGAGAAATAGACACAAGAGTGTATACTGTATGATTCAATTTATATGATGTACAAGAAAAAACAGAAACTAATCTATGATTATGTAAGTGAGATCTAGTCACCTCTTGAGGTGGTGGTATGAATAGGTAGCAGAATGAAAGAACCTTCTGGGGTACTATAAAAGTTCTATATGTTGGTCTGAGAGGTGGTTACAGTGGTATGTACAGATGTACAAAAATCACCAAGCAATACACTTAAGATTGGTTCACTTCACCATATGTATTAACATATCTTAATTAAAAAATAAATAAAATAAAAACACATAGCACAACAATAATATTAAAGACTATGGGAAACGAAAAAGCACGTAAAAATATACACTTTTGAGTCTGTTATTGTAAGCAAACATCTTAAATGAACAGAATTTTTTTAAGCAGTGTGATTAGATATGACTGAAGATGATGATACCTTAAGTGAGATAAAGAGACTAAAGACACAAAGTTTTTCTTTTGGTCATTTTTTTCTCCATTTTAATGAATTTGGCCAGTTTTTTAAAGACACAAAGTTTTCAAGGAACTAGTATAAATGACCCATGGATGTGAACAATGGGGTAATTGGGGTGGGGATATGACTGCGGGAGAAGGGGTGGGCAGAGGGGGGGGGAGCAATGGGGAAGAAGTGGGACAACCGTAATAGAAAAATAAATAAATAAATAAAGACACAAAGTTTTAAATAAACTAGTCTAAATGAGTTAAGTGATTCTTTTGAACCATTAGTCTAATAGATCTAAGGGGTTGTCCTGTTTTCTCAATACATATTTTTTTGGTGCACAGGGAATCTTCTAAAATTTCAATTTACCCACACTGGTATAGAGTTGAAATCTTTGGATATAGATAGTCTGACTCCAGACTAATAATGAAATGTTTGTACCTTAAATGGATGATTTTATTGCCTGTTTTTAAAGAAATCATATATGTATTTTGTCAGCCAATAAGGCTTACTATACTTGATAATTCTGAACAATTCTCTTTTCTTCTAAACATGGGGACCTACTTAAATACATAGTGATATTCAAATCCTATGGCTATTCTTCCATTACATCAGTGATGACGTTGTTTTCTTTCTTTAGTGTCCTGCTCAAATTGATAAAACTTTTTTTTTTTGGGGGGGGGAGGGATCAGGCAATGGGTTTATTGAGGGAAAAGGGGGGAAGAGGAGTGAAGGGGAGAGGCAGCTCCCCAACCAACTCAAGGGCCCGTAGGAGCAAGGGCAATGGGGAGCACAGGAATAGGGAACGGGGAATGGGGACTCCCAGTCCTCCTCATGGGCCCTTAGGAGTCCCCAAATTGATAAAACTTTTAAATACTGTAAGCAATATGACTCTCTGATGAATAAGATTCACCAGCACTAAAATATAGAAAACTCTGCTACTTAAAACAGCTCTGGACAAGTCTCTGGGCCCCAGTTCCTCTTCTATAAAATGGTAGCACTGGACTAGAACTAAATAAATTCTCTAAGGTATGTTTTGCTATTTTACTAATGTTGAATTACAAACAGAAATATTCCTACTGAACAAATTCACTAAGCCATACTTAGAAACTAAATATTCATATTATAATATTATCAGTGCTGCAGTTTAAACAAAGGTCAGAAAAGGTGAATAGGAAGCAAATGTTTAGTGAACAATACAATGTATGATGAATGATATCACAATGACCTTGGCAAATATACTTGGCTATGAATGCAATAAATTAATATTTAACTTCATAAACTAGTGTTTAAGTTAGTTCATATATTTTAAATGCAGCTTCATATATCACACAATAAAAGCTGGATAATGTTAAATGGCTCACTAATTCTATTCCAAAGTATTACTATCAGCATTACTAAAATGTTAATATTAAAATCCTATCAAGAATGCATAATGTACAGTAACTGAATACTTAGCTGGTGAATCTCATTAGTATAACTGGGTTAAGATGCCCACAAAGTTTCAGAAGAGTAGTACCACCTGCTACTTCTATCAATCCCAATGGGCTTTCCCCTAAGAAGTTAGTTTGGTTTAAATGTTCATGTATGAATCTTCAATAAAATCTGATTATTTTTTAAGAGAAAAAAACAAAACTATTTTTACCTTATCCAGTCTCTTCTGCCAGCTCTCCTCACGCTTTACCATTAGTTCAATACAATGAGAAAGTGTAGCAAGGATTCCAGCAGTAGTAGCTTTAAAAGTTATTGCTTCCCCTTTGAAATCTATGCCATTAATTCCTTTCGGTGTTACCTGCGGAAACACTGAAAAAGAAAGTTATCCACTGAAAGTCTTTCTAACGAAAACATAATTCTTCACAACTTATAATGAAATTGTTTAGAAAGCTAGCAAATCAGAGCAGGCTTTCAGAATATATTTTGCCTCCTGTTGCCCAACATTTCTTTGTGGGAAGTTAATTACTCATATTTCTCTTTATTTATTGCTGGTCCATTTGCATTTTCTGAATCTTCTTAAGTCAGTTCCAATAGTTTGTGTCTTTTCAGGAAGGACCTTAGGCCATTTCATTTAAGTTACTAAACTTGCTGGTATATATTTGTTCATAGCATTTGCCTATAATCCTTTGTCTTTCTATAAAGTCAATAGTAATGTTCTCCCTTTCATTTCTGATTTTAGTAATTTGAGTCTTCTCCCCTTTTTTCTTGATCAGTTTAGCTAAACGTTTATTAGTTTTGTTCTTTTCAAAGAACCAACTTATAATTTCATTGAATTAAAAAAAATTCCCTTTTTAAATTTTATAATACAGATGTACTTAGCTATAATTTCCCAAGTATTGCTTCAGCTGCAGCCCATAAATATTGATGTGGTGTATTTTTGTTTTCACTCATCTTACAGTATTTTCTAATTTCCTCTGTGATTTCTTCTTTGACCCACTGGTTATTTATGTGTGTGTGTTAAATTCCACACATTTGTTAATTTCCGTTATTGAGTCCATTGTGGTGGCAGGACATGCTTTGTATGATTTCAGTCCTTTTAAATTAATTAAACCTTGTTTTATGGCCAAGCACAGGACCTACCCTAAAGGTTCCATGTGCAATTGAGATGGATACATCATCTCCTATAGCTGGGTGCAGTGTTCTGTAGATATCTATTAGGTTTGTTTGTTTATACTATTTAAGGATTTTATTTCCTTGTTATCTTCTAACTTGTTCTGTTCATTACTGAGAGTTAGGTATTGAAGTCTCAAATTATTACTATTGAATTGTCTTTTTTTTCTCTTCAATTTGGTTAGATTTTGCTTCATGTACTTTGGGGCTTTGATGTTACATGTAACTATGTGTATAATTGTATCTTTTTGATGGAGTGACCTTTATAAGGTCATAAAATTTCCCCTTTGTCTCTAGAAACACATTGGGTTGGCCAAAAAGACTGTTCCATTTTTTTCAAAAAATGGCTCTAGCAGCGCTTAGTTGTCTAACTTCATTCGAGACAATTTTGTTAGACTGTACTGTGACAACTGTCATAACATCATGCATTTAAAAAGAAAATCCCGACTTCTGGCCAACATGGAGGCATAGGTATACATGCTTCACCCCCTCACACAACCATAAAAAGAATTACAACTAACCTCAAAACAAAAAAAATAACGAGAACTTCCAGATACTAGAACTATATGAAAATCTGAAAACCAAGAATTCAAAGAAGAAATATTAATCCAGACAGGTATGAGGGGTGGAGAGGATGTGGTGGCGGCAGTGAGGTGCTGCTGGTGGCAAGGAAGCGACTGTGGCCAGTGAAACAGGCAGTCGCACATTCACGTGTGGTGGATAAAAGCCCAGAGGGTCACCTGGGGAGTGATCCCAACCCCAGGCCAGACTGTACAGTCCAAGGTTTCAGCGCCAAGAAAATAAAGCCTCATAGCTTCTAACTGCGAAAACCAGTGGGGTTCGGGGTGGTGGAAAAAACTGTATGTCTCGCAGAAGAGTCCATTTAGAGGGCCCCCATGGTCCTAAGGACATACACAAACCCATCCACTCTGAGAACCATCACCAGGGCAACAGCTAGAGGGGTGCCACTCGCATACAGGAAGTGGGTGAAGTGACTGAAAAAGGGGTGAGTGCTGAGCCAGTGACATTGTTTCCTCTCTGACCTCTCCCCCACATACTGCACCACAAAGCAGCGAAAAGGGTTGCTCTGCCCTGACAAAAACTAAGACTCCCCCTTTTACAACATAACAGATACAGTAGTTCTACGTATTGCACAGAAATAAACATAGGGAGGCTGCAAAATATAGGAGACAAAGAAATATGGCCCAAATGAAAGAACAGATCAAAACTCCAGAAAAGAACTAAGCTAAACATAGATAGGCAACCTATCAGATGCAGAGTTCAAAACACTGGTGATAAGGCTGCTCAGAGAACTCACTGAGTATGGCAAATGCCTAAGGAAAGAAATGAAGGCTACACTAAGTGAAACAAAGAAAAACCCAAAGGGAACCAAGAAGGGAAGTAAGCTGGGGTTCAAATCAATGACTTGGAACATAAGGAAAAAATAAACATCAACCAGTACAGAATGAAGAAACAAGAATTCAAAAGAACAAGGAGAGCATAAGAAGCCACTGGTACCAACATCCAAATCATAGGGATGCCACAAGAAGAGGAAGAGCAAGAAACTGAAAACTTATTTGAAAAAAATAATGAAAGGAAACTTCCTTAATTTGGCAAAGGAAATAGACATAGAAGTCCAAGAAGCACAGAGAGTCCCAAACAAGTTGGACCCAAAGAGTACCACAGCAAGACACATAATTAAAATGCCAAAGGCTAAAAATAGAGAATCTTAAAAGCATCAAGAGAGAAGAAGGGAGTTACCTATAAAGGAGTTCCCATAAGACTATCAATTGGTTTTTCAAAAGAAACTTTGCAGGCTAGAAGGGGCTAGCAAGAAGTATCCAAAGTGATGAAAAGCAAGGACCTAACCAACATTACTCTATCCAGCAAAGCTATCACTTAGAATCGAAGGGTAGATAAAGTGCTTCCTAGACTAGGTAAAGCAAAAAGAGATCAGCATCACCAATGTTAAAGGGACTTACTTAACAAAGAAAAAGATTAAAACTATGAACATTAAAATGACAACAAACTCACAACTATCAACAACTGAATTTAAGAAACAAAAACAGCTCTGGCTGGTATGGCTTAGTGAATTAAGTGCCGGCCTAGAAACCAAAGGGTTGCTGGTTTGATTCCCAGTCAGGACACATGCCTGGGTTGTGGGCCAGGTCCCCAGTTGGGGGCATGTGAGAGGCAACCACATATTGTTTCTCACCCTCTCTTTCTTCCTTCCCCTCTCTCTAAAAATAAATAAATAAAATCTTAAAAAAAAAAAAAATCAAAAACAAAAACAAATTAAGCAAACAACTAGAACAGGAACAGAATCATAGATATGGAGATCATATGGAGGGTTATCAGTGAGGATGGGGAAAGAGGAGAATGGAGGAAAAGGTAAAGCGATTAAGAAACATAATTGATAGATACAAAATAGACAGGGGGGTATTAATAGTATAGAAAGTGGAGAAGCCAAAGAACCTATATGTATAACCCATGGACATGAACTAAGGAGGGGTGGTTAATTCTGGAGGGAAGGGGGTACCAGGTGGAGGGGGACAAATGAAAAAAAAAAACTAGGACAACTATAATAGCATAATCAATAAAATATACTTAAAAAAATTTTAAAAACATAAAAATTGGTGAATTTTTGTGTAGCTATTTTTATATTGAGGATGGAAGAACATATATAACATTTTTGGCATGGTATGCTTTATTATTTCAAGAAAGGCAAAAACTCAACTGATTCACAAAAAAAGATTTAAGCAGTGTATGGAGAAGGTGCTGTGGCTGATCGAACATGTCAAAGTGGTTTGTGAAATTCTGTGCTGGAGATTTTTTATTAGATGATGCTCCACAGTTGGACAGACCAGTTGAAGTTGATAGAGATTAAATTGAGACAGTAATTGAGAACAAGCAAAATTATACCAGGTAGGAGACAGCTGACATACTCAGATAAATAAAGTTACTGGTGAAAATAAAAAAAGTTTTCTATTTTATGAAAAAACAAACAAACAACAACCCCCCCAGCCCCCCAAAAAAAACAAAAACAAAACAAACCTGGACGTTTGGCCAACCCAATAAATTAAGGTGGTGTAGAATATAACAGAAGAAATTTACATTACACATAAATAAGAACTTTGTTCACAGAAAATTAAGGAAACAGTCCTCTACCATCTAAAACCCTTGAGGTCTATGGAAGGTGTTTTCTTATCCAAAAATTTTTCCTCTTGTATAATCTTCAAATTAATTGCCTTTCCTCTGGAAGTTTTACTCTTGCTCAAGTCTTCCTCACTACCTCCCTCCGCGCCCCCCCCCCCCAAATCCTATTGTTATAATATTTACTGCTGACTAGCTAGTTCTAAATTTTTAAAACTTTGGCATAAACCACAATATGTGATTTAGACCTAATCCTTAATAATGGCCTTAATGGTGAGACTCATTTCAATTATTTGTTGGATCCTAGTATTAAACCCTGTCAGTATTTGAGAGATAACCAATGTAACCTAATCCCAGACTACCATCAATAGTACTAGATTTAAAGACAAAATGTTTTAGTTACTTTACCATATTATATACAATGCTTCTGACTAATTTACTTCTAGAAGTTAATCACAGAAAGATACTTTCCACCTATCGTGATGAACAAGAGTTAATTTCCATTAACACTGAGAAAGAAATTTTTAAAACAGTGACCTTCAAAGTGTACTAGAAACATGACTTATGATTTTAAAAATTATGCAGATAGCTTGTGTAGGGTCTCTCTCTAAATGATAGCAATAAACCTGCTTTCTATTTGTTGGTCTTAGGTCTCTCTTTAAAAAAAAAAAGAGATGTTGGGGGATCTTCTCAAATGTCTGGAGATCCGGCTATCTGTTCATATTTAAAAGTTTGAAACTAGAAACTCTGTATGCACTAGCAGGATGTTCTAACTAATGGAATTCATTAAAGGTAGTAAGACAGCTTTTTCATGATGGACCCTCAAAAGTCTCTCTTTATAGGTCTTTCTCTATGTCCATTCAGTGTCCCCAGTGTTACTTTCTAATTTTGCATCAGAAAATACATGTCTGGTTGATAGGTATTCTGGAAATAAGGTTATAGAAGGAAGCTGGGGATTGCAACTGTCAGTATGTAAACTTTCACTTAGTCCTTGGTGACCAGTATTCTTGGAGATAAGCAGAATAGTGACATTCACAGATTTCAATGATCAGTATGTAAATTTCCACTAATCACTTTATTGATAGGCTGATACAGTACATCTATCTTTTTAATGTGTCAGGTATTCTTGAATCTATAACTATGCAGTTCAATTTCTATAGGAAAGAAGGTTCCATTCTCTTTTGGATAATGTAGGTGTAGTAGCTGTCTTTTGACCCAGTGATCCCCTCTGGGAATATATCCGAAGAAACCCGAGACACTAATTTGAAAGAACATAAGCTCCCCTATATTCATTGCAGCATATTTACAACCACCAAGATTGGAAGCAGCCCAAGTGTCCATCAGTAGATGAGCAGATAAAACAGCTAAGGGACATTTACACAATGGAATACTACTTAGCTATAAAAACAAAGCAAATTTTACTCTTTGCAATAGTAAGAATGGACCTAGAGATCATTATACTAAATAAAATAAGCCAGCCAGAGAAAGAGAAATACCATATGATTTCACTCATGTGTGGAATCTAATGAACAAAAACTCAACTAACAAGAAAAATGAGGACAGACTGATGGATGGAGAGCAGATGACAGTGGGGCAGAGTGTGGGGGAGAAAAGGGGATGGAGGGATTGAGCAAGAAGGATGAAGGACTCATGGACATGGACAACAGTGTGGTGAATGATGCAGGGAGGAGAGTATAAGGGGACTAAATGTAATGGAAAAAATACAATAAAGACTAAATTAAAAAATTACTCACTTTGGTAATTATTCTTGTTACATAGTTAATGATTATATAACTTTAGAAAGTTACAGTTTATCCAGCTGAGGGAGGAAAATATACTACTTACACTTTTCCTTATTGCCATTGGTATTATGCAAGAAGTCTCCATCAGAACGTGTGGTAGGAAAGTCATCTTCATCATCTTCTACCACTAAATAAAATATATTTAAGGATATTAGGATTAAAGAAAATAGAAATTAATCAGTTTATTCTTATGTTCAGCTGAGTCAATACATTCTGAATTCTTTGAGTATAAGAGCTTATTCAACTTTGTATCTTCAATGATCATCAAGGTATGCCCAATAAATATGCTGTAGATGTCTTTAATACATTATTATAGAACCTGTACCTATTCTCACTGTGTAAGGGATAGTATTAAGATATGAGTTATTTTGCCCTTTAGTCTTCCTACCTACCTTGGGGAAATTTCATTAATTCCATCAGATGTCTACAAGGGCTGAGCATGACTGAGAGTATAATTTCCATGCAGAGGATACTTTAGCTTGCCTCTAGGAGTTCCTAAATTTACCATTTCCAAATATGCATGGAAAATATAATGACTTACAGATGTGACATCTATTTTCACTCACCCCAGTGTGTCTGTACCTGGACACTCCTTTTAACTTACTCAATTCTAGAAAAAACAAAATCCTGTGTTTTCCTCTGCATACCTCTATATTCTATGTACTTTTTCTACTGCCTAACATACTTTAATTCTCTGCACTATATATTCCACTTTTAATGCAAGTTTGTAAACCTCAGCAACCTTATCCTCTGCTTTCTATCCAGCGTTTTTATGGCTTCTTTCTTATTTTTTGAGGAACTCTCTTTGTACAGAAAAAATCTTCATTCTAACCTACCAAATTTCTTGATTGTATCTCTTTACCTCAGAAGTAATTTGGCTTTACAAGGAACATCTCATATATTTTAGCTTCTCTCCAATAGGTGCAAAGCCCATTCCTATTCTTTATTCCCTCCCCTGACTAAATGGTATAAATCATCAAGGAAAACACCTTTATTCTGTATTGTCATTTCATCACTTGAAAACTTCACTATTCCTCCATAACAACTTTTTCAAATCATAAGCTGCTATTACCTATTAACACTTATTATTCATTTCTATCCAGCTGAAACCAATTTCTGACTCTTCCAAGTTCATAATTACTACTGACTTCAATATCCATGCTGAAACTTCTGCAGATACCTAAATCCCGAGATTAATCAGATTCCTAAATTCTGTGGATTTTCACTGTCTTAATCATTTTCAAATACAGTCAATTCTAGAAATTCATTAACACAGCACACTGTTCTGTTTTAAATCAGTACTCATCATCAGGTAAGATCCTGATCTTGACTCAGTATTACTCAGATTAACTGCTCACAAATACTGAAAGGTCCGTCTTTCACTCATCTCATTAGTACAGTACCTACTCCGGGTTACTGAAAATTCACTTTTATATCCCTAACCATCCAATAGCCTAGTAACACCAAACAGGGGTTTTCAACCTTCTTTTTCTAGCCCAATACTCAATATAGAAAACTGATGAAAACAAGAGCCTCTCTGCCTAAAAGAGTGGCCTTCCCCATTTCCTTCTCAACCAAGCACTCCTTGTTCATTCCTGAGGCACCTCTGAGGAATACATGACATGGTTTGAAGCCACTGTCCCCCATCTCAGTCAGACTGGTTTCCCTTACCAACACCCAAATCAGTTATGTTAAGTTCTATTTTTGGATCTTGAACACCCCTGCTTTCCTTATCCCTGAAATAATCTAAATTAACTACATTAATAATACCAGTTATTACTTATTGTTTTCTTTTTTGCTATTAAGTGCAATTCTAACATGTATAATTCTCATTTTAATTGTCACAATTGTGTGTGCAGGATATAACACCCCTTGTACAGTTGAGAAAACAGATACGGATAAATAGAAGAGCCTTTCCTTTAACCCTTTGAGTGCCATGCATAATGCAAAATTTGGATCAACATGAGAAAAAGCTATTATCAATATATAACCTGAGGTACAAAAAAAGAACAAAACACAAAATACAAATTATTCCATTGTTATTTACATTTATAGCCGTTGGAAAAAAAGAGTCGCTGGGAGCAACGCTGGCACTTTTGGGAAAATTTTCAGCGTCGCTCACAGCGACGTGGGCACTCAAAGGGTGAGTGTGGTACAAATGTCTTCTTTTAAAATCAAGTGGTATATTTAGGTTAAAGATAATGTCTTCTACTTCTGTAATCCCAGAGTAGCTAAGACCTAAAGGGTTAATTAAATTTTACTGTAGTATGTGTGGCAGTATGGAGGATCAGGTGAGGACTACCTTACTACCAATTCTGATAAAATATTTTACAAGAAAACACTGATGATCATCTAAAATAAAAAAGGATTTGCTATTATCATTTTAATGACACACTTATTGAAGAGCAGTAATTCTTAAAATTCAGACTTAGTTTTGATAATTTAATAAAAGTTACCTATAGAGATCCTTAGGTCAGCAACTCTGATCTACATTCCAAGTAGAAAACTAAGGTTGATGTCCTTAGTTCACCTTTATCCAGCATATATTCTTAAAAACATCAATATTCCTTAAAATACCATTTATAGAGAAAACAATTGCTATAGATGAAATTGTGGCCCCCGAAATTCGTATGTCAAAGTCCCAACTTCCCCGTGTCTCAGAATGTAACTATATTTGGGGACAGGAACTTTATGGAGTTAATCAAGTTAAAATGAGGTTATAAAGGTGGGCCCTACTCCAATATAACTGGTGTCCTCATTAGAGGAAGAAATGTGGACACTGACATAGAAGAAAGATGATGTAGGACACAGGGAAAAGACAAACATCTACAAGGCAGGAGAGAGACCTAGAACAGCTCCTTCCCTTGTGGCCCTCAAAGGGAACCAAGCCTGCCAATGCCCTGATCCCAGACTTCTAGCCTTCAGAACTGTGAGAAAATAAATTTCTGTTGTTTAAGCCACCCAGTCTGTCGTACTTCATTAGAGCAGGCTTAGCAAACTAATGCATTAGTCTACCACTGATGAATAATGTTTAAAATCATTTTTCAGATCTTCTACACAAATGGGTTACAACTGAATTCTAACTTCTACTCCTCCCGCTACCACTTGTGTCCTTCAAATGCTATATATTTTTGATGTGGATCATTTAAAAGTAAACAAGGAATAAATTCTATATATATCCTGATTTTGTTTAAAGGAATATTTTCAAGCAAATGAAAGCAGATGTGTAATGTTTAATTTGATAAATATGTTTTATGCAGTCAGCTCTCTGTATCCATGGACTGAAAATATTTTTAAAGTTATGTTGTTGCTGACATGTACTTTGTAGCTAGGCCTACAATAGCTGTGTCTATATTAAACATGAACATAAATTTTTGTTATTATCCCCTAAACATTGTAACAACTATTTACATAGCATTTACATTGGATTGAGTATTATAAGTAATCTAGAGATGATTTACAGTATATAGAAGGATATATGTAGATTACATGCAAATATTACTCCATTTTATATGACGGACTTGAGCATCTGCAGATTATGGTATCAGCTGGTGTCAATGTCCCATGAGTACTGAGATATTATAAATGTATATATATATATATATATATATATATATATATATATATTTTTTTTTTTTTAACTACGGAGAAATAGTTCACCTACATTATTTTCAGAGAAATAAACAACAAATGTTAAAAAGTGTATCCAACATAAAGAACTTCAAAACTACTTAATCTTGTCTAAATTTTAAGAATATGGGTTTCTGCTACTGGCCAACACGGAATAAAGGAACTGAATTTATGCTCTAGCATAAACTAAAACCTGCACAAAAAATATGAAACAATGGCTTTCAAGACATGTATATTAGGCAAAAACAGACAGTGATCCCTGAGTGGCAAGAACAAATGATGTGACCTCTATGATTGTCCAACTTACTGCCTTGAGAGAGAGTCCAAGCTGCAGAGTAGGGAGGAACCCAGGAGGAGCCCAGTAGACTCTATGAAGTGAGGAAATTGAGCTGAGTGTCCAGAGAGACAAAGGCAACTAGAGTTACAAAGCAGAGTGCTAGAGAGGAGAGAGCTGTATATAGAGAGAAGCCAGGAGATTGAGAGAAGGTCCCCTTGAGTATTCAGTAGAGTACTGACAGCACATACAAATGAAGGAACTACAGAGGTCAGGGAAAGAGCCATCTGAAAGGATTCCAAGAAACATGGGGCAAGGACAAATGTACTTATGGTATATTACTTGAAGACAGACTGTGACAAATTAAATCTGTGTACTATAAACTAAAGTAGCCACTAAAAAAACAATTATAACAAGGAGATAAAAAATGTAATTATAAAAATATACTCAATCCCAAAATACACAGAAAAAGGAAACAAAGAACAGAGAAGACAAAAAGGCTTTGAACTCAGATCAAACACATTTAATAAGACCACAAAATGGGAACTTAGTTATACTGGGAATTAACTTAGTGCTGTTCAGTAATAATTCTGTAAGTTAAGTCCATTTTTGCCTTCATGGCAAGTAAGAGAAAAATTGAAGAACAAATGTTGACACCATCAGTAATATCTTCAGCAGTAACAAAGAAAAAGTTCAAAACTCCCATTTTAGGTTAACTGAAGATCATATCTCTCTCTTAAAAAAACTAATTATAAATTGTTTTAAAAATGTATATATAGCTGCATTACTAATTTCATCTTCCATGAAAAAAGGCCAGAGTAAGGGAGAGTGATGAGGAGGGAGAGAAAGAAAGGTGAGAAGATAAAAGAAAGGATGTGAGAACAAAAAGAAAGAGAGAAAGAGATCAATTGATTCTAGTTTGGAGGATTTAACATAAACATATGCTTGTCTTCAAGAATCATCATGGGGTAAATTTATTAGACACAATCATGTAAAATGCCCCATATTACTAAGATGACAGATACTCTTTTTTAATAAAATAAAGAGCTTAAAAACCATTTAAAAATCTTCAGGGAATCTGGCATGAGTAATCAGATTAATTAAGATGTGTTATTAAAGTACACAAGTTATAGAGACACTGAAATCTGTTACATTGGGGGCTTGCAGCAAGTGACTATAATTACTTTTATCAGTTAAAGACATTACCCTTTAAGATCAAGAGGCTTTAAATCCATTCATTCTCCAAGTAAAAATAGTGGTAATAGCCTAATTAACCTTTATCCCTTTGAAGTTCATCCTTGGAGACAGCATCAGCACAGACATCAAAGAACTTCTGTAGAGTATCAACTTGTCTACATAGGATATCTCTAAAGGTTTCCATTTCAGCCAATTTCTCACGTAAACTGTGGCCTTTCTACAAAACACAAAAAGGGGAATGTGATTCAAGTTAACAAAACAGTAATTTATTTAGTCCTTTGGTATTTCATCACCTTTTAAGGCCAACATCTTACTAATGAGGGCCATGGGATAGGGAGAGCTGTCAAGCTCAATGTGATACTCCCAGGTATTAACTTGAAATTGACTAACAGTGGCTAGATAGTGAAGCCTGAAGGAAATAAGAACAAATAGGCCTGAAAATTTTCTCATGTAAAATTTAATATTTTCAAATTACTGACATTATGAAGAAGAAAAATAGTGGAAGACTTTGAAATGGGCAAAAATACCACTGGATGTCCTTTCAAAGAAATGGCATATGTGTGTGTGTCATCTATGGAACTGGTGGCACTTATGGAATTCCTTAGGTTGTTGTCTAATCATATAGAAAGAAATCTTTGATTTCATCTCATTTGACCTATTTTATAACTCTTTAAGTAGTAGAAAACTAAGAGTAAATGATTCTTGTCCATAGATATGCAAATGAATTTTGTTCAGTGGAGAGATACTAGTTACTAATTTGTGGATATTGAACAGTTTTACATATATTAGCAAAATCATTTTGGCATTCTTCAGATTCTCCTTTGAACAATTTTTCCCCTTCATATTTTATCTATTAATAAATGAAATAAAATCTCTGACATGTGTCCATTTTATATTTGTATGAGTCATAAATTTTACTCCTTAAAAACCATTCTGTAACAACTTCAAATAAATTATATTGTAGCAAAGCTCTTTACAAAAACTATCAAATAAGTTCTTTTCACAACATACAACACTAAATCCAACTTATGAGGCCTTAACTTAAATGCATTCACAACTACAAACCTTGAATGAAGAGGTGGATGTTGCAGAATAGCCACTTGCCCCAGACACCAGTGACACCATTGAGCCATGTCGACGCAAGCTGGATTCAGATCCATAACCAGATTCAGTCTAAAAAAAAAAAAGAAAACTACATGAAAAAGAATTAAATAAAAAAATACTTAACCAACACAAGAAAAAAATTGTAACTATGCGAGATAACATGTTAAATTGTCATCATTTCACTGTATGTATACATATAATTATTATGTTGTATACCTTAAACTAATATAAGCTTATATGTTAACTATATCTCAATAAAATTGGAAAAATACTGAAGAGAAAACAAAAGTTTTCCTATATATTAACAAGATTGCTATAAAAATTGAATAGAAAAAGTACAAAAAAGTAATAATGGTAGGATATGGGCTAAGAAGTCCTGAACCACTTTTACTTCTCTTCCTATAACAAAGAAATAAACAGTAAATTTTTTAAAAAGAGGAAAACTTCTATTAATAGTTAAGTTTTTAGAAAAAGATTTTATTTATTTATTTTTAGAGAGGGGGAAGGGAGAAAAAGAGGGAAACATCGATATGTGAGGCTGTCTCTCACAGACCCCTAACTGGACACCTGGCCTGCAACCCAGGCATGTGACTTGACCTGGATTTGAACCAGTGACTTTTTGGTTTGCAGGATGATGACCAATCGACATAGACACACCAGTCAGGGCTGTTACTGCAGTGGTACCTCAGTACTTGTTAATTTGTTCCAGAACTTGGGACAAGTACTGAAACCGACGAGTACCAAACTGTTCTTGAGCTACTGTGAGACTTAGGCATGACCTCTGTTTTATTGTGAAAGAGGGGTGCCGAATGGCAAACAAGCACCCAGTACTGAAACATTTTCTCTGTCATCAAAATGAACAACGACAGGATTTGACAAGTTCTGATGCCAACAAGTACTATGTTATGGCTATACTTCTTTATAGTACTATTTCCAGTACTATCACTTACACTGTTTCAATGAAGCCTCTCCTATAAACACCAGGCAGTTCGTCTCTGTCTTTTCAACTATTTTTATCATATCACAATTATGGCATTCATCACAATTATATTTACATTTTATAATTACTATTGAACTTGGTTCTTCTGGAAGAAGATTGCATCTTTTTCACTTTTGTAGCCACCTCAACAGTTCATGTCTCAAAGAAAAGGTCTCGATTTTGCCAGTGTTAAGTAATCGTGCAATGGAAAATAACTGAACTCCTGGATGTTGGGGCATATTTAGACTTAGCACTACAATAATACCTTTATCTAATTTTGATGGAGTTGGTACTGGTTCGATCTTCCAGTCAGGGCACATCAGAGAAGGAAAACTCTGACTCCAAAAAACCTCCGCTGCCTTGCGGCATACCTCTTCAGGGGAAAGGCTAAGGGAGTAAACCCCGACAGAAAATCCGGAGCCGGAGTCCCTAAGGCGGTTTGACGTTGTAGTCAACACCGGCAACTCCTGCGGCGCACCTGAAGCCAAGCTGTATTGACTCCGTCTTTCCCTTGGACCCTTCAGCTGCGAAGAGAGGGGGGGTCTGCTGCATGGGCAACAGCAGACCCTCCATATCACCCTGCCCAGGCTCTGTAGCTTCAGCTTCGCTGGAGAGGAAACTCCAGCGTCATCGCAAGATGTCGATTCAACACGGGAGGAGACAGATACCGTGTCACTCCCGAGTCGGACTGCACAGCCATTCTCGGCGGTGCAGATAGACTCTTAAGAAGCTACACCATCGTCTCTCGAGACGGACGGCTGCCGACGACGACGGTACTCATCAGAGCAACAAGTTTATAATCCACCCTGAAACCTGCTGAAGTATTTTAGATCTCTGATTATTTTCTATTCCTATTTTGTAAAGTACTGTGCATGATTTTAGTCCTAGTCTCTAAACTTGAGGTGAAATAATATCTAATCATTTTTTGGTATCACACCTGTACAAAACTCAACCGTCCAACTAAAATAGTGCTTGTTTTAGGTTACTTTTCAAGATTAAGATTAGGAATCATTAACATTCAGTACAACGTATTATAGAAAATATTTCCATTGACATTTTATATCCTCTGTGCTCTATTTCCTGAAAATCTATTATATTTCCAAAAGGGCTGTTGGTTTACCCCTGACATTATTCCAATTGGGCAATGTTCTTTTATGCACAAGTTCGTTAAGCTTTTATACTGATTTAATTACTAAAATTACATTATTTTATGTAAATAATATTAATGCTAGTTTAAAGCATATTTTCAGTTCAGTATCACTGCACTTAAGTCTAATACTCTAGGAAGAAGGAGGAGAAGGAGAAGGAAGTTAGAAGGAAAAAGGAGGAGAAAGAATCTGTAACTAAAATAGAAAAACAACTCATTAAAAAAATGAGTATCTTCAGGCAAAGACACTAGAAATTTATCCATGTGAAAACAAGCAGCCTCTTAAAATTCAAACTTCAGCATATACAAGTCACCAAACAGTGAAAGTGAAATTGTCATACTTTAATTATGCTTGTTTACAAAACATTCTATCTATAAAAGGTATTGCAATACCTTAACTCTGAATTTTCTAACAAATTACATGTAAACTTAAGACTATGGAATCAAATCTCTTCTCCAAGACTTATATCACTATACACCAGGGGTCCCCAACTCCCTACGCTGTGGTCACTGGCCTGAACTCCACCTCCTGTTCCCTCCAACCCTGCCTCCTGCCCCCCAACCCCATCTCTATTTCCTGCCCACTCCCAAATGCCCACTCATGGAAAAACTAGTCCCTGGTGCCAAAAAGGTTGGGGGCCACTGAATACCACTCCACATCTCAAAGCAAAGCAATGTCCTTAGTGATGAAGTAACACAAGTATTTTGGTACCAGGAAAGCATGTACTTTATTGTATGTAAATTATACCACAAGAAAAAAAAATTTTTTTTTGAAGGCACAACTATTATATGGCAAAAGAAAGCTGGCCAGGGTGCAGTAGGGGCATTGACTACAAAGAGGAAAAAAATTGGCAGGGCTAGGGTGTAGGTTACAGCTGTTAAAACTCAACTGTCCAATTAAAATGGATACATTTTAAGAATGTTGAACAAAGTAGATAAAGAAAAAAAAGGTAAGCTTTTTTCAATATAATCTACCAAAAGAGAATCTAATTAGAACAATCATATAGTTTACAAAAAGACTTTCTAACAAATAATGTCCTGGAAAAACATACTGAGCTAGGTAGGTTTTTTCCTAAAATGGCTCTAGTTTCTTATTATTTATGACAATAGCACTAACTTTCTAAGTGTAGCATTTCAACATTTTAATTGTTGAACTGGTTTGGTAAACCTTTTCATTGAATTTAAATATATAAAACTGGAATTAAAAATAAGAATCTATCTGTAATAGGTTAAAAATATAAAGTACTTCAGAAGTAACATCTCAGATACCTGCGTTTTATCCATTTCTAAACAAAAATTAATCTGAATTCTCCATTTAAATACAAATGACCATACAATTTACAATCAATATTTATTGTTTGTTTATTGAAAAATATTCAAAACCAATTTGAAGTTTAAATCCAAATAACTCTACTTTCCATTTCCTGCTTTATATCAATAAGTCTTAAACAGGGCAAATCAAACTTCAAGATCTTGAAACAGAATATAAACACTACAAAGCTTCAGTAAAAGTGTGTCTTTACTATGACACATACTTCCTATATCCTTGTCTATTTTTTTCAGGTTTCACTATTTTAAAAAAAGTAATATTTCCTTACAACGAAGACACAGAATAAGACTCTACCATAGTAATACTGACATTTTATGCAATGGGTAGTAAATAAATGTGGACACTGAGAGTTTAGTGTAATTAATTGTATTTCTACCTCTAATAAAGTTTCACTTAAATTAATTCTACTATAAATTATATAAATTCCAAGGAAAAAGAAAATACAGTATAACCAACTCCACTGCTACTAAATTTAAATATTTGTCACTATTTCAGTCATAACTGCATTAAGATAACATTAAATACAATTTAAGTGCTTAACAAATACACATACACAAACACAAATGAATCCTCACTGTTTAAAAAGTAGTCATTTTAGGAGTGTCTATAATTGTGCAAATGTTTCTACATTGTGTAAAACATTACTGATGGTCTTACCATAATATTTAGAGCAGTTTTATGACAAAGCTACAAAACGAAGTTACCTGAAAATAGTTTCAAAATAAAAAATAAAAGAACTGTCTCATTACTTTAAAGGAATAGCTTGAAAATGTTTAAGCTTGACTGGCTTTCTTTAAAAAAATTATTTGTTTGTTTGTTTATTTATAGAGAGAGGGGAAGGCAGGAAAGAGACAGAGAGAAATATCAACGGGTGGTTGCCTCTCATGCGCTTCCAACTGGGGACCCAGCCTGTAACTCAGACATGTGTCCCAACAGGGATTCGAACCAGCAACCCCTTGGTTTGCAGGCTGGTGCTCAATCCACTGAGCCACATCAGCCAGGGCTTGACTGGCTTTCTTATTTACATGACATGGCTCTTAGTTTTGAATTTCTCTCAAAAATCTCATCTATCATCAAAAATTATCAATATCTTTTAATGTTTTATAAGAATCAATCCATTTCTGAGTATTTACTATTATTAAAAAAGTTAAGCATAGCATTTATGCAACAGGTAACATAGTTTATTTCAAAGTTTCTATACCACACAAACATGTTTTAAAAATTATACTCAATTATTTATATAATACTTGAGAGGCACAGGTGCAGCCTTGTATCAAGATTCAGTATTTTATAAATATTGTCATTGGGCTGAAAATAATTCTAAAACAAAAATTGTATAATTATTCTGAAAAGCAGTAAAGTTGTTGATACATCTATTTTGGCTTCCCAAAATGTCCACTTTGAAGGTAACAATATTCATCCTGAATATATAAGATCTGCTTTTTGAAGGTAGAGTGGGTGAGGGAAGCAGGGATGAGAATGGGAAAAAATTAAGTTTATAGTCCAACTGATATACTCTTAACTGTTCTTAAAATTATAAGATGTTTTCAAATCTCATCGGTATGATTTTTATGGATAATACTTCACAGGCATGCTGGCTTTTTAAAAATCCCACTCACTCTTCCACAAGAAAAAAGAAGCTGAGCTTATTTATGACCTCTAATCACCAATATAGTACTTTGAAAACACCAAATTCTATCTAAAAGTAATAATGAGACATTCAAATACAGTTAATCCAGGAATATTTTCCCCTTCCAATATATTTGCTTTACGCTCCTTCCTATAAATTGATGTGTAAAAACTTTCTGAAATTTGTGAGTTTGTAAGCAATATTCCTAAACAGGTTTTACATAAACATGAAAGGCCATTTTGGTTCAATAAAACATTTACTGAATACACCCTATATAGAACAAAGTTTACTTCTTTTAAATACTACAGTAATGAGACCACACCTCTTTGTTACAATATTCCTATTAAAAAAAAAAAAAGCACAATCTTTTGGGCACTAGAGGGGGTTAGTAGCATTTTCCAAACGGCAGTATACTACCTGGAAAGCTGATACAAAGGTTACTGTTGGTCAAAGAACAAAAGTAAACTTTAAACTAATTCCTTTACATGTACCTGACCCTCTGTATCTTAACTTTTTGATAAAAATGAAAAACATAACAAACTAAATCACGTAGTTCAGCTATGAATTTAATAAAATACCAACAATGCCTAAGAACTGATTTGAAAAGAAAACTCCCTTATTATCTATATCATTCTGCACATTCTGTTCATTAGCTCATCCATACTGCAAAGCAGTGGTATAAAATATGGCAAAAAGGCTGACTTATATTTTTTAATGGCACCTAATCTTTTGAAAAGCTTGTTCTTTCTCCTACCCTGTTTCCCCCGAAAATAAGACCTAGTGCTATTTTTTTCAAGCTTAGAAATATAAGGCCTCCCCTGAAAATAAGACCTAGTGGCAGTCATTGCTACAGCTCCCCCCAAATTCTTGATGAATTCAGAGTTTGGTTGGTTATGCTGATGTTTGTGATGACATGACAGTATATTAATAAATGTTGATTTTTTGTTCAACAATAAATGTGAATTCTTATTCATGGAAAAACAAGACAGTCCTTGAAAATAAGACCTAGCGCTTTTTTAGGAGCAAAAATTAATATGACACTGTATTATTTTTGGGGAAAATGGTAGTCATATTCTCCAGCAAGAAATATAGAATTCTTTCTTAGGGGTAGGGGAGAAATTAAGACCTATATCAAATATACAAAGAAACCCATAACTTGTTGCTAGTGGAGAAAAGGCTATAATACAGCCAGTACTATGTAAAATACATAAAATACAGCGCTATATTTATGTAAAACTGTAAGGCTGTACATGCAAAGATATATCTGGAAGGAATCTTTACCAGTGATGAATAGTGGTCATTTCTATGTGGCCTAAATTTTCATTTTCTTTTTTGTCATTCTCAGCATTTTCTACATTATTTGAATTATTTACAGCTATCATATATCACTTCTACAAAAATTAAAACAAAAATAAAGTCAGAGAACACATTCTTCATCTATCTCACTTAGAATGGGTTAAAACACTAATAATGCTGGTAAAGTTGCAGTGAAATGAAAATCTGCACATCCTGCAGATGAAATGTACCATCAGTACAATATTTGTGGAAACCAATTTGGCAGCATATGTATTAAAAGTGCTTGTATCCTTAAACCTATAAGTTCTACTTCTGAGAATCTAAGGAAGCAACTACACTGCAGAAAATGCTTTATGTAGGAAGGCAGTCAATTTAAAATGTTAAAATAATACAAAGGTCTAATAATAAGCAAATAAGCATCAAAATTACAGTACAATAAAATATTAACAGAGCTGTGTTATAAGGAGAAAATGATGTTATTAGGTAGGGGAAAAAACAGGATATAAATTTTATCTCCATAATGTTTTGGGGGTAAAATTTATGAAGAATGAGAAGAAAATATACCAAAATGAAGAGTAATTGTCTCAGTTATAAACTGAATATAGTTTTGTATTTCTTTTCCTTATGAGTGAATATTACTTTAAAAAAAGAGTTGGGGAGCAATAAAATCTAATTAATAAAACTATTCACAGGAATGGTTTTAAAAGACTTGTGAAGAAATTTTAGATCTAACTATATGGGAAATATCTTTTAAAGGGGTTGACTGATATTTTTTTTTTTTAGTATTCAACTATGCATCCACGAGGATAGCTGAAATTAACTAGAAAGGGGAGTACCACAAAAAACTGAGGTGGTTCTTGGAAAAACGTTACCACTTAGATCAATGTTCTCATCTATTCAATTTCATTTTTTATGCAAAATGCAGTAACACCTACACTGAAAGGCTTCCCGGAAGATTAAATGATATTAAATGATAACAGTGCCTAATAACTCCTCTATCCCACTACAGATCAAAGGAATATAACTGAAAAGAACAAGGACTAAGAGATAAGCAGCAGTATGAACATGCCTATCAATGATCATATCTTGTCTGTCAAGAACAAGGACTTCTGACTGAAAAAGGACACAATTGTTTTTGGCTAGGATAACATTTTAACCTGCAGAACCTCCATTTACTTTGCTACCTATTCTTATTATTCCTAACCCAATACTGTGTTTCATCTCTCAATTCCAAACAAACCCAGAATATTTACCAGGAAATGAAGACAACATAAGCATATCTTTTCTAAGTTATTAGCTATAAGATTTACTTGATGAAAGGGAGTTTTGTACTCTTTAATTTTTAAAAACATTTCTCCCACTAATATCCAACACACTCAGCAAATAAAATTAAAGAGTTTCCAGTGCTGTCAAGAAGTGTAAGCCATGCCACCCACCATTATTTTTCCAATCCAATATAGAAAAAGCAGAATCCTGTCTGTCCCAGTGACTGTCAGAAATCTTCCCTCCTGATTAAATAAAAGTTCAAATACAATATCGAAACACTGTAAATAAATGACTTTGTAGCATAACCTCATTTTAATATTTTCTGTAGTAATGATACAGAACAGTTATTCAACTCTAGTTGACCCCTTTTTAAATCTTTAAAGAAGTATTTTGCAAGCAAATTACAGACTAATAAAGACTAGAAAAATAAGCTGAAAATCTAGTAGTATTCACCTGAAATGTTAGTAGCTAATATGTGCTAAGCATTATAAAAACTTGCAAATTTGGTAAACGCTATACTGAGTTATACAATGTTTTCAGAACATTGTTTGTACAACTGCCAGTCCCACTCTATCCTTGAAGTGTAAGTAAATATACAATTGATTATAAATGGACTAAGGTGGCTAATTCACTGTAACCTCGAATGAAAAGGCAATCAAATTTTCTCAAGACATTTACCTTAGTAAATGCCAAGAGATTAGGGAGTTAGCAGTAGGAGCTGAAGCTGAAAAAAAGCCAACAACAGGAAAAGGTCATGACAAACCAAGGAATAAGAAACTAAGAGTAGGAGGGGAGAGCAAAAGTTTAGAAAATACAGGAACCAAGAAAGAGAAGAATACTAGAATGAATCTAACCTATTCAGGTGAAAGGAAAGCAGCTGAGTTCTGTTAACAATAAGATCACTCCAAGTTTACAGTTTGGGAGTTCTGTGCAGATAGGGCATTCTAAATTTTCCTGGTGCCTGGCAATGTTCCTATTTCTCAATGTAACGTAGATGGACCTGTATTATACCTGTACCATGTAAAATCCTCTTATTCCTCTTTTACCATCACAGTAAATAATAAACACTTTCCTCACAAAAAAGAATCTGGATGAAAACCCCATAAATTACTGACATCTATTTTCTCTTTTCAAGATAATACACTTTTTATTAAGTATTTAAGTAACTATGGAAATATAAGTGCAGATGTTGGCTCAGGTGAATTTGAATTTCAAAAATTGCAGGTAACAAAAATTGATAGTTATTTTAAAAGCCCTTGATAGTATTTTAAATTCCAGAACACCAAGAATATTAAAGAGTTGGTACCTTCCTTTCCTCCTTGATTTCATCAACTATAAAAGTCCTGGCAGTGTAACAATATCTACATTTAGATGTTTAAAAATAATGATCAGCCATGTATGAATTACTGTAAGCAATTCAGCCATTAACTCTCACTGCTGGGAACTAAGCAAATTCCTCATCTTAATAAGAAAAACATGCAGAGACACAATGACGTTACTTTGCTGGTTAATCAAGTTCAGTTGTAATGCCATTACCTCGGGTTTCTACAACTTAATCTGAAAGCCATGAGGACAATGGCAGCTACCAGTTTCCACTCCCTTCAAAAATTAAAATGACTGAATGTAAAGAAGTAAAATTTGATTTGATCTTCTTCCCTCCATCAACGTGGTATGATACAAATAGGTAGATGGAGGATTGGTTTTAATCCACTGATCTCATAAAATTATTTACATAAAATATATACTAAAAATAGTACTTTAAAGTTATATTTGCATTCTTAAGCCTTTATCAATTAAATCAGATTCAAAAGCTAAGCTTATAATTATTTATAAAGCAGAGAACTATACAAAGAACCTATAGTAGCTATTAAGAAAAAATTTTCCAAAATTACAGTTGATTTAAAATGGCAAACAGAGGGTGATCCAAGACAGCAGAGGAGTTAAGTGGAAGCTACAATAACCTCCTCCCAGGAACAATCTAGAATGACAACTAAATTGTGGAGAAATCATCCTGAATAACCAACTGAACACTAGCTGGAGAAAAGCCTTATAATAAGGGCAGACTGAAGAAACCACTTCACCACAACAAGACTGGTAGGGACTGCGGAGACTCGAGAGGGCGAGCTGGGCTCCCACGGGCAACGGCTTTAGTTCTGGAAAGATATTTCAGCAGCTGGGGGTTCCACCTGAGGAATGTGGGGTCTAAACCAAAGCTGGGCTCCCTAGCCTATAGCAACAGAGCCAGAAAGGAACCCCGATACATCTAGCTCTGAAAAGCAGCAGGGTTTCTGTCTGCCAGGCAGAAATGGCTGGAGATGCAGAGTGCCTTTTAAAGGGCTAATGCACAAAATTTTGTATGTAGACACTTACCTTGGGCTATGCCAGAGGGAGGGCAGAGTGGACTAGAGATGTTTGAGGAGAGTCTAGGGTTGGTGGCTTGGGAAGAGAACTAAAAGAACAGCTATGAGGATACCTGTGCTGAGTCATCCCCCATACTGCAGAAGCCATCATTCTCAGGCAGAGAAGTCCCTCCAAGTGGCATCAGCCTGAAGAAAAGCATCAGCCCTGCCCATAGGAATTACTCTGCCCCACCTTGTGGTCTTAGGCCAGATAGCTGATTAGTTTAGCAACTTAAGAGAAAAATGCAAAGAAACAGCCAAAATGGGAAGACAAAGAAACAGGCCCCAAATGAAAGAACAAGAGAATTCTCCAGAAGCACTAGATAAAATGGAGGCAAGTAATTTATCAGGTAAGAGTTTAGAGTAATGATTATAAGGATACTCAACAGCATAAAAAAAAGACATAGAACCCTCCAGCTCCCTTAAAAAAAAAAAAAAAAAAAGACAAAGAAAACATAAAAAAGGAGCAGTCAGAAATAAAGAATGCAATACAGTATTCCCTCACTTATCGCAGGTATTACGGTCCAGATCTCCCCTGCCCCCTGTGAAGTAGGAACCTTAAATCTATTCTACACTCTTAAATCTAGTAACTTTAACAACATATGTATATAGTACTGCAAAATCCCGCAATATAGTGAAAAATCTGCGATAATTAAATATAATATTTTTTAAAACCCCGTGATACAGTGAGGGCGTGATAAGTGAACCGTGATATAGCAAGGGACTACTGTATCTAAAATAAATAATACAATGGAAGGAATAAACAGTAGTTTAGATGAAGCAGTGTTTTGTCTTCCAAATCAGTGTTTTGGAAGACAAGGAAGAAAAAAACAATCAGGAAGATCAACAAAAAAAGAATCCTTAAGCTCTCTTCATTTTTTAAAAAACACTTTGGACAACATGAAGCAAAACAACATTGATATCATGGGAATACCAGAAGGACAAGAGAGCGAGCAAGGGATAGCGAACCTATTTGAAGAAATAATGAGCGAAAACTTCCCTAATATGGTGATGGAAAAGTCACACAAGTTCAGGAACCTCAGATAGTCCCACACAAGTTGGACCCATAGAGGCCTACACTGAGATGAAACATAATCAAAATGACAAGACTTAAAGACAAAGAAAGAATCCCAAAAGCCGCAAGAGAAAAGCAGGTAGTTAGCTACACGAGAGCACCAATTAGACTGGCATCTAATTACTAAACAGAAACATTTCAGGCCAGAAGGGAGTGGCATGATATATTCAAGGTGATGAAAAGCAAGGATCTACAACCAAGGCTACTTTATGCAGCAAGGCTATCATTTAAAATTGAAGGAAAGTAAGGAGCTTCCCAGACAAGAAAAAGCTAAAGGAGTTTGTTAACACCAAATCAGTACTGCAACAGATGTTAAAGAGCTTGCTTTCAGATGAAAAATAGAAAAAGAAAAAGAAAAAAACGAAGAGGAAAACAGTCTACTGATAAAATGGCACCACATACATATTTATCAATAATCACCTAAAATATAAGTGACTTAAATGCTCCAACAAAATGACACCGGGTAACGGAATGAATAAGAAAAAAAGATCCATATATATGCTGCCTCCAAGAGACCATCTCAAATAAAAAGATACACATAGACTAAAAGTAAAGGGTTGGAAAAAATTATTTCAAGCAAATGTAAAAGAAAAAGCAGGGGTAGCTGTACTTATATCTGACAAAATACTTTAAAACCAAGGCTATAGTAAGAGACAAAGAAGGACCCTACATAATAATAAAGGGAACAACTCAACAAGAGGATATAACCCTAGTAAACATTTATACACCCAACATAGAAGCACCTAAATATGTAACGCAAACCTTGATGGATATAAAAAGAGCGATCCAGAGAACTATAGTCATAGTTGGGGATTTTAACACCCCATTGACTTCAATAGATAGATCTTTAGACAAAAAAACAAGGAGACTGCAGCCTTAAATGACACAATAGTTCAAATGGATTTAATTAATATCTTCAGAGCATTTCACCCCAAAGCAGCAAATATACTTTTCAAGTACACATGGAACGTTTTCTAGGACAGACCAAATATTGGGACACGAAACAAATCCCAATAAAGTTTACAAGATTAAAATCATATCAAGAATCTTCTCTGATCACAATGCTATGAAACTAGAAATCACAAGAACACTGAAAAACACATAAAGACATGGAAGCTAAATGACATATTAAACAATGAATGGGTCAACACGAGAACAAGGAAGAAATCAAAAGATACCTTGAAACAAATGAAAATGAGGACACAACAATCCAAAATTGGTGGGACACTGGGAAAGCAATCCTAAGAGGGAAATTCACAGCATTACAGTCCTATCTCAAAAAACAAGAAAAAACTCAAACAATCTAACTTCACACTAAAAGGAACTTGAAAAAGAACAACAAAAAAAGCCCAAAGTGAGTAAAAGGAAGGAAATAGTAAAGATAACAGCAGAAATAAACAAAACAGAGTCTAAAAATATGATACAAAAGATCAACATTTCTAAGAGCTGGTTCCCTGAAAAGATAAACAAGATTGACAAATGTTTAACCAGACTCATCAAGAGAAAAAGAGAAAGGACCCAAAGAAATAAAATCAGAAATGAAAGAGGAGAAATAATAACTGACACCAAAGAAATGCAAAGGGTTGTAAGAAAATATTATGAACAATTATAGGCCAACAAACTGGACAACCATGATGAAATGGATAAATTTCTAGAAACATATAATCTTTCAAAACTAAACAAGGAAGAATCAGAGAATCTGAATAAAGAGATTACACCTCGTGAAATTGAAGCAGTAACCAAAAAACTCCTAACAAACAAAAGCCCTGAACCAGATGGTTTCACAGGTGAATTTTACCAAACATTCTGAGAAGCACTAACACTTCTCTTCCTCAAACTACTTTATAAAATTCAAGCGGGAAGGCTCCTAAACTCATTTTACGAGGCCAACATTATCCTAATTCCAAAACCAGATAAAGACACTACAAAGAAAGAAAATTAAAGGCTATATCCCTGATGAACATAAGAAAATAAAACCCTCAACAAAATATCAGCAAACTGAGTACAGTAATGCAGCAAAAAGATCATATACCAAGATCAAGTGGGATTTATTCTGGGAATGCAAGGTTGGTACAACAGTCGCAAATCAATAAACGTGATTCACCACATTACAACAAAATGAAGGATAAAAGCCACATGATCAGTATCAATAGATGCAGAAAAAGCATTAAATAAAACTCAGCACTCATTTATAATTGAAACTCAGCAAAGTGGGATTAGAGGGAACATACCTAAACATAATAAAGGTCATATATGACACACCCACTGCCAGCATCATATTCAACAAGCATAAACTGTAAGTGTTTCCCTTAAGGTCAGGACCAAGAGAGGGATGTCCATTTCACGTCTCTTATTCAACATAGTACTGGCAGTCCTAGCCATGGTAATCAGACAAGAAGAAAAAAGGCATCCAAATTGAAAAGGAAGAAGTAAAACTGTCATTATTTGCAGATGACATGATACTGTACCTAGAGAACCCCAAAGATTCCACCAAGAAACTACTAGAACTGATCAATGAATTCAGCAAAGCAGCAGGAATCAAAATTAATACCCAGAAACCAGCTGCATTTTTATATGCCAATAATGAACAGAAAGGGAAATTAAAAGAACAATCCCATTCACATTTGCTACAAAAATAATAAAATACCTAAATATAAGCCTAATCAAGGATGTAAAAGACCTATACACAGAAATTATAAGACACTGAAGAAAGAAACTGAACATACAAATGGAAGCACATACCATGTTAATGGATAAAAAAAATTAATATCATTAAAATGTCCATACTACCCAAAGCCATCTACAGCTTCAATGTAATTCCTACCAAGATTCCAATGACATATTTCATGGAACTAGAACAAATATTTCAAAAATTTATATGGAACCAGAAAAGGCTACACACAGCAAGAGTGATCCTGAGAAAGAAGAAGAAAGTTGAAGGAATCCGTTACCTAATATCTAACTATACTACAAGGCCATAGTAATCAAAACAACCTGGTACTGGCACAAAAACAGACATACAGATAAATGGAACAGAATAGAGAGCCCAGAAGTAAACCCACACCTTTATAGTCAACTAATATTCAACAGAGGAAGCAAGCACATACAATGGGCTAAAGATAGTTTATTCAATAAATAGTGCTGGGAAAATTGGACAAATACATGCAGAGAAATGAAACTAGACCTCCTTCTTACACCACACACAAGAATAAATTCAAATGGATCAAAGACTTAAATATTAGATCTGAAACCATAAAAATCCTTGAAGAAAACATAGGCACCAGAATCTCAGATATTGCTGGTAGAAATTTTTTATCAAATGTATCTCCCCAGGCAAGAAAAACAAAAGAAAAAATAAACAAATGGGACTATATCAAACAAACTAAAAAGTTTTTGTACAGCAAGTGAAATCATCAAAATAAGACTACATCCCACAGAATGGGAGAACATATGCATTGATACACCTGATAAGGGGTTAATATCCAAAATTTATAAACTTACAAAACTCAAACACCAAAACAAAACAAACAACCCAATTAAAAAATGGGCAAAACATATGAAAAGATGCTCAGTGTCACTAATCATCAGAGAAATGCAAATTAAAACCACAATGAGATACCACCTCACACCTATCAGAATGGCTATCATCAACAAACAACAAGTGCTGGCAAGGATGTGGAGAAAGGGGAGCCCTTTTGCACTGTTAGTGGAAATGCAAACTGGTGCAGCCACTCTGGAAAGCAGTATGGAGACACCTCAAAAACTGAAAATGGATCTGCCTTTTGACCCAGAATTATTTACAACAGCCAAGATATGAAGCAGCTCAAGTGTCCATCAATAGGTGAGTGGACAGAACAACTATGGGCCATTTATACAATGGAATTCTACTCGGCCATAAAAAAGAAGGAAATTTTACCCTTTGCGACAGTATGGATAGACCTGGAGAACTTTATGCTAAGTGAAAGAAGCCAGTCAGAGAAAGACAAATACCATATGATTTCACTCACATGTGGAATCTGATGAACAAACTGAACTGACAAAGAAAATGGGGACAGACTCAGACGGAAAGCAGATGACAGCTCTGGGGTGGGGGTTCGGGGGTGGAGGGATTGAGCAAAAAGGACAAAGGACTCATGGACAGGGACAACAGTGTGGTGACTGCTGGGGGGAGGGGTATAAGGGGACAAAATGGTAATGGAATATAATACAATAAAGATTACATTTTAAAAAGTGGCAAACAGAGTGAATAGCTTTACATGACCTTGATATTTAAAATGCTAAAAAGTTAACAGGTATATTTTGCCATCTAGCTATTTTGAAATAGTATTCTAATAAGGTTATGTCCAATTTAACACAAAAGAAATTAAGGTGTTAAATAAGCAGAAATTGATCCTAAAATCAAGGTGACCCTGAGGTAGCATAGGGAAATAAATTCGTTATGGCAAATAGTAACACAATTTTTAAAAGACCTTTAAAATGAGTATTGGGTACATTTAGATGACTCAAACATGAGAATCTTTTGGTAAGAAACTTTCTTCACACCTATTTCATTTCAAGTAAAATGTATAATTTTGTTTCAAAAATTGTTTTTTACATTATTTCCTCAGACAGAAATCCTTAAACTTCTCAGGTTGAGAATAAGCCTTTCTTCTGAAAGTATTTAATGGAGCTTCACATATGAATCAGTGAGCCTTCCAAAAGGGTAAGGACAAAGTCATAAACATTAAATTACAAAACAACTGACTGAAGATTCCCACTACAGAAAAACAACAACTGTAGAAATTATCATTTGGATTCTTTCTCCCTAATTGTGCATTTTCCTATGACTCCTAAAGTCTTGGATAATTTCCAAAACATGGGGAAAGTCTGTGTGGCCCATGACCACCAAAATATCAGGATCTAATAAGGTTGCTCCCTTATTGACATAAAGGAATGTCGTGATTACCACAAACTCTGTCAGAGCCCCAAAACTTAACTTTCATATAGCTTTTAGTTTTTAGATAATTTTCACAAACACCATCTCATCTGATCTCAAAACAACATGGGAGGTGGCCAAGAGGTTTATTAAGACAAAACAAAACCAACTCTTTAAAAATCATTTATTTAGTGCTGCCTTAAATCCAAGCAGAAATGTGGAATATGAATGAACTCTGCACAATAAAGACAGCACACTATTTCAAAATAAAATTACTGGCCTGGTATACATATGTCCCTTTCTATATTTTAACTTGAAATAGATCCTTCGAATTTAAGAATGACCTCAGAAATATCTTCCACAGGGGCCACTGTCTAATGTCATACTGAATTATGCAATTCCTAATATACTGAGAAAATTTATATCATAGAATTACCTTTTAAAACTTTTCTTGTAGTGATAAAGTTATCCTGGAATAAATACCAAGGAGGACAATACAGAGCTAGAAAGGCAATATAGAACTCCACACTGTATTTCTGTCAGTAATCAATCATTCTATTACCAACTCTACAGATTAAAAGGAAAAAAAAAACAAACCTTCAAAAATCACGTATTTCCTCCATAAAATCAGTTTTACGATACTCTAGATTATTTCAACTGGAAATCTTATGTGCCTAAAGCTTTACTGATTTACTACAAAAAAGCTGTATTATCTAAGCTTTTATGAACTTATGGTCTAAAATAAACACTAGAGATATGAAGAACACATAAAAATATGAAAATATTGTGATTCAAGAAGCCCATGATTTAAGTCAACAAAATATACGTCAAATAAATACATACTTATAGGATGGCAGAAGTGCTTGTTGGCCAAAAGCTCTGGTTCTCAGGTCAGACAGACCTGGGTCTGAATGCTGGCTCCTTCTCTAATTAGTTGTTTGACCTTGGACAAGTTACTTAACCTCTCTATGTCTCAATTTCCTAATCTGTAAAAATAGGACAATAATGTTAAACTCATAAGACTGTAAGAGTAAAATGAGATAATGTATACAGAGTGTTTATTACTACATCTGGCATATTATTCTCAAAAATGTTAGTTATCATTATCATCACCACCACATTGTTATCGTTAAAGAGGTCCTGTAAGATAGTACTGCTGGTGTGGTGTGGTGTGGTATCCTTGTGAGAGAGGGAGGGAGGGGGACAGAGAGAGAAGGGGAGAGTGGGAGGGAAAGGGGAAGAAAAGAGAGAGAGAGTAATGTACTAATACATATAAGTTATTATTCTAATGAGCATAAGGGCCTCCTGTGAAGGAAAATAACAGAAAGGTCAAACTCCTTCCAAATATCGGAAATTGAAAATGACTTAAACCTGTCAGGGAAGCCCTAACAAAGGTCCAATAGCAAAAAAAAAAAAAAAAAAAAAAGACAATGAAGGCTCATCTATGACATCAGAAGAGAAAAAGACAGGTGCACTATTCCAAGTGTCTTGTCCAACTATCATAAGGACAGGTGGCACAATGAGGAAGTAGCTATGAATTGAATGAGTTGGCATGATGGATACCCAGGTCAACTTTAAAGTACAACACTCTTAGTTTATCATGACTGGAATATCTTGCTTGCTTGTTTGTTTTCGTTGGGGGTGGGGGCACATACTGCATATTGACTGTCATCTTTCCTCCCTTAACTAACTTACCAGTGTCACACAGTTACTAAGAGTGCCAGGATTCAATCCCATATTTGTCAGACCCCAGAATCCAGTATTCAAACAATATTTAATACAATAAAATGCTCTTTTTGACATTCCATGTGCAGAAACATGAGTTCATATTTGTCTTGCACATATATGGTAGTAAAACTCAGATGATACACTCTAACCTGCAAGAAGTGAGCTTATGGAAATTATTTCCAAACATTCAGTCTACCAACAGTACATGATGGAAAGCAGAACATAAAACTGAATTCTAAGAATCCATGAACTAAAAGTTAGTATACTTTAAGTTACTTAATTTTAATCTAAACCTCAGTTTTCTGTTCTGTAAAACAGTACTTTCCTAACCTCTCAGGATAGTAGGAAGAAAATAAAGCACATGGAAATACAAACAAAATAATCAGTATTAGATGATCCTCAATAAATAGTAGAGCTCCTATCACTATCATTATCATCATCATCACAATCACCATGATGCCTTAACATTTTGATGTGAATTTTGAATAGCAATACAGCAATACATGCTTAAATACTAAAATTAAAAAATTAATTTCCACATTCAATATTCTCTAGTGATATTGAAGAATGAATTAGAAAACATATCACTACCTCCTTATTTCTGGTCTATGGAAAAATAAGAAAACTTTGCTGATTATGTTTGGTGATAGCATTTGGATTTTCTCTCTCCTAGATGTTAGTTTAATAACTCAATTTATTTTTAAAATTCACATGCAAATTTAAATTTTCACTGATGTTACTTTGTTGGCACACATCACATATTTTACATTAAAATTAAATTAATTATTAATAAGAATAGCAGTTAACAATGAGTCCTCCTTACTTGCCTATGAATAAACTATCTTTAGAAATCAGAAAGGAAAAGTTTACAATGTATCTGGAACCCTACTCTTGAAACTTCCTTCTAAGAACTTAAATTCACCAAAAATTTGTTATCTCAGCTTAAGTCACAGTGCTCTGAAAGAGAATCAAAGATTCTAGGTATCCATTGTTCAAAGACACAAAGAAATCAGTAATATGAAAGAAATATATGCTTCAAGTATACTTCTTCACTCAAAAACAAAAAACAAAACAAAACGGGAGCATGCAAAAAATTCTGGTTCAGCTTTACTAAGAAAAACACACAAAATAAAATATGCTTAAAAACTAGCCCTGTGAGACTTCCGGCCAAGATGGAGGTCTAGACAGACACGCTGCTTCTCCCTCCACAACTAAGAAGGAATACAACTACCTCAAAACTAGAGACAACCAGAAGTCCCAGAAAATAGAGCTGCATGGAAGTCCAACAAACAAAAATATAAAGAAGAAAATTCTCATCCAGACAGGTAGGAGGGGCGAAGAGGATGCAGTGTGGTGGCAGCAGTGGTAGGCCAGTGGAAAACGCAGGCACACGTTTTAAAAAGTAGGGAGGGACACCTGGGGAGCACTCCCAGAACGAGACCAGACAGCACAGCTCATGGTTCTAGTGCTGGGGAAAATAAAGCCTCATCGGTTCTAACTGTCCAAACCAGTGGGGGTTGGGGCAGAGGAAAAAACTGCTGGTCTCTTAGCAGAGTCTGCTTGTTTAAAAGGCCGCCATGGTCCTACAACATCCAGAGACCCACCCGCTCTGGGAACAGCAGCCAGGGCAACAGCTAGAGAGGAACCAATCCCATACAGAAGTGGGAGAAGTGCCTGGTAAAGGGGCGAGTGCTGAGCAAGTGACACTGTTCCCTATCAGACCCATCCCCCACATACAGCGCCACAACCTAGTGAAACGGGTCGTCCATACTGACAAATGCCTAAGGCTCTGCCCCTAACAATGTAACAGGTGTGACAGCTCTACCTAAAACACAGAGGAAAACAAACACAGGAGCCTGTCAAGATGAGGAGACAGAGAAGTATGGCCCAAAAGAGGAAATGGATCAAGGTTCCAGTGGGAGAACTAAGTGACGAGAAGACAGCCAACCTAACAGATGAGGAGACAGCCAACCTAACAGACACAGAGTTCAAAACACTGGTGATAAAGATGCTCACAGGCTTCACAGATTGCTTAAGTATGGCAAACGCATAAGGGAAGAAGTGAAGGCTATGCTAAGTGAAACGAAGGAAAATCCACACAAAACTAATGGTGAAGGGAAGGAAACTGGGGTTCAAATCAATAATTTGGAACATAAGGAAGAAAAAAAGTTAACCAGTGCAGAATGAGGAAACAAGAATTGAAAGAAATGAGGAGAGGCTTAAGAACCTCTGGGACAACTTTAAATGTGCCTACATCTGAATCATAGGGGTGCCAGAAGGAGAAGAGGAAGAGCAAGAAATTGAAAGCTTATGTGAAAAAATAATGAAGGAAAACTTCCCTAATTTGGCAAAGGAAATAGACATACAAGTTCAGGAAGCACAGAGTGTCCCAAACAAGCTAGACCCAAAGAGGATCTCACCAAGACACATCGTAATTAAAATGCCAGAGGTTCAAGATAAAGAGAGAATTTTAAAAGCAGCAAGAGAAAAGAAGAGAGTTAACTACAATGGGGTGCCCATTAGACTATCAGCTGATTTTTCAAAAGAAACTTTCCAGGCAAGGAGGAACTGACAAGAAGTATTCAAAATGATGAAAAGCTGGGACTTACAACCAAAATTACTCTATTCAGCAAAGCTATCATTTAGAATGGAAGGGCAGATGAAGTGCCTCCCAGACAAGGTAACGCTGAAGAAGTTCATCATCACCAAGCCATTATTATATGAAATGTCAAAGAGACTTATTGAAGAAAAAGAAAATCAAAACTATGAACATGAAAATGACAACAAACTCACAACTATCAACAACTGAATCTAAAAAATAAAAACAAAATCCAACTAAGCAAACCAGAATAGGAACAGAATCATAGGTATAAGGATCTTTGGAGGGCTATCAGCTGGGAGGAGGTAGGGGGAGAAATGGGGAAATGGTGCTGGGACTAAGACACATAACTGGTTGGTACAAAATAGACAGGGGGAAGTTAAGACTAATATAGGAAAGGGTGAAGCCAAAGAACTTATATGCACGACCAATGGACATGAACTAAGGGGGGGTGGGATTGCTGGAGGGAAGCGGGGTACTGGGTGGAGGAAAGCAAATGGAAAAAAATGTTACTACTGTAACAACATAATCAATAAAATATACTTAAAAATAAAAAATAAAAAAATAAAATATACTTAAAAAGAAAAGCTTATATATGCTGCTACAAGAGACTTTACTTTGGATTGAAAGGGGAATGAAAAAAAAGAAACCAAAACACTAGCCCTTTAATCCAAATCAACTGATTAAGCCTTTAAAAGTCATCTCAGTTAAAAATATAGAAATTAGTTCTACTTAATAACATCTTTAACCATTATTAAGAGGGCTGGCCCTGATTAAATTCACAAACTAGGCCACTCTCCTTATGTGCACATTTAGCAACTCTCACTGAATAAAGAAATCTTCATTCAGAAACAACATGGTAAAACTTAGTGAATTGAGTCATGACTCCAAAGCCCATTATTTTTTCCACTACGTCATAAATGGGAAGAAATATCAGCCACTCTAATACATACACTACATACACTAATAGGTAAATTATCATATCCAAGGTCACATATGTTATATTTGTCAGAGGCTGCAGTGTCTGATTCCAAGTAGGCCTGGCTCCAAAGCAGTAAGATTCTGGAATTCTAGCTTATTTCTCTTTTAAGTAATAGAAAACTGTTTCCCATTTTTCCATCTTTAGACACTTTTCCAAAGTAGTAATACCAAGATAATTAAGAGTCACAAAAATTTTTAAAACCAATATAATACTAAAGCTAAAACAGAGAGAATATGATGGGTACCACAGTTTTCTTTACGCTGGGAAAAATTCAGAATCAATAATGAGACAGTAAAAACTAACGCATGATCAATATCAAGAAGAATGTGCCTCTGGTATTCCAGGTGAGACTGGTTTTTCTTGTTTTGCGTGTGTATCTATTTTGCGCCTGTCAACCAAAATAGGTGTTTCAACTACAACTCTGAAATCCAAATGAACAAGTACAGACAAGTATGTGCACAAGTCATAGTCAGGAGTGACAGTAAATTTATAACTTTCCCTATTCCTTGTTTTACCATGACATAATGAATTACCTAGTAATGCAGATTTATTAATATCATATATTTCTTTAGTCTACTTACCACTTAAAGAAGTCAAAGGCTAGCTTTAAATTACAAGACTGTAGCTTATATATTTATATAAGAAAAACTTTCTAAAGGCTAATTATTAGATAACTTCATATTTATAAAAAATGACTTGCAAATGTTTACAAAGAATTTACCCAAATGGTTATAGATGACTACGAAAATCAACACTGAAGCTTTTAAATATTAGGGTTTTACAATCCAATGTTATTTCAAAAATTCTTTTAACCATATCATATAAATGACATTTATTATGAAGCAAATCAAAATATGAAAATCAAGTTTTGTTCTTTACTAAAAATGGAATATTTTGTTTTAGCCAACAATTAAAAATATTTATCACAGCAAATTCCCTTCGTGAAGCTCAAGTGTTAGAAATAAAATTATTTCAAAAATTTACTTCTGTACTGCTTTAATCTTTACCACCCAAACAATGTACAACTTTTCAGTAACATATGTTATATTAAAGGATGGAAGGTAAACACTGAAGACCCTACCTTGTGCTGTTCGATGGCATCTATCCACTGTTGTCTGTGATCTGGATCCTGAGCACGAAGATACCAAACACTATCATTTACACTAATATCAAATCGACATTCATCAAAATCATGAGGCTGTGGGGGGAAAAAGCAGAAAATGAAAAGCAAAACTCATTACATTCTTAGAAGTATCATACTCTATAGCAAAAACATGAACATACCTATTCTTGATGGTAGGATACTCTTGTTATTCTTTTGTTTTTCTATTCAAATATCTTTTGTGATGATGTCTCAGAACAAGAACACAACAAGGGCAGAGCTACCAAACACTAAATTTTATTCACCATTCCTACAAATGAGTTGACACAAATTATAAATATATTGCAAAAAAGAGTGAATATTTTTCATCAAAGGCTTCCAATTAGCTTAACTAATGAAAACACTACCGAAAGCACAATAAAAAAAAAGGTCCAAAGTACATTTTAGGGAAGACAGTTATTACTGTTTTCCTGCCTCCATTAATCAAAAGTAACTTCTCATAATGAAGAGTTTGATTTCATTAAATTTTATAAACAAGATACTTCTATATTCTATCACAAAATCATGCTAGCCTATCCTCTCAAGTATCGTAAATTAACTTCTAGGGTTTTATATGTCTTTGAAAGTAAAAGCCAGAAGAGCTCTGAATAAAAAGCTAAGATAAAATGAACATTATCTCAGACCTCTAGTTAAGAGGAAACCGCCTGCATCAAAATGTAAAAACCGTCAACTATTTGATTCAGTGTTTTACATTCTTCTTAGAATATATAAAAATATTTTATGTCCTTGTTTTTTGTTCAATAAGTGAATTAAAATATGACAGGATCACATCACACATGCCATGTCTTCATCTGTCATATAGAGTACAGCAAATTGTTGATGTAACAATAAACTTATTTGAAGAGAAGCTACATATTGTACTTCCAGAGTTTATTGTTTATCCTCCTCCCCCTTTATCTCTTTATCAGTTTATTTAGCAAAAATAATATAACTCCACAATTTTCTTTAGCCCATGAAACAATTTCTTTTAAGATTAAGACAACAGTCCTGATGTGTGTGGCTCAGTTGGTTGGGTGCTGTCCTGCAAGGCAAAAGGTCACTGGTTTGATTCTAGTCAGGGCACATGCCTGGGTTACAGGTTTGGTCCGTGGTTGGGGCGTCTAGTCTACGAGAGACTACTGATCCATGTTTCTCTTTCACACTGATGCTTCTCTCCCTCTCTTTAATCCTCCCTTCCCTCTCTCTAAAAATAAATGAAAAAAATCTTTAAGATTATGAAAACAAATCATGGTTCTGACGGACTACTAAAGTACAACAAAACATTTTTTGAATGATTATGTGCTGGGCATCATAGTTAGGACTATGGTGGGAAGTAGAGTATGTTAGAATGATGCAAAAGGAAAAAACAGCACAATGCACATACCCTGTTCAATAAGAAAACAAAAATGCATAAAAGACATTTAATACTCATAAATACAATAATGAATATAAGTTTAACTGAATGCCAAATATTCAGAAATTTTAAGAATGGAGTCTAATCATTGAGAAAAGTTTCTTGGAGGAAAGGAAGCATATACACTATCTGAAGAACCAAGTAAATAATTTAACTGATCAGTCAACTGTTTTAAGTAGCCCAAAAATCTGCTTTCTTCCACTATATTGTTTACAATTTTTATAAATATATGTAAATAGGATCAGTATGTATTCCTTTGTGTTTCATTGCTCTCACTCAATTTAACAATATTGAGGGTCCAACCATTTTGCTGTATCTCACAGTAGGTGCAAATGGGACTGAAAACAAGGAAAGTCTATAGGATTCAGCAATACAGTATTCCCTTACTTATCGTGGGTATTACATTCTAGACCCCCCAGCGATAGGTGAAAATTCGCGAAGTAGAAACCTTACATTTATTTTAGAATTTATATATATTTTAAGGCTTTATAAACCCTTCCCGCACACTTATAAACCGTTCCCAGTCCCTTATTAACCTTTTCCACACTTTTATAAACACTACTTGTGTTCTTAAAGTATTCTACACTCTTAAACCTACGTAACTTTAACAACATATGTATACAGTACTGTAAAATTTTATATGGGTACTCACCAGTGACGTATACTACAACTTGAATGATGAAGATGATGAATTTGCTGTGCAGTACTGATGACAATGAAGGTGATGAAGATGAGATGAATGTACTGCACAGCAAAGAAGAGTGTTATAGCTTTTCTAAAGGCACCACTTCTTCAGGTGGTGCAGCAGTATCTTCGGCCTTATCCATAACTTCTACTTCTGCTAAAGGCGTAGGCGTAACCAACCTCTTTGTTCGAGTGATGAACATAGTTATGGGGAGTTGCTGGTGCTGCTTCTTCTTCTGATTGAGAAATGTTTTTGTGAACTGACATGGCACTGTCGATTGAATTTGCAAACTGCAATGAACAAACCATACGGGGATCCCATTCTTCAGCCACTCTTTGAAGTTCTTTGGCCATTCTGACCACGGTTGCAAGACGATCAAGTGTTAGGCCAACCTTCTCCTCTTCTTCAACCATTGTTCATTTGGTTCCTCATCCTCTTCTTCACTTGCTGACTTAGCTCCTCCAGGTCTTCGTCTGTTAATGGCTGAGAGTGCACATGGATCAGGGTATTTATATCTTCAAGTCATGTCACCAAAGCCCTTTCCTCCCAGTATTTTTGCCAGCGTCATGGCCTTATCCACCTCAGAGTGATGGATTTCATCAGGAGAGAATCCCTTGTAATCATGGGTCACTTCTGGCCATGATTTTTTCCAGCTGGCATTCAAAGTCTCACTCTTCATCTCCTTTACAGCCTTTTGAATATTTTGGAGACACGATGCAATTGTGTACTCATGCCAGTATGCCTTTACCAAGAAGTCTTCATCTGAGTCCATAGCTTCAATGAGGTTTGCAGGGTGTTTTGGGTGTAGAGCACCTTAAAAGCATGAATAACGCCTTGATCCATTGGCTGAATGAGCGATGTGGTGTTTGGCGGCAAGAAGTCTATCTGAACGCCATCATACATCAGGTCAACAGCATGACCTCCAGCATTGTCCATTATCAGAAGCACTTTGAAATCAAGGCCTTTCTCTGCTAGA
The DNA here is from genome assembly GCF_987537825.1 of Furipterus horrens. Classification (NCBI taxonomy): domain Eukaryota; kingdom Metazoa; phylum Chordata; class Mammalia; order Chiroptera; family Furipteridae; genus Furipterus; species Furipterus horrens. Next base: position 47,292,600 of record NW_028327175.1, read on the forward strand.
TAAACCTTAACCTCCGGGATAAAACTTTGATGAAACCAATCAGTCGTGAGGAGTTTCATGATCTAAGCCTTAGGGTTGCGCATTCAGTACACAGGCAACACATTCTTATTTTTGTTTTTTAGGGCCCTTGGGTTCTTGGACTTATAAATATAAGCCCTGGCTTTATCATAAAGCCCGCAGCATTCCCACACATGATTAAAAGTTACCCTATCTTTTTGGGCCTTGAAACCAGGGGCTTTTGCTTCTTCCTTTATAACGAAAGTGTGAGATGGCATCTGTTTCTAGAATAAGCACGTTTCATCCATGTTGAAAACTTGCTCAGGCTTATAGCCTCCTTCCTCAATGATGTTTTTGAACGTATTGTTCACGTACTCCTCAGCTGCAGCTTTATCTGCAGAGGCAGCCTCTCTGTGCAGAGAAACACTCGAGTCCAAAGCGTTTCTGAAATTTGTCAAACCAACCCTTGCTAGCACTGAATGGGGATGGTCTGGTTGGAGAAGCACTCGAAGGTCCTGCTTTCAGGGTCGTCATCGTCATCCTATTCTTCATTCTCATCCCCGTCGTGATCATCCCTTTTTGCTGCTAAATGATCATACAGTTGCTTGGCCTTCGTCTGGATGGTGTTTGTATCCAGCGAGATGTTCTTTTTTCTGCAATCGTTTTTCCATGCACACTCCATCTTCACAATGATCTTACTGCTGGAAGTAACCACTCTCTTTGCTGTTTTGTTTAAAGTCACTGATGCCATAGACCTGATATTCTTCTCATCCTTTTATATAGTGAACCATAGACTCGTTGATCTTGTAACGGCAGCCAACAGATGCATAGCTTCTCCCTTCCTTCAATGTGTAGAGAAGTTCCACCTTCTCTTTTATGGTAAGCATTGTCCTCTGGTGCTTGGGTTCACTGCCAGAATCCTTAGAAGATGCAGAATGTTTGGGTGGCACCGTAGGGCTTGCAATAAATTCAGTCTTTAAGGAAAATGTCACAAAACACAACATGGCAGAGGAAAACTACGCACAGCTATCAGAGGTAGGAGTGAGGTGGACAAGGTGAGATGCTGAACGTATGTGCACAGTGTGGGATAGCAAACAGACTGATGCTACAATTACTGAGCCAATCAGAGCCCAGGATACACAAGAGAATGCTCTGGTTGGTCGCCTTCCATCAATAAGCCAATTGTGTGCTGTGTACAATCTCACGTAGGCAAACGAACTGCTCAAGCGTACATCTTGTTTTCAGCGTAATGTATGTGTTCGTTCACAAAAAATATATACATATTGTAAACAGTGTGCACTATTTTATTTCGATTTAATATTCTTTTAATGTTAGAATCATTTATTGTATATTTTATATATTTTTTGAAAATTTTTAGGCAAAAACCATTAAAATCATAAATACTATGCATATAACTACGTATACAGTACTGCAAAATCCCACGGAAAATCCGCAATAAATAATTAAATATAATATTTAAAAAAATTCTGCAATACAGTAAGGCCGCGATAAGTGAACTATGATATAGAGAGGGACTACTGTAGTTCTTTAGAAAACAAACAGTACAATTAACTAGTTAAGTTTTTTACTTAGTTGTACTTTCAGAAAACTGCATCCCACTCAACCTGAACTACCAAAATCTTTCCTAACATATTATTTAAAATTCTTCAGGTTATTTCTAAAAATTTCTGAGTTTTTCTGATTGCTTGCTTTACCTCCATGTCCTGATCATTATGGTATGCACCTCAGATAAATCCATAGAAGTTCATTTCGATAGCAATAAAAGTCTAATAAGATAACTATCAAAAAGAAAAAAATAAAAGCTTAATACTTACCCCATGGAATAGTATACAGCAATTTTAATATAGTGTATGAAAGACTAACAGTAACTACTTCTAAATTGTATGATTAGAGCTAAATGCCTTAATTTGCTTACCGATACATTTTTCTATAAATCACATGCAATATTTTTGTTGAAGGACAAAAAGTTTATTCTGAAAATATATAATTAAAAATGGTGCACTAAATATATTCACCTCCATTTATCAAATGCCATTTAAATAATAAGAAAAGGCATTAGACTAGGACAAAGAAATAAGCAGACGAGGACAGCAAAAAAGAGATTTATATCAAATTTTAGAAGATGGAAAAAGAGATGAGCAAATTGATAGGTCACAGGCTACCAGGGAAACCTAAGTGTGCAGTGGGGAGAGGACAAGCTAAGTAGAAACTTTATTTGTGCTGAAGAGCCACAGAAAGAACAGAAGAATGAGAATCAGTAATTTGAAGTTCCAGGTTCCTCTGAAGCTACAAACAGAAGGACTGATTAAAAGTAAGAAACATTTAGTCTGCCTAGATACCTTCTCTAAAAATAGCCAAATTACCCCTCTAGCAGAAGACTTGAGGTTTTCTATTTGGGTATTTTTGAACTTGAAGAACCCCCTAAACTAAGGGCTATCAAGGGCAGAAAGATTAAGGCAAAGTCTATACCGACTATTATGACTCCCACCCCATTCTAATACCATATCCCTATCCAAAGCAACCAAGGCTCCTCAGGACTGGCGCGGATAATGTATATGATGAATCTGGAAAAGCATGAGCCTAAAAGTAATGAAGTGCTTTCGCGTGGGGTGCACACAGGGACATGTCAAAAGGAACAGGAAATGAGCCTGAAGGGACTTCCATTAGCCAAATACAGAACAGTTTGATCATCAAAATACACAAGTACAGTAATGAACTATAATCCATTGAACAAATCAAGAATAATGAGTCTATTCTGTTAAATAGGACAAAAATGGCTGTTTTTTTTGTGTTTTGTTTTTTTACAGCAGAATGCTGATAAATGAAGGAGTTCGTAGAGTTGAAAAACCATTTCTTTCCCAATCATTATAGAAAAGACTGGGTGGGGGAGGCACCATAAATAATTGCAAAATCAAAAGGCCCTCTTCCCTGATCTCCAGACTTTTACTCAGTTGCCTCCTCTATTATTTTCTCTTGAATACCTAAGATACATCTCAATATACCTAAAACTGATCCCCTGATTTGCCTTGTTTCCCAAATTTCTCTTCTTGCAGAATTCCAAATTTTTGTAAATGATAACTACCAATTGCTTGGACGTGAAATCATTTGACTCCTCATTTTTCACACCCCATAAGTTAAGGAACCATTGTGCTAATGTAAACTCTTCCACCTTCAAACAGGAGGGGGCAATTACTATTTCTCTTGTAATAAGAATCAAAGACACAAAACAAGACAAAAACACATATATGAAATGGTTAAATATACAGTATATTATTTAGTTAGGCTGTAAGGAGATTATTTTGACAATAAAGGAACTAACGTGTAAAATACCTAGCACGATGCTTACCATGTAATAGTTACTCAGTCCATTAAAAAAAATTCTTATAGTTAGACAAAAAGATGAGGAGTGGTTCACTGAAAAGCTGTAGCCTAGGTTGGGCTTTTGATAGTCCAGGAGGGGAAAGATAGCCTGTTCTCAACAACGGAAAATTCAATGAGCAACGTTAGCAAAGAATATCAAAGTGTCAGTTAAGATAAGCAGCCAGGTTGGTATAGGGATATTCATCTGTTCTCCCCATAACTACTCAATTTCTGAGACAATCACTATACTTAATTTTCGCAAAGTCTGAATTTTTACATCAATGTCAATTCAGACGTCTAACACCAATAGTACAACTAATAGCAAACTCTCTGCCTTCATGTATGACTCCATTCATTTAAATGTCAGATCAACTATCCAAGTCCTGAGAGCAGGCAGTTAAGAAAATGTGATGGAATAAACCACCAGTAATATCCATCCTTTACTTGAGCACAGCTATTTTTCTTGCTTTAGAAGAATGGTCCTTCATTTTAGCATGCATCAATATCACTTGAGAGTTTGTTAAGACACCATGCTGGACCTCACTACCCAGAGCTTATAATTCATTAGGTTTGGGGTTGGGCCTGAGAATTTGCATTTCTAGCAAGTTCACAGCTGATATTGTTATTATTTGGTCTGGAGATCACACTTTGAGATCAACGTCCTCTGCCAAATCTTCCTCTTTTTTATTTAATACTTGTTTTGATGGGGCACATTTTTCAGAAATAAGGTTTGTCGAATGTGCGTTTTTTACTATTTATAATGGGAATTTTCAAACATATGCAAAAATAAAAATAGGATAACGAACACCACATATTACTATTCAGCTTTGACAGCTGTTATCTCATGGTCACTCTTGTTTCATCTATAAACTCCCTCAATACACACCCTCCCAAGTGGATTAAAAAAAAAAATTTACTTATTGATTTTATAGAGAGAGAGAGAGAAAGAGAAACATCAATTTGCTGTTCCACTTATTTTATGCATTCACTGGGTGATGCTCTGACCAGGGATTGAACCAGCAACCTTGGCAGATTAGGACAATGCTCTAACCAACTGAGCTACCTGGCCAATGCCCCAAATAGGTTATTTTGAAGCAAATTCAAAACATACCATTTCACCTATAGGTATCTGAGTATGTATCTGTAAAATAAGATACTGTTGAAAACCACAAGGAGTAAATTTTTTAAGACATTAGTATTTTAAAATGCTTTTATGTGCCCTAAAACATGCTCATTGGTTTGACTAGATACGGAATTCAGTGTTGAAAATAATTCTTCTTCAGAAAAATCAGGGCACGGTCCATTGCATTTTAGCTTCCAGTGTTGTTCTTTAGAAGTCCACAGTCATTTTGAATCCTCATCCTTTGCTGTGATCTGTTTTCCCTCTGGATGCATCCACAATCATCTGTGTTTCCATCTGCCTGACTCACCAAAATGCTGTGTCCTGAATATTGTTCTTTTTTCATTTATCATGCTGGACTTTTCTTGGCCCTTTCAATATGAAGTCATGTCCTTTATTTCTATGAATTTTTCTTGTATTCTTTTACTGAAGATTCCTTTCTTCTCTGTTCTCTCTTCCTGATCCTCCTGCTATCCAAATATCAAAGCTCATGGAATGGGATGGAGTAAAGTGAGGTGTCCAAATATCAAAGCTCTTGGGATAGGATGGGGTAAAGTAAGGTTTCAGTATCCAGTTCGCAGACTTCCTCCCTTAATCCTCTCCCTTAACCCCCCTCTATTCAATATTATTCCTTGCTTTCAAGGGTTTCTAGTGCCTACTGCCCAACTCACTAGCCCAGAGATCACTATTTTATCGTCTCTATAGAGTAAACCTCCCATCTTTTGCCAAGTTATGGGTGGGTCAATCACCCAACTGCCAGAGTGGGGGAAAGAAAAATCTAGGGATTCAATTGCTTCTAAAACAGACACTGAAAGCATCCTCCATATTTTAAACAACTTTCACCCCAAAATTCTTATTTCAAGAGGTACCTGATACTGCTAAAGTACTATGTGATTGTGATGTAAATTTAGTTCTAATCTTCTGAAACTGATTGCTTAGGATTCGAGTTTCTCAGATCTATTAACTCAGTACTTGCCTGTATTTTTTCCAGCTTCTAAAATGTCTCCTCACTGTTCTCCCTTTTTGGGTTGAAAAAAAATTTTAACTTCTTTACTACTCTTTTCATGGATGAAGAGATTAAAATATGTGCATCTTTACCCAGATAAATTTCTTAATATCTTAAAAGTCAAATGGAACCACTTGAATTATTTCACAACAGGAGAAAACTCACTTCATATAATTGGGTTTATATGTAAGTTTCTAGGAATCATTACCCAACTGTCTCCCACCCTCAAGATATTATCACTTTAGAGATCACCTTAATTTCTGGAGGAGCTTCAACTGGTCATGGTTTCTTGGTCTCTTATACTCAATTTATTAAGTGATCTTGTTAAAAAGATGAACAATCACTAGTGGCAAAGCATAATTATAAAAGAAATAATTGTTGGATAATATGAAGTCTAACATGGGGACCAAGAGAATATCTCATTCTCTATCAGTCATGGTTTTCTTCTTTCAGTAAAGCAATGAGATGTCATAACACTCACTCCAATGAAGAAGCTCAACAGATACCAACTTCCCTTAATTCACTACATGATGAGTCGTTAGGAGGTAATTTAAAGTCTAAGTCTTTGTTGCTTTAATTAAACAAGAGTGTGCCACAATAAACCCAAACTAAAATAAATAAATAAATAAATAAATAAATAAAAACAACCTGAGAAATGTTGCCTCTTGCACAAATAACCGATAGTGTTGGTATCTTTGCAAACTATACTAGAAAATGAAGAGCCTTCAAGGAGTCATAAGAATTCAGAGCAAAAAGTCAGGAAAATATACATTAAAATATGTTTTTCCTATTGTAAGTAACAAAAATCAACTTGTTAGGCTGGCAGAAAATATTTGCCAAATATGTCTAATTATAAAAACACACATCTGGTAAAAAATCATGGTATCTAGAATATATGAAGAACTTTAATAATTTAATATTTAAATAAAAACAGATATAAAAGAAATGAACAGACACACCACCAAAGAGATACAAAGAACAAGCAGATGAAAAGATGTGTAACATCACTTGGAAAATGCAAATAGAAACCACAATGAAGTATCACTATATACCTGCTAGAATGGGTAAGATTTTTTTTTTAAAGGCAAGTGCTGACAAAAATGTTGAGCAACTAGAACTCTCATTGTTGGTAGGAATATAAAATGGTACTGCTACTTTGGAAAATAGTTTTTGCAGTTTCTGTAAAGTTAAGCATACACTGACCAAACAACCCAGGAATCCCACTCTAGGTGTATACTCAAGAAAAATAAAAATGTATCTTTACACAAAGACCTACACCCAAATGTTTACAGTAGTCTTACTAATGGTAGTTCAAAATTGGAAACAAATATTAAGTGGTGAATGGATAAACAAACTGTGGTAGTATGTTCAGCGGAATAGTACATAGTAAAAAAAAGGAACAAGTTGGGGATACAGCAACAGCAGGGATGACTCTCAGGAACATTACATTAGATGAAAAGCCAGGCACGAAGAGCTGCATACTGTATGATTTCATTTACATAACATTCTGGAAAAGGCAAAACCAAGAGAACAGTTGTTGCCAGAGGTAGCTAACTATAATGGGGTAGTAGTAAAACTTCTGGAGTGATGGAACATTGCCTACATCCTGATTGTTGTAATGATTACATGACTGCATACATTTATGAAAACTGTTTCTGTAGACTTAAAAAAAAGGGTGAATTTACTCAATATAAATTATATCTCAATAAATCTGATTTTTAAAAAAGCACAACATGCCTCTTTACAGCTGAAGCAAGGAAAAAACAGTCTGAAAGGAACATGCAGAAAGCATATAAAAAGTTAAAAAAAAAATATATATATATATACACAGTGAAACAGAACCACTTGGTGGAAGGAAAATGCCTTTAGAAAATGCACGAGCATGTGTTCAAATAAGACATGCCACATACCTGGCTCTAATAAATCACCAGCATTTTATCCCCTTTAATGAAAGGTTTTGCCAGCTTCTCTTTTACTTTCTTTTCTTAGAACAGGCTTTATTTCTGATACAAATATTTCACAAAGTAAAATTAAAGAAATTTGAGTGCTTACTATGTGCAAGAACTGTGCAAGTGCTTTTATGCTATTTCGTTTAATACACATAATCATCCCATTCTTAGATCTTATCCCCCCATCTTTAACCAGTTAAGGAAGAGGAAGTTCAGAGAAATTTAGTTATCTGCCCAAAGGTACCTCTAGCCATAAGAAGCAGAGCCAAGATCTAAACCCAGGTTTGACTTCACAGCTCCTGAGTAATAGTTAAACACTTTGGAAATTAAGATAAAATACTAAACAAAAACTACTAAATAAAAACTGGTATATGTGAAGCTTAAAAGACCTTCAGAAAAAATATGAAAACAAGCCTCTTGTTAACTACTTCAAGCAGGCAAATCCTGAAAATTATGTGTATTCCTTGCTTTAAAGAAACTTGAATGCTAAAATACAGACCACATTTATTAGAGATTTAAAAGGCATTAATAGTAAATCACAAACTTTAATGAGTTGCTTTATAAATATTTAACAGCTGTGTTCCTCAAAGTCTTACTTAAAATAAAGTGCACCAATATTTTTTTTCCTATGTTCAGTGATAAGTGATTAAAAAAACACCAGATGGGAAATCAGGAGACTTGGGTTCTATTCTTAACTCTGATACTTTGTGTAACAGGTTTGTGTGCTCACAATTTATATAATGTTAAAGCTGTAACCCTGTGTTCTCTTAGAATGTGACTTTATTTGGAAGTTGGGTAATTGGAAGTGTAATTAGTCAGGAAGAGTTCACATTGGAGTAGAATAGGCCCCTCATCCAACATGACTGGTGTTCTAATGAAAGGGAGAAATTTGGACCCATACACACAGATAGGGAGAGTGTTGTGTGAACATGAATGGAGAGTGGAGTGATACATCTCCATCTGTAAGCCAAGGAATACCAGAAGCAACAGAAGGAGCCAACCCTGACAACACCTTGATCCAGACTGCTAGCCTACAGAACTGCAAGACAATACACTGATGTTCTTTAAATCACGCAGTTCGTGGTACTGTTATGGCAACTCTAGCAAATGAATACATTTTGCAATTATATAACTTTGGGTAAATTATTTCAACATTCTGAGTCCTACATTTCAATAGGTATTCTTTGTTAGTATTTTCCCTCTCCCAAAACTTACCAAATATTTGCAATATTTCCTACTATATGTTCAAATTATTCAAGTTACATTCAATTTATGTAAAGATGGAAGATAGTATTCCCAAATGAACTGCTGTGCAGATATCATTAGTTCCTCAAGGCATAAATCTTACTAGTATAAGGTTCTAATTTATTTAGAAATTCACTGGCAAATGATCATCAAATAAGAATTATTTACCTAGTATCTTATCTAGTGCTTTTACTTGTTGCATTTGCTTTCCTCTTTCCTTCAGTTCTCACTAACAGAGTTCAACATAGCAACAATGCACACTTGATAAAAGGCCAGCTGCTGGGATTTCTCACTAATCTGGAGTTCCTTATGGCACTACTCAAAGTGAAAACATACTGTTTTTCTTCTCCCAATTCTTTCATTTTAAGAATTATTTCTAGATAACAAATAAATTTCTCCCAAGAAATACCCTGTTCCTTGAAAGTACTTCACCTAATTTAATATCACATAGCCAAAGAAAATTATTTGAATATATTAAGAATGACTTAACTGTTTAAGTAAGACTGAGGTTAACAACGAATTAAGTTCTATAAGAAAAGGTGGGCTCAGACACTAGACTCACCAACTAGTAATACGTGAATGGTTACAGTAAAGTCACAACTCTTCAAGTCCAGATTTCCATATATATCAATTTCATAAGAATGTCATGTGAGCAAATTCATCACTGATACTTACTTTTTGTCTTTAGAGATGACGATATATATAATATATATATATATATAAAACAAGCCATATTTAAGGAAAAAAGGAAGAAAAAAATGCCTATTTAACAGATATTAACAATATATTTTTTAAATTTAACTCGATACATATTCTATTTGTAAACTTCATTCTGAGAAGTTCACTGAATTTAGTCATATTTTGTAATTTCCTTGAAATATGTAACAATGGACCTGGAAGCCCACAGGCAAGGGGCAGATTGAAAGTTGAAGGAATTCGGAAACATGAATGCTTGTGTTTCTCCCTACCACCTGTTTCACTGTCTGAAGATGACCACTCAGAGTCTGCTGCCTCACTGACTTTTTTACCTTCTCTACCACTACTTAGTCCAGTGAACACTTTCACCAGGTCTCTTCCCAATCTCTCCTTTCAAGGTATTCAAATTGTTTCCCTTTCCTACCCATTTCTTTGACTATGTACCACAGTGAAAGTTCTGGAGGGGCATTTGAAATCTTGCTCCCTAACGTATGTCCTCAGTATAGCTCAAATAAACTCATAAAAATTCTCTACAGCTCTGGATGTTTCATACACTGACATTTACTTGGCATAGCCAGCAGGATTCCAAAAAAGCCCACCCAGGATAATCCTGCGAATCTGGACCCAGTGCTAGGTACAAGCAAGGGCCCTTTGTGAGCTCCCAGCTCCTCCCTTCACATCAGGTGAACTTGGATGAGTTTCTCTTGGAGTTTTGGGTTTCCTTGCTTTAAGCAGGAGGCCATTACTTTATCTGAGCTGTTCTTAGAAAACCCTCAAAGTGGTTAAGGGTGGAGATAACCTAGGGACAGGAAAAAAAATGGGCTGCTGCTTTTAATTTGCTTTGTTAATTATACCGCTTACTGAATCTGAACAAAATCTTTGCTGGTTAAATGAGAAACTGAACTCTCTTTAGCATCAAAAGAAAAAAGGGAACTTGCTTTTCCAACCCAAATAACCAATGGGGTGATGACAGCTGTTTCAGACCCCTGACTCTGGAGTGGTGGAGATGGGCACTGGGAGTTGTCTACTGTGGTGGCACAGCTGATCCCAGAGAAGCCAGCAGGAGCCTCAGCGAGAAGGACAGGGCACCCTGGAATTGGTTCACCCCAAGAGGGGTCCTGAGAGAGGGGCTCATGCCTTGGAAAGTATCGTGGTTCTGGTGGCATTTGGTAAGCTCTAGCCGGCCCTTGCTTAGGTATTCTTAGGAGACTAAGAATCTTTGTGAGGTTGCCTAAGGAAAATTTCCCTCTAGGGCAAAAAGCAGCCCTGTAGGGATATCCACCGTATTTGACCTGTACGAAGGCACAAAGGCTGGTTTTCCCTCGAAGTTTGTTCAGACTATACAGATCTCAAAATTAACATGGAAAATCGTGCCTCTGAGGCCAACAAGCCCCATGATAGTCAGCCTCTCAATACCAAGATGGCCAAAATGAGGAGCCTTTGATACTTCTGAATTAATTTTGTGCACACAGTTGGAAAAGGTGGCTATAAAATTAAGAGAGAACAAATGAAAAACCTATTTAATTGGTCTTTCAAAGCTTCAAAAAAAGGATTTAGATAAATAGATCAACCTGTGATATTGTTTAGATAATTCAGTTCTTTTTTAGAAAAAAGATTTTATTTACTTATTTTTAGAGAGGAAGGGAGGGAGACAGGAAGGGAGAGAAGAGAAACATCAATGTGTGGTTGCCTCTTCCGCCCCCCAACTGAGGATCTGGCCTGCAACCCAGGCATGTACCCTGACTGGGAATCGAACCAGTCACTCTTTGGTTTGCAGTCCGGCACTCAGTCCACTGAGCCATACCAGCCAGGGTGTTCAACTCATTTTTTTAGGCATTAAAAATGACTGCCCTTATTTTAAAAGGGGGAAGGTCATTTGGAACTTGATTAGTTAAGGACAGATAAGCTGTAAATGCCTCCAGGGCAAAATGTGGATTCAACTCGTTTTTTTATAAACTAGTGAGATCTTTTGTTTGTTTGTTTGTTTCCCCATGGCTAAAAGGTCTGTGTGACTCTATATATGTATGTTGTAAACGTGAGATAATTTTCTACCTCCAAATGGTATTGGTAAAATAAAAAGGCAAGTGCTTATAAGAAATGGGTATTCTAAAACTGTTAAAGATACAGAAACTAACACAAATCTTTTTCAAGTTTATGTGATCTAAGATTAATCCTTAGTAAATAAAGGCTAGCTTAAGTTTGTTGGTTTAGGTAAAACAGACATTGCTTTTATTTAAGTCCATGCTAATAACTGACTTTATGTCTATGAAATATGTCCATAGAGTTTATAAAATGTCTTATATTTGCCAGTAAAAGTCTATTTCTAGAAGTTATGTCTTCATAAATCTGCCAAGCTAAAGAATAATTGCTCACTTACTAATTTTCTTTAGAAACTAGAGTTTTAAGGATTAAAAATTCAATATAAGTAGGAAAACTTCTAGAGATACAGTATATGGGCAAACAATGGTTGTAAATTAAACAAATATGGCTATAAAAACCAAAGACAGCTGCTTGGTTCTTCCCTGCTCTCTGGTTCCCCATTTTTTGTTTTTGTTTTTGTTTTTGCATTTCTTCATGCAACACAGTACCTTTAAACTGAACTTAGATGAAGCAACTTACGCCAACATTGTTGAAAAGAGACATCTTATACTATTGCCAAGGTTTGACAGTCACTTCAAAAAAATGCTTATTTGGTAACCCCTTCCTTTCACAGAGAACTCCCAGGAGACAAAGACTTTAAAGATCATTTGACTGCCACCTGGAGATTTTGTTTAATGAAGAGGGCATCAAATAAAAGACACTATCCAACCTCACTGGAAGGGACCTTACCAGGCACCTGTCTGTGAATGGATATCTTACTCCGGTCTATGAGCATCAAAGACACACCTTGAGAACAAGAAGCCACTGACACCAGAGGTAGAAAGCTATCCCAAGACATGAACCAGACCTGTATATTTATAGATTGACAGTGAACTCAGCAACCATTCTGTTTTTCTTTACCTGACTGCTAATGATATTAGTTGTGATAATAGTTGTATTTATTCTTTGGGTTTCTCTATATTGTCCAATTGTTTATGATTACTGAACATGTAACTGTTAATACTCTTCATGAGGTATGTAAATGTTACACTCGATGCCAAATATAGAAAAATGTGACAGAAACTTGGATCATGATAATTCACAGGACAAAAATGATGTAGTCTATTTTTCTCAATGAAGGCCATTAAGATCTTGAGACAGCACAGGCACTTGGGCCCAGGATCCCAAGGGCAATGAAAAAGAAAAACTGCAGAAATGATATCAGTCCGCTGCCCCTTACCTGATCCCAAGGACCCCAAGTAGCCAGAAAAAACACCGGTAAACCAACCAGAATAATGATACTATCTCCCCACTCCCTGCTTGCTTCTCCAACCCCATGTGGAAAATTCCACAAGTCCACCTTCTGGCACAAGCTCACTTCAACCCCAACTTATAAAAGCAGTCAAGCCAAACCAGACCCTTGAGCCAGTTTGGAGAACCTTCCTTTCCCCTATACTACCACCTTTGTGCTTGAGAAGAAGCTTAATAAAAGTGTCTGGAAATTTCTCTTAAGGTTTCCTCTTGATTTCTACCTTGGGTAACCCAAGAACCCTAATGCTGGTAACAACCTGATGCCTTCCATTTACCTGCCCTACCGTTTTGGGAAAATTTTGGCCTCAACTTAGATCCCATGGTTACAGATCCCCAATGGTAAACAAGATGACCTTGATACTGAGACTTCTTAGGAATGAGTCTTCCTAGCATGGTGAGGCCACACTGTCTGACCAAAAAGTTGGTCATCGATGTATCCTTCAGATTAATTTATGACTAAGAGGGAAAACTGGATGAAAAAGGGGTTCTATGGAAAGTAACATCACAGTGTGATCTGATTATTAAATTCCTAACTGGGCAGGTCATGGTGGGTAGGCATGCTCCAGACATATAGCTTCCTTAGTAAGTGTTTACTTTTGCTGTAAAACCTCTTCATTGTTTCTGTGCATCTAGGTTAACATATCTTTGAAATAATCACTCTCAAGATGGCACATAATCTTGTTAACTATCCTTGAAATCTTGCTCCCTGGTAATTATCAGTCTGGATCAAATAAATTTTTATAAAAAATTTTTTTACAATGGTCTGCATGCAAATATAACAAAAAAATCTACAAAGAACCAACACTGTTTTTTCCTGAGGAGACACAATGTAAATGTTTATTAAAAAACAGGTTCCCTTTCCCCAAATAAGCCACACACTATTATCTTCGTCCATAATTAAGGATAGAAAAACTATTTTTAACTCTACATAAACTACCATGGTACTCTACGAACACTACTACTTAGCAAACAATAAAGATAAAATTTCTTTCCTTCCTATTTCACATCAACTATCAATATATTATGCAGTCATACCTCAGTATTCGCCAGCTTCAGAACTTGTCAAACTCTGCACTTGTGGCATTTTGACAAGAAAAAATGTTTCAGCACTCGGCACCTGCCTGGACTCCTTGCACTTGCTAGAACTTGTAAGAGTCACGACATTGCCCCAAAAGAGAAAATGTTTCATCGTTGGGTACTTGTCGGTTTCAGCACATATCATGAGTTCCAGAACAAATTAATGACGAGAACTGAGGTACCACTGTATTTTCAAAAAGTCAAGCACTGTAACTAACAAATATGTGACAATATGCAAAAAGAGGGTAGGGAGGAACCTATGAAAGACATTTCAAGAAAGTACATTTCTGTTAACTATTCTGTCTTCTAGCATAATGTTTTATCTTAAGAGAAATAAAACCCCAAATACTAGATACAATTTCAAAATACACTATAATGTACGACCTACCAGTCAAAATAAATACTGATCCTTTATGTTCAAATTATATCTTTAAAATTGTCCCTAAAAATGGAGAGTAGTAGTCTCATTCTCAACACTTCCAAACAATTCCTACAAAAGTTTTTCCATCTCAGTAGTCAACTAAGCTTTTGTTTTCAAACTTGAAATATTCAAAAGCAGCAGACTGTATGAAAAATGATGGAAAAATACTGTACGATTTTTCTTAATTGTGTAGCATAAACATATATGTCAGACTTACAACACAGATCTAAAGTGCCTTTTACTTTTATAAATATTATGAAGTCTATCAATGTGAATTCTCTTAGAATGTACCAATAAAATCTCTGATTAAGTTTTAACATACCCATTTGCAGATTTTAACTATAATTGCTACCTTAATTGACTTCCATTTAACTGACGTGCCTTAACCAACACTTTTATTTTTTTACCCTTTATTAAATATGCCATGGCATGCTCACCACTCTCAACTAGTATGCTGTTTTTAGTATATAAGGCACTTCTGATCCCACTAGTTGAGATACATGTTTAACAGGTCAGTTGGTTGTTCCCAAACCTGTTTATGCCAGTTTACTTGTACTTCTTACATAACTTAATTAAACATTACAGTAGTCTCTCTCTATATCGCGATTCACTTATTGCGGCCTCACTGTATCGCGGGATTTTAAAAAATATTATATTTAATTATTAATTGCGGATTTTTCGCTATATTGGGGGATTCTGCAGTACTGTGTTTATATGTTTTTAAACTTACGTAGGTTTAAGCATGTAGAATATGTTTAAGAATATAAGCAGTGTTTATAAAAGTGTGGGAAAGTTTAATAAGGGAGTGGGAAAGGTTAATAAGGGACTGGGAACGGTTTATAAGTGTGCGGGAAGGGTTTATAAAGCCTTAAAATATATATAAATACTAAAATAAATGTAAGGTTCCTACTTGGTGGATTTTCACCTATCGCTGGGGGGTCTAGAATGTAATACCCGCAATAAGTGAGGGAATACTGTATGTGTAAGTGTATGGAATACAAGTACAAAAAGAGAATTGTTTCTATGTAAACTAAGTTGAATGTAAGCTAAATAGATTACTCAGTAATAGTAATAGTAATAGTAATCTATTTAAAAGATATTGAATTAAAGGTGAGAGATCTGTAAAATATTAGGGGGAAAATCATAAAAACCCAGAAAGAATGTATATTTAGGTTTTTTAAAGGTATCTTTAAGCTTTTATTCTACTTTAGAGAAATCAAAACTGGAAATTGCAAATCATGCAGTATAAATATTGTTTATACAAGATCAACTTCTCTCCACATTCAAAGAGATGGTGTTAGCTCTATATCAAAAAGTTGGCAAATAAATATAGATTTATATATTTTAATTAAAATTTTAAAATGTTAAGTATGTTTCTTTTTAATTTGCCTGCTTTAATGTTTTCAATAACCTACAAATCTCAAGAGATATAAAACCTTCTAACAATTTCTTTTCTGAAGGCCTTCTTTAAGGGCTTGCTATACCAACTAGATATATATTACACGTTTATATAAAATAATAGTATGTAGTAATAAACACTCTTAAAATAACTTTATAAAAAAAGTATTAGACTGTACACTCTACAAGAGCAAGAATCTTTACCTATTTCGTTCAGATGTATACCAAGCACCTAGAATAGTTCTAAGCATATAGTGGATGCTCAATAAATATTTGTTAAATGAAGAAGAGAAACTTACTGTGATGACAGCCTTGCTAAGACAGATGGATCCTCTGCAGCCATATTCTGTCTCGTCTTCAGATTTGTAGTAACTCAAAGTATTATTTTTCAAAACTACCCAACGATCCTGCCATCCATGAATGTAGTTTGTCCACTGGGAGTAGAGAGGCAAGAGGGAAGAAAACAAAAAATAACAACTTAGTATTTTAGAAATCCAAAACTTTCTGAAATAGCAATCAATATCATATAATTTTCAGACCAAAATGCGACAAGTACTAATATAAGTATAAGCAGCAAAAATTATAAAAAGTGGAAAGTTGGTATTTTCTAGATCTTTAATAATTTTCAGTGATTTTTACAAAATTATAAATAACCTAGGTTAATAAAATATAATATTTTCTTCTAACATTTGAGGAGTAAAAGAGAAGCTGGTTTCAATTTAAAATTCTGCTTTGCTCCTTAAAGCAAAGGAAACCAAAAAAACAAAAAGGCAACCATCTGAATGGTAAAGATATTTGCAAACGATACTGCCGATAAAGGGTTCATGTCTAAAATATATATAGAACTCATAGAACTCAACAAAAATCAGATTAAAAAATGGCGAGAGGATCTGAATAGACATTTTTCCAAGGAAGGCATACAGATGACCAACAAGCATATAAAAAGATGCTCAACATCACTAATAATTAGGGCAATGCAAATCAAAACCACAATGAAGTATTACTTCATACCCATTAGAATGGCTATTATCCAAAAGACAACAAATAAGTGTTGTAGAGGATGTAGAGAAAAGGGAACCCTCATGAATTGTTGGTGAGATTGTAAACTGGTATAGCTACTATGGAAAACAGTATGGATGCTCCTGAAAAAATTAAGAGTTAGAGCTACCATATGATGCAGCAATTCCTCTTCTATTTATCCAAATTTGAAAACACTAATTTGAAAAGCTATATGTACCCCTATGTTCACTGCAGTATTATTTACAACAGCCAAGATACTGAAACAACTTAAGTGTCTATTGATGAATGAATGGATAAAGATGTACATACTGAGTGTGTGTGTGAGACTCAGCTATAAAAAACGAAATGTTGCCATATTGATGACATGGATAGCTCTTCAGGTTATTGTGCTAAGTGAAATAAGTCAGATGGAACAGAAAAGGACAAAAAAAAAACATATGATTTCACTCATATGTGGAACATAAAACAAACAAAAAAAAAGTAGCAAATGAACTAACAACACAAAAACAAACTCATAGATACAGAATGGTGGTTACCAAAAGGGAAGGGAGGTGGTGGGAGGGTGAAATGGATAAAGGGGGTCAAATACATAGTAACAGGAAACAAAAACTTTTTTTTTTTTTTTTGGGGTGTTGAGCATGTGAGTATACAGATATTGAAGTACAATATTGTACACCTAAAATTTATAAAATGTTATTAACCAGTGTGACCTCAATAAAAAATTAGTTTAAAAAAAGATGTTTTGTTCTTTGTGTGCTTTCATCCTCCCCTTCTCACCACCTTCATGACACTTAAATTATTTTGGTCCCTGCTACAATTAACATATTCAATAGAAAAGTAAGTTTGGTTATATAGTCTCTTATTCTCCTACACCAAGTACTGTATGAAACTTTCTTGATCAACAGAAGTATGAAGCTAATTGTGACCAAAACTGTACTTCTATTGTAAGTCATTCCCATATAAAAATTTATGATGTTCTTAACTACATCAAAGTAAAAATACTAGATCATTAATCTTTAGAAAGTCTCTATTAACTTCATTTTTTCTTCCACAGAATTCAACATTTCATATTTAGTTAATTCATTTTCCAAATTCCTCTGAAGATCTATTTTTCAAACCCAAAAGTAATAAAACAAATATAAAAACATACTTGGATTATCTGTTGCTGTTACTTATAAATGGTTTCTGCATTGCTAAACTTTTGCTGCACCCTTAAGATCACAATAAACTTGCAATACAGAAGTGTAACCTCTATGGGAATTCTTGATTTTGCATATTTTCATGTTCTGGGGGTTTAAATATAGACAATTCCAAAGCTGTCTGCCAAAAAATAATTCAAATGGATTGTTAAACATATACATACTGCAATGGCTCAGGCTCTTTACCCACTGAGAAATCTTTACTTTCCTATTCCCAGCATGTTTGAGATGGTTCAGGTCTTAAATCTTCTAGGCCTCATCAATACAACTCCTCCCTGAGAGCTCATCCATGCTGGCAATTAAACTCATTCTTTCCTAAGGACTCCCTAATAGCCATTTCTTTATTTTTAACTCCCTGTGGCTCACTGCCACATACACTATAAACTGAAGTTAAGATTCTGGCCCTGCCTGGCTAGAGCATCCTCCCAATATGCCAGGGTTGCTGCGGGTTCAACCCCTGCCCCTGGTCAGGTCACATACAAGAATCAACCAATGAATGCAAAAATAAATGGGACAACAAACTGATGTCTCTCGCTCTCTCTCTCAAGATCAGTTAAAAAGTAAAACAAAAAAGAATGATTCTTACATACAAAATTGAATTCACCTCCTCTCTTAAGGTCCTCCTTATGTTCGTTCCCATTTTCTTGACTTCTGCAGTCATTCAGACTCAATCAAACCTGACTGAGGATTCGTGCATTGTATTGACACAGTGGAAACAAAAACCAGAAACTCAATTACTTTACTAGTTGTGTGAGGAGTTTTGAAATTATTTAACTTTTCTGAGCTTCGGTTCCTTTGCCTGTTATTTGAATGCCTGAATAAAATCATGAAGGCGCCTACTATGTGCATAGGAGATACTCGATACCTGAGGGTTCCATTTTTATAGCCTACTACCAGCTCCTATTCAGCTTTCCTTCATATTAAAATATCTACACATTTAAATATTATATTAAAGCCTTCAATGTGGCTCCTCCTCTCTTTTCAATTAATCCAATTAAATTATTATCAGGTTCCAGGATTCCTAAGATGGCTTAACAACCTTATCTCTAGTATCTTCTGCTATTTATTTCATAACTTAATCTTATTTACTTATGAAGCATATTTGCCTACTTACATTAATCTCGTTGAACCTTCAGCTCCATGACTTAAATGAACAACTCCCTACTGCATATAATACAAATTGTTTAGACTGGCATGTCTTAATCCACCTCACTTCCAATTACTGCCCTTCAGAAGGCTAGTAACTGTGTGACTGTGGTTAGGTTACTTATCCTCTCTGTTACTCTGTTAAACTCTACCTTAGAATTGTTATGATAAAATAAGAATAAATGTAGAACACTGCCAAGAACACAGTACTTTCTGAGTTGGAGGCAGTTACTCATAGCTAACAAAGCTTAACCTTCAGAGCAGCTGACTAGAACAGACCCCTTCCAAAGTGCCAGAAGCTGCCCCAGCAATCTTGAGTCCACAATTTTATATTATTTCCTTACAGAGGACTCAATAAATTACACAAGCCTGAGGACCCTTTACTCAGTAATGTTAAACTATTATACCTAGAAGGCAGATTTTTGCTTTTCTCTACCCGCAGCAAGTACCTTCACTCTTGCCCATTTAACGAATAGAGACAAGGCAATGTGCTAGAAACTGCAAAGGAATCAAAGGTTTCTGTTCCCAAGCTATACTTTCAAAAGAAACAGAAACCTACATTTAAAATAATAAGAAGAAGCAAGTCACAAATAAAATGCTATGGGAATCCAAGGTAAGGAATTCTGGAAGAGCTGGAGAAATAAAAGGCTTCATGAAAAGAACAGTATTTGAGATGGACTCCAAAAAAGGATAGAATTTTAGTCAACAGGTGTGGAGAAATAGAAGATAAATTAAACCTCAAAGATAAGAATTCAGAAACTGGAAGCAATTGATTTTATCCAGGCTTAGTTGCTCTCAAGTCCTACTAAAGCAGGAATGTTTTCCTAACCATGATTCATCCTGATTCTTATTAGATCTACATAGAATTATTGTCTATCCATACTTTTGGAACCTATGTACTTAATTACAAATGCTATAGAAAATAAGCTTTCTAAGTATTTCCAGGTATTTTAGATTACCATATAGGAAAAAAAAAAAACAGACCAAAACTTAGGATTGATTTAAGAAAGTCATCAAATTAGTATTAGGACTTACCTACATCAATCAATAAAAGGAAAAGAACATGTTGAGTTCTAACTCATATTTTTTTACCAAGTGAATTAAGGGGCTCAAAATATATATGTACTTCAAATTTTAAAACATGTATTCAACATAAAATGGTCTTCATTTAGCTTCCAGGAAACGACAAATTGTTAAATTTGAGGGAAATTACCTTCATAGCTTTTAAACAAGAGTAACACCAAAACCTGTAATTCTGTTGATCTAAGTATGCAGAAACACTGAAGTTATTTATCTACCAAAGAAGTGGTCAAGTACTATTATTTCTACACATTTAAATATTCAAGAGACAGGACTCCATTTTTTCCGTATTTCCATACAGTATACCTACTACACTATTCTAAATAAGGTGAATACTCAGAGCACTGGTGATTCTACCAGTCACTCCAACCGTCCCAAAATCATGGTCAATAGGTTTAAAGTATGACTTGTTTTGTCAAATACTTAATACCACCACAATACGAATTTGGAAGTCTGCTTATTATCTAATGAGAAAAGCAATTAAAGGACCAGAATCACTCAGAAGCAAAGAGCTCATTTTGTAATAATTCCGTCTGAAAATATATACCTATTATACCATGAGTTCAATACAGATCCCTAAATTACAAGATATATTAAACTAGAGAAATCCGAGACAGCTTCACTTTGCTGAAAACCTTTCAGTGAAATTTCAACAACAATCACAATATCAACACAAACGGTAATTTCTCTGCTATGTAAATGAGTTAACACTTGTAAGTCTTAGCCCTGACATATTCATGCCTTCCTTAGGCCCTTTCTCACCAGCCTTCTAAATACATTATAAACACATAGTATGAAACAATTCCAAAAGATGTCCAAATGCTTAGCCAAAGTATGTATACTGGAAACAGGGTGATTTCTTAATAGCTACACATGACCTAGTATCTTATGACCAGCTTGTTGAGAGACTCGCCCCAGCTCCCTCTTCTCCAGGTTAACTGCTAGCTCCAGCCATTTCTAAAAGTTTAACAGGAAGGGAGAAGGAAGTAAAAAATTTTAAAAATGCAATGTGGATCTTCTAACAACTTTTAAAAAAATAAACAACCCCCCCCCACGTACTATCAAAAGAAAGGATCATCCACCTTTTCTCTTAAAAAAAGCCTCATCGATGTTAACTAATTAACCTTAGAGTCCTACATGTGACTATCTGCTTTGTTAAAATTTTGAAGAAAAAAAAGGTTTAAAAAAAAAATACAGGACAGGTAGAATGTCTTTTCCTTACTCTGGCCCTGACTGCAAGAATATTGTATTAAATAGTGCTCTTCTTCCTGGACTCAAGGTCAATCTCCATTCCAACATGTTCCAAGTTACTATGAGTATTTTTGTACCTACTACGTGGCGACTCAATAGCTCTTTCCTGAACAGAGTTTGTAAAGGGTGAGGGAAAAAGTACAAAAGTCCTCCTTAATAAGATCTCTCCCTACACCTAACCTGGCATAGTTTTCCACCCCAGATTTTAGCACCAAGCCTAGTTGCGACGGCTTCTGCCTGAACAGTAGCATTCCCAGAACCCCCCAACACTATACTCTGCTTGGCATCTCCGGACTAACCACATTTGAGGTCTTATTTGCACTGCTCCCACACCCGGCTGTTCGGGCACTGCCGTGGCTCAACCCGGATTCCTATACCCGGGAGAGCTGCCGCCGAGTTCCAAGTCATGGTGCGCATCCCGCTCCCTAACTGGATCCGGGACTTGGGACACGTTTCCCCCAGTCCTCGGCAGCAGGCCACCGCGAACACCCAGGGCAGACGAGGAGGACAGTCCCTTTCTCTCCCTTTCCCCACTCCACCCCTGGCGCGGGCACTCCAGCGGCAGAACGCTCAACCCCGCACACCGGCGCATTCTGCAGCTTCCCCCCCGGACAGACCCTGCCTCCCGCCCAGCCCCACCCCATACCCTCAGTGGCTCGCCTCGCGGCAGGTGAGTGTGGGCGAGGGGCCCTTGGCCCCGCAGATTGCTCACCTTGCTGAGGATCCCGCAGCGCTCCACAGGCGGCCCGGACTCCGTCTCCGGATCCTCCTCTGAGCCCGACGAGTTCCAGCTCTGGTTATCCGACATGGAGGCGCGACAAACGCGCAGGAGACCGGCCCCCGCTCCCTGAGCTGCGCCGGTGGAGGCGCCCAGTCCCCGGGGTGATATGTCGGGGGATGGTGAAGGGAAGAGTGCCTGCTCCGGTGCCGGAGGGTGCTGGAGGTGGGACGAAGTCCGCCCCAAGCGCCGCCGCCGCCGCCGCGCCTGACACCGAGCGGACCGGGGAACGAGGACGAGCGGCGAAGGAAGCCTGCCCTTCCAGCCGTCAGCCGCCGCCGTCGCCGTGACCCCTGCTCTGCGACCCGCGCCGCCACCCGAACTCTGTCCTCTCGATGCCAATCTCAAAAGGAGAAGAAAAAGGGAAGAAAGGGAAGAGACAATCTAGCTGCAGAACCCAGGTCCACTCACACCTCCGTTCTCGCCGCCATCTTCTTGCCTGCCCCACTATTTACCCTTCCCTCCCCTCGCCCCTCCTCTTCGTCCTCCCATTCTCCCCTGGCTCCGGGCCCTCTCCCCTCCCAACGTCTGACGCAGCACGCTGAGGGCTTGGGGTCCCTTCCGCACCCTACCTCCGGCCCTCCCGGGTGACGCCAAAGAGAAAAGTAGGAGGAGCAGAGAAAGAGGAAGGGATGGGGACGCCGCTGTGCTGCATTCTGGGAGGGACCAGATCTGTCAGCCGCGTTACCTCCTGGGAGTAGTAGTCGCAATCCTGAGTCGACTCGTTAGTGTTTCGCGCCGGTAAGGCTTGTCTTGGGGACGATCAAGCGGTGGGTGGGCTTCGTTTCAAAGTTGCGTGAGCGGTTCCTTCTGCTCAGGTTCTCTTTTTTTCTAGCGTGTTTATGACGAACTCCCTCCCTGGGCTTGCGGGGCCGGACGTGAGATAACTCTCCGCTGAGGATGCCGGGCCTGCCTTCCAGTGCGGCTTCCCGAAAGCCCGGGAGCCTTTTGCCCCTTGCCTGGCAGCAGGGGGTGGGGGGTGGGCAGTGCACTAGACTTTTCTGCCTCTACCCAGGGCCAGGGGTTTGCGACCTTTCTAGCGACAAGGGGATTCCTGTCCACCAAACCAGCTCTGCAGATTTTGATGGTCTTTCGTCTCGCTCTTTAGAAATTAGACTTCACGCTTGATTTCCCGCTTTTCGAGGAAAAATTTTCAGTTCCTTCTCACTAGAGCATTGTTAGATTTCCAGAGTTTTATTTTCTGGAAAGTAATTATGAAGGTGCCAGGGAATAAATCATGCCTGAAGAATTTTTAAAGTAAAATAAGAATGTGAGGTGATATAGCCTGGCGTTTCCTTTTTATTTGTATCTTCTTGCGACTCGGGATAACCATCTCTACCGACCTACTACCGCTCTCTGAAACATAAAAAAGGTTGGAAAAGAAACTTTGTTCTCTAAGAATTACCAATGTGCAACAGACGTTGAATACCAAGAGATGAGGGAATAGGAGGCTTTTTTTAAAGCTAGAATTGAATTAGTGGGAAGGCCAATAAAAGATCTAACAGATCTTATTTAGTCTCTTTGCATTCATTATAAAGGTAACTTTTAATCGCGAGATCTTGAACTTTGTAGCTTCAGCTCTTTCCTCTCCTTTGGTACTTTTACAATTTTTTCTACTTCTTAATTGCTAACAATAAAATTCATTATTAAAACCTAGAGAAAATAGCGGGTTTACTGCTGGGACGGGAGTATAGGAGTGAAATTTTGAATTTGGTGGAAAGGGCACTGTAGCGAAAAACAGCTATGAGAGCGATAGGGGCCGTCTTAACTGGGATCTCAAGGAAATAATGGAGTGATAAGTGTCTCTGAGAAGTACTATCTTCCATCCCCGAGGTTGACACAGATGCTGAATCTGTTATAAACCAAGTTACAAGTAGCTTTTCATTGTGATATCAATAAATGAAAGCCAATTCAGATGAATAAAATCTTGAGATAAAGCTTTTGAAGATACTTTGTCAACATGTTAATTAAAACATAATTCCAAGGTTGTCATTCAAAAAAGGAAAAAAAAACATTTAGCTCATTTTTCCTCTTTATTGAATTGCTAAATTGCTTTAGAATGTTGAATACTGTAGCAATCAAGTTTTGCTTTGCCTTCCAATTACCTAATACAGTTAGCCTTTATGTTTATGATTCTTTTAAGCTCTGGGTTTTAAAATGTCATTAGTCTTAGGCAAATGATTGTGGATTGTTGAGAAATTTACTTCATAATGCAATTTAGAATCATGGGAGCGTAGTACAGTATTCCCTCACTTATCGCGGGTATTACATTCTAGACCCCCCTCCCCTGGCCGCCCCCCGCAATAGGTGAAAATCCGCGAAGTAGGAACCTTACATTTATTTTAGTATTTATATATAAGGCTTTATAAATCCTTCCCGCACACTTATAAACCGTTCCCAGTCCCTTATTAACCTTTCCCACTCCCGTATTAACCTTTTCCACACTTTTATAAACACTACTTATGTTCTTAAACATATTCTACACTCTTAAACCTGTGTAACTTTTAACAACATGTGTATAAAGTACCGCAAAATCCCACGATATAGCAAAAGATCTGCGATAAATAAGTATAATATTAAAAAAAAATCCCGTGATAGTGAGGCCGCAATAAGTGAACCGCAATATAAAGAGGGACTACTGTATATGTTTATTTTTAGATCAAACTTTATGTTTTATGCATTTCTAAGTTGTGCTGATACTAAGGTGCCCACTTAACAACAGAAAATTGTTTCAATTGTTTCATTTTATTTATAATTAATATGAGAAAAATAGCCTTTTTTTCCCTTTTCATTGAATTTGTGGGAGTGACACTGGTTAGCAAAATTCTACAGGTTTCAGGTGCACAATTCTGCAATACATCATCTCTATACTGCATTGTGTGTTCACTACCCCCAGTCAAGTCTCCGTCCATTGCCACTATACCTTCTTCCACCTCCCTTGGAGTCACCACACTACTGTCCATGCCCATGAGTTTTTTCTCTTTTTTGTCTTTTGCTCAGTCCTTTCGCCCCACCCCCCCACTCAGCTGTCAGCCTGCTCTGAGTTTGTCTCTTGCTTTGCTTGTTAGTTCATTTTGTTCATTAGATTCCACATCTGAGTGAAATCATATGGTATTTATCTTTCTCTGACTGTCTTATTTCACTTAGCATGCTGTTTTCAAGGTCCATCCATACTGTTGCAAAGGGTAAAATTTCCTTTTTTACAGTTAAGTAGTATTCCACTGTGTAAATGTACTGTGGCTTATTTTTCTTTAACCAGGTATCTGAGAGCTTTGTTTTGAGATTGCACTCCTGACTCTTTCACTATCAGCCTTGATTGGTGTCAAGAATTTCTTTTTAAGAAGTTATTTGCCGGACTTCCGGCCAAGATGGAGGCTTAGACGGACACGCTAGGTCTCCCTCTACAACTAGAGAGGAATACAACTACTTCAAAACAAAGGATAACTAGAAATTCCAGAAAATAAAACTACACGGAAGCCCAACATATGAAGTTATAAACCAGCGGTGCCATTTGGGCAGGTAAGAGTTAAAGAGGGCAGCGCTGTTTGCGATCGCACCTGAGACCGCGGCGGGGCGGCAAGAAATCCCTGCTGCGGTCGGGCCCCTGGCAGTGCACGACCCCAGCGCTGGGGAGAGCAGCCACCGCATCGCCTTGAACAGTGAGGCCCAGGGGGGCGGGAGGACGGATCCCGGTCTCCTAGCTGAATAACTGTGTGAATCCATCTTGGACCCCCGCCCCCAAAGAAAGCACCACAGGGCTGCGAAATAGGTCGCAGACAGGCGCCGGTGGCTGAATTGTGACGCGTACACAGGCACTGCCCCCTACAGCCGGCCCAAGAAAACAAAACGCATCTGTCAAAATGAGGCAGACAACTATAGAAATCCCGGTGGCACAGCTCACCAGGCAACAGATAGAGAACCTGACAGATGAACAGATAAGAAACCTGTCAGAGGCTCAGTTCTGGGCCATTGTTATCAGGTGGCTTACAGAATTCACAAAAGAGCAGGAAAAAGATAAGAAAGAAGCGAAAAACATTCATAACAAAAGGAACAAAGCCACATACGAGACAGATGGTGAGGAAAAAAAATCCAGAGTTCATTTCAACAAACTGGAATATGGAGAAGGAACAAGCAGTCAACCAATGCAGAGAGAGGAAATGGGAAGCAACAATGAGAGGATCAGAAACCTCTGGGACAGCTATAAAAGGCCCAACATAAGAATCATTGGTTTGCCAGAGAGTGAGGAAGATGAACTAGAACTTGAAAAATTGAGTGAAAATATAATAAAGGGGAACTTCCCAGACTTGGGGAAGGGAGTAGACTTGCAGGTCCAGGAAGCAAGGAGAGTTCCCAAGAGACTGGACCCAGGGAGAACCACTCCAAGACACATTATAATCAAAATGTCAAAAATTAAAGATAAAGAGAGAATCTTAAAAGCAGCAAGAGAGAAGAAAAGAATTATGTACAAAGGGGTCCCAATTAGACTATCAGCTGACTTCTCAAGAGAGACTCTACAGGCAAGAAGGGACTGGCAAGAAATATTCAAAGTAATGAAAATCCAAAACCTACAACCACGAATACTCTATCCAGCGAAATTGTCATTCAGAATAGAAGGACAGAGAAAGTGTTTCCAGGACAAAATAAAACTGAAAGAGTTCATTAGATCCAAACCACTGTTATATGAGATGTTAAAGGGACTGGTTTAAAAAACAGAAGCTAGGGAGATGAAACAAAGGCAAACTAAACAGGCAACGAGAGTGGAAAAGGAACTGTGGGTACGGGAAGCATATTGGGGGGAGGTCAACAGGGAGGGGGAGTGGGGAGAGGGAGGGAGATGATATAGGAATTGGGGATCATGGTAGGAGGGAATGGAATAGACGGAGAGAGGTTGGGAGGAACTATATGCACAACTAATGGACATAATCTAAAAGGGGGGGACAACTGGAGGGAGGGGGGCCACCGGGTGGAGGGGAGCAGAGGGAAGGGAAATTGGCACAAATGTAATATTTTAATCAATAAAGCACATTAAATCTGAAAAAAAAAAAAAGTTATTTGCCACAATCTTCTTTCATATTTATAAGATGATTTAAATTGTTTTTTAATATAAGAAGGATTTTTGTATACTGATTAGAATAGAACACCACATTAAAGATTGGGATTCACTTTATTTTAGTTGATGGGAAGAAATTGCAATACAATAATAAAATACGTGTCCTTTCTTTATTCTCTGGTATGAGTGACAGCTTCTGAGTTGACTCTCTTACTTAGAGCCTTACCAACTTTCTTAAGAATATTTTCCTTGGTAATTTTGTTTTAACTTTTAGAACTTGAATCCACCTGGGATTTATTTTTTTTATAGAATGCGGTAGGAATTTGTTATTTAAGGACAGCCAGTTGCCCCGACACTTTATTGAATAGTCTATTCTTACCCTTATATCTATATGATATGCAAAATACACATATATATTTGGACTCTGTTCTTTTTTTTAAATAATTTTTTAATTTTTCAATTGCAGTTGACATACAATGTTATATTAGTTTCAGGTGTACAACCCAGTGATTAGACATTTATGTAACTTATGAAGTGATCACCCTGATAAAGCTAGTACCCATCTGACCCCATACATATTTTTTACAGTACAGTACATTCCCATGATTGTTTTGTAACTATCAGTTTGTACTTCTTAATTCCTTCCCCTTTTTCACCGATCCCCTCCAGCAATCCCTCCCACCTGACAGCCATCAAAATGTTCTCTATATCTTCGAGTTTGTTGCAGTTTTGTTCATTTATTTTGTTTTTGTTTTAGATTCCACATTTAAATGAATCATTTGGTATTTGACTTCCTGTCGGTTTTACTTAGCATAATACCTTCTAGGTCCATCCATGTTGCAGATATCAAGATTTCTTTCTTTTTATGGCTGAGTAATATTCCATTATATATATGTACTACTTCTTTATCCATTCATCTATTGATGGACATTTAGGTTGTTTCTATATCTTGGCTATTTTAAGTAATGCTGCAATTAACGCATGGTGTGTATGTCTTTTCAAATTAGTCTTTTGGGTTTCTTCTGAGAAATATCCAGAAGTGGAATTACTGAGCTGAACTTAATTCTTTTTCATTGATCTATTTGTCTTTATATGTGCTAGTACCATACTGATTTAATTACGTAACTTTATATGTGTATATATATATATATCTCCAAAATTCTCCCAATGTTATTTTTTATTTGGA
The DNA here is from genome assembly GCF_987537825.1 of Furipterus horrens. Classification (NCBI taxonomy): domain Eukaryota; kingdom Metazoa; phylum Chordata; class Mammalia; order Chiroptera; family Furipteridae; genus Furipterus; species Furipterus horrens. The sequence continues at coordinate 47,320,990 of NW_028327175.1, forward strand.
TTTTTTTTTTTTTGTATCTACTCTTCTAGATGAATTTTAGAACAGCTTGTCAAATTGCATGAAAAATTCCATAGGGATTTGGATTGAGAATGCACTTAATTTGTAAAGAAAATAGCATCTTTACAATATTCTTAGCTTTGGTCAGCACTTTATACACCTAATCTGACTTATTCCTTTCATATAAGGTGAACATTGTTGGCCTCATTTTAAGAATAATGAAACTAAAGCTAACCCAGTGTCATATAGCTTCTAACTGGCAGAATTAGGATTTGAATGCAGATCTATTTGACTTCAAAGATCATACTATTTTCTTCACTTCAGAATACCTCTATAAAGGGAAGAATTGCATAAATAAATAATATATACTGTAGATAAGTATATCAGAGCAACTATGCTCTTAATTCAGCTAATGATTTTGAATATCAGTCATTTATGCTGTTTTATTTATCCCCACTGTAGAATTTATTATTTCCGTTGTTTCTATTTCTGATATTTTGTATGAAGAAACTGATCCACAGAGAAGTTAAATAATTTTCCGAAGGTCATATGGCTAGTAAAGAGCATAGTTGCAGTCTGAACCCAGATATCCTGATTCCAATGTTCATTCCCATCCCACTAGAGTTCTTCAATTTCTCTCCTGTCTCCCTGTCTCCCACATCACCTCATTCTCTCAGCTTTTATCTGCATGAAATACCAATTCCAAAGCCTTCATTCTGACAGAAGAAAAAAACAAAACAAAACCAGAGGTGTTGGAATTGAGAACATTTGCAGTTTCACTGATCAGCAGATAGACGAATGAAGGGGAATATTTGTTCTTGACACTAGAACTATAGCAAGAGAAGATATCCCAAGTTGAAACAGAAAATACTCATTTTTTTAAGATAATGCTATAAAGACCCTTTATTAGTCAGCTCAGGCTGCCATACAGAATACCACAGACTGGGTGGCTCTGGTCTTTCTTCCACCCTTATGACTTTACTTAACATTAATTAACTCTTTAGAGGGCCTATTTCCAAATACAGCCACATTGAGAGGTAGGGCTTCAAATGTGAATTGTGGGAGAACACAATTTAGTCCATAACAGAGCTTATAGATTCTATATTCTTGCAGTATTTGTTATGTTAAAAGTGCATTTTGAGTTACATAGTCCTATTTAGCAACCTGGGAATTTAACTGTTCTTTATATGCTTTTCCAAATTGAAACATAGTTAAAAATTGGTGATTTACATAAGAAACATGATTTTGCAAACTTAGAAACTATGTAGCAGAAAGAAAGAGGGTTCTCCTGCCATTTGCGACAACATGGATGGAACTAGAGAGAATTATGCTTAGTGAAATAAGCCAGGCAACAAAAGACAAATACCATATGATATCACCTGATGCAGGAAACTAATGAACAACACAAACAGAAGAGCAAAATTTAACCAGAGGCATGTAAACAAGAAGACTAACAGTGACAAAGGGGGAGGCGGAGGGAGAGAACTGGGGTGGTAAGAAGGGGAAGGGTCTAGTCAAAGAACATATATAAATGACCCACAGACATGGACAACTGGGTGGGGATTGACTGTGGAAGAGGGGGTGGGCAGGGTGGGGTGAAGCAATGGGGAAAAAAGTGGGACAACTGTAATAGAAAAACAAAAAAATTTTTTTAGTGGGGGAGAAAAAAAGCAAAATAAATGAGCCAGCAACCCCCCCCCAAAGAAATAGAAATGTTAATCTTTGTAACAGGTAATAATCTATTAATGGCAACATTCTAAAACGCTAGAGGACAAATAAGCAAAGTACAGCATGTGACTAATACAGCTGATTTTTTATTTTCCCTCTATTAATGTCTTGAATAATTATCTGGATGGTGAAATTATGGACCATTTGAATTTTCTTCTTTATACAGTTTTGTATGAAGAAAAAACTATATAGATATATGTGTGTGTATGTGTATATGTATCACTTGTGATAGAAGAAAAGGTAATTATAATTGTTATAAATTAGTTAAGAATTAGTTAATCTCTCCACATTCACAGTCTTCTGAATTAATTTTCAACTTCAAGTAGTTAATGTCCCTGTTTTTCCATACATTTTCTTCTTCACAATCAAGAGAACATTTCTTAAAAATACACTGTCATTGTCTTCAGGTTTTTCTCCAAGCTGACACGTATTCTTCATGTTTTGATTCATAGGTAATGACAATTATGTCACAACTGCTACCTTACTCACAAGGATTATGTGAAGCCTCCCAATTTTAAAGATGTTAAAATGTGAAAAAAAAAAAAGTGTGTCCCTGAAGCAGTGAAATATGGTACTTGCTTTTCTAACTGTGTTTCCTCATTTTTTTTTCCTGAGAGCACTATGATTTTCAAGATATAAACATATATGTGGAGAGAGAGACTATTTCTACTGTCGTATAAATTTCATTTTAAATTTAACAGTATAGTGTGAACATGTATTTCATGGCCTTTTTAATGACTGCATAGAATCACTCTGTTGAAGAGCAATCAAAATTTTTTATATTTTACTACAAAAATATAACACCAGTTTAATTTCTGTACGCTTGTCAAACTCTTTTGGGGGGAGTAAATTGCTAATAGTGGACTGCTGAAGTAGAGAGTATGTACATTTTACAGTGTGATACTATCACATTGTTCCCCAAAAAGGTTGCATTAATTTACACTTCCCAGTATAGGGTGTCTGAGTTCTCCCTCCCCAAATGAAGACAAATTGTGGTGGAAGGATGGCATCATAGTAACCTATTGAAAGGAGATTGTGAGAGGACTTTTTAGTTTCAGAATGAACCCACATTGGGAATAGTGAACACTTTATTTTGGTTGACCAGTTGATACTTTGCTATTTTTGGTCTTATCAAGGCTTTTTTGACTGAAGAGGGCAAGAAATAAATTCAGGGTAGCTGAAATAAGAGAAAGTTATTGTAGAGATCTGTGAATCCTCAGCTGGGCCTTATACATATTGAAAGCTGGGAAAATGAGGACTTGGTGTTTTCCTGTCCATCTCTCAGCCATGGCAGTATCTCTGTGATCTTGTGTTCTCAATCTCTGTTTCTCTGTCTCTTTCAACTCTTATCTTGCATGTTGTCCAAACTTGGTTTAAGTACCTCTCAGTTTCAGTGCCATCTCAGTGTCTTCTAGTTCAGATTCTTTTTTTTTTTAAATTGTGTTTTATTGTTTATGCTATTATATTTGTCCCTGCTTTTTTCCCCTTTGCTCACCTCCACCCAGCTCTTCCTCCATCCTTTAGGCAATGCCCACACTGTTGTCCGTGTCCATGGGTCATGCATATATGTTCTTTGGCTGATCCCTTCACCTTCTTTCATCCATCACCTCTCTCCCCGCCAACATGTCAGTCTGTTCCATGTATCTATGCTTCTGTTTGTATTTTGTTCATTAAGTTTACTTTGTTCATTCGTCGTCGGCAGCCGTCTCGAGAGACGATGGTGTAGTTTCTTAAGAGTCTATCTGCACCGCCGAGAATGGCTGTGCAGTCCGACTCGGGAGTGACACGGTATCTGTCTCCTCCCCTGCTGAATCGACATCTTGTGATGTCGCTGGAGTGTCCTCTCCAGTGAAGCTGAAGCTACAGAGCCTGGGCAGGGTGATATGGAGGGTCTGCTGTTGCCCATGCAGCAGACCCCCCCCTCTCTTCGCAGCTGAAGGATCCAAGGGAAAGACGGAGTCAATACAGCTTGGCTTCAGGTGCGCCGCAGGAGTTGCCGGTGTTGACTACAACGTCAAACCGCCTTAGGGACTCCGGCTCCGGATTTTCTGTCGGGGTTTACTCCCTTAGCCTTTCCCCTGAAGAGGTATGCCGCAAGGCAGCGGATGTTTTTTGGAATCAGAGTTTTCCTTCTCTGATGTGCCCTGACTGGAAGATCGAACCAGCGACACTTAGCTCGCAGGCCGACGCTCAATCCACTGAGCCAAACCAGCCAGGGGCACTTTGTTCATTAGAGTCCACATATAAGTGAGATCATATGGTATGTGCCTTTTACAGATATAGCTCAGATTCTTAAAAGAAACAGGTAGCTGGCGAGCCAGTGTTCTAATCAGGTTTTCCCAAAAGTGTGGAACATAAAGCTACCCCTTCTGTGGTTTGCTAGGAGTGGGAGGCCAACTAGAAACAATGTATCTAGTGTATATAATTTCATAGTTTGTTTCTAACTTTAGGAGGAGGGGAGGGGGAGTTCTGAGGGAATAAAATCATTTAACCTACATGAAAATCTCATTGTCAACTAGTGCAAAGAGCATAGCACATAATAGTATGTAATAAATGTTTGAATGCATGTATTAGACTGCATACATTATTTTCTTCCACTAGAATGTGAGTTCTGTGGAGAAAATAATTTTTTATTTTTCATCCATTTTCTTAATAACTTTTTTCTATCCTTAGTCCTTAGACTAGTTTTCACTACATAGAAGGCATTCAGTGTAACTAATTAATGCATTATACCTTATCTTTCAGTTAATATAATTCAACAAGCATACAATATGCGAGATATTATGCTAACTATTGTGGGTGATTTTAAGATAGTATGAGGTTATCAAAAGTGGGTATTTTGGAGGTTCTGCCTTCAGGGAGATTAGAATAGAAAACAAGGTAAGAAAGTTACACATCTAACTAATACAGCTAAACTAGTGTTTTCTAAATGGAAAGAAGTAAAAGAGTAACCTTTACTCCTACTGCCTCACAGTGATAAACCCTGTTCTCTAGTCCTGTTATCTAATTTTGCTTTTACTGGATCTCCGTAGGCCACTTGCCCCAGGTCTTCTTAGTTAAAATGATGGCTATCTAGATTTTTAAAAAAAATTTATTTTTACTGACTAATTTTATTTATTTATTTATATTTTTATTGACTGATTTCAGAGAGAGAAGAAGGGTTGGTTTTTGTTTTGTATGTGCCAGGGATCGAATATGCAGCCTTGGTGTATCGGGATCATGCGCCAGCCAGCTGAGCTACCTGGCCAGAGCACTATTTGGAATTTTAATGAAAAAGGATTATCCTTATTTGCTTATCCCTTTCCATCAACTTATCATGTAAACTAGTCAGTGAGTCTTGTCACATTAAAAATATTATAAGTTGATAAATTTCTCTTTTTTGATTTGTTACTATGTGTTGTTGACTGTCAATATGTTCCCTACATGATATTCAGAAATTTAAAAGATTTAAAAACTCCTCTACAAGTCTCTCTGCCTTTTTCAATTTAGCTTGTACTGCTTGCCCCTTTGAATGCACTTTTTCTTCTGTTTTGACTACTAATTGATCATATTAGCCTTTCCCAATTTTCTACAATGCCTATTAAAGAATCATATCATTTCTGTCATTTTGGTGATTCACAATGAATTCAGAGTGAGCAAGGAGCCTAACTGATTCATCCTTAATAACCACATAACTTTCTATGTGTATTTAATATATGCTAACTTAATAAATGGCATTATTTGTGGAACTAGTCTATTATTATGTATATCCCAATTGTTGTGCTATTTTATACATTGCTAGACTGATATTTGCATAAGTATATCCAATATTCATTTATCTGAAATGTGGTGAATGCATCCAAGTCCATTTCTGATTTTGTAAACACTAGGTTCAGAAATATAAGAAGCTGCACAATAGTTGTATATATTCATCTTTTGTGACATTATACAGAATTATTGTAATACATCTTTGCAAATGTATTCACAAAAGTGGTATACAAATGTATGTAAAGTGAATGCAGGAATATTGAGGAGATTGCTGTCCTAATATTTTGTGTTGGTACAAAAAAAAATTATTGTGTTTTTTCTGCCTATAATCAACATCTGGCAATATCAGTATCTTCCAAATTAATGCTTTTTAGTTAGACTTAGATCTTAACAGATATATTTATATCCAGTATAAGCAACCTAAGTATACTAGTCAGTGAATGTACTTAAAGAACCTATCAAGATTTTTAAATAGCAGAACAAACTTTTTCATTCTCTGAGTAAAATACCAAAAGCTGTGTTCATAAAAATCTAGTTTAATAAAAGCAACCTTGTAATTAATCTGACCAATTTATGTGCATTCTTCCCATGTGAATGATTCCCACACTCACACAGCTGCAGAATTTCTCTCTCCTTCCTGCATATGCCAGTACACTGTTCCCCTTTACCTGCAGGGGATGAGTTTGAAGACCCCTACAGCTGCCTGAAACCAGAGGCAGTACTGAACCTTTTATATACTATGTGTTTTTCTATACATGCATACCTATGATAAAGCTTAATTTATAAATTAGGCACAGTAAGAGATTAATAACAAATAATAAAATAGAACAATTATAACAATATACTGTAGTAAAAGTTATGTGACTGGTCTCTCTCAAAAGATCTTGGTGTACTATACATACATCATGGATGCACTGGACAGAGGGATGTGGGATGGAAGGGGATGGCGTGAGATTATGTCATGATACTCAGAATGGTGCACAATTTAAAACATCAATTGTTTATTTCTGGAATTTTCCATTTTATATTTTCAGACCAGGTTTGACCACAGATAAAGGGGAACTACTACACCATTTTCTCTTTCATTCCTCCTCTTTCCCTGCAACACCATTGTTCATATGTGTCGTGTATTACTGTTTTCTGTTACTATGTTCCCTCTTCCTTTATTCCTCCTCTACTGTAGCAGTCATTGGCAGCAGTGAAAGGAAAATTAGAGGAGGGAGCAGGTGAGAAATAGAAGCTTGGAGAAAAATAAGTTATAATGGAACCTTTTTAACATGCCTTTCATCCTGTTTTACTTAACTCACAGGGACAGAGAAGAGAAGCTTACGCCTATTCATAATTCTGACTTCTATCCTGTTTCCTACCTCATCATTCCAAGTACCCCTAATCTCACCATTTTCCCAGGCCCTGTGATTTGTATTTATATTCTGGTCTCATATCTAGACTTGATTTCGTACATGCCAGTCTTATATTTTCGTTTTTCTCCAAGAGGGAATAATTATGATTCTAAATGGTTAGTGACATTAAGTTAGGTTATCCATTTTATGGAGATGGGTACTTAACGTAGGTATGGCCAATATTGCTTGCTTGCTTTTTCTTTGTTCTGTTTCTAACCAACAGCAGCACTCTATTTGTATTGGAAGACTTTAATTACTATCAATTATTATTACTGTATTATGCTCATACTGCCAGGTCTTAAACTCTGTTGTTCTGACCCATAAGGTGACTTTGCATGTATATCTTAGACTCCCTTGTATATTGGTTTTTACCATTTAACCCTCCAAGGACAACTGATACCTTAATGAACTGCATATAGTTACTTAGGAGTATGTTGTGTCCCACAGAAAGTTCTAACATTTTGGCAATAAGACAATGATTTCAGAAAAAGAAATTCAAAGAACTACCCTTTTATTGTTTCTTGTTGTACAGAGGAGAGCCAAGCTAGGCATGTTCCAAGCAGGAATATTCTTTCTTACTGTTAAATAAAACTGAAATTGTATTCCATTATCTTTTATTTACATATATTTGGTTTTGTAGAATAGAAATGTGTCAAGGTTAAGTGTTTTATAGGTTTCACTATAACAGTAAAAAATCCTTTAAATAGTACACAGTATACATCTACTATAGATGAACAGTAATATTAGTGTCCACTCTGCATGTGCACATTTTCTTTTCATTTTTCCCCAGGCTTTTGAATCTCTAACTTTTAACTTCTTTTGCTGTTACATTGAGAAATCATTTTATGTTAAAGTCATGCTGAAAAAAGAATGTGCTTATTTTTAAGTATTAGTAGAGTCCTTATGATAGCTATTTTGTAAATGTGTTTTGCTTCCTTTTTTACTTCCTAGCCCTTTCATTGTCTCACTTTTACTATAATTTCAGATCCTCTTTGTAGTCAAGTAAGCTGAAAATTGTTATAAAACATACATGTTGTTATGGTGATACAGACAAGTTTATGAATATACAGCTTATCTTCATCCTCATTAAAATCTGCTACATGATTGATAATCCTGGTTGAGGTGCTATGAATCTGAGCTATATACCACATCTTACATAGATTCATTGTTTGTCATGTTTTTATGTCTAGGAATATGGGCAGTAATTAAGTGTACTGTATAAAGATATTGATATGTTTTTAAGTTACATTATTAAAGATTAAGTAAAGGTTTAAAACTGCTTGTCACATAGTAAGTGTTCAGGAAGTATTTACGGATGAATGGAATAAGTTTAGTCAGTTGATGATTGAAGGGAAGGTGTAGGAATGGCAATTAACAAGGTCCAGGAGAAAAATCACTAGTGTGGTAAAAATTAAAGAGAAACTGAAGAACCAGATTCCATCATAGCTTGTTGTAAGAAAGAAGGACCTACCCAATGTCAAAGACCGTTTTAGGTTTGTTACATTTAGTGTTCACTCTTCACAAAAATCCTGCAGGATAGACATTATCCTTATTTTACATATAAAGAGATAAAAGTTCAAGAAATTAAATAACTTGCCCATAGTTGATGAATAATTGAGCCCAGACTTTTGAACCTCAGAGGCTTGTAATATGTACTTATTAATATACATAAAATTTATTTTAGACTAAAAAACCCCCAAACTATTCTAAAGTGATTAAACATTTGTTAGAGCCAGATTACATTCTAGTATGTTGCATAGTTTTTCTTTAGTTTGATAATTTTCCTAAAAGAAAATTCATACAGATACATTTTTAAGCAATAATAGCTTATTATATAGCCAGTTTATAGTTTTTTTCTATGACTGATAATGGAGTATTTGTGCTAGCAGATCTGTGTTCCAATTACCCATAAATAATTTAAGTGATCTCTGGAGACTGTTGCAATTTTCCTCTTGTCTAATGTTGATAAAGGAATTATGTTTTGATTTAATTCAATATATCAGGAAAAATAGTCATTGACATTTATCATCATTTTAATTTTTTATGTTTTTGAATAATTTATTAATAATCTTAGAAGTAACAAAGGGATAGTGAACAACTTTATTAGAAATTATAATACAAATCAAAACTTAAACTCAGATTTTTATTCCATATTTGCCTAAAATAGGTAATGTATCTTTAAAGCAACTAGCTGCTCATCAACTTTTATGCAAGGTCTTGGAACTATCCATCTTGTAAATAAAGGTTCCAGACTTAATATGCATCTTTAATAGATCTGGCTTATCATTACTTATGGTTCTTTATCTTGCAGTTATATTGTCAAAATGCAGTAACATTGAAAACTTTGGCATCTCATAAACTTGTTAAAGAGAAAGCAACCATTTTCCATAATTGCAAAACATTTTCATTATATATATATATAAACACCAGTTAGAATTATACACCCAATAAGTTTTCATTTCTACATCACCTGTTCTCTTCCTATTCCCTTTGTGTATGCATCTACCTTAAGTATTTGCTTACTTACAGACTAAGTAACTTTTAGTGGATAAACATCATAAAAGATGAAAGAACATTGTCATACATCTTATTAGCAAAATGCTGTATTCCAAGTTCTTGTTGCGAAGCACTCTGTGATATTCTTCCTTTTAAATGACTAACTGGGTGGGAATGCCATATTTCCTTTTTATTCTTAAAAATGCATTCTTTTACTCATTGATTCTTGAATTTCAGAAAATATATTTGAACCATCTGAAAATTCATAGTACAAGATTTTGCTTATAAGGTCTGTTACACGGTTTTGTAGTCTAGAATGCTGTTAGTCTCTTTGCATTTATCTTCTGATTTGTCTAATAATGTGAAACTCTTCTGTCAATTTTCATCTCTTTTCTGATATGAAAAATTGAGAACTCTCAACTATGTTTAACAAAAGATACCAAAAAAGAAAAATTCCTGCAGAAGTGATGTCTCTATACTTCTCTTATACTTTCTTTCAAAGATTTGATACTGTGGGCAAAACACAATTAGAAAACTGAAGGATGATGTAATAGTGATGATTTGTTTTACTACTAGATCATCCATCTAGGTGATTCTATTATTTCATTTTATTATTTTATTTCTTAGCTTAACTCTTAAAAATGATTGATGAGTAATGATTACATACTTCCTAGGATGATAAAATAGATCCATATAGAAATGTCGCAAGATAAAGTGAATTTTAGTCTGTTAGAAAGTGAATAAATTATTTTTGTTTTGTTGTGGTTCTTTGGAAGATTTCTAAGAAAAAAGTAAAATATGAAACATTAATCCTTACAAATTAAGTTGCTCAAAGAAACTCAAAAACTAAAATTGGGTCTAATAGATCCTTATGGTACATCAAGGGTTAATATAATTACATTTCTTAATTTTATTTCATAACCAAACCTGAACTAGTTGGTGTTTCCTTCTCCTGTCTCAGGTGAGAGTGTTAGCCATTGTAATTCATTCCAAAATAATAAGTTGACCAAATAAGGAATTTATCTTAAAGATTAAAGCACAGCTTAATATAGTACTTGTTCGTTTATCTTTGTTTAATCTAGTGAAATTTTTACATTAAAAAATAGGTATGTAAAAATGAATGTATAAGGTATATAATAAATATTTGCCCATTGAGACATCTGAATGGGCCATTTTTAAAAATTAGAAATACCTAAAATAACAGAATTTTTCTATTTTTTTACGGAAGAAAAACATGGCGATCATGTAGATCCCACCATAGTAAGCATTTCACAGTAGAAACATACTTTATAAATCACAATCTGAGAGAATCACCCAAACAAAATCAAGTGCAGTCAAGGGGATCAATAACTTGGCATGTAGTAATATTTACTTCAGCTCTCAAGCAGACATGTGTGAAAAGATGTGAATAGTAAAGAAATATTGGTGAACTCTAGAGACAAAGGCCTTCTTCAAAAAGACCTTTGCTCCTTTCCAGGTATTGTTGCTAGTTTTTTAAGGAATGAGAACCTGTTTATTTTGTGATAAAGATTAGTATAGTGCTTGGTATTGCACATAGACGTTAAAAGAGGTACATAATTCAAACAGCTTGTCATAGGTCACATTCTTGAAAAAGGAACTGGGAATTTTTGAAGCCTTGAAAAGCCTTCTTTTTCTTTATCTGGTTTTTTGGGGGGAAAAGAAAAACCATTAAAATATATGCAATATGAGAGTAGGAGGGGATGAGGAAGGCAGACCTGCTGCGTGTACAGGACAGAGAAAACCTTCCAACGTTAAAAAGAACTGCTGAAGAGGAAGTAGGAATAAAGTGTGGACGCAGAACACACAAACCTGGTCTAGCTCTGTCCTTGGAATGAAAGGATGTGCCTAGGCACATCATGGTCAAACTGTTGAAAACCAAAGCTTAAGAGAAAGACTCGAAAGCAGCCAGAAAAAAGTGAGATAGCGCTGACAGGGAACAACAGTTTGGAAGATCATGGTCTTAACAGAAATATCAAGAGGTTAGAAAACAGTGGAGTAATTTCCTTATGTATTTTACTGGTATATACTTTACTGGGATATCCAAATTAGTGAGTCGTCGGCCGTCATCGTCGTCATCGGCAGCCGTCCGTCTCGAGAGACGATGGCGTAGCTTCTTGAGAGTCTATCTGCACCGCCGAGAATGGCTGTGCAGTCCGACTCGGGAGTGACAATCCCTGCCGCACTTGTTACAGGTGAAGGCAGATGGCTGTTGTTGCTGCTGTTGACGCTGCTTCCGCCTCGATCTTTTCTGGACCGCCTCCTCGTTGCGCGCAGCCTCTGCGCGTGACGTACCTTGCCTGACCGCGAGCCTCCAGGCTAGGCGGTTGTCTGCTTGAACTTCCCATGTGTTGAGATTGATGGAGCATTGTGTCATGTCCTTTTTGCAGATGTCTTTGAACCGCAGTTTTGGGCGCCCTGTCATCCTCTGGCCTTCTGCTAGCTCGCCGTAGAGGAGGTCTTTGGGAATACGGCCTGCATCCATTCTTTTGACATGGCCGAGCCACCTGAGGTGTCTCTCACTAAGAACTGCATGCAAACTGCTCATGTTGGCTCGCTTCAGCACCTCGGTGTTGGGGACCTTATCCTGCCAGGCGACATGCAGGACGCGTCGCAGACACCTCATGTGGAAGCTGTTGAGTTTCCTTTCGTGCCTTGCGTAGGTGGTCCACGTCTCGCTGCCATAGAGGAGAGTGCTGAGTACGCAGGCTTGGTAGATGTGCAGTCTGGTTTTCTCAGTGAGGCTGGAATTGTTCCACGCTCGCCGGTTCAGTCTGGCCATAACTGTGGCTGCCCTGGCGATTCTCCAATTGACCTCCAAGTCGACTGACAGAGAGCTCGAGATGGTGGACCCGAGGTAAGTGAAATCGTTGACAACCTCCAGGGTGTATCCGTCGATGGTGATGCATGGGGGAGTCCCCATGCCTTGAGCCATAACGTTCGTCTTCGTCAGGCTGATGGCTAGTCCGAACTCCTTGCATGCGTGGGAAAGGCAAGTGACTAACTGCTGGAGTCCCTCTTCGGAGTGTGATGTCAAGGCTGCGTCGTCGGCGAAGAGCATCTCACGGATGAGCACCTCTTTGACTTTGGTCTTGGCTCGTAGATGGGCCAGGTTGTAGAGCTTGCCATCGGATCTGGTGTGAATGAAGACACCCTCGCTGCAGTCCTTAAAGGCGTATTGGAGGAGCATGGAGAAGAAGATTCCGAACAGCGTAGGCGCGAGGACGCAGCCCTGCTTTACTCCGCTGCTGACTGGGAAGGCCTCAGAGGTTGCGCCGTTGTAGGACACCGTGCTGTGCATGTTGTCGTGAAAGGACATGACCACAGCAAGCAGATGTGGTGGACAGCCAATCTTCCGTAGCAAGCTGAAGAGTCCGCTTCGACTGACCAGATCAAACGCCTTCGTGAGGTCGATAAAGGCGAGGTAGAGTGGTTTATGCTGCTCGTGACACTTCTCCTGCAGCTGGCGTAGGGAGAAGATCATGTCCACTGTTGATCGGCCAGCTCTGAAGCCACACTGGGACTCTGGGTAGACGCGGGAAGCAAGGGTCTGCAGGCGGGCAAGAGCGACCCGGGCGAATACTTTGCCGACGACGCTGAGGAGAGAGATGCCCCGGTAGTTGTTGCAGTCGCTGCGGTCTCCTTTGTTCTTGTACATGGTGATAATGTTGGCGTCTCTCATATCCTGGGGGATGTAACCCTCCTTCCAGCAGCGACAGAGTAGATGGTGGAGCGGCTGTAGCAGGACTGGTTTCCCGCTCTTTAGGATTTCTGGAGGGATTCCGTCACTTCCTGGTGCTTTCCCGCAAGCGAGGTGGTCGATGGCTTTGCCGAGCTCTGCCGCAGTAGGTGGGGTGTCTAGCTCCTCCATGACTGGTAGGTCTGGGATGACGTTAAGAGCAGTGTCTGTTACGGTGTTCCTCGTCGCGTACAGCTCGAGGTAGTGCTCGGTCCACCGCCGCATTTGCTGTTCCTGGTCAGTGATGACCTCACCTGTCTTGGACTTAAGGGGGGCGATCTTGGAGGGGATTGGGCCTGTTGCCTTCTTGATACCCTCATACATTCCTCGTGCATTGCCTATATCGGCGGCTTCCTGGATGCTTCTGCACAGGTTTAGCCGATAGGTGTTGGCACAGTGGCGGGCGGTCTTCTGGACTTTGTTCCTGGCAGCCCGTAGAGCTTGAAGTGTACTGGGAGTGGGCGTGGCCTTGTAAGCCAGTAGGGCCTTCCTCTTAGCCTCGATCACGGGTTCCATTTCTTCCCAGTGAGCCTCGTACCAGTCAGCGTTCTTCCGCTCTTTCTTCCCGTAAGCAATAATGGCGGAGTTGTATATGGCGTCGCGGAGACGTGACCAATTGGATTCGATAATGTCATCTGCCGCCATTCCCTCGCTGAGTGCATCTTCCATCCTGTTGATGAATTGCTGGGTCTTAACTGGGTTGCTGGCACAACTGGTGTTGATGCATGGGCGACCCTTCATCTTGGAGTGGTGCAACCTCTTCGACGTTATGCGCACCTTGCTTACCACGAGGGCATGGTCCGTGTCGCAGTCTGCACTGTGGTAGCTGCGGGTGAGGAGGGTGCTGCCAATATCCGTTCTTCTGGTGATGACGAGGTCAAGCTGGTGCCAGTGGCGGGAGCGGGGGTGCCTCCATGACACCTGGTGGATCTCTTTGCACTTGAAGAATGTGTTTGTCACGCACAGGCCATGGTGACACGAAAGTTCAAGCAGCCGCTGACCATTCTCATTGATCTTTCCTCTCCCAAAGTTTCCGAGGCAGGTGGGCCAGGCCATGTGGTCGGCTCCTACTCTTGCGTTGAAGTCTCCAAGGAGATAAAGAGCGTTACTTCTGGGGATCTTGGATAACGCTTCGTCCAGTGCATGGTAGAACTGTTCTTTCTCTTCAGTGGTGGCGCAGAGGGTTGGGGCGTACGCGCTAAGAATGCTGACTGGGCCGAAAGTTGTTGACAATCGGAGGGTAAGTAATCTCTCTGTACCTCCTGTGGGTGGCTCTATGGGTTAATAAGCGTGTTCTTCACAGCAAACCCAACACCGTGCTGTCTTGATTGGTCCGGAGACTTCCCTTGCCAGTAGAAGGTGTAGTTGGTTTCTCTGATAGTTCCGTTGTCGGCCAACCGGGTCTCCTGTAGAGCCGCAATGTCGATGTTAGTCGTGCCAGTTCCCTGTCGATGACGGCGGTTTTCCTGGCACCATTGATCCACGGAAGGTCTGCAGTAAGTCCGGGACACATGGTCCTGATGTTCCAGCTAGCGAGGCGAAGAGCTGGAGGCTTCTTTCTTGTTCTTTGCTTGGAATTGCCTGGTGCGAGTGTTTTGTGGCTGACTTTTCGAGAGGCACCTCTCTGATCCCCACGCACCCAGTGGGGCAGGCGAGCCATGACGAGACGGCACCTAATTGGCTGGGGGCTGCCCAGCTTGAGGCGGGCGGTAGCTGTCCAGTGAGGTGCGATGACCTCTCCCACCATCAGAGGAGACCCCTGGCGCTCGTTTCCTTCGCCAATCGGATGAGCTTATAACCGGTATCTGTCTCCTCCCGTGTTGAGTCGACATCTTGCGATGACGCTGGAGTGTCCTCTCCAGTGAAGCTACAAAGCCTGGGCAGGGTGATATGGAGGGCCAGCTGTTGCCCATGCAGCAGACCCTCCCTCTCTTCGCAGCTGAAGGATCCAAGGGGAAAGACAGAGTCAATACAGCTTGGCTTCAGGTGTGCCGCAGGAGTTGCCGGTGTTGACTACAACGTCAAACCGCCTTAGGGACTCCGGCTCCGGATTTTCTGTCGGGGTTTACTCCCTTAGCCTTTCCCCTGAAGAGGTATGCCGCAAGGCAGAGGAGGTTTTTTGGAATCAGAGTTTTCCTTCTCTGATGTGCCCTGACTGGAAGATCGAACCAGCGACACTTAGCTCGCAGGCCGACGCTCAATCCACTGAGCCAAACCAGCCAGGGGGTAAATTAGTGAGTAATCATAAGGAATAAATGAGAGAATACTTATTAAGCATTTAATACCTGCCTGGCATATGTTATAGTTTTTTAAACATGTTAGTTATCATTGATCAAACATACATATTTTTAGCAAAATGGACAACTTTTATGGAATTTAATTGCTTTTTTAATTTTTTTTTCTAACTTTAGAGAAAAGATTTTTTTCAATTTTAAAAGTTTTTATTTAGTTTTTCTGACTGTATCATGAAAAAGGAAGAAACCACTGACGGCACTGTAAAAGAGAAGTCACTTTTGCTATTACTTTCACTTGTACAAAGACAAGATTTAGGAAGCTCTCATTTTCAGAAAAAAAAGTTATTCTTTTTAGGTATAATGCTTTGCTTTATTTTCTGTGTTGCTTTAGGCAAAAACATATGGCTTTGTTATTACTGATTTTTATTTATTAGGTAAGGCACTACCTGGTAAAAATGAACTGTTTCTTTTAGATGCCATGATTATTGGAGAAATTGCTCTTCAGATCTGCAGTTGATCGTGAAATATATTTTCCTTTGGGCAATCTTTCTCACATTTTAGGGTACTCAAGAAACCTCATCTATAAATGTTTCTCTAAAAAGTTCATGGTTTTTAGAAAAATCTGAATGAACATTTTCATATCTTTGAGTTACTTGTCATTGTTTCATGTTTTCATTTGAAGACTTAAGCTATTAGAGAGTTCTCGAAATCATGATGTCTTTTAAAACTAAGTTTAAGTGTAAATTGTTCTTTCTATTACAAAAATATATGATATTTTTATTATTGTTCATACTACTTTTATATTACTTCCATAATCAGTCAACAAAACAACTGTTTTATCTTTTTTGGTAAGATTTCACTAATTTTCTATTTTAGTTTCTTTGTACTTATAGTAAGTGTGATAGCTTTGAAGCCAGACCTGAAATACAGTCCCAAATTTGTATGTCATTATCTAAGATACCTACTAAGTCCGCACTTTAGTTTCCTCATTTCTAATGAAGATTAAATAGATTAATGTATGTAAATGTTAACTTCTACATTATTGCATTTAAAAATACTTAACTGAGATATTACCATGAATTTTATTCCTTTCTATTAATCAGCCCGTCATTTATTCATTCAACATACATTTATTAAATAATAGACTCAATGGCCTAGCACTATACCAGTTTTTGCTCTCTTGAAATCTGTATTTTAGATGCCCTAAGTACTGCAAAAAATATTGCCTTATTTTTTTCTTTCACAGATTCTAGGAGAAAATAGTCATTTAGCATAAAAGTTGTTCAGTTAATCAGTTTCTTAGTATGTTTTAAATTTTCATCTTTTCAAATGAAAACAATACTGTTTAGTATAGTTGTTTTATAGCAGTGCTACTTAAAATGTGGTCTGTGGATCAACACTGACCTGTAATGACGTAATCACAGAATTTGAGAGTAAGCTAAAATTTACTATCTCACGGTTTCTGTGGATCAAGGGTCTTAGCTTTGCTTAACTGGTTCCCTCTAACTTATAAGATAGCGGTCAAACTTGTCCAGGCTTATCTGAGGACTTAACTGAAGGAGGATCCACTTCCAAGCCCCTGGCTTCCTCAGATGAGTATTCCAAGTAGGAATGAGAACATCCAAGGTAAAAGTCACATTCTTAATAACTGATTTGTAGGCATGACTTGTCAGCACTTCTGCTTCTGCTGCATTCTGTTTGTAAGAAGCGAGCCAATTACACATTAGCATTTGTTTCTTGTGCCTTGTTTTCCTGGCATCTGTGAGTACCATTAAAGGTAATTCTTTTAGTAGTATTAGGAAATGCATAGTTCATTTGTAGATGAAATTTTGTTTTTTAATGTTTTTAGACTGGCAGTATAGAAATGAATGCTTCATATGCTGGAAGCTACTGTCAACATTTGACCAGTTTTCATAATGCTATACCATGTGCAGATTTAATAACAGGGTCAGAGTTCATCATAATAATTTACTGGCATTGGGCAAGTGGTTTTGGCAAAAAGATTAAGATTAACTTAGGTTTTAGCCCAGGCCACCCTGGCTGGTTTGGCTCAGTGGATTGAGCGTCGGCCTGCGAGCTAAGTGTCGCTGGTTCGATTCCCAGTCAGGGCACATCAGAGAAGGAAAACTCTGATTCCAAAAAACCTCCGCTGCCTTGCGGCATACCTCTTCAGGGGAAAGGCTAAGGGAGTAAACCCCGACAGAAAATCCGGAGCCGGAGTCCCTAAGGCGGTTTGACGTTGTAGTCAACACCGGCAACTCCTGCGGCGCACCTGAAGCCAAGCTGTATTGACTCGTCTTTCCCTTGGACCCTTCAGCTGCGAAGAGAGGGGGGGTCTGCTGCATGGGCAACAGCAGATCCTCCATATCTCCCTGCCCAGGCTCTGTAGCTTCAGCTTCACTGGAGAGGACACTCCAGCGTCATCGCAAGATGTCGTTTCAACACGGGAGGAGACAGATACCGTGTCACTCCCGAGTCGGACTGCACAGCCATTCTCGGCAGTGCAGATAGACTCTTAAGAAGCTACACCATCGTCTCTCGAGACGGACGGCTGCCGACGAGCCCAGGCCAGTGTGTCTCATTTGGTTGGAGCATTGTCTCATAAACCAAAAGGTTGTGGTTTGATTCTCCGTCAGGGCACATGCCTAGGTTGCAGTTTGGGGCACTCAGGAGAAGCAGCTGATCGATGTTTCTAGCATTGATGTTTTCTCTCTCTCTGAGATCAGTAAGCCTGTCCTTGGGTGAGGATAGAAAAAAAAAAAAAAGATTAACTTAGATTTTGTAAATATGCTAATGCCATTATTGTTTAAGATTCTGAAATTTATAAATTTAAGCTCTTTAATATAGACAAATGCTTTATTTTAACTTTTTAGAAATTATAGTCACATAGCAAGAAGCCAGATTTTAAGTCCCAAAAATGAGGTTGCTATTATTATTAGCTCTAAACCTTTTAAGTAGAGGAGGTAATAAGCTATCTTTGTCTAATCTCTGTTGAAATAAATGGATGTTTTTAGACTCTGCTTGACTCCTAACCCTTTGAGTCCTGGTCAAGAAGGTAGCGACATTGACAACAATTATTATAATGAACATCAAGAAGCAAAGTTTCACAAGGAAACCAAGGCATGGGATTCATTTTCTGCTTTTTAAGAAAAGTATGGTGTCCTCCAGACACAGACATGTGTCTTACTTGTGAAGGTTATATAATATCAAATGCAGTTTTAGATTAAGGGATTAAAATTGTTTGTTAATATAAACAATTATCAGGTATTTACTTTTTAAGTATATACAGTCTAAACTAGAGTTCTAGAAATTTTCTTGGGGGTGTTCTGAGATTTAATTTAAAACTTTACTCTGAGAACTTGATTTATTCTTATAAGTATATTAATTTAATTTTTTACATTAAAATGCATGTATTTGTCAAGCTTCATTAATGTGAAGTATTCCTGCATATTTTCTAGACAGTAATATATGTGATTTTTAAATCATTCATGCCAAATACATTATGTCAGTGCATTCATACAGTTAAGCATTATAAGATCAAACTCGACATTAGATATTAGTGGTGAAATTTCAAGTGTATGTGAAGAATTGGTTTCCTTTATATTGTATTCATTGACTTGAAGTAGTCTAAGATATAACTGCTTGGTACCTTGCTTTGAATTTTAGGATCATGTCAATGGTAAAGCCTTAAAACCATGAAGAATATTCTCTTGTTGCTTTACTGAGTTCCACAGCTCCAAGGAGAGGGTGGTGAGGGACGGGGCGTCGCAGGTCGTTTGTTCTTCCTGACTTCCTTAAAGTTAGACCTAGCATTTTGTGTATGTGTTGGTGGTGGGTGATGTTTTTTCCCTTGTCATTTATTTAGGAATGGCGGTTTTTCTTGTTTTTCTGTTATTTCTCAATAATATGCTCATGCTTGCAACCAGCCCTCTAGGCTTAGTCACATTATAGAGAAATAAGTAATAATGAAAATGAGAGGAGAGAATCCACATTGTTGCATGATTGCTATGTGTTTACTGTGCTAGAGGCTCTTACATATTAAACATTTAATCCTCAACAACCCTGGAAAGTAAGTGTTACAGACCAGGAGACCAAGATTTATAGACCTTGAAATTACATAAATTGACCAAGAAGACAGCTAATTAAGTTTCAAAGTTTAAATTTAAGTCCAGGAATTATCTGGCTTCAAAGCATGCACTCTTTGTACTATGTCAAAATGCCTCTTGGAACTGAACTCTTTATTAAATTTTCTGTAGGTTAAAGTAAGCAGTTAGCATATTTAGCTCTCATTAAGGAAAAAAAAGGTACCAGTAAATCTGGACTGCTTTTCCTTTTATGGGTTAATAGTTCTTTTGAGCTAATGTAAATTATTTATTGTGTAACAGATGAGAGTTTAATAAATTACTGTAGCTCAGTGTTTTGCAAGTTTTTTAAACCAATGCTCCCATTCACAAACCTGCCTTTAATGTTATTTGAAACTTCAAAACAAATATTACTAAGTACAAATCATTATTACCTCCCTCCCCCCAGTTATAGCATATAAACCTGGAAAGAGGAAAGATCATCTCATCAATTGAGAATAAATATTTCTGCTAATTTAATGTAAATTCCAGATGTTGTTTGTTAACAGATGCTCTTCTATATCATATCCGTTTAAATATACTCTAATAACACAGTGTTAATAATAGTTTATAAATGGGTTGTAAATGTTTTAAAACCAATGCCCTTTAACAGAGTTTGATCCTTAAAAAGTCATATTATTATGGAGTTTTGATTTATTAAAGCAAGGGGAAGGTATGTGGGTATGTTTTAAATCATTTTGGATCAATCACTCCAAAATCACAACTTCTTGCTGCTGGGGTTGTTTTGTTTTGTTTTTTTTGTTTTTTTCCCCACGCTTGACAAATTTTGTATTATTTTCTGAATGTTTAATTTTTTGTTTCTGGTTTTTAGGCATTGTATAAGATCAGTTAAAAAAAAATAACAGTAATGATTTTCAGAGCCTAGAAACCACCTTTCAAAATTAACCAATAGTAAACAAGTTATAAGGAAACAATGCAGTGTTGGAGTTGGTAACAATTTCAGTATATTGTGTATCAGTGTTCAAACAGATATATCTAAGGAATTAGGAAAATCAGAAAAATGAAGATTACTGTTAATTTCCCCTTTTCTGTAGGCTATGTATTTATGCTTTTACATTAGTGATAGAACATATTTGAAGAAATTGTAGGAGACCTCCACAACATACTTAGAAAAAGATTTAAGAAAAAGTTTGAGGTTTTACTTAAGATTTCATTTGCCAATAGTTAGGTTGTGAAAGTGCTTTAAACTCCTGCCATAGACTATTAGAGCTATAAGAAATGTAAGAAATCAGCAGTGGATCAAGAAATATATAATTCCAAGATTAAAACTCATAAAAACTGGAGTAGTTTGTCAGAGGGGGGTAATTGAAAGGATCATTTTTCCAGGATAGGAAAATAATATCTTGTACAACTCTTTGTGTATAATTTATTAAATTTGTTTTTAAATATTTTTCCTTCCAATGAGGTAGGACACAACACAGTACAGTGATAAATAGTATAATGGTTGTTTTCCAGTAGTAGTGTAACCCTATCTAATTATTCTGGTCTGTAATGTAATTTTGTATTAAAATGGTAACATTTGTGTAAAACTTAAAAAAGTATTACTGTACTGGCCCCGGCTGGGTAGTTCAGTTAGTTACAGTGTCGTCCAGATAACCCAAGGTTGCAGGTTCCATCCCCAGTCAGGGCACATACAAGAATTGACCAATGATTCCATAAAGAGTGGAACAACAAATTGGTCTCTCTCTCTCTCTTTCTCTCTCTCTCTCTCTCTCTCTCTCTCTCTCTCTCTCTCTCTCTCTCTCTCTCCCTCTCTCTTCCTCTCTCTCTCCCTCCCCTCCCCCTCCTTCCCTCCCTTTCTCTCTAAAATCTATAAATAAATTTCTAAATTAAAAAAAATTATTACAGTATCTAAAAAGCTACTATAGAAGAACCCTTGCCTCCTGTTTTTAAGAACATATGTATTCAACTGTCTTTTAAGCTTTGTACACTTTTCTATATGCTTCAAGTAAAACAAAATTAGTTTGTTCATTATCACTGCTGTTTAAGTAGTTTTGCTGACTTGATCTAGTACCTAAAGAAGGAACATCTCAGCCTAACTCCTTTGTGTTAATGAATCAACATCCCAGAAACATGCAACTTCTATAAAATACAAATTTAGTTTTCCACAGTTGTTAAATGTCCTGAGTGTGTTTATTTCTGAGTATAAACAAAGTTTTCATTGTTAAAGAGCTTGCCAGACTTTTTACCAAGTATGCAACTCATCATCAAAATAGGAACTTCACTTTGGGTAATTTACCTTTGAATTGACACTTTAGTTGATGTGTTTTGTATCAGGATATTTTCTATTCTGTACTAAAGAAGCAAGTAGTTTCAATTTATCATTCTATAGGAGTGAATTTTGTATGCGTAGTGTCTTTTTTCACTGCCTCTGTGCCATTCTTCTTTGGTATACGTTAAATGAATAGAAAGCACATGAAGGAAAAGGGCAACTGAAAAGAATATGTGCGTGGTTCTCTATTCTAGAATAGTCCTTATGTCCTTGGTGAAAACTTGAGTTTTCTTTCACCTTAACATCTCCTTGGTTTAGGATCTGTGGGGTTACATTATTTTAGTTATTTCATTCAGTGATACAAGCACATTTTAAAAATATTCTAAATAATCCACTCTGAAGTAATTTTGAAATTTTTGCGCATCTTATTTTGTAAAGATAGTAAAAGCTAAAGCTAAAAAAACCCCAGTTGTTTCTATCATATAGGAATTGTGGGTATATGGTTTGAGTGTATGTGTACACATATGTGTGTATAAAATAATTGGAGAGAAACAATGACAAAAATCTGTTAAAGCCTCAGGCTTGTGATTTTTTATTTTCTTGAAAATTTAAAAAATTATAAGACGTGAAACTGAAAAAATAAAAATTTAAACAGACATTAATTTGAAAATTACTACTTTAAAATTAAGGTAGTATTCTTAATTTAACTTATTGTATTTAAATTTAGATAGTAAAAAGAAAATACAATCACGGTCTGAAGTTTTGTGCTAGATGCTTAATCTATTCAAACAAACATTAAATAGTTGAATGTTTGGAGTGGTTAAAAATAATTTTTGTTCTTAAAACATGTAGGATTTTTTTCTGGGGAATTTTGGGTTTGGTTATTTATAGTATATTAGGAATAGGAAGCAAGCTCCACCTAGGAACTTCCCTATGGTTTATTCTCCTCTTCTTCACCCTCTCCTTTCTTTTTCTGCTCCACTCCCTCTCTTTCTCTTATTAGTATATTTTGCATATTTTCTGATAGATTAATTCTAGGTGACTTTGGTCGATATGCTTAGTGCTTGTGATATTGTTTACATTGTTTTGTGTGCTTTTTTAAATAGGTAGGTGGGACCCTACCACACAAAAACTTCCTTTGAATCCCTTCTTAAAAATTCTAATTTTCATTCTTACTACCACCAAAAACATTGGTTGGCTTTATGTTTTTTAAGTGGTAACCTGAATAGTCAGTGGTAGAATCAGACTGGGAAGAATTTGAGTGTTTCCAGGGAAAATATGCCTTTAAACAATATACTTAACCACAAGAACCCAGAGTTCTTTCCTTTGAGTTATGCATTACTGTTTGTGCTTCTGAGTTGAAGTGAAAGATTATTCTGTAATATCAAGCTATAAAAATGTTTGACCATTTTCTTTCTCAAAAACATTTTTATTTATAAAGTCAGAGTTATATCCATTTATAGATTTTGGGACTTTATATATGGTAGTGCATAGTAATCATAGGACAATTACTTTTTTGAAAGCAAAACCAAATTCATTTATGTTATCTGTGAACTTTGACTTTTTTTCAAGGATGCTTACTTAACAGTGTACCCTTTTACCTTATATATTCTCTTCATCTTAAAAAGAAAGTAAGACAAGTGATTTTTCACAGCTCTGAAAATTTGCTTAACTTAAATAATACTAACTATTGAGTAAGTTTATCATGTAGCAAATAACCATACTAAACACCGGTTTTATATGCTGCCTTCCTCAAGCCATTTGTAGTATCAAATCTCACATACCAGAAAAATATGGAAACTCTTCATACTTTGTGTTATTATGTGATCATCTCTGCTAGAAGCTCCCCCTTTCAATTTATGGGTTTCTAGATAAAGAAACTCAGAAATAATGGGAAGAACAGACATAACCAGGACTAATGGGGGATTTTAGAAATTTGAAAATAACAAATACTAAATAATAAAAACAAAAAACAGGCTCACCACAGTGACATAAATGAGATTACCAAAAGGAACTGATAGGGACCCAAGTATACTAAAACTTAGTATCTTGTTTATTACCTTGTTTATTACAGAATAAAAATTTTTCTTAGATTTAGATGTAATTGGGGAGTATTTAATTAAATAAATTAAATTTAACAAAGCAACATTTTTTCCCAAAGAATAACTCTAAGCTAGAATCTTTTGAATATTAATTGAGCCTAGCAAGCATTCTATTATGTAAATTCAAAATACTCTTATCTTCTAATACCAAAAGCTTTAATAAACCAATTTAACCATTAAAATCTTAGGAAAATAAGAGTTATAGAACTGGAGGTTGTTTAAGCTCATACACTTGACCTCCTTACATATTTTTAAATATGTTTTATTGATTATGCTGTTACAGTTGTCCCAATTTCTTTTCCCTTTGTTCCCCTCCACCCAGTGACCCCCCTCCCTCCACTTAGTCCATGCCCATTGGTTATGCATATAGTTCTTCTCAGCATCTTCCTGCCTACTCCATTCTCTCCTACTATGCTTCTTAATTCCTGCATCATCTCCCTCCCTTTTCCCCCTTCCTCCTCCACACTGACCTCCCCACTGGGCATCTTTTAAAAATACTGGTCTTTGACTCCGACTCCCAGACCTTCTGATTTATTTGATATGAGATACAATGTGGGCATCAAGAGTTTTAGACTCTCCAGGTGGGTCTGAAGTACACCAAAGTTTGAGAACTACTTCGATGTGCATGTTTTTTTCGTAGTGGAATTATTACTAATAATCATAGTATTCAAATTCTTTTATAATTTTTTCATTCTTTGCTGGTGCCCAAAATGGAAGCAACATTGAGAAAAGGTCCTCGTGCTGGCATTATGCCAAGTGAAATAAGTCAAAGACAGACAAATTACTATATGATTTGCCTTATATGTGGTATCTTAAAAAATAAAAAAAGCAATTCATAGATACAGAGAACAGATTGGTCGTTGAGAGTGGAGGAGGAGTGAAATGGGGGAAGGTGATCAAAAGGTAAAAACTTCCAGTTTTAGAATGAATTACTGTAAGTCACAGGGGATATAATGTACAGCATGGTGACTATAGGTAATAATACTGTATTACATATTTAAAAGTTGCTAAGGGAATAGATCTTAAATGTTCTCATCACTAGAAAAAAATTAAACTATGTATGGTGATGGCTGTTAACTAGATAAAAGTAAAAGTAAATGAGCTCTAAATTATGTAAATAAGAAATCACTGTCATAATTTGTTGTCGATTCATGGCAGCTGTTCACTGGTCATTTATTTATAGCATAAGTGAAACTCAAATTGGAGGCAGCTGGGACGCTGTGGCAGCTTCATTAGACTTTGAGTAAGAAGACTTGGATTCCAGTCACAGTTCTTTTGCTTATTAGCAGAATTATAATGGGCAATTCATTTAACCTTCCTGTAATTCCAGTTTCTTTCTTCCTTACATGCAAATCTATTTTGCATGGTTATTATAAATAATTTTTAAGCTAACACATATGAAGGTAAATTATAAAGAACTATATAAGGATATTAAAAATTATTATTTGAAAGGATTTTTCTTAATCTTACAGTGATATAACATTGTAAAATGTAATCATTTCCTGAAACTGAGTAGATTATTATTTTTTCCATATTTTTTTCACTGCCATGAGAATGGAGCTCTGCATATAGTTAGTAATAAATGCTGTTAACACACTTAGTGGAGGAAGTGTTCTTTTCTATTTATAGATACTTCTTATACAGTGTATTAATATGGGGAAAACATACAGGGAAACTCAGGCCTGGGTTTCAACACAGAAGTTGTCACTTATCAGCAAATTTGTGTCAGTAGATGTGTTGTAAGTCTCAGGTTTCTTTTCTCTGGATATTGGGATAATATTTACCTTTGAGGGCTGCTGTGTGAGGTTCAAATGTAAAGCACCAAGCATAGTGGCTGGCACAGAGCTTGCAGAATATGTTAATTCCTTTTTTCTCTGCAAGAGTACAATAATCCTGGAATAGTAATTTAAAAAGCTGAATAATTTCTCAGTAGCTAAAAATTCTTAACCATCAATTTTTATTTGTTTTGCTGATTTCTATATTATTTTAACTTTCAAGTATCCACCTCCCTCTCATCCCCAAAGCTTTGAAAAGTTTTTTATTTTGTATCCTTTTTCAGGTAATAAAAAAAGCCATTTAATGTTAAGTCTATATGATGGACAGCACAAAGGAGAAGAATGAGAGTTACAAAGATGACCTTCTGCTTAGGATGGGACTTAACGATAATAAAGCCGGAATGGAGGGATTAGATAAAGAGAAAATAAACAAAATTATAATGGAAGCCACAAAGGTAAGTTTCTTGTTTCTTTCAGTATCTTTAATTTAGTAACTTTTATACTTCGCGCTTAAATAAAAATCAGTAAGTTTCAAACATCCTTTTTATTATAATTTAAAATATTTTAGAATATAATATCGATAAGCTACAAATGGGTATGGAATAATCTCCTTTCTAGTCTGTTGCTCTTGCCATCCAGTTTTCTACTTAACATATACATAATATATATGTGAAAGCAAAATAACATGCATTTTTATACCCTTTTTAAAAATCCCAGTAGGAGAATACTATAATTGTGGTGTTTTTTATTTTTGTTTGAGTTAATATAACTTGGAGACCTTTCTGTACAACTAATTGAAGATCTTTATTATTTTTTTATGCTACATGCATGGATATAGTTTTTTGAACCAGTCAGAATCTTGATTGATGGACATATGTCATTTCTAGTCTTTTGTTTTTACAAACAATATTACAAAGAATAACTTTGTATTTTGTAGCTTCACATATGTGCAAGTAAAGCTGTAGGAGACATTCCCAGAAGTGGAATTGTTCCACCAAATGCAGATAGCAATAATAGATATATGCACGTGCAATTTTTATGAATTGCCCAGCTGCCCTTCATTGTGGTTGTATCAATTTACATTCCCACTGTTAATATATTAGAGTATGTATTACCATGCCACAAACATGCCAACACTGTGTGTTACAGAACTTTCGGACTTGCCAATCAATGGTAACATAGCATTAATTTGTATTTCTTTTTTGAAAAGTAATATTGTGCATCTTTTCATATGTTTAAAAGCTATTTGTATTTCTTTTCTTATGAACTGCCTCTTTTTAGCCTTTGTATAGTTTTCCATTGGATTATTGTCTATTTATTTATTTTTGCTTATGGTAGTTTCTCCAGGGCAGAAGTTTTTTGTTTGCTTCTTTTTATGTACTTGAATTTGTCAACTACATATGGCTTTCTCCAATATCATGCAAGGATCCTTTAATAGTTTTCCTACCACTTTTTTGGTGTCATTCATATATTATGAAATATACATGCAGAAAGGTATAAAATGTAAGAGAATTTCCTCATTCTTAGGAAGTGCATACTGATATTCACAGCAGCTTACTTCAAATGGTTTAGTCAAAAATGGGGCGAAAAGACTTAAGATTTAGCAAAACAACCAATGTAGCAGGATGTTAACACTTGCTGTATCAAAAAGAGGACATGTAAGTGTTCATTTTACTATTTTTTTCAACTTTTAAAAATTTATAAATTCCAAAATAAAAAGTTGAGGGAAAAATAATTTAAGTATATAAAATGTAGACACAATTTTAAAAGTATAAGGATTACAAGATGAAATTAGCAAATATAATATGAACCCTGATTGGATCCTGTCTTAAACAGTGCATCTGAATATGGAGAAGGTACTACAATATATTGATGAATTATTCTTAATTTTATTAGTTATAAATATGTTATGATTACATGGGGAAATAGCCTTATTTTAAAAAATGCATACTAAAAATACTCTATGGAATAGCTAAATATCATTGTATCTATAATTCACTTTAAAACAGTTCACTTTAAAAAGACCAATGAAGGCACTATGGCAAAGTGTTAACAATTGTTAAGTGTCAGTGATAATTTTATATGTGTGTTTATAGTACTAATCTCTTTATTTTTCTGTTGGAGACTTCTTTGAAATTTTCGTCATGAATTTTTTTTTTTTAAAGAAGAAGAAGAGAATAAAACCTAGAAGCCTGGTTTTCAGGTTAAGAGAGAGAATATTGCAGCTATACTACATGTCTCTATCAGATCTTCTGTCTCTCTTCTCTACGTTCTGGTCCCACCTATTAAATAAAATAATCCGTGCTTTTCCTACTCATCTCAAGTGCTTTCTCCTTATCCACGGGATTACTTGTCTGTTCTAGTACCTACACAACATGATTTTAATTAAAATACTTTATATTTACAGTAAGTCTTGATATTTGTTAGAACAAGTTGTTCTATTGCTCTTTGTTGTTTTTTTCTTAAGAGTATCTTGGGTATTCTTGATCTTTGCTCTTCTATATGATCTTATATATACATAATCATTATAGAAAAAAATATACACATCATATAATGATATATATCATGTGATTGATATATATTACAATCATATAAAATACCATAGTATGTATTCCTGTGGTGTATGTGTGTGGGAGAGAGTTTACCATAAATATCTTTTTAAATTGAAATTTCTAGTTATTGCTGCTCTATAGTAATGTAGTTGACTTTTTACAAACTTTTCTCAGGAAATTTTGAACATACACTAAATTAGAAAAAGTAGTAAACTGAATCCCTTGGTAAATATCACCCAGCACCAACATTTTTACAAATGCTGTTTTCTCTATCCCACTTACCTCTCTCTTCCCTACTAAATTTTGGAGACATTTAAAATAAATCCCAATAAATTGGACAAATTCATAGAAATTTAAGAAATTTCAAAACGGACTCAAGAAGATATAGAAAATCTAATTAGAGCTATAATAAATTAATTAGTTTAGTAATTAAAAATCTACTCACCCTCCACCCCCACCATCTGCCCCAAAAAGTGAAAAGGAAAAAAGACCAGATCGAGATGGCTTCACTGGTGAATTTTACCTGACATTTAAAGAAGAAATAATACTATTAATCCACAAGCTCTTCCAGAAAATAAAGACAGGTGGAACACTTAGCAACTCATCCTATGAAGCCAGTATTTGTTTGATACCAAAACCAGAGAAGCAAACGATTATAGGTTATTGTAAATGTTAAAAGTCCTCAACAAAATTGTTACAGACTGAATCCAACAACATATAAAAAGTGATTATGTACCTTGACCAAGTGGGATTTATCCTAGGAATGCAAGTTTGGTTTAGCATCCAAAAACCAATTAATGTAATACTCCATATTAATAGAATAAAGGACAAAAAACACCTTGTCATCTCAATAGATGCAGAAAAATCATATCTGAAAAATCCTGAACTAATTCATGCTAAAAGCTCTTGAAATAGAAGGCAATTTCCACAGTGTAATAAAGGATATCTATAAAAACCTATAGTTGTCATCATACTTTGTAGTGGGAGACTAAACACTTTCCCCCTAAAACCAGGAACAAGGCAAGGATGTCCAGTCTTACCTCTTCTACTCAACAGCCTTGAAAGTTCTAGCCAGTGTGGTCAGGCAATTAAAAGAAATAAAAGGCATCTAGATTGTGAGAGAAGAATTAAAGCTATCTCTTTGCAGATGACATGATCTTATATATAGGAAACTCTAACGAATTTCAACACGTACCCTGAAAAGTACAAAAAAAAAAAAAAATGCTGAGGGAAATCAAAGATTTAAAAAATGGTGAAGTATGAGGAGAATAATATTGTTAAGGCAGTTCGCCCCAAACTGATCTATACATTCATTATTATCCCCCATCAAAATTTCAGGGGCTTTTTTTTTTCTGCAGAAATTGACAAGCAGATCCTAAACTTTATATGGAAATACAAAACACCTAAAATAGCCAAAATGATTTTGAAAAGGAACAAACATGGAGGTGTTTGACTTTCCTATTTCAGAACTTTTTATAAAGCTACAGTTATCAATGTGGTACTTCCATAAGGCTAGACATATAGAACAATGGAGCAGAATTTAATCCAGAAATAAATCTTTATCATTTATTGATTTTTGGCAAAAGTACCAAGACAAAAGGATAGTCTGTTCAGAAAATGATGCTGGGGCAACTGGATAGCCACATGCAAAAAAGGATGAGTTTAGACCCTTACCTTGCATTATTCTAAAAAAAACAAACAAAAAAACTTAACTCAAGATAGACTTAAATGTTAGAACTAAAGCAATAAACCTTTTAGAAGAAAAGAGAAAATCTGAGAAAATCTGAGACCTTTGGTTAGGCAAACATTTCTTAGATACAATACCAAAAGCAGAATCAATAAAAGAAAAAGTGGACAAATTGGACCTCTTCAAATATTAACAAGTTTGCACTTCACAAGACACTGTTAAAAAATAAAAAGATAAGCAACATACCAGGGTAAAATATTTGCATATGTTAAAGGGCTTACATCTAGATTATATGAAGAATTCTTACAGCTCATTAATAAGACAAATACTCCATTTTAAAAATGGGCAAAAGATGCAGACATCTCTCATAAGCACATGAAACGATGTTCAACATCATTAGTCATTGGGGAAATGCAAATTAAAATCACAATAAGATACCATTCACACTATTATATTCTAGAATGACTATTATAGTCTAGAATGACTATAATAATTAAGACAGACAATAACAAATGTTGACAAGGATGTGGAGGACTTGGAATTGGAACTCTCACACATTGCTGATGAGATTGTAAAATGATTCAGCTACTTTGGAAAATAATCTGGCAGTTCCTCAAAAGGTTTAGCATGGAATTAGCATGTGATACAGAGATTTCACTCCTAGGTGCATATCCAAGGGAAATGAAAACATGTCTATACAAAAACGTGTACACAGATATTCATTGCAGCATTTTGCATAATAACCAAAAAGTTAAAGTAATCCAAGTGTCTGTCAGCCTGATGAGAGGATAGATATTATGTTCAGTGATGAGATGACTGGCAATTTTCTATAAGTTATTTTCTTTAATGACTAACATTGAACTTTTAAAAATACTTTCAAAATAAAAGAGAAGGAAATGATTGATGAGCCATCTGACTAAGGCCTGGATGGGCCATGAGGCTCCTGACCAGGACACATTGTTATTTCCCGAGTGCAGATCTGTACTCATCTCAGTTTACACTGTGATTAGTACTGACTCACAACAATTCTATCATTTAGGTAATTGAATTTATTTTACAGATAAGGAAACTTGAGACATAGAAAGATTAATTTTAGAGTTGCTTAACTAGAAATAGTGGAGCTAAGAATCAGTCATTCCGATTTTGCAGTGTGTACTCTTAGCCTTCAGGTTATACCACAATGCTGCTTTCCTTCAGACATTTTTCTTGTGTTTTGTTTTGTTTTCCTACATAGGGCTCCAGATTTTATGAAAATGAGCTTAAGAAAGAAAAGCAAGTCAACCAACGAATTGAAACTATGATGCAACAGAAAGCTCAAATTACCAGCCTGCAGCTCAGGAAAGCACAATTACAGGTATTAATTTACTTGCTAAATAAAGTGGAAGCTGGTAGAATAGTAATTGAAGTTTAAATACAGTGTGGTCATGTTATAAGTGAAAACAGGTAAAATGTAAATTAAGTGTTTTTTATACTGTAAAACAAAAATGTATATTTTGTTAAAATTGCTCTACTTTACACAACGACCCCACATGTAGACATTGTCACCTTCATTATAATAGAGTAAAAGGAACCTTAATTAGGTTAACGTGCCTAACTTCATATGACAATCAGTTGACAAGGCCAGCGCTTACGTTCTTTTTATTATATACATACTTAGCAGCTAGAAGGGTTACAGGATTAATGTGACATGTTTTCTGCAATGCTGATTTTGAAGAAAAGATTTGAAGCAACATGTTAACTAATTAAATTAAAAGGTAATTTAAAACATAATTGTGTTATAGTAAAACAAAAGTTCACCTAAAGGGTAGAATGCCTGATATGCATGAATTTTTAAGATAAAACAGAAGAATTTTAAAGATAGTTTAAACAATAAGTTTATCAAATCAGATTCAATTTAACAAAGCACTTTATAACATAATGATAAAATTATAATATTAATCTCAGAGAAGGAAAACTCTGACTCCAAAAAACCTCCGCTGCCTTGCGGCATACCTCTTCAGGGGAAAGGCTAAGGGAGTAAACCCCGACAGAAAATCCGGAGCCGGAGTCCCTAAGGCGGTTTGACGTTGTAGTCAACACCGGCAACTCCTGCGGCGCACCTGAAGCCAAGCTGTATTGACTCCGTCTTTCCCTTGGACCCTTCAGCTGCAAAGAGAGGGGGGGTCTGCTGCATGGGCAACAGCAGACCCTCCATATCACCCTGCCCAGGCTCTGTAGCTTCAGCGTCATCGCAAGATGTCGATTGAATACGGGAGGAGACAGATACGATGTCACTCCCGAGTCGGACTGCACAGCCATTCTCGGCGGTGCAGATAGACTCTTAAGAAGCTACACCATCGTCTCTCGAGACGGACGGCTGCCGATGACGATGACGATGACGATAATATTAATCTGTTTTACAAAAAAATTCTTCTTGTGATAGAGCTGAGATCATAAATTTTATGTTTTCTTTACCAAACTATAATGTGTCATTTTAAAAAAATATATGCTTTCCCAGAGCACAAGCTAATTTTTATCTTCTGTGTTAAGTGGTCTGCTACCATGACAATAGCTGACTTGTCTGTCAAATCATCATTTTAGTGCTTTGTAGCATACCACTTAGCCCACCTTGATTCCAGTTTTTTGTTTTATATACAACCTGTGACAGTGATTCTTATTTATATGTCTGTGCTTTTATCCTGTTATTTTCACCGCAGACTGAATCATCTTACAATTTCATGAGAGTGCTAGTTTCTTCACATGTTTAAAGCTGGATTTTATCAATTTTATCATTATTTTAGTTTCTGCTGATACAGTATCTAAAATCTTATTCCATGGTTGTTTTAATTTGCTCTCCTTTAATTATAAAAAAGAAAGATTTTTTAATTGAATTTATTGGGGTGGTGTACAGCTCAACAAAACATCATCTGCACACTGAATTGTGCCCCCATTGCCCAAAGCAAAGTCTCTTTCTGTCCTCATTTATCCCCCCTTTCCCATTTTTCACCTACCAGACTCCCCCCTTTACCTCTGGAAATCACCACACTATTATCTGTGTCTCTTATCACACACCCCCACACCCACACACAGACACATATATTTCTTTGCTTACTCTCTTCACCTTCTTTCGTCTAGCCCTCCACCCCCCACCTCCCCTCTGACAGCTGACAGTCTCTTCCATGTAGCCATGCCTCTGTCTGTTTTCTTCATTAGTTTATTTTCATTAGATTCCACATTTAAGTGAGATCATATGGTATTTGTCTTTCTCTGACTGGCTTATTTCACTCAGCATAATAATCTCCAGGTCCATCCATGCTGTCACAAAAGATGATTGTGTTTTTACACATTTGTTAACCATTAATATTTCCTTTAAATGGGAATTTCCTCTTTTATTCTGTTTGTTATGATGTAGGCTAAGTAACTGGCACAAGAGACCCAAGGATATAACAGTCCAAATAAGATAAGAATTTATTTCTCTCTCACATAATATGTTGGGTAGTTCTGATCACCATAGTAATTTTGAGAC
The DNA here is from genome assembly GCF_987537825.1 of Furipterus horrens. Lineage (NCBI taxonomy): Eukaryota > Metazoa > Chordata > Mammalia > Chiroptera > Furipteridae > Furipterus > Furipterus horrens. The sequence continues at coordinate 47,354,324 of NW_028327175.1, forward strand.
CCAAGTTCCACATTGTGTTGTTCCATCATTCCAAAGTCCTTACCGGGACTGACAAAACTGGGTTAGCCCCAATCTATATTCCGGCTTCTAGTGAAGAAAGAACAAGGGAAAAATTAAAAGCGAATTATTTGCTATTGCACAGTGAAAAAGAAGTTGCACACATTACTTCAGCTCACATTCTTTTGGCAAGAATTTAAATTTTATGTCACACCTAACTGCAAGAGAAGCTGTAAAATATAGCTGGGTGGCCACATGCCCAGCTAAAAATTTATTACTATAGAAGGAAGAGAGAATGGATTTGGGGGTTCAACTAGCATCCCAAAGCAATATACTCTTGTCTACATTTCTAGAGGAGTTTGTATCTTTTTTTTCTCTTTGATTTATAGGTCTTATCTATTAAATGCTTTTTTTCGGCCATTTGTTGTAAATATTTTTTTCATTTGTTGTCTCTGAATTCTGCAGAGATTTTTTTTCCTATACAGTTTTCAATATTTATGTGAACATCCAACAGTAAAAATTTTCTTGGCTTTGATATTATTCATAGAGGTTATTCCTCACAAACAAGCCTATATGATTTTTTAGTATTTTTACAGATTTTGTTACAATCATATCTTTAGTCTCTTTGGAATTTGTTTTGATATAAGGTGTGAAATTTTTTTCTTAAATAGTGAGTATTATATTTTCCCTCCTGGTACTATTTCTAAATAATGATTCTCTCATCCCAACATCATTTATTGAATCATGAGTCCTTTCTCCACTGAACCAAACAGGCATGTTCATATACTAATCTCTCATTATAGTTAGATTTATTTCTGGACTCTCTCTTCTAATCAGTTCGATCTTTTCCTGTATCAGTACCATGAATTTTAATTAGTAAATGATAATAATATAGTTTAATACCTTCCTTCACTATTTAAAAAAATTATTTTGTTTTTCTCATGCATCCTTTTAAATAAATTTAAGCATCATTTCATCAAGGTTTTAAAAATATTCTATTCTGTTCATGACAATTGTGTTTTTAAATTGACATTACTCCTTAGGAAATTTACTTTCTAGACCTCTTTTTGGTAAGTTTTATTGATCTATAGTGTACAAATATCTTTAATTAATTTTTATGGATATACATATGAGTGGTGTAATATAACGACATTTTGCTAGTCATTATTTTTAGAGTTCATTAATATTGAGGAATAGAAAATACCTTTACATTGTGTAATAGAACTTCAGATTTTGTTACTATTTTAGTTGACTGTTTCATGGGAGGCTCTCTGTCATCTTTTGCAAGGGAAATGGCAGGAAATGTGTTTTATGTTGATTGTTAAATTGTTTGTTGAGCTTCCTGTAAAAAAACTTGTATAAATGGGAAGGGATTGAGGAAGCCCTAAGGAGTCTCGAAGTTCTGAGGGAACAGAGAAGTTTTCATAGGAAATGTGTTTCTATTTTAGAGTCATAAAATTTCCAAATAGTAGACTTTATTATGTGTGATAAGATAGTATGAACCATTGCCAGTCAAGCTGATGTAAGTAATCTCTGTAGGCATGAACTCCCATGATATTTATTCAGAATCTCTCTAAGTATTCCCCACCCCATTCCATCCTCATTAGATTTCTTATAGGCATGTTTTTGTAGCTGCCAAAACATCTTATGATAACATGGGTTCATAAATTGAATAGACAAATATCCATATTATAGTAAATGGCAACTACACAGCAAATCAGTGCATTTTGACCATTTTAAGAATTGATTTTATGAACTCAGATTTATTCAACAATCTTTAGGGTACTACTAATTAAGAAAATAAAAAACTTTCTTGAAAAGTCTTCTAGATGTAATAGAAAAAGAAAATATTTAAAAAGGAAGATATAATATGGCTATAAAATATACCATCAGAGTTTGGTTCAGCTTATTTCAGTGATAAAAACTTTTATAAATCTCTTTTAGGGAAGCATAAAATAATGGAAAGAGCACAGACTTTGGAATAAACTGATTTCCAAGTCTAGTTCTAAAATTTACCAGCTGTATGACTTAGGGCAAATTACTTAATTTTGCTGAATTTTAGTTTCCTTTTCTATGAAATGTGAATAATAATCATTATCTTAGAATTATTTTGGCCATGAACTGCATTAACATAAGAAGCACTTATAGTATACACATGTCATATAATATACTCAGTGAATGTCACTTCTACTTTCAGAATTATAGGTATTATCATTAAGCCCTTTCCATTACCCCTGGATAACTTCACTATATGGGTATCTTAATTACTTCAACCTTTTGTTGTTGGTTTAGTCTCACTTTACAAATAAAGGAAAGTAAGGATTGGAATCATTTGGAAGGAAAAAGTGGAAGAAAGGAAAACATGAATGAGGATTTCAATAGCAGTGGTGGGCATTTGCTAGAAGTGAAAGAGAAGAATTCAGGGAAGGATGACTAATGAGAGATAGTAAAGGAAAATGGAATGTATGAGTCATCAGTGGGGAGGTTCCATTCTGGCAATGGTACACGCTGGAAGCACAGAAAAGTCAATAGATTGCTGAAGAAACTGCCATAGCTTTAATATATGAGTCTAAGGAGAATGTTTCCCATTTAGTGGGCTTTGTATTTATTATCTTTTTCCTTTCTGATGATTCTTGGTTAAGATATTTCAGATATGCTCTTATTCTCAATCGACTTATATCTTCGGTATATTTCCTGGATTAATATAAAGTAGTTTTCAAACCCTTGTTTTTATTAGTATCCATGATTTGCTTATATATATTTTTAAATGTTAGGTTGCTATTCTCTAGTTTAAAATTGAATTGGAAGAAGGGTTGTTTTAAATCTAGATGATAAATTGGATTAATGTTGAAAGGGTTATTTATTAGGTGTGGTGTCTTACTGCATGAGCTCAGCCTTCTCCAAAAATTTTCTATGAATACAATGAATACTATTTTCTCTTTTTTAACCAGAAATATATATATATTTGTTCCTTTTCTCCTCTCCCTTTCTCTCTTATGACAAAAAAATTTAAAGGCAGATAAGTTCTTTCTCCTCCTTATCTGAGATAAGGTCTCTTTTTGGGTACTCAACTCACAATTTAGTCTCTTATACAATAAGTGTCATTGTTAGAATAGAAAAACAAATAAAGGAACATTAAATTCTGTGGTGTAGGGGACAGAGATTCAGTTAAGTTCCAGAGACATGAGAACTGATATTTGAAGGCTTCGTGACAGAACTAGGAAGGGCATTCTAGACAGAGAAACAGCCTGAAGAAGGCACAGAGCAGCCCGGATGCTCAGTGAGCTGCAGCCTACATAGGAGCAGACGTCTACAGAGTCTTCCTGTGGCTGCTAGAGACAAATGTGTTTCAGTGGGATTATTTCTAAAAGAGACTTAACCTGCGGCTAGTGGGCAGCCAGTGTCACTGCAATGCTAAGAAGCAATGCTAGAAGCAAGTTTAAAGTTCAATGAGGGGAGAATCTAGATTATACCGCTGTAACTCTCCACTTTTGAGGAAACCTGCTATGGGGCTTTCCACATGATGGAAATTGCTTTTATTCCAATCACCCTACTTACATATTTCTGGCTGTTTTCCCCTATTTTTAAAATTGTTTTGTTATACAGTATTCCCTCACTTAATCGCGGGCATTACGTTCTAGACATCCCCCTCCCCGCCCCCCGTGACAGGTTAAAATCCACGAAGTAGGAACCTTACATTTATTTTAGTATTTATATATATTTTAAGGCTTTATAAACCCTTCCCACACACTTATAAGCCGTTCCCAGTCCCTTATTAAACTTTCCCACTCCCTTATTAACCTTTTCTACACTTTTATAAACACTACTTATATTCTTAAACATATTATACACTTTTAAACCTACGTAACTTTAATAACATGTGTATACAGTACCGCAAAATCCCGCGATATAGCAAAAAAATCCATGATAAATAATTAAATATATTTTTACAAATCCCGCGATACAGTGAGGCCCCATAGGTGAACCGCGATATAGAGAGGGACTGCTGTATAGCTAGCCACTAATCCTTTTAGTAATAAAAGGATTGATAGTAACAGATTGCATTTATTGAACTTGTACCATGTGCCAGCCCCTCTTCTGTGTTCTTTACATATTCTATTGCCCTTGATAACTTTCTAATCTTTTCTCATAATTTTATGGATTTAATTGACTTCATGTGTTTTGTAGATTTAAAAGGTCACCCAACCACTGCCAGCTAGAGGGAAACTGAGGAAGTGCATGTTTAGCTTTTTAAGCCTTTAGTAGAGGCTAGTGAAAAGGAACACTTGGGAATGGGTGTGTCCCCCTGATGTTCACAACTTACTGCTCTACTCTGCTTATCTCTACCCCTTTTCATTTCTTTCTTATCGATCCAACTCTTTCTCTCTAAAGAAACAAAAAATGTAAGACTCTTTACTATTATATTAGACATGTATATTGAAATTTTATGAAAGAATAAATTACACTTTAAATTTTCAATTTGATTTGTATAGACTAACAGTTATCAGATTTTAGCCTTAGAAAAGCAATGCTATGGAGGCAATGTTTATATATGCTTTGGGATGATCTTTTGTTATTCATTTCCTTTGTTGCTTTTTTATGGCATGAGTATTATGAGTCAGATGGAAGCAGTTGTTTATTTTACCTAAACTGAAGCTTTTAGTTACAGTATATTGTTCTCCAACTTTATAAAGCAGTAGAATCATTTGATATAAGCAGTTGGAATAATTCATTCATTCAATAAATATTAAGTACCTCTTATACTTGTGGGTATTGAGAAATATGAGAATTGGTATGGAATGATATTTGAGAATAGACTGCCTATATTTGTGAAAATTAAAGCAATTATTAGTCTTAATAAACAAGCAAGTGTACATACATGGGTGGATGGATGGGTGGGCAGATGGATGGATGATGGATGGATTGATGGACAGACAGATAAACAGATACCTAGTAAAAAATTAATGTTATGATTAGTAGTGTTACAATATTATATTGTCAGAAGTGTATTAACTTTTTAAAAATTAAGGTTGACAGATGTGCAATGGAATTAGAACAGAGCCGGGATCTGAACAATACCATAGTGCACATTGACATGGATGCTTTCTATGCAGCTGTAGAAATGAGGGACAATCCAGAACTGAAGGATAAACCCATGGCTGTAGGCTCATCTAGTATGTTGGTAAGTAGCTAAAGACAAAAAGGAGATTTCAAAATATATTCATGTAAGCCTTACTGGTTTATGAAGGGGAATGACTTTATTGAATTCTACCATTTTACTGAGTTTTTTTTTTCTGGTTGCTTTATGTGTTCAATTGCTGGATCCTTTCAACATCCCTTGAGGTACAGATTTTTGTTTCCATTTGACAGATAAGAAAACAAACTCAGAGAGGTGTTATAATAACTTCCCTGAAGTTATAAACCTAGTAAACGGTAGAGTATCATTGTATCTTTCTGTTGCAAATGATTTTTTTCTTAAGTATGAGGGAGGACCCCCCCAAAACCAAAATTATCTTCTGGAGGGTGGGCCACTTGTAGTACAGGCTTCCCCCTCTAAGAACCCACTAGTGTCAGTGCACCAGCTGGCGTTGTTGTTAGGGGCTGTGTCCAGCTTCAGTGAATTTTTTTTTTGAAGACTCTTTCAACACTTTTAACCTTTGCATGATGGGTGATTTTACGAATTCACCTGCCCACACCAAGCAAGTGTTTAGCAGTTTTTGACCAAAAATGTCATGACCTCTGTGCCTCTCCCTCCCTATTCACCAGATATAACCCCAAGTGACTTTTTTCCTGTTTGTTTCCCCGGATGAAAAAAGTCCTTAAAGGAAAACGTTTTGCTGATGTGGTGCAAAAAAATTGCAAAAGCACTAAAAGACATCAGAATAGACATGTTCAAAAACTGTTTTGAGCAGTGGGAAAAATGTCTCAATAGGTGTATTGCATCAAATGGGGAGTACTTGGAAGGTGACGGAAGTTTAAACATGTAAGAATAGACAACTTTTTATAAATTCTGGGTCTTTTAGGCCCTGCCTCGTAACTGTTCTAGTTAAAGAAAATTGAAGAAAAAAGAAAAATGTTGTTCTAAAGCAGAAATTTGCAAACAATGGCCTGCATGCCAAATCCAGCCTGCAGTCACTTTCCTGTAAATAAAATTTTACTGAAACAGAGTCACACCCTGTTTTAATTTATTATTGTTGTTGCACTAAATGAGCTTAGCTGAGTACTTACAACAGAGACCATATGAACTGTAAAGCCTAAGTAATTGCTATCTGGACCTTTACAGAAAAAGTTTGCCAACCAGTTCTAGAGTAACATACCTCACTGACGTAGTACTGTAATTAGTAGTTTCTCCCATGACTTGGAACCTTTGCTTTTCTGAATACTATGTTGCTCTTCTTTATTTCCACCCTAACCATAGAAGGTAAAGATGACCAAGATTGTCATATATAGCTAAAAATATGTTAGAAATTAAAAGTAGCTACTGGAATAGATGGGTTTTGGTATTAAAATACCATACAAGAAAAACAAGGAGAGTTCCCTACCTTCAAATGCCTCAGCTATAAACCTAATTCCTACTGAGTTATTCTATTACAAAACTATAATCTGTTCATTATCTTTGCTCCTATGAGTATGTAGGCAACTAACAGTCCTGTTCCCAAAACAGTGTTTATTGAAAGGACACTCCCATTTCCTACAAATCATCAACTAATATTTGGAAAAATATATTTAATTTCATTAACAATATGTAATACTAGGCCCTGGCTGGGTAGTTCAGTTGGTAGAGTGTCATCCCCAGGTTGCAGGTTCGATCTCTGGCAGGGCACATACAAGAATCAACCAATGAATGCATAAATAAGTGGAACAACAAATCAATGTTTCTCACCCTTTCTCCCTCTCTCTTTCTCCCTCTCCCTCACCCCCTTCCTCTCCTTCTTTAAAATCAACAAATAAAAAATTTTTAAGAATATATAATGCTATATGATATTTATATATAATACATACTAAATTATGTGTGTATGCATATATGTATGTGCAAATGTATAGTATATATAGATGTTTGCTAAACATGGCATAGTCATGTTAAAGCTAACCTCCCTGTTAAATCCACAAAATATTTTCTTTCCTATAATTTTTATCCTCCTAACAATTGGTTATTGTTTTCAAATTCAAAATGATTATCTGTTATATTTAAACAAAGATTATTCCCCTTGTATGTATGTATTGTGACTTAATAGATTTTTCTTCTAATGAGATTTGAAGCATAATTGTTTTTGTCCTGTTAAACTCATAAAAATGTATCTATATAATAGTGGTCATGATGATACATTTGATTCATACAGTCTGTTACAGTTAGAATTCTTTTTTAATGAATTTGATGGATGCTTGAAATATTTAAGTTAGCACTCATGGTGCTAACCCTGAGCTTAGACCCTGTAGCTGTTATTCATTGCTGCATAATGAACTCCTTCAGTACTTAGTGGACAGTCATTTATTTTCTCATTATTCTATAATTTGAGCAGAGTACAAAAGGGATGGCTCATTTCTACTCTACCTGGGGTTGACTAGAGCTATTTAGCTGAAGCTGGAGGGTCCAAAAAGGCTTCACTCACATCCCTGGCACTTCTGCTGACTGAGAGGGCGAGGATGGCTTCCAGCCATTTAGCTTTCCCCTCTCGTGGTGCATTATTATTTAGCAATCTAACCCAAGATCTTTATATGGTTTCAGGATCCCAAAAATACAAAGGCAGAGACTGCTGACTTTGTAATGCCTAGGCTTCATGACTCACGTAATGTCACTCCCTCCCATTCTTTTGGTCAAAGCATGTCATAATGCAAGTCACTTGGCATAAGGAACTAGAACCTTTTGATAGGAGGAACTGTAAAATATTGTGGCTAGGATTTATAGGCTACCACATATCTAAAAGTTAGAGGAAGTCATATCTAAAATTTTGTTTCTACTCCACTATAAGATCTAGCTTTTATATCAGTTTCATTAGATTTATTTATATTTAAAGCATTGGTTTGCCTTTCACGTGCTATCTGCATTTTTTGTTCCACAATACTGACCATGGATTTCATGGTTCAGAGTACTATCAAGATTTTTAAAATAACACTTAAAAAACTATTAATAGCAATTTAATGTTATTATTCTGAAATAATTACTCCATTTGATAATTTCTATTTTGCATTTCTTTGACTTTTCACTTAAAATTTCAAAGATTTCATTGGTAATAAAAAATTACGTGGTACTATGGAGTACCACATTGACAGAGAGTGTTGTCAGGTATCATTTATAGGATCTAATCAGTAATGTTCTTTTTTTTACTCTCAGTTTCTTCCTTCTATCTCCTAGTCAAAATATTTTGACCGAAAATGATATTGAAGCCTTAAGAAATAGAACTTAATTATTAAAGTTCTTTTAAGCTTTTATTACTTCATTTTGGAGACTTAATTTGACTGACCATATATTAGACCTTTGATTTTTGTTCTAGATGACAAATTTCAAAAATCCCAAATAGATCAAATTTCAAATCTGTACTATTATACCATACTGTTACTTTCTATACTATTAATTTTGTGTACCATATTCACTATTTGTACTATAATGTTACCTTATAATTATACTTTACTATTATTACTATACTCTTACTATTTTTAAATACCGTATTTAAAAAATTTTTTTAATCCTCACCCAAAGTTAAGTTTATTGATTTTAGAGAGAAGATGGTGGCGGGGGTGGGGAAGAAAGAGAGGGAGAAGAGAGCGAGAACATCAGTGTGAGAGAAACATCATCAGTTCCCTCCCATATATGCCCTGACTGGGTATCGAACCTTTGACCTAGGTATGTGCCCTGACCAGGGGTCAAATTCCCAACATTTTGGTGTACAGGATGACGCTCCAACCAACTGAGCCACTCAGCCAGGGCTATACTCTTACTTTTATGTAACATCACCCACTATTATCCAAACTTTGATATATAGTATTATATTATGGGTATTCCTTAAAACCAATGAAATTTACTTAATAGAAATGTAAGGGAACCTCTTTATTAGCACAGTCTTGCTTATTACCTGGTGTCACTTTGTAAATACGGAACAGCAGTGAGAGAGTCATTGTGTTGTAATACATACCATGATAGGATAAAAATAAGCTGACTTGAGATACTGACCTATAAAAGAAATGCCCTTGAATTGAAAAATGCACATCAAGTAATGTGTTTCTTTTGAATGCATCGATCAATATGTTCATTTAGGTTTGTATATTTTTTCCCATGTGGTCCATTTTCTCGCAGACTACTTCAAATTACCATGCAAGAAGGTTTGGAGTTCGTGCAGCCATGCCAGGATTTATTGCTAAAAAACTCTGCCCACAGCTTATTATAGTGCCTCCAAACTTCGACAAATACAGAGCTGTGAGTAGAGAGGTAAGTCTAATGTCTCACCCCTACTTATATACAGCCTTTCACTGATATCCTGTCTCCTGCAAAGTCAAGTCCACATGCCTTCACACATCAGAATTTGGCCTTAGTTTATCCCTTTAGTTTCACCTCCTACCACTTCTTCAGCCTATATACTGAATACTGAGCTGCATATCGTATGTAGAATTCATCCTTCTATTTCCAATGCTTTGCTTTTCCACATGTTTTTTTATCTGCTTAGAAAATTCTATCTTCCCAGAAAACTTCAATTTGCCTTAACTATAACCTAAATTAACTTTTTTTCTTAATGTGCACTATACATTTTCTTATGGAATCTACTTGATATTTATAATTATCAGAATCTACTCAAGTCATTAATTTCAACCTCTTTTTTGAATAACTTTTTTCTCAATGTTTTTAAATAGAAACAGACTTCACTTATTTTAGCTGCTTTGCTTGGCCCACAACCTAGTGAAGATGCTTATGAGCATTTAATGTCTAAGAGACTGATAAAGAAAAAAGGGACTAATCTATTGCTTTGAAAAGGATCTCTTAAGTATAAAGATTTGATTATGCAGTAAAATTGCCTAAACTATCATATATGAAAAACTGCCATTTTCTCTATTTTTGATAACAACTCGGCTGTCATATCAGTGCTGGAACTTAAGTCATGAATCAAAATTTTAGAATGCTACATCAAACACTTTAGACAGCTGAGATGAAATGCAATGTGTTAAAGACTACTGCCTGAATTGAAACATTTAAAAAATGATGGCCTGGTACTTACTCTTTTAGTCATATAAATGATCTTTAGATTAAGTCCTCTTATTTGTATTCCACATCATTTCCCCTAAAAATGAACTCCCCCCCCTCCAAGATTAAAATGATACCCCACACAAATTGTTTTAAAAAATTTATAAACAGTCTGTGGCAGCAAATACTTTTGTGCCTACCTGTGAGGGGTGGGGGTTAACACATTCACGTTTGGTTATTGCTCATCTGTTTTACTGTATTCCTAACTAGAAAGAGATGAGATGCTGATCATAAATGTAGGCCTTTAATAAGTTTGAAAATCCTTCAAAGATTTTGTAAGAGTTTTTTTTTAAGTCCTGTGTTAATTCAGTAAAACTTTGGACAGTATGATAATGAGAACTAAATTGTTTTTAGTTGTCTTTAGTTATTTGCATAAATTAGATAAATCTCTCTTCAAATTTAAGTAGGATCTAGCTAGTTTATTTGCAGATAACAAATGGGTTTTTATGTGTAAAAGAGCTACAGCATAAATTCCTTGACTGTAAATACATTAATATTTATGGCTTTGTTTACAAGTTTAAGGAAAGCCATTTTGTTTTATCCAAAAGACTGGGATAGCTTGAATTGTCTCAAAGCCCAAGTACTTGGTTTTTACTGGAACATGTCAATTCTCATTCTTAAAGCAGTATCATTTGTAAAGGAAGTCAGTAAGTACTCAATGCCTCTAAGGAGTACTTTCATTCAGAATAATCTTAGTTGGCTGCCAACTACAGACTTTGCAGAGTTTCATTTTCACTAGAAAGATTCATTTTGAGTATATCATAAAAACGGTTTCTCCTACAAGAACAGAGCTAATTAAGGTACTCTCTGAGCAAAGCGTGGCCGAGTTTTATGTCACCATTTTCTAAAATTACCTTTCACTCAGCTCCTCATGCTTACATTAAGCTAAAAAGCTTTCTTTTTATAAATCATAAAGAAAGGCTTTCTCCTGGTGCAGCAGACAGCTTTTAAATACTAGATGAAACCATAGCATAATTTAGCATGTATTTTTTCTAACATACATATTATTTTAGCAATCGTTTCCTCTAACTTCAGCCAATACTATAGAGGTTAAAAAATAAAAAAATAAATGAGTTAAAAAAATTGATTTCATGTAAAAAAACTATCTTATGTCAAAGGCATTTCTGGAATCATACAAAGATTCTGGTCTCTTTATGTATTTCTGTTATTCCAAGATGCAAATCCAGAGTATTCTCCATCATTTTATAATAACACAGACACTACAGGTGTTTGTCATCTTTTCCACTCTAAATCGTGATAATTGAGCTTTGTTTTATTGAATGGATACATGCATGTGTGTATTGAGTGAAGTTTTATGTGCACAGTATAATTAATTGAAATAGAACTACTTTCTAAGGCAACATAGTACCTTTATGTAAGATTCTTCCTTTTAAAAGTGTACAAAAACCATCATAAAAGGTGAAGGGGAGCAAGATCCTATTATTTCTTCCCACTTTTACTTTTGATCGACTACTTAAAATTGCATTGCTTAATCATTTTTTCTGTGCCTACCAGAATGATGTCTGAGGCTTATTTAAATCACTTACTATACGTAGGTATAGGTGGCTAAATAGAGACTGTATCAAATAAAGCTGATCTTCTGCCTTCACAATCTATTTTAATACGAAGGAGAATTTGGATAGATTTGCCCTGGTGATAAATTATTTATTCCCTAAATCCATGAGCTATTGATTGCAGGATTGTTATTATAGTTGCAAAGTAAGAATATAATTTTTCTTATCAGCTGTATGTGACAGATTTTGCTATGGCAGCAAACTTGAAACCATTTTGTTCCTTTTGAAGGTTAAAGAAATACTTGCTGATTATGATCCCAATTTTATGGCCATGAGTCTTGATGAAGCCTACTTGAATATAACAATGCACTTACAGGAAAGGCAAAATTGGCCCGAGGACAAAAGAAAATGTTTCATCAAAACAGGGAACTCTCTAGAAAATGGTAAGCAATTTATTAGAAAAATCTAACTAAAAAAATAAATAATCCTTTGATTTTTAATTAATCTAGTTAACTTATTAGCATGCATATGTGGTAGGACTAGCTAGCTATACCTCTACTATGAAAAATTATTAAAAATGAAAAATCAGAAACGTAAAATATATTGGTAGGTTTTCTGAGTTAAATACGTGAAATGTCACTTTTAAACCAAATGAGAATGTTAAATCTCTAGACTTGAAGACTCTGCAGAGTCACTGAATAAAGTCATTTATAGCAGTTCTTTTCCTAAAATCTAAGTTACAAAGGATTGGAATGCATTGAATCTGAGGGACTTACCTATTTAAGGTGGTCTTTGTGGTAGTTACAAATAGTTTTTAAAAGTTTGCTTTAAACATATCACAACATTGGGTGGGCTTTTTTTTTTTTCATTTCCCAAATTAACAACTCCCAACTCCCTTCTTTGCCTTAGACTTTACTTTTATTCTTCTATATATGATGAAACAGAAGTTTCATGACTCAAAGGGTTCTTTTCAAATGGTCCCTTTATTACCTATCCAAAATAACACTGAGAAACATGAAGATATTATGAATACTGCTTTCAACCGTCTGTCAAACTTATGATTATTTCAAATGTCTGAGCTGTCTTGGACTCCTGAGCTAAATTCACCTGGATTAAATGGTAGAAACAGGGTTTTTGCTCACAATCCATAGCCACATTCCACTGACAGCTCCAGGGGGCGCCACTGTTTGCCCCTGAAGCAAAAGTGGTGGGTTCTCAGTGGCAGACATTGTAACTGACATTGTTTGGGTCTCTCAGATCTTTGGAGCAACTTCTTTACCTTCTTTTCAGCTCTTAAGAGCTAAGTCTGTTTAATAGAAACATTAAAAATAAACAAGGATAATTTCTGGACACAGAGGCTTGGAACAAAACGTTTTCTTTCCTTAGTTTAACTTTATTATTTGGGGAAGTGGCACAAAAAGCCTCCTGTCACTTTGCTTAAAATCTCACTTTGTTATTTCCTTACTTTTCACAAGAGAAGAGGGTGGGGGGCATTAAATGATTACATCAAAGCATCCCCTGGAGAAAGTAGTTTTCATGGTTCATCTAAACTACCAGGAGCCTCCGCCTCTTTCCCCCTTTCTGCCCTTATTCCTTTACCCTCTTCCCCCCTTTTCCCCCTTTCCCCAACAGGTCCTTTGAGGTGGGCCAGGAGTTTTTCACTTACTTCTAATCCCCTTTTTTGTCCTTTCTCTTAATAAATCTGCTATAAAATCCTAGACTGTTCTCTGGGTGATTTCTCAGAGCAAAAACAGCCTGACAGTCATCTCCATCCCCTTCAAAAACACTGAGGATCTGTTCCCCACAACCCACGTGTCCCCAAAGACTTCAAAATAGACTGGGCCCAGGTAGGTTCTTCACTCCTGGAAATAAAATATAATTTTTAAAAAAATTAAAAAAAAAAAAAAAAAAAAGCATCCCCTGGGGACCTTCCATAGCAATTACCTTCACTTATGTGTTTTAAAAGTTACGTTGGGACTAAAGTAAATGTTTTCATTCTCTACTAATGTTCTTTTTATTTATTATAATATGTCCAGACTATGAGGGTGTGAATTTTTAATATTGATTGCTATTAACATATTTATGTACTTTCCTATTCATGTGTTTCATACTCTTAAGCAATTAAAATAGTTTAACCTTTTTTTGGTCACATATAAATATCTGCAGGCTTTCAGGCATATATGATTTCTCATTATGCCATGGGAAGCTGTCAGCAGTGAGTTCGAGCCGTGCAGGTGACTATACAGCTTCCTCTAAAGTCCAAGACAGTTTTCTGCTGTTTGCCCCTTTTCTAAAAGTTGTGGTCTTTGGAAGACTATTGCTAACTACTCTGTGTATATACAAATAAAATAATAATTATTTTATGTTTATTCTGCCATGTAAATCTGAATCATGAGTGTCGAAGAACATATGAAATTAAACTACTGTACATTTTTAGCACTTGCCATCCAAATTGGCGTTTCAGATTATAAGAAACCTTAGTTTTGGACTCTGATCACCTTGGTTATGGGGATTGTAAAACTATTTCTTTCAGAAAGCATATAAGAAACTGCTTCAGCATTCAGTTGCTCATCCAGGCCTCACAGAGAAGTAGACAGACTTGAAAGGTAACTACGCCATTCAGCAGTTCTAACAATGAAACTGAAGGCAGCATGCTTTGCTTCCTACCATATAAGAGTATTCTACTATTCTCATAGTAACTCACCTAAGGGCAGGGTGATAGAGCCATGAGGAGCATAGACATGACAGAAGGACTCTGCAGAAGGGGTTTATGAATGGGACACATACCTCACTTGAGCTGCAGTTTTTCTGCTTTCTTTACTTTGACTTCTACCCATCCAGATGGGAAAGGGGGTATAAGCAAATAGTATTTCAACTGCCACAGTCTTAATCCCCTCTGATTTTTTTGCAACTTAAACCAGAACATTAAATGAAAGGAACTGAAACACACAAATAACAGCTAAGGTAAGTTTGAAAATAAAGCTTATTTTGTAAATGGCCTGGGGATTCAGATTTGGAAAACATTCGTATTATATACTTTAATATTAGAAATGAATCAGGTGTTTGTCATATTACTTATGTTATCTTTAGAAAATCTTCCAAGTAATATCCATTCAGATGTGTCTTAAAACTAGAAATGTAATTTTTGCTTCTGCACTTACCTTAATTTGGAAAACATTTATATTTAATAAAATTATGAAATAGGATCAGAAAGCTCTTTGTTAATCTTAGTTATAATGCATTTAAACTTTTCTCCTTCATAAAGCCCACAAAGTAAAGTCTTTAATGGATTTGTTCATGAGGACATTTTTAGTACCAGTATATATTTAAGTGCATTTTATAGTCCATTTATAAAAAATGCAAATGAAATGAGGTAATATCTAGGTATATTTTGTTGATTATGTTGTTACAATAGTTCCAATTTTTCCCCCTTTGCTCCCCTCCACCCAGTACCCCCCCTCCCCCAGCAATCCCAACCCCCCTTAGTTCATATCCATGGGTCATACATACAAGTTCTTTGGCTTCATCCTTTCCTATATTCTTCTTCTTTTTTTTTATTAATTAATTTTTTATAACAATAAAAATAACAATCCCCCCCTCAGACTTAAGACCCTTTATAATCTTATAGAGGACAATGGGTGATGGTCTCATGCTCCTTTAGCTGCTTCAAGCTGGGCATGGTCATTGTCCTACCTACCCTTTGGTCCAGAAATCCCTAATAAGAGTTGGGGTGTGGAGGGGAGGGTGGCCTTCCCACATGGGGAAGGATCTTGCAGACTCCAGGTCAGTTGGCTGTCCCTAGACCACAGCATGCTTGGTTTAACAGGCTGGCATCCTTGTTGTATTCTGGGGGCAACAGATTTGCCAACAGGGTTAAAAGGCATCATTCAATCCATAACCACTAGATGACAAAAGGCAGGTAATTTTCAATGTCCCACATTAGGGGAAAAAAGGGCTTATTTGGAGGAAGGTGTGCCAGGTACATCTCACCTGTCCAAAGCCCTTTTGCCCACTATACTTAGTTGGGGCTGAGGGGAATATTTTAGGTTTCCCCCTCTCAGACCTCTGGGCCCTTTCTGTCCAAGCCTTTAGGATAGAAAAGAGAAACCAGTTTTAAAGTGAAGCCCACAGACTATCCCATGCTTCACCAACCCAGCTACTTAGTTAAGCCAAACCATTGAGTCTCAGGAGGCAGCAATGCAGACAGGATTAAGTGAGGCCTATATGTACAGACAATCACTCAGGTAATGAGATCATAGGCTTATGCCCTATGAAAACAACACACATATTAATTTACACAACATAACCCACAAACCAGACTCTATATCTGCAAGACTCTCTTATTGGAAAGACATCCAGTTGCAAGGCATTTGACATTCTTCTTGCCTGTCAATTAAGCATCTTTGATGATGTCACAGACCTAGCTTAACTTTCAAATGAAAGCAAACTTTAAATGAAAATAAACTTCAAAGACAGCTAGCTGCACTACTTTATAGTCTACCACTGAGCATTGTGGTTTTCCTTGAATTGTGGTTTTTCTCCTTAAGATTACCCTCCTTGTCATTAAAGGGATTGCATTAAGTCCATTTTTAATTTATCCTGGTCATTTGCATAAACACAACAAGAGCAGCAAATGATCACATATGATCTTTACATCTGCTTTACTGGAACTTACACAAGGAACCTTTAGGGTGACTTTCAGTCTGCCTTTCAGGGCACAGAAGCTGAGCCACATACCTGCCATTCAGCTTTGCCTGTAAACACCTGTCTTTTCCAAGTCCTTTGGGTTTTCAATTGTGCTTTAAGGTCCCTTCCGGCCATCTTTCAGGAAAGCAACCCTCGTTCCTTCCCTGGCAAGATTGCCATGGACCACACAACCAACCACGGTACCAGGCCTTTTTTCTCGTGGGCTTTTGTTACCTTTGAAAGTCAATCCCAGTTTCTCAGGGCTTTTTGGTAACAACCAGAGCCCAAGCATGTCTCCTTTAGGCATGACATTCCAGTCAAAGTGATGGTCAACAAAACCTCTATTAACAACTGGTCTTACTAGTTTTATGCAAAGAACCTTATGTCATTGCTTACTTCTTCAGAATGCCAAATCTGGAGGGATCAGGTAGGGGGGAAAATATACATTGTGAAGGGAAATCCTTGTCCTTCTAATAGTCACTAAAATTGCATTTCCATACTTTACATTTTGTTTTGTTCACTGTCTTACATGTGAGTTTTTTTTGGGGGGCGGTGGTTTCTGGCTCATTTATTAATTTATTTTGCTTTCATTTTTTTCTCCCACTAAAAATTTTTGTTTGTTTGTTTTTCTATTACAGTTGTCCCACATTTATTCCCCACTGCTTCCCCGCGCCCTGCGCACCCCTTCTCCCACAGTCAGTCCCCACCCAGTTGTCCATGTCTGTAGGTCATTTATACATGTCCCTTGACTAGACCCTTTCCCCTCTTAACTCCTTCTCTCCTCTTCCCCCTACCCCCTTGTCACTGTTAGTCTATTCCTTGTTTACATACCTCTGGTTCAATTTTGCTTGTTTCTTTGTGCTGTTCATTAGTCTCCTGTAATAGGTGATATCATAAGATATTTTTCCTTTATTACCTGGCTTATTTCGCTAAGCATAATTCTCTCTAGTTCCATCCATGTTGTTGCAAATGGTAGAAGTTCCATTTTTCTTTCTGCTACATAGTACTCCATTGTGTAAATGTACCACAGTTTTTTGATCCACTCATCTACAGGTGGACACTTACGCTGTTTCCAGCACTTGGCTATTGTAAACAGTGCTGCTATGAACATAAGGGTACATAGGTTCCTTTAAATTGGTGTTTCAGGATTCTTCGGATATAATCCTAGCAATGGAATTGCTGGTTCAAAAGGCAGTTCCATTTTTAGTTTTTTGAGGAAATTCTATACTGTTTTCCATAGTGGCTGCACCAGTCTGCATTCCCACCAGCAATGCACCAGGGTTCCCGTTTCTCTGCGTCCTCGCCAGCACTTGTTGTTTGTTGATTTGTTGATGATGGCCATTCTGACTGGTGTGAGGTGGTATCTCATTGTGGTTTTTATTTGCATCTCCCTGATGGCTAGTGATGTTGAGCATTCTTTCATGTGTCTATGGACCCTCTGTATGTCCTCTTTGGGGAATTGTTTGTTCAGATCCTTTGCCCATATTTTTAATTGGGTTGTCTGTCTCCTTCGTGTTGAGTCATGTAAGTTCTTTATATATTTTGGAGATCAATTCCTTGTCTGAGGTATCATTTGCAAATATATTTTCCCATATGGTTGGTTCCCTTTTCATCTTGTTGATGTTTTCTTTTGCTGAGCAGAAATTCTTTAGTTTGAGGTAGTCCCATTTGTTTATTCTTTCCTTTATTTTCCTTGCCTTCGAGATATATCAGTGAAAATGTTGCTATGTGGGATATCTGAAATTTTCCTTGCCTATGTTTTCCTCTAGGACTTTTATGGTGCCATAGCTTACATTTAAGTCGTTGATCCATCTCGAGTTTATTCTGGTGTATGGTGTAAGTTGGTGGTCTAGTTTCATTTTTTTGCATGTCCCTGTCCAGTTCTCCCAGCACCATTTGTTGAAGAGGCTCTTTTCACTCCATTTTATGTTTCTTCCTCCTTTGTCAAATATTAGTTGACCATATAGATCTGGGTTTATTTCTGGACTCTCTATTCTGTTCCATTGATCTGTATGTCTGTTCTTATGCCAGTACCAGGCTGTTTTGATTACCGTGGCCTTGTAGTATAGTTTGGTATCAGGTACTGTGATTCCTCCTACTGTGTTCTTCTTCCTCAAGATTGCTGTGGCTATTTGGGGTCTTTTTTAATTTCATATAAATTTTGGAAGTATTTGTTCTAGGTCTGTGAAGTATGTTGTTGGTATTTTAATAGGGATTGCATTGAATCTATAAATTGTTTTGGGTAGTATGGACATTTTAGTGATGTTGATTTTTCCCTTCCATGAACATGGTATATGCTTCCATTTATTTGTATCTTCCTTAATTTCTTTCTTCAGTGTTATGTAGTTTTCAGAGTACAGGTCTTTTACCTCCTTGGTTAAGTTTATTTCTAAGTACTTTATTTTTCTTGTTGCTTTAGTAAATGGGATTATTTTTTCTAGTTTCTATCTCTGATATTTTGTTATTGGTGTACAGAAATGCTTTCAGTTTCTGAATATTGACTTTGTACCCTGCTATTTTGCCAAATTCACTTATTAGGTCAAGTAGTTTTTTGATGGACTCTATAGGGTTTTCTATGTACACTTATCATGTCATCTGCAAATAATGACAGTTTTATTTTCTCTTTTCCAATTTGAATGACTTATTTCTCTTTCTTGTCTGATTGCTGTGGCTAGAACTTCCAACACTATGTTGAATAGGAGTGGAGAGAGTGGCCATCCTTGTCTTGTTCCTGACCTCAGGGGGAATGCTTTCAGGTTTTGCCCATTGAGTTTGATGTTGGCTTCAGGTTTCTCGTATATGGTCTTTATTTTGTTGAGGTATGCTCCCTCTATTCCCATTTTGCTGAGAGTTTTCATCATAAATGGGTGTTATACTTTATCAAATGCTTTTTCTGCATCTATTGATATGATCATGTGGTTTTTGTCTTTCATTTTGTTTATGTGGTGTTTTAGTTTATTGATTTGTGAATATTAAACCATCCTTGCCTCCCTGGGATGAATCCACTTGATCGTGGTGTATGATCTTTCTAATGTGTTACTGGATCCGGTTTGCCAATATTTTGTTGAGTATTTTAGCATCTATGTTCATCAGTGATATTGGCCTGTAGTTTTTTTTGTTTCTTTTTTTTTTAACTCTACTTTTTAATTGTAATATTAGTTTACAGCTTATTGATAATAATAAAGGCTTCTTTCCCTGAACCTGGGAAAATGGTGAATCTGATCAGACCCTAAGAGTTTGTATATTTTAATGGTATACTTATGCAAATATATAGACTATAAATTTAAAAATAAAGAATTTGTATATTTTAAAAAGTTATAACACCCAGAAGTAATTTCTACTTATTTTAAATATGACTTTATTAAAAGTGATTCTTTATTATCAGACAAGTACAAATTAAAATAAGCATTTGAAAGAAGAAAATTCAGATTATGTTAACATCTGAAAAGTTTCTTTCATGATTGAAGAAAATTTAACTTTATTCGCTCTAAAAACAAAACTTATTTTTCAGAAATTTATACTAGATTGCTTAATACCTTCTCATTATTAAATTCTAATTTAAGAAGGATCTTTTCTCCCCCTAGAGATAAGTAAAGAAACAAACAAAAAGCTTTCATTTTCTAAGAAAAAGGTAATGTGATTTAGGTACAATAACTAGTTTTACTTAGGATATTTCCTTTTAAAATGTGTACTATTGAAATGGGTAATATATTCTTTTTTTTAAGTGTATTTTATTGATTATATTGTTACAGTAGTCCCAAATATATATATATATATATATATATATTTTTAAAGAAAACACTAGAATCATTGTTTTCTTTTCAAAATAGTTATAAAATATAAATGATGACACTTTTGATCTTGGTTCTTAGAGACGAAACGAAACTAGATTTATTTTGTCTTCAGAAAGAATGTAGTGAAACCTGATTTATGAAGTATGTGCTTCTTAAAATGAAGGTAAATTATTGTTCCTGTTTATAATTTAGGTAAGCCAGAAAAGGAAGTTAATAAACTGAGTGAGCATGAACGATCCATCTCTCCATTACTTTTTGAAGATAGTCCTCCTGATTTGCAGCCCCCAGGAAATACTTTCCAAGTGGACAGCGAAGAACAAAATAATTTTCAAACACTTCAAAACTCAGTTGTTTTTGGAACATCAGCCGAGGAAGTGGTAAAGGAAATTCGTTTCAGAATCGAGCAAAAAACAACACTGACAGCCAGTGCAGGTACTTAAATAGCATATTGTTGGCTACAATAGTTATAATTTCCAGACCGGCTAATTCATGTGTAATATTAGTAGTTTGTCATTATAAAGTATAGAGTAACATTTTACTTACCATTTTTTAAAAATTCAATTTTTAACAGCCTATATAGAATGCCTAGAACCTACAGATAAGTTGGAATTAAGCCAAAAAGCCTTTGAGCCCCCCAAAACAAACTATTATAAATCTCATGTAGCTTTTCTTTTTTTAAGCACAAAGTATATTTTAATTATTTTGGACATAGTACTTTATTTCTTTTCCCTCGGAAGACTGCAGGAGAGATCCCAGATGGCCACAGGGTAGTAGACAGAAAAATCACCAACTAGCAATGTAACAATCTAGGACCATCCAGTGAAGGGAAGAAGAGCTTTACATATGTCAGTAACCCATAAGGGTGACACTGCTTAGTGTAGAGACTGATATTCATCTTAAGGATCCTAAATTATCTCATAAGAGCCATATTAAGATGAGGTTACTCTTTTCTTTCTATACCAAAGCATGAGAATAGTAATAAAAATTTTGGAAGATGTGTATAAACATTTAAATGAACTATTTAGTGATTATATTAGAATATTCTTATTTCAGTTTATCGTAATCATTAAAAGTAGTTCTTTACCCAGTGAGTAATATGAAAATGATGCACACATTTTATTATCATTGTTTTAAATATACAACCGAGAATCTTTGTTTTCTTCTATGTGGGTAATCTATACAAAAGACCTTTTCAAATAGTAAACATACATTCTAATTTATATTCTGGATCTTTTCTATAAAATAGCCCTATGTTTCTACTACAGATAGTATGTAAATTAATAATACAAGGGAGGTCTCCAAAAAACCTGAATTATCTTCTGGAAGGTGGGCCCCTTGTAGTACAGGCATCTGCCTCTAGGTGAGTGTTCTAGGAATCCCTCTGTATCAGTGTATCAGCTGGGATTGTTGCAAGAGGCTGTGTTATGCTTTAGTAAATTTTTTTTAATACTCTTTCAACACTTTTAACCATTTCATGATGGGTGACTTACGAGCACACCTGCCCAAACTGTGGTACTTGACTGTTCAGCAGTTTCTGACCAAAAACGGCATGACCCCTGTGTCCCATTCTTCCTGTTTACCCAATCTCACCCCAAGAGACATTTTTTTTCCTGGATGAAAAAAGTCCTCAAAGGGAAACTTGTTGCTGATGTGAAAGAGGTGAAACAAAAAATGACAGAAGTGCTAAAAGGCACCAAAATCCAGAGTTTAAAAACTTTTGAGCAGTGGAAAAAATGTCTCAATAGATGTATTTCATCAGAGGAAGAATATTTGAAGTTGACTGAAGTTTAAACATGTAAAAGTAAATACACAATTTTTTATAAAAAAATTTCTTGTTTTTTTGGGTCCCTTCTTGTATCACTTAAATAAACTCAGAAATTACTCTTAGACTTCAAAATACGATAGAGATTTAAATAGTCCTCATTTCTGTTGCGAAAATAACTAACAGTTCTTTTTCCTAAAACCATAGGAAGCCCAGGATAGATAGATAATATTCCAGTTATTTTTATTTATTTTTTAAACAAGGCATATAATTACAATTTATTACTACTATTTGGATATTCTCTTTCAAACATAGATGTATTTTTTTACTTATTGAATTTATTGGGCTGACATTAGTTAATAAAATTATATAGGTTTTGAGTATACCATTTAATAATACATTATCTGTATTGTGTGTTCGCTATGCAAAGTCAAGCCGCTTTCCATTACCATTTATCCCCCCTTTTACCTTCTTATACTTCCCCCCACCCTGTTCCCCTCTGGTAATCACCATATTGTTCTGTGACTATGAAGTTTTTTGTTTCGTGTTTTTGCTTAATCCCACTTTTTTTTAACACCTTTTTTTACCCGCTGTTATTTTTAAAATAGCATTTTATGTCATTTCAGATCTTTTGCACTTAACATTATTATTTTCCTGTATTGTCATCACATATTTTAAAGTCATACATATCAACTTCTTTGAGTCATCAGAATGTTCTTCTTTTAAGGCATTGCCCCAAATACAATGTTAGCAAAAGTATGCAGTGATAAGAATAAACCGAATGGACAATACCAAATTCTCCCCAACAGACAAGCTGTGATGGACTTCATCAAGGACTTACCCATTAGAAAGGTGAGATTTTATATAAAATTTATTATCTATATATATACTCTGAGTTCTGAAGAGATACTATTTAGGATTATAGTAATTCATAGCTGAAAAGTTTTAAAACAGTAGGTAACAAGCAAGAACTATATAATGGATAATTGAATTAGAAAATATCTTTCTATTAAACCCTTAAAGTGAAGTTTAGAAATCTTGTTTGCTGAAAAGTTTTAAGAAAGTAATAGATGACAGACTTTTAAGTTTACTCCTGCCAAGGAGAAGAGGAATAAAGAATACGGATAATAGTTCTTTCAGCTGTAACTCAGTATACAATCTTAGTTCTAAAGTACAGATTGCTGCTAGATTAACAGGTATACTTCAAAGAGATTTAGAATTTTACTTGTTTTGAAAAAAAAATCAAAATACTTTACCATGTTTAAAATGGTAAAATGATACCTTAGAGGTTATAGGAAGAGGGGTATGTTTTATTATTTTTAAAGCTTCTAGGTTTTTCTGCATATATATGCTTTTTAAACAATAATTGCACTATATACTATTTGATGTTCTAGAGCTTTTCTCATTCAACATAATGTATATGAGTGAATTTAAATAAAGCATTTTTCAGTGCTCAGAAGAAAGGCTATTTCAAAATATATAATGTACAATGATTACTGAATGGTTTATTATGTAAGGTATAGCTATAAAACAGTGTTTTCCAATATGTTTTTTAAGATATGAATAGGTGTTCCATTAAAACGGTTCTGGGGTTAAATAACTTGGAATCTACCACTCTTGTGGGTCACAAAGATACTAATGTATTAAAGATTCATAAGTCTTAGAGTGAAACGTTCAACTTAGTATTTCCCATGTTTGTCTGACCACAGAACTCCTTTTTTTTTATTTTTAATGCTTTAAAAAATTTCATGGAATTTTAAATTTAACTTTTCCATGGAACACTAGTTCAAGAAATGTGGCCAAAATAAAAACAATTAAAGCAGTTTTCTTATGAAGATAACTTATGAATATAGTCACATTATTTATGCCCTTTGTTGATCATAAAATGTATAATGAGAGTATCAGTTCTTACCATAATTTAAAAATGTTTTAATAATAAATATTGATTCTTTTCTAGGTTTCTGGAATAGGAAAAGTTACAGAGAAAATGTTAAAGGCCCTTGGAATTATTACTTGCACAGAACTCTACCAACAGAGGGCATTACTTTCTCTTCTTTTCTCTGAAACATCTTGGCGTTATTTCCTTCAGATTTCCATGGGTCTGGGTTCAACACACCTGACAAGGTATCCATATGTATATTTATATTGCTTTTTCTTTATTATTTGCTGAAATAATAGATTTAACCATTGAAGTGGAGCCTATAAGGATAGGTGTTTTTAAGTTATTTTAGGCTGGTTCAGTTTGGAATATAATTTTTAAATTAGAGTCAAAAGATTGGATGTGGGAGAAAAGAAAAGAGGAGTAAGGAATCACTTCTGGGTTGCTCACTACAGTAATTGGATAGATGAACAAGAGGAATGATAGGTACTTTTTTTTTCTGTTCATGTCTCATTCTTTGATCAGAACATAAGAATACTGGAACAATGGTGGTCAGATTTTTGAGAAAAGCAAAATGGCTTGTGTTCTAGAATTCACTTTTTAAACAAGGAGATTTAATGATTCTTTGGAAACCTTCATGAACTAACTATATTTAACCCCCAGATTTGTAATGATTCAGTCATTCAATACTGAGTATTTACTTTGTGTTAGGCACTGTTCTGGACCCTGGGGATAATAGCGGTAAACAAGACCAAGTCCCGCCTTCATGGAGTTTATGGACGAGTGTGGGAGATAGAAAGGAGCCAAATAAACGAATGAAGAAAGTGAGGCAGCGAGGGCCTAAGAAATGACTTGGGGGCCAGGGAAGAGGTGGGGTTGACCGCGGCTGTCCAGAGGCAGAGACCTAAAGGGGCTGGCCATGGAAAGGTCCAGCAGATGAACAACTAGAACAGAGGCCCTGTTTTTTTTTTTCCTGCCATTCTTTTTTACTCTATGTCTTAAAAAGAAGTCTCCTAGAGGTAAAGGGTATACTTTTGGGGGTGGATGAAAAAAAGGAATAAAGGAAAAAGAATGGGAACTTACACAGCACTATTTTTAACAGTTTTGTCATCATCCTGTCAGCCTGCCCTCAAAATAACTCCTTTATATTCTTATACTCAAACTAAAGGAGAACAAAGGATTACTGAGGGGGCGTGTACAATAAGATTGATTAACCAATTAAGCCTACTAAACGTTAGAGATGGTAAGGCTTGTGGTATTGCTTTGCTTAGTTCTCCGTACTTCGTAATCACTTGAGTCCACAATTATCTGAAATGGATTTTGAGTGAATATAATGAAAAATAAGAAAAAAAAATTACAGTACTACAAATAGTCTAGTATTTTGAAGCTAATGAGAAATAAAACTTTCTCTTTTAATCCAAAAATTAACCTCTTTATTTCCCTAGTGCTTGTACACACAGTGTTCTTGATAAAACATAGCACATATTAACCTGGGGTTATAATAATAGAATATGATAATAATATAAATAACAAACTTACCTTTTCTTCTGTCCACATTCTCTAAGTCCCCTACTCTGCTTTATTTTTAAATGTGTAGTACTTCTCCCCTTCTAAGATATTCCGTATTTACTTTTTCTTTGTTTATTTGTCTCTCTCCACTAAGATACAAGTTTCTTAAGGGCAGGCACTTGGTCTGCTTTCTTTATTACTGTATCCCCAGGCCTAGAACAGTGCTTCATTCATAATAGGTTCATTAAATCTTTGGAAAGGAACAACCTAAATGTCATTTCAGAGCTGGTAGAATCCAACCAAACTTGACATTTCAGATTTCTAACCTTCATCCTGTTGCTGTGTGCCAAGTTCTGACAGAAGTTCAGTAGAGTGGTATAAATGAATAATGAATAGGCTATAGGAGAGAGAAGTTAATGTACTAAACCAAAACCTAGATAATTGATATTAAATTATTTAAAATTTAATTATATTCTATAACTGCAAGTCATTACATTACCACCTGCTATTGGTTTTTATAAGCTGTGGTTTTGACATTCAGGCTTTTAATAGAAGCAATTTATAATAACCTATTTTCTTAAAAAAAAATTTATTGATTGATCTTTAGAGAGGGGGCAGGGAGAAAGAGAGCAAGAAACGTCGATTAGTTGTTCCACTTATTTATGCATTCATTGGTTGCTTCTTGGATGTGCCCTGACCAGGGATTGGACCTACAACTTTGGCATATCAGATGACGCTCTAACCAACTGAACTGCCTGGCCAGGGCAATACCAACCTATTTTCAAATTTATTCTCTTCGTTAGATATAGACTTGATCCATGACATGTGTAATCATATTAGCATCTTATCTAGCTATGGTCTTTATGTGATTTATTTTTAGATTTTAAAAACTCACTGTCTTTAATGATGTATAAATTTGAGTCAAAAACACTGATATCTCTAAAGGGTAATTGATATGTTAAATCCTCTTAGTTGACTAAAAGAAACTCAGTCTTTGAGAAAGCAAATAAAACCTTTTTTTTCTCTTCATTTCAAGGGATGGAGAGAGGAAAAGCATGAGTGTTGAGAGGTAATATTTTGATTATTAATTATTAATTGTTTATAATTCATGCTATTTTAAACTAATTTTTAATTTTTAGGAAAGTATCACTAAAGTTAAAATATCTATTTTCAGACCACAGCACAATTCTCAGCATGTCACCTTCCTGAAGTAAATATTCCAGTACAGTGCTTTATTATCTCTACTTACTGTGCTCTCAATGGAAAAATAAAATTAACTGAAGTTATTTTTTTAATATTGGTTCTGTACCTATTCAATGAAAACCAAGCATTTTAAGATTCCAAATCTTAATTTCTAACCTTTATAAAAAAATTACACTGAGAATTTTGGGGGGAAATTTAAGACGTGACCATGGAAATTCTTTCTGAAACTCTTCAAACATTGGTGAATAAGCAGAGTCATGAAATAATAAGGTATTGATATAAGAGAGCTTAGAGGTGACCTATTTCATTGGTTTACAACCTTGTTTAGAAGTCGAATGAAATCTTGATGGAAACCTTATTGTTTTTGGAAAATATCTCATTGTTTATAAAGTCCCTCGATTTTTCTCCTCAAAGCACCAAAGTTCCACAGAGACACTTAAAACCACTGACATAGTATATGGTTGTGTTCAGAAAAGCTGACTGAGGGGACCGACTGTGAGAGAGGAGCGGGGGTGGGCAGGGCAGGGCAGAGCAATGGGAGAAAAATGAAACAACTGTAATAGAACAACAATAAAAATAGAAATTAATATTTAAAAAAAAGAAAAACTGAATGACTCTGACAAGATCATATACTCAATAAATGACTGATAAAAATTGCTTTGAGGCTGTGATTTACATAAAAGCAATCAAAGGAAAAGGAGGGAAAAGCATCTAAGAGTCAGATAGTATTGTCCTATTTAATGAATGTTTTTCTTCCATTTTGTATGCTATTGAGAGCACTTATTAGTATATAAAAATATTAGCTATTAATATGTGTTAAGAGAGGGTCAGCAAATCAATAGAAAAAAATTAACAAAGATCTAATTAGTTAGAGGGAAATGTAAATGGCTCTTAAAAGATGTAAAATATTCCCAATCTCCTTTATAATTTAAGAAGTACAGATTGACAGTTCTCTGAGATAGTATTTTTCACTGATCAAGTTGGCAAAGATTCTAACACACCCTGTTGGCAAGACTGGGAGTGAAGCTATAAACTCTTAAGAGGGGGTGTACTAGATTCTTATTAGTACTATAAGAAATTATCACAAATTTACAGATTTATTATCTTATAGTTCTGAAGGTCAGAAGTCCTAATATTAAGGTGCTGACAGGGTTGCATTCCTTCTAGAGGCTCCAGGAGAGAATCCATTTTCTTCTTCTTTTTTTTTAAGTATATTTTATTGATTATGTTGTTACAGTAGTCCCAGTTTTTCCCCCTTTGCTCCCCTCTGCCCAGTACCCCCCTTTCCCCAACAATCCCACCCCCTTAGTTCATGTCCGTGGGTCGTGCATGTAAGGTCTTTGGCTTCACCCTTTCCTATATTATTCTTAACTTCCCCCTATTTCGTACCAGCCGATTATGCTTCTTAATCTGCACCTTTTCCCCATTTCTCTCCCTCCCCCCTCGCAGCTGATTACCCTCCAAATGATCCCTATACCTATGATTCTGTTCCTATTCTGGTTTGCTTAGTTGAATTTTGTTTTTATTTTTTAGATTCAGTTGTTGATAGTTGTGAGTTTGTTGTCATTTTCATGTTCATAGTTTTGATCTTCTTTTTCTTAAGTAATTCCCTTTAACATTTCATATAATATTGGCTTGGTGATGATGAACTTCTTTAGCTTTACGTTGTCTGGGAAGCACTTCATCTGCCCTTCCATTCTAAATGATAGCTTTGCTCGATAGAGTAATCTTGGTTGTAAGTCCTTGCTTTTCATCACATTGAATACTTCTTGCCAGTCCCTTCTTGCCTACAAAGTTTCTTTTGGGAAATCAGCTGAGAGTCTTATAGGCACTCCTTTGTAGGTAATGCTCTGCTTTTCTCTTGCTGCTTTTAAGATTCTTTATCTTTCACCTTTGGCGTTTTAATTATGATGCGTCTTGGTGTGGTCCTCTTTGGGTCCAACTTGTTTGGGACTCTCTGTGCTTCCTGTACTTGTATGTCTATTTCCTTTGCCAAATTAGGGAAGTTTTCCTTCATTATTTTTTCACATAAGCTTTCAATTTCTTGCTCTTCCTCCTCCCCTCCTGGCACCCCTGTTATTCAGATGTTGGCACATTTAAAGTTGTCCCAGAGGTTCCTAAGCCTCTCCTCATTTTTTTCAATTCTTGTTTCCTCATTCTGTACTGGTTGACTGTTTGTTTTTGTTTTTTTTTTCTTCCTTACGTTCCAAATCATTGATTTGAATCCCGGTTTCCTTCACCGTTGGTTTTGTTCCATTTCTTTATCAAAACCTTCTAGAGGCTGCCTGTAGTCTTTGGCTCATGGATCCATCTTCTGTCTTCAAACATTGGATCTTCTCTTTCTCTGACCTTTGGGATTACGTTAACCCACCTGGATAATTGAGGATAATCTCCCTGACTTGATTTAAGCTCATATGCAAAGTCCCTTTTGTGATGTACGCATGTCAGATGATTAGGATTGGGACATCTTTGGGTGCCATTATTATACTTACGACAGGGGGCAAGCAATTTGGCAATATCTATCAAAGTTTCAGATTGGATGTACTTTGATCCCACAGCTCTTTTTCCAGGAACTCATTCTACAGTTGTAATTGCATGCTATTTCACATGTATACAAAGTTATTCATTGTATTTTTTTTACTAGAGTAAGATTGAAAATATCGTAACTTAAATATCCATGAGCAGGAGACTGGTTAAATGACCTTACATCTTAAAATTAGAATATTATGCTGCCATATAAAAATGAGAAAATTATTTACTCATAGGGAACTCTCACCAGGATGAACTGAGAAAAACAAAGCGCTAAAAACAATGTGTCTAATATTCTTTTGTTTATATAAAAATGAGGGGAAAATATTTGCTTGTGCACAAAATATTTCTGGAGGAATTCGTAAGAATAGAAAGCTGGCAACATTGGTTCTGCACTAGGAGGGAGAACTAGGTAGCTGAATAGTTAGAAGAGGAAGTCTGAATGGTTGTTTGCGTGTGATTTATTACTTATTACTCTGATCTCTGTGGTATTCTTCTCTTTTAGGGTAATAGACATTTTCAACTTCTTTTTTTTTTTTTAATTATATTTTATTGATACTATCACAGTTGTCCTGATTTTCCTCCTTTCCCCCACTCCATGCACCCTACCCCCCCCCCCCCCACTTCCTCAGGCAATCCCCTAACCACTGTTCATGCCCATGAGTCATGTGTATAAGTTCTTTGGCTACTCCATTTCCTATAGTACTGTACTTTACATCCCCATGGCTATTCTGTAACTACCTATTTGTACTTCTTAAACCCCTCACTTTTTCACCCATTCCCCCATACCACCCTCCCATCTGACAACCATTAAAACACTTTCTGTATCCATGATTCTGTCTCTGTTCTTGTTTGCTTAGTTTGTTTTTTATGATAGATTCAGTTGTTGATAGATTTGTGTTTTTTGTCATTTAATTCTTCATAGTTTTGATTGTCTTCTTTTTCTTAAATAAGTCTCTTTAATATTTCATATAATAATGGTTTGGTGATGATGAACTCCTTTAGTTTTTTTCTTGTCTGGAAAGCTCTTTATCTTCCCTTTGATTCTAAATGTTATCTTTGCTGGGTAGAGCATTCTTGGTGGTAGGTCCCTGCTTTCATGACTTTGAATAAGTCTTGCCAACCCCTTCTAGCCTGCAAAGTTTCTTTTGAGAAATTAGCTGACAGTCTTATGGGAACTCCCCTGTAGGTAACTAACTTCTTTTCTCTTGCTACTTTTAAGAGTCTCTCTTTATCTTTAACTTTTGACATTTTAATTCTGATGTGTCTTGGAGTGGGCTTCTTTGCATCCATCTTATTTAGGACTCTCTGTGCTTCCTGGACATGCATGTTTATTTCCTTCAGCAAATTAGGGAAGTTTTCTTTCATTGTTTTTTCAAATACATTTCCAATTCTTGATCTTTCTCTTCTCCTGCTGGCACCTCTGTGATGCGAATGTTACCTCTTGAAGTTGTCCCAAAGGCTGCTTATACTACCCTTTTTTTTTTTTTTTTTGGATTAATTGTTGTTCTTGCTGTTCTGATTGGTTGTTTTTTGCTTCCTTATATATTATATCATTGATTTGATTCTCGGCTTCATCCACTCTACTGTTGTTTCCCAGTAAATTGTTCTTTATTGTAAATTGTTCATTTCCTACTGGATCTTTTTTATGCTGTTCCTTGAGCATCCTTATAATGAGTGTTTTGAACTCTGCATCTGATAGATTGCTTATCTCCATTTTGTTCATCTCTTTTTTTTGAATTTTGATCTATTCTTTCATTTGGGCCATGTTTCCTTGTCTCCTCATTTTGGCAGCCTCTCTGTGTTTGTTATTGTATATTAGGTAGAGCTGTTTTGACTCCGTGTCTTGGTAGTGTGGCCTAATGTAGTAAGTGTCCTTCAAGGTCCAGTGGCACAACCTCCCCTCTCACCCACACTGGGTACTCGAATTGTGCCCTTTGTGTGGGCTGAGTACACCCTCCTCTTGTGTTGAGCCTTGGTTGCTGTTGGCAGATGAATGGGAGGGATTTCCCAGGCCAGTCAGCTGCAAGGATTGGCTATGACCACTTACCACCAACCTCCACCCTCCACGGAGGAACGGCTGTGCAGGGGCAGGGTGGTGGTGCTCTGACATGGTCTGTAGCTGTCCACTGGGTGCGCTGGCCCTGGGGTTCTCTGGGTGGTACAGGCCAAGGTCAGCCTATTTTGCTTGGGGCCACCATGCCTGATCTATAAAGCAATCTGAAATGGCTGCTACTTGTGCTCAGCTTGGAGATTCCCAGGCAAAGCCAAGCTGTGAATCTAGGCTGGTTGCCGCTAGTGCCCAGCCTGGGGCTCACTGAGGCCAGTTGTTGCTTGTTTGAGAGGATTTAGGAAGTTGTGAAGCATGAGCCAAGACCAGCGATTCATATGGAAAAGCAACTTGGATGGGCCCATAAGTTGGGTGGGTCAGAGTCTCTAGTGATCTCCAAGATAGGTCAGAAGTGTAGCCAGGTTGATGGAATCTCAGACATGGCACCAACTCACCGGTTCTGTTGGGGGGTGGTCCTGAAAAGGGACACTGGTCTCTGCTTGCCTTAATGTCAGACACTTCAGTTCCTCCCAGTATGATACTGGTGCCTTTCAAGCTGCTATCCTGGTGCTGGAGCTCAGAGGGAGTGAGTCTGAGTAGATGAGTCCATGTGTGGGTTCTTTAAGAGGAACCTCTTGGGGCTCCAGCAGTTTCTTCCAACTAACTCAATCCCCACTGGTTTTTGCAGCCAGAAATTGTGGGCACTTATCTTCCTGGCACTGGAACCCTGGTCTGGGGGTGGGCTGGTGTGAGTCTGGGACTCCTTTCTCCTGAGATATTCCTCCCAAATTTTTATCTACTACACATTCCGCATCTGCGCCCCTCCTATCAGTCTGGATGGATGTGGTTACTTTAATTCTGTAGTTGTCAGACTTCCATTCATCTCGATTTCTGATGGTTCTGAGTGATGGTTGTTCTGTATTTTAGTTGTGATTTTGATTGGTTGTGCGAAGAGCTGAGCCATCTTGTGCAGATGAATTCAAAATTTCTACATTTAATCTTACCAGTCCTCTATTTTCACTTATTTATTAGATAACAATACCTAGGGCCATTAAACCACCCCTTAAATCTACATGAAAATATTTCTCTTTCAGAAAATACATGTGCAATAATTGGAATGAGTTTCTCCTATGTACTTTCTTAAGATAATCCTCTGTAGCAGAGTTTGTATACATATATAGCTTAATGTGTTTTAAGTTTCTGAGGCATTATTATTATCTGTTGGTGGTTTTAATCATCTTTAAAAAATATTTAGAGAGGGCAAAAAATATAAAAGTACACCTTTGCTAATCAGCTTAACTATCTAAATGGTCTTTAATTATTAAGTAGATCTTAAATATTTTTTACTTACAAGGAATTATATCTTAATTTATCGGAAAACTGTATTCTGTACTACAGAAAATATAACTTAATGCTGAGCCATTTAAACATACTATAGCATTCCTAAATTATCCCGAATTACATTTTTACTTTGTGCACCAAAATGATTCTTGTCTTTCTAGGACATTCAGTGAGATAAGCAAAGCAGAAGAACAGTACAGCTTGTGCCAGGAACTTTGCAGTGAACTTGCTCAAGATCTGCAGAAAGAAGGACTTAAGGTACTTTATTTTAATGCAGTGTTCTTAGTTTTAAATTTTTCTAATAATAAAATACACTTCAATGCAAGAATTAGATTTTGCATTTGAATACAAAGTGGGAAATTTCAGATAAAGAGTATTCTCATCACCAACAAAGAAATTTAATTTGGACTCTTTTATTTGAGGCCTATGATGAGGTCATTCTGTGAAGAAGCACGTTACAGGGCAGAGTGGTTCTAGTATAACTCCAGAGGACTTTATACTACCTTGGGAGTACATTGGAATAAGTTTCAAGTCAGTTACATTGGTATTAGAGAATAAAGCAAAGGGGAAAGGATTTTCCTAGAATTATATTTACATATTATAAACACCTTGCAATCATCCCTTAATGTTTTTCTCATGTAGATAGTGACTTTCTAGAATAAGCATTTTGTTTCAAGGCTCTAATGCAGGTTTTTTAACACATTGAGAACAATATCTGGAAGGCTTTCAACTATGTATTTGATACTTTTCACTCACCACAGTCCATTTTAGTGTTTTTCCAATACTCTCAAACCAGAGTTATTTAGAGTAATTATTAAGTGTAGTGGTGATTACCAGAGAGAAAGAGGGTTAGGGGGAGGTAGAGCTGGGAAAAGGGGGGATAAATGGCAATGGAAGGAAACTTGACTTTGATGGTGAACACACGATACAATATACAGATGATGTATTATAGAATTGTACACCTGAAACATATACAATTTTATTAACCAATGTCACCCCAATAAATTTAATAAAAAAATTTTAAAGTATTAAAAAAGTATTGCAATGAATGGGATAATTGATGAATATTTTTCTTATAATCCTTTTCTATCATACCTTGATTGTAAAAAGACTTTTTAAAAAATGTTTAAATAAACTGTTAATTTTAGAATTGTTTTAGATTTACAGAAAAATTGCCAAGATACTGTAGAGAGTTCTAGTATACCCGGTTTTCCTCATTATTAACATCTATGCTGCCAGAATATATTTGTCCAAACTAAGAAACTGACATTAGCACATAGCTATTCACCAGACTTCAGACTTTATTTGGATTTTATCTATTTTTCCATTAATGTTCTCTTTCTGTTCCAGGAGTCAGTCTAGGCAAGCACATTGTGTTTAGCTATCATGTCTTCTCTAGCCTCCTCTAGTCTGTGACAGGTTCTCAGTACTCCTGTTTTTTGTGACCTTGATAGTCTTGAGGAATACTGGCCAGATATCTCCCAATTTGGATTTGTCTGGTGGTTTTCTTTAGATTAGACCACAGTTATGAGTTTTAGAAAGAATACCACAGAGTCGAAGTGTCCTTCTCCTCACGTCCTGTGAGGTACAGTAGTCTCTCCTTATCTGAGATTTCACTTTCCATAATTTCAGTTACCCATAGCCTGAAGATATTAAATGGAATATTCTGGAAATTAAATAAATCAGAAGTTTTAAATGGTACATCAGGCTTAGTAGCGTAATGAAATCTCATGCTGTCCTGCTCCAGTCTGCCCGGGATGTGAATCATCCCTTTGTCCAGTGTATTCACACTGTATATGCTACCTGCCCATTAGTCACTTAATAGTGGTCTTGGGTATCAGATGGGTTATCAGAGAGAGAACATGTTTATATAACTTTTATTACTGTAATATTGTTATAATTGTCCTGTTTTTAGTTGTGTTGTTAATCTCTAACTGTGCTTAATTTATAAATTAAACTTCACCATAAGTATATATGTATAGGAAAAAACAGTATATATAGATAGGGTTTGGTACTATCCACAGTTGTTGGCATCCACTGGGGGTGTTGGAACATATCCCCGCAGATAAAGGGGACCTACTGCATATGAAATCCACATGATAGCATGGGTGGTGTTAACCTTCATTACTTGGTTAAGGTCGTGTTTGCTAGCCTTCTCCATTGTGAAGTTACTATTTTTTCCTTTTTATACTCTGTCCTTTGGAAGTGAGTCAGTAAGTCTAATCCATTCTCACTGTTTTAATCATTTTTAAGTGTACATTTCAGTGGCATTAAAGTACATTCATACACTAACCATCAACACTGTCAATCTCGAGAACTTTTTCATTATCCCAAACTGAAATTTTGTATCCATTAAACAGACTATACAGAGAGTTCTTACATGTAAATTGTTTAGCATAATATTTGTCATATAGTTGGCACACAATATATATAAGCTATCCCCAAGACCTTTTAAATGAAGCTCCTTTAGAAAGATTTTTTTTCTTTCCTTTTTTTAGGTACTGAATTGACCTCTAAAAGAAGTTTTTGAAAAAGAAAAATGATTAGTTAACTTTGCCGTTTATATAGTGGTCTTTTAATAAAACTTTTATTTAAAAAAGTTAGGGAGGAGAGTAGTAATTATTGGCTAAAATGGGATATTTTTGGATTCCAGTTATTCTTTATGACAATTTTATTACTGTGTTTTAAAAATAATTGATTATACTTCCATATTACATATACCTAAATGAGCTTTATGAGTTTTTTAACCTGTAAAATAACTTTTCTAGAAGTTAGAAAGCCATATTTAATATTGTATTCTGTTAATTATAGGGTAGAACTGTTACCATTAAGCTGAAGAATGTGAATTTTGAAGTAAAAACTCGTGCATCTACAGTTTCATCTGTTGTGTCTACTGCAGAAGAAATATTTGCTATTGCTAAAGAATTGCTAAGAATAGAAATTGATGCTGATTTTCCACATCCCTTGAGATTAAGACTTATGGGTATGACTTTTCTTTTCTGACTTTTCCTTAAATCTGCTAGACTTTCAAAAGGAATCAACTTTGGAAATATATGGTAGTTATTCTCACCTCCATTTTATTTCTTTAAACTGTTTAGGAATTTGTACTTAGCCTGCTGCCATTTTTCTTCATACTTAGAACCTGATGCATGAGAAGCTATGATTATTAGTTTAATTCCAGTAAGAACCAACTAAAGTTGCTCTTTTCCTTACTATCAATACTTACTGAAATCTTTGGGACTAGATTTGTTTCAAAATTTTTATTTTTTCAGATTTTAGAAAGCATACTGAGTATATTTTATAATACTCCTTTGGGATATGACGAAGCACTTCATGATCAAATACATTAATATTTGTGTAGCAAAACAGTAAAAATATTCACACTGAGTTGTTAAGACTCTAAGAGCTTTCCATCAATTCAGCTGTCAATTACCTTATGTGGCTTGAAATTTTCAGGTCTTTTTGGATTTCAGAATTGCCAGTGAGGGACTATGACACTAATAAAACCACATCTTTAGCCACTGCGTGGTAAAAAAAAAAAAAAAAAAAAAATTTCGACTGTGAACTATGTAAGACAATATTTATGGATAAGCATTCCAAATGCCAACTTAGTATACTAAGAGTTGGTCATTAGCCATGCTTTCATATATGAAACACAGCACACACCAAGATCAATTGAGTAAAATATGTTACCTAAAAAGAACTAAAGGGTAGATGTTAATAGCAGCTTTATTTATTATTACTAAAACTTGGAAGCAATTAAATTGTCCTTCAATAATAGGTCATTAGAAACTGGGGTACATCCAGATAGTAGAATATATTTAGCCATAAAAGAAATGAATTGTCAAGCCATGAAAAGACATGGAGGAATCTTAAGTGTATTATTAACTGAAAAAAGCCGATCTGAAAAGCCTACATACTGTATTATTACAACCATATAGCATTCTGGAAAAGATTATGGAGACACTAAAAATATCAGTAGTTATCAAGGGCTTTTGAAGAGGGAGGAATGAATAGGCAGAGCAGAGAGGATTTTTAGGGCAGTGAAACTATTCTGTACGATGCTATGACAGTAGATACATGTCATTATTCATTTGTCAAAATGTATAGGATATGTAACACCCAAAGTGAATCTAACACCCAGAGTGAATCCTAATATAAACTATGGACTTTGAGTGATAATGTTGTGTCAGCATAGGTTGATTGGTTATAATATATGTCCCTCTCTGGTGGGGGAGGAGACTATGGAGGAGGTTCTATATGTGTGGGGGCAGGGGATATATGGGAAGTCTGTTCTTATTGCTCAATTTTGCTGTCAACCTAAAATTGCTCTAAAAAGTAAAATGTAAAAAGGGAGCTAAAGTATCTATGTAGTTGACTCCAATTAGTTACTTAGTATTTATTAAATGGTATCGTGTTAAGATATTAATCGAAAGACCTATATAGTCATGCTAACTCCAAATAGGTACTTACACATTAGTGATACTCAGTTTTATTTTTAAAAGTATAAATTTCAACTCAAAATACCAGCTTTGGAAAAACATCCTTTAATTCAGAAAATATACAGTGTTGCTAGTTATTTTTCTCGAAACAGCCTTTTTTACATGTGTCACAACAGTATTTGGAAAATGCTTTTATGAATTATGAGTGACTTGGCTTTGTTGAATTTGAAGTTGATTAATTGTGGTTGGTTTCATTTAGGTGTGCGGCTATCTAGTTTTCTCAATGAAGAAGATAAGAAACACCAACAAAGGAGTATTGTTCGTTTCTTACAGGCTGGAGACCAAACCCTATCAGGCACTGGGTGTATAGAGAAAACTGACAAAGATCAGTTTTTAAAACCTGTAGAAATGTCCAATAAGAAGAGTTTCTTTGATAAAAAACGGTCAGAAAGTAAATGGAACCAAGACACATTTAAGTGTGAAACTGTGACTAGACAAGGTGTACAGACATCACAATCATTCCAAGTTTTAAAGAAGAGGAAGAATGAGAATTTAGAAACATCAGAAAATTCAGATAACAATCAGATATTTACCTGTCCTGTTTGCTTTAGGGAGCAAGGAAGCATCAGTTTGGAAGCCTTTAATGAACATATAGATGAATGTCTTAATGAACCTTCGATGAGTGAAATGTTCTCATGTTCACATGCTTCCTCTACAAAAGTTAACAAGAGAGAAAATGTACATCATTCTCCTTCACTCTGTGAGAAGCAAGATTATGAAACCGATCAAAAGAATACAGAAATCAATTCAGAAGACCGTGCTGACTTGGTAGAGACTATAGGTAATCCATCTGAAGCAGAAAGTATAGTGGCTTTAAGTAATAAGCACAGCAAAGAGGAGTGTGCTAGTCTTCTAAGCACATCATTTAATATTGAACACTGTCATCAGAATTCTTCTTGTGCTGTTGCATTGGAAAATGAAGATGCCAGGTCACCGAGAAGGCAAGAACCCCTCCAGCCTTATTTATATGAAGTGATAACAGACCAGGCTCTAATTTGTCCTGTTTGTAACCGAGAGCAAAACACTTCAGATCTCACCCTGTTCAATGTGCATGTGGATATTTGCTTAAATAAAGGCATTATCCAGGAACTGAAAAATGATGAAGTTAATTCAGTAAACCAACCCAAAGAAAGCACCAAAAGTATTGGTGAGTTTGCAGTCATTTTTAAAGAACTTGATTTTCTAGGAATGTTTTATTAAAATTGAGATCATTATTAAATATGAAAGACATACTATTAAAGGGACTGTTTATGTATGCTGCCATTTAGGTAAATGTTAGCTACCTTACCATAAGTTAGAATTAAGTGAAGCGATCAGATGTTACATTTTTGTGAAAACTTTAGTGTGGGCTTGATTTAGCACAGAATGACCTAAAAGATGTAGAGAGCTGAGTGATATAATTAAAAAACAAATTCCTTTAGAGAACATTTGCCAAGGCACAGCAGTAAATTAATGATAATTACATAGCCGGAAAGCCAAACTTGGGTTTTGGTAGTTCTGGCCAAATTTCAGAAAGAAAATTAAGTGTAATACTAATAAAACAGTTACAAATAAATTATGCTGTAAAGTTAGGTTCTGGTATGTATAAATATGAACTATGTAGTGCTAAGAAACTTTTTGTTATCTTCATATCAGTCAGCTTT
Organism: Furipterus horrens; assembly: GCF_987537825.1. Lineage (NCBI taxonomy): Eukaryota > Metazoa > Chordata > Mammalia > Chiroptera > Furipteridae > Furipterus > Furipterus horrens. The sequence continues at coordinate 47,392,964 of NW_028327175.1, forward strand.
AACTTTTTAAATTTTGATACAGTCCTTTAATTATTTCTTATTATTCATTATGGAATTTCTTCATTTTTCTTCCCACTAAAGGTAACTCAGGCAGAGCATGGAAGACTGTAACAAAAACAAAAAGGTATGGCTAATTTGAGCTTTAGTAAAGCTACCTAAAAAATTCATATTTTGAGGATGAATTTTTAGAAGTTAAAATTTCCTTCTATATCAAGTAAAATTTTTTAAAAAACAATTATTTGCTAAATTATTCTTAAAAATCTCTTCTTGCATTTTAATTGCTTTTTTTTTTTTAAATTTCAGATCAGGATCGATGACAAAGTACTCAGCATCAAAGAAAACAAAACCAAATAATCCTAGACACACTCTTGATGTATTTTTTAAATGAACATTCAATATTTTATCATTAATTTTTAATTGAAACTTGTTTTTTATAATCACTGAAGCTATTCTTCCTCATTTCAAGTTTACAGATTCACTTAGTGAAAGGTCAATGCAGTAATTCCTCCCCAATGATATTTCCCTGAACATGAATTTGGAGTATATACTAATTGCACTTCCGTTAGAGATACTTTTAAAATTAGAAATTATGAATGGGATCAAAAGGTGATTTCTTTCTTTACTGAGTTTTATAATGAATGTAAAACCTTGTATTTATAAGGGCTCTGATGTTCACAGAAACCTTTATTAGCATAAAAACTTTTCAGTACTTAACCATTTTGTTCGCACTGGTCTGCCATATTTGATCTTAGTATCTTCTACAACTTAGTGTACTTGTACTTTAGCTTCTAGTATCTTCAGATGCCTCATGAACATTCATAATTAATATTTATCATACATTCTATGAAAAATATTAACTTAGGAGAACTAGCATAAGTGGTTCTATTCCTTTCAGGGTATTAATATCACAGTATTATTTTCTGTGTTGAAAGAATTTTGCTTAAATATGATTATTCATTTGATTTTTTAATTTAAAATTTATTTTTATGCTTAAGCACTTGGTCCACTTTTTAAAAAATTTAGTCTAGGATATAAGGTAATTATTTTCTTATTTAGTACTTTTAAATGGTAGTATTTCATTTCTTGGCAGTTTGTATTCTTTGAAAATCTATAAAGAATAAATTATATACTTTATTTTTATAAAACCTTCTAAAGAAAAATGTACAATTCAAAAGATTAATGTGTATTACAGTAGCTCATCTACCTTAGTTATATTTGTCATGTTTTTATTAATATTTATGAAAGAAGAGAGCTTAACAGTAAGTAGTTAGCTTAAGTAGTTGCTCCAGATGATTTTGTGCTATCAGTAAGGGTTTTTATCAGAAACAATTATTTAATCAAAACGTGAACACAGTAGCCATTTTGTGACTGCTTTGAAGAACCAAATCTTGTCCTCTTAGATTTTTGTTTACCTTTTTCCTACTTTCTTTTTAATTGACATACCTTAGTTGCAGGTTATAACATTGATTTAATATTTGTATTAAATATTACAAATATTTAAAGTATATCTACTTTTATCTAAATTTACCTCATTTAAACTTATAAGGAAATCATGTTAGAATAGCTTAAATTAGGCTTACTGTTTATTAGCATGCCAATCTCATGCCTATTATTATTTTTATATACAAAGGTGAAAACAGAGTTGTTGTGCTGTTGTTCTTGATTATATGATTTACTTATGTAAATTCTATAAAAAACTAAGTTCCATGAAATGCTGATTTAATGTATTGAAAAGTAGATAGCACCATATATGTTTTCTGTCTTGCCTTAAGTTTATTTTTATTGTTTTCAACATTAAGTACTAAATTATTTTCATTTAGATGACTTATTTAATTGAATGTTATCATTTAGATATATTTAATAATAATTCAAAATAAAATGTAAAATATTTAGTTGATTTTTAGCCAATAGGAATGGTTTCCTTCCTTTTCACTCTTTTCCTACCTCAGTGCTTTTATTTATTTTCTTTGCCCAGAATTCTCTTCACATTATTTTCTATCTGTTTTATCTAATATCAACACATTTTTTTTTCTTTTTATTATAATTTTCCTTTGGGGCATTTTAAGGAAATGTAGCAAAGCTATAAAGAATCTTACCTACTTATAGGGTCAGAATATTAGGAAGCACCTGGGAGAATATATTTGTAACCCAATAACTGGGGGGAAAAAAAGAAAGAAAAAAGCACAGAGTATATAATCCAGAATATATAAACAACTTCAGTGAATCAGTAAGAATAATAGAAATTTGGATAAAAGACTTTAAATGGTACTTGACATAAAAGTAAATCTAAATGGCCAAGAAACATGTAAACATTCTCAGCCATTTTAGTAATATGGAAATGAAAAGTAAAAACACAAAGAGGTGTTATTACATTCCTACCAGATTCACAAAAATGAAAAGGTCCATTGATAATTAACTTCTGGTCATGATGTGGAGCAATGTGAACTTACTTTGAAAATAATCGCTTTGGAAAACACTCTGCCCTTCTTTAGTAAGTTTGAAGATGTATACACTCGATAACCCAATGACTGCACTCCTAAATATACACCCTTGCTGGTTATTCTCTACTGCCCTCCACATCACCCTTCGCCCTTCAGTACCCTGCTTTATGTCCAGCAAGGTGCCATGGCAACGGGGCAGCCGCTGCAGAAGATGTGGGGGAGGAAGAAAGATGAAGTTGGGTATTTTTTCCTTCATGTACCTTTCGTTAAGTCCCTTGACCAAAGGTCACAACTTCTTGTAGGTGGCCACAATCATACTGCATTATCTGCTCTCCAGGTTCTGATAATCCTTTCCTTCCTCACCTCTTCCTCCTAGGAGTGGCAAGAGAGCCTTGCTCTTATTAGCCCCCCGGGTGCTGCACTATCCTTTATGATTTCCCCATATCCTGCCTGCACCTGTGTAGATGGTCCCTTTCTTAAACTCATCTCAAATTACAAAATATTCTGCCAGAACTGCAATACATTGTCTTGGGGAAACTATTGAACATGTTTCCTAAGTAGCACGTATAAGAATGCTCATGGAAGCACTGTAAGAGCCAAGAATTGGAAATAAAACAAATATTCAGCAATGGTGGAATGGTTAAATTCTGTCACTGTATAGTCAAACAACAGTTCTACACAGTGGTGAAAATGAAGGATATAGCTAATCAGAATGTGGGTGAATATCACAAAGATAATGAGCAAAAGAAGCAAGTCATAGGAGGATGCAGTCAGCGTATCTCCATTTATATAAAATTCAAACAGATAAAGCTAGCCTTTCTTTTAAAGATGTATCCATATGAGATCAAACTATAAAGAAAAGCAATTGTGTTAATTGTCCCAATAGTTAAAATAATAATGTCTTCTGAGGAATGGTAGGGGAGTGTGATCAGGGAATGGCACATGGATCTCCTGGGATGCTGGCAATGTTTTTTCTTATCTTGGGTAGTGATTGCAGGTATACTCAAGCTCTACAAATATATTTTATTTACCCTTGTTCATATGTGACCTATATCACAATAAAAAGTAAAAAGAAAAAATGGCAGAAACTGCTTTGCTTAGCAAGATATTTTCTCCATCTTTACAGTCTACTAGCATCAGTAGAGAAAAAAGTACATTTCTCTCTTCTAGGACTTTGCTGAACACAGCAAAAAAGAGCCATCCTACACCAACATTTTGAGTTTTTCTCCTAATATTCCTCCTAATGCTACAGCTTCAGTTTGCATTTGGTCTGCTCTTCAAAGAGCAGCAGTTGACAATTTGACCCAGTACTTTGTCACTGCCAAATAAGTCATCAGCTTTTCAGCCAGTGATATTTGTGTCCCCACTCCCCAAAATCCTCCCTCAAATAACAAGTCAGTTCTTTATACTAGGTTTTGTTATTTGCAGCACCCTACTTTCTGTATGAGTTCAGAATTTCACTTCAGCTGTGTGTTACAAAGACCCAAATCAGTCTTTTTACTTGAAACATGAATTTCATTGGTCAGCATTGACTTGGTGATTTAAAGATGGGCTCCAAGTCTCTGCTTTCTTAGACTCACACAGTCAATTTGTGGTCACAAGATGGACTTTTTCACATCCAACCTTACATGTGAGTTCCAGGTAGGGAAGACAGGAAAGTGGAAATGATAAAAGGGCAGCAAGTTTGTCCCACTTTAAGAAGTTTTCCTGGAAGTCCCGCATAATTTCCACTTTATATCTCACACTGTCATAGGGCAACTAATAAGGCTTCCCAGTGTTACAGGGAACCTGAAAATGCAGTTTTTAGCTGGGCATGTTGCTGCCCCAAATAGAACCAGGTTCTGTTAGTAAGTCTAAAAATTTTTCCTATTAAAAACTATGTAAATTACCACATTTAATGGTGAAATTTTAGAAGCATTTCATAGAAATAACACAAGTGCCCTCACTTTACTGGAGATCTCGCCATTTTAATAAATAATATAAATGAAAACTGGAAACAAAAAAATAAAAATAAAACTTTATTGTCAGATGGTGTGTATGTCTACGTTTTTTAAAATCTACATTTAATAAACATTCAAGAGATTATGACTACAAGGTCAATATACAAATGAGTAGCATCCCTATACCACTGTAATAACCAATTCGAAGATATAATCAAAATAACCTTATGTAACAACAATGTACAAGGTACTTAAAGAGCAGATGGGGAATCTATCAAAAAATGTGCAATAAATTGGAAACTACAAAATATTACTGAAAGATGAATTGTACATCTTGAGTAAATAGAGAGTAATCCTGTTACTCCGTGATAGGAAGGATGACTACCTTAAAACTTCTCCCCAAATTATTCTATAAATTCAGAACAAAATCTCTCATGGTTTTTCTTGGAAGTTGTTAAGTAGACCCTACGTGGTATATGGAAGAGCAAAGGCCCAAGAATAAGGAGGTAGAAGAACAGACCTTATTACCAAGGGTTATTATAAAGCTATAGTGATACAGTGTATTAATAGAGTGGTATTGGCATGGGTATGGACATTGCAGACGACTCAGTTCAAAAAGTATTGGCTATTAAATAAATGATGCTTACATGATTGGTTATCCATAGAAAAAAGATAAAATTTGATCACCACCTTACTATGTAATCAGCCTCCAGGACTCCCTCAGGCCAAATATGTTGTTAGAATTATTTGTAGGACTCAAAACAGGTTTTATACTCATGGTTACAGTTTGTTACAATGAAAGAATACATATTAGAGTCAGCAAAGGGAAGAAGGCAAATGGGCCAAGTCCAGGAGGGACCAGGCACAACACATGCAGCAAAGTACTGCCAACCAGGGAACTTGACCCACCCCTCAGTGTCCTGTGTTCTCACTCAGCCATTTATTGTTGAATTTTGTCTACCCTTCCAGGGGCTCTTGAAAACATTTCTTTCCATTTTTTCAAGCCCTTATCAGTTGCCTGAACTCTCGTCTTCCAACTGATTTCTCAGCTTTCCCTCTCTAAACTGTCTTGTGCATTTTTTGCAGATTAGCTGTAAGTAGCACTTTCATGATGTCACTCTGATAGAAACTAAACAAAAGATTTCAAAAGCTCTCAACTCTCTCCGGGATCAGTAGGAGGTGAGAAAAGGGAAGCTCATTTTCAGTGAATGATGATTTCTGTGGTGTAAATACCATAACAGATTTTAAAGCTGTGGATATGATGTCAACCAGTTCTCCCAAAATCCCTGAAAATTTATCAATCAGATTTTGTGAGCCAGTACAAGCTAGCTTCCACATATCACTGTCCATAATGTACATCAAACACTGGACTTGGCATTCAAGGCCAATCAAATCACACTGCATAGCTTGTCGTTTCCTGAATAGATCAAGCTATTTCTTCCTTCTGGAGTCATGCTTCGTTGCTTCCTCTGTCCAAAGTGTGCTTCTTGAACGTCCCACAATACACAACTACTCTTCTTTCAACTCAGCCCAAGGGCCACCTTCAGAAAAGGGTCCTGGCCCTCCAGAAAACCTAATCACCCTTCGTGGTTTTGTTTCTCTATGAAGACCCTGAAATATTCTTTGCTGTGGCTTTGCTGTAGTCTCTCCCTACTAGATTGTAGGCTGCTAGAGATCCTGGACTGTATTCCACTGATCTTTGAATTCCAAGTATAAAGTATATGGCCTGGTACTTAGTAGGTGTTAACAATAATTTGTTGATGCATAAATGAATAAATATGTGCCCAAAGAGTGGTGTGTTTTACTATCTTACTGTTTTTACCCTGGGAAGACAGGGTGGTGGCTGATGAAGGCTGCCGTCCGTACTCAAGCTGGGCCCTAAAAGACGGGCATTCCAGAAAGAGGGAATTATATTTATTTCCCTTTATTGGGTAATGGTATGCTTTATAAATATTTTATTACCTGTCTTTTTGGGGTGGCTTGGACATATTTGGAAGATGGCTCAAAATATGACAGTTAACCTAGAGCTTAAAAATCCATTTTGAGGAAATAATCCATTTTGTAAACAATACCTGGTGCCTGGTGCTGTTTTGTTCTTCCTTTAACTTTTTCTTTCACTTTTACTTATTTATTTATATGTTTAGTAATGCTCCATTTAACAGCAATAATATGTTTAAACATACCTGCCAGGATTTTAGTGAACTCAGAGAAAGGTGCTTTTTTACCTGGAGTGCAAAATTTTCTTTTGTTGTACTATTAAGGAATAATCACTTTTCCTTGAAATACACAATTGGACTACCAGTTCCAGCAAAACTCAGATGATAGGGCGAGAATTGGAAGCATGCTTCCATTTATTAAGTAAGTCATAATATTGAACTGTCCCCCTTACAAGTGTGAACTCATGGCAATGTCTCATTGTTGCTGTTCACATGAGGCTCAGAGAGACAGAAGATCATTTAGAGGCAAATGGTGCTAACCCTTTCTTTCTAACTTCAGTCTCTTAAGTTTATTATAATTTCAAATTCATACGTATACATAGATAAACATACATTACACACACACACACTCTCTGCTAAACCTATATTGATTCTTAAATCCTGTCTACCCTTGTGGTGCCTCTTGAAAACATCTACCACTTTCCATTCCCTTTGTCAAGCCCTTACCAGTTGCTTAATCAACTGGTTAATAAATTCATTTCTCAACTTTCATCAGTTTTTTTCCCTTCGCTAAACCACCTTATGCATTTTATAGACAATGCTTCCCTAATATCACTTTTATGTCCGTGCGTGCGCGTGTCGTCGTCAGCAGCCGTCCGTCTCGAGAGACGATGGTGTAGCTTCTTAAGAGTCTATCTGCACCACTGAGAATGGCTGTGCAGTCCAACTCGGGAGTGACACGGTATCTGTCTCCTCCCGTGTTGAATCGACATCTTGCGATGACGCTGGAGTGTCCTCTCCAGTGAAGCTGAAGCTACAGAGCCTGGGCAGGGAGATATGGAGGATCTGCTGTTGCCCATGCAGCAGACCCCCCCTCTCTTCGCAGCTGAAGGATCCAAGGGAAAGACGGAGTCAATACAGTTTGGCTTCAGGTGTGCCGCAGGAGTTGCCGGTGTTGACTACAACGTCAAACCGCCTTAGGGACTCCGGCTCCGGATTTTCTGTCGGGGTTTACTCCCTTAGCCTTTCCCCTGAAGAGGTATGCCGCAAGGCAGCGGAGGTTTTTTGGAATCAGAGTTTTCCTTCTCTGATGTGCCCTGACTGGAAGATCGAACCAGCGACACCTAGCTCGCAGGCCGACGCTCAATCCACTGAGCCAAACCAGCCAGGAATATAAAGCTATAGTAACTAAGAAAAAATGTGTGTGTGTGTGTGTGTGTGTGTGTGTGCGCGCGCGCAAAAATAGAAAAATAACCAATGGAGAGAATGGAGATCTCCCAAACAGATCCACACACAGAGGCAACCTTTTCTTACAGTGACGGTAGCACTGTGGGGCCAAAGAAAGGAGCATCTTTTTAATAAATGCTATTGTAGGGAGGAAATGAAACTGAGCTTGTACCTCATACCATACACAAAATCTCCTCCAGGAGTGCTCTAGATCAAATTATGAAAGGCAACTGATGAGATAAACTATGTCTTTTTGACTCCAGTTTAGGAAAGATTCCTTAGACAAATCACAGAAATAGTGATAAACTGGACATTAAAGAACTTCACCTTACGAAATGACATCCTTGCCCTGACTGGTGTGGCCCATTTGGCAGGGCATCATCCCGCAAAGCAAAAGATCGCCAGTTCCATTCCCAGTCAGGGCACACGCCGAGGCTGCGGGCTGGGTCCCTGGCCGGGGCACCCATGAGAGGCAATCAATCAACGCCTCCAGTTTTATTATGAAAGGTCTCAAATTTTTTGCCGAATTGGGGACTTCCAGCCAATATGGAGGTGTAGACAGACACGCTGCATCTCCCTCCGCAACTAAGAAGGAGTACAGCTACCTCAAAACTGGAGGCAATCAGAGGTTCCAGAAAATTAAACTGCATGGAAGTCCAGCAAACAAAGATATAAAGAAGAAATACTCATCCAGACAGGTAGGAGGGATGGAGCTGGGGTGGAGAGGACGCGGTGTGGTGGTGGCAGCAGTGGCAGCAGTGTCAGGCCGGCAGAAAGTGCAGTCAAACGTTTTAAAAGTCAGGAGGGACACCTGGGGAGCGTTCCCAGCTCCTCACTGGACCTCGCAGCTCATGGTCCCAGCACCAGGGAAAATCAAGCCCCATTGCTTCTGACTGTACAGACCAGTGGGGGTGGGGTGAAGGCAGAAACTGCTGGTCTCAACATAGTCTGCTTGTTCAAAGGGCCCCACGGTCCTAGAACGTCCGCAGACCCACCGACTCTGGGAATGATGGCCAGGGCAGTAGCTAGAGGGGCGCCAGTCTGGTGCAGAAGTGGGAGAGGTGCCTGGAAAAGGGGCAAGCGCGGGGCAGGCAGCATTGTTCCCTCTGAGACCCCTCCCCCACATATAGTGCCACAATGTGGTGAACAGGTCACCCTGTACTGACGAATCCCTAAGGCTCCACCCCTTACAACTTAACAGGAGCGACAGCTCTACCTGGAATGCGGGGGCAAACAAGTACAGGAGCCTGTCAGAAAGAGGAGGCAGAGAAGTGTGGCCCAAAAGGGGGAACTGATCAAGGTTCCAGTGGGAGAACTAAGTGACGAGGAGATAGCCAACCTAACAAACGAGGAGACAGACAACCTAACAGAAGCACAATTCAAAACACTGGTGATAAAGATGCTCACAGGCTTGACAGATATGCTTGAGTATGGCAAATGCATAAGAGAAGTGAAGGCTATGCTAAGTGAAATGAAGGAAAATCCACACAAAACCAATGGTGAAGGAAAGGAAACTGGGTTTCAAATCAATGATTTGGAACATGAGGAAGAAAAATAACAGTCAACCAGTGCAGAATGAGGAAGCAAGAATTGAAAAAAATGAGGAAAACTTCCCAAATTTTGCGAAGGAGATGGACATAAAGGTCCGGGAAGCACGGAGGGTCCCGGGTGAGCTGGATCCAGAGAGGACCACACCAGGATGCATCATGATTGAGATTCCAAAGGTGAAAGATAAAGAGTCCTGGGGGCAGCAAAAGAGAGGTGGAGAGTTGCCTACAGCGGTGTGCCTATAAGGCTATCAGCTGATTTCTCAGAGGACACTTTGCAGGCAGGAAGGGACTGGCAAGCAGTATTCAATGTGATGAAAAGCAACCTACAACCAAGATTATTCTATCCAGCAAAGTTATCATTTGAAATGGAAGGGCAGATGAAGTGCTTCCCAGACAAGGTGAAGCTAAAGGAGCTCATCACCAAGCCATTATTATATGAAATGTTAAAGGGACTTACTTAAGAAAAAGAAGATCAAAACTATGAATACTAAAATGACAACAAACTCACAACTATCAATAACTGAATCTAAAAAATAAAAAGAAAATCCAACTAAGCAAACCAGAATAGGAGGAGAATCATAGGTACGGGGATCATTTGGAGGGTTATCAGCTGGGAGGGGGGAGGGAGAGAAATGGGGAAATGGTGCAGGGACTAAGAAGCATAATTGGTTGGTACAAAATACACAGGGAGGATGTTAAGAATAATAGGAAAGGGTGAAGCCAAAGAACTTATATGCATGACCCATGGACATGAACTAAGGGGGTGGCGTTGCTGGAGGGACGGGGGGGTACTGGGTGGAGGGGAGCAAAGGGGAAAAAAATTGGAACTCCTCTAACCACATAATCAAGAAAATATACTTTAAAAAAAGTTTTCCCCCCTCCTAGAATATGTGAAACTTCCCACTTGACTGCTGAAACCATCCTACAGGTGTGAGATGGCTTTCTTTTGTCTTTTTGTAATCCATCGTACACACTATGGAGTTCAGGGTAGAGATCCTGGTTGACCCTCAATATTCTGCTTTCCTTGCATATTATTAGGATTTTAGCGAGGCACATGATTGGTCAAAACAGATGCTGTATTTCCTCAATTCTTTATTTTATAAACAACTAAGAAAGCGATCATACCCAAGATGGGGAGTGCGGTGACTTACGACTGCATTAAAATTGGATACCAAGCTTTACACTCAGCTTCAGAGAAGAAACTGAGAGTGTCATTTTATTTAAAAGAAACCTTTGTAAGCCCACGTAGAAGTGGTTTAATAGTGAAGTTCCAAGAGTGTTGGTTATAAGTGCAACCGCCACAACTCTCAACATCGTACGAAGAATTACTGGAGTAGGAGCTGGGACCTTCCGCAAAATGTTTTACTCCAGGTAACACCAAACCGTATCACGCGCCCGCCACACCTGAAGGCGGACTTCCCCGCCCGCCGGGCCGGGCAAGCTGCCCAGATACCCGCGGGACGCACAGCGACCCGAACTGCCGGACTCTGAGGCCCGCGGGGCGCACATGGACGCCGTGGCGCGCTCCCCGGGCCGCAGGGCGGCGGTGAGGACGCTGCTGCTCGCCGCGGCGGCGACCGCGAAGGGGATTCAGCCAGGCGGGAGGGACCCGTCCGGGACCCCCAAGCAGGAGGGGCTTCCCGAGGAGGAGGTCGAGGCCGCGGGACACGAGCTCCGTGAGTTCGGGGACAAGGTCTGGCAAGTCTGGCGGGGTCAGGGGCGGGGCGGGCCGAGCGCTGGGGACTCGTTGGGAACTCGTGGGACGGAAGCCTCTCCCCTGCACCCTCCGCGGGCCGTGCTCAACTCCGAATCCCCCCGCGCCCACGTTTGCGTCCACATTTCCCACGTTGTTTTATATCGGGTTAAACCTGTCCCGTGGAGGAAAGGAAACTGTACCTCTTCCCACATAAGAAAGAATTTTTATAGAAATAATTAAGCCTTTTTACAAATAGCTTTTTCTGCTGTTATCTCTTTCTGACTCACGTATTGATTTATTGTGACTTTAAATAAGTCACTAAATTTTTTTGTACTTAAAGTTTTTAAAGCATGGAGCAAATCAACTATACCTTGGGAATAAATTTATATTATAAGCCGAGGCACGCTGTTGAAGAGTTTCCAAAAATTGAGAATGTATCTCTGGTCCATTGAAGTCTTCTGGGTTGTTTGTTTTACTGTTGACTTTACAGAGTTCTTTATATATTCTGAATATAGTTCGTTTACCACATGTGTGACTTGCATATATATTCCTTCAGTCTGTAGCTTGTCTTTTTATTCTCTTAATGGTACTTTTCACAGAGCAAAGTTTTAACTTTTGACGAAGTCCAAGTTTATCATTGTTTTCTTTTAGGGTCATGCTGTTGGTGTCACATTTAAGAACTCTCTTTGCCTAACTCCAGCTTATGAATTTTTCTCCTGTGTTTTACATTTACATCTAGTATCCATTTTCAGTTAACTTTTGTATGAGGTGTGAAGTTTATATCAAGATTCATACTATTTTTTTTTTCATTTGGATGTCTAGTTATTCAGATACATTTTATTGAAGTTATTATCCTTTCTCCATTGTCAAGGCCTTCAAACCTTTGTCAAAAATTGATAAGCCAGCCCTGGCCAGGTGGCTCAGTTTATTGGAATGTCCTTCTGTACACCAAAAGGTAGTGGGTTCAATTTCTGATCAGGGCACATACCTAGGCTGCAGGTTTCATCCTCAGTCAGGGTGTGTGTGGGAAGCAACCAGTTGATTTTTCTCTCTCACATTGATCTCTCCCTCTCTCCCTTCCTCTCTCTCTAAAATCAATAAACATATCCCCTGGTGAGGGTTAAAATAAAATCTAAAAAGAATCTATAGGGCTAGGCCTTGGCCAGGTAGGTCGGTTGGTTAGAGTGTCATCCCGATACCCCAAGGTTGCAGTTTTGATCCCCAGTCAGGGCACATACAAGAATCAACCAGTGAATGTGTAAATAAGTGAAACAACAAATCTGATTTCTTATACTTTCTCTGTACACTGTTATAAGCCGAGAATTAGATGATAGTAATGGTGGCCAATAACATAAATTAGTAGATCAGGATATTTGAAGAAAAAGAAAAAGGTATGAAATTTTGGAGAATGGGAGCCTAGGGAAATGTGATAGGGTTGCTGTGCTGAGATACTATTTGAGAATAGTGGGTAAAAAATGTCAGAGTATGTTTGTTATCTGTTGCATGTTAGTATGTATAATATATCAGTCAGGATAGAATAACTTTTCCTGCAGTAACAAATAACCCATAAACCCAAGTAAAGGTCTACTTCTTGCTCATACAACATGTCTTACATGGGTTAGGAGCATATCTGCTCTACCTAGACTCTCATGTCAAGAGAGTCTTGCAGGCTAAGAAGTTAGCCTACCATGGTATCATAGATGCTGGCAGAAGACATTTGTGGATACAAAGGATTTTATTACTCACAGCAAAAGCAGTAGCCAGAGTGCCAGTATTTGTGTCAGTTTTATCCAAGCCCCAATTCTCATAGTGAAATGCAAAGAGCGTTGAGAATTACAGAATTAATACCTACCTGTACACACAATTAAGTTGTGTTTTAGAAGGACCTTGACTTAGAAAACCCACGTATTTTGTAATGGACAGTAAGGATGCCTTATTCTCACTATTTTTGTAGGCTGTAAACAAAGCTGCCCCTTGCTCAGAGGAAAACATTCTCTCTCTCTTTCAATGCAGTTCACTATATAGAATCCTTGAGAAGATAGTCCAGAATAAGGCAGTCAGTGATTCTCCTTGTAAGATGTGCAGAAATGCAAGAGACCCATGGAGGACTGTTGCACAATACCATGCTGATGAAGGCACCCCTGCCTTGTGACTTGTAGTGGTCTGCTTAGGGCTGCCATAACAAACTACCACAGACTGGGTGGCTTAAACAACAAAAATTTATCTCATAGTTCTTGAGGCTAGAAGTCCAAGATCAAGATGTGAGCAGGATTAGTTTCTTCTGAGGCCTGTCTCCTTGGCATGTAGATGTTCCTCTTCTCCCTCTGTCTTCACATAGTCTTCCCTCTGTTGTGTCCGTATCCAAGTTTCTTCTCTTGGAAGGATACTTGGTCATACTGGATTAGGGCCCATCCTAATGACCTCATTTTTACTTAATTACTTCTATAAAGAACCTATCTCCAAATAAAGTCACATTTTGAGATTCTAGGGCTTAGAACTTACTTCAAAATAGGAATTTTGAGGGGACACAATTTAGTCATAACAACCCTACATTTAAACACATGGCTTCCAGGGTTGACAAGATGGGGCAAGAGAGACCTGGAAGGTGACACAGGCTTTTCACTGGCTTAGCCAGTGACACACCATCACTTCTGCTCTCAGTTCAATGGACATACCTCACCCAGCTGCATCTAGGCTGGGATGTGTACTCATCCGTGTGTTCAGAAAGGATAGGAGAACCAGATTTTGATGAACACTAGCTGTGTCTACCACAGCACGGCTGTGCGCTTTTTTCCAGTACCATTTAGGTGTTCAGGTGCAAAAATGGAGGAGATGGCAGTTGGGCTTACCCTAAGAATTAGGATTCTGACCAACTAGTCTGATGAGGGGAGAGAGTGGTGAGGGAGGAAAAGGTGTTTACGTGAAGTGATTTCAGAGATAGACTATGGGATCTAAACTGGGTAAGGAGGGAAGTGAGGTCATAAGGGATGAGTATGAAACGGTGGAGGAATAGTGGATCGGAGGACTTGATGAGGCTGCAGAATTTCTGGACTGGGAGAACTCGAACTGAATGGATGAGGCGGTGTTCAGAGAATGAGATTCTTGAAGATGTCAGAGGTAGTGTAGTTTCTTGAGTCAGGTCAAGACTATGACCCTGAAGTTAGATGGCTAAGGTCAGATAGATTATTAGAGGCAGGGGAGGAACTGAGAGGCTAAGGTGCTGGATTAGTCATCTCTGTGGATGTAGAAGTCACAGAGTGGTAACAGTAGGAGAGGCAGAAAGGAAGAGAGGGATCTAGGTGATAGAAAGAATAAAGATACTCCCTGGTCTTTGACTGGACTTGGTGACATTCTAAAGAGTCTTGGGCACATACTAGGGAAACCACTCGGGAACATATCTACAAAATCTCTCTCAGGGTCCTTGCTCTGTGGAGATGGTCTGTTGTTGATTTCACGTTGTTCCAATTCTGACTTTATCCTCCAATGCTGAGGTTGTCCCCTGTGAGCCCTCTATCTCCCCTACATGGCAATCAATCAATCAATCAATCAATCAATCCCTAATCCCCAATCCCCAATCTTCTCTATGCCAGGTAATGAAACCTACCATCTGAATGTGTATATGTGTGTGATATATAATGTTTCTAGTAATTGTGAATCTGCTTTTATTTCCTTCCATATAAATGAGAATAAAACATGTTCATCCCTTTTAGCCTTTGTATATATGATGTGCTGCATTTTAAAGTTTTGTTTCAGCTGGCCTGGCATCTTCACAGAGTTCTGCAGACAACAATTTTATCTCTGTATGGAGCATTTGGGCTCCTCCCTGTCTAATCTCATACAAACATTTTACAAACAACGTCCCCTGGGAAGTCCTTGGCCACCCTACAACCTCCTAGAGCCAGATATTACATTACTGACTTCAGGGTGGTCCTCGGGAATATATTTTCTTTGGGACCAGGAATATTTTTAAGTATGTGAAAACACTTGTAGAGCGAGGAGAAAGCAGAATCTTAACAATACAGCTTTATAAAATATTGAAGTAGAGTTCCCTTGTTCAGAATAACAAAATGAAAAAGGCTCGAGGTTGTTGTTTCAAGTTTTTAGAGTTAAAAGGTTTACCACATGAGGTTTGCTTTTTCTTCATCCCCCTAAATTCCCCTAGTCATGCTTGCTTGTTTGCTCTCTTTCAGTGTTGCCAAATGAGAGAAGCTTCCAGAATGCTGCTAAAAGCAACAATTTGGATCTTATAGAAAAGCTGTTTGAAAAAAAGGTTAACATTAATGCTGTGAACAATGTGAGTAGAAGTCATAAATGTGACAGTGACTGCTCTAAGGATGGCTTGGTTTTATACAGGTCAACTGAAATATAATAAAAATAAAAATGATTGTGCTGGTTAGATAAGAGAGATCTCTTTGTTGGTAATTCCAGAGTATTTTTGCTAAAGGTGAAATCAAGCACTGTAATAGGCTCCGGGTGGTTTAATTTATCTAAACAGAGGGGAAGTGCACGGGGCCTTTATGCACATCTGTG
The DNA here is from genome assembly GCF_987537825.1 of Furipterus horrens. Taxonomy (NCBI): domain Eukaryota; kingdom Metazoa; phylum Chordata; class Mammalia; order Chiroptera; family Furipteridae; genus Furipterus; species Furipterus horrens. Next base: position 47,408,504 of record NW_028327175.1, read on the forward strand.
CAAAGTCTGTGGGTGGGCGGTAAAGCCAGCTGTCAAGGTTATGGGTCTGGACTTGGTCCTAGCTTACAGCCTGTGGATGACTTTGGCACTCACATTCTGGAAAGGCAGAACATCTTTTGCTACACAATCTGGGTTGTTTTCTCTCCAGTTATGTCCTTTGTGGTTGGTTCTTCCAAATTTAAAATCTAAAGGAGAATATGGGTTTTCATTCTACTGCTTTTGAAATATAGTGCTTCTGCATGTTGGGCAATGGGGTCTTTTCTGAAACCTGTCTCTTACTTAGTTTTTCTTCAAATGCTTGGGTTTGGGGGAGAAGCCCATGCCAGAATACGAATTTCCTATGGCTTGGTTTTCTGGGGATTTCCTGACGGCCCCTCAAAGCAGAGCTTATTAAAGTGAACTGGCTGGGGCTGTGTCAGTTGTTTAGAACAATGTGTGGAGTGGTTCAAAATAGGGATGGCGGAGGTAGATGTAGTGCTAAACAAAAGAGAAGATTTAGGGCCCATGCTTGTATAGCCCCCTTCCAGGGCACTTAGAAGGTTCTAGCAATACATTCCCATAGTTATATGGTTTTGTAAAATTTGAAAAAATGAGAAATTTTAACTACAATCAGTTAAGTTTTCTGACTCAGGCATTAAAGAGGGCTCACTAAAAAGTGTAAACTTCAAGTTTCCCAAAACTTGAACCTCACTGTCCCAGGTAGTGAGGTCATAGAAACTGAAGTTCTGCATCATATGCAGTGGAAGGATGTTTAGCAGTTGTTCATGTGTGTATGTGAGGAACTATGTGTTTATGTGTATGTGGGAATTTGTGTCTCTGATGTGTATATTATGTGTGTGTGTGTCTTATGCGTTATGGGTGTATATAGACATCCTAGAAAGAATAGAAAAATAGCAAATTTTGCAGCATAATAATTTTAGTAACAAAAAAGAAGAAAAACATCAAGCAATCAAGGAAGAAAGGGAGATAAAAGAAAAGAAATAAGCTAGGACCTTTGAAGCTATTATTTAGAGTAATTGTTGAAAAAGTAAAGCAATAATCATTTTTCCAAGTAGCAGGAAATAGATTCTTCAGTATACTTTTGTAACCATTTAAAGTTTTTTACATACAAGTTCCTGATATTTTAAACCATGTTTTTATATTAAAGTACTTGGAGAAATAGTACAACCTAGACCACGTTAACTTACAGTCAGTGTGGCAAGTTATTATAAACTCCTGTGAAATGTGTTATATTTTCTAAGGGTATCTGTTTTAGGCCTGTTTACAGCAAATTGTTGACATGGTGACTTGTAACATTCTTTAAAATCTGTGATGATAGAAATGGAAAAAAATGTGGATGATTTTATTGAATTATCTTGGATATTGCTTTGGTTTGCATTTTTATTCACAAATAAAGTTAATAGGGAATTGTATAAGCCAAAATTTGACATGTTAGAACATAGCTCCAGATTGTAGACAATGTCAGGAAAACTAATGTTTTGTCAAACTTATTTTATCACCAATTTAGCTACCAAGGAAATCAGATATTTAAGCAGTTCTCCTATTTTTGCAATAAATTACTTATGTGAAACAAAGGCTGGTAAATCCATGCCCAGGCACCCTCTTTGGAAGAAAAACAGTGTCTAGAATATGGGATATATGACATGAGTTTTACTTACAAGCAAAACATCCATTGTCTGAAACACATTAGTCTGTCCCTGGACATATCTGGAGCACCACGGTGGCCTTCCTTTGAAGCAGAAGATATTCATAGCTTTCTTTCTCTGCGTCTGTCTCATTCTCTCATCTTCCCTCTTTCCTTTCAGAAGCAATTTGTTTGCCTCAATAAAATTTACAGTCCAAAAAATTACGGAAGAAAAACTATATGTATTGAAAATCTAGAAAAAGTTTTGTTATAACGTTATCAATATATTCTAACCAGAAAACATTTATGATTGTTAATGATTGTGTATACAGGAAAAACTACAACTTTTGCTCCCTAATTGAAATGCATTATATTATTACAAGCAATGATAGGTTATGCAGTGGATTTCAGCCTGGGGCATATCCTCTGGTGGGTTGCCAAATTCTCTGATATTATCTGATAATAAATGAAGGCGAGATTATGCTAGACACAATTCTCAATACTTTCAAAGACAAAAATGAAGAGGAGATAAATAACAAAAATACAAGGACCTGATAGAAAATTATGGTCATTCAAGAAACGGGAATCTTAAAAAAGGGCTAAATAATAATGAGAAGGTTGAAAACACAAATTCTATTTCCTCAGATGAACCGCACAGCCCTGCATTTTGCAGTGGGGGCAAGTCATTTATCTGTGGTGGATTTCTTGCTTAATCACAAGGCCAGGGTGGATGTTGCTGATAAGGTAAGCTCATCTTCCTTTTGTAAAATGGATTGGAAGAGAACGAATATATGGGAAATCTGGTGACTTTGGTAATCTTTTCTTCATATATACACAAAATATTTCCATCGGCAGTGTTCATTTGGGAAAGGTCTCTTTGAGAATATATGTAATTGTGTGCTCTTTGTATTTGGTGATTCAATTGTTTACCCATTACCTATAGGACTTGGGCCTTTATTTATTTTCCCATATTGACCTTATGGCCAGTAGCATGCATTTGTAAGAATAAGATGGTTGCCCAAAGTATAATCTGGGACATGGAAGAGAAGCTAACTGGCCTCAGGGACTTTGCCCTGTGAACTCTGATAAGTAAGTAGACTTGTTAAACACATGGTATCTATTAGGCACCCATCTTAGGACTTCAGTATTTAGCTCTTCAACCTGGTAAGAGAATTAATACCCAAGTTATAGATGAGGAGCCTGAGATACAGAGAGGTTAAATATCTTGCCCCCAAAATTACATCTAAGAAGGGGTGGAGACAGGACTTGAACTTGGCTTAACTGATTCCAGAGACCATACCATTAGCCACAAATCAGCCTATTTGCCTACCGAAATATGAAAACCCATCCTGAGGACTTTCTACCTACTTTTTCCAACTTTATTTAATACTTTACTATGGCACAAGGAAACCAGTTGGGCTGGAGAAATCCAACATCACGTTTATCATCCCCAGTTGCAGAAAAAGATGATAGCCTTGGTTTTTAGTTAATTCAGTGGACCATGGTTCTTAAAGTTAAATTGTTCAGAAGATTACCACAAAGCTAGTCTATTTCCTCTCTGAAATGACTCTTTGGAGGGTAATGTCTTTCAGGGCTTGGATTTAGTATGTGTTTAGAAGTCTTTAAGAGAAATGAATGAAGTCAGTTCAAACCACCTGTCCATTTTGTTAGTTTTGTATGCAGTTATAGATGTGGTCTAGACTTGATAATGATGAGAGTGTCTCTGTTTCATGAGTAGAGTACATCCCTCCCTGTTTATTTTATTGCTCTGGTATTGGTGGACAGTAGATTGATCTGTAACTAAAAATTGGCACCAAAAACACTCCCACGTTTTAAGTGTAATATGTTGTATTATGGTAATGTTACTTAAGGAGCATGTTTTTTAGGTTATTTGATTATTTTTCACTGTTAGTTAGCCTATAATAGATGCTTTGGTCATAGACCTGATTGTCAAGAATCTATTCTTATTTTGACATTGAAACCCTGTACAATAAGTTTTTATTTTACTTTAATTTTTAAATTAGTGTACTTACAATTAACATTCTTTTTGGTAAACAGTGCTATGAATTTTAACACACTTATAGATTCATGGAATCACCACCCCAACCAAAATACACAAAAATTGCATCACCCAGAAAATTCCCTCATGCTGCTCTTATAGTCAAACCCTCCCCAGCCATGGCAATGACTTATCTCTTATACATCTCTATAATTTTGCCTTTTGGAGAATGCCATATAAATGATATTGCACAGTATATATAACCTTTGACACTGGCTTCCTTCACTCAACAAAATGCCTATGAGGTTCATTTATGTTGTTGTCTGTGTCAATAATTCCTCCCTTTTATTGCTCAATAGCATTCCAGTGTGTGGATGTACCACAGTTTAATGATCTATTCTACCAGTTGAAAGACGAGAGTTGTTTCCAGTTTTTGACTGTCACAAATAAAGCTTCTATAAACATCCGTGTACAGGTATTTGTGTAAGTGTAAGTTTTCCTTTCTCCAGTGTAAATACCTAGAAGTGAGATTACTGGATCAGACAGTAAGCTATGTGTAAGAAGCTGCCAGACAGTTTTCTAGAGTGGCTATTCCATTTTCATTCCCACCAGTAGTATAGCAGAGTTCCAACTGTTCCACATCCTCATCAGCATTTGGTATTGTCATTTCCCCCTCTTAATTTTAGCCATTCTCATAGGTTTGTATGGGCTTCTCATTGTGGTTTTAATTTGCATTTCTTTAATGGGATATTGAGCATCTTTTCTTGTGTTATTCACCTTTTGTATATCTTTTTTGTGATGTATCCAAATCTTTTGAATATTTTCTTAAAATTCAGTTGTTGAGTTTCAGAGTTATTTATGTATTTTGGATACAAATCATATCGAATACATGATTTGAAAGTATTTTCTCACATTCTGTAGCTTTTTGTGTTTTTCAGAGCAAAAGCTTTTAATTTTAGTGAGGTACAATTTACTTATATTTTAAAAATTAATCTGGATATTGGTGTTATATCTAAGAATGATTTGCCTAACTGAAGGTCATGAAGATTTTCTCATATTTTTTTTCAAAACTTTTATAGACATGCTCTCCCTCTGGGAAGCAAACCATGCCATTCCCTTTCCCTCTTCTTCCCTCTCTTATTCCTCCACAGGGACAGAATCTCCTAAATTCTAAGGGTCCCCATGAGACTTGCAACCAGGGAAGCAATGGGCAGCAGCAGCTTGTCCTGGGCTAATCCCCTGAACCTGTCCACAAGGCCACTTTTTCTCTGATTTTCCAATGAGCTAAGGCAGCCCAGCCTAGGCTCTCTTCTGTTGCTACTTGTACCCTAGGCCTTTCCTTGTTTCACTGTCCCCAGCTTCAATAAACATTCCCTCATAGTAAAAAAACAAATAACTTTTACAGCCTTGTGTTTTACATTTAGATCTATTGTTCATTTTTGAGTTAATAAGGTGTGTGGAATAGCTTTAGGTTCTTATTTGTTTGTTTGGTGGGTGGACAATTTTATCAATGCCATTTGATAACAATGCCACCACATTTTCAACACCTTTACAGTGCTATTTGGATCTGTCCCACATGCCTGCCATTCAGGAGCCAGTCTGAGACCTGGACCGTGATCTAGTCCCTTGTTCAGTTCTCCAAGCCTTTAGGGTCAGGTCCATGTACAGGTCAGAGGTGAGGCCAGGAATTCATTCACAACATTATGGGATTGCTTTCTCAATCTCCCACCTCTACAAGATGATCTCTCCCTTATTCTCCAGTTCCAGGGCCTCTTGCCCCCTTTTCTGGTGCTCCTACTATAGAGCCAAGGATGTAGTTTCCCGGCTCCATTGCATACTTCCCACAAGTGGTTCGCTCTTTGGGACTAAGAGAGGAGAAAAAGCAATGGGTTCCTGACCCCAACCCTCAACCCCTTTTCTGACCGCAATCTCTCTAGTCAGAGAGAAGGATTCCCACTGTCACAGTTCTAGGTGCTTGCTCACTCGCTGCTGCTACCCCTCCTACTCTAAGGTTCCAGCTTTGGGAGTAAGGCTTGCCTGGGGCAGGGCCAGAAGGGAAAAAAGAAAAAGGATTTCCTTTCCCTTCTCTGTCCTTTAGGGTGCCCTTCCACTCTTTAGACCAGAGAGGGCTTCTCTTGGAGCTCTTCCTGTCCATGCCCAGGGGGCAGTTCTGCGATTTGTGCTGCCATGAGTTCAAGTAGGAAGGTATGGAAGGAAAACACACAAAATCAGGAAATTTTTATAGTTTATAGTTTGGGTTCTGGTTTTCTTCCCCAATCTATCCGAGTTCTCAGATAGCTTCTCCATGCATTCTGTCCAGAGATTTTAGTCACATTTGGTGAGAGAGACAGAGTAAAATATGCTTACCTCATCTTAACCAGGACCAAAACCCCAAATCTTTAACATGCTATACAAGTAAAGAGAATCATATAGTAAAAACCTATGTATCCATTGTCCAGGTTGAGTAGCATCTTTTCTTTTAAATGCCACATTTCTACTATATTAACTATACTATTGGCTTATGTCAGAGTGTAAGTCAATTATTCCCAAAATGTTTTATCAAATTGTTCTCTTGAGGCTTTTCCCATTTGGAAGCCTCTTGTAACTAACCTTGTGAAATTGAAATGCTTTCAGTAATTTCTGATGTATCACTATACTCTGCTTTGAAGAGTTCACTAAGTTAAGTATTTCTAGAACTAGTTTAATTATCCATAGTGGCATTAGTACATAACTAATAAAATGATTTTTGTAATGCATGCAGTCCCATGTTTGATCAGACCTGGTAAATTCTTTATGTGGGTGATGAGCCCTGAGTTTGTCTTGGCAGATAAATCTGTCTTGTAAATTCTAACACCTGTTTGCGAGGGAGACAGCAATTGAAGCCCTTCACCATCAGTATTTATTCAGTGCCCGTTGTGGGTAAGTCTCAATTCCAACTACTGGGGACTCAACTATTGATAGATATAAGTTCTTGCTACTCAAAGTGTGGTCCTGGGACCAGCAGCACTGGCATTACCTGGGAGCTTCTTAGAAATGCACTCTCTCGGGCCCACCCCTCACCTCTTGAATTAGAATCTGTGATTTAAAAAGATCCCCAGGTGTCCAAAAGTACTGGCATGAGATAAAGTCCTTGTTTCAAGGGGCCAATAATCTGCTGGGGGAGCAAGGACAAGGAGTGTAAAAGGTGTGTGCCTTTCAAGACGCCACATAAGGATCAGATGCATAGCCCACATGCTGAGGACTCCAGGTTCAAAGTGGACAACATCTCCAAGTCTTGGGAAGAGGCAGACTAGGTAAAAGGAGGCTTTTCCTCCAGATGTGAGCAAAGGATCCCATGTGGAGTGCAGATGACTCTCAGAGAATAATGACAAGCATCTTCTCTCAGAGCTTCTTATTTCTGGGAGACTCCTCAAGTGCAAGTGTTCCCCAGGGGAAGTTATTGCCCTTCTCACCTATGACCAGACTGGCAATGAGGACCAGCTATCCGTGGTGATGGTCATTTAACACTTTACAGAGCATCGTGTACCAACCACTCGTGTAATCCATGACACATGCTCATAAACTGTCTCAGGCACGCCAGTTTGATATCAGAAGACTTAGTTTTATGACGGTTCTCATGGGGGAATTGACATCTGTGAGCAGTAATTCTTTGTCCCTGAGGAACAATGGCTCCATGCCGAATTTTTGTTTTCAGAGATTCAAGTTGTTTGCAGCTGAATTTCTGGCCTTTGGATTTTATGATCAGTGTTTGAAATGTTTATGTGTTGGCAGCTTTGAAATTAGGAATAACCTCTTAGGGAAAATTTGAGCTCCTATCAAAATGTGATTTATCCTCTATCCCAAATGTCTCTGGCCTTTTTTTTTTTTTTTTCCATTGAGGCATTTTATTTGCACATATGTATTACAACCCTAGAAAAAGAACCCCAGAATTTTCCCTCCTGTATGTTTTCGTCTTGCTTCTTCGTGGTCCATGATGCCCGCTGAGGTTGTCAGTACAATGAAGCCAAGTTGACGGGATGGAAGCAGGTTGTTTTGCCATTTTTCCAGATCTTTGAGTTGCACATCAAATCTGGGGCTGATTACTCCACACTTGTTCAACCTGCCCATGAGGTTCACAACAATTTTCCCAGCTCTGTGGTCATCAATAATTTCAAATTCGCCAATGCAGCCATGCTTCATCATCACAGTTAGAAACCGGACAATGACTCTGGAGCACAGCCTGATAAGAACCTGGCGCTTGCCTCCCTTTTCAGCATTGTTGATACTCTTGAGAGCATCGGCCAGGACATTCATGCGCACCATTATGGTGGCACAGAAAAATGGCAGAAAGAGTCTGGCCTTTTTTTGACCATATGTGAAACTGGATTTAGTATTACTGAATATATAGCATTGATTTCTAGAGAAGGCTAACCTCAACTAGTTATTGTACATCTTGTTCCTTGAGGAAAAAGAGTACAGAAATTGGTAAACATTTTCTTTTTAATGGAATTGTAAATATTTAAATAGACTATGTAGGCCTAACTGCATAGTACATAGCAGCAACAACATAACCTTTTTTCCCAAATATTTTCAAGTTACAGTTTGTTGAATACACAGATGTGGAATCTGCAGATATGGAGGGCCAACTGTATATACGTATACACATATGAGGGTTTGTTTTTGTCATTGCTTGTATAAAAATGGGATTATATTATATATATATATATATATATATATATATATTTAACTATTTATTTATTTTTAAAGAGAGGGGGAGGGAGAGAAAAAGAGAGGGAGAGAAACATTAATGTTTTGCACACCCCCAACTGGGGACCTGGCCAGCAACCCAGGCATGTGCCCTGACTGGGAATCGAACTGGCGACCCTTTGGTTTGCAGGCCGGTGCTCAATCCACTGAGCCACACCAGTCAGGGTGGGATTATATTATATTTTATCTGCACCTTATTTTCTGCATTTTAACAGCTACCTTGTCGAAATCACTCCAAGTCAATTGTTACAGCTCTAATTTATTATTTTTAATGGCTTCATGATGTGTTTCCTAATTTGTTCAGCATTCTTATCTCGATGGACATTAACCTTGTTCCCAGTTTTAAGGGTTCAAATTAATATTCTTGTTTATATAACATTAAACCATAAAACTTATTTTTATGGGGTAGATTCCCAGGAGTGGGATTGCTAGTTGTATTTATAATTTTAATAGATTTTGCCAGATTGTTTAAACATTACAATGATTTCATTTCCACTGATACCATTTTTGGTACATTTTTCAGTTGGTTTAATTGCCTTTTTCTTGTTGATTTGTAAGAGTACTTCAAATATTAGAGGAAGTAACCATTTATCTTCATTAAGAAACATTTAAAGAATCTATCCTTTGTTTATTGATCTTATCAGTTTTTACTTTTATAACTTCTGGATTAAAACACTGCACATTGCTGTCTAGATTTTATTCTAATATATTTGTTGTTTATTTGCTTTTGTGTGTTTGTGATATGACATAGGACTTAATTTTATTTTCTTCCAGATGGAGAACCACTCGTGCCTGCACCATTTATTAGATATATTTGTTTTCCCCATATAATTAAAATATCACCTTTGCTGTATATGAAATCCTCTCCCTATTTCTTAAATTTCAATAGTTGATGTCAACTTGGCTCCTAGTGACTTAAGATAGTGTGTTATGGCTCATCCAAGTGATGGATTCTTTTCTCTCTCTTCTTGGGGAAGCATGGCTTGACAGTAATTCATCTTGCAGCCTGGTCTGGGAGCCTCGAGATCATGCTCATGCTGGTTAGAGCTGGAGCAGACCAGAGAGCCAGGACTCAGGTGGGTATGTGGGTCGCACCTGGTCATAAGCTCCCACCTCACAGTGCAGGAGGGGGAGGTCCTATGATCACTATGTAATTATCTCCTGTACCCTGACTCTCTTCAGGATGGAATGAATGCCCTCCACTTTGCAGCTCAGAGCAATAATGTGCACATTGTGGAGTACCTCATTCAAGATCTGCACCTGAAGGACCTGGACGAGCCTGATGAGGTGTGCTTGCTCTGGCAGGACAGGTCTCACATACACCCCCACCAAGTTCTCCTTTCTGCCCCTGTTGGAGATTCCAGTGCAGCCAGCACAAACCTGCAGCAAGTTCCTCCATTGTCCTGGCAGACCGCGGAGCAGAAGGGAAGTGCAGGTGTCAGTGGTGGCCCTGACACCTGCGTGTGGGGAGGGCAGGAAGTAGTAAGAAGCCACCAGGGTGTGGACAGTATCCACCCTGTTTTGTGTTCAGAGTGGGTGACTGCCTTTTACTCTATTATGCCTGACCTTTTGGGAATCCATTTGACCTAAGGCTCTGTAGTAATGAGTCATGAAATATAATGCAATTTTACCATGTTTGTCTATACTCCTTTTCTTATCATTGGGAGATATATAATAGCAGTTTCCACTTTTGAGTATTCATTAGTGTTCTAGGTACAGAGGAAAGCTACTTACATTCATTTCAGTGAGAGGCTAGAGCCTGGCACACATGGAAGTTAATTCGTTGCTGAATGAATGAATTATCCTATTGAGCTGCACAATAATCCTATAAAGAAAGATTTTGCCCATTTTTAAAATTTTTTAAAAAGATTCTATTTACTTAGTTTTAGAGGGAGTGGAAGAGAGGGAGAAAGAGAGAGAGAGAGCGAAACATCAGTGAGACACACTGACCAGTTTCCTCCCGCATGCCCTCATTTGGGGAGCTGGCCTGCCATCCAGGCATGTGCCCTGACTGGGAATTGAACCAGAAACCTTTCAGTCTGCAGGTCAGCATTCAATCCACTGAGCCACACCAGCCAGGGCGACTTTGTCCATTTTTAAAGGTGAGGAAGTTGAGGCTCAGAGAGGCTAAGTACCTGACCCAAAGTCCCCAAACTAGAAAGTGACAGAGCCAGGAACTGAGTTCAGGTCTGGCTGACTCCAGTCACTGTGCAGGTACTGTCTCCCTTTTCAGATGACAGGGGTCATTGCCCATGTGCTAGGGATTGTCTTTTATCTGCAATATCTCTTAGACTTTTTTTCATAGGATAGTATTCTCTGTGAGATTGCCAGTTTTATTTAGAACAGGGCCACCATTTCACTGTGCCTATAGGACATTATTTTCCATAAAAGTCTTGAAGTTAATCAGTAGGATTTACTTCAGTTTACTCCATTAAAAAAAAAACTTTTACATTGTTTTCTGACCACAGACTTAAAAAGAACAAGAATAACAAAAACTATTTTTTCAAATAAAGTCTATAAATTTCTTTTACTTCCTCTGAGTGTGACTAAGCAACTATTATACATTTATAGCTTGGAGGCAGAGAGACTTGGTTAATGGTCTGGGCATATATTAGCTATGTGTCTTTAAGCAAATTCTCCAGTTGCTGGAAGCCTCAGTATCTCCATCTGTGCACTGAGAATAATAAAACCTACTTCATGGTAGCACCAAGGGAATGATGGGGGAGGGTGGGTTGACCTCCATATAATATTTTTTTCCGGCAACACTTCCATTCTTTGATATAGACAATTGATATTCTGTTAATTTTATGTAAAAATGACTATGCCGATGAGCTTCATGGTAAGCTATTCTATTACCCCTTTCCAATCAGATACCACCCCTGCGCCATTCTTATGTAGAAAATATTGGAGCAGCCACTGTTGGGTTGCTTTAATGGGTTAATAACTAAAGCACTTAGCAAAGAGCCTGGCACATGGTAAGTGCTCACTAAATGATAGCTGTTATAACAATTATTATAGGATAAAATACACTATCTGATTTCCTTCAACCTATAATCATAGTGAAATAGCATCTAGTGTCAGGGTAAAGAAGCTGAATCATCTCAGTTTGATTGACCCTAAGTAGGGATGTAGCCTCCAAATGAATTCCATTCAGTTCAATTCAGCAGATATTTGTTCAGGGCCTGTTATACGCAAGACACATGAATGGTCTTCCTTTTCAGTGGAGTCTGGCTGCTTTTATGGGAGATAGCAGTGTGCAGGGAGGACCAGGCAGGCTGAAAGGGCTCAAAGACCAACGCATATTTGTGGGGATGCTTCCCTACTTCTGGAGCTTCTGCCAGCCAGCAGCTTTCTTGTCTCTTCAGCTGGTCTGGGTTTCTTCTATTCCACCCTTCTTCTTCCTCCTCTGACTCTCTGTTGGGTAAAAGGCCAAGGAGCCATGGCAACAGATTGTGCAAGCCACCTGTCTAGCTGAGAGATCTTAAAATAGAGATGGGTTTAGAGACACAGGAGGAATGAGCAAATAATGAGCCCACTGGGTCGTCTAGGGAGAGAAGAATCTCTGAGTTCACATTTAGTCCTGTCAGAAACCTGGATTGATCAATGCAAAGGACCGAGTTTCCTCTTCCTCTGAAATCTGTGAGTGGGATCAAGGCTGTTGGCATAGGCCAGTAGGAACTGGGGACTTAGGGTCTCTCAATTCATCATGAGGTGTTTTGTCAGTGTTTGCTTAAAGGTGTTATTGGACACACCTGATAGAAAAGGCTGCTCCACCTTCACAGTTGGCCCTCTGGCCTAGCGTCTTATCAACAGAAAGTGATTGAGGGCCTGTTTGTTTGCCCAGGGTTAGTGAGATCCCTCTTTAGCCTAGAGGGAACTCCAGAAGCTAACAAGGGAAGGCCTGTTGTGAGGTCTTTATTACTAAAATGGATTTAACTAGACCAGGAGAGTTTGGGTGGCCTAGTTACATGGGAGAGATGGAGGGCTTTGGAAACTCTCTTCTGCTTTCTCCCAACCCTACAGCTCTAGAAATCATGTGTCCTTTCCAGGAAACAATTAGAGCAGCCAGAAGTTATAGGTAAATTTGGCTAGATATTTTGAATCTCCCATGTAAACTTCTGTCCAGTGATCAAAAATAAGTACTCTGACTAACAGGGCTGGGCCGGGGTGGGGGTGGGGACACAGAAAGGAATGACCTCAGAGGCCATTCATGTATTGTTGAATATTAACAAGAGTTTTGTGGTACAGTGTTAGGTTGGTTTCAGCTGCAGATAAATGGGAACTCCCGTTGGTTTAAAGGAATCTGTATGGGAAGTCTCTAAAGATAAAAATGCAAAGAAGCTTTTTTTGGGAGTGCTGGTAACAATGAGCATGAGGGGTTTGAGAAGACACATCTTATTTGGACCTGAGGCCAGGGTGTTTAACAGCCTTAGACTTAACAGACCTTCGGGCTCCAGTGTGTAAGGGAAGAACTAACCCCCGCCTACACCAGTCCCACGCCTTCACATTCACTGCCGGCTATTTCAGCACTTTCTGCCTGATGACATGTTCTTTTCCCTCTCAGATCTCTAATTACTCAAGCACCTGCTGCTTCCCCCCTTCTGTTGGTGTTGTGCTGTGAACTGGGAGAGGAAATGTGTGGTGTCCACGTGCACACAAGGCGACAGGGGCTCTGGGCTGGGTTCCGGGGGCCGCCTTCCCTCAGAGGCTGTCCAGGGGCCCTCCCTGGGGTCCCTGTGGGAATGGACGGGCAGGCTGGACTTTGGGTGCCCATTTAATGACTGTTTATAAAACTTTTTGCTGAATTTGGGAACTTGTCAAATTTGATAACCCTGGCAATAAACTTAAAAATGAAAAATAATTTCTAATAAACAATTGCTACTCCTGAGACTTATTTCTGTGCAAAAAATAATTTAAATGCATTGAATTAAAACATATTAGGTTAAATATACATTAAGTTAATAAAAGAAAAAAGGAACAGGAATTCTGAGCCCTCTTTATTTTTGTTAATTAGGAAATGGAATCAGGATCCTGAGCTGGGAAGGCATTGTGCCTTGTGTGGGGCCTGAAGTCGGGGACTCTGAGACCAGGCTCTGCTCCTCTCCCGGCTGAAACATCTCCCTGTCTCCTTGCCTTCCAAGTGACAGACAGTCTTATGAGATTGCAGAGTAGCAGCCTATCCAGTTAAAAAGGGTTGAGTGGCAAAAATGAAATAAGACACGATAGGAATCTATATTTTAAAAACATATTTTTGAAATTCCTGTTGTTATTTTGCCTATATTTTCTGGGATGGGAGAAGAGATTTATATCTCATGTTGCTGTTACTTCATCTGTATGCTATTTTTAATATGTTTATAAGATATAGGGAGCACCTTTCTGTTTACAAGCGGGTATGCTCTCCAATTCATGAATTGTTGAATAAAGCCAATGAGGTCTTTAGCTTTATTTATTTATTATTTATTGATTTATTAATTTTCTTCTGATTATTGGGGAATCATGAGCTGTGTCTTAAATTAACAGTGACCATGATCTTTTCATTACCCCACCTTAGCAGGAGATCAGATGGTAAATCTCAAGCTCAGGGACCTTCTTATAAAGAGGCTTGTATCTTGTTTTGCATATTTCAAACATCTTGCTAAGCTTTTAGTTAATAACACCCCAAGCCAATTAGAGTTTTCTTTAGATAAAGAAAATACTTCTGCTTCTATTTTGCTGCGGCAACTTCCTTTTTCTCCTTTTAAATATATTGACTTAGAAAATCAAAGTTTCTATGTGTCTTTCACTTTTCTTGATGACATTCTGGCTATTGCAAATGCAGTCTCCATTTGCAATGCAAAAAATTGAAGAAATTACCATACTCAGAAAATTCTGCTGCATTGAAATTTCCTTCCCAACAAATCACACCTGAACATCCCTGTTAAGCTGTGTTTTCTGGATAAGGCCTAATTTCTTGATTCCATTTTATATAGACCTCTCTCAGGAGTTTTTCTCTTGATCCTTAGTGAATGGTGGAGATAAACTCATGTGTAAGCAAGCAAAGCCCTAGAGGGAGCAGTGGCTAACAGGTCATGTTTGAATGAGCCACATACACATTGAGCCCTGGAAAATTTCTGCTTCGAATGTTTTTGTCAGAAAGGCAAAGCCTAATGTGTGATATGCAGGTACCTGAGACTGGTCTGGCATGTAATAAAATACTTGAGTGAAAGAACTATTCGATAAACACAGAAAGTTGGTAAAATTGCTCCATTTGAAAGAGAAACTTGTCTGACTGTGAGATGGCACCTCCCCAGGGGCTGAGGAGGACCATTTCCAAGCAGTGCTTCTCTGCCCCCCCAAATGATTCTGGAATGATGAGGAATTCCCAAAGTTTTGGGGAACAGCTCAGAACTGGATCTGGTGTAGGGTTAGAGAAATTGTTATCACCCTCCCCAAGAAGGACCTAGAATGCTGACTGGACACACCATCTTGGCTTTCTCGCCACCCTCAAAATGCTGCCTACCTTGTCAGGTGTCTTTCTTGTTCAATAAGGGTGTAATATACATTGGAGGTTTATGATTGATTTTCAGAAAGGAAGAAGACCATTTCTTTTGGCTGCTGAGAGGGGCCACGTTGAAATGATAGAAAAACTTATCTTCCTTAATCTGCATAATTTAGAAAAGGACAAGGTGAGTTGGACTTTTATTTATTTATTTATTGACTTTTATTTCTTTAAAGAACAAGAGGAAGGGGACTGACCAGTTGGCAGTAGAGTTTTTTAGTTGTTACTAGAGTCAGAGAAAATCATGGACTATCCAGATGAAATGAATGCACTTTTGCAGTGGATTGGCCAGATTGAAAAATTTTGATCCATTCGTGGTTGTGAAATTAATAGGCCACCTGGATTTTTCTTCTCATTGTCTACTCTACGCCTCTCTTCTCGTCCCCTGAAATCTGCACCTGGACTGGGGAGGGAAACCCCAGATTGACATCTATGTGTATGTACACATCATTGATTATTTTCTTAGGACAGATTTCTAGACATGAAATTCTAGGTCAGAGAGCTCTGTAAATTTTAAAATATTGTGGTATATATTGCTAAAATTTTCACCAGTTTATCTCCACAAAGGTTACATGGGATTACTTTTATTGTCCTCCTTTTGCTAGCAAATTAGCAGCAAAGGTTGAACAAAGAGTATGGAGAGTTTTGTTTCGTTTTTCTCTATTCAAACAGCTATGTATTTTCATTTAAAACAATAAAATGTTATAAATTTTACTTAAAACTGTGGATAATGTGGCCCACACGCTGGACCACAGCTTTAACCAAATATAACTTCTCAGAAGCCCCATTGCAACCTGACCAGAGAAGGGGTGTGTTCCTCGGGGCGGGGACTCTGCCTGAGTGTGTCTGTGTTGTAGGAGGGGAACGCTGCCCTGCACCTTGCAGCGAAGCATGGTCATAGCTCTGTGGTGCGGGTGCTGCTCACCGAGTGGGAAGAGGTGAATGAGACCAATGAGGTACGTGGAGGTGCTCGTTGAATTTGGGCAAGGGGCTCACAAGCGGAAGGGTAGCAGGAGTGACTTTAGAGAAAGGAATGGGAGGAAGACAAAGATGTTAGTGTCACAGGGTGTAAAATGTGATGCTAAAAGATTCTTACTGTTTTCTTTAAAGTAACCTATAGCAATTCATTTGTTAATCCATTCATTCATTCACCCATTCATCCAAAAAATATTTACTATGTGCTCTATGCTAGGTAGAGTATATATTCTTATCTGAGAAGCCTATAGGGCAAGAAGGGCATGCCAAAGTAATATGTTGGGCTAAATTAAATAATAGATATCTGTACAGCTTGCTGGAGGGATGCTGAGGAAACTTTCAGAAATTACCCAGGCTTCACAGAGGTGATATATTATCTAGGTCCATTGAAATGGACATTGGTAGGAGAAGGTTTGAGGGGAACACAAGCAAGCGCAGAGTATTTCAGACAAAGGGGAGAGCCCATATAAAGAAACTGTGGCATGAAAGAGCATGGCATGCCCTGGGGATTACAAGTTCAGTGGGGTACTCATTAAGGACACGTGGGCTGGGAAAGGTGGGAGCTGAGTGGGCCAAGGGAGAGAGGTGATGAAAGGCTATGCTTACCAGGAGGGGGTTTGGTTTTGACCTCTTGGCAGCAGAAGGGTTTTAAGCAGCAGAGAGCGGAGGGGTCCATCCTGGGTGTAGCTGGGTAAGTAACTGTCACAGTGGTCTAAAGGGAGATTGGTGCCTGGAGAGGTTGGAGGTGGGGAGTCCCAGTCAGGTGACTGTGCAATTGGCTGAAGCAAGAGCTGTGGAAAGCCTCTCATCAAGGCACTCACAGGCAGCAAGCAGGAGGAGTGACAGAAGGAGGCAAGGCCCACAGGACTTGGGACCAGAGATTAGGGGGAGGGGAGACTTTCTGACCTCCAGCCTTTGGCTTGGACTACTGGAGTGGGGGGTCCCCATCCCTAAGCTGTGGAGCACAGAGGAGGAGCAGGTGAGTGAGGGCCTTAATAAGGGTTTAGATGGGTTCACTTTGAAGTACCTGGGGCGGGGCAGGTGGCGAGCGGCAGGGAAAGAGAAACCAGGTCTGGGTTCAGTGGAGAACAGGGAGGTGAACCCTGGATATGAGGGTCAGTGGACAGGCTGTGGCCGGGGAGGTAGGTTTGTGTCAGCCCCACTGGGGAGTCAGTCACGTTTTAACCTTTGGGTCAATGAGTTTAGGGTTGGTTCTCTGGAAACTCAGATGAATGGGGTCTTCTTGGACTTAAATGCTCTGATAAGTTCTAAACTTGGCACAGTTCCTGAGAGATATTATATGAAGTAATATATAGTAATCATTTAATTTAAGACACCATTGATTTTAAGGCACATCATTATTTTATATAATACTAAGAAAAATAATCCTGCCAATTAAAGTATGGGACAAAAAACTTCCTTGTCTCTCAGAATATATACTTATTGAAAGAGTTTTTTAGACTTTTATCTTAGATTTTTAAAATTATACATATGTAAAGGAGCAAATAAGGAAGTTAAGTATTCCTGTACTTCACACATTGAGTCCTATTTTTCTAAATCACTTTCTTACTCAGAGTCTTGATGTCCTTGTTTTACCAAACAAAATATTGTCCTCTGTGCCATCAAAGGTGCTGTGACACAGCATTTCTTCAAAGGGCACCCTACTATTCTTTCTGAGATCGTTTTCTAGGCCAGCAACAGCCATTATGCACATAATAAGCAATGACAGCTCTATCATGTCTACCACCTGGCCAACAGAGTATGTGAGATGGATCCTGATCTCACAAAGGTTAACATGGGAAAGAACATGTGACTTATAATTGGTGGCATGTGGTCATAAAAACAGCAACTGTAGGTAACATAATGGAAACCGAAGGCTATGCAAGGAAGCATGTGTGATGCCTGGGATGGCAGTATTCCCGTTGGGCCAGGGAAGCCCATCAACCTGGTCCACTGCATAGCTGGACCTGGGCATGCAGAGGTTAAAAGCAGGGCTTTGACTGCTGCTCCTGGCTCCATCACTCTTCTAGCTGGCTGCTCTTGGGTGTGTTACTTAGCCCCTTTCAGCCTCAATCTCTATATAAAATAGTCTCATAAGGCCACAGTGAGCTTTAAATGGAAAGGCTGTGCCACACACGTGGTATGTGTGCAGGAAGTGATATCTGCTGTTACTATGGTGTTATCTGGGTGCAATGAATGGGATGAATTAGTATCAGTAGTTTATATTGTTACCACCTTCATTATTTTCTCTCAATATCTAGGAGAATGTAAGCCAGGCTTTTAGCTGAGGATCCTGGCCAAAAATAGAACCTCCATTTGTTTATTTTTGTGTGTGTGTTCACTCTTTTCTGACCATCTGGCATGATGATCAGGTTTAAGTGATTTAACTCAATTAAAGAAGATCCCAGGAATTTGGTCTTTTTGAATGAAAGTCAGGACCAATGTTTTAGAAAGTCAGAGAGAACATGAATCACCTCGGGTAAATCAGAGGCATGATTTGCCTTCACAAATCAATATAGAGACTGAGTCCAGTAGTCACAGGATTTAAAGCTTGCCCTGTTCTGTTTTAATGCTTTACCACTGGAATGTGCGCATTTGGGTTTCATCCACCTTTTAACTGTTTTCCAGTTAGGGCACATTGGTGAGAACTCATAACGTCCAACAAACTGTAATTGCAGGTTATAAGCTTCATTTGCACGAAGTAAAGCATCTGGCAGCGTTGTTAGCCTTTTGGATAAGGCCCGTAAGATTCATAGGGTTTCAGGCTGCCTCTGTTTCTTGAAAGACGCTGTTGCCAGAGAAGCTGGAGTTGACCCCACGTCAATAGGCGCTAGAGCAGTTGTCGCCACACGTTTTTTGGTAGCAGACTCACACCAGTAAAGGAAGTTCGTGCGTGCGCCTATCACATCTACATTTATAATTGAATTAATACGTTACAAAACATATGTCGGAAGTAGAAATTTTAAAATTTTGAGATCAGCATAACTAGCAGTTCTCATATTTTTCCGACACTGCAAGGATTATCCTGTATACATCTGATGTGTTTTCCTGCCAGTTTCCTTCGAGTTCTTATGCATGTATATATTTAGTTTATTACTTTAGTTTATTTCAGTTTTTCTTTATTATATGCTATCTACATACCTTAGTTTGAATTCCTCACTGTTTCTTTTCAGTATATTCTTAGAGGTAGGATTGTTGGATCAAAGATATGAACGTTTATTAGGCTCTTAATATGTTAAAGATGTGAATTCTTTCCTTCACAATTTTGCAAATATTTTTCCACTGGGGTTTGCCTTTTGGCATCTCTTTCCCTGGAAAAATGAGAAGGTAGATTATGAAGAGAAATTCCGTTGTAACAGATGGTTGTTCAGGCACCGAGGTGAAGCACCGGGGATACAATTTTTCCATCTTGTTGGAATGGGAATATGGGTTCCATGCTCTTGCATCCCTGTTAACATGACTGTTCATATCTAAACAGCTACAAGTAAAACTGTTTTTAAGGATGTTATTCTTAACATCCAACAGGGAGAATGGTTGGGGAATGAGGAAGGAATTCTACATTCCTTCCCGATATTTTTAGGAAAAGATCTGCCCAAGGAGGGGGAAATATCCAAGCAGCTATTGTGTGAGACCAGTTCCTTCTTTCCCTCTCTGTGTTTTGGCCTAAACTAAACTCACTTTGTCTGACTAGTGTTTAGCATGAATTTCAGGAAATTTAATTACTGAGACAGCATATTCATTTTTTTGTGTGACGTACAACATTTTAAATCAGTTTTAAAGGTTAAAGCTATACTTGGTACAAGTGTACTTCTATTTTTGTATGTTTCATTGCATCATAATTTCTTTTTCTGTGATTTTCTTTCTTATCAAGCTGTTGGCATCTGGTGGGTAGGGTCTGTGTCCTATTTGTCCTTCCAATCCCAGTGCCTAATATCATCTGACAGATCGTAGGCATAATAAGTGTTTGCTGGATAAATTAATATGTAAAGGCTAAGAGAATGAAGTTGGAGGGAAAGTCTGAAAGGAGGCGGCATAACAAAGTAGTTAAGAACACAGATGTGGGAGCCAAACAGCTGGTCTTGCATCCTAGTTCTGCCACTTTTCAGCTGAGGCTCAGTTTCCGTATCTGTAAAAAGGGGGTAATATTAATCCTGATCTCATGGGGTCGTTGTGCAATTTAATTCTGCCAAAGCATATAGCCTTGGCAACGTGTGCTGGCACATAGATGCTTAATAAGTGCTATCCGTTATTAAGAGTTATGCACAAAAGATATAGAGAAAGCACTTTATTTCTCAAGGAATTTCATTCCATGCCAAGAGGTAACTAATTTTAACATTTTTCCTTTCGTTAGAATGGAGAAACACCATTCTTCCTGGCTGTTGCAGGAGGTCACGAAGAATGCAGCAAAGTGCTGCTGGCAGCAGGAAGTAATATCAACATTCCCAATAAAGTATGTAGTCCGTGCCGCATTCACTCACACGGTGCGTGCGGGACTCGCGATGCTCTCTGGGGAATCTAGTCCTGTGTTGATCTACTCACTGGCTTTTGTAGAACTAATATTTATAATTTGCTTTGTTTTGGGTAAGAATCAGTGACTTATATCTGATAATACTTTATTAATATCTCCTCAAAAACAATGCCATTCTCCCTATTTATTTGGGGAAGGAATAATTTAAAATGAGGCAAAAGGAGCAGATAGTTGTTACTTCTCAAATACAGAGGCACCCTTATTCTGCTTTGTTTTCACCCTAGAAACTAGTGCATGCCTGGCTTATTCATAGTAGATGTTACAAATATATATATATATATATATATTGTGTGAAAGCCCAGGGCTCAGTCTGGAGCCTAGAGAAGACAGGATGAAGCCTTCTTCTAAATACAAAATACTTTGGTGCTAAGATCCTTTGACACCTACTTTCTTTTTTTTTAGATGAGAAAATTTGAATTTAGAAAAGTTAAGAAACTCATCCAGGATCATACAACTAGTTAATTGCAGTGCAGACTCAAGCTCAGTGCCTGAGCTTCTAACCATTGCTATGGTTTTGCCTTCAGATGGTTTTATGCTCTTTTTCTGTTTTTCTAATTGATTTTAAATTGCAATGAAAATAACAAAAATCTTTGAATAGTACCAAAGGGTATATGATGAAAGTATCTCATTCCACCTCCACATCTCAAGTTCACCTGTTCAGAATTAACATTATGAAAAGTTTATTTAATCTTCCATGGAAAATGTGATTAAACACATGCACATATACACACTGACACCACATAAATGGTAGCCATATATATTGCTTTGCACCTTGTTTTTGTTTTTTTTTAATTTTATTTATTTATTTTTTAGAGAGAGGGGAAGGGAGGGAGAAAGAGAGGGAGAGAAACATTGATGTGCTAGAGAGCCATCTCATATACACTGGGGACCGAACCTGCAACCCAGGCATGTGTCCTGTCCGAGGATTGAACTGGCGACCTTTCACTTTGTGGGACGATGCCCAACTGAGCCACACCTGTCAGGGTCTTGTTTTTGTTTTAATTGCCAATATTATCTTGGAGATCTCTCCTTATTAGCACAATGTGTGAACACTTCTTCAGAAGTGTTAAAGAATAAAGTCCCAACTGTTAATGTTTTACACCCTTGTGTTCTGCTGGCAGGAGTATACATTTGTTTAACCCTCTTGAAAAGCAATTTGTTACTTTCCTTTCACCCTCGTTTGAGAAATTATTTTAAGGGAATACTCTAAAAAGGGGGAAAGCTGCATGTTAAAGGTACCTCCAGTAGCCCAGAATTAGGTACAACCTCTAAGTTCAATGAATAGTAGGGGAAAGGCTGAATAAAAATTTGGTTCACCTATTTCTGGGAAAATTATGTATCCATTAAAAATATTAATGATAAATACTAAATATATTACAATATAGAAAAATGTTCATGATAGAACACTAATTGAAAAAAACAACTTTATGCATATATTTTCATCCTATAAAATTTATATATACATGGACAAGGTTGTGAAAACATGAAAAATGAAGGTAGTGTGAGGTGAGTCCCACTGACATTGCAAGGTTATTTATGCAATAAACAAGCACAAAGTTAAGAATTCTTAGGGCCCGGAAACTATTCAGAATGTGTGCCCTCCCACCCTTCTGGACTTCATGATGTGGCCCTCAGAGGCGTTTTGCTTTGTAATGTCTTTTACAAGCTCTCTTCTCCCCACCTGCCTAAAACTACAGGCTCCATGTTGTCCATATTTTTATGGCCTTGGCCTCATCGAGGCAGCCTGGAAATTGTCCTGAGTCCGTTTTCCAACTTTTGTGTTATCTTGAGGTTTCCCTCTGAGTTCATTAGCACACTTACAGGATCTATAGCCTCAGCCCCCACTGGCTGTCACACCCGTCTCTGCTCAACCTAGTGAGGACCGCAGGGAAAGGGGCCATATGAAGCAAGAGGCCAGCAGCATGGATGACATTACCCAGGGGACACACTAGACCCATTTTGCTTTCACATCTGTAGGTGATTACTGTGTTTGATCTTGGAAATGCTTCACCTGCTGATATTGATTAGTCTTGCTCTCCAGATTGCTTTTGTGTCTCCACCCCCAACCAAGGGGGGTAGTGAAGGGTTGAATCATTTCTGAGGCGGTAATTGAGGAAGATTATGGATTTAGCTGATGGTAGAGAGTTCCTCCATTAGTGCTGGATGGAGAGACTGCGCAGAGTTTGGGCAATAGGCTCTCCTCAGGGCCCTCCTAGCTGCCCTGGGTCCAGTGAAGACATCTGTAGACCCTAAGCATTCGTATTTCTGGAGACTCTATCCTCACATCTTATTAAAACTATTTAAATTTCCCCACATTTCAAGTTAAATTATTATTATTTTTCAGCTGAAATTATTTTTAAAGGATCTTTTTATTTGTGCTTTCATCATTGTTTGGGTATGATAAACTCCCCTAATTTATGATTGACTGATTTCTTAGATCTCTGTTTGTGTTGGGAAGTTTCAGGAAGGTGAAAAACTTTAACCTACAAATTATTTACAAATGTAATGTGTATTTTATGAATATTATATTTAACAGTCTGTGAAGTATGAACATGTCACTTAAATATTTATTCACTTCATTTCTTTTGGTATCTTGAAACCAACTTTTTAAAAAAGATTTGAAATATTTCTTTGGCTCTGAAAAGTCTGTAGGCCCTGTGCACTGAGCCTGTAGTACCCCATGGATAATTGCCACGGACTCCCACAGATGTTCTTGCTACAGCGTTCCTGGCTTTGGGTTCTTCACAAACTTGTTTCTCCTTCAGGTCTCCCAGTTGGGGCCCCTTCTTACCATTCTGATCTCAGCCTAAATGTCACCCTATCCAAGAAGCCTTTCTTGATTACTCGCTGCCAAGTAACCATCCAGTTCTATTTCACTTGTCATCGTAGCACTTATCAGTAGCTGATATTCACTTAATAATACCCTGAGTGTAATAAATTTATTCTGATGATTTACTGAGCTACCAATCTACAAATCTGTAGATCAATTTGTTGTTCACCCCCACTGGAATATAATATCAGAGATACTCATATTTGCCTAGTCAAAACCCTGGCACATAATAAATGTTCAGTATTTTTTGTGAAATGATTAAAATGATAATTATGATCACCATACACATTTCCTAGCTCATTTATGACCCCAGTATTTCTGTGTTATGAGAGA
The DNA here is from genome assembly GCF_987537825.1 of Furipterus horrens. NCBI lineage: Eukaryota > Metazoa > Chordata > Mammalia > Chiroptera > Furipteridae > Furipterus > Furipterus horrens. Next base: position 47,432,077 of record NW_028327175.1, read on the forward strand.
AAGAGGTAGGATGGTATGATAGGCAGAACAACGGCCCCAAAGATGTGCACCACCTAATCCTTGGAACCTGTGAGTATGTTATGTTACATGGCAAAGGGGAATTTACGTTGCAGATGGGATTAAGGTTGCTCATCATCTGACCTTAAATGAGATTAGCCTGTATTATCCAGTCAAGCCCCAAGTAATCATTAGGGTCCTTTAAAGTAGAAGAGGGAGGCAGCAAAGGAGGTCAGAGGGAGGCAACATGAGAAGGACTCAGCGCACCCATGCCAGCTTAGAAGGTGGAGGAAGGGGGCCATGAGCCAAAGGATGTGGGTGGCTTCTGTAAGCAAAGGAGTCTTCTGAAAGTCTCCAGAAAGGCCTTTATTTTAGTTCAGTGAGGCTTATGTAAGACTTCTGACCTCCAGATCAATAAGGTAATATATTAATTCTGTTTAAGCCACTAAGTTTGTGCCAATTTGTTATTAGCAGCAATAGGAAACTAATATAGATGGTAATATCATTTTTACAGAGGAAAACAAAGTGGCCCATACTTGAGGGGCCACTTATCCAGGGTGATAAAGGCATTTAATATCAGTTCAAGCGGGATTCTAGTTGGTTCAGAATGTGTATTATTCCTATTAGCCTTTGTTCCACTTATCTCTTGCTTCATAATAAACCAGCCCCAAAGTGAAGTGACTTAAAACAATGTACATGTGTTATTGTCTTTTGTGGCTGTGAGGGTTGACTGGGCCCAGCAGGGAGATTCTCCCTTATGTCTGTTATGTGGTTGCGGTCACATGCCAGCCAGGCCTTTAGTCCTTTGAAGCCTTAACTGAGGTGGATGTCCGCAGTGGCTCAGTTACGTGCCTGGCACTTGAGGCCAGCTGGCAGCTGGGGCTCTTGACTGGAAAACCAACATGTGATATCTCCATATGCCTTGGCCCTCTCACAGCATGGCACCTGTCTTCTGCGAGGTAGGGAGCAGACACTGCTGGGCTAGGGAGGGGCCACACCTGGAACTGGCACATTGTCACTTCTGCCATGTTCTGTTGGTCAAAGCAGTTACAGGGACCATCCAGATTCAAGGGGGTGAAGAAATAAACTCCAGTGCTTGATGGAGGAGTGGCAGGGTCACATTGCAGAAGAGCATGTGGGATGGGGGATACTTATGCAGCTATTTTAGGAAAACATAATATCCTACCGCATCCTGATTTGGAGGACTTGAATATACTTTGTAGCAATCTTACGATGAATTAATCAATAACTGTTCCTTGACCTTGTATCATTGCAAGGCACCTGCTAGGCCTTTTGGAGGATGGCAGGATCATCACCTGAAGCAGTTTGGCGTCTAGCGTGGGCACTGAGTGGAGACACTTGAGCTCGGGGAGCTGTAGGAGGCAGCTGTTGGCAGTGAAGGAGAGGAGGTGCTGAAGGATTTGAGAAAAGGGCCATGAGGGAACGCTGCACGGAGGCAGCAATCATGCTAAGCTGTGGCAGAGGGGAAAGCAGCTAGCAAGTAGTCAGGGAGGCAGGAGGCTGCCCAGGCTTTTCTTAGGGGCAGCGCCAAGCCAGCTGTTTTGGCTCAAGGTGGGGGGTTGCAGGGTGTGTAGAGAGAAGGCTTGTCTCTAGTCTACTTTGTACTTTCTAGAGAAGAGAAACAGAGTTTGAACTCATATTTGCCTGAAGCATGTGTTACCTAGGACTCTGACTCTTTTAATGGGAGACACTTAGAAGCAACAAAATACCCCACCCCAAATTATCGAAGACACGTTGGATTTTCTTTATTAAATCACTGTACTTTTTCATTGTATTATTTGCCTGCCTTGTGATCCACACCAGAAAGCATGCCCCGTTCTAACGGGATCCCCCCGTGCCCTCTCCTTCTGTCTGTTGCAGCTCAATGTCAGTGCTTTGCAGATAGCAACCCAGGATGGCCACGCAGCACTTGTCAGCTTTCTTCTCAGTGAGAACGTTGATCTGCACCCAACTGGGGAAGTGAGTCTATTCTAAAAACTCAGGCTTTGATCCTGGCGCTGTGAGGCTGGCTGTGCCGGGAGATGCTCCCGCAGATACGTGGTGGGGATGAGGTGTTCACAAAGGAGGAATTCTTCCTGGGATGGCTGACTGACTTCTTTTGGAGACTGAGTCTTAATCTTGAGAAATAAAATCCGAGGGTCGAATTTTAGAAAGTAATTGAAGTTCCTGAACAAAGTGAAATCTGTGTGCTTTAAATATTTATATTTGCTGTAATAAAACTTTCTCATGTGTCTAGAGATGCCATTATTCTTGGATTAAATTTATCAGTCTGGAAAAATGATGAAGCTGCTGTCAATAGGAAGGGGAATGATTATTTTTTACTCCTTCACTGAACAATCTTGTTTTTCTTTTGAAAGTCAATCCTTTATGCTGATTTAGGCTTTCGGAAGTTTGAATTGGCTTTGGTAAAATTTACAAAGGTTCTCTGTGCTGGAATTAGATGGGAAACATTCCTCTATTTTTCATTCTATTTTCATTTCTCCTGTGAGAATATCATTTCCTCTGATCTTGCTAAGCCATGTGATTTGAACCATAACAGATAGTTTTCAGAGAATGGCGTTAAAGGGATTGGCCCTGAACTATCCTGGTCCATCCAAAGATGCTTCCTGTGTCTCAGGAGTGGCTGGGTCCCAGCAAGGCTGGTGGTCCCAGCAGGAAGGACACTGCCCACTTCCTGGGAGGAGGGATGTCCTTCCTCCCTCCCTCCCTTCTTCCTTGCTCAGTGCATCAAGAGAGAAGGTCTATCTGAGCAAAAGGGTCTTGCACAGAAGGCCTTCCCCTGACATTGACCCTCCAGCCCCATCTGTGTCCCATTCACCCTCAGACAATCTTACTTACATAGCCATGGCATCCGACCTGCCTCCTCTTCTCCTCTTCCTCGGTGCTGGGGACACGCTTGCCAACTCACTACATCTCTCTATCAATCTCTCCGTTTCCTGGGAAGGAGCCTGGTGCAATGTTGACATCAGGAAGAGCTGGGTTCAAATCCTGTCTCTGCCACTTCCTCACTCCAATGCCTAGTGGAAATTATTTAACCTCTCTAGAATTTTTCTAAACTGCTAGGGTTATTGTGAATGAAAAGCTGTACTTAACACAGAGTACTGTTGGGGAAGTGAGCGTATAGTGAGTACCATTATAAGAATACATTGGACGTACATAACTGATGTTTATTGATGTCTGCTCCACTTGAGCACCAGTGCCTCCGTCCTCATCACCCTCACTCACAGACATCTATCTGCCTTCCCTCGTTCCACTCACTTTGCTTTCTGCTCAGCAACTGGTCAACAGTCTCACTGGATCTTCCGCCCTTGTTCTTTCACCCCTGTACCCCACTCCTGTCCTCTCTGCTGGGTGCCCCTCACCTCACTCTCTCTCACAACTGTGTTCTTTCCCACCATTTCCCCCCTTTCAGCTGCCTTCTCTGCCCTGGAAACATGTTTTCTCTCGTGCCTTCTGGGGCCAGTGGCAGCGAGGTGAGAGGGAGACAGCAGGAGGCCAAGTGTGTGATCATGGAGGCAGGCTCTGCTGCCCTGAGGGCTGGTGAGGAGCAAGGTGGAGCTGTGTGAGAGCATCAGGCTGTGGCTGGAAAATGAGTTTTAGCCACAAACGAGGAAAGGGGAGCAGGCTGCAAGGGCGCAGTGGTTGGACTCCATGTAGGCTGGAGGGCTGAGCACAGGAATGGTGTCCCCGCCTGACTGGGGAGAACTTGAGATCACATCAATTCATGAATTGCTAAATGTGAAGGCCATTTTCCTCCTTGTGGCTCTTCCCACTGCTCTGTAGCTCTTTGAAGGCTCTGAGAAGTCCTGCACTTACACCTATTGGATGTTTTCTTAGCCTTCATATTTGAGCTCAGGTGTCAGTTCTTCAGGAAAGCCTTTACAGAACAAGGTCAGCCATCTGCCCACATGCACGTATGCTCTCATACTACACTCTACTCTTCCTTTCAAACACTTATCATAATTTGTATTTGTATATATATTTTTTGTGACTAAAAAAGTTACTATTTGCTTACCCCACTAGATTCGAAGACTTCTGAGACAGGGCCATGTTCACCACTCAGTCCCTAGCCTGGCCCACAGCAGGGGCTTGGTATATAGTTCTAGAAGGAGTCATGGGGGAAAACTGATCACTGATGAGCAGGTTTGCTGCACAGCCTTGGGTTGAAAATGACAGCTGAACATTTACATTCACTACTCAGGAGATTGTCAGGAAATGTCTGCTGAAATGAGTTGCTTTTGATCTGAATGATGAAGCCAGAATGTTTTTGATTTGAAATTTCCATTTCTTCCTGTAGCCTAAGGAGTCCCCTCTTCATTTAGCTGTCATCAACAACCATGTCACCATAGTGAACAGCTTATTAAGTTCACAGCATGATACTGACATCTTAAATCAGGTAAGTCAAGCAAGTCAGAACCTGGAGTGTCTATTTTCTTATATGTTTCAACACAGTGTGTGTGTAGGGGTAGTTTTGATCAAGTTCAAAATGCTTTAAAATTTTTTGGGAGGAATGTGCATGTTCTTTTAATTCCTTTTTTTTTTTTTTCTTTTTCTGTAACCCACAAACAAATACTTTTCTTTTTCCAGTGTACAACTGGGATTCATTCAGTCAGTACATTCATTTAACAGGCCCAGCATTTCTGACAAACAATAACTCAGAGGTAAATTGCCAGAAACTCTTTAAATCAAAAGCCACTCCCCTGGTATGAAATGTTGTAACTTGGGGGAGCCCTTCACCTCCCAAAGGAAGCTTTGTTTCTATGTTACAGACAGTAAATGTGTCTTCTTTTCTTTTTTAAAAAGATTTTACTTGTTTATTTTTAAAGAGAGAGGAAGAGATGGAGAAAGAGGGGGAGAGAAACATCAATGTGTAGTTGCCTCTCGCACACCCCTAACTGGGAGCCTGGCCTGCAACCCAGGCATGTGCCCTGACTGGGAATTGAACAAGCGACCCTTTGGTTCGCAGGTCAGCGCTCAATCCACTGAGCCACACCAGCCAGGGCTAAATGTATCTTTTTTAGCCCAGAGGCAAAATCTTGGAATAAAAAATCATCATGAATTCAATCCACTGGAGAAGAAACAAATGCCTCATAAGTGGAGCCCGTTACTGGCTGGAAATGACAATGTGCAGGGGGAAGAATAAACAGGATGAGGATGGGCACTCTCTGAATCAGGATCTGCTCCTGGGGTTGGGATGCCCCTTCCAGGGGCTGTACGGAGGGATTGGGAAGAGAAACTCTCAGAGAGGAGCCCTTCTAGAATCCTGAGGACAGAGACCTCCAGACTCCTGCCTTTCTCTTCCTCTTCCCAAAGAAGCCTCAGCAGTGCCCTCTGGGTGGGGACCAGCAGGCCAGGGGTGGGCCATCCTAACCCACTGTGTAGCACTCAGTTTCTCCTTTGTCCAACCAGAGTGCCGACTGAGATCTTTGCAGTCTTCTCCTGTGAGGTCCTTTGTGCCTTGAACTGAATGGAGACTTATTTCCCCTTCCGTCCCTTCCTTCCCCAGGACCTTCCTCCTCCCCCAATCTTTTACTATCCCAAAAGTTTGGGGGGAGAAAAACTCCTCTTGTTATTAAATATACTGATGTGTTCGACTGTGTTAATGCCCCCAGCCTTTCCTAATGGGTGGGCTCTTTGCTACATACACAGACAGAACTCAGGTGTGATTTTGGTTTCACTGCAATTGGCTAGATCCATTCCACAGAAGGAGGGTATGTTAGACTACCATCCAGTTATAGAACTAGACTTTATCATTTCAATTTTTTTTTTTAGACCAGGAATACACTCAATGTATAAAAATAAGAAAATAAGCTAAAACCTTATCATTTGTTTGTAATGCCCCTCAAAAGAGAACTCTTCTTAGTATTTTGGTGCATTTTCCTGCCTTCTAGTACAGTGAAGTAGTCATTGTTCACACATGCACATTCCAGTCCACACTCCTTGGCTGCCAGGTTACAGTGATGTTATACAAACCATTCTTGTTATATTAATAATGGTTGGACTTTTTCTGGATGGACTATATATATATATAGTTTTTTAATATATATAGTTTTTTAATATATATAGTTTTATATCTATATCTATATATGTATATATATAAAAGCCCTGGCTGGTTTGGCTCAGTGGATTGAGCGTCGGCCTGCGAGCTAAGTGTCGCTGGTTCGATCTTCCAGTCAGGGCACATCAGAGAAGGAAAACTCTGACTCCAAAAAACCTCCGCTGCCTTGCGGCATACCTCTTCAGGGGAAAGGCTAAGGGAGTAAACCCCGACAGAAAATCCGGAGCCGGCGTCCCTAAGGCGGTTTGACGTTGTAGTCAACACCGGCAACTCCTGCGGTGCACCTGAAGCCAAGCTGTATTGACTCCGTCTTTCCCTTGGACCCTTCAGCTGCGAAGAGAGGCGGGGTCTGCTGCATGGGCAACAGCAGATCCTCCATATCACCCTGCCCAGGCTCTGTAGCTTCAGCTTCACTGGAGAGGACACTTCAGCGTCATCGTAAGGTGTCGATTCAACACGGGAGGAGACAGATACCGTGTCACTCCCGAGTCGGACTGCACAGCCATTCTCGGCGGTGCAGATAGACTCTTAAGAAGCTACACCATCGTCTCTCGAGACGGACGGCTGCCGACGACGGATATATATAAAACTTGGCTAAATAGTGTTGTTTTCTTGTTTCCTAAGGCTTTTAGTGTTAAATAAGTATTTTTTTCATTTTTAAAAACAATCTTTGAAGCCAGTTTTTATTGTGACAGAATATACACAACATAAAATTTACCTTTTTAACCATTTGTAAATGTACAGTTCAATGGCATTGAGTACATTCGCATTGTCGTAGAACTATCAGCTCCATCCATTTTCATAACTTTTTTCGTCTTCCCAAATTGAAACTCTATACCTATTAAATAATAACTCCCCAGCCACCCTCCCCTCAGCCGCTGGCAACCACCATCTATCTACTTTCTGTCTTCATGAACTGGACTATTCTAGGTAATTCATATTGAAATCATTAAAAAATAACCTTTTTAATAGATAGTTGCCTGCTATTCCAATATGTAGACACACCACAGTTCATCTAATGGATCTCCTTGTTAAACATGTAACTTCCTATCAGTTTTTCACCATCATAAACAACACTGCCATGAATATCCCCTAGACCTACTTAAAAATATGTGATTTTATCTTTTTCCTTTTCCCTGTGTAGGACACCTCAATTTTCCCTTTGTTTTTTCACAATGCTAGTTTTTTTTCCCCTTAGTAGTGTAGTTGGGTTACATTTTTGACATTTCTCATGGCAGAGGCAGCAAACTCCTTTGCACGTGGCTGCTGATCTCGGAAATGTGGAACTGGTGGAAATTTTGCTGCAGGCAGGCTGTGATCTGAAGGTTGTTGATAAGGTAATTTCATGGATTTCAGTCTGTTCAGCTGGGATGGTTGCTAAGGAGGCCTTTTGACTCTATGCCTTGAGCAGTAGCATAACCTTTGTGAAATGGACACAAACTGGAGAAAACTTGTGTCTTGATAGTCAGTGAAACATCCCAATTTTGATTAAGATAGGTCAGTAAGAATTTTTACTGTGAATAACAAAATATGTATTTTTAAAATTCAAATTATTTATTAATTTTTTTGAAGAAAATACATAATAGATTCATATGGTTCAAAAAAATTTTAAATACATATAATTAGTAAAGGTTTGGCAGTATAAATTTCCCACTATCCCTGTCCCTGGTTTCCATACTACCCTTGACATATATATCCATTATACATAGCTCTGTTCTTTCCAGAGTTTCTTTATGCAGAGACAAGCAAACATAAGTATATATACTCTTCTTTCATTCCTCTGTCCTTTTTGCAGAGTGGTGATATACCTCTGTATGTTGGTCTGCCTGTAATTTCTTTGCTTTAAGAATTTAAATTGGAGATTATCCCATATTAGTGCTTGGAGAGTTTCTTCATTCTTTTTTACACAGCTGCATCATAGACTGTAGAACTGATGGACATTTAAATTGTTCCTAAGCTTTTACTGTTACAAAAAGAGCTTCAATGAAATGTGTATACATGCATGTCTAAAGTTGTTTTAAAAAGTTTTTGAATTGTAAAATAAACATAACATGAAGTTTACCATCTTAACTATTTTTAAGTGTGCAGTTTAGTATTGTTAAGTACTCTCACACTGTTCTGCAGCCAATCTCTAGAACTTTTTCATCTTGCAAAATTGAAACTTTGTGAACAACTGCCTATTTCCTCCTCCGCACCAACCCCCCAGCCCCTGGTAACCACCTTCCAACTTTTCTCTAGATACCCCATGTAAGTATAACCATACAGTATTTGCCCTTTTGTGACTGGCTTATTTCACTTAGCGTCATGTCCTCAAGGTTCATCCATGTTGTAGCATGTGTCAGAATTTCCTTCCTTTTTACGGCTAAATGGTGTTTATTGTATGACTATACACATTTTATTTTTTCACTCATGAACGGATGTTTGGGTTACTCTCACCCGCTGGCTATTAATGTAGACTTGTTGGATAAAGCAATGCAGGCTGAGCCATTGGTGGGAAGTAAGACGACGGTCCTTAGGTTCCAGCCTCACAGACAGGTGCAGACGCAGGAGGCTGCTGTGTGGCAGCCTGTTAGGTCCCCCCACACACGTGGTCTTCTTTCAGTCTTTACATCTCCCCTGTGAGGTGGACAAAATAATCCCAGTTTTCAAGACAAGATTGGAGAGAGTTAATGACAGCAGGGTACACACCTAGAGCCTGGCTTCAAATTCAAGGCCGCTGGCTCGTGAACTGTCGGCAAAGGGGGCTGTTTCCAGAACTTGCAGTTTTCCCTATCCCTGTCTTCACCCATGCTGTTCATCAGCTCAGCACATCTCTCATTCCCAGAGCAAGCCTGAATCCATCCTGCTCTACTTCAGAATCACCTAGTTTACATTTTTAGGATCTGAAGTAGTGATATGCTCTTTTACTTTTCTCTGTATGCCAGTTTTTTAAATTATCTCTCTCTCTCTCTCTCTCTCTTTTTTTTTTCTTGATCATAAAAGTAATACAAGCCCTCTACCGACAATTTGGAAAACACAGAAAATCATAAGGAAAACACAGCCACCATAATTTCATCTCCCAGGTGGAATCCTATCAGTTGTCGCTTGTTAACTTCTGATAGAATTTAGCATTAGTATTAACATTTAATGTTGGTATTTTCCTATGCTTTCTTTTTGTACTTTATTCTATTTTTTTCATGAATCCATCACAGCCCCAGGGAAATCTTGTGGGCAGAGAATCTAGATAGCATTGACAGGGAATTCATGTTGGGTCTCCTTGTGCTGGTGGACTGGCTATTCCAGTAAACACCATTAATGTTAAAACCTGACTTTGTTTTCAGAACAAAAGCCCTCAGTTCACTAGACCTCACAATTTGGTTTCCCCAGATTCCCATTCTCCTCCTCCCTCTTCCTTCTCAGGTCTGGAATACAGTTGGCACCAAATACATATTTAATTAATGAATAAAAGCTACTTTTTCTATCTGCTCCCACAATATTTACCAATGATAAGTGATGATTTCTAAGACTGAATTAAGATCTGGATGGAAAAAAGGAGTCTAAGTTTGGTGTAAACTTGACTTTCCCAGAAACCTATTCTCTGGGCCTGAGGCGTCACAGGGCTCCCAAGAGCCTCTTGCCCTCATTGGCTTCAGTATTTGAATTTCCACACCGGCAACACTCCCAGGAAAGGTTCCTAGCAGTCTGAAAACTCTGACTCTCAGAATGTTGTCTTCCCCAAATAGGCTAATTATGGTGACATAAATGGCAAAAGCCAGAATTTAAACAGTGTACAATTAGAGGCTTGCTAAATGCCTGCAAAATGCAGTTCTTCCTAATTTCATGATCGTTTCTTTTGATCAGAAGCTGATTACTTTCAGCTCTAATTTTCAGGCTCACCTGGGTCTTAGCACCTGGACTAACAGCCAAATAATTTGGATTGGTAGGAATTGCAAAGTCATATATGAAAGAATTATTGGGATACATTTCTGGATCCCTAAGCATAGAAACATCGGTTCCTAAGATTGGAAGTTCTTCTGGGTTTATGTCTGACCATTCATTTTAATTTTCATCAGGATCCTTGAGCAAATTTCATGGGTTGTTTGCAAAGCAAACGAAAACTACCACCTTTTGCTCCAGAAAAACTGTATGGATGTCTAGATTGTGTACTGCATAAAATCTAGGGGGAAGATATTTAGGGACACTGCTCACAAACCTGTATGCCCTGGCTTTGAGCTATATCCATCTGGACAAAGCTGTGGCTTTTATAATTTGTATAAGGTACCATATGGGCACCAGGCCACTCATGCCCCAAGTTATGTCGAGAACAGCCCCTATCGATCATTCTGTTTGGTTAAGATTCCCACCCTCACCCTTGGTTAGAGGCAGTATGATACAATAGAAAAAAAAATATAGTTAGGAGTACAGCAAGCTGAATTCTTTACTGTAAATTAGTTGTGTTCTCATGATTGATATTACTTTTAATAAGATCCAGCCCTTTTCTGTCTTGTTACTTTGTGCTTCTTAACACATGGCTTTTACGTCCTGGTCTAAGGTGGCTGTATAAGCTCCTGCCATCATGCCAGCGTTCCACTCAGGAGGAAGAGGAAAGGAAGGAGAATGACACCTTTGCTTCCTTTAAAGATTCATCCCAGAAGTCGCATGTGCCACTTTCATTGACATACCATTGCCAGAACTTAGGTCACATACACAAAGCAAGGGAAGCTAGGAAATGTTTGGAATGGCCAAGTGCCCAGCCGACCCAAGGTCTTTTTCTATAGAAGGAAGGAAGGAAGGAAGGAAGGGAGGGAGGAAGGAAGGGAGGAAGGAAGGAAGGGAGGGAGGAAGGAAGGAAGGAAAGAAGGAAGGAAGGGCTATTGAGGGGTGGGGACTTGGCCACTGGCTAAGGCTTCAGCCACAGATGGAGTCTGCCTTTGAGGAGAAAAATGTCCAATCATGTTATTTATTTGCTGAGGACATCCCAGTGCAGTAAGCCAGGGAGACCGCTGCGGGTACTGGAGAGATGTTCAGGTTCTCATTGATAGAGCATGTGTAAAACATTACTTGTTCATGGTGGGTCCCTAAGCTCAAATTCTTTGCTTTGCCCAGTTGATACAGCACCAGACATTGCCAATATCTAGCATTTCTTGGACAGTTTGCATGTGTCATGCTCTGTCCTAAGGGCATTACATGCATTATCAAATATACCTCTTACCACTACACCATGGGGTAGTTACTGATATGGAGAGAACCTAAGGACTGGCCCAGGTTCACCTTACAATGAAGCAGTAGGGTCAAGATTTGAACCCAGGCTTTCTTGTTTTTTAGAGCTCTTAATCACGAAGCAATACCATCTGACACTTTCATTTTAACTTTCAGCGAGGGAAGACGGCCTTGGCTGTGGCCTCCAGGAGCAACCACAGCCTTGTTGTGGACATGCTCATAAAAGCAGAGAGGTATTATGCCTGGAGAGAGGTAAGGAAGACCGATTGCATTAAAGACACATTTGCTGTTGTGACATTTCTTTAGCTAAGGTGTCACCTCTGTTTTCTTTGGAGGCAGATAAATAGCAGGTTGAGACAGAAGCAAGGGACACAACACTGAAAGATCCCTTGTATTTCCTGTGTCAGACAGATAGTACTCAAGCTTTTTACTTCAGACATTTGTCTCCATTTTGAATGACAAAAATGACCAAATAGCAGGTAATATCGAAAACTGTCTTAGTTACCACCTTACCAGCTATATCTGAAAATATATGTTCTGTAATAATGCAATAAGCAGAAAATGTCTGAAATCATCTGATGCTCTCATTTAGAAGCACTGTGAGAACATCAGGGACCCAACCACCAACTTTCCTCTGACATTCAAGCAAGATCACAGTCAGGAGACCAAGCATATTCGCAGTCTCCTCTGGAACCTGGCTTATCGTCTGCTGAAGGCCAATGAGTGGCAGAAGCTGGCCCGTTCATGGAACTTTACGGAGGAGCAGATCAGAGCCATTGAAGAACAGTGGTCAGGTGGGCACGGCCTAGATGCTGTGGGCAGGAGGCATCCCGTATCAAGAACAGCAGTCCTTTCTGGTGACAGATCTTTCAAGTGCATGCTAGGGGTACAGATCCTGGCTGGGCTCCCTCCCAGGATTCCAAGCCATGGACTCATTTCAGCCAGACTCCAGATGTTGGGATTAGTGAGGTCAGGTCAGCTGGAGTCCTTAGCTTCGTGTTTTTTTGTTTTTTTTTTAAAGATTTTAAATTTATTATTTAGAGAAAGGGGAAGGGAAGGAGAAAGAGAGGAAGAGAAACATCAATGTGTGGTTGCCTCTTCTGCACCCCAAACTGTGAACCTGGCCCACAACCAAGGCATGTGCCCTGACTGGGAATAGAACCAGCAACCGTTTCGTCTACAGGCCAGCACTCAATCTACTGAGCCACACTAGCCAGCACCTTAGCTTTGCTTTTTAGTTATTTGGCCACACTTAGAAAATATCGAAAGTTTGTTTGGCATTAACCAACTAATTAAAAACAGAAGCAAACCCTTCTCTTGATAAACCTTTCTACTTATAGCACTTTCCATACATGGATATCATGAGATATGAACAAATCCCATGCTGGGGTTGGTTCACATTATTGATTGCTGGGCATTGTAAATACAAAGCCCATGGGCACGTGCGACTTGTACCACAAATGATGGTGTTTTTAGTGGCTAATCCTAGGACATGTTTTTATGTGAAAAAAAAAATGTTAAATATTGACTATAGTTTCCAAAAAGAATTCTTTATTTTTCCTTTGTCATTAATTAGACATATATTGTGTTCTGTGAAGTCTTTAGGATAGTTGTCTTCTGGAAATCTCTCTTGACCTAACGAAATGATTTGGAACTATAGTGTACCCTCAGAATACTTGCCATCAGGGTAAGGGAAACTTAAAATGTTTCAGTCCAACGTTACGGAGTGCTTAGAGCGTGTTTCGGCCGGGTGAGGGTATATCTGCTTGGTAAACTATGGCGATGTTTGAGGGAGTTGATACTCTTGTTGGCACGATATCAGTAACATTCACAACCTACTTATAGTATCATGGCACCAGGGAGTTTGTGGACTTTTGAGCAAAGGAGTGACATATTAATGATGGTGTTTGATAAAAATTAGTTTGACAAGGGTAAGATTAGGAGGATTCACCTATGAGTACATTACTTAAGCAGGCACTTCGTTCTCCCTGAAACGCCTGCCCCTCTAACAATCTGTCTAATGAACTTCTTCCCCGGAGCTCAGGCCTTCTCTTGTGGCATCTGTCTGCTTGGGGGCACACACTCAATAGAACTAGAAGCCTGTCATGTGTTTGCAACCATGAACTCCTGCTTGGAGTGCCAGTGGATTCTCAGCTCCACATCCCAGCACTCCCCCAACACATCTCAGGGTTATGTATCCAGTGAGTACTTGCCCAGTATTCACTGCCCTGGATGGTGGGGGACGCAGACTTCCATCTGAAACTGGAGTGGCAGGATGATGCATGCTTGCTGCTGAGAGCATGGGAAACAGACAGCAGCAACTGCAGCACCCAAGAGCTTGTCAGACGTGTGGACACTCACCCCAGTCTGACTGAGTCAGAATGTGCCTTTTAACAAGATCCCCAGGTGAACTATGCACTTTGAGTTTGAAAAGCTCCACGTCTCATCGATGCAGCTATAAAGTCTTTGTCTGCTCCTATGGCCTGGTAGGTGCAGGGGAAGTGCTGGCATCAGTCCAAACGCTGGCCACCCTGAAGCAGCACCAGTGGGGTCAACTGGAAGGACTCTCATTCACTCTGCCTTTGACCTAACAGTCGTCAGAAGAGGAGTGAATTGTCATCCACAGTCATAGAGAACACTTTGTTAGAACTGAGATCATGGTAATAAAGAGACATCATCAGCAGGTGATGTTTGGCCTCTGACTTCTTGTATGTGGCACAGGAAAGGACAGCTTCCGCGAACATGGTTACAGGGCTCTGCTCATCTGGCTGCATGGGACCCTGGTGATGCAGGACACGCCGGTCAAGCACCTGTATGAAGAGCTGCTACATGCAGGTTTCGCAGAGCTAGCTGGTGAGTGGCTGTGTTCAGTAAGTAAGACACTCCTCCCTTAAACTGTCAGGGCACCCTTGACAGAAATACTAACAGCAACAGTCCCAGCTTGGTGATCCTTGTGGCTCACTTAGGATATGCAGCTTCTCCTTTGGTGAGTGACTAATCAGTACTTGTCCTGGTTTTATTTTTGTTTTTTTTTTAAGCCCTGTGGTTCTCAGTGTCTATCTCAGTGTCAGCTGGGTATCTGAAAGAGTATAGGAGTATTTTTGTTTATGTGTCTGTGTGGGCAGGGGTGGGAGGGTGGGGAAGGTGACAGGGACAGGAACGCTGAACCATGTCATAAGGTTATAGGTTCTCTGCAACTAACAATTGTCTCACTCCAAATGCTATTTGGCTCCTGTTCGAAAACTGCAAGTTAGTGTATTTTAAAATGTTATGTCTAGGTTGAAAGAAAAGAGCAGACAGGCTATTGCTTTGCCAGCTGAGGTTACTGCTAAAAAATCACTCTGTCAAAGATTGTATTGCCAGGGAAGATGCTTTGAAAACTTATCAGTAAGTTATGTGTTGTTATAACTTGCATGTAATAATAACCATTCAAACAAAATATAGCAACATCTGCCATTATTTTCTTTTTTCTTTTCTTTTTTTTAAACCTCTGCAATTATTAGTTTATTAGTATCATCCAGGACTCAGATGTTCATATTCCTCCTGAAATTACACGAATGCAAATGGAAAGATCCAAGTCAAAATTATATAACAAAACAGCACTCCATCACAAAAGCATGTAAAATTACAAGAACGCTATTTTAAAACACTGGCACTTGTAAGAGAATGGTGATGTCAAAAATTACAATAATCACCAAATTGTTTTCTAAATGGCTAAGCAGATAAACATGACCTTAATGAGTTGTTTTATAAAAAATTAAGTTCAAATAAATTGGACAAGTCATACCGTGACACTAAGTTTAAGTGTCCTCCTCCCTCATTATCTATTTGATTTATAAAGGGGCAAATCATAATTCGGAAAATACACGTTATTTTAAATGTGGCATACAATTTTAAGTTGGCCCAATTAATTAAAAATACCTTTAATGGAACCTCATTTTCTAAGCGATCCATATTTAAATAGAAGACATTTACAGCCAGCACTTTTTTTTTCCAGAGGCTTTGCCAGGACTAATGTCAACAGAAAACTTCATATGACAGTCTGGTATTTTAAGCTCATGCTTTTGGGGACACATTCTCAGGTCTTCTTTAATGTGGGAACTGCAAACTAACTGCCATTACATGGTAATGGTAGTTTTAAAAATGTAGAATCCTCATGTAAAGATTAGAACATACTTTTCTATTAGTCCTTCAAGGACAGACTTTAAAAATGTTTGATTCTAATCCCATGCTGTGAGTAAGGTGGTTACTTTTCACTTGCTAAATGTAACTGGGCTATGTGAAATTTGATTATCAACTGATCACAATTTTAGAGCTTCAGTTATGGATGAAAACTGTCTCAATTCAACTCTTGTTACCCTCATCATGAGTATGCACGGTCTGTAGACAAAAGCTTTTTATCCACTAAGTATATGAAAAGATAAACACTGTAATAAACCATGATCCAAAATCTGCAAAAGCAAGACTAGCTTCCCCTCAAGAAGAAAAATTTCAGACCTATGAAAAGGACAACAAAACTAATAAAAAAAAAATTGTATTTACTTAGAAGCATTCAGAATGTCAACAAAACAGCTGCAACTTTTTTTGCAATTACAGAGTGGTATTCAGTTAACAGAACAACAATTATTTCATATAAGCTGCATCAGACAACTGAAGATGAAAAAACTACCATCCCCATATATAACTAATTTGTGCTGTGCACCAACAAGAACCTGCTTTAAACTTCCATGCCAATTTACAACCCCCTTACTGTACCAGGCAAGGTTAGTGGCTATTGAAAATACCACCAGGACAGGGCTATCTAAAGACACATTCGGTAGTGTGTTAACTATACATAAAAAGACACTGTACAGTTTAAAAACAAATCTTACACAGCCTTACATTTCAATTTTTTTCTTTAAAAGGAGTGAGTTGTGTACAGGGGGGTTAAATGCTTTATAGACAAGAGAAAAAAACTGCGCTAGAACCAACTTATTCATCATCTTCTTCATCTTCCTCCTCTTCATCTTCCTCCTCTTCCTTCTTTTTCTTGCTTTTTTCAGCCTTGACAACTCCCTTTTTTGCAGCATTAGGCTTTCCTTTAGCTCGGTATGCAGCAATATCCTTTTCATATTTCTCCTTCAGCTTAGCAGCCTTCTTTTCATAAGGCTGCTTGTCATCTGCAGCAGTGTTATTCCACATCTCTCCCAGCTTCTTTGCAACATCACCAATGGATAGACCAGGATGCTCTCCTTTGATTTTTGGGCGATACTCAGAACAAAACAAGAAAAAGGCCGAAGGAGGCCTCTTGGGTGCATTGGGATCCTTGAACTTCTTTTTTGTTTCCCCTTTAGGAGGAATATAAGTTTTCATTTCTCTTTCATAACGGGCCTTGTCCGCCTTTGCCATGTCTTCAAATTTTCCTTTCTCTTTAGCAGACATGGTCTTCCACCTTTCTGAACACTTCTTAGAAAACTCTGAGAAGTTGACTGAAGCATCTGGGTGCTTCTTCTTGTGCTCCTCCCGGCAAGTTTGCACAAAGAAAGCATATGATGACATTTTGCCTCTTGGCTTCTTAGGATCTCCTTTGCCCATGTTTGATTACTTTTCCTCAGCGAGCACGGAATCGCCCAGTGCCCGTCCGGCTCGCACTTGCCCCGGTGCTGTCTCTATGGAGCTCAATGTACTGCAATCTGCCATTATTTTCATGATGCAGCTTTACCTGAAGATGAGAACATAAATGAATGGATGATGCCTGCTTTCTATGACATCATCCTTGTAGTGTTAGGGTTGTTCCCTCAACTTTATATTTATTCGTTCCTGAGAAAGTGTATCCATAAGAATTCTCAGAGGGTGGCTAGAGGCAGTTCTCTGAAGTGGTGAAGGGCATGAGCTGTGGACGCTAACAGGCTGTGTGGTCTTGAGTTCCATAACCTCACTGTGCCAGTATTCTCAATTAACTAGAAAAAGAAGCTGTTTATGATGAAGGGCTGATGTGGGATTAAGTGTATAATAGTGCCTGGCACATAGTACATGCTTAATAAATGTTAGCCACTAATAATAAATGTTATGCTATTTTTTTTCCAGAAAAGATCCGTCAATTCAAAAGTGAAACTGACTCAAAGCCCAAGAAGTGTGCAGTTTCATAAATGCCTAGAGAAATTGTATTTAAATGATATTCTACTCCGCATGCAGTCCTTTTATATTTGGTTCTTTAATGCCATGAAGTTCCTCTAGCAGTAGGACTGATTTTCCTTTCATGAAGATGGTGGTAACAGGATCCTTTAACAGATGAAAAAATGGTATACTTTCTAACGACTGAAAGGGGAAGTCAAAAATATTTTCTTGCTTTTTGCTTAAGGCAAGTGATATATGACTTCCCTATTTCTTTCATTTGATGCAACATATGTGAAAGCATAATCTAGGATTTGGTACATCATGCAGGTGGGAGCAGCATTGTGGCACATGGGAAAACCAGGGGTTGAAAGATAGACATGATTTTGAGTCATAGTTTTGCCACTTATTAGTTAAGAACCTTTGGGAATTGTAATATTCAAATTCCCAATTCTTTGGTTTCCTTCTCTACAAGATGGAAGGAAGAAATGCCCACCATGGCATTTTGTGAGGACAAGGGGAGAATGCCTGTGAAATGTGTAAACTCATGCCCAGAGTATTGAAATCATTAACTGTTATTTCTTTTCTAAGAGAAACTGGCTTTGGAAATTTTTAGTTGCTGTTGGCTTTAAATAACATATATGTGTAATATATTACTTGAAAAAGACCATAAGTATATAAACTGACACTTTTTCTCTCTTGGAGATTTAATTATAGGTGATTTTATATTCTTTGTACTTCTTGGTATTTTCCAATTTTTTTCACAATGAAAATACATTATTTTTGTAATCTAAGAAAATTATTAAATAAATATGAAGTTATGTCAGCATATATACACCTATCCATTATAATTTACAGCTCTTCATTCTTGAATTCTGACTCTAGGTCTCTAAGGCCAGAAATAATGTTGTGGGCAATTTCTGTCCAGTTATTCTATCATGAATTATAGTTCTACATTTTTGGCCCACTTAATGTAATGAGTATTTAAAATGGGTAATATGTTCACATGATTCCCAAAAGTTTTTAACAAAGGTCTTCAGTGAAAAGTCTTGTCTCCATCTGTTCTTCAACCTGGCCAGTTTCCAGTGACTTCACTATTCTTCTTTCCCCCCAAATCTGGTAACCCCTTTATATATATATAAAAAAATCAATACCTATTCTTTGTATAAAGTGTTTTAATTGTTGAATTTAAGTTTATTTAGGCTAACACTAATTACCTGATGCTTTAGACACAATATAGTTTCTGGAGCTTGGGTAAATTAAAAAAAAGATACTTATAATATTCTTAATTACAGTATTCATAATATTGCCCTCAGTTTGTCCACATGGTTATGGCTTGCATACTGAAAACTGTTCCTAATTGTAATCTAGGTTCTTCAAAAAGCAGAGCCCAAAGCCAAAGCTTATGTGCCACTGCTTTTTTCAGGAATGAAAATTCAAGGAAACAGGAAAGAAGGAAGAGGGATGATGTAGGGAAGGAGGGAGCGCCAAGACCAGAGTGAATTACTAAATTGGCTGCTACTTGGTGTCAAGCACAACTGATTTGACGTTGAGGGTACTCTCTTCCAAGAGCACCCTCTGCATCTCAGGACAGTTCACATAGGCGAGAAAGGAAGATCTGATCTGTTCCCCACAATGGTGGAACCTGCCCGCCTCATGACTGGACTGGGAGCAGAGGAAGCACCAGGGAGGGGGGTGCTCTCTGTTCAGGCAGCAGATGAGGTGCTGTTGGTTTGTGCTTGCACCTGAGCTGTTTGCCACAGTAGTAGCTGGGCTGGAACCCAGAACAAGTGTTGCATAAGAAGGATTTAATACTCTTTTTGGCCAGGTACTCCTAATAATTCACAAAAGCCTGTCTTTTTAGAAACTGGGGTGTTTGCCTCTCTCCCATTTATTCTCTGATGTCCTGTTAACAATGTACAGCAGTAAGAAAAACTGCTCCCTCTAATACTATTAGAGCCTAGAGGTAGGCCATATTCAAAATGGAAGAGACTTCAGATTATTCAATATAGTAATTTCTGTTAAAAATAGGAAAATTGAGGCCCTACACAGATTCTTCAGAACCTACTTGTTTTCATGTAACCCATAAGTACTATAACCCAGGCAGCTGGCAATAAAACCATTAGAAGCCTGCTCCGATTCTGGATCAGTTTTGCCCAGATGGTTTCCTTCCTAGTGGCCAGCCATTGGAAAGTCTCTACCAGGCTTGGAAGATTTGCTGAGTTGCCCAGGGCTATACTACCACAGAGAGAACAATAGGAGTTCAAAACTGTACAGTTTCAAGAGGCAAGGGAGAATATCAGAAATAGGATCACTCTAAAAGGAAATTTTCTTCTGATGCTTCTGTACCTGTTTCTGTGCTGGTAATTTTTTTTCTCTTTTAACATTAAAAATTATTAAGAGGTACTGCTATCCTTATTTGTAACTGCTAGAGTACTAGAAAAATGAAGACAAATATACGAGTCATAAAAATATCCTTACTCTTGGTCTTTATCTTTTTCACTTAAAAATACCTTAGTTTCTATTAGTTTTAATATTCTTAAAGTAAACTTTTCAAAGTTTACTTGGTAATATTGGAAATGAGTTACCCATTTGGAATAATGTAGAGAAAACAGAATTTACATATTTTGATGATATCATCAGCCATGGGCTGAACCTATTAAAAAATATAGTCCAGTTTCTTTTTTAATTTAAAAATATTTTACTTAAGTTAAAAAAAATAACCTTAAAATAATTCTACATATAGTTACAAAGGATGGTGTGGCTTGAAAAAGTCTTGTGATTTTTAAAAGATGAACATGATGTATCCACGATGTTCTAAAAATATGGAAAAAGGTGAAACTAAAGACTTCTAATCCTTGGTAAAACCAGAGGACTTAAAAGATCTTAATATGAACATATTCGTTTTAGTCAACCACTTTGATGGAATGAGCGCTCGTGAGAGACTGAGTATGAGTTCATCTGGGTCCGAGAGATCTGGAAGCTGAGGTAGTACTTTCAGGATGAATAGTCCGGGGATATTTTGCTGCAGTGGCTTGCGGAATGGTTTGCTGAAAAGATAAAAATCTGTTTTAATAACCCTATAAAATTACACATATTAAATATCATTTTATCATCTATAATGTAATCCAACAATTGTTGTTAAGTGTCAGTGGATACAAGCAATGGATTGGATGAAGCAGCCATTAAAACAAAGAAGACGTGGTCTTTTTCTGTAAGGAACCCACGCCATTAGACCCCTGTGCTCAATACCCACA
Organism: Furipterus horrens; assembly: GCF_987537825.1. NCBI lineage: Eukaryota > Metazoa > Chordata > Mammalia > Chiroptera > Furipteridae > Furipterus > Furipterus horrens. The sequence continues at coordinate 47,452,702 of NW_028327175.1, forward strand.
ATTTAGATCAGAGCTGTATTCTAGAGGAGCACAAGAAGATCCACAGGAGCCATTCATTCCTCAAGGAGGACTCAAGTGGGTGGAATCTGACAACATTTATAGAAGCTAAGCATAGAAAGGGACTTTGTGGTGTTTGGAAGAAGGGTCCGCCCTAAGCTCTCCCCTCTGCTCATTCTATCCAACTTCCCCCTCCCTGTATCTGATTGTTAATCAGCAGAGTCCAGTCCTGGGGAACATGTGTGGGAAGACCTGAGGGATCCAGTGTGGTCCTTGCTTCAAACCAGCATAAAACATGTCCCTCAAATTTTACCCGGTTCACCTGGGAGCTGACTAAATATTTTATGATCACATATGAGGCAGTCTTCCCAGAGGCCTGGTGCTCTCTTGATACGGACCACAACTTTCTAAATAAATAACTAGAAGCTGAGTACATATGTTGAGGAAAGGATATGCACACTACCTCCACGCTCAGAGGAACATCGTAGACATGCGCACCGTAGCATTAAAGTTGGACACATCTGCCTTCATCTATACATGTAACATGTTCAAGTTCATACTATGTTCATAAGTACAAATTACATGTATACACATGGGTAATATGTACACATATACGGCTTTCCTGCATTATATCCAATACAGCTTCTTAGGAGGCAGTAGTGTGATCCATTATGCAGATGAGTTCTCAGTCCATGTCACTGACTAGCACATGTAGATTCTGTTTAGGGTCTTCCACTTAGAAAAGTCATCTCTAAAATACTTGAAGTAAAATTATATATATTTTATTAAAACATTCACTATCTATTTCAAAAGCTCTATGATACAGCTATGCAGGTCTTCATTTCTGATTCTGCTCTAAGAATAAAAGCATCTCTTTAATAAAATGGAAAAATAACATTCTTAAAGTATTTTATATAAATGTTTCTTTGTACAAAAATAACTGTGTAATCATTACAAATGGGAGATATTCTTGCCACTAGTATGAAATTGTAGTTGCTAACCCCCTAATCTGACCCTGTCGAAAGAGGTATTTTTCCTTGAGGAGGATGGACAAGAGGCACTGCAGAAACAGATTCACATTACCACCGGTATCATGACCTACAAAATCCGGCGCAGAATGTAGCAGCACCAGGAGCAAGCAGTCATCCAGCAGATGGGGCTAAAGTGTCAGAGATTTGATTACTGGTTTATCAGTATAAGTGTTTCTGGTAGTTCTAGATCTTGATTCCTGGGAAAAATGGAAAATTGAACAGAGGACTGCCATCGTCTGTCACATCATCCAAACTAGGTAATGATGGGAGCAGTTTGTGGCTTTCTGGTCCATGGCCAGTTACTGGAGAACTGCAGGAGCTGAGTAAGCAACGGGTAGTTTGGGAGATAAACACCAGAAACAGGGGTTATAAGTCTTTAGTTCCTTATTTCTCTTCTGTAAAATATGAATTTCTATTATTAATCCAAAGACAAAAGGTTGTCTAAATTAAAAAAAACAAACAAACGTTTGTTCTCTTTAAGCCTTCTTCATCTTAGTGGACATCTTTATATATATCACAAGTGCTGAGAAGAATAGAAATGTGTTCATGTCTTCTCATTTTTGGTTTTCTCACATATTAAAAAATACATAGGAAGCCACCTAAGGACTTTCAGAGTCTGTCCTACTTATAACGGCTATGGACCCTCCCTCCTCCATGTCCTCTACCCGGACCTGGTGCCTCCGTCTCAGTCTTCCACTCCCCTGTGCCCATACTTTGCCTGAGACTAAATTAAAAAAGTCAATCCAGCTTCTCTTGATATAATCCAGTAACCAGACAGAAAAAAAAGGACTTAAAATCATTCCATATGTCTTTATTTTGCTAATACTTTGACATACTAAACAGGCAAGAATGTTGTCTAATACTGAGAATTTATATAGAGGGCTATTCTCTTTTAAAATCAATCCTGTTTCTCTTTAGGGATATGTTCTTGTAACTTCTAAAAATTAAACTTTTTGAGGTATTACTGATTACATATAGTTATAAGAAATAATATAGAGGTATCCCTGTATACTTCTCTAGTAATTTTTATTAAATTTGCTTATAGTTTTATAGTTTACAAAGTGCCTTTCTACATCTCATTTAATTTTCACTATCTCATTTAATCCTAAATTCTGACAATAAACTCTGGGAGCTAAGTACTCTTATCATTCCTGTTTTACTTAAGAGAAAATGGAGGCTTGCATATTTATCTTGTTTTCTATATGATCATAAAGGCAATAAGTAGCACAATTGGGGCACTAACTTATGCTTTTTAAGTTTATTTTTGCTTAAATGTACTTTTCTTTATAGCACATGAATTTATTGCAAGTTGAAATTTTTTCCAAACTAGAAACGTGCTGACAATTGTATTGAAAAAGGGGAAGATAACTTTTTTAAAAGAAGCAAAAATTAAAAACTAAAGTAGAGAAATGTCTCTTGTGATCAAAAAGGTGCTACATGAACAGCTAGTTAATGAGTTAACAGTTTTTGTTTCTTTTTTAAATTAATGAGGAATCATTTATATACTTTATCCTTCTGATCACTGACATACTAGATTATTTTTTGTATTTGACAATTTTTATACTGTTGAGAAGAAACAATGTTTCTGAAATTAATTTCCTAAAACAAAAAAGGCAGATTCTTAGAAAGACCTAACAGTAAAAGGCAGAATAAGAACTGGTCATCATGAATGTTGATCTTCTCAACATGTCATTAAAGTCTTTGTTAGTCTATAAATCTCAGGAAAAAGATTTTGACAAAAGGTTATCAAATGTGGACTTACCACTGTGACTGGATGATGTTTTTCCACGACAACTGAGCTCATGGGAGGAGAAACTCCCATTATAGCCAAACTGCTGCTAACTCTATTTTTTGAAGCAAAATCACATCTCCCTGTGATCCGGGCTGTAATGGTTCTTCCAGCTTTCTGCTGTGCAGATGTCACGACTCTGGGTACATACTAAAAAAGCAAAGAAATATCTAGTTGGTAGAAAATCCACAGAAAAACTGAAAACAGTGAGACAAAAATCAAAACAGAAAACCAAGCACCACAAAACATCCCTTTAACTTTAGTATACCAACTATTTTATAGGACTGCATAAACTTTAAAAAAAAAATTTACTTAGAAATAATTATAAGCCCTGGCTGCTGTGGCTCAGTGGATTGAGTGTTGGCCTGTGAGCCAAGTGTCGCTGGTTCGATTCCCAGTCAGGGCACATGACTCGGTTGCACATCAGGTCCCCAGTTGGGAGTGTGAGTGAGAGGCAACCACACAGTGATGTTTCTCTCTCTCTCTTTCTCCTTTCCCCTCTCTCTAAAAATAAAACAAATAATTAAAAAAAAAATTTAGATTTATAGGAAGTTGCAAAGATGGTGGAGAGATCCTGTGTATTCTTAACTGCAATAATTATGATATCAAAACCAGGAAGCTGATATTAGTGTATAATGCTTGAGTACAGATCTGTATCACTTTATTACACGTGTGGATTCCTATAACTATCATGGCAATCAAGATGCAGGACTATTCCATCATCATAAAGATCTCCCTCATGCTACCCTTTAGTCATATCCATCTCCCTTCCCCCACCATCCTTAACCCTTGGCAACCACTCATTTGTTTTATGAACTCTTTTGATCCTTATGCAAGATTAATATCATTATTACACATATGCTTTGTGTTCTGCCTTTTTTCTTAGCTTTGTTAGTATACTTTTTTCATGAATAGAGAACTGCTATAATTTTTGACAGATTTCAATAACAACAAACTCGGCGGCGGCGGCAGCCGTCCGTCTCGAGAGACGATGGTGTAGCTTCTTAAGAGTCTATCTGCACCGCCGAGAATGGCTGTGCAGTCCGACTCGGGAGTGACACGGTATCTGTCTCCTCCCGTGTTGAATCGACATCTTGCGATGACGCTGAAGCTACAGAGCCTGGGCAGGGTGATATGGAGGGTCTGCTGTTGCCCATGCAGCAGACCCCCCCTCTCTTCGCAGCTGAAGGGTCCAAGGGAAAGACGGAGTCAATACAGCTTGGCTTCAGGTGCGCCGCAGGAGTTGCCGGTGTTGATTACAACGTCAAACCGCCTTAGGGACTCCGGCTCCGGATTTTCTGTCGGGGTTTACTCCCTTAGCCTTTCCCCTGAAGAGGTATGCCGCAAGGCAGCGGAGGTTTTTTGGAGTCAGAGTTTTCCTTTTCTGATGTGCCCTGACTGGAAGATCGAACCAGCGACACTTAGCTCGCAGGCCGATGCTCAATCCACTGAGCCAAACCAGCCAGTAATTATCTCAGTTCTCTTACTATTATACATACCAAAGTTTTGTAAAAAAGAATTTCCATTTTCTTTTGAGTTATTTCTATGTAATATATTGCAAAACAATGGAGTTATCAGATCAAAAGGTAACAAACGGTAGCTTTTACAGCTTTTGTTGCTTACTGATGGACAACACTGCATAAAAAATTATATTTACATCAAGAGTAATACATACGTGCACTCATTTTTTTCCCTCTGTCTACTAATTACATTAGCTGGGCAAAAAGCAAAAGGAATAAGAAAAGAAAGGGAACTGACATTCTTTTTCTGTTACTAATTGTGTCCTCAGGCAAGCTACTCTCTCTAAGCTTCAATTTTCTCATTTACAAAATGGGAAAGCAGCAACAACTGCCTAATGATACCCTTCATATTCATTCTAATGAAGAGAAACGTTACTACATAGCTTACAAATCCAGCTTAAATCAGTTATATATTTCAAATGGAGTTAGAAAAAGTAAAGTGCCATCTATTGTTCAACCTCATGAACTGCAATTTATTTGCTTGTATAATTGCCTAATGTATTTTTCGAAAAAAGTTTCCCACCATGAAATTCTGACATTTAACATACTGAGGATGTGTGCAGAAAGGAAAGACTTTTACAAATGAAGAGATTATTTATTTGTTTCTCAAATCACACACTTCCCTTTAGCTACTGGAAATACCGAGGAAGACTGGAAAAAGTTTTAAGTGTACACAGATCGCCTCTGTGATTAAAATGGAGAGAAAGATAACTAAGCCTGGATCACAAACCTCTCTTCTTTTACTTCCCCTAACAATGCTGATTTCACATTAGGTAAGTTATCCAACGAATGTACAAGGTAGGGAAAAGTAGGTTTATAATTGTCAATGCACAAAACAAAGAGTTTATTCTTGTATTATTTCTTATTATATCACATACAAACAACTATAAATCCTACTTTTGCTATTATGCTTCTTTTTAAAAACAAGAGGACATATTGAGGTGACTCTGAGTATTATAATTATACAAGGACAAAACTAGCATTACACTTAGATTGATTGATTTGTGATTCTCCCTCTCCCTAGCTCTAAATGCTGTACTTATGTGAATCAAACTGAATGTGTATTTGTTTCTGAAGGAGTAGAATGTAATTGGAGGGGTAGGGGAAAAGAAGGGCTGTTTTTCAAGTTGCAAAGACTTCAAAATTATCTCAGGTGATCAAATTTTGTTTTTAAAAGTTAGTAACAACGGGGGTGGTAAGCACACTCATTCATTCACTTCTTCCCATGCATTTTCAGATTTATATGTAAATGCAGATGTATAAATGGTGTAGTCTTACTTTTAAGAGACTTTTGAAAAATCTAGCTCTTGTGTGTATTATCTGAATGTGCAACATGAATGACAAACCAGAAATTTAAATAAGCACTATCTATTTAAATGAGATCATCTGTATAGAATCACAATTCAAAGTGAGTAATCGTGAGAAATAAACACAGCTTAACATATTTAGGGTTGAATTTTAGTGTCTTATTTCTAAGTCAAAGCTCCCTCAAACATTCAGAATTCTCTGACAACCATATATTTTTACACTTCTTTGAATCAAGAGCAAACATGATAAACAGCATACCTCAATATATTTTCCCCTAAAATTAGAAGTTTCCAAAAGGCAGAAATTCAAGTCCACTGGAATACTAAAGATGACCAGTTGTCTGGCTGACTTGAGCAATGGCACCTTCTGATGGCCTGCCAGGGGGACCGTAAGACCTAAAATCTATTCTCCCATAATCTTTCCTCCCATTGTGAGGCAGGTGGGGACAAAGAGGGAGGCAAGCAAATCAAAATCAGCTCAGGATCTTTACAAAACTATATATGCCTTTGTGTCAAGCTAGAGGAGAGAAGGGTATAGTGTTTTCAAAGAAGCCCTGCAGAGGTGAGTCTGATAAGCTTGACTGGCATCCCTGCATGCACCTTTCTCTGAGAAACACTGAAGAGTACAGGTTTAACACCAGGAGGCTGAGGAGTCAGAACCATGATGTGGCCTCTCTGTGATTCTTACTGTATTAACAGCATGATTTCCACTTCAGGCCAGTTCTCAGAGTTACTTCATCCCGACATTATTCTTCCCCTCTAAGCACTCCTGTAATGGTGACTCTAGGAAAAACTATTCCTATCTTCATTCCAATTATGAATTAAAAATTAAAACCTAATCAAGATGGAATTACTAGAGTAGTAGTGTTAATAATATGTGTGCATCCAGGAAAAGGGAAAGCTGTAGTTGAACAGATAATGTATAAAAGAGCCATTACCTCCTGAGCCCTTTAATATACCAAGTTTTCTTTAGAATTAAAAAACAACAACTCTAAATAAATCTATTTTTCCCAAGTAGTTTTGGCAAGAGTAAAATGAAAAAGTTAATTTAGTTTTGTTCAATGATCACTACCGTAATAGAACTTACAAATAAATGTTTTAGCCACTTTGAGTATTAAATATTTTCTGTGACTTGGCCTAAAACCTTATAGGCTTTTTTCTCTATGAGAAACTATGTTCTGAGTTCAAAATATCCAATATGCAAACAAGTTGGGAACAGGCACCTGCATGGACTGCACTCACCATTTCTTCTGGTGCAGCCGGAGCAGTAGATCCCGCGCCAAGAGCAGCAGAACCAGGAAGGGGAGCGGAGGAAGTAGAAGCAGCCCCGGCAGAAGTGACGGGCGCAGCAGAGGGAAAGGCAGCCGTGCTGCTCACTCCCACGGCTGCTGCCGACAGGGACGCTGATGGTGCGACTGCTGAGGATATCAGAGGAGCGGAAGGATCCAAGTGAACAGGATGTTCTTTTCCTTGAATAGCAGGACCATACTCTTCCTTTCTATTATTTGTTAAGTCTGTCCCTATAAATCACAAGTTAATTCAATTAAGATTTTTCCAAGTTAAGTTTACTTTTATCCCCCAACAATAAAAATATATAATAGCTACAATTTGGTTTTAATAGAAATGTAGAAATTTGTCATATATTGGATACAAGGTTCAGCTAATAGCTTGTCAGTATTAATGGGTTAACGTCAGCAGTAACCACTAAAGACTTCAGACCACTTCCTTCAACAAGTGAAAGCTAATGAATGACTTGCTTTTACTTAAAAGATAAAAATAAGCAATGTATTCAGCCTGTACCCCAGTTGAGAAAAGTGTATTGCCATCACAACCATTATTACAATTAGGTAGCACAAGCCTAAGGACATACACCATTTTGCATTATTTCATGCAACTGTCTTGGTAAATGGCCTGTTATTTAGAATAATTTCATATCACCATATCTTCTCTTTTCCTTCCATTGCTCCTCTCCTAACCAAAACAATGTATTTTCATTTTTGATTTTTCAGCAAATAATAATAAATCAATAAGTACATTTTGACTCTGTAAAAGAAACGAACTCTTGCAGGCAGATTATGTAAGTCATGAATTAAGAGCATATCTGCACACTTAACTGATTTTAGTGAAACATATAGATAAAAGGAGTGAATATCATAGGGCAAAGGGTACTATTTTAGATTTTTTCCCTCCCAGTATTAGAATTTGGTTAAAATTTCTAAAACTATATATGATGCCAAAGACCAGGGTGACCAGTCACTGAGATGTTTCAGACTATTTGAATAGAGTATGGAACCCTACAATTAAATAGTTTTCTATGTTGTTCTCTTCTCATTTACAAATTTGGGGTTTTGAGTAAGTACTTTTCTTAGACTAAATTTAGATAAAATATGTAAACTTTATTAACAAAGTTTAATGAGGATTATAATGCATAGGTCTTTTGAAATCATTTGATTAAAGGGTCTAATTCAATATAAAATACTGCTTTTGCTTTGAAACACACCCACCCACACACACACGCACACACAGAGTTTTAACATGTTTTTGATATAAAGTGATTCTGTCACTTTTTAGGTGGTTGGCAGACTTCGTGTGGGACCAATACAGGTCAAGTCTGGCCACGGAACTCCCTGGAAGAGAGCAGGTGACCAACTCTCATGAATGTGGGCAAATGTATGCAGTTCCTGTTTGTCAGATAACTAAGTTTTCATAATTATTCTTACTTTAACTGCAATAAACTGAGATGCACTGCAGATGACAGACAGCAGAGAATTAGGACGAATTTTAAAAAAATCAAATACTAGTTTTGTTTTAACAAGATACATTAGGAACACTACATTATTAAAAATTTCATTATGCACTGGCTGGGTGGCTCCATTGGTTGGGGTGTTGTCTCCTACACCCAAAGATTGTGGGTTCGATTCCCAGTCAGGGCACACCTATGTTGCAGGTCCTATTCCTGGTTGGGATATGGCAGGCAACTGATTGATGCTTCTCTCTCACATCGATATTTGCTTCTCTCTCTCTCTCCCCCTTAACCCTCTCTCTAAGATCAATAAGCATATGCTTGGGTGAGGAGTAAAAAACTTCTTTAAAATAAAAATTGCAGTATAAAAAGCAATTGTCTTAAGAGAAGAAAGGGAGCCAGATATATATTTTTTCTTGTGAGAATTAATAGCTGTTATTAAAATGCCACAAAACCTAACCATCACAGAGCAAATCCAGCATTAGATTACAAGGGAGGACCCAAAAAAACCCAGAATTAATTTATAAAAAATTGTGTATTTATTCTTACATGTTTAAACTTCCGTCGCCTTCAAAGTACTCTCCATTTCATGCAATACACCTACTGAGACTTTCTCCACTGCTTAACACAGTTTCTGAACTCATCGATTTTGATGCCTTTTAGTGCTTCTGCTCTTTTTTTGTTTCACCTTTTCCACATCAGCAAACCATTTCCCTTTGAGGACTTTTTTCATCCAGGAAAACAAGAAAAAAGTCTCTCAGGGTGAGATCAGGTGACTGGGGAAGATAGGGCACCAGGGTCATGCTGTCTTTGCTCAAAAACTGCTAAACACTCAGCATGGTGGAGTGGGAGGTGCACTCGTAAGTGGATATCATGAAGTGGACAAACACATTGAAAGCGTCTTCAGAAAAATTCACTGAAGCCAAACACAGCCTCTTACAACAATGCCAGCTGGTACACTGATACAGGTAGGTTCCTAAAACACTCACCTAGCGGGGGAAGCTCGTACTACAAGGGGCCTGCCCTCCAGAAGATAATTTCGGGGTTTTTTGGTCCCCCCTCATACATCGAACTTTTGCCTTTGGTAGCTCCACCAACACTATTGCTTACTGTGTCTTATTATTCCTGTTATATTTTTCCCTCACTGTTAAGATAAAGCACAAGGCCACTCAAAACAGCTGGGTTCTCAGAACTTGGCATTAGCTGCAGAGGATAGTAAATGTAAAAGCAACAGGAGCAAAACAAATCACATTGGTTAATTATCAGAATACATTTTCTATAAATCCTGTTATGAATGTTTGCCTGTAGGAGACAGCTGTATTTATTTAAGATGTTCAATTTATAAAGGTGGTAAGATACTCTGTCCTAAGTCAATTCATAATCTTCATAAGTAGGTTATGAAAAGCAGGTTTAAGAAATTAAATGTAAGAAGTTCTAATAATAATTTGTCACTTATTTGTGGAACCCAATATATCCTCTAAGTAGACAAATAACTTCTTCAATTTAATACATATAAGTTGCTAATAATTAGAACTGACAGCAGACTATTCTATTATTGGTGATGGTGAGCTTGTTTTCAGCATTGATACTCAATTAAAAGACCATTTATTAGACAAATCAAGTACACTTGGGGTATCAGCAAGATAAACTATTTAGCTTTGATAAGCTATAATTCTAAGTTTCTAACTTACATATGGGCCACGTGGTCACACTTTTTCAGAGAGAAAACAATTTGCCTTAACCCACTGCCACCCACAACATGGAACAATTTAAATAATAAAAGTTTGTTGATGCATAAAAATGAGGGCACAACAAGCACAGAGAAGTTCTTCACTGAATGAAATCATAGTAATTCTGTTACAAAATGAAATTGTTTCATTGATAAGTTAATCATGAGTCTCAGATTTACTATAATACAGTATTCCCTCACTTACCACGGGTATTACATTCTAGACCCCCCCACGATAGGTGAAAATCTGCGAAGTAGGAACCTTACATTTATCTTAGTATTTATATATATTTTAAGGCTTTATAAACCCTTCCCACAGACTTATAAACCCTTCCCAGTCCCTTATTAACCTTTTTCACAATTTTATAAACACCACTTATGTTCTTAAAGATATTCTACACTCTTAAACCTACGTAACTTTAACAACATACGTATACAGTACTGCAAAATCCCGTGATATAGTGAAAAATCCGCGATAAATAATTAAATATAATATTTTAAAAAATCCCGTGATACAGTGAGGCCATGATAAGTGAACCGTAATACAGAGAGGGACTACTATACTGCAGAAATGTTCATGTATTTGCATGAAACAAGGGAGGCCAATCTGAATGAATGAAGACTACAGTAATGATATCATGACTATCATCTTACATGCTAAAGTATTTTTTTTGTCTTTTAAAGTGTTTTCAAGCATATTTCACTGCATTCCCACAAGAACCCCCTATTAAACAGGTAAAAAAAGGTTTAAAATATCTTCTTTATTCAGAGAAGAAAACTAAAACCCAATAAGGAAAACAGGCCTCATTGTAAATGGGTGGCAAAGGATTCTTGTCATGTGCTCTTCCAAGCCATGCAGATGAAGCTGACACAAAGAACTCATATATGAGCCAATACATGGACTCTTCTTAAAATAAAATGATTATTATTTTTACTTCTATAGATATTCCTGTATTTATAACTGTTGAAAATGAGTTTTAGTTGAGGTTCTCTTAAACTGGAAAACAAGCAATATTTAAAAACAGGAAACCATGACTAGATCAGAAATATTTAATCAACAAAATCGTCCAAGGAATTTGCTACTTAGGAAAAAACAACAGTAGAAGTTTTGAACTTAAAGGCATTATAATTATTAAAGACCCTTAAAAATGTCATACAGTCAAACCATTATTGTAACACTGAGCCTAAATACTTAAGAGCTGACAGTTTATTTGCTTGGATCTAAGATACTGTAAGTAACCCCAAGTGAGCGAATTGGCATGACATTTAAAACTGGACACGGGACAACACTATGAAGGTAGAAATACAGTGCCTGGATGGGACACAACTATTGCAGAAAATTAGCACTGCAGGCCACACCAATCACTGAAATCTCAAATCCTTTTTGAAAGTAGGCAGAGAATCTTAAGTACAACACTAACCTGTATCATTTCTGTTTTGAAATATTGTCATGGCTTCAAGATTTAATGCACATACACCCCGCATGAAAGCTTTCTTCATGGAATCTTCAAAGTGCTCTTTTTCATGTTGCATTCTTTGGATTTCAGCTTTTGCATTTTCCAAAGCTCCAGATAACTAAAATAAGGAGAATTAAAAAAAAAAAAAAAAAAAAAAAAAAGAAAGAAAGAAAAAGATTCATGACACAAGTAAGAATATTATGTATCATTAAAAAATAAACTTATACTGTGAAGTTATTTTTAGGTGAAATATTAAATACAATTTCCCACATATCTCTCCTGCTATGTGTCTCAATCTATTTTGTCTCGGTCAATAAACAATTTTCATTTCTAACCATAAAGTCAAAGTCCAAACGAGGGGAATTTAATGCTAGTACCACTGAAGGTTGCTGATGTGTTTTAATTATACAAAAAGATATAACATTTCTTACTATAAATATTTTATGTAGGATGTTAAACAAAATAAATTAAGGCCAAAGACAGACCTCAACTCTTTAGGAAAAAAATAACTAAATGCCTGCAATATTAACAGAATTAAAAAAAACTCAATGTTACTATAGAATTTAAAAGTGCGAAGTGATATTAGTTACAACACACTTTCCCATAAACCAAATCTAAGGGGACTCGATTATTTGCATGTCATTTTCAATCGCAGAAAATTATCTGTATTATGACACTGATTTTTAACATTAAGAACTCAGTACTCAAAAAACTAAAGTGGAACTGCCTTTTGATCCAGCAATTCCACTGCTGGGATTATAACCCTGAAACACCAATTCAAAAGAACGTATGCACCCCAATGTTCATAGCAGCATTATTTACAATAGCCAAGTGCTAGAAACAGCCTAAGCACCCATCTGTAGATGAGTGGATCAAAAAACTGTGGTACATTTACACAATGGAATACTTCACAGCAGAAAGAAAGAAGGAACTCCTACTTTTTGCTACAGCATGGATGGAACTGAAGAGTATTATGGTAAGTGAAATAAGGTAGGCGGTGAAAGACAAATACCATATGATCTCACTGGTAAGAGGAATCTAATAAACCAAACAAAACAAACGAGCAAAGTAGAACAAGAGGCCCGGAAACAAGAAACAAACTGACATTGAACAGAGAGGGCAGGGTGTTAATGGGGGAAAAAAGGGGAAAGGTCTAGTCAAGCAACAAGTACAAAGGACCCATGGTCCTTTAAGGGTGCAGATTGACTGTGGGAGTGGGGGGAGAGCAATGGGGGGAAATCTGAGACAACTGTAATTGAACAACAATAAAATTTATTTATTTTATTTTATTTATTTTATTTCATTTTTTGGTTTTTCAATTACAGTTGTCCCATTTTCCCCCATTGTTCTCCCCCACCCCGCCCACCCCTTCTCCCGCAAGCATATCTCTCCCCGTTGTCCATGTCCATGCGTCATTTATACACGTTCTTTGACTAAACCCTTCCCTTACTTATCCCCCTTCTCTCCCTCTCCCCTCCCTCCTATCGACTGCTATTCTGCTCTTTGTTCTATTCAGTTCTTTTTTTTGTGTTGTTCTTTAGTTTCCTGTATTAGATGATATCATATGGCATTTTTTCTTTCTTTGCCTGACTTATTTCACTAAGCATAATTCTCTCTAGTTCCATCCATGTGAACAATAAAATTTTAAAAGATTAAAAAGAAAAAGAACTCAGTATTATAATGATGATTTTTTTTTTCTTTCAGTATTTGATTTCAAGAGGCCTACTGCATTCTTCCATATGGTTTTTATTTCATTTTGAGTTTCAAATGTTTTCCCATGGAACCAATGTTAATTTTATAATTAAAAGTTGGGGACAGCCAACCAACCTGGAGTCTGCAAGATCCTTCCCCATGTGGGAAGGCCACCATCTCCTCCACACCCCAACTCTTATTAGGGATTTCTGGACCCAAGGGTAGGTAGGATGACGACCATGTCCAGCTTGAAGCAGTTAGAGGAGCACAAGACCTTCGACCATTGTCCTTTATAAGATTATAAAGGGTCTTAAGTCTGAGAGGGGAGAATTGTTATTTTTTATTGTTATAAAAAATTAATTAATTTAAAAAAATGGAAGAATATAGGAAAGGGTGAAGCCAAAAAACTTATATGCACGACCCATGGACATGAACTAAGCGGGGGGTGGAATTGCTGAGGCAGGGGGGGTACTGGGTGGAGGGGAGCAAAGGGGGAAAAGAATTGGAACTATTGTAACAACATAATCAATAAAATATAAAGTCAGAATTCCGGCCAAGATGGAGGCTTAGACGGACACGCTCGGTCTCCTTCTACAACTCGAGAGGAATACAACTACTTCAAAACAAAAGATAACTAGAAATTCCAGAAAATAAAACTACACGGAAGCCCAACGTACAAAGTTATAAACCAGCGGCGCCCTTTGGGCAGGTAAGAAGAGATAAAGGGGGCGGTGCTGTTTGCGGTAGCACCAGGGACAGCGGCAGGGAGAGCAATCTCAGCTGCAGTCTAACCCTGGCAGCTTGTGACCCCAATGCTGGGAAAAGCAGCCACCACATCACCTCGAACAGTGAGGCCCAGAGGGCGGGAGGACGGATCCTGGTCTCCTAGTGGAATAACTGCAGGAATCCATCTTGGACCCCCGCCCACACACAAAGCTCCGCAGCGCTGTGAAATAGGTTGCGGATCACCACTGGTCACTGGGCAGTGACGACAAAGTGCCACAGCGTGGCGAGAAAGGTTGCTGGACCACCACCAGTCGCTGGGTTGTGACAACAAAGGGCCACGGCGTGGCGAAAAAGGTTGCAGATTGCCGCCGATCGCTGGGTTGTGAAGAGTACACAGGCACTGCCCCCTATAGCGGCCCAAGAAAACAAAATGCATCTGTCAAAATGAGGCAGACAACTATAGAAATCCCGGTGGTGCAGCTCACCAGGCAACAGATGAAGAACCTGACAGATGAACAAGTAAGAAACCTGTCAGAGGCTCAGTTCAGGGCCATTGTTATCAGGTGGCTTACAGAATTAACAAAAGATCTGGAAAAAGATGAGAAAGAACTGAAAAACACTCATACTGAAAGGAACAAAACCACATACGAGAGAGATGGTGAGGAAATAAAATCCAGAGTTCAAATCAACAAACCAGAACATAGAGAAGGAACAAACAGTCAACCAGTGCAGAGAGAGGAAACAGGAAGCAAGGAAAATGATGAGAGGATCAGAAACCTCTGGGACAGCTATAAGAGATCCAACATACGGATGATCGGATTGCCAGAGGGCGAAGAAGAAGAACTAGAAATTGAAAAATTAAGTGAAAATATAATAAAGCAGAACTTCCCAAACTTGGGGAAGGAAATAGACTTACAGGTCCAGGAAGCACAGAGAGTTCCAAAACAACTGGACCCAGGGAGAACCACTCCAAGACACATTATAATCAAAATGTCAAAAGTTAAAGATAAAGAGAGAATCCTAAAAGCAGCAAGAGAGAAGAAAAGAATCATGTACAAAGGGTTCCCAATTAGACTATCAGCTGACTTCTCAAGGGAGACCCTGCAGGCAAGAAGGGACTGGCAAGAAATATTCAAAGTAATGAAAATCCAAAATCTACAACCACGAATACTTATCCAGCGAAGCTGTCATTCAGAGAGAGGCGGAGAGTTGCCTACAGGGTGGTGCCTATAGGACTATCAGCTGATTTCTCAGAGGACACTTTGCAGGCAGGAAGGGACTGGCAAGCAGTATTCAATGTGATGAAAGGCAACCTGCAACCAGGATTACTCTATCCATGAAAGCTATCATTTGGAATGGAAGGGCAGATGAAGTGCTTCCCAGACAAAGTGAAACTAAAAGGAGTTCATCATCACCAAGCCATTATTACATGAAATGTCAAAGGGACTTACTTAAGAAAAAGAAGATCAGAACTATGAACATGAAAATGACAACAAACTCACAACTATCAACAACTGAATCTAAAAAATGAAAACAAAATCCAACTAAGCAAGCCAGAATAGAAACAGAATCATAGGTATGGGGATCATTTGGAGGGTTATCAGCTGGGAGAGGGGAGGGAGAGAAATGGGGAAATGGTGCAGGAACTAAGAAGCATAATCGGTTGGTACAAAATAGACAAGAGGATGTTAAGAATAATATAGGAAAGGGTGAAGCCAAAGAACTTACATGCATGACCCATGGACATGAACTAAGGGGGGTGGGATTTATGGAGGGAAGGGGGTTACAGGGCAGAGGGAAGCAAAGGGGAAAAATACTGGAACTACTGTGAAAACATAATCAATAAAATATATATATAAAAAAAAGAAAGTATATTAGAGATGTAAGAATCTATGGGTGATGTACATTTTTAAGAGACAGGTACGCATAAGAAACCTAACACAAGTTTGGAGGCCATAAGAATTATAACTTTTGAAAGAATAAATAAGTCTGTAAGTCTGACTTATTAGTGTTGTTCTTTCCCAAATAGTCAAGTTACCTCATCTGAAGATACACTGCATTAAATGCAATTAGAGAAATGGGTCACTTTGCCTAACTATAGACTAACTGTGAGTGATGCTACCCATCTTTTTTATTTCTACTAAAGGAAAGTGAAAATTAAAAAAAAGAAGTTTTACCATAGCAACTTGGTTTTCATAATCATTGGAAATCTGAATACAAACTTCTTCAGCTCTTGCTTGACAAGCTCGCTCCACCACATCTTTCCACTTCTTTTGCACCAAGGAACGCCAGCCTTTCCAGACTTTCTTCAGTAAAGCTCTTTGGAAGTACTGGTCAGCTAGTTTATTTTCATAAACCTAAATGAAAGTAATAGAACCTTAAAACAAGTGTACTGGAAAATATATTGGCAGTAATAATAAGAAACATAATAGCATGGTAAGCATTACACATACATTATTCAATCCTGTGTAACTATTCTTATCTGCAGATAGAAGAACAGGCTTAGAGAGGTTAAGTAAGCTGCTCAGGTCACACAGTAAACAGGGAGAAGCAAGCCATCCCTGCTTTATCCCAGAGTGTGAACTCTTTCTTACCCATTACATTGTTTTAAGTAACTAATCAAGTTAGGGAAAAAACCACCACCAAAAAGAAAAAAAAAAAACAAATGAAAGAAAATGAGTAACTTGTCACATGCCATCTTAGTTCTGAATTTGCATGACCTTTTCGCTGAAAATAAAACTAGGAGAACAAAAGGGACTGGAAGGCAGAAAGCTGACTGTGGCTTCAGATGGCACTGCTTTCTCTTTGCTTTGGTGGTCACAACCAAAAGCAAGATTAATTTAATTTACATACCTTGCGTCATATACAGTGCCAAACTGATCCAAACAGGACATGTGCTATTCTTTTTACCAATGAATTTAAATTGTTTTGAAGAAGTGGTTCTAATTTTCATATTTTTTAAATTTGAAAAGTTATTCAAAAAGTGATGGCAGCCTCAACTACTTCACCTAACTTTTAAACATAATATATTCTCATTATGTCACTTGATAAGTAACTTCCAAATATGGTATAAATACTCATTTTAAATAGCTTTTTTCAGTCTGAGTAATGTAAACTTAATCTATTGGAATTAATAAAAAATGAAAGTACTAGGAAGTATGCTTAAAGGAGAAATCTATAAGAGTAGCGCCTTTTCCTTAAATACTAATCTCTTAGAACTAAATGCAGAGATAATGTGATGGCTCACATGAGCATTGCATGAAAGATATATACATCCATATTTCAATTCTCAACACTGTTGAGCCTTTATACTCTGTCTTCTTATAGGATATATACATACTCATAATTCTTTTATTTAAAAAAAATTTTAAACTTCATTGATCATGCCATTACAGTTGTCCCAGGTTTTCCCCCTTTGACACCCTCCACCCAGCAACCCCCATTCACTCAGGCAATCCCCCAACCATTGTTCATGTACATGGGTCATGGGTATAAGTTCTTTGGCTTCTCCATTTCCCATACTGTACTTTACATCCCCATGGCTATTCTATAACTATCTATTTGTACTTCTTAACCCCTCACCTCTTCATCCATTCCCCACACACCCTCTCCCATCTGGCAACTGTCAAAATGATGTCCATATCCATGATTCTGTCTCTGTTCTTCTTGTTTGCTTAGTTTGTTTTTGTTTTTTTTTAAATCAATTTTTGGTAGATATGTATTTATTGCCATTTTATTGTTCATAGTTTTTATCTTCTTTTTCTTAAATAGGTCACTTTAACATTTCATATAATGGTTTGGTGATGATGAACTCCTTTAGTTTGTTCTTGCCTGGGAAGCTCTTTATCTGTCCTTCGATTATAAATATCTCTGTTGGGTAGAGCAATCTTGGCTGAAGGTCCCTGCTTTTCACGACGTTGAGTATTTCATGACAATCCCTTCTAGCCTGAAAAGTTTCTTTTGAGAAGTCAGTCAACAGTCTTATGGGAACAGCCCTGTAGGTAACTAAGTGCCTTTTTCTTGCTGCTTTTAAGATTCTCTCTTCATCTTTAACCTTTGGCATTTGAATTATGTGTTCTGGAGTGGGCCTCTTTGCATCTGTCTTGTCTGGGACTCTCTGTGCTTCCTGGACTTGCATGTCTATTTCCTTCACCAAATTAGGTTAAGTTTTCCTTCATATTTTTTCAAACAGATTTCCAATTTCTTGCTCTTCTTCTCCTGGCACCCCTATGATGCGAATGATGCGAATGTGGCAATGCTTGAAGTTGTCCCAGAGGCTGCTTACACATTATCCTTGTGTGTTTTTTTAATTCTTTGTTCTCCTTGTTGTTCTGATTCGTTGTTTTTTGGTTCCTTATGTTCTACATCATTGATTTGATTCTTGGCCTCATTCATTCTACTGGTGTTTCCCTGTAAATTGTTCTTTATTTCAATTTGTGTATCCTTTGTTTCTGACTGGATCTTTTTATGGTGTTTAGGTCCTCACTAAGTTCCTTGAGCATCCTTATAGGAAGTGATTTGAACTCTGCCTCTGATAAGATTGCTTATCTCTATTTTGTTTAGCTCTTTTTCTGGAGTTCTGATCTGTTCTTTCATTTGGGGCATGTTTCTTTGTCTCCTTTTTTTGACAGCCTCCGTGTGTTTCTAGGTATTAGGTGAAGCTGCTATGACTCCCTGCCTGGGGCCACTTAGCAAGACATACTGGGGCCTGAGGGCATACTGAAGCTAGCTGTTGCTTGTTTGACAGGATTTAGGAAGTTGTGAAGCATGAGCCAAGACCAGCCAATCATATGTAAAAGCCACTGTTAACAGCTGTAAGTTGGGTCAGACAGACCCTCAGGGGGTCTCTAGGGCAGGGCAAACAGTGTTAGCCAGGTTGATGGAGTCTCAGATATGGTACCCACCAGCAGGCTCTGTGGGGGGAGGATTTAGATAAGGGACAATGGCCTCTGCCTGCCCTTCTGTCTGGGAGAAAGCTGTCCACCAGATCCCACTCTGATGCCATATGCTTCAGTCCCTCCTGATATGCCACCAGTATCTTTCAAGCTGCTACCATAGTGCTGGAGCTCAGAGGGAGTGAGTCTAAGTAAGTCCCTCTGTGGGTTAAGATGAACTGTTTGGGACTCCAGAATTTTCATCCACTGACTCAATTACCCCTGGTTTTTGCAGTCAGAAGTAATGGGGATTTATCTTCCTGGCACTGGAACTCTGGGCTGAGGGACCTGGCATGGGACAGCAACTCCTCACTCCTGAGATATCCCTCCCAAATTTTCGTCTACCACACATGGGTGTGGGACCAGCTCGTTCCATGTCTTTGCCCTTCCTACCAGTCTGGATAGATGCGGTTTAATTCCGTAGTTGTCAGACTTCCATTCAACTCGATTTCTTTGTGATGGTTCTTCTATATTTTAGTTGTAAGTTTGATGTGGTTGTGTGAGGAGGCAAGCAATGTTTACATATGCTGCCATCTTGACTGGAAGTCCATACTCATACTTTCCCACTTTTAACACAATAAATCATTATTCTTAGTTTATATTTACTCTGATATATTGAAACAGCTCTTATTTAATTAAAATAAATAATGTTCAAATTTAAATTATATACAAACTGTATAATTTTACAAAAGCTATAAAGACATGGCTTTCTTTAATTCTTTCTCTAAGGCAAAGACTTGCCTTAACAAAAATTTATAAAATTTTATAATGTATACTGTAAATATAGTATTGCCTCTTTTTGAGGAAAATATATTCAGGCATTTTAGAAGTAGAAACAATATAGGAAGCATATGATATGTTAAAGATTCTAAATTTTTTTCCCACATAGTCACATCTGAGTCAAATCTGTTAAAGGGTTCCATAACCATGGCATTTGTAATTTAGGTAGAATTCTTATTAACCTATTATGAAGTAGAAAATGATATATCAATAGATCTATAAAATACGTGCTATCTTCCCCAAAACTATTCTGGATCAAACTCCTTTAAAATCAGAGCAACATTAAACTGTAAATTCATTTTGACTTATTAGAAAATAAATCTTTAATTTTTTTCCTAATATATGATCCTAAACACCTTTGAGTTCATAAGTCTAATATTTGTCAATTGTCATTTCGATACTTACATCCTGTATGGCTTTGACGTGGCCAATTCTCCAGTGAAAGAATGTTCTCATCAACTCTATCCTTTCATTTTGCTTGCCTATAGCATGAGACAAGCTGGAAATCACCTACAAAGAGCAATTAAACCAATTATTGTTATAATAACAGCAACTGGTAAAGTGATTTTTCTCATATATCAAAAAATGCTAGAGAATACCTATGGATCACTACTATATTCATCCAGTTAACCTCATTATTACCTTTAAAAAGACCAAAATACTTCCCAGTATGAATATACTACATATCAATGAATGAAGGGGAACAAAAGAGAAGAAATCTCATGTGTGTCTTGGTAATCACCAAAAAAATTTTATATACACAAAGATGGTAATGGAAAAAATCCAATTAAAAAATAAAAATAAATATAAGTTTAAACTAAAATAAAAATAAAAAGAAAGTTAATACAGGATGCGGCAAAAGTAGTTTTACAGTTGTTCATATGGAAAATAATGCAATTAAAAAATAATACAAGAATGAACTTTTGTACTCTTTCATGTACTCACAATTATAAAACTACATTGCCTAAACCTGGTCACTGACATTTAATTTTAGAAAAATAACCATACATTGGAAGTTTTCCTACATACACAAAAAAGTCTTTATTGATTAGAATTGAAGGCAGAGACCTGATTTTAAATATCTTTTTAGTCTCTAAATACCTTTAGTAACTGTTTAATGATTTTCTTTGGCTTAAATAAACTCATAAAAGCAAATAATTGTTATACTTTGATGTGCTTCTTCATTAATATTATTCTTGATCCTTTAAAAAAAAAAAGCTACGGAGACTTTTAAATCCTAAGACAATATTTTCTTTTATAAAGAACTGAGTAACTGAGCCTGACTGCTGTGGCTCAGTGGATTGAGCATCGGCCTGCGAGCCAAGTGTCGCTGGTTCGATTCCCCGTCAGGGCACATGACTAGGTTGTATGTCAGGTCCCCAGTTGGGGGCACGTGAGAGGCAACCACACAGTGATGTTTCTCTCCCTCTCTTTCTCCTTTCCCCCTCTCTCTAAAAATAAAATAAACAAACAAACAAACAAACAAATAAATAAATAAATAAAACCTGAGTAACTGAAATATATATCTAAAAATATGGCCATATTAAAAAGAGATTTTGTAAACTGGACACATTTACCGAGAGACATTTATTCTGGTTCTTTAAACAATTTTCATTTAAAAAATTTTATTCAATTACAGTTGTCCCAATTTTTTCCCCTTTGCCCTCCTCCGCCCAGCCCACCCCCCATTCCCACAGTCAATTCCCACCCTGTTGTCCATGTCCATGGTTCATTTATACAGGTACTTTGACTAGATCCTTCCCCTTCTTTCCACCATTATCCCTCTCTCTCTCCCTCCTCCCCTCTGGTCACTATCATGTTTCCGTGGCTGTGGTTCTATTTTATTTGTTAGTTTATTTTATTCATTAGTTTCCTGTTACAGGTGGGATCACATGGTATTTGTCTTTCACCAACTGGCTTATTTCACTTAGCATAATATTCTACAGTTCCATCCATGCTGTCTCAAAGGGTAGGGGTTCCTTCTTTTTTTCTACTGTGTAGTATTCCATTATATAAGTTTTCAAAAGTGGAAAAGGGCACACATTCTAAGATATTGTTAATATTCTCTTTCTTAAGCTGTATGTTGGCACATGGCTATTAACTTTTTGTTTTCAAAAATTCGACATATATATACAACTTTTTATATGTGATATTTTAAAATTAAAAAATTTAAACTTAAAATATTCAAAAACCTTAAGATAGAGTTTTGAGAGTAATAGAGAAAATGACTGACATTAATATCTATTGTTTCAAAAAAGTATGAAAACACTCAACTTTATATTACACCTTGTAATATCAAAAGGAATGTTTTTCTAATAAAAACCATAATTTTTATCTAGCTAATTAAAACTGAGTGTTGGCATCTGCAGACAAGCAACTGAGGTGTTTGCTGTGAGTCCCTCTTCCCTGAAAGCCACCATCCTCCTGGGGGCAGCCATAGATTTGTTGCCAATCTGCTTTGTTCATGGTGTAGTCTGGTGGCACAAAAATTAACACAAACCTGAACCTTACTCTCAAGTTCTTAACAGGCTAACAGAAAGTGAAATAAAAGGTGCTGTTTATTGCCCTGAATGGTGTGGCTCAGTTGGTTGGAGCATTGTCCCAAAACCAAAGGGTTGCGGGTTCAATTTCCAGCTGGGGCACATACCTAGGTTGTGGTCTGATCCCCAGTCTGGGTGTGTAAAGGAGGAAACCAATGGATGCTTCTCTCTCTCCCTTCCTCTCTCTCTAAAAGCCACGAAAAAAAAAAAAAAGTTCTTGGGTGAGGATAAAAAATAATAAGAAGAAAAGTGCTGTTTATCAATAAAGGAAGAAAAGACGTTATCCATGAATAAAGACATATCATAGCTTAAAAAAAAGGATGGTTTAAAATGTGGATAATGCTGGTTCCCTAAAGTTCTCTTAAGGGCAGTCAGGAAGAAAAACTTAGTGTTCCCATATTTAGCATGCACTCTTAAAGCTTCAGGTAACTGAAGCTGATTTCAAAGATAATAAAATGGCATGACCATGGCATGTTTAATAAGAAGAATAAATTATATATCTATGCACCTCTTTTTCTACCAATTTCTGAAGCAATCTTCCCTTTGTATCTTGCATGACCTAAAGCATCACTTTCTGGAATTTAGTATCCAGCAAGACATTTACTGAATCTTACTTAAAAAGAAATATAAAAAAGAACACCTCATCTTTTCTCCGAATAGAGATTTCATAGACTTTTTGCAGCTCCTTCAAGCTGTTGATCTGGTTGCACAGTTGTTTTAAATGTGCTGCATGTTTTTCTTTTTCTTTTTTCGTTTCCATACGATGCCAGTCAATAAAATTTAGTCTCCATTTAGTTAGTTCAGATATGACGTTTGTCTGAGAAGTAAAAATACTAATAACTAAGCAGTTTGTTCCCTAATAGTGCTTCTTAAATTTACATTGAAATTTAGAAACATTTTTTAAAAATCAGAACAAGCAATCAACATGAGAGCTATTTTTAGAAAAATCATTACTGAAAATATTTACAAATTCAAGTTACAGTGCCTCTTAGTTCACATTCACCATACTAAGGATATAATTTTCCCCCTATTTTAAGTTACTTTGTATGAAATCTTATAATTAAAAAAATTTTTCAGGTCTCAGTCACCAATACGCAGGTTCTTTGTTTATTCAAGGAGTTAACTGTCCATATTAAGATGGATCAGGAAAAAAGAAATGTAGGGACTATGTCTTAGAATGAGCCATAGGACTGAGAAGTTATTTAGGGAGGGGTGGATAGTGGGAGCCACAGGAGTCGATGCTTTCTTCCCCCAAATCATTTATCATAATGGCCACTTTAACAACTTGCTAAGTCTGATCCCTTTTCACCTTACTGACTGGCCTAAGTAAAAAGACCAAATAATCATGTTATCAAAAATTAGATAACAATATGGTTAACTAAAGAACAATTTAAATGGTTGGTGGTACACAATTTCAGTTGTCTTACATCATGATTAGAAGTATGAAACCTCTTCCATTGAAGAAAATGGAAGAAACTATACTAAAAGATTTTATCTGGAATTTATAGTTCAAATAACAGAGAAATATAGATGTCACAGAACTATCATGACCATTATTTATCTATGCATGTGAATAACTCAGCTTCGTTTTCTCAAACTGTTTCAGAAAAATGATTATTTTCTCAATTATATTTTAAAAAGTAAAAAAAAACCCTGCCACTTCTGTAATTCTTTGTTTTACTTAAAGGCCACTAACATCACCAAAATAAAAATCAATTTTTATAGAAATATCAGTTATACATTGTGGTTCTATAAGAGTGGCTATAAAATGAATATACATTGCTAAAATTGGATTTTGCACTTCATATAAAAGGAGACATTTCCATTAGTCATAGGTATGATATAGTAAAGGTTTAATGAAGCTCTCAGTCACACACAGGCTGTCTTTCAAAACCTCTGAGAAATTCAGCAGAATGTTCAAACCTGTTCCGGCAACTATTTAAAACTATGCTATTCAAAGTACATTTTCTGAACCAGCAGCATCACCTGGGGGCTTGTTAGAAATGCATCTCAGGCCCTCACCAAGACTGATGAAGAAGCTGCAGTTCAACAGGATTCCCATGTGATTCATATGGACATTAAAGACTGAGAAGCACAAATTTAAGACATTGGACTGATTTAAAAAAAACTACAGATAAAAAAAAAAAAAACAACAACAAACAACCACCTTTTAATTCAAAGAAAAGAAAAACAGTAGAATTAAAAGCAAAACTGTTAAACTAATTCAACAATACCTTAAGGCCTGAACTCCAAAGATCCAGTACATTTTCCACCTTTTGAAGGTTTTCTTCAGAAACAAGATGATCACCCACAACTATTTCGTGAACACCTGCATGACTAGAATTAGACCCTGCTGAGGAAGAGTCGCCTAAAAGATTCGAACTGAAAAAATCCATGACTGGGTGAGAAGACTTCCTTGGTGATGACACTGGTGCTGATCCTAGAATTTGATAAAAAGTTGTAGTGGTCAAGGCAAATTGAAAACAACCCAGATTGGTCAGGACTTATATTGGAAGACTAGAAGATGTCAGTTACAACAGAGGCTGGGAAAAATGCAGAGAAACGACTTTTCAGCGTACTTAATCTGGCTATTAAAAAAAATTTTTTTTAATTTTTAAATTTTATTTCAGAGAGAGGGGAAGGGAGGAAGATAGAGGGAGCGAAACATTGATTGGTTGCCTTCTGCCTTCTGCAAGGGCCCAACAGGGCAGGGCACAGAGCCTACAACCCAGGCATGTACCCTGACCAGGAATCAAACCAGCAACCTTTAGATTTGCAGGACTATGCCCAACCAACTGAGCCACGCTGGCCAGGGCTAATCAGGCTATTTTTAATTTCAGTATTGTCGTTGATTTAGGACTAACCAGCATAAGATGCCTCCTATATTTCAATAATTATGCTTCATATGAGGGGAGAACCCCCAAAACACCCTGGAGTTATCTCCTAGAGGGTGGTCCCCTTGCAGGATAGGCTTGCACTGCTAGAGAGTGTTCTAGGAACCCATCTGTATCAGCGAGCCAGCTGGTATTGTTGTGAGAGGCTACATTCAGCTTCAGTGGATTTTTTTGAAGACTCTACCAACACAGTGGCCCATTTCATAATGGGTGGTTTACGAGTGCACTGGCCCACACTGTGCTGGGTGTTCAGCAGGTTTTGACCAAAAATGGCATGCCCTCCGTGCCCTATCTCCAAAGATCCAGTTCATTTCACCCAATCTCACCCTGAACAATTTTTTGTTTCCCTGGATGAAAAAAGTCCTCAAAGGGTGAAAGAAAAAACGACAAAAGCACTAAAAGGCATCAAAATCAACAAATTCAAAAACTGTTTTGAGCAGTGGAAAAAACTTCTAAATAGGTGTATTACATCAAATGGACAGTACTTTGAAGGTGACTGAAGTAATATGCTAAAATTGCTCCTCTTACTACATAGAGAATAGTCATCAAACCACAATATGTTGTATATTAATAAAAAATGAGCTAAGGAAAAGTCATACCTTCTGTCTTTGCCTGACTTAAAATATTTAAATCACATCCTCTTCCAACTTCCATCCTTATTTCTGTCTCTACAGGGCTATTTCCTACTGAAAAGAAATAGGTATTTTTAAAAAATTAAACCAAAGCACTTAAGTAAAATGCCTAATCACACACACCTCATTTAAGAAGGTGAGGTACATAAGTAAGATTTTAAAACAAAAAATATACAACATGCTGGGGTTATTGGAACATTAAAACAAGGAAAAGAATAAAGAAAAGACTCTGAAACTAGAGAAAGTGTTATATCATTAATAAGCTCAATTTCACATACCAAATACAGATAAAGAGAATTCAGTCTACTATGGCGTTCAGTTCACACTAAGAGAATCAGTGGGTGAATGACATTAGAACTTAGAAGACTATGCTATCTAATAATACTGATATTTCCAGGGCCCTGCTGCTTTCCATGAGCTGTAATCAAACTAAAGTGACACTGGCTTCCCCAAAACAGAGACTTCCTTAGTTCTACCTCAGGAACCTTTAGTCAATACAGTAGTCCTTCTCTATATTGCGGTTCACTTATCGTGGCCTCACTGTATCGCGGGATTTTAAAAAATATTGTATTTAATTATTTATCGTGGACTTTTTGCTATATTGCGGGATTTTACGGTACTGTATACATATATTGTTAAAGTTACGTAGGTTTAAAAGTGTAGAATATGTTTAGGAACATAAGTAGTGTTTATAAAAGTGTGGAAAAGGTTAATAAGGGACTGGGAATGGTTTATAAGTGTGTAGGGAGGGTTTATAAAGCCTTAAAATATATATGAATACTAAAATAAATGTAAGGTTCCTACTTCGCAGATTTTCACCTATCGCGGGGGCGTCTAGAACATAATACCCACGATAAGTGAGGGAATACTGTACATGGTGAAAAGGGAACTGGGAAAAACCTCATAAGAATAACTTTGTCAGCTTTGACACACCTCGCTTACACCAAGCAATGGCAATACTATGAGTAAAGAGAATGGGATGATAAATTTACATAGCCCATTCTAACCAAGTCTATGTGTGAATCGGGATAATCTAAATTCACTGAATGTTGTATGCTTAGGTCCCAAGTCCTTTTTGATAAAGGCAAATACTGTCTCATATGCTAGAAAAGAGCAGGGTCTTAATCCCAAGTGATTACCTTGAAAGATTGCAGAACTGGGGCAAGGAAAGGACTCCTCCATTGTGTCACTGGGAACAACAGTACAGTAGTACTGTAACCAATGGAAAAGAAAACAAGCTTTTGGTGACCACCTTAAGGGCAGAGGATTAGAAGGCTAACAACAGCACTTTGGGCCTGCTCAGTACAAACTCCATCTTGAGGTGCCATTGTAACCAAAACATGATCAAGATCACTGATATTGAGTGAATAAATCTAAGGGTCCTATCTCTTCAATATCAATAAAGTTTGGGTAGAAAATATTCAGTATTAGAAGGTTTCAGTGGTAGAATAAATATATTTATTTTACAATTGTGGTCTATTTGTCGATCCAATGCAGTAGGCCAAAGACTGAGAAGCAAAGAAAACTCCATGTCTGCAGAGGGAGAAGAATCACAGACACTAGGGCTGTGACTTAGCAGAAACCCAGGAGCCTGCTGACTCTTGAGTAGGTTTGTCATGTGCTTTCAAGGGGGGAACCTTAGAGTTATACCTATTGTTGGTAACTGTGCATTACCAGGGCTGTTTTACAAGGGCTTTCTGCATGCTTATTTAGAGTGAGCTGTTTGGGTTCCTGTACTGTACTGAATAAGGAGCAAACAGGTAAAAGGAGCTTCATTCTCCTTTTTCAACCTTTTACTCATCTATCAACATACATCCTGCTTTGTATTAGCTCTCTATTCTGCCACTGACGTAGTCCAAAGATGGGTTCATGTTTGTGGTGATAATCCAAACAGTCCTTCATGCCCACAGAAATACTGCTGACAAAGTCCTAGCCCTGGTTTAAGAAACTTAAGGAATTCTGAGGGCTACCTATGGATCATCTTTAATTTGAGGGACTGGGCATTTATTTTCCAAGATAAAACTGGCAAACTACCATTGGACCAAGTACAGAGATGCAACATACTCCACTAAGAGACATGCAATGTTGCTTTAACTTTATTACTTTTCATAAAATAGTCAAAAGAAGCTCAAATAAAAACCCAGCTGCTATATAAGAGCCCAGAATAACATATTCAAATGTAAGAAGTTTCCCCAGATAACAGTGATTTACACCATTGACTGAGAAGAACCACTAGATAAGCATTTTCACAATCATAAGTCAATAACATTAATAAGCTCAAATAACATCTTAAATTTAGACATTGAAAAATATACATAACCTTGATTATGAAGAATATCATCAATTATAGTAGGAAATCTAACATCTGTCAACACTTCTCCCTTAGGATGAGATGGCTGTGAAGCTCCTGATTCAATATTTGGAGTCACTATAGCATAACGAAGCAGTTCTTCATACTCTTCCTATGAGAAACCAATAATAAGTAATGTTTGATCACACTGTCGCAATGGATGCTCAGGCGAAAGAACAACAAAGGTGGTACATATTTACTATGTATATAAAAGTGTATAGCTATTTTATTTTTAACATCATTTTCTGGTACTTACATTTTGAAATGTTTTCAATAATGGAACATGGGTAGGCTTTCAACTGTAGTCAAGAACCAGTAGGGTCATAAGTTGAGGGTTACTAAGAAACAGAATCTTAGTTGGGCTGACATTCTAAGCAGATAACCAATAACACAAGATGATTTGTGGCATGTCTAGAAGATCCTTCCCCATCCCTCTATTAAATTCTACTCTAGAGATTTATTCTTTTGATGTAAAGCTTTGTCTCCTGACAAAACAACAGCTTGAGATCTTACAAGGTATTTATATTTTAGTAACAAAGGGTTCTAGACCCAGCAATTACAATGTATGGGTTTTCCCCTACCACCAACAAGCGATTCTTGGACATCAGTTGGGTGTCTTACAATTCAACTCAATTTTGATACTATCCACCAGAGTTAGCATCAGATCACACAGGTCAAGGGCTCAGTCCCACAAGACTGCTCCCCTACCACCAACTTCAGGTTACCAGTGCTTCTAACGGAGCAGCTATGGATTGGATGTTCCAATGACCCCCGCCTCAGGTTCAATTAACTTCCTAGGGTGACTCACAGAACTCAAACATTTTACTTACTAGATTACCAGTATATTATAAAAGGATATATCTCAGGAACAGCCAGATGGAATTGAGGCACAAGGCACAGTATGGGAAAGGTGCATGGAACTTCCACGCCCTCTCCTAGCATGCCAGTCACCTAGCACCTCCAGGTGTTCAGCAACCAAAAAACTCCCTGAATTCTCTTTTTTTTTATTTCTATGGAGGCTCCATTACATAGGCATGATTGATTAAATCATGGCCACTAGTGACTGAACTCAATTTCCAGCCCTTTTCCCTTCCTGGAAGGTTGGGAGTTAGGGGGTGGGACTGAAAGTTCCAACCCTCTAATCACATGGTTGGTTCCTCTGGCAACCAGTCCCTCTTGAGGTGAGGGTTCAAAAATCACCTATAACCAAAGGTACCTTTATCATTCTCATCACTTAAGAAATTCCAGTGGTTTTAAAAGCTCTGTGCCAGAAATCAAGGTGAAGATCAAATATATATTTTTTATTATAAATCATAATATTACAACTACACATGAGTTAATCAGTTCCCTCTTGAAAGAAGCTTGGATGAAGCAGAGATCAAGGGTACAGGAAAGCACTGTCACCTAAAAAGATAGCACTAAGTGGGAGAGCTACCATCCAAAGGGAAGGCAAGGATAAAATACCTGTCACAATTCCAGACTACATTTTTACTCGTAAATAATCACATATATTTTAAAAATAGCCTCCCATTTTCTAAATCTGCAATTTCAATTAAAGAAACACATTTGTATCATAAAGTATTTTTCTAAAGCTTTTCTTATATTATAGAGTGTCGATAAGAACTTACTATACTTAACATAATGTCCAGCTTTTCTCTTCTTAAGTGATATAAACATAACACTCAAGATATACCACGTCAGTATTCTCTCAAAATCTACTCTAGAAATCTGAATCCATATTTTTGATGATAAAACAGTTAGAAATAAAACATTTCATGTAAAATCCATACGCTCTGTAGTCAATTTATGTCATTGTCCAGATCCTGGGCAGCAGAATGTGCTAAAATGTTGTGGCAACGGGGATTAGAACCTAGAGTAGCACACTAAGGAATCTAGGTCCCAGAACTTTGGATGGTTTGATATTGTACCAATCGGCATTAAAGTGAAAGCAGCATTCATAAAAGATAGCTACAATAAGAAAATTTCAAGAAAAAAAATGTTTCCTGAAATTTCTAGCTTCTCCTTGTGTTGTTAGAAGCTTTGTACAAAGAGTGAAGAGTTCATGATTATTTTATTTTATTTTCCTATTACAGTTGTCCTATTTTTCCCCCATTGCTCTCCCCTGTCCCCTGCCCACCTCCATCCCCTCCCACAGTAAATCCCAACCCTGTTTTCCATGTCTATGCGTCATTTATACTTGTTCCTTGAGGACACCCTTCCCCTTCTTTCCCCCTTTCATCCCCCCCACTCTGGTCACTGTCAGTCTGTTTCTTGTTTCCAGGCCTCTGGTTCTATTTTGCTTGTTTGTTTGTTTTGTTCATTAGGTTCCTGTCATGATTATTTTCTGAACGGTTAAAACAATGTAAGGTATTTTCCAAAGTTCATAAAGTAATTCTCCAAGTTTTATATACTTTGATATACATTATATACACATTATAATTATAAGTGTAAATGGAATGAATGAATGAAAAACGTATTCCTAGTTTTCCCTCATATTATTACTTGTTGAAAAAAAGTCAGAACAAATTTAGACATGTCTTCCTACCTGAAGGTTTGAAGAGACTGAACTGCCTGGGTTGGAGTCATTCTGCATAACTGGAAGTGAGCATTTCTCCTCATCTGATGACATTCTGCACAGCCACTAAGAAACATAAGTTAACTTTATTTTTTTTCCCTCAATATTTAAAATAAAATGTTTTATAAAGATAGGAACCATCCTAACCTATAAACAATAATTGCGACATGTTAAAATTCTTCAACATATTGAGCAACCATAGACAAAAAACACTGGACAAGAAAAAATAAAGACTCAATTCCTAATGTTAGTGAGTTTATAATGTAGCAAAGGATTGTGACAAATACATGAAGAATTGAAGAAAAATGGAGGCTTCTCAGGAAAATCTGCAGTAGAGACTGTTGAAAATAAAAGATTGTGATCGTTGTTCTTCAACAATGTGTGACAACCTAGATGCTGTGCACTTTCTTTGAAGATACGGAACCAAGGAGAATGAACAAGTTGTGCAAATTCCCTGCTTAGGAAACTTATCTTTTGGGAGTATTATTTTAAGAAAAGCAAGCCTATATAAAACAACAGATTCTAATTACACACATAAAAAAATTATTGAAAGTCTGAACCAAAAAAAAAAAAAGTACTTTTAGTAACAAATAAATAATTTAAATGACAAGTAATGAGTATTCAAACTATCTGAATACTAGTAACATGTAAGACATTGGTGAGGAAGTAAGATGAAGAGTCCTCAAGGACTTTATAATCTATAGAGAGAGCCAGATATATATCTAAGTGAATGATGAAAAAAGTGTTGTTAGACCCTAAAAAAACAGAGGTGCAAGGAAGGGACGTAGGAGCAGCCACTTTGCATGGGGTGAGATCATGAGGGGGTGAAGCAGTAGGAATGGAGCCAGAGAAAATTTTAATAGTGAAGATAACCCCAGTGTTGAGACCTGAAAGACAGATAAAAGGATATACTCAGCAGTACAGTAGCATAAGCAGAGACACAGAGGTATGGACACGTATGCTGGGAACGGAAGTAGTGTGTAAGGCTGAAGCAAAGCGTGAAAAGCAAGGCTTGGCTATGGATGAACAGGCACTCATGAGGAACAGCCAGATCATGGAAAATCATGATTATGTCATGATAAAAAGTTTGGTCTTTATTTTAGAGAAGTTATTAAAACGTTTTAAATGAGTGATAACCAGATCATGCTTGTCTTTTAGAAAGAGCACTCTGCCAACTTTCAGGATGAATTGGAGAGTTGGGGTCCTGAAAAAAAGAGAGATCAACTGGGAGCCAATGCAGTAGTCCAAAAAGTAAGTGTTCCCTCTGACAGTAATCCAGGAGATAATTGAATCTCTGAATGTAGGAGTCAGCAATGGGAAGTGGATAGAGGGTATGATTATGACACAGTTTTGTTATTGCAATGAGAATGAGATCATGATCAATAATTGGTTAAGGGGTTAAAGCGAGGAATTGTCTATGGCTGCCAGATGTCTGGCTTGAATAACTAGATGAATGATAGTGCCACTCACCAAGGCAAGAAATGTAGGAAGATGAACAGGTTGGGAGGAAGAACAATGGGCTCAATATCAGATGTTTCAGGTATGAGGTTCCTATAAGGCACAGAGTTGAAGCTGCAGGTATGCAGTATATGGCCACACCCATTATGCTGTGCACCACTCCATGGACTGCCATTAACAAAGGCTGCAATGTGAATGTGCTTCTTGGAGTTAAGCAATGTGGCAGCCCTGCACTGGAACTTTAGGTTGGCGATACAGTCTGAGGAATCATGAGCACAATGGGAAATGCTGAAAAAAGGAGAGGATAAGATCACCTATGAAAAGGAGTGTGAGAAAGAATTCTTACTCTGAAGTATGCAATATTTTTAGTATAAACCCACGTTTATTTTTCTAGGAAGGGGATCCTTAGCTTCCAGTATGCGTTCAGAGGGAACTATAACCCTAATAAAGTTAAGGACCACTATCATAGTGAGAAGAGGTTAAAGCAAGAACCACTAATATTGAAAGGGGGAAGAGAATAGCCAGTAAAGAAGACTGAATATTGGTAGAACTTTCAGAAAGAACAGCATCACAAAACCTTGGAGAAGAGAGAAGTCAGAGTCATATGCCAAAGAAAGATGAGAATTGGATAGAATCCCTTGAATTTGGCAATCAGGACGCTGCTATGACATTTGCCTGAACAATTTCAGTGGAAAGTAGGGCAGGTGTCAGTCACAGTGGGCTGAAAAATAAGTGAGAGATGAGTAAACAGGAGAAAGGGCAGACACAGGGAAAGTGCTTTATTTGAAGAAACATGGTTTGGGGCTAGATTGTGGAAAGGTTACTTCAACTTTATTCGATGAGTATCACTGAGTATACACATGATAAGTAAACTAAATCGCAGCATGATTGTCTTTAGTTAAGCCAATTAGGGAGAATAAAATAAGCATATACATCTCAGCAAGGAATGACTGCTTCTCAGGACTTCAAATCCAACACTGTGGTAACTTGGTCCATTTCTGCTTTCATTCACTTCTTTCTTTAGGATGTGTTTGCTGACCAGTTAGCTATAGGAGTGGGGGTG
This sequence comes from Furipterus horrens, assembly GCF_987537825.1. Lineage (NCBI taxonomy): Eukaryota > Metazoa > Chordata > Mammalia > Chiroptera > Furipteridae > Furipterus > Furipterus horrens. The sequence continues at coordinate 47,485,919 of NW_028327175.1, forward strand.
GGGTGAGGCTATTAAAAAAAAAAAAAAAGATCTAAAAAGTATGATTGGACTTAAGTTTCTAAAATAGATAATCAGACACAAAACAACTATTATACTTTTTGAAAATACACTGTAACTCTACCACCTGTACTGCTTTGATGAGACAAGGTATCACAGTTTATTTGAAACTCAACAAAGTAGCATTCTTCTTACTGCTTCTGGGTTCAGAAACAAAGGAGGAAGATGAAGCTTGCTTTAATAGGTGGCGGGTGTATATCAGTTCACTAAATTTTCACTTTTCTCTAACCCAACACATCAGAAACCAGGAGATAAAAAGTTCCGAGTGCTTCTCTTTTGCAAGAGAAATCACATTACATCTTGGTAATCACCTGGGTAATGGGGAAGGAGGGTTCCGGGAACTCAAAAGGAACCCCTAAGAGGCAGAGGAAGAATGAATTAAGGCGCAAGCTGGCAGCAGGGTGACGTCCCTGCGTCCCTCAAGGATCCTACCTGCAGGCAAGGAAAGAGGGTGCAACAGCCGTTCCTCACGGCAAGGACTAGAAGTAGCGGGGAAAAGCAGTTGCGAGTAAGCAAAGGCGGTAATCTCTTCGATCACCTTCCTACCAATCCCTGTTTTAATCAAATTCTTACTTAAAAACAAGCGTCATCCATGGTTATTTTTCCCCTTATGTTTTAAATGACCAGAACCTATGGCGACAGTAACTGCTATACTTCAGGCACTCCTTCCTCTTGCCCTCTCTTCTCGACGCCTCGGAGAGGAAAACCTCTCGACCTTGCAGCCCCGCAGAACAGCAGAAAGGCCGGCGTCTGGGGAAAGATACTCCCAGTCCCGTCCTGTACGAGCCCTGGGAGCGAAAATCCCGGCCAAGGTTCTTTAAATCCCACTCCACTGCGTCCGCCATGGGCGCGGGGTCGGCCCGGGGCGCAGCTACCCACCGTCGCAGCTCTCCACGAACCCGGACTCCTCCGTCCGCGTCTCCTTCTCGCGTCACTGCTAAAAACCACAGCCAGTACAGGTGCTGTGGGTTTCAAACTGCAGTTTCAAACTGACCAAACTGACAGTTTCAAACTGCAGCGAGGAATTAAGGACAGCCCTGAGCATTGGTCCCAAGCTTCAGCAACATGCCGTATGATTGGTCAGAGAGCCGGGGGCGGGGTTCCACACCGCGGCTGGGACAAACCGAATTAGGTTACCAAGGAGAGTCCCGCCCTCTGCGCCGGCAAGTCCTGAGCAGGCGGAGTCTTAAGGAGCCCGGCCCAGCATGTGGGAGCGCATGCCCAGTTCTGTTCTGCGGCTGCATACTGGGAGGCGGCTTCTGATAATGCATTTGGTTGTGCTGAGCAGTGCTGAAGTCAGCCAGGGTTAATGCTGTTGTCTTTGGATAATACAAGTCTATGCATGCCGTCCTCATACATGAAAGTCACCTTCGTCTACAGGTGCCTTGCAACAGGATCACGTGGAGGTGCTTTTTTAAAGTACAGATTCGTGACCCGCCCCCCACGCCACCCCCCGACATTTCTTCAGTCTTGAGCAGGGCCAGGGACTGAATTTTTAACTGTGTTCTGGAAACTGTACTCAGTTCACTTAATTCTCAGATTAGCCCTGTGATGGAGATGCTGTTTACATCCTCATTTTACAGTTTTGAAAACTGGAGCCTAGAGAGGTTATGTGACTTGTCTATGATCACATAGCTAATAAGAGCAGAATTGGTATTCTAATTGAGACAATCTGGGCTTGGGAGTTCGTTTTCTTATCACTCAATATGTTCTGTTGGGAACAGCGAGAACGGTGTCCTCAAAAAGTATGTTCAAGTCTGAACCTCTAGTACCTGTGAATGTGACCATACTTGGAGGTAGGGTCATTATAAATGTAATCAAGTTAAATTAGATCATACTGGATTGGGGTGAACCTAAATTCAATAACTAATGCCCTTATAGAAGGAAATCCAGACACAAAAAGAGATACAGGGGAGAAGATTGAGGCAGAAATTGGAGTGATGCATCTATAAACTAAGAAACAGAGGATTGCCAGTAACCACTAGCAGCTGGAAGAGGCAAGGAAAGATCTTTGGCTAGAGCTTTCAAAGACAGCATGGCTCTGCCCATACATTGTTTTTTGACTTTCCGCCTCCAGAACTGAGAATACTTTTGTGTTGTTTAAGCCACCCAGTCTGTGATAATTTGTTATGGCATCCCTAGGAAACAAATACAGTGGTTCAGACCTTGATATAAGAAAGTGTTTATTATATTTGGATAATGAATAAAAATCTTAGTGAGGGGCAAAGTGGCACAGGATAAGGCTATAGATGGAGGTGGGGACCTATGTTGAGGATTTGAGATTTTATTTCAGGTTCAATGAGATGTTTTTAGATGTTCTGGAAAGAGATGAAAACTTGAACTAAACGGATGACAAGGGTAAATGTCACTTCCACTCATATTACATTGCCTTACTTGACTTCAAGGTAGACTGGGAAATGTAGTCTAACTAGGCAGCTATTTTCCCAGCTTCAATTTTTTTACTATAGAAAGAGGGAATAAATGTTGATCGATGGATAAGTGGGTATATATGTATCTATTTGTGTATGTGTCTATCCATCTATCCATCCATCAATCAAAAGAATGTGGTAGATTATTTTTGGGCAAGTGACTCACAATGCATGTCTCCAAACAGATCTTTTGTAGCTGGATTACACAGTTTATTTAGAATCCCTTGATACAGTGAGAGTCAAAAAGATGGATTCATCTGACACATTTAATTGAGGCAGAGCAGAGGAAGAAAGACTGTCAATAAGGAAAGACACAGCATGTTGTAGGTATCATGGCTGCAGTGGACAGTGCTTTGCAGGACTGGGTATTTGTAGTGGAGTAAGATCTTTTTCTGAATATTTTGTTTGATATCCTGGATTCCACAGTTGCATTTTGCACTTCCTGCCTCTTTTACTGCAGGAGGGACTTTAGTTCTTAGTCCTCATCATCAGCCTTCTGTTCTTCCTAATTATCAAGACTCATCCCTGAACCTCTCTTGTTACCATCCTCTAGCCATATAACAATTTTCTTATCCTGAAACTTCCGGCCAAGTAGGAGGCCTAGACTGACACGCTCCATCTCCCTCCACAACTAAGAAGGAATACAACTACCACAAAACTAGAAATAACCAGAAGTTCCAGAAAATAAATGGAAGTCCAATGTATGAAGTTATAAAGAAGTGGCGCTGGTCCGGACAGGTGGAGGGGCAAAGGTGGGGAGGAGAGGTCAAGCTGTGCTGTCCGTGGCAGCAGCAGCGACAGCAGTGGGACGGCGGTAAGCACAGACACCTGTATTTAAGGGGAGGTGAGAAGTGCCTGGGGAGCACCCCCAGCTGCAGCCCAGACCCATCAGCTTGCAATTCCAAAGCCGGGGAAGGCAGACCTCTATTGCCTTGGACTGTGAGGCCTGGAGGGGGTAGGGACAGAGGAGGAGGCTCCCGGTCTCTCAACAGAGCGTGAATGGCAGGAATCCATCCTGGACCCCCCACCTCCCCCTGCAGAAAATGCCTGGTTGTGATGAGTGCATGGGGCTCCACCCCCTATAGTGTAGGAGGTGTGACAGCCCTGCCCAGGAAGCAAAGGTAAACACAAAACGGTCAGGATGGCACAGATCATGATAGAGATCCCGGTGACACGGCTGACCAGACAGCGAATATCTAATCTAATGGACCAGTAGACAGATAATCTTTCTGAGGCTCAGTTCAGAGCTTTGGTTATAAAAATGCTTCAGACATAACAGCAGATCTTTAACAAGATGGGGAAGGAATGAAGGCTAGTCCTGCTGAAATGAACAAAAATACATATGAAACCAGTGGTGAGGGCAAGAAAACCAGGGATCAAATCAACAAATCAGAACATAGGGAAGGAACAAACAGTCAACCAGTGCAGAAAGAGGAAATGAGAAGTGAGGAAAATGAGGAGAGGCTCAAAAACTTATCGGACAGCTATAAGTGGGCCAATATCCGAATCATAGTGTTGCCAGAAGGTGAAGAAGAACAACAAGAAATTGAAAAATTATGTGAAAAAAATAATGAAGCAGAACTTCCCTAACTTGGGGAAGGAAATAGACTTACAGGTCCAGGAAGCACAGAGAGTTCCAAATCAACTGGACCCAGGGAGAACCACACCAAGACACATTACAATCAAAATGTCAAAAATTAAGAATAAAGAGAGAATCTTAAAAGCAGCAAGAGAGAAGAAGAGAATTACATACTAAGGGGTCCCAATAAGACTATCAGCCGATTTCTCAAAAGAAACTCTGCATGCAAGAAGGGACTGGCAAGAAATATTCAAAGTAATGAAAAGCAAAAACCTACAATCATGATTACTGTCATTCAGAATAGAAGGGCAGAGAAAGTGCTTCCAGGACAAAGTAAAACTGAAGGAGTTCATCAGATCCAAAGCACTGTTATATGAAATGTTAAAGGGACTTGTTTAGGAGAAAGAAGATCAAAACTATGAACATTAAAATGAAAACTGTATCACAACAACCCACAACAGAAGCTAGGGAACCGAAACAAAGGCAAACTAAGTAGGCAATGAGAGTGGAAAAAGAATTATAGGTATGGGGAACATTTTGGGGAGAGGTCAGTGGGGAGGGGGAAGGGGGAAAGGGAGGGAGATGGTACAGGAATTAAGAAGCATAGTAGGAGGGAGTGGAGTAGATAGGAAGATGTTGAGAAGAACTATATGCACAACCAATGGGCATGGACTAAGGGGTGGGGGGACATTTGGAGGGAGGGATGTCACTGGGTGGAAGGGAACAAAGGGAAAAGAACTGGGACAACTGTAACAGCATAATCAATAAAGCATATTTTTTAAAAAACCTTCTTATCCTTCTTTCTCCTGATAAAACAATCTGGGACTAGCTGTGAGGCAGGATTAATTAGTTTTTCCGAGAACAGTGTTACTGAATCCCACTGATGATTGAGTACTACACAGAGGTCTTTAGGGTTTCTCAGGGTGGGTTTGCAGATGAGGGTAATTGAGCTCTGAGAGAAAGGGCAGGTCCTTACATTTTGGGGTGCTTAACCCAAAATGTACTTGACTACTTGTTATGTATCAAGCAATATGCTACGCCCTTTCATATATATTCTGCTATTAGTTGTTACAAAATTTTGCATAATTAAACAAATGGAAACAGAAATACATTCACAGTAAAAATGTAATTTGATAATGTGCAAAAAATTGTGATGTACTGTTGTTTTAAAGACTACTTTATTTTATTTTTAGAGAAAGGGAAAAGAAGAAAGAGAGGGAGGGAAACATTGATGTGTGAGAGAAATACAGATTGGTTGCCTCTCACACATCCCCAGCTGGGGTCCTGGCCTGAAACCCAGGCATGTGCCCTGGGCCAGGAATGGAACCAGCAACCCTTCTGTCCACAGGTCGGGCTCAACCCACTGAGTGACACCAGCCAGGGCATGTGATTCACTATTAACAATTATTACAATATTGTATTGTATATTTATTTATCTCTAAGGTTTAAGATTTGCTTTTTAGAATGATTTTTGCCCTTTAGAATTTTTATTTTTATAAATTTTATGTATTTATTATAGCAAATACATGGTCAGATTAACTAAAGGTTATGTCTAGTCTATAAACATCCAGAAGAGAAATGACATTAAAAAAGTGAGATTTTGAAATTCTCAAGTGTCACATTTACCTATTAATATGTATAAGATACATATCCAAATACCATGTAAAGCAATCTATCATATAACTTTTAAAAATATATAGATTTTGTTAATAAGAAAAAGCAAAAATAAAATTTAAAAACTATGGGTTAATGGAATTTTATATTTAAAAAACATTTTGTGTTGGGTATTATTTAATTTATATGAATCATTATTTTCCCAAAATGGGTTGGGTATGTATTTAAGACTATTATAATGAAAATTCAAGTCATTGATTTATTTCTATGATACTGAACACTTATGAAATTTATGCAAACAACCCAGAATTCTAAGAAAAACATATGCTAAGAACACGCTTTTGTGTAAAATCAAAATTTAAATTCAAGATTGCAAAATAACATGACAGCCCTATCTAGACTATAATTAAAATAATTGAAATGACATTTGAAGATACTGACATATACAGTATAAAAACATCAATTTTATAATTAGAATGAGAGGATGAAGTTTATTTGCTGAATTTCTGAGAATCACCACCCAAGCATCTTAAAAAAAACATTGAAAGTTAACAGTTATTAATTCATTATGGCTAGTGAATATGTAATTGTATTAACATAATATAAATATATTATCTAAATTATTTTAAGTTATAATTTTAATAAAATGAAAAATCTATATGGGAGGATTTTGTCTTTTTTTGAGGCAAAAGGGATTTAAAGAAGAATTAAAGTATTGCTATCAAATATATCACTTAGAAGTTACTTTTTAGGAAAAGAAAAAATTAATTGTCAGTTTTGCAATTTAAATATTCTTCACCTTTCTAGTAATAGATTTCTAATCACAGGTGACTGTGAAAACTGTAAATTTTTCTTGTACACTTTACTGATGATAAAGTAAGACATTTTTTTAAACTAGAAGCTTTAATTTATTATTTTAATATTTTTGGCATGTATGTTCCTCATCCTTTTTAGTTCCCTATCTTTGACCAGAAAATCCCCAATCTCCTTCTAAGCTTATCCCAAATACCACCCCTCTAAGAAGTCTGTTTTTGTTCTGTTTTGATATTACTTCTTATGATCTTTTACCCATTCATGCACTTTGTATGCTTAATTCATATTGGATTCTGCTGCAGGGATTGTGCCTTCCTCATTTTTGGGTCACCTGTGGGACCAAGCACAGACCTTACCTGCGGGGGGCCTTAAATAAACTTTTGTTGAATTAAAAATGCTGAATACTTATGATTTCCCCCGCTCCTCTATAAAATGAGTTGTTTTTGCTGTTGATGCAAACCTCTCTCCTTGCTTTCTGTAGGCCTGCAGGATGACTCAGCAATGCAGTGGTCCCTGCCCTAGTAGCTTCCAGAGACTGGAAGGAGGTTTGTCTCAGCCACACCAGGTGGCAGTGTGACCCATACTTGCATGGCAACCAAGGCAGGTGTCAGGAAAAACAAGGCAGTGATTCTACAAAGAAAACATTTGAAAATAAGTTAACACAAAAGGGCTAAATGAACTCAATTTTCTGTATTTTTCATAGGAGATTCCAAGATTCATGTGATTTACACAATTCCTGCTGACAGAAAAAAGTGGAAAAAAAGTTTTATTATTTGCACTGTCAACAGGTACACAGACAGAATAAATATGTGTCCTGGAAGACCAGAGTAAAATTTTACATTTGTATAAAGGAGTAAAAGTGATCATATTGAAAGTTAATGTTTTGATATTATTTTGTAAATATGAGAATAGCTTTAAAAGGCATAATTATTCTTCAGAAAGCAAATGGTCAAACTATCTTACCTATAAAAAATTAAGATATTAAACTGATTCTCAAGAAACAGTATTTTGGGGGTTACAAGATGATTGGATTTTGGTGCAGGTGAATTATTTGTGCAAAATGTTTTTTTATGCTTTTAAATACCATCATGGTCTTAAAGTTGAGATTATAGCTGAAGTTCCTCTGAATCTGTAATATGATGAAATAAGGGGCAATTGCATTATTCTGGTATTCCTCTCTGAAGGAGCGCATTCTGCTGTATTTGGTATCATCACTTCCATATTTCATTTGTTTTTTTGAGTATTTCCTGGAACCCTAGGGTAGAGGAACTGTTGGCAGAACTCAAGAGTTGGAAAATTTTAGTTTTAGGTAATAGTTAATAAGCTTAGTAGTTAATGCATGTAAAAAGCTATTGTGTCAGGAACTGAAGATACAGCCCACCATGACTCCAGGAGACCACAAGCAATTCAACCTTTGTGCTCCATAGGCAATCAAGATGGTATCTGAGCCATTTTGTTCGAGGGAGAGACATCCCCCACCCAGGACACAGATGAAGAAAATCACCCAGGATACAGGACATAGGACCCGAATAAAAAATCACCAGTCAAAGGATAAAAGGATGTTAGGGAAATTGCTGGACTACTGCTTTTACCTAATTAACCTCTTTCCTGAATTCCAAATCCTTTACTTACATGGTTTTTTCCCTTCAATTTCAAATGTCTTACCTACACTTTTTCCTCCTTATAAAAAGGCTGGCTTAAAAAGAAATGTAAGACGGTCTGTTAGGGTACATAACCCACCATCTTCTATGATCGCCCGCCATCTGAATAAAGCGTCCATAAAGATTCAATCCCTGTCTCTGCTTATTGGGTCTGGTAATGACAAGTAGCATAAACGCTGACTTCTCCAGTTTCAGAAGCACTCACTAACAGAGAGAAATATCTCCCTGTGGACATTTGTCTTGTGCACAGTTCTGATTGCCCGTCACCCTTTAAACACTCTTTAATGTCTGGGAAATGTCTTGTCTTATGAGTTTCACTTCCCCAGGTGGAAGGAGAACATTGGCTTTCCCAGATTTCCTTGCAGCAAGGGCACAGGTGTATGGCCTGGATTTCACCAATCAGATGCAGTTGTGTGTGACTTTGGTTCAGAAGCGAGCAATGGGAGAAAGAAGGCATGCAAAATTTGTCTGCTGGAAAGCATGACAACAGTAGTATTGGTCTCTTCAAGGGCATCAGTGCCAGAGTTTCTGGCATTTGCTCCTGAGCATCACCAATGTGAGCTGGGCAGCATCTGTGCAAGTCCTGGCAGAGGTGTTGACTCGTGGCACCAGGGGTGTGGGAGCCGTGGTGGCTCCTGCAAGAGTAAGTGAATATTGTTCCTGACTGTTCAGCATTGAACCTGATTCTTATGTCACCTCAGAGCTTCTGTGAGCTACCTATAGGCCTTTAATTCTTTTTCCACCTAAGACAACCCAAGGTAGATTTTATTGGTTGCCACTTAAAATCCTGATAGAAACAAGGAATAACAAGATCTACTCTTTTTTTTTCTGGACATAAATTTTGGGATAACTTGTAAAAATTCTACCATGTTATAAACCTAGGGAAATTTTCATATGAAAACAAGAAGGGAAAAAAGAAAGAGTATAATATAATAATTACAATCTGCAACTGATTAAAATCCAATAAATGAGATAAAGCAGCCACAAGTGAGTAAATGTAAAGTCATTTTAATATTTACATCTATAAGTAGCATGTTTTCTATAAGGGATGTTCAAAACTAGGGATTTTAATGTTCATACTAGAAAACACTTAAACTTGATATCAAAGAGGAATTTAGCAAAGTACCAGTCTCTTAAAAAGCAGAATAGAAGGCTGTTGCCACTCTCTGACCAGAACCCCATTTTACTTCTAATTACAGAATTCCTCTTTATTTGGGGGAACCCTTGGCATGGGACTATCCATAAGAAGATAATAAATAATTACTAAGAAGAGTGAAGCAGAAGGTTAACTAGGGCGATGTTGGTAGTACTATGGGCCACCTGGAGTTAGTGGTCATGAATTTAAAATGAGTTGTCATCCTAGTTGTGTAGTTTTCTCCAACCGCACTCAGCTGATTAGATTAGAGTGTGAAGTAGGCGGAGTGATTTAACTTGGGATACCACTTAGCCAATTGAAGCTCAGGGCAAGGATGATGAGGAAAGCAGGGGAGTGATTTTAAAGATAGACAATGGAATCTAAGTGGGATAAGGGAGTAAAGAGGACATGAGGTAGGTGAAGGAGAATGAAAAGTTGCAAGGCCCACTGGGGTTAAAGAATTGTAGTATTGGTAATATACAGAGTGAGTGGGAGAGGAAGAGGTGGTGGTTGGAAAATGGAATAATTGAAATTGAGATTTAAAATTTTTTTAAATAAAAATATTGTTTATTCATTACATTTTAATAATATGTTTTCTTTAAATCAGTTTAAATGTGTAATTTATAATAATGAAACACATATTTTAAGTATATGGGTTGATGACTTGTCTGATATATCTACCTATGTAATTGCAATCAAAATCAAGATATAGAAGATTGCCATTTTTTTCATAGTTCACTTGTGTCACATTGCAGTTATCCCCCTGCAATGGACTGAATGTTTGTTTCCCCTCACCAAGTTCATATGTTGAAACTCTAACCTTTAATGTGATGGTACTAGGCGGTGGGGCCCTAGGTCATGAAGGTGGAGTCCTCATAATTGGCATTAGTGTATTTATTAAAAGAGACAAGAGAACTAGCTGGCCTTCCTCTACCACGTGAGACACAGAAGACAGCCGTCTATGAACTAGGAAGCAGACTTTCACCAGACACTGAACCTGCCAGCTCCTTGATCTGGGACTTCCCAGCCTCCAGAACTGCGAGAAATAAATGTTTGCTGTTTAAATCATCCAGTCTGAGGTATTTCTGTTATAGCAGCCCTGATGGACTAAATACTCCCCCACCCTCACCTCAATGAAACACTGGTCTGATTTTCAAAAATCACTATAGATAAGGTTTAACTTATTCTAGAATTTCATATAAGTGGAATCATATTGTATGTACTTTTTTTACCCTGGCCACTTTCACCCAGTGTAAGGTTTGTGAAATTCATCATGTTATTGTGTTTCTCAGTAATTTGTTCCTTTTTAATATCAAATGCTATTTCATTGTATAAATATACAACTGCTTATTTATTCACCCGTGGATAGATATTTGGGCTATGTCCAGTTTGGGCTGTTATTAACATTCACATACAAATTGTTTTATGGGCATATGTTCTCATTCTTGGGTAAATAACAAAAACTATAGTTGCTGTTACGTATCATCTGTATTTACATATTGTTGGATTTGACTTGCTAATGTTTTGTTTAGGAATTTCCTGTCTATACTAATAGGGCTAAGGGAAGTCACCTTATCTATCATCAGTCAAAGAGGGAAACATTTAATCCTGCGCTGGAAGGTGAAGGCAAAACTAACCCTTCGGCTCTTTACCTGTGTTGGAGCCATCCTAACAACAGTCTCTCGGTCCTAAACAATGACAAGTGGAACCAGGATGCATATAAGCCAAGTGGAATCATCCACCACCACAGAACAAAGGCATAAGAAATAAATATGGGGTCATGGCAATAAGGAAAAATGCAGATATGCAGGGGCCACATCACTCCCTCCTCACAACTAAATAAACTTGTCCTCTGCTCTTTCCAATCTCTGTTTTTTGGGGGGTCTATGTGCCTATATTCTTAGGCAACTGATCATTAAGTAGCTTGTGTTTCCTGAATTGAAATTCCCCTGCTGTTCTGAATAAACTCAATTTCTGGTCATTTGAGTTTGCTTCAGTTTACCTTGCTATTTAGGTCGACAATTTGCTCTCAAAATGTAAGTCTACAAATCACAGGGCTGAGAGTAGGTGCCGTTCTTAGAAAAGTAAAAACACGGGCAGTTGGAGACTCCCCAAAGAGCCACTACATTTTTGGGAGGCAGACTGTTTTCATTTGTAGCAGGGTAACTATTAAACCACTGTACCTGAAGGTGGGTCCAGAGTGAAGCAGCCCTTCTGGATTCATGGAATTACAGCTTTTGACATCCGGGTCAAATATTTTCTCCCTTAAGTGTGAAGTGACTCTGGAGGATTATTGCTTTAAAGACTGTCAAATATCCCTAAAGTAAGAATTATTTATTCCATAGTAAATGATTCAATTTACAACTTTTGATTTATAACTAATTTACGGGAATATTTCTTTCTTGTATACTTTTTAAATACCTGACCAAACCTCTGGCATGTACTAAGGCAATCAGTAGACTTAAAAAAAAGCAATCAATATTCCAAAAAGTCTCATCACAAAATTAGGCATTTAAGTAAAGATAATTGAAGTAAAAGACAAAGAACACATTGTTTTCTTCACTAATTTCAGTACTTCCCTGACAATGAATTTTCATGAGCTGCTTGGATTATTAAGATAAATTGACATTTTAAAGTCTGATTATTTGGGACAGGAGTACAATATTTGTAGGCTTTTGTTTGTATATTTATATTTATACTAACTATGAGCAATTGTGAGTAAAATATCTTCTGTTTTTAAATTGCTCATTTAGTATAGTATTTGTCAAACATCACTTAAATGAATATTTATTACACAGTGAGGGGCAAAAGTAGGTTTACAGTTGTTGAGTATAGAAAACACAAATTAGTTCTGTATTATTCTTTATTAATTATTGTATTATTTTCATATGAACAACTGTAAACCTACTTTTGCCCCACCCTTATGTGAAACTTCCAAATGCTTTAGGATTTGGCTTTAAAATAATTAAGAAATGGAGGGTAAAGTATCTTAAAGCACAATGTAAATGGCTTATATGACTTTGAGGGTAAGGTCATGTTAAAATAAATTTTCTGAACACCTAAAACTTATACCTTCAAGAGCTGCCTTTTTTCTTTTAACCAATGAAATACTTTAAAAAATGTATTGAATTCTTGCCATATTAAGCAGAACATATAGAATATAACATATGCATTCTGTAGGTGATAATGACACATGTCAGTTCTCCAAGAGGTGCTACCCTTGAGGTTTATTGAAGTGCAGACCCAAAGGAGGAGATCAGAAAATAAGCAACATAGCAGTTTCAGGCCATATATTAAATGATGTGGCCGCATATTAAATGCCTCCTCTCTCCCCTACTACCCTGCTAACCACACCCATTTGCTTCTATCTTCTGTTTATTTACAGTCAGAAAGACTGAGAGTTGGTACAAGGAACTAGATAATCTTGGTTATTCCCTCACTAACCTAATTTTATATTCTTTTGCATTTTGATTTTGCAATGGGGCCCAAGGGTGACTCTAAGTGCTTTCATGTGGATGTCAAGTGGATATATTCTTAGGCTTTTTTCTTTCATTTTTGTGCCATAGGTTTTCCAATTTATTAAAGTTGCCAAAGAGTGACTTCTGGAGACATGGCACATTATTGGACTAAGGTCTGTGTACTTCACAAACTTTCAGTAATAAGATGAATAACTCATGGGGATTTAACGTACAGTATGGCAATTATAGTTTATAGCAATGTATTATATACTTGAAATTTGCCAAGGGAGTGGATCTTAAGTGTTCTCATCTCTCTCTCTCTCTCTCTCTCTCTCTCTCTCTCTCTCTCTCTCTCTCTCATACACACACACACACACACACTGGTAACTATGTGAGGTGATGGATGTGGTAACTAACTTGATTGTGGTAATTATTTCACAACGTACATGTATTACATTTTATTGTATACCTCAAATATATGCAGTTCTCATTTGTTAATTATACCTTAATAAATCTGGGGAAAAAAAGATCTGTGTACTTCAAAGTTAGGAAAAGCATGAATGGCCCACTAAAGACACGATATTTTCCACTGTCTCTTGTCTTAGATCTCAAGACAAGGATTCAAATAAGAGTAAAACAATATCTTGAATGAAGTCATTTTGTTTAACGTCGTTTTATTTTAACATTCATGAAATGCCATAGGAACTTAATTTGTTTCCATCAATTAATGTATGGTAAAAATGGTTTCTTTATACTTCTTTTCACTTCATCACAGAATCTATAGACAATGTCACCTGAGTACATACTTAGTTTATTTGGCAGGAGAAGAAAATACGAGGGAAGTGGGGGCTTAAGAGAAGGAAGTGAAGGCAGCCCAAAGAGTGTATGTTATCAAACTTCAATCCACTGGGCACTCTAGAGGACAGTGTGGCGCCCACCCTGAGAGTCACTAGGACCGACCCCCATTAAGTCGGTGGAGAAGTATACTGAAAGGTTGATTTAAAAATGCTATCATTTTATTATTCAGAAGCAGACTTAGAGAGTACCTATTATTACCAGGCACTTCTAAGGGCATGGCATGTGTCAGTGGACAAGATCGCTCCCATTTTGGAGGTTATTTTCTAGAGGTGGTGGTGAGAGACAATAAAACAATAGATATAGTAAATAGGTAAATTTGGAGATGCATTAGGAGATAAGTGCTATGGAAAAATAAAAAATAGAGCAAGGTAAGGGTGATTAGAAATGCAGGTAGGTGACAAGGAGCAGGTTGAAATGTTAGAGTGGTCAGTATGGGCCTCATTGCAAAGGTGATGTTTGAGCAAGCTCTTAAAGGAGGTGAGGGAGTTAGCCATGTGGTTGGTTGTCTGGTGGAGGAGCACTCAGTCAAGGGAACAACTGTATAAAGACTGTTTAGTGGGAGGCTTGAGTGGGTTACTGGGAGTCTCTACTCCCCCTTCCTTCCCTCTTCCTTGCCCCTTGCCCCTTGATCCTATAGGCCTTCAAGTTGGTCTGGGAGTTTTCTCTTTCCTCCACCCCCTTCCCCCTTTTCCCCTCAATAAACCCATTGTTTAACCCTTAAAAAAAAAAGTAAAGACTGTAGAGTGGGAGTATGCCTGGCATGGTCAAAAAAGCACCAGGAAGTCAGTGAGGAGGGAGTGGAGGGATTGAATGGTAAAATCCTAGCATAAGTAGCCAGAGATGGAAGGGAAGATGCAGATCATGTAGAGAAATGGGAGCTACTGAAGGGTTTTTAGTGGAAGAGTGATCTGATCTCTCTTATGTTTTTAAAAGGTTGTTTTTATTGCTGTGTTGAGGGTAAACTGTACAGGACAAGGAAGGGATATGGAGATTAATTAAGAGTCATGTGTAGTAATGAATGAGAGATAATAGTGGGTTAGGCCAGAGTGGTAGATGTGGAACTGGTGAGAAAGGAGAATCAGAACTTCCGAATGGTTTTGATGTAGGATGTAAAAGAAAGAGACAAGTCAAATGTAATTTCAAAATTTTTGGCCCAAGTAACTGACAAGATAATGTATCACATACAAAGATTACCTCAAATTTTACCATTGGTTTAAGTGTAGAATTCTCCATGAGCTTTATGGGTAGGCAAAGAGTTCTTAACCATGACATCAAAAACATGACTCATAAAAGAAAACAACTGATACATATCAAAATTAAAAATATTTGCTCTCTGAAAAACACCATTAAGAAAATTAAAATAGTTACAGTATGGGAAAAATTATTGCAAATCACATATCCCACAAAGGATTTATACCCAGAATATATATAAAAAACTTGAAAAAGTTCAACAATAAGAAAACAACGAATCCTATTTAAAAATGAGAAAAAGAACTTTAACAGATACTTCAAAAAAGGATGACAAATAAGCACATGAAAAGTTGCTTAACTCATTAGCCATTAGGGAAATGCAAATTGAAATCACTATGAGATACTAATTTGTACTTATTAGAATGCCTAAAATAAAAATACAGATAATAGCAAGTGCTGATGAGGATGTGGAGCAATTGGGTCTTGTACTTTGTTGGTAGAAATGTGAAATGGCATGACTACTCTGGAAGACAGCTTGGTGGTTTCTTATAAAGTTAAATACCTGCTTCTTATAAAACCTAGAAATCCCAATCTTTGATATGTACCCCAGAGAAACCAAAACATATTCAACAAAAACCTGTATATAAATATTCATAGGTTTTATTTGTAGTAGGGAAAAACTCCCTGGCTGGTTTGGCTCAGTGGATTGAGCATCGGCCTGCGAGCTAAGTGTCGCTGGTTCGATCTTCCAGTCAGGGCACATCAGAGAAGGAAAACTCTGACTCCAAAAAACCTCCGCTGCCTTGCGGCATACCTCTTCAGGGGAAAGGCTAAGGGAGTAAACCCCGACAGAAAATCTGGAGTCGGAGTCCCTAAGGCGGTTTGACGTTGTAGTCAACACCGGCAACTCCTGCGGCGCACCTGAAACCAAGCTGTATTGACTCCTTCTTTCCCTTGGACCCTTCAGCTGTGAAGAGAGGGGGGGTCTGCTGCATGGGCAACAGCAGACCCTCCATATCACCCTGCCCAGGCTCTGTAGCTTCAGCTTCACTGGAGAGGACACTCCAGCGTCATCGCAAGAATTCGATTCAACATGGGAGGAGACAGATACCGTGTCACTCCCGAGTCGGACTGCACAGCCATTCTCGGCGGTGCAGATAGACTCTTAAGAAGCTACACCATCGTCTCTCGAGATGGACGGCTGCCGAGGGAAAAACTAGAAACAAAACAAATGTTCTTCACCAAGGGAATGGATAAACAACTGCTGGATTTCTACATTAAAGAACACTGGCATAGAAAGAAAAAATAAATGGAGTACATGGGTGGATGTCAAGGGTATTATGCTGAATGAAAAAGTCGGTCTCTAAAGGATACATACCACATAATTTCCGTTATATAAACATTCTTGATATGGCAAAATTATAATGAGGGAACAGATCAGTGGTTGATTGGTGGTTGCCAGGAGTTAGGGCTGTCGTGAGAAGGATGTGACTATAAATAAGTAGCATGAGGGAGTGTGTTTAGAGTAATGAAACAGGTCTAAATACTGATTATATGTACTGCTGGTTGTAAACATCTAAACCTGTGATAATGTTACAGAACCGCTGGGCTGCTCCAATTGGGCTGCTCCAATTGAAAACAAACCCACGGGCTCTTTAGTTAGGGGTCCGATTGCCCGCCGCCAAAATTACAACTCTGAATATTATATTTGAGTGAAAAGAAAAATTGTTTATTTAACAGTTACACATATCCTTGCCTCCCCTCTATCAAACCTAACCAGTTTTGGGGGGGGGGGGGGTCAGAAACACCGTTTCCCTACTTCCTAGGCACAGTTCAGCTTTACCAGCAGCTGCCAATCACTCAATCTGATTGGGGAGGTCCTTTCTGTGCTGTGGTGTCCTCCAGCTCTCAATGCAGGACCACCTGGATTCTCAGCCTCCTTGCGAACTGTCTTCTTTCTGTAAACCGCGTGGATCTCCTCTCCTTCGCCAGAGCACCTCTGCGAACATCCACCAGCGAGGGAGACAGCCCGAGAGCGTGCCCCCCCTAAAGTGTCCGCAGCTGCCTATATATCCCTGACTGCATCCTCTGATGCAGTGGGTGTTGCCAATAGTTCTGACCATTGACAGAACCCCACGTAGGCTCTGTGCTTTCTCCATACCGTCACCTGGTTCAAGATTCCTCCCATCCACCTGAGGCTTTGGATGCATTAAAGCAATTTACATAATGAAAGACACCGGCCATCAGCCTCAGGCATGTGGAGGCATTCTGAAAGCTGCTTCCTTCTCCCCATCCCCCAGCCACAAACTCCGGGGATTTTTGGACTCCCCTGTTTCTGTAACAATAACATTTTGTAGAACTGTGTACCAAAGGAAAAAAGAATACATGTAAAAACTCATGAAATTCGAATAAGTTCTTTATTTAGTGACTAGTATTATACCAATGACAACTCCCTGGTTTTTTATGATTATGCTATGGTTATGTAAGATGTTATTTTGGGGGGAAGGTGGATGAAAGGTTCACAGGAAATTTATACTATTTCTGAAACTTCTCAATGAGCCTAACATTATTTCAAAATAAAAAGAAAAAACAGCATTTCCATTAACTGGAGGAGGTGGAGAAATGGGAACCCTACTGCACTGTTGGTGGGAATGCAGACTGGTGCAGCCACTATGGAAAACAGTATGGAATTTCCTCAAAAAACTAAAAATGGAACTGCCTTTTGAACCAGCGATTCCACTGCTAGGATTATACCCGAAAAATCCTAAAACACTAATTCAAAAGAACTTATGCACCCCTATGTTCAAAGCAGCACTGTTTACAATAGCCAAGTGCT
Organism: Furipterus horrens; assembly: GCF_987537825.1. NCBI lineage: Eukaryota > Metazoa > Chordata > Mammalia > Chiroptera > Furipteridae > Furipterus > Furipterus horrens. The sequence goes on from NW_028327175.1 coordinate 47,503,550, forward strand.
GGAAACAGCCTAAGTGCCCACCTGTGGATGAGTGGATCAAAAAACTGTGGTACATTTACACAATGGAATACTATGCAGCAGAAAGAAAGAAGGAACTCCTGCCATTTGCGACAACATGGATGGAACTAGAGAGAATTATGCTTAGTGAAATAAGCCAGGCAAAGAAAGAAAAATACCATATGATATCACCTAATACAGGAAACTAAAGAACAACACAAACAAAAGAGCTAAATAGAACAAAGAGCAGAATAGCAGTCAATGGCGGGGGGGGGGGGGAGAAGGGGGGTAAGTAAGGGAAGGGTTTAGTCAAAGAACATATATAAATGACTCATGGACATGGACAATGGGGAGGGATATGATTGTGGGAGAAGGGGTGGGCTGGGTGGGGAGGAGCAATGGGGGAAAAACGGGACAACTGTAATTGAAAAACCAAAAAATAAAAGAAAAATAAATAAAATAAACAACAGAATGTTTTGATTTCCTTTGGCAGAAAAGACTGCGCTGCATTTTACCTGTTCTTTAAAGAATGCAATAGTCACGACTAGCTCTTAGGTAACTAATCAGCAGTGTAGCCTTCTTTCTCTGTATCACAGGTTGCCATTTATTTCTTCAGCTGCAGTTTTGTGCTGTTATTTTTTCCTCTCCATCTGATTCATTCTGAGTCATGGGGAGCACACTCTCATTGTGATGGGGTGCACTACAGAGAGCCTGCCTTACTTGTTCTGCACCATTAAATGTTTGCATGAGTCTATCAGAAATAGTTTGGAGAGTCACACAATAAGGAAAAAAGTGTGTCTGAGACTTCTGCCTGGGAGGACTTGGATAAGGAGAAATGAAATTAATGAAGAGAGTTTTCTGTTGTGTTCCAAAAGTAACGTGCTAATGTCTTGATGGGTAGCTAAATCTTTCTCTGTCGTTATTCTCAAGCAACCAAAGAGCCATTTAACAATGGCATTCCCTCCTGATGAAAGATTCCATTTGAGCATGCCAGGTTTCTAGGGAGGGGTTAGGAGATGAGGTTACCTTAGTGGCACAGTAGCATTACCAATGTCAAATATCTTTGGTCATTAGTTTTCCCAAATATATTCACTTGTAATCCCTCAGTGGGGAATTAAAAGTTATCATCTCAGTCACAGTGAAGGGATGTGATTTTTCAGGGCGTGGGCGGCTTCTGTTCATTAAGAGCCTGCTTAAACTGAGCATAGCTTGAAAAAATTTAATCTGAACAGAAGTGGCCCTGTACTCAATGGAAATAACTTCCAAGGAAAGAAGACAAGGGTAATATATACCTTGAGGATGTTAAAAGCTAGAATGGAATGGACTTGTGCATTTCTTTTCTTTCTTCCTTTCTGTGCTTAATACAATCATTTCAGACATAAGTATAGTACATGTAGAAGACGGAGACAATGAATCAAAAACTCACTCTTTGTACTCCTTTGTCTCAAAACATTAAACCCAATCAATTTACCGTAGGTGCAATAATTCCATTTGCAAGAGAAGAATCATAGCACCACTGAAATGATAGAAAATTGTAATTTGTTACATTAGTGGCAAGCAGTTGGAACAAAATGTATCATAATTTAGAAACCATTCTGTGTGTGATTATGTGTGTGCTTTTTAAAAAAAAAAATTATTTATTTATTTATTTTTAGAGAGAGCAGAAGGGAGGAAGGAAGAGAGGGAGAGAGACATCTTTCAGTTGCTTTTTGCATGTTCCCAACCTGGGACCTGGTCCACGACCCAGGCATGTGTCCTGACCAGGAATTGAAACAGCTATCTTTTGGTTTGCAGGTCAGTGCTCAATCCACTGAGCCACACCAGCCACGTCTGTGTTTTATTTTATTATTATTATTTTTTAATTAAGAAGAAATACACAAAATGGAAGGACATGAGGAATAACAGCTTTTCATTGGCATGAATCGTTTTACTTGTTAGTTCTTCTATAGTTGTAAGTGATAAGAAAGCATATTTGCCCCGAAACTGTGTAGTTTGCAGTAAAATCCATTTTCAGTACTTCTGAATTCAACTCACATAGTCTTCTTGTAGGCTATAAGGAGGTTAAAGCTGTTCTAAAACAATCATTACAATCCATTGCACTTTGTTCCCTGTAGCTTTTGCTCCTGGTTACATGTGATACTGTAATTGAATAAGGCATTTAAAATATATGCAGATTTTATATATTGAAGGATTATAGTTTTGCTTGTTCTAAACATTCTTGAATATGCCGTCCAGAATGTAGAATGAATGATCCAGGGCAAAGGTAATGTTTCAAAAAGTGATATATTAAATTACCTTAGGAGAAAAATAATTCTTGAGATTGTGGTTTGGTTTATATGTGGGAAACAGAAAATTCAAGCCAATAATTTAAGCCTCAAAGATTTACTGTAAATACCTATATCACAGAAGGAAAATAATTTTTCCTAAGTACACATTTAAGTAATTTTATCCTCAGTTGGAGAGTGTATTGATTCCATTTCTAATAAATGATAAAAGGCATCATATATAATATTCTAGATTATATTTGGAATATAATTATTCTCTTTTTGGATGTTTCACATTGTATCTTAAGATCTACTTTGAGAGGATTAAAGAACAATGAAGAGAAAATACTAGTTTATCCCTCAAACTAGGGAAAACTCAATGTTTTCTCCCAGGAACCAACTCCTGCTCCTTTTGATCATTATTGCTTTGTATCTTTCAGTTATTCAATCTTCTTAGAGACCTTCCCTTCTTCTCTATGCAGTCAGTTACAAACCCTCATAAAGTCTTTTCTTGTAAAACTGCTCTCCTCCACAGAATCTCAGAATTTTATCTCTTTGAAGAAAGCCCTTATAGTCCAGCCTTTTTCAAAACTTTTCAAGTAGCAGTAAGTGTTCTTCAAATGGTACCCGGAAGTCCCCAATTAACTACGATAATGACAACTACTGCTACTACTACTAAATCTGATTTGGTTCATTCTTGTTGGCTTGCTGTCACCTTCAAAGATGCTACATTTAATCTCAAGGAATCCCTGGAGTGGAAAAAAAAGAGGTCCAGAGTTTAAATGTCTTGTCCAAGATCATTAAGCCAGGTAGTACGAAGCTGGGACTAGAAGTCAAGTTTAAGTTTACTGCCCTTTTGGCTACATTGACCATACCATCACTATCACCACTTGAGACTAGGTTTATTGCAGTGTGGTCTTAGCACTTTCCAAGCTCTACTCTTACAGTTTCCCATTTGTAAAACGTAAGATAGTTTGTATCTCTCCTCTGTACATAGGCTTCTGTGGCTCTCCCGTTGTTTATAAAATCAAGTTTCAGTCTTTCTGTATTCATTTCAGGCACTTTATAATCTGAGCTTTTTCTTACATTGTTCCCAAATTCAGTGTCACTGTGCCAGCCTGGTGGTTTCTTCACTGATCCACGAATCACCTCCAAGTAATTCCTTACACTCTTCCAACTACCTAGAATGCTGTTTTTCCTTTTAACGTATCTTTTAAGGCTCAGATCAAGATCCTTGAAGCCTGTTCTAACCATACCAGTTCACAATTATCCCTTTGGTCTTTGAAGGACTATATTCTGTACCATTTTTTTGCTTTTAACTTTCACATCGGTAAGAATATGTATTGTCTTTTCAGTAAAAATATAAGTTCTGCTAGAACATGGACCATGGCTTATTTTGTACCTAATACTGACACTGTGTTGTGTAAAAATCAACAGTATTTTGTTAATGAACTACATTGGACTGGTGTGGTGAAAACTATCCCTATTTTCGACATCACACAAGTATCCATGGCAAAAGTTTTCATGTAGCTGATGATGTGGTTCCTCCAGTTGGCTCTCCTCCATTTCCTTTCCTATCATAAAATATTGGATCTAGGAGTCTTTTTTGGTTCCATAGAAATTTTTGGAGTACTCTAGGTCTATGAAATATGTCATTGGTATTTTAATAGGGATTGCATTGAATCTAAAAATTGCTTTGGATGGTATGGCCATTTTGATTCTTCCCATCCATGAGCATGGTATGTGCTTCCACTTATTTGTATCTTCCTTAAATTCTTCATTGTTCTGTAGTTTTCTGAGTACAAGTCTTTTACCTCCTTGGTTAAGTTTATTCCTAAGTAATTTATTTTTCTTGTTGCTATAATAAATGGGATTTTTTTCCTAGTTTCTATCTCTGATATTTTATTGTTGGTGTACAGAAATGCCTTCAGTTTCTGAATATTGACTTTGTACCATGCTATTTTGTCAAATTCATTAATTAGGTTGAGTAGTTTTTTTGTGGAGTCTATAGGATTTTCTTTCTTTCTTTCTTTTATGGTAGATTTTATTGATTATGTTGTTACAGTAGTCCCAATTTTTTCCCCTTTGCTCCCCTCTGCCCAGTACCCCCCTTCCCTCCAGCAATCCCAACCCCTCTTAGTCCATGTCCATGGGTCGTGCATATAAGTTCTTTGGCTTCACCCTTTCCAATATTATTCTTAACTTCCCCCTGTCTATTTTGTACCAACCAATTATACTTCTTAGTCCCTGCACCATTTCCCCATCCTCCCCCTCCCCCCTCCCATCTGATAACCCTCCAAATGATCCCCATACCTATGATTCTCTTCCTATTCTGGTTTGCTCAGGAGGATTTTGTTTTCATTCTTTAGGTTCAGTTGTTGATAGTTGTGAGTTTGTTGTCATTTTAGTGTTCATAGTTTTGATCTTCTTTTTCTTAAGTCCCTTTGACATTTCATATGATAATGGCTTGGTGATGATGAACTCTTTTTGCTTTATTTTGTCTGGGAAGCACTTCATCTGCCCTTCCATTCCAAATGATAGCTTTGCTGGATAGAGTAATCTTGGTTGTAGGTCCCTGCTTTTCAGCACATTGGATACTTCTTGCCAGTCCCTTCTTGCCTGCAAAGTTTCTTTTGAGAAATCAGCTGATAGTCTTTTGGGCACCCCTTTGTAGGCAACTCTCTGCTTCTCTCTTGCTGCTTTTAGGATTCTTTCTGTCTTTCACCTTTGGCATTTTAATCATGATGTGTCTTGGTGTAGTCCTCTCTGGGTCCAGCTTGCCCGAGACTCTCCGTGCTTCCTGGGCTTGTATGTCTATTTCCTTCCCAAAATTTGGGAAGTTTTCCTCCAGTATTTCTCACATAAGTTTTCAATTTCTTGCTCTTCTTCTTCTCCTTCCGTCACCCCCATGATTTGGATGTTGGCACGTTTAAAGTTGTCCCAGAGGTTCCCAAGCCTCTCCTCATTTTTTTTTCAATTCTTGTTTCCTCATTCTGTACTGGTTGACTGTTTTTTTCTTCCTTATGTTCCATATCATTGATTTGAACCCCAGTTTTCTTTCCTTCACCATTGATAATGTGTGTATTTTCCTTTGTTTCCCTTAGCATAGCCTTCACTTCTCTTATGCGTTTGCCGTACTCAAGCATATCTATCAAGCCTGTGAGCATCTTTATCACCAGTGTTTGGAATTTTGCATCTGTTAAGTTGTCTATCTCCTCATCTGTGAGGTTGGCTATCTCCTTGTCACTTAGTTCTCTCACTGGAACCTTGATCTATTTCCCCTTTTGGGCCATACTTCTCTGTCTCATCTTGACAGGCTACTGTGTTTGTTTGCCTGTGTCGTAGGTAGAGCTGTCACTCCTATTACGTTGTAAGGGGTGGAGCCTTAGTGATTCATTAATACAGGGAGACCTGTTTCACCACGTTGTGGCGCTGTGTGTGGGGGAGGGGTCTGAGAGGGAACAATGTTCGTTGCCCAGCACTCGCCCCTTTTCCAGGCACTTCTCCCACTTCTGTATGAGACTGGTGCCTCTCTAGCTGTTGCCTGGCTGTTGTTCCCAGAGTGGATGGGTCTTGGGGCCCTTTAAACAAGCAGCCTCAGCTGAGAGACCAGCAGTTTCTTCCTCTGCTGCAATGCCCACTGGTTTGCACAGTCAGAAGCAATGAGGCTTGATTTTCCTGGTGCTGGGACAATGAGCTGTGCTGTCTGGTTAGGAGCTGGAAACGCTCCCCAGGTGTCCCTCCTGACTTTTTAAAATGTGTAACTGAGCTTTCTGCAGACCTGCTGCTGCTGTTGTTGCTGCTGCCACCACCATACTGTGTCCTCTCTGCCCCAGCTCCGTCCCTCCTACCTGTCTGGATGAGTATTTCTTCTTTATATCTTTGTTTGCTGGACTTCCATGCAGCTTGATTTTCTGGAACTTCTTGTTGTCTTTAGTTTTGAGGTAGTGGAGGGAGATGCCTGTGGAGGTCTCTCTAGGCCTTGCCTCAGAGTCTGCAGCTCTCTCCATCTACTGTTGCTCTCTCTCCCTTTTATCTTTCACAGGCAACTTCCTCAATAAATCTGCACATTTAAGCCTATCTTGGTGACAGCTTGTCCAAGAAACCAAATGATGTAGAGAGTTTACATGGAAGAGTCAACATCTGAATATTGACTTTAACTCTCTCAAAATCTTTTTTGTTCATAATCTTATTTGATTCATGTAACTCTTTGTAAGGTTTTATTGAGATCTTAGAAGTTCTTCCTCCTTATTTGCTGATGACATGATAGTATACATAGAAAACCCTATATACTTCCGGCCAAGATGGAGGCATAGACAGACATGCTGAATCTCCCTCCACAACTAAGAAGAAATACAACTACCTTAAAACTAGAAACAACCTGAAGTTCCAGAGAGGGAGGAGGGAGGAATATTTGACAAGGAGAGTCTCAGACTGCAGCGCAGTTCTAAGAATATGTCAGCCAGATGAATGGAGAGGTCCCCAGCTCCTCTCCTGTTGGAGTTTCACATCCTACAGGATCGACTGCACTAGTACCCGTTCCATGCACAGTCAGGACTCAGGGCAGCCGATATGAAGCATGGCCTTGGTGCAGACATGGTGATGCATGTAGCTCAGCTGTCAGTCCATTCTGCTCTTGTCACCAGGAGACCTGAGCAGTGCATTCTCATGGCTCCCTCACCCCAGAAATTTAGAGGAGCATCATTGGTGCTATTCTATTCTATTTTATCTATCAGGTCACTCTATATAGGGGTGGGGGAAGCCCATTCTCTAATTTCCAGTTTGTAATTCATGGGGGGGGGTATTTATTTTTGATAAAGGCTGAACTTACTCAATAATACCACCAAGCTTCTGGGTTTACCTGCTGTTTCCTGTCAGCTCATTGCATATTCCAGTCAATATGGATCTCATTTCTTTGCCACCCCTAGTCCATTTGCTACATGGAACTGACAGGCTGGTCCCTGATTATTCCAGTGTTGGGTTAGGGAATCAAAAAAACAAATGCAGAATAAAGGCAGGCCTTTAGCACACAGTCCTTCACTGTTGTAAAATCTCTCTGGGATAACCACTTATAAATTTTATAACAAGTAATAAGAATTCAAAGGAACAGAAATATCTTAACATTTAACTATAAAAGCACCTCCAATTTTAATAGCTGATATCATTACCTGGTGGTGAATTTCTCTTTGGAGAAGTGCATAGACCCAGGGGTAATATCTTGGCACTTACAAAGGCCAGAGAAGACCAGCTCCTGTCTTCTCCTTGGGGCTTCATCTGTGCCCAGTAGCTATAACTGCACCATTGGTTCCATTTGTCTCTGGAGAAGTTTTGCTAATGGTTCTGCTACTATCTGTTGTCAAGTCACACTTGGAGGAACAATTTCAAGGATAGTCACCATGGTGATGCCACAGAGGTCATTTTATACTCTTGCATGACACAGACTTCACAGACCGTGATTTTAGGCCCAGCTCTGTAGTTTCTGTTTGAGATATATAATTATGAATCAATCACATAGAGCATTAATACTAATCTAATATTAAAATAACATTGAGGGGTAAAAAAATCTTTCACATTTTAGTCCTCTCGTTATTTTCCTCAGAGCAGCGTGATTTTGAGTAGCTATATAATTGCATGATAGTTTTGCTGGCTGTTCCTTTTTTCTTTTTCCTCTCCTTATTTACATTAGACCTTTGAAGGACTTTCTGAAGTAGAATATTGATTAGGAAATGCAAAGAATATATGTTTTCTATATATAATAGCCACCTATTTTTATTATCAAAGGAATGTAAGAGCCTCTGGTCAAGATAGGATCAGAGAAATGGGTGAAGGGAGTCAAAAGGTCATAAACAAACAAATCCCTAAAGACCTTGCACACTATGTGTGTGTGTATGTGTGTGTTTAAGGAGCAAGATCAGGAACTTCTCTTGATTTCTCTTTTGCCTTATGAATTATGAATTGCCATGGTGACAGAAGGGGGATAGAATTGGGAGAAAACTAGAACTCATTGTAATATTTAAAGCTCATAAAATCCATGTGAACATTTATTTCTGACTTGGACATTGACTGGTCCTCTTACATATGGATACTATCTGTCTACAAAGGTCTTCTAGCATCCTCCCTGTTCTCTCAGGACTTTAGAGATTGTGTTTGAGGGGGAATATGTTCTTGCATCTGTAACACTTTTTAGTTTCATCCACACAATATCAAGAACCAAGACGAAAACTATAATATCCTGCGGTTGCTTGAGGGTATTTAATGGAGTCAGGCAGGAATTGGAGAAGCTCAAAAGCAGGGTCCCTTTTTTACCTACTCTTTTAGAGTGTAAGAATACTGACACCTGCAGAAAGAACCTGTGCTGTGGAGAGAGAGGGAGCGAGACCTCTATCATAGCCACAACAATACTGTAGAACTAACTCTAATTAGAGGGAAGCAAAGCCTTTCATACTAATCAGTGGTAATGACTTAATCCTCAATGACTATGCATGCACAAGTTCATGGACAAAGAGTGAGAGCTCTCTGTGACCAGACACGAGGGGATCTGAGGAAAGGAGACATCACAGCATGTTGGAAAATTGGAAAGAGAGACAGGTACAGCAGGGTTCACAGTAGAGAATTCAGGCAGCAGCAACTCATATACTGCTTTCTAGTCCCTTTGGTTAAGACAGTTTCTTGAACTGTGTTCCACAGAACATCAGTTCTGCAAGATGTTAAGATAGGACACACCAAAAAGAGGGTCCCTTGGTCAAATAAACTAGGGAAGTGCTGCCTACCATATTCTCCTATGTGGAGATGTATTATATGAAGTAAAGAAAATGGTTTAACTTTATTTAAACCCAGTGTTTCTCAAATCTTTTGAATATAGAAGCTTATTTTTATTTTCTCATTTAGATATTTATTTATTATTCACATTTCATGGAAAGCATGTCCTGATGAATATAGTATGGAAGTGGTTAATGGTTATTAGTTATGTGGAAGAGTGAGAATTGGCTATCAGAACCCAATGAATGGCCTCTTGAGTTCTTATATGTATACATATATCCAACCCTAGGGGTGCATCAGGATCATGGGATGGAGCTTGTAAAAAATGCCCATTCCAGACCTCACTCCTAGTCTAAAAAAACCTGAATCTAAAGGATAGGGCCTTGGGATGTGTATTTAAAAAAATGTTTTCCAGGTGATTCTTATGAGCCAGCGTAGCACTGTTCTTCAGACCAGCACTTAGAAACCACAAACACATCCACGTTTTCTCTTACTCTTTTGAGTGGTTAACTTTCAGTTCTTATGGTTCTCAGCTGAAATGTTACTCCCGCACCAAAGCCTGCTCATTGAATCACCATTATCCAGCAGTTTCTAAAATATGTTAAGCATTTAATTAATTAATTTCATTCTTTCTTTTGCTGATGAGTAATTTTGCAGTTAACATCAAAGTGCACTTCTCCATCCACACTTCAGGTTATTTCCTCAGGGTACATATGTAGAGGTAACTGTGTTTAAAAGGTGCAAACACTTTTAAGACTGCAACTATATATATTGCAAAATTGCTTTCTAGCAGTTGTCTCAGTTTCCATTGATACCATTAGTATGACTTGTCTACATCCCAAAGAGGAAGCAATTAAATTTGGGGGGCATTGTTTTCAGGCATCCTAAATTCTGCAACTTTATTTTAAATTGATTGAAAATGTATTTTCATTCCCTTTTTATTTTCCTCTGTTGCTGCCTTAATAAAAATATCTCATTTCAGTGGGCAGGCATGTTTCTGTCACACAATTATTTATTCTCTTACAGTTTTCTTATTCACTATCACATGACCTCTATTCCAAAAGGCTATATATATATATATATGTAATCTCCTTATAGAGATGGCAGTCAGCTTTACTAAACTGTAGTGGCTTAAATGATGCAAATCTATTTTTGTCACGATGTAGGAGACCGTTTTGTGTGGTATAGGAAATTTTAACCGCTGTGCAAGCCAGGCCCGAAAATGAGACTGTAAGACTTGACTGAAAACGGGAAGCAGCAGGTGGCATGTTCCAAATACCAAACCACTGGTTATGTGCTAGGGGGAAGGAATAGGAATGCAATGAATCTTTTGAGGCCTGCTCTGCTTTATCCAGATTTAGATGTGTATTAGCAGGATGTTTAAGTATCAACAGAATGCTTAACTCAAGGAGTACAATCTAATCTTTTGCAATGTGCTCCGACCAGAAAGTCTAACTGATAGTTACAATATATTGATCTATGTTCCTCCTTGATGATCCTCTTGATATTTGGGTGGAGGGCTGCTTTTGCAAGCCAAGCATCTCTGCGCATAGCTAACTCAATAAGCTCTACTGAGAAAGGGATCAGCAGCATTCTCCTCTGAGGGGTGCTCTGCTCCCTGTCTCCTCCCCCCGGTCATTAGTCTCTGGGTCAATTTCTTCATCTGCTAATGGTGGACTGCGGGTCCAGGGACCCCCGCATCAAAACAAGTTCAGAGGTATATAGTCTATACTCCTTTTGTGCCACCATTTTTATCCGTGATTTTTATCCTCATGGTTGCAAAAAAGCTGCTTGTACCTTCGGATCCTATCCATAGTCCAGGCAGGAACAAGGAAGATAGGAAAAAGTTGGCACCAGCAGGCTTCTACATATATATTTATGGCCAGAACTCTTTCAAGTGGCCATACTTAGCTGCCAAGAATATCTGTATATTATATATGTCTATCTCCTCTAAAAATAGTGATTGGGTTAGCCAATCTGTACTGAATTCTCAACTTCTTGTCTATTTAATTCCATGAGTAGGACAGGCCCTTCTCCTAAGTTCCCCAAAGTATGGTAGATACTGAACTATAACTTACTAAGAATAGCTCTTTTAAAAAAATAGTTCAAGACTCACCAGTTGCAAAATGGTAATATAATTCCTGCATACCTTTTATCCAGCTTCCCCAAATGATAATATTTTACATAAACATAGTACATCACCACAACCAGAAAACTGATGTTGGCACAATACCATTAACTTGGGTACAGACTGCACTGAAACATGGTGACATGGATTAATCTTTAATAACATTGAGTGAAATAAACCATACCAAAAAAGACTACATACAATGTTTGCATTTATATAACAATTTTAGAAAAATGCAAATTAATCTGTAGTGACTAAAAGCAGAATAGTTCTTGCCTGGTGTTGGGAGGTATAAAGTGTATTCAGGAGGGAGATTACAAAGGAACGACATGGAAACTTTTCAGGTTGATGACTATGTTCACTATTTTGCTTTGACCATGGTTCTGGGGTGTGTATATATGTCAAACTTCTCAAACTGTACATTTTAAATAGATTATTTTATATCAATTATACCTCAATAAAGTGTTTTGAAATAGTAAGACCTAAATAAAGTAAACTAAAATTTAATTAAGTCCATGTATCACCACCCAAGTTACAACAATGATAAATGTTACAATTTTGTAAGTGATTACTATTTTCCAGGAATGCTAAGCACTTTACATGTTTTCAAGCATCTAGTAATCACATTAACCGTGTGAGGTAGTACTATGCTTATCAGCTTTTACAGAGGAGGATACTGAGGCATGTGTAGAGGTTAGGAAATATAAACAAAGTTGTACGAATAGAAGGTGGCAGAACCCAATGATTTGGCTGTAGAGAATGTACTTGTAGTACTAGCTATTTAGAGGTGAAAGCTGGGAAAGACTATGTAAATATGTGACAGCAAAGATCCAGAGTGAGACATGTATGTATCCTTAGCAAGCTAATATTTCAGGACTCTCTTCAAGCCAGTATTAATTAAAAATTTCTTAAATATTTGTTTTGTGGAGGTAGAAAGAAACTGATTTTAGATTAACCATAAAATTACAGTTTTTAAATGTTAAAAACAAACACTGACTTCAGAAAAATTCTAACTTTTTAAAAGTCATCTTTCATTTCTTGATTTTTCCAGCTGATTTGAAGTTAGAGGATTTGGGGAGAGAGTCTTGTTCATATCTAAAAGTTTGTTTATGTTTTTTTTCCCATGTGTCTATGCATCTTGTCCTTTCTTCTGTTTTCTTGGGAAAACAAAAAAGTCAAACAAGTTGTTGGGAGGTACATTAAAGAACTTAAAATTCCTTTCTTCTCAATAAATGCACTATATTATGTGCCACTTAACACAGTAATTTTTTCAATTTCCAGACTTCTGTCAGATGACTATTTTCAGTGTTGATGCCATAGATTGTTGGGCCATGTAACCTTTGTGTGTCACAAAAACACTCAAAAGACATGGATTGGCTCTAGCAAGGAGTGTTTTTTTCCCCTCACTAAAAGTTACTTTCTATTTCAGGGGAAACTGGGGAAAAATTACATTTTACCAGTTATGTAAGGGATTGATTTTGAAAACCTGAGTTAATGGCATTCTATTTATGATTTACTCCAGAATTCTTTAAATGCCCATTAGAGTTGGCTGCTGCTTGGTAGCCTATCTCTTAATTCAATTCTGGGATAACCCAAATCCTAACAGTTGAGTTAGAATTACACTCAGAAATAGAAAGGAATAAGACAGTAATTCAAAGGCTCCAGCCATACTGAAATCTCTGTGTGAAGAGCTAGAAAGTGGAGTCCTTAAGAACTTGTGTAGTATTAAGCTGGCAATGTTAAAGACTTTTGGTAGTTTTCTCCAAAACAGGAATAATGGGTTAATATGGGAGGAGGGGAGAATGTGTTGGATCTCTTCAGTTCAAATGAAAAGCTTCATTTTCAAGCTCATTAGGAACTCTCTCACTCTTTTGAGAGTCTTTTTTAGCTCATTTAAGAAGAAAACCTATCCTGAAGTGTAACAGCACTGTGGTTATTGATTTCTTGTCTAATAACTAAAGCTCGATTTACTTATTTGTGTGTGAGAATCATGTTGACCAACAATGGGGAAAACCCCCTGCTAGTTTTCCCACCATCAAAAGTATGCTCCACAAAAACAACTGAATAATCACATTAGGCTTACTCATACTCTTTCATCTCCAGGGATTTCATAGGCTAAATTATTGATCAATATGTATTTCGATTTATGATCTATAATAACAGTATAGACTAGGGGATGGAAGATACTGATTTGTGACTTGGAAAAAATGGTCAAAATGTTGATGTGCTATCAACATGTATAACAAGTCAATTATTAAAATCCTGACTAGGAATATGGATGTGTTTATCTGAATGTGGAATAACAAGAAGTCTTTGATGATGGCTAGAACACAGTAATGAAAAGAAAGAGACAGGTCTCATGTTTACTGTTGACTCTAATGAAGTGACTCTGTTTGAAGCACTTCACCTTTGTTATATCTTGGTCTTTTCATAAAAAAAGAAAACAAAAATAAAAAGCAAAAAATAAAAACAAAAGCAAATTTAAAGACTGTCTCCAACTTTCTGAGTAAGGATTTCTTGACAGGGCTGAATTTGAAATGTTTCAAGGACTTAATTTAAGAAAGATGGACCCAGATACTCAGATGAATTGAGCATATACAAAACTATTAATAATGGAGGTATTATACATGATTTTTATTTTCAGTAGTTCCCAAAATTCTGCTATAAATAGCTATTAATGTTATAATTAGGAAAAATTAATAATTTAGCCAAGAAAAATAAACTCAAACCTCATTAGTGACAATTGTTATGTCTAGATGGGCAAGTGGGTGCATTAAATTATGAAAAGAGAACAATCTGGAGCCTAGAGGAGGGTATATGACATTCTTCACTTTTTCCAATCTCTATAAACTCAGTCTTGGACTGACCACCCCCTGTCCTCATGCCCTTCCCTCTTTCCTATGCTTTCCCTTCCTCCACATGGCCAGCTTTATTCTGCTTATGTGGTGAAGGCTGGGCAGTCATGGTTCCTGGCTGTGGTAAGGTGCTGAATAATGGTCTCCAAAGAGATCCAGATCCTAATCCCTGGAATCCTTGTGAATATTACCTTATGTGACAAAAGGGACTTCGCAGCTGTGATTAGATTAATGATATTGAGATGGGGAGATTATCTAGGGTTATCTGGTTAGGTCCTAAATATAATCATGGGATTCTCATAAAAGGAAGGCAGAGTGAGATTTGACTACAGAAGGAAAAGAAATGAGAAGACTGACACAAGATGCTTCTCTGCTGGCTTTGAAGTTGGTGGAAGGGACCATGAACCAAGGAATGCAAGGTAAGCAGCTCTAGATGCTGAAAAAGGCAAGGAAACAAATTTTCCCCTAGAGCCCCTAGAGCGAATGTGGCTCTGCATCTTGATTTCAGCCCTTCCCATGTCCAGAACTATAAACTATAAGAGTAAAAATGTGTGTTGCTTTGAGCCACCAATTTGTTGTGATTACAGCAGCCACAGGGAGCGAATCCACTGGTCATTTCCTGAACAGGCAGTAGTGGGCTCTTGTCGGCAGCTCCCTTAGGTCTTCCATTGTGACAGGAGCACCCAAAGCAAAAGCAAACCTTTCTCTAGTTAATAAGGATTGATTTTCATGGCTTAACATTTTTACTAAAAGACTCCCAACCACCTGGCAAGGAATGAAACAGATGAAGGAAACTGAAAACTACCCTGACACAGTGAGCATCCCATGCCTTTCTTCTATGCATTAATGTTGGTCTTGAGCCAATTTCTTTGAACCAGATAAGGGAAATGTACCACAGCAGTCTAATCTGCTCTGGTTGATAGGTTGGCAACATGGAGAGGTTTTCTGTTCTGGGATAGTCTTCTCAAGAAGAAACTCTTAGAGTAAGCTTGCTGTCAAATATTTATTATGCTTCTCTATCCATGCAAGACATAAATTGATCACAGCATCCTTCCCATGAAGCTGGCATTTGGGGTTCGGTCTCTGAATGTCTCAATACAGAGCTCCAAAGGCTCCTGCCAAATGAGGAATCTGGCTAAGAGATTTTTCCATCCCAGTCCTAGGCTGAGAGCACTCATGACAACTTGGGAAGATAATATTTGTCCCACCAGATGGTGGACCAAAATGACCTGATTTGATTTATGAATATTTCTTTAATACTTATTCTCCCTGTTAGTTGTTTTTTGCATGTTGGATATCAAATAGTAATGTGTGCCTCTCTATCATCAGCACCTTTGCCCTCAACTTTGGGTTGCATCAAATTCCAATTTGGTTTCTACTGAAGGTATCCAGTGTCCTGTCTGTGCCTTTGAATGATCTTGAGCTCAGTATTGCACCTCTCCTCTAGCTCTGTCACCATCCCAACTGACATGCAAGGTAGTGTGACATTTACTACCTTTGCTAGGTCCCCTGGAGCCCAGTGAAAAGGTCTTTGTACCTCTGGTTGCCCTTAGCCATGCTATCTTCTTGATCTCTACAGAGGAAATTGCACTTAGCAAAGGTAGGTTCAATTCATTAGTAGAGAAGACCCAGTTGGTGAGCTGGGCCTTTAGCACATGCGCTGGCTGAGAGGGGATAATTTTATGTCTTGGTGAATTCAAGGGTAGCAGAGCTGGCTTAATTGAATCTCTTATGTGTCTCTACATTTTCATTTTCTTTTGTTTTTAAGTAGCTTAAGCATAAGTAATAAGCTTTGAGATGGGAATCTCAAATGAGAGCATGCTTTATAAATTAGGAATTGAGTCACTGAAAGTAGTATATATGTCTAGAAGTCACAAAATGTGCTCATTTTGTTGGACAACTTTTCTCAGTGCCCACTACTTGCACCTTCACAGCCACTGTTCCAGAAAGCTGTTTAGAGTAATTCTGAAAACTAGCCATCAGATAATTAAAGCTCTCTGCAGAAAGGAGAAGCTGACATTCCAATTTGAAAAGGAAAAATCTCTTGACAGGTTGACTGCTAGCATTGGGTTCGTGCTATTATTGTTCTTAAAGATACACATTAAGTTGACAGGAAGAGTCAACACACTTAATTTTGGTGGAAACATACAAAAGAGGATGACCATAGTTATATTCTATAAATTGCTAAATGGAAGCAGCTGGCTTTTCTCAGTAAGGAAAGGAAATCACTGAATTTTGATATTCGATAACACAATTTCCTCTCTGTATGGTTTGATTGGACCCTGGTGCCGTTAGGTATAGTTTTATTTCCTGCTCCAGAGTGCTGTCATTCTAAGGTCTGGATCCTTTACTTTGGGATTCTTTTGTGGGCCTTTGCCTATGTGCAAATCAACACAGCTCTGAAAATCCCATCCTTCTGGAGGTCATTATTAAATCTCTATTTGAACAACTACCGATCATCTCTGCTTTCCTAATAGGGACTTATTTTAATTGACTTCTGCCATTAAACTTTCTTCAAATCTCACATTGATTCTATGTTATTAATGTAGTCTAGGCTGCACTGGGGAACTTTCATTAACTGAAAATCTCTTTTCTGCCTTCTTTGCTGATCCTAGCTCATCATCCTCCATCATTACTAGCAATGCTAAGGAGATGTTAAGACAAGGTTGTACCATTCAGGTGGGTCATCACTTTGGGGAGTGTGAAGACCACTTTGTCCACAGGGAAGAAGAGGTTCTTCAGATGAAAAACTGAGGGATGCATTACTGCAGTACACATAAAGCCATGAACCTGGGGCCTTGGGCTGAACAACAGTCATAATAGTGGTTATGATGGTGATGCTACTTGTCTTAGACAGAGATTTGTGTGCAGAAGTTTATTAGGAAGAGTTTTCAGGAATAACACCTATAAGGAAATAAAGGAGACAGGATTGGGCAGAAGGAGAAGTTGAAATAAGATGCAACTACAATGGAAGGTTCTGCCAATTCTACCTCAAGCTCAGGAGGCAGATGACCCCTCAGAGTTGTCCTAAATTGAGTGAGGCAAGGGGACTGGGCATTGAGAGCCATTATGTACTGGTTGAATCCAACTACACTATGAGAAGAATATTATTGTTTTCCTTATTTTATAGTTGGGAAATCAGGGCCTAGTGAGACTAAGAAACATGCCTAGTAGCACATGGTTGGTATGTACCAAAGGCAGATTTTGAATGCAGAGCTGGGGTAAAGGGTGCATTTCTAAATTTTGTTGTTAAATTGCTTACCACTTTATAGTCCCACCAAGCGCACATTAGAATCTTATTTCTTGACCTCCTCTACAATATTCGTTATTACCAGATATGAATATTTTTGCTTGTCTGATGGATATGATATGAGACCTCCTCTACAATACTTGTTATTACCAGATATGAATATTTTTGCTTATCTGATGGGTATGATATGAGTATTACATTATAGTTCTTATTTTCTTCTCTGGTGTCAACCTTTGGTAGCAGGTATTATTGTTAATCTCAAATTATAGTTGGGGAATCAAAGGCTTAGAAAATAATTTGTCCACAGCTTCACATCAGTAGGGGACAGAAAGTCAGGAATGACCCTGGAGTGTCTAACTCTTAAGTTTCAACATTTTAGCTTCCATGTCACCGTTAAGCCAGTATGTGTCATTACAATGTGGAAACAACACAGGGAGTCATAGTTTTCTCTTTATTCTGTACTCTTCCAGGAGTGTGCTCTCTCTGAACTCTTTTCAAATCACCTTTTTTATTCTTTTCATGTTTCTTTTCTCTCATCATTTTCTTCCCTCCTTCAATCACTCTGTCCCTTACCCCCTTCTTACTTTCATCCCCACATTTAAACAAGCAATTTTGCTGGGTTATTCTGCACAGCTATCCATTGAATTGAAAAAAAGGAAGTAAATAGGCATAATAAAATTTTGAGATGTGAACTGATTTTTCTTTATACCATACGTGAAAAAATTACAAACCTGCACACATCAAGGTTGAGAGGGAAAGCTACAAGCTGGATGCATTCGTGTGTGTGTAATTTGGAAATGACGGTCAGCAGAAATTCTTTCTGGAGCAGCTGCTTCTGATGCACGCCACTTGTCTCTTATAATTAGAACTAAATGTAAGCTTCCTTAGAAAATGAAATTATGCAGTAAATTTATAATTAACTACAAAATATTAAATGGAGAGTTGCCCTATCATTCATTCCTGCATTAACTTTTCTCTTAAATTTCTTTGGCATATTCTATTTTTAGCTAAAAGGGAATGACCACCTAAGCAGGTAATGTGAGAAATATGATTGCAAAACAAAATATAAGCTTAAAATATAAACCTTGCAGTTGGAAGAGCAGTGAAGCAAATCGGACCTAGTCACCAAAGCACCAAGTTCAGTAAGTTTCTAGTCCACAGGGTTTGCTAGAAAAAAAGATACAAGAAATAGAATCAATATTTTTATGCAGAATATTAAATTTTGATTTTGTCATGTTGCTTTTTTCCCCTTCACTCAAGGACATTTTTTTTTTCATTGTTTTTAGAGAAAGAGGAAGGGAGAGAGAGAAACATCAGTGAGAGAGAGAAGCATTGATTGATTGCCTCCTGTAAGTGCCAGGACTGGGAATCGAACCTGCAACATAGGTATGTGCCCTGACCATGAATTGCACCCACAACCTTTCCTTTACTGGATGATGTTCCAACCAATTGAGCCACAGCAGCCAGGGCAAAGATTTGATTTTGTCATGTTCCTTTTTTTCTTACCTAAATAGGAAGTCTCTCTTCTTTACCTACACAGCCTCTCTGCATCTTTAGGACATTTTGCCTCCCGTGAGGCTTTTTGGTTTATATGGTTGCCACCATCACAAAGTGAAAGGTCATCGACAACAGGGCCCATGACTTGCTCATCTTTAAGTCCTTGTCTGACACAATATATGATTATTGAATTAAGTTAAACTGATTTCAATTAAGGTAATATAATAAATATTGTTCTTATTAATTCTGATCATGTCTTTGAAGACATGGCTCTGAAAACACGTTGAACTCTTGATTACAGCAAATCTCTTGATTTCCAGAGCCCCAAATTCAGGAATATAACACTGTTAATAGAAAAATATTGGTAGTGAGTTGTGGTATAGGTTAGCAGATCTCCAATAAGAGCAATTCCATTTCCTGAGGTGCTCCTGAATAAGTGACAGTGATGCTTTATTCTTGGGTAGGTAGATTTAATCTTGCACATTTTTTCCCCCTTAAATCAGGACTTACCAGAGTTTTGGGTTGGGGTCAGATTGGAAAGAATATTCTGAAATTAATTTGAAAGTAGAACTTGCAAAATTTCTCAAAACATGCGAAACACAGTCTTAAAATGTATTACTAACTATAGTTATTTTTATTTATTTATTTTTCACATGATTTTTAGTTGTATTTATCCTTTCTATACCCTCTTCCACTTCCACCCCCCCCCATCACCACACTGTTTTCCATGTCCATGAGTTCTTTATCTTTTTTTTTCCTTTTTGCTCAATCCCTCTACGTGTCCCCATCCCCCCAGGAGCTGTCAGCCTGCTGTCTATGGGTCTGTATCTATTATATTTTGCTTGTTAGTTTAGTTTGTTCATTAGATTCCACACATAGTGAGATCGTATGGTAATTGTTTTTCTCTGACTGGCTTATTGCACTTAACATAGTGTTCTCCAGGTCCATGCATGCCATGGTGCTGGGGTAGAAACAGATCAACTTGTTTATTTGTTCACATATTGATAGATAATTGTCTTGTTTCCATTTTTCATATATTGTGAATGGAGCTTCTATGAACATTCTTGTACAAGTATTTATATTCTTGTAAAGTCCTAGGAGTGGAATTGCAAAATCTTATGGTAAGAGTAGGTTTAACTTTATGAGATTGTTACACTCTTTCTCAAAGTGATTGTTTGATGTTGCATTTCCACCAACAATGGATAGTTTAGTTGTTTCACATTCTCTCCAACAGTCGATATTGTCAATATTTAAAATTTTATTTATTCTAGTGGGAGTATGGTGAATCTCAATGTAGCTCTAGTTTGCATTTCCCTTATGACCAATAATGTTGAGCATATTTTTTATGTGCTTGTGGTACATTTGTCAATTTTTATTTGAATTGTCTTCTTGTGATTAAGTTTAAGAGACTTTATATAGTATTTTAAATACAAATGCTTTGTCAGGTATATGCTGTCTTAGGGTTCTCTAGACAAAAACAGAGCCAATAGGATATCTATAGAGGAGATTTATTATAGGAATAGCTTACGTGATTGTGGAGGTGGAGAAGTCCCAGGATCTGCCATCTGCAAGCTGGATAACCAGGAAAGCTGGTAGTGTAAATCCAAACATGAGGATCTGAGAGTTGGGGGACTGATGTTATATCTTATTCCATCCTTTTACTTTTCCCATATCTGTGGATTTCTTTCAATCCACTCTGATAATCTCTGCCTTTCAGTTAAAATGTTCAGATTATTTACATTTAGTGTGATTATTGATATGGTTAGATTTAAAACTGCTGTTCTGTCATCTGATTTTTATTTGTCCCATATGTTCTTTGTTCCTTTTTCCCCTCTTTTTTGGGGGGGTGGGGTGGTCAATTGAGTCTTTGTAATATTTCATTTATTTCCATTATTGACTTCTTAGCTATGCTTAGGGTGTTTTTTTTTTTTTTTTTTTTTTTTTTTTAGAGGTAGTTTTGAGTTTAGATGTACATCCTTTGCTTATCACATGCTACTGGGGTGAGAGGGTTTGCTGCCCTTCCCCTAGTTCCACAGAAGAGAGAGGTTTCAGTGGACTTTGTGCCATTTTTACTTTACTGAGTGAAGCTCTCTCCTGCCTCCCACCCTGCCCAAATCTTCCTTATGAGCACCTTTGGGGATCTGTGGAGAACTGCAAAAAAAAAAAAAAAAAAAAGCATAAACTCCCCTTGTGTCTGAAACTCCCATGGATTCTATGATATCACACTAGTCCACACAGAGCCTTTAGCAACTTGTTAGGAATTTCAGCTGAGTTCTTCTTGCCTGCTTGCTTGGTGTCCAGTCTCTCCTCCTCTCATACTCTGCCAAAAATCAGCAAATGTGTCCATCTCCTTGAAGGGTCCTGTCTTTCCTTGGCTTTTGGTCTACTTGGTTGCTTTTTGATCTCAGCTCTCTGATGGGTTAAAGAAAGTAATGAATTTGTAGTTTACCGTATTTTTCTTGTATTTGAAATGGGAATGACACCTTTCCAGCTACATGCTAGGCAAAAACAAATAGGGGACCTTTATTGCAAGAATTAGTAATGGGAAAGCTGAGAGACCAAACAGGGATTGGTGAGCCACTCAAAGATCTGTAACATTAGGAAGCCTTGGGCTGGAGAGACATGGGAGGAGGTGCTGTGCAGGCCAGTAGCCAGGGTAACCAAGCAGAATCTAAAACTATGGGGGACTTGTCTGGTGAAAGCTGATGTAATGGGGGAAACACAGTGCTTGAGATGAGACCTGAGGCATAGAAGGGGAAAAAAATGTGGTGTTTTTCCTCCTCCTCTTGCTATTTAGCTTCCTGACAGAGCCACCCATTGTCCAAACTATCTGTTTCCAATTGACAGGGCAGCTTGAAGAATAATGCCTACAGAGATCAGATACCTCCCTTATTAGAGGAGAACAAGTGGAGGGTGAAATATAGAGCTGAGAACAAACACCTAATACCAGCACAGGTGTTTATCCTCTGTTTCTGAAAAGGGTGTTTATGCTATCTTTTCTTTTTTGTTTTTCCTTTTGGTATTTGGCTTGAGATTATTTTACAATAGTTTTATTTTTATTTATTTTTTTCTGTTTTTCATTCTCTTTTTAAAAAATTTACTTTTTAAAATTGTTGTTCTATTACAGTTGTCCCATTTTCCCCCATTCTCTCCCCTGCCCCCCATTCTCCCACAGTCAATCCCTGCCCTGTTGTTCCTGTTCATGGGTCATTTATACTAGTTCTTTGACTAGCCCCTTCCCCTTTTTTCTCCCCCTTTACCCCTCCCCCTGTCACTGTCAACCTGTTCCTTATTTCCATGTCTCTGGTTCTGTTCTGATCATCTGTTTGTTTTGTTCATTAGTTTCCACTTATAGGTGAGATACTATGGTATTTGTCTTTCACCACTTGGCTTATTTCACTAAGCACAATACTCTCCAGTTCTATCCAAAGGGTGGGCATTCCTTCTTTCTTTCTGCTGCATAGCATTCCATTGTGTGAATATACCACAGATTTTTGTTCCACTCATTTACTGATGGGCACTTAGGCTGTTTCCAGCACTTGGCTATTGTAAATAGTGCTGCTATGAACATAGGGTGCATGTGTTCTTTTGAATTGGGGTTTCAGGATTCTTCAGTATAATTGCTGGTTCAAAAGGCAGTTCCATTTTGAATTTTTTGCGGAATCTCCATACTGTTTTCCACAGTGGCTGTACCAGTCTGCGTTCCCACCAATGATGTTCTAGGGTTCCCTTTCTCTGCATCCTTGCCAGCACTTGTTGTTTGTTGATTTGTTAATAGTGGCTATTGACACTGAAAATTTGGTTCCCTTGAACTTTTTCCATCCTCCTCTATGCTAAACTTACTTTATTTTGCAAATGATGTTACATCACGATTTCTGTCTGAATACTGAATGCTATATTATTATGAATATGTATGTACATGCTGTTCACAGCTGAGCTCTGTAATGCATTATGATTACATTTACATTAATCATTTTTTAAATTCGGGCTAAATACACAGAGCATAAAATTTATCATTTTAACTACTTTTAAATATATAGTTCAGTAGTGTTAAGTATATTCACAGTGTTGTACAACCAATCTCTAGAACTTTTTCATACCTCTTAATGCCCCATTTTCTCCTACACCAGCCCCTGACACCCACCATCCTATACTCTGTTTCTATGAGTTTGACTACTGTAGAACATCATGTTAGTGCAGTTGAATATGCAACATTGATCTCAGCATAACATACTCAAGATTCATTCATGTTATAGCATGTGTCAGGATTTTCTTCCTTTTAAAGACTAAATAATATTCCATTGCATATATATACTATATTTTGTTTATTCATTCATCCATCAATGTTTACTTGGGTTGCTTCTATCTTTTGGTTATTGTGAATAATGCCATTATGAACATGGGTGTATAAATGTCCCTTTGAGACCCTGCTTTCAATTATTTTGGACACATATCCAGAAGTGGAATTGTTTGCTTATATGGTGTTTCTATTTTTAGTATTTTTAAGGAACCATCATGCTACTTTTCATAGTGGTTGCACTTTTTTTTATTTTCACCAACAGTGTACAAAGGTTCCAATTTCTTCACACCTTACCCAACACTTGTAACTTCCTATTATGATTTTTTTTTAGCATCCATCCTAATCGATTTGAAGTGGTACCTTATTGTGGTTTTTTCTAAGCAATCAAAAATGTTGAAATGAATTTACTAATAGAGATAGAAAACAGGCCTTTGCCACACAAAACTCATTAGAAGTACAGTAGTTCCCCCTTATCAGCAGTTTTGCTTTTTCTTTAAAAATTTTTTAAATTGCACTTTTTCCATTACCTTTTAAATTTAATCTTTATTGTCCATTACCATTTAGTCTCCTCCTCTCTCCAGCAGTCATCACATTGTTGTCCCTGAGTCTTTTTTTTTCTCAATCCCTCTATCCCCTCACCTCTTCCCCACCTTAGCTGTCATCCTGTTCTCCATCTATGAGTCTGTCCCTATTTCCTTTGTTTGTTCAGTTTGTTCATTAGATTCCACATATGAGTGAAATCATATGGTGTTTGTCTTTCTCTGACTGGCTTATTTCACTTAGCATAATTTTCTTCAAGTCCATCCATACTGTTGCAAAGGGTCAATTTTACTTCTTTTTTTTATGGCCGAGTAGTATTCCATTGTGTAAATGTCCCATGGTTGTTTTATCCACTCATCTATTGATGGACACTTGGGCTGCTTCCATATCTTGGTGATTGTAAATAACACTGCAATGAATATAGGGGAGCTTATATTCTTTTGAATTAGTGTTCTGGGTTCCTTTCGATTTATTCCCAGAAGCGGGATTGCTGGGTCAAAAGGCAGATCCATTTTTAATTTTCGAGGTATCTCCATACTGCTTTCCACAGTGTCTACACAAATCTGCATTCCCACCAACAGTGCAAAAGGTTTCCTCTTTTTCCACATCCTCGCCAGCACTTGTTGTTTGTTGATTTATTGATGATAGCAATTCTGACAGGCGTGATATGATATCTAATTGTGTTTTAATTTGCATTTCTCTAACAATTAGTTATACTGAGCATCTTTTCATATGTCTTTCAGTTATCTGTATGTCCTCTTTGGAGAAGTGTCTATTCAGGTCCTTTGCCCATTTTTTAATTGAGTTTTTTTTTTTTTTTCTTGTGTGTTAAGTTTTGTAAGTTCTTTATAAATTTTGGATATTAACCTCTTATCAGATGTATTGGTGAATATATTCTCCCATTCTATGGGGTGTCTTTTTATTTTGTTTATTTCTTTTGCTGTGCAAAAACTTTTTAGTTTGATGTAGTCCCATTTGTTTATTTTTACTTTTGTTCCCCTTGCCTGGGGAGATTTACCTGATAAAATATTGCTATAAGCAGTGTCTGAGATTTTCCTGCCTATGTTTTCTCCTAGGATTTTTATGGTTTTGGATCTAACATTTAAGTCTTTGATCCATTTTGAATTTATTTTTGTGTGTAGTGTAAGAAGGTGATCCCATTTCATTTTTTGCACATATCTGTCCAATTTTCCCAATATTCCAATTTATTGATAAACTATCATTAGCCCATTATATGTGCTTGCTTCCCCTGTTGAATATCAATTGACTATAAAGGTGTGAGTTTATTTCTGGACTCTTTATTCTGTTCCATTGATCTATGTGTCTGTTTTTATGTGAGTACCATGCTTTTTGATTACTATGGCTTTCTAGTATAGTTTGATATTAGGTAGCATGATTACTCCAACTTTGTTCTTCTTTCTCAGATCGCTATTGCTATGTGGGGCCTTTTGTGGTTCCATATAAATTTTTGAAATATTTGTTCTAGTTTGGTGAAATACATCATTGGAGTCTTGATAGGAATTGTGTTGAATCTATAGATGCTTTGGGTAGTACGGACATTTTAATGATGTTAATTCTTCCTATCCATGAACACAGTATGCGCTTCCACTTATTTGTATCTTCTTCAATTTCTTTCTTCAGCTTCTTATAATTTTCCATGTATAGCTCTTTTACATCCTTGGTTAGGTTTATTCCTAGGATTTTATTCTTTTTGAAGCAATTGTGAATGGGATTGTTTTCTTAATTTCCCTTTCTGTTAGTTCATTATTGGCCTATAAACTTCAATTGACTTCTGGATATTAATTTAGTATCCTGCTACTTGCTGAATTCATTTATCAGTTCTGGTAGTTTCTTGGTGGAATCTTTGGGGTACTCTGTGTACAATATCATGTCATCTGCAAATAAAGACAGTTTAATTTCTTCTTTTCCAATTTGGAATCCTTTTATTTCTTCCTCTTGTCTGATTGCTGTGGCTAAGACTTCCAGCACTATGTTGAATAAGAGAGGTAAAAGTGGACATCCCTGTCTTGTTCCTGATCTTAAGGGGAATGCTTTTAGTTTTTGCCCATTGAGTATGATACTGGCAGTGCAGCGGTGGATTAAGGTTGGTTGAGGCCCCAGGCACAGAAGAAAATATTGGGCCCCTTAAAAAAAAAAAGAGAGAGAGAGACAGGGAAAATAAAAATACATGTTAACAATATTTTTAAATAAATAAAAAATATTATGTACTATTAATGTTTCATTTCAAATAAAATTTGAATATATGTATAATATAATTAATAATAACATAATAATCACAATGTTTTGATGTTTCATTTTTCTAGCTACCAATGGAAAAATATATATAAAATTTAATAGTCTGGATGATTAGAAAACTAGAGATTTTTTGTTATAGTGCAATAAGTTAATGATTAATTAAAATTCAAAAATTATTCTTAAACTATGAAAATCCAGGCACTGATGTAACAACAGGAATTAATTTTATCTTAATATAATTTCAACAATAGGAATTAATTTTATTTTAATATAATTTCAACTTACCTGAATATTTATTTATACACACAGAAAACTTTTTAAAACCATAAATGAAACAAGTACATATCCACAAACTAATTTACATCCCTGCATATTTGCATATATTGTAAGTCTGCACTGCAGGAGAAATTTTGTAAGTACAAAGTAGCAAATATGATTCAATTGCTCCGATGAGGGGTAGCACAGCTGTGAGGGGCATATGCAGCTTAGTATGTGTATAATATGCAGCGTAGTAATGAAAATAAATGAATATAAACATACTATCAGGTTTTACCACCGATTGTGAACTTGTATGTAATTAAAATTGCACATATGAAACCAAACTTGGTGTCATTAGAAAAAAGTGTAAAGTTGGGGCTTTGTGGGGCCCTTCAGAAGTTGGGGCCCAGGGTATGCCTGTTGTTAAAACCGCCTCTGTGGCAGTGGGTTTGTCATATATGGCCTTTATTATGTTTAGGTATGTTCCCTCTAATTCTACTTTGCTGAGAGCTTATATCATAAATGGATGCTGGATTTTATCATCTGCTTTTTCTGCATCTATTGATATTGATCATGTAGTTTTTATCTTTCATTTTGTTTATATGGTGAATCACATTTATTGATTTGCAGATGTACCAACCTTGCATTCCTGGAATAAATGCCGTGTGATCATGGTGTATGATCTTTTTGATGCATTGCTGTATTCAATTTGCTAGTGTTTTGTTGAGGATTTTAGTGTACATGTTTATTGGGGATATTGGCTTATAATTTTCTTTCTTTGTAGTGTCTTTATCTGGTTTTGGAATTAGGATAATGCTGGCCTCATAAAATGAGTTTGGGAGCCTTCACTCCTCTTGAATTTTATGAAATAGTTTGAGAAGGAGAGGGGTTAGTTCTTCTCAGAATGTTTGGTAAAATTCACCAGTGAGGCCATCTGGTCCAGGGCTTTTGTTTGATGGGAGTTTTTTTGATTACTGCTTCAATTTCGCTAGGTGTAATCTGTCTGTTCAGATTCTCTGATTCTTCCTGATTTAGTTTTGGAAGATTGTGTGTTTTTAGAAATTTATCCATCTGTCCAGGTTTTCCAGTTTGTTGGCATATAGTTGTTCATAATATTTTCCTACAATCCTTTGTATTTGTTTGGTGTCAGTTGTTATTTCTCACCTTTCATTTCTGTTTTCATTTATTTGGTTCCTTTTTCATTATTCTTGATTAGTCTGGTTAAAGGTCTGTCAATCTTGTTTATCTTTTCATAGAACCAGCTCTTGGATTCATTGATCTTTTGTATCATTTCTTCAGACTCTATTTCATTTATTTCTGCTCTGATATTTACTCTTTCCTTCCTTGTACTTACTTTGGGCTTTGTTTGTTGTTCTTCTCAAGTTTCTTTAAGTGCGAAGTTAGGTTGTTTATTTGATTTTTTTTTTTTTTTTTGAGATAGACCTGTAATGCTATGGATCTCCCTGTTAGGATTGCTTTCCTAGTGTCCCATAGATTTGTGATTATTGTGTCCTCATTTTCACTTGTTTCAAGGTATCTTGATTTCTTCCTTGATCCATTGTTGACCCATTCATTGTTTAATAACATTTTATTTAACTCCATGTCTTTGTGTGTTTTTCATTGTTCATCCATTTGAACAGTGTGTCATTTAAGGCCACTGTCTCCTTGTTGATTATCTGCCTGGAGGATCTATCCATTGAAATCAATGGGGTGTTAAAATCCCCAACCATGACTGTATTTCTGTCTGTCTTTCCCGTATGTCCATCAAGATTTGCTTCACATATTTAGGTGCTTCTCTGTCAGGTGCGTAAATGTTTAGCAGGGTTAAATTCTCTTGGCAGATTGTTCCCTTCATCATTAGTGTAGTGTCCTTCTTTGTCTCCTACAATAGCCTTCAGATTAAAGTCTATTTTGTCAGATATAAGTACAGCTACCCCAGTTTTTTTTCCTTTCCATTTGCATAAAATATTTTTTCCATATCTTTACTTTTAGTCTCTGTGTTATCTTTTGATCAGACATGGGTCTCTTGGAGGCAGCATATATATAGGTATTGTTTTCTTTTTTTTTTTAATGTTTTTTATTGATTATATTGTTACAACAGTTCCAATTTTCTCCCCCTTGTTCCCCTCCCCCCAGCACCCCCCTCCCCCAGCGATCCCCCCCAAGTCCATACCCCTGGTTCGTAAAAATTAACTATCCCCCCCCTCTCAAATATTAGGACCCTTTGTAATCTTGTAAAGGACAATGGGCGAAGGTCTCAAGCTCCTCTAGCTGCTTCAAGCTGGACATGGTCGTCGTCCTACCTACCCTTGGGTCCAGAAAACCCTAATATGAGTGGGGATGTGGAGGGGAGGGTGGCCTTCCCACATGGGGAAGGATCGTGCAGACTCCAGGTCAGTTGGCTGCCTCCGGTCAACGGCGTGCTTGGTTCAACAGGCTGGTGTCCTTGTTGTGTTCTGAGGGCAACAGATTTGGCGAAAAGGGTTAAAAGACATCATTCAATCCATAACTACTAGATGACAAAAGGCAGGGATTAATTTTTCAATGTTCCATATTAGGGGAAAAAAAAGTTTCTTTGTAAGAAGGTGTGCTAGGCACATCTCGCCTGTCCAAAACCCTTTTGCCCATTATACTTAGTTTGGGCTGAGGTAAATAGTTTAGGTTTTTCCCCCTCTCAGACCTCTGGGCCCTTTCTGTCCAAGCCATTAGGATAGAAAAGAGAAACCCGTTTTAAAGTGAAACCCACAGACCACCCCATTCTTCCCCAACCCAGCCATTTAGTTCAGCCAAACCGTTGAGTCTCAGGAGGCAGCGCTGCAGAGAGGATTAAGTGAGGCTTATGCGTACAGATAATCACTCAGGTAATGCGATCATAGGCTTATGTCCTTTGAAAACAAAAAACACGTGTTAATTTATGTAACATAACCCGCAAACAAGTCTCTAAATCTGGAGAAGAAACTTTTAAGACGGTTAGTTGCCCTGTTTTATACTCTACTACTGATCATTGTGATTTTCCTTGAATAATAATTTTTCTCCCTAAGGTTACCCTCCTTGTCTTTAAAGGGACTACATTAAGTCCATTTTTAATTTATCCTGTTCGTTTGCATAAACATAACAAGAGCAGCAAATGATCACTTATGATCTTTAGTTCTGCTTTGCTGGAACTTACCCAAGGAATATTTGGGGTGACCTTCAGTCTGTTCTTCAGGGCACAGAAGCTGTGCCACATATCTGGTATTCATCCTTGCCTGTACACACCTGTTTTTTCCAAGTCTTTCTGGTCTTTCCTTGTGCCTTAAGGTCCCTTCTAGCCATCTTTCAGGAAAACAACCTTCGTTCCTTCCCTGGAAAGATTGCTGTGGACCGCACAACCAACCATGGTACCAGGCCTTTTATCTCACGGGCTTTTATTACCTTTGAAAGTCATTCCCAGTTCCTCAGGGCTTTCTGGTAACAATCTGAGCCCAAGTATGTTTCCTTTAGGCTTGACATTCCAGTCAAAGACTTGGTCAAAAAAAAAAAAAAAAAAAGAACCTCTGTTGACAACTGGTCTTATTAGTTCTATGCAAAGGAACTTATGTCATTACTTACTTGTTTAGAATGCCAAACTCTGGAGGGATCAAATAGGGAGAAAAATATACAACGTGAAGGAAAATCTTTGTCCTAATATTCACTGAACTGGCATTTCCATTCTTCATATTTTCATTTTTCCCCCACTAAAAAATTTTGATTTGTTTTTCCATTACAGTTGTCTCACTTTTTTAGCCCTCTTGTTTCCCTGCACCCTGTCCCTCCCCTCCCCCACATTTAGTCCCCATTCAGTTGCACCTGTCTGTGGGTCATTCATATATATATATATATATATATTTTTAACTTGACCCATCCCCTTACATCTTTCTTTTCCTCCCCCCCGCCCCCCTTGTTACTGTTAGTCTACTTCTTGTTTACATACCTCTGGTTCAATTTTGCTCATTTGTTTGTGTTGTTCATTAGTTTCCTGTAATAGGTGACAGCATAAGGTATTTTTCTTTTGTTGCCTGGCTTATTTCACTAAGCATAATTTTCTCTAGTTCCATCCATGTTGTTGCAAATGGTAGAAGTTCCTTCTTTCTTTCTGCTACATAGAATTCCATTGTGTAAATGTACCACAGTTTTTTGATCCACTCATCTACAGATGGGCACTTAGGTTGTTTCCAGCACTTGGCTATTGTAAATAGTGCTGCTATGAACATTGGAGTGCATAGGTTCTTTTGAATTGGTGTTTCGGGATTTTTTGGATATAATCCTAGTAATGGAATTGCTGGTTCAAAAGGCAGTTCCATTTTTAGTTTTTTAAGGAAATTCCAAACTGTTTTCCACAGTGGCTGCACCAATCTGCATTCCCACCAGCAATGCACCAGGGTTCCCGTTTCTCCGCATCCTCTCCAGCACAAGTTGTTTGTTGATTTGTTGATGATTGCCATTTTGACTGGTGTGAGGTGGTATCTCATTGTGGTTTTAATTTGCATCTCTCTGATGGCTAGTGATGTTGAGCATACTTTCATATGTCTATGGGCCCTCTGTATGTCTTCTTTGGAGAAGTGTTTGTTCAGGTCCTTTGCCCATTTTTTAATTGGGTTGTCTGTCTTCTTGGTCTTGAGTCGTATGAGTTCTTTATATATTTTGGAGATCAATCCTTTGTCTGAGATGTCATTGGCGAATATATTTTCCCATATGGTTGGTTTCCTTTGCATCTTGCTGATGTTTTCTTTAGCTGAGCAGAAACTTTTTAGTTTGATGTAGTCCCATTTGTTTATTCTTTCCTTTATTTCCCTTGCCTTAGGAGATATATCAGTGAAAATGTTGCTACGTGGGATATCTGAAATTTTCCTGCCTATTTTTTCCTCTAGGACTTTTATGGTGTCACGGCTTACATTTAAGTCTTTGATCCATTTTGAGTTTATTCTGGTGTATGGTGTAAGTTGGTGGTCTAGTTTCATTTTTTTGCATGTCCCTGTCCAGTTCTCCCAACACCATTTGTTGAAGAGGCTCTTTTCATTCCATTTGATGTTCTTTCCCCCTTTGTCAAATATTAGTTGACCATATGAACCTGGGCTTATTTCTGGGCTCTCTATTCTGTTCCATTGATCTATATGTCTGTTTTTATGCCAGTACCAGACTGTTTTGATTACTGTGGCCTTGTAGTATAGTTTGATATCAGGTATTGTGATTCCTCCTACTGTGTTCTGCCTCAAAATTGTTGTGGCTATTCGGGCTCTTTTTTGGTTCCATATAAATTTTTGAAGTATTTGTTCTAGGTCTGCGAGATATGTTGCTGGTATTTTAATAGGGATTGCATTGAATCTATAAATTGCTTTGGGTAGTATGGACATTTTAATGATGTTGATTCTTCCCATCCATGAGCATGGTATACGCTTCCATTTATTTGTATCTTCTTTAATTTCTTTCTTCAGTGTTATGTAGTTTTCTGTGTACAGGTCTTTTACCTCTTTGGTTAAGTTTATTCCTAGGTATTTTATTTTTCTTGTTGCTATGGTAAATGGGATTTTTCTTTCAGTTTCTATCTCTGAGTTTTTATTGTTGGTGTATAAAAATGCCTTCGATTTCTTAATATTGACTTTGTATCCTGCTATTTTGCCAAATTCACTTATTAGATTGAGTAGTTTTTTTGTGGAGTCTAAAGGATTTTCTATGTACACTATCATGTCATCTGCAAATAATGACAGTTTTACTTCCTCTTTTCCAATTTGGATGCCTTTTATTTCTCTTTCTTGTCTGATTGCTGTGGCTAGAACTTCCAAGACTATGTTGAATAGGAGTGGAGAGAGCGGACATCCTTGTCTTGTTCCTGATTTCAGGGGGAATGCTCTCAGTTTTTGCCCATTGAGTATGATGTTGGCTTCAGGTTTCTCATATATGGCCTTTATTATGTTGAGGTATGCTCCCTCTATTCCCATTTTGCTGAGAGTTTTTATCATAAATGGGTGTTGTACTTTATCAAATGCTTTTTCCGCATCTATTGATATGATCATGTGGTTTTTGTCTTTCATTTTGTTTATGTGGTGTATCACGTTTATTGATTTGCGAATATTAAACCATCCTTGCATCCCTGGGATGAATCCTACTTGATCGTGGTGCATGATCTTTCTAATGTGTTGCTGGATCCGGTTTGCCAATATTTTGTTGAGGATTTTAGCATCTATGTTCATCAGCGATATTGGTCTGTAGTTTTCTTTCTTTGTTGTGTCTTGACCTGGTTTTGGAATTAGGGTTATACTGGCTTCATAGAACGAGTTTGGGAGTCTTCCCTCTTCTTGTATCTTTTGGAATAGTCTGAGGAGGATAGGAGTTAGTTCTTTCCTAAATGTTTTGTAGAATTCACTTGTGAAGCCATCTGGTCCTGGGCTTTTGTGTGCTGGGAGTTTTTTGATTACTGCTTCAATTTCGCTAGCTGTTATTGGTCTATTCAGACTTTCTGTTTCTTCTTGATTCAGTTTGGGCAGACTATAGTTTTCCAGGAATCTGTCCATTTCCTCTAGGTTGTCAAATTTCTTGCCATACAGTTGTTCGTAATAATTTCTTATAATTCTTTGTATTTCTGTGGTATCAGTTGTGATTTCTCCTCTTTCATTTCTGATTTTATTTATTTGTGTTCTCTCTCTTTTTTTCTTGATGAGCCTGGCTAAAGGCTTGTCAATTTTGTTTATCTTTTCAAAGAACCAGCTCCTACTCTTGTTGATCTTTTGAATTGTTACTTTAGACTCTATGTCATTTAATTCTGCTCTGATCTTGATGATTTCCTTCCTTCTACTTGATCTGGGTTTTGCTTGTTGTTCTTCCTCTAGTTCTTGTAGCTGTAGGGTTAAATTTTTTATTAGAGATTCTTCTAGCTTTTTTAGGTAGGCTTGTATTGCTATGAACTTTCCTCTTAAGACTGCTTTCGCTGTATCCCATAGGTTTTGGGTTGTTGTGTGTTCATTATCATTGGTTTCCAGGAACTTTTTGATTTCTTCCTTGATGTCATTGTTAACCCATTCATTATTTAATAGCATGTTATTCATTCTCCATGAGTTTGAATGTTTTTGAGTTTTTTCCTTGAGGTTGATTTCCAATTTTAAGGCATTGTGATCTGAGAAGATGCTTGATATAATTTCAATTT
The DNA here is from genome assembly GCF_987537825.1 of Furipterus horrens. Lineage (NCBI taxonomy): Eukaryota > Metazoa > Chordata > Mammalia > Chiroptera > Furipteridae > Furipterus > Furipterus horrens. The sequence continues at coordinate 47,536,813 of NW_028327175.1, forward strand.
TCTTGAATTTATTGAGGCTTGTTTTGTGTCCTACCATGTGGTCTATCTTTGAAAATGTTCCATGTGCACTTGAGAAATATGTATATTTTGCTTCTTTGGGGTGTAAACTTCTATATATATCTACTAAGTCCATTTGATCTAAAGTGTTGTTCAGTGCCTCAATATCTTTGGTGTTTCTTTGCTTTGAAGATCTGTCCATTGTTGACAATGGGGTGTTAAAGTCCCCTACGATGAGTGTGTTGCTGCCTATATCTTTCTTGGAGTCTTTCAAAATTTTCCTTACATGTTTGGGTGCTCCTAAGTTGGGTGCATATATATTTATAAGGGTTATATCTTCTTGATGGATTTTTCCCTTAAGTATTATGAAATGCCCTTCTTTGTCTCTTTTTATGGACTTTGCTGTGAAATCTGTTTTGTCTGATATAAGTATTGCTACCCCGGCTTTTTTTTCATGTCCATTTGCTTGGAATACATTTTTCCATCCCTTTACTTTCAGTCTGTGTAGATCTTTTGTTCTAAGGTGGGTCTCTTGTAGACAGCATATATGTGGGTCATTCTTTCTAATCCATTCAGCTACCCTATGTCTTTTAATTGGAGCGTTTAATCCATTTACGTTTAAGGTTATTACTGATAAGTACTTATTCATTGTCATTTTCCCCCTTTGTACTCGTGTTCTTCTCTGTTTCTCTCTGTTTCTTTATCTTTTTAGAGCAGACCCTTTAGCATCTCTTGCATTGCTGGTTTGGTGGAGATGTATTCTTTTAGTCTTCCTTTGTCTGAGAAACTCCTTATTTCGCCTTCCATTTTGAATGAGAGCCTTGCTGGGTAGAGTATTCTTGGTTGTAGGCCTTTGTTTTTCATTGCTTGGAATATTTTTTGCCATTCCCTTCTTGCTTGTAGTGTTTCTGCTGAGAAATCTGAGGATAGCCTTATTGGAGCTCCCTTGTATGTTATTAGTTGTTTCTCTCTTGCTGCTTTTAGGATTCTCTCTTTGTCTTTGGATGTTGCCATTTTAATTATGATGTGTCTTGAGGTGGGCCTGTTGGGGTTCATCTTCATTGGGACCCTCTGTGCCTCCTGGATTTGCGTGACTCTTTCTCTCCTCATGTGAGGGAAGTTTTCTGTCATTAGTTTTTCAAAGAGGTTTTCTATCCCTTGCTCTTCTTCTTCTCCTTCTGGAATTCCAATGATACGGATATTGTTACGTTTCATGTTGTCCTGCAGCTGTCTTAGAACCTCTTCAGTCTTGTTCAGTCTTTTTTCATTTTGTTGCATTGTCTGGGAGTTTTTGTGTACGTTGTCCTCCAGCTCGCTGATCCGATCTTCTGCTTCCTCTAGCCTGTTTTTAATTCCTTCTACTGTGTTCTTCAATTCAGAGATCATATTCTTCATTTCCTCCTGGCTCTTATTGATAGCTTCCATGTCCTTTTTGATGCTGGTATAATTCTCAGTAAGTTCCTTATAGTTCTTCTGGAGTTCACTGTAGTTTTTCTGGAGTTCTTTGTAGTTTCCGCTGAGCTCATTTAGCTTCTCCATAATCCATGTTTTAAATTCTGTATCTGATATGTTGCTCCCCTCTATTTCATTTAGCACTCTTTCTGGGGATTCTACCTTTCCTTTTGATGGGGGGTTGTTTCTCTGTCTCCCCATTTTTGTGATTCCTTTTGTTTGTTGGTGCTTCTTAGAATGATCAGTTCTTCCTGGATCTGCCTCTGGTAGCGTCAGATCATGTACCAGACTGGCCCTAGGCAGCCTGTTGGAGACTTCCAGGGATCTACTGCCTTTGTCTCTCTTCTTTAGTTGTTACTATACTCAATCTGTGATCAGCCGTCAGGCTTAAGGACCGTGGGTGTGGCAACTTAATTCCTGTAGGCAGGGCTTTTATTTCCCCTTAGTATGACACCACTTGGAGGGGGATGGTCTGCTGCTGTACTGGGGCTGAGTCAGCACTGGCTGGTCCCTGGAGGAGGTTAGTGTAGCTTCCACTTACTCCTCCGCCCTCCTGGATCTCCGTCTGTGTTGTCCTTGATGATATTTCTTTAATCTGTCTGGTTGTATTTCAGCTACTTTTTGGTGGATCTTTTTCTCTGGTTAGTTGATTGAGAGTCACTCTGCCCACCTTGTCTTGAGATCTTTTGCGAAGGTGCTGCTAAAACATAATTACACAACCCAGGCAAGAAACCCACACCCTCCAATGTCTCCCCCAAATACAATCCCACTATAGGCTGCAAATGAGCCCGTGTTAATATACTTGTGGAGATACTGGGACTTTTATTTCATAGGAGAAACAGAAAGGAGTTGTTTTAAATGAAGGAAGGGTAATTTTTGAGCTGGAAGTTGATAGAGTATTAATATTAGCAATTGGGATCAAGGTTATGTAAGAGAGCAATTAACACTTATACTGTCTGTTTGAAAAGGAGGGGAGGGTTACAGTGTGGAGAGAGAAAGTGGAAGTGTATAGTATTAGGATTATATAATCAGTATATACTATATGATTAGCGTGGGAGGTAGGGTAGACACAACAGACATCCAGGTAGACAGACAGCCAGAAATTGAAAGAGAGGGCTGGGGAGGTTAGAAGGTAGGAAATAGATTGAGAGAGAATTTTTTAAGGATAAAAATACAGAGTAGAAAATAGCAAGACAGGAAGGGAGAGAGGAAAGAGAGAGAGAAAGTAGAGAAGAGAAGGGTAGGAGAGAGAACAGAAGAAGAAGGGGAGGTAGAAGAGAGGGGACTGGATTAAAATTCTTTTTTAAATTATATGTTATAAAAAAGATTAGGAGATTAAAACATGATATAAAGTTGCAAGATAGAGAGAAAAGGTGAATATAGAGAGAGAGGAATAGGAGATAGGAAAGCAAGAGGATTTGGGAGGAAAAGAGCTCAGAGGAGGGAAGGAAATCAGGAGGAAGAGGAGATATTAGGGAGGGGAGGGTTGAAATTGAAGAGTTGGCAAAAGATAGGATGAAGGAGAGAAATACAAGAGGTAGGGAAAGAAGTGGGGGGGTGGGGTAGAAAAAGAGAAGGGGTAAGAATAGGAGAGTAAAGGGAGAGGGGGATAGATTAGAATTATAATTTGAATATTCGTCGTCGGCAGCGGTCCGTCTCGAGAGACGATGGTGTAGCTTCTTAAGAGTCTATCTGCACCGCCGAGAATGGTTGTGCAGTCCGACTCAGGAGTGACACGGTATCTGTCTCCTCCCGTGTTGAATCGACATCTTGTGATGACGCTGGAGTGTCCTCTCCAGTGAAGCTGAAGCTACAGAGCCTGGGCAGGGTGATATGGAGGGTCTGCTGTTGCCCATGCAGCAGACCCCCCCCTCTCTTCGCAGCTGAAGGGTCCAAGGGAAAGATGGAGTCAATACAGCTTGGCTTCAGGTGCGCCGCAGGAGTTGCCGGTGTTGACTACAACGTCAAACCGCCTTAGGGACTCCGGCTCCGGATTTTCTGTCGGGGTTTACTCCCTTAGCCTTTCCCCTGAAGAGGTATGCCGCAAGGCAGCGGAGGTTTTTTGGAGTCAAGAGTTTTCCTTCTCTGATGTGAAATTAATTTGAATATTAAGAGATTAGAATATAAAGTGTAATAGGGAGAGAGAGAGATTATGTATAGGGAGAGAAGGAAAATAAGGACAAGAGATGAAAGAAAAATGAATGTAGACTGAAGGGGGACAAAATAAAGAAAGAAATTTAATAAAGTTGAAGGTGAGTAGCGCAGAGAAAGGAGAGGGTGAGAAAGGGAGAGAACTTAAAATTATAAAATTAACTGAGAATAGGATGCAGGGGAGAATGCTAAGGGGAGAGAAGGGGGGGAAGGGGAGGGGAGAAAAGGAGCGAGAATAAGAAGGGACTGACGGTAGGGGTAGTTAGAGAGAGAGTGAGAGATAAAAGATTGAGGATTTTAACTCAATTCAACTTTTATGCACAGTCTCTGGGTGTTTTTGGTTTGTTTGTTTTTTGGTTTTTCCTTGCTTCCTTCCTGAGTCTGCTCCTATTCAAAATTCCATGAGTTTCAAATCTTTTCTGGTTGGTTGGCTGGCTGTGGGAGGGTTCTGCTTGATTCTGGGGTTGCTAGTCTTTTTTTCGTAGGCCTACCACCGCTCTGCTGTGAGCTGCCTTTAGTAGTCCCCTCCTGAGGCAGCCTCAGCCCTCCTCAGGCTTGTCCAGCTACTCCTTCCCTCTGTTGGTCCAGCCTGTGCCTGCCAGCAATCCCCGCCCTGCCCCCAGTCCTGTCTCTATTCCCAGGCTACAGCTTCTGCTCTCTTTCCTGTCTATATGCCTGCGCACCCCACCTCTCTCCCTGTCTCAAGATCGTCCTTTTGTTCTGCAGGACTCTGGCACAGTCGGTCAAAGTGCTGGGCCCAGTGGCCCTTTCCTGCCCAGGGCCTCTCCCCTAGTCTGGAGCTTTGCAGTAGCTTTCCTGCCTGTGCTCTTCTCCTTGCCCCAAAACTTTCTCTATTCCGAGCTACCGCTTCCGCTGGCTTCCCTGTCTATCGGCCTGCGCGCTCTATCTTTCTTCCCGCCACAGCACCGTCCCTTTGTTCTGTGGAACTCTAGTGTGATCGGTCGGTGCAGCACTCTCCTACCCCGGAGCTCTCTGCCGGTCTGGAGCTCCGCAGCAGCCCTTCCCTGCGGGCCCTTCTCCTTGCCCTAAAACCATCTCCCCTCCAGGACCTCTGCCTCCGCCCTCTTCCCTACCTACACACCCTGCGCGTCCCACCTCTCTCTTAGCCCCAAACCTGCCCTTTGTTCTGTGGGATTCTAGCGCGACTAAAGAGCAAACACTGATTTCAAGACCGCAGTTCTCCCCCGGTCCGGAGTTCCGAAACAGCTTTTCTGTGCGGCCCGTCCCCTAGCCCCAAAACTGCTCCTTTGTTCTGTAGGGCCCTAGCGCAAGTGCTGGGCGCGCCCGGGATGCCGAGCTTTCCGTCGGAGGTTGCAGCTGAGGATGTTTCTCTCTAGACTCAGGTCACACAGTTTCTCCCAGTCCTGGTTGTTCACTGTTCTCTCACTCCTCTGGCTTTTTCGGCCAAATCCTCTCCCTAACTCCCTACAAGAACCCACTCCCGGCTAGTGAGCTCTCCGGCTTGATACTGCAAACGCACAGAGTCTCAGAATGACTCAGCCTGCAGTTTGTGACAAACCCCTCCACCCCCCTCCACGCTGCTCCCACGATCTCCTCCCCATTCACGTTATCAGATATTCCCACTCACTCAGTCATTCCTCCCCGAGTTTGTTCCTCCTGGATTGTCTCCTTAACAGGAGCGAGCTGAGAACACTGTTCCTACTCCAGGGCCATCTTGGTCCCCCCTCGGTATTGTTTTCTTATCCATTCAGCTACCCTATGTCTTTTGGTTGGAGCATTTAAGTTATTCACATTTCCCGATTGAATGGTCTTGGTACCCTAATCAAAAATCATTTGCCCATACATGTGAGGGTTTATTTCTGGGCCTTCTATTATGTTACATTTATCTATATGTTTGTCTTTAGGCCAACACTACACTGTTTTGATTACTGTGGCTTTGTAATATGTTTTGAATTCAGGAAATGTGAAACTTTCCATTTTACTCTTCTTTTTCAAGATTGTTTTGGCTATTCAGGACCCTTGATATTCCATATGCATTTTAGGATAATTTAAAAAAAATTTCTATCAAAAACATTATTAGGATTGCATTAAATCTGTAGATTACTTTGGGTAGTATTGATATTTGAGCAAAATCACTTTTTAAATAAGCTACCTCATCTTTTCAATCATTTGTAAATGGTCTTGTTCAGGTCATTATCTCAATCAATTTTCTAATTTTTTGATCTCTGGTCTTCTGCTTTTCAAGTGAATGAGCTGAAGGGGTGCTTTGGGCATATAAGGACTTTCAGCCTATTTTCTTGCTTTCAGCCCAAACTAAACTATTGGACTCAATGATATTTGCCTTATTCACTTCTTGAGAATTCCCAAGGTTTTTTAACTTAATCAAATTTTTGACACATAATTAACCACTTTGTTATTTGATTTCCCTTTACAGATTCAGGCTTCATCTTTCTCTGGGTTATTAAGCTACTTCTCATTTATTGTTTTCCAGTTTCCAGATTTTGTTGACTTCTCTCAAGTGTTGTAATTAGTTCCTTGGGTTTTTATTTTCTTGTGGATAGTTTTAAGTTCCTTTCCTGTCATGTTACTGGGATTTCAGGAGGTCAATGGAATATAACGATTATATTTAATCTGCCAAATTTACCCACAAATTTACGTATTTCATTTTAAATTAAGGGGGAAAAATGAAGTAAAATAAGTCCTTAATAGAGTTATAATTAGGTAAATTAGTTTGCTGGGCCATTCAATTTAAAAATGAAATGTTTTGTTTTTAATAGTAAGGTGATGAGGCAAAATGGAAATAGTGAATTTAAGTTACTAGATATTTGCTTCAATTTTTCTCTTCTTTTGACTAATTTTTTGTTGTTGGATATAAAGAGGAAACACATGATTGAAGAGATGATAATAACAACAAAAAGCTTACACAGGGGAACAATTTTTAACATAATTCCTGTTGAGTTCGATTTTTCAGCTCTTTTAGACTTAAATAGACATGCTGATTTCAAAACTGCACTTAGTTTTCTTCTATCACATCAAGTTTTTTCTGTACAGCTTATCTTAATGTGACCACTCTAGGCTGGATTGAACCTGAATGGAGGGAAGCACTAGTGCTCTCCTATTGGCTGAGAGCAAACCTCCCTCCAGTGGGGAGGGGTGGAGGATGACCTCGGAGACCAGCGACAGGTTCACACTTGTCTAGGTTATTCAGTTACACATGAGACAGTGTGGTGAGAGGTTGTGTGCTGTTCTATATAGTGAATCTTATTCCCAAGTTTAGTCCTAGTTTTTGTCTGTATACAAGAAGTTAGCAGAATTTATTTTTTTATTTACATATGTACTTATTTCCTTTCCTTCAGATCATGTCTGTCTCTGCTATTTCTCGTCCTAAGTGCCTAAACAATCCTGATTCATTTTGTTATATCTGTGGCAGTTTCACCATTCCCGATCAAAGGACAAACATCAGCATATTTGTCAGGCAAGCCTATTTTGCATATCTTAGAGTAAAACTTGGTGATCAAGGTAAGTCTTGGGCCCCTCACAAGGTGTGCACGCAGTGTGTCAAGAGTTTACAGATGTGGATGAAGGGAACATGTGATAAATTGCCATTTGGTATACCTATGGTTTGGTGAGAGCCCAGGATCATTCAAGTGACTGTTACTTTTGTATAGTGAAAACGTCAGGATATAACAAGAAAAATACATGTAAAATAGAGTATCCAGGTCTATCATCAGCTATACTCCTGGTGCCTCATTCAGCTGAACTCCCAGGGCCAATTTTCATTGAATTGCCACCCTCTTTTGAAAAACAGGAGTATAGCTGACAGCAATGATGAAGATTTTGAAATTGAAGATGACTCAGTCGTAAGGGATTTGATCAGCATGATTTGAATGATTTGGCATGAGATTTGGGACTATCCAAAGAGACTTCAGAACTCCTAGCATCAAGAATGCATGAGAAAAATTTGCTTGAAAAAGGAGCAAAGGTGTCCTACTTTCGATTAAGAGAAAGTGCATTTCTGCAGTACTTTCGAAGTGACGGTGGCTTTGTGTGTTACCATAACATACATGGTTTAATGGAGGAATTGGGAATTCCAATCTAGAACGCAACTGAATGGTGACTGTTCATCAATAGCTCAAAGCAGAGCTTGAACTGTGTCCTTCTCCACAATGGCAATTTATTTTGTGCAGTCCAAACTGGCCATTCAGTTTGTTTTTGTGAAGAATATGAAGACATAAAGAGAGTCATTGATCTGTTGTAATATCACAAGCACAGTTGGATCATTTGTGTTGACCTTCAAATGGTCTGCTTCCTTCTTGGTCAGCAACATGAATACACCAAGTATCCCTGTTTTCTTTGTATGTGGGACAGCAGAGCTCGTGAGAAGCATTGGGTGGAGTTGAATTGGCCTCTGAGATCTGACCTCAAACCTGGTGATCCAAACATTCTACATGAGCCACTTGTTGACAGAAAGAACATTATATTCTCACCTCTGCACATAAAACTGGGTCTCATGAAGCAATTTGTTAAAGCTTTGCCAACTGAAGGAGACTGTTTCAAGTATCTCATTTTGGCATTTCCTAGCCTGTTGTTTGAAAAGATAAAATACCTTAATATGTATATTCGGTAGCAGAACTTTACTACTTGTACACAATTTGACTTACAGTAACAATATATAGCCTTTATATGAATAAAATAACTCTAAATAAACAGTATATTCAGGAAACATTTTCTTTATTTTCCTTTGTATGTACATTTTGTATGATTTTTGGGACAAAGGGAGAGTATACTATACCTTAAAAATTTGACGTGATAGAGAAAAACTGGGGTCATTTTTGGATTCAGATGCTAAAAGTTAGTCAAAAACAACTGTCAGATCCAACTTAACGAAAATTGTGTTCCCCAGTGTAATACTAAGAGAAAACGCGAAGTACAAACTTGTAGATACTGCTTAATCACTAGTATGTAAATCTATAATTTCAGATGGTTATTTTCCGTCTGTTCCCAAATAAAAATTGTTCTTATAAATATTGTTTACTTTTCCTTCATTGTATTCAGAGTGCTTTGATGTTTACCACTGGACAGTTTGAGTTCACAAAAGGGTAATAAATAACATCTTGGTGGGAGGAGCAGGGCAAAAGGAGAACAGACAGAAAAAAGCTTCAACTTCTGTAAAGACTCTGGACTCTGAGGTAGGCAAGCACCTATTAAACCAGTCCTTTGACATTTTTCTGGATGCTATAAATGGTCATGAATTTGGGTTGCCTTCATATTTGCAGAAGGTTAGCATATTGGTGGTTGTAAACATGTCTGTCAGCCTTTTTGGGAGTAAGCATCTCCAGAACTTTTAATGTGGGAAGAAGGGTATTTTCTCTCCTTTGTAGTTTTCTGTGTTTTCCAAATTTTTTAAAAGCATATTTTATTGATTATGTTGTTACAGTTGTTCCAATTTCTTTCCCCTTTGCTCACCTCCGCCCAGTACCCCCTTTTCCTCCAGCAAGCCCACCCCACCTTAGTTCATGTCCATGGGTCATGCATATAAGTTCTTTGGCTTCATCCTTTCCTATATTATTCTTAACTCCTCCCCCCCTGTCTATTTTGTACCAACAAATTATGCTTCTTAATATCTGCACCATTTCCCCATTTCTCCCCCTCCGCCCTCCAGGCTGATAACCCTCTAAATGATCCCATTACCTATGGTTCTGTTCCTATTCTGGCTTGCTTGGTTGGATTTTGTTTTTATTTTTTAGATTTGGTTGTTGATATTTGTGAGTTTGTTGTCATTTTAGTGTTCACAGTCTTGATCTTCTTTTTCTTAAGGATGTCCCTTTGATATTTCATATGATAATGGCTTGGTGATGATGAACTCCTTTAGCTTTACCTTGTCTGGGAAGCACTTCATCTGCCCTTCCATTCCAAATGATGGCTTTGCTGGACAGGGTAATCCTTGTTGGAGGTTGCCTTTCATCTCATTGAATACTGCTTGCCAGTCCCTTTCTGCCTGCAAAGTGTCCTCTGAGAAATCAGCTGATAGTCCTATAGGCACCTCCCTGCAGGCAACTCTCTGCCTCTCTCTTGCTGCCCTCAGGACTCTGTCTTTATCTTTCACCTTTGGCATCTCAGTCATGATGCGTCCTGGTCTGGTCCCCTTTGGGTCCAGCTCGCTCGGGACCCTCCGTGCTTCCCGGACCTGTATGTCCATCTCCTTCACAAAATTTGGGAAGTTTTCCTCATTTTTTTTTCAATTCTTGCTTCCTCATTCTGTACTGTTGACTGTTTTCTTCCTTATGTTCCAAATCATTGATTTGAACCCCGGTTTCCTTCCCTTCTACATTGGTTTTGTGTGGATTTTCCTTCATTTCACTTAGCATAGCCTTCACTTCTTCTCTTATGCGTTTGCCATACTGAAGCATATCTGTCAAGTCTGTGAACATCTTTATCACCAGTGTTTTGAATTCTGCAACTGTTAAGTTGTCTATCTCCTCTTCTGTTAGGTTGGCTATCTCCTCATCACTTAGTTCTCCCACTGGAACCTTGATCCATTCCCCCTTTTGGACCATACTTCTCTGTCTGTTCATTCTGATAGGCTCCTGTGTTTGTTTGCCTCTATGTTCCAGGTAGAGCTGTTGCTCCTGTTACGTTGTAAGGGGTGGAGCCTTAGGGATTTGTCAGTACAGAGTGACCTGTTTCACCACGTTGTGGTGCTATATGTGGGGGAGGGGTCAGAGAGGGAACAATACTGCCTGCCTAGTACTCACCCCTTTTCCAGGCACCTCTCCCACTTCTGCACCAGACTGGCGCCCCTCTAGCTACTGCCCTGGCCATCGTTCCCAGAGTGGGTGAGTCTGCGGACATTCTAGGACTGTGGAGGCCCTTTAAACAAGCAGACTCTGCTGAGAGACCAGCAGTGTCTGCCTCCACCCCAACCCCCGCTGGTCTACACAGTCAGAAGCAATGAGGCTTGATTTTCCCCAGTGCTGGGACCCTGAACTTCTAGGTCCAGTGAGGAGCTGGGAAATCTCCCCAGGTGTCCCTCCTGACTTTTTAAAATGTGTGACTGAGCTTTCTGCTGGCCTGCCGCTGCCGCTGCTGCCACCACCACAGCGTGTCCTCTCCGCCCTCGCTCTGCGCCTCCTACCTGTCTGGATGAGTATTTCTTCTTTATATCTTTGTTTGCTGGACTTCTGTGCAGTTTGATTTTCTGGAACTTCTGGTTGTTTCTATTTTTGAGGTAGCTGTATTCCTTCTTAGTTGTGGAGGGAGATGCAGTGTGTCTGTCTATGCCTCCATGTTGGCCAGATGTCCTCCAAATTTTGTATAAAAAATATTAACGTCTAGTGATGATAAGTTCAAGAAATGTTCGATAGATGGAATCAATAGGATATAGAATGTGTATAGAGCATAAAAAAAGGAAGGATCCTTGGTGCCAGTGCTCTGAATAGGCCAATGTAGCTCCTTCTTAGGGAGGCATCTCTGCCCCATCCCCTTACAAAGGAACAACTGTGGGTGCACCTATGGTCTCACCAACATAACTCATTAGAATAGGAATGAGCTTTGGCCCAGAACTGAACTGTGATTGCTTAAGAGACATTGGAAAATTCCTGGAAACTTCTCACTTTGAAAGGTGGGTTCTAAGTCTCCCCATTCCTTGGATCTAAGCTGAATTTAGTGACCAGTTAATCACAAAGGGTGGTAGAAATGATGCTATGTGACTTAGGAAACTAGGTCAAAAAAGGCAATCTGTGTCACCTGGTTCATTGGGACAGCCACACTGGAGCCTTGAATCACTTTGTAAGGCTATATCACCCTGAGGCTACCATGACGCTGTGAAGCCCAAATCATCCCAGAAGGAGAGACCACACAGAGAGCCCTTGAAACCTCACAAGAGAGGTGCCTGGCCAGCCACAAGCTGTTTCAGCCCCAATGGTCTTTTAGCTCCAGTCTTCAACTGATTGAAACTGCATAGGAGACCCTGAGTCACAACTACCCAGATGAGTGCTTCTCAAATTCTTTAACCCCAGAGATAGGAGAAAAAAAGAAAATTAATTATTATTGTTGCTTTAAGCCAATAAAATGTGTTAGCTCACTCAACTATAGATAATTGACTTATGTTACCAAAATCTTTTCCAATTATTTATTGCTACAGAACAAACTAAGTAGGATAAAGCATGCACTTTATTATGCTCATATATGCTGTGAGTCAAGAATTCAGACAGGGCCCTGTCAGGATGCAGTGTCACTCTTTTATGTTATCTGCTGCATCAGCTGGAACAACTGGGAGTGACTGAATGGCTGGGGATTGGTATCATTTGGAAGGAGCTTTACTCACACTTGTCTGGTGGTTGATGTTGGCTGTTGACTGGGACCTCAGCTGGAATTGTCAGCCACAACACCTACCTGGTCCCTGTGTATGGCCAGGGACTTCCTTACAGTATGATGGCTGAATTACAAGAGCAAGTTGTTTCTTAAGGCCTGGTCCTGGAAACCTGGACAAAAGTGTCACTTATACTGTGTTCACATAGCCCAAATTTAAGGGGAGAAGACATAGACCCCCCCCCTTTCAATCTCTGGATAAGAGGAGTGTCTAAGAATTTAGGGTACTTCAACCTATTGGCAAGGTAGTGGTCTATAACATGGTCTGGCATAAAAAAACTGGGTTATTCACTTTCTCTTTTTCAGAACTTTAAACTGAGTAATGAAAATGAATTATCTTGTTTGAAGTGGGAGGCAGAAATGAAAGAGTAATATGATCTTTACACAAGGCCATAGATAAACCAATGTCATGAACATCTATTGAGTAGATACAATGAGGAAAGAAGGAGAAATGGAATGGAGGAAAATTAATGTAGCCCTGGAGAGGGATCATGGTAAGACAGGTGGCCTCTGGAATGGGACCCTGTCTGGCAGTTCCTGTTCAGTCGAGGGCATTCGTTGGTTTTGACATTGGTCTTAATTTTCGTACCGTTTTCTAGGCCATAGCCAATAACACTGCCCTACATGGATGAGATTTGCTGAAATGATGAGGCTGGAAAACAAGTTTCTTCCTTCCATAGATGTTTCACTGCTGTGAGAGTGAGAGCCACCATTAGAGAGAAATAGCTGTGTAAAATGGTTGGTGCTGAGTGGTGTGAAAGAGCCACTCTGCACTCATTATTCCCATCCGTACTTGATCATTGCAGTCTGGGAGGAGATGTGGGAAGTGGATACAAGAAAATGCTTTATTAGTTCTAAACATGTATTGTTTTATAATGCATTTTAAAATGGAAATGGATAGCGTACTAGAGATATGGTTTTAGTCAACCATAGGAATTATTTTTTATAAAGAGGAAATGAATAGAACTTCAAAATATGTTCGTTCAATGGGTTTCCCCTGAAATTCAAGAACACATTATCTACTGTCAACTAAATTCAGAGGCATACTATTTAAAAAAATTTGTTTTTGTTTCCCAAGAAACAAGGTGTTTTCTTGATACTCTTAAATAGAGTTATTTAGATCTCACCTACTGTTACATATTGATCTTTTTAACTAAAGGAATAGTTAGGCAGTACCACTATCAAAACAGTCTTGATTCCAAGAATATCATCATCTGACGAGAAAAAAATAAAGAATTCAGAGTTGTGAATAATACTAATACAGGTCTTTTTTTCTTACATAGCTCTTCTACCACAGACTCATGTAAAATTCTGTCAACAAAGTAGAGTGTTTTGAGCTGCTCTTGATGTGACAGAAAAGATATTATGTGAAGACAGGTCAGGAGAGGGTTGTACCTGCTGACAAGGGCCATTCTGTGAAAAACTCCTGGGCTTTCTTTTACACATTTTAACCATGACACACTACCATTTAATACTTATTGTAGTTATTTAACCTAATCATTGTGCCAAAGATATAATTGATATTTCTTATTTAGGAGGAACATAGCATAATAATGCCCTTTGTATGTCTCTATAATGACAGGCTGTCATTTTCTATAATTTACCAGGGATGATGAATAATACATGTAGGCTGAATGTAGTTGCTTAGTTACCACCTTTTAAAACTTTCTTAAATGTAATTGCCAGGGAAACACTGATCTGGCTAATTTGCATTGAACCACTCTCTAAGTAGTTCAACATATTAAATATGCCTGTGCTTCTTATTTCAAATTATTTGCCTTTTAAATTCTGTTAAGGTAAGTCACTTTTGTTATGATCCTTATTTGTCTTTGAACAAAATGAGACTTCCAAATGAGTATCTGTACACTGTTATTTTCCCATTTTTGTGTGTCTCTTTTCTTACTGCTTTATTAGAGTTGAGGATTATATAAACTTGTGAAGAATCATGAAAATCTCCAGTTGCTCTCTGAATGATTCTAAATGCTTTCAAACAGCACCAATCTAGCTTTCTTTAACTTTGTATCAAAATTTGTACCATATTAATGTTCTCTTGGTTTCTTACCAAACTTCTAAACATTTGTATTGCTTTTTAAGAAAGCATGGCCTCTGTATGGACACCTAGCACACAACTTCACTTTTTATAGTTGTGTTTGCCTGTGTATACAGACTTGAAGAAGGAAATGGTTAAAAGCTAGAATTCTGTAAAGTTTTTATAGTTAATGTTGCAGGATGATATTATAAATCATTCCTCGCTGCACTATTTGAAGTCTATCTTATAGTTGACCACTTTTTCCCATTGCGCAGAAAAAGAACTTCTCTGGATGTAAGGATAATTCACAGCTGAGAAAAAAGCTGACTTACTCTTTGATCTAAGTCCGAGGTTGGTGTGAGATAGAAGAGACCAGAAATGGATTTGAGGAACTGAAAGTACAGTACATGTTTATATTTCTTCCCTCTAATCTTCAAACTTACTAAATGACATCCAAGCTAGAGGAGAGAAGGTTTGGAGAAGCAATGTAGTGACTTTGCTCTCTGAACTCATTATGTGTGTCTATACTTACAACTCTCTTTATACCTCAGGATCCCAGAGAGGAAACTGCCAGGAGAAATCTGGAATAACTACAAGCCCCCAATAGAAAGTCCTTGCTCCATGCTGGCTTAGCAAGGTGGCAGAATGGTGTAGATGGTAGAGTAGGCCAGAGATACCCCCTTTCCCCACAGAAGTTTTCCATGGACCCTGAGATTCAGTTACAATATTCCTATGGGTCCAGCCTGGGAACAAAGAAGTTAGCTAAGAGTGAGAGCTGGTCAATCACCTGTCTGTCAGGCGGTCACCTAGCAGGGTTGAGAGGTCTTCACCAGAAGAGCGCTGCTTGCACTTCCAGCCAGGGATGAGGTGGATGCAGAAGTGAAGTCAGAGGACTGGCAGCATCAGAGAGCAAAGAGGGAGCCAGTGGTCAAGAACTTTGAGCTCTACCTGAGGAAGCTCTAAACACCTTGCACCTTCAAGAAGACAGACAAGTTACATTCCCAGTAGACACCAGCAGACAACCTCAGAGAAGTAACATAGAGCCTACCAACACTGTAATGCTCCCACAATCTTCTCTAGGACTCAGATACTGTCCCAGAGGGAAGGGTGGAAGACAGAACAATCAGTACATTAAGCTTTAACCTGGTAAGTGATCTGATTGCAAGCTGGAATTGATTAAGTTAAAATCACTGCTGTACTGAGAAAATCCAGGAACTACTTGTTTTAAATCACCTATTAGGCAGTATGGGGAAACAGATTTAATTGAATTATACAAATAAAGAAGGTGAACATGTTTGCATCCAATTTAATTCATACCTCAGTGGCTCAGCCTGGTTGTGTGTCAGGATGATGAGTCAGAGGATGAAGTAAGAGAGGGCAGAGGAGTATATTGAAGTTTCTGTCCCATAGAGAACAGTCTGGTGATATCAAGAGTAGATGATCTAGAGAAGGTTGCTAAGAGAGTAGATCTTAAAAGTTCTCATCACAAGAAAAAAGAAACCCTCCATGTATGGTGATCGATGTTAACTAGCCTTGTGATCACTTCATGACATACACAAATATCAAATTATTATGCTGTACCTGAAACTAATCTCCGCTGCCTTGCGGCATACCTCTTCAGGGGAAAGGCTAAGGAGTAAACCCCGACAGAAAATCCGGAGCCGGAGTCCCTAAGGCGGTTTGACGTTGTAGTCAACACCGGCAACTCCTGCGGCGCACCTGAAGCCAAGCTGTATTGACTCCGTCTTTCCCTTGGATCCTTCAGCTGCGAAGAGAGGGGGGGTCTGCTGCATGGGCAACAGCAGACCCTCCATATCACCCTGCCCAGGCTCTGTAGCTTCAACACGGGAGGAGACAGATACCGTGTCACTCCCGAGTCGGACTGCACAGCCATTCTCGGCGGTGCAGATAGACTCTTAGGAAGCTACACCATCGTCTCTCGAGACGGACGGCTGCCGACGACGACGACCTGAAACTAATACAGTGTTGTATGTCAATTATACCTAAAAAAAAAAAAAAAAAAAAAAAAAAAGTAGACTAGTTTTGTGCTTTAAGGCAAATTATTTGATTCTAATGAATCTAATTTTACTCATCTGCAGAAATATAATATCCAACTTCATTGGGTTGTTGTGAGGTTTCCAGATAAAATACATTACACTTTTAGCACATAGTATCTGGAATATAATTACAATGCATCATATTTCTGACCTCCAGTGCTCTCTCGCATCCCCACTGCCCTTCTGCATGAAAGAAGGCTCTGTGCGATAGAACCTCTCCTTTATTCAATTTTAGTGTCTGGTGTCCAATAAACAGTCGTTGAAATAATAAATTGGTGAGGAGCTCTGGAGAGATATATGGAAGTATAAAGCAGATTCTACCCACAGAGTAAGTTCCAAATAAAAGGAGAAAACTTGAATGGAAAAGCAGGTGGTTATAAATGGTACATATCAGGAGAGCATGTTTTGATCAGAGAGAAACAGAAAACAATTGTATTCATATACACACATATGTTTACAATAGGAAGGGCACAGAAATCATGGTCTGTATAGACAAAAAAAAAAAAAAATCCTGAGCTATAAAAGCATACAAGGTCTGTCCAGAAAGTATCCAACCATGTAATATGAAAAATAGAGACATTTATTGAAGGGGATATAAGAAATATTGTACATAGGACAATAAGGCCTCAATCCCCTTCAAAGTAGGCACCTTGGGACCTCACACAGTTCTCCCAATCGCCATCAGCTGCCCCGTCATATTTTCCTGAATCTCATGGATGGTCTGAAATCTCTTCCTTTTCAAAGGTGATTTTGGTTTTAGAAAAAGCTAGAAGTCGCAGGGTGCCAAATCTGGGCTGTAGGGGGACTGAGTCACCGGGGCGATTTGATGTTTTTCAAAAAAACTCTTCATGAGATGTGATGCATGAGTGGGCATATTGTCGTGATGAAGCTGACAATTACCAGTTGCCCATAGCTGCGGCCTTCTGAATCATCTGAATAGTTTCTGGGAAGGAAGGTTCAAGCTTAATGCAGAATATGATGCAGATTTGTTGCTCTACTCACTCTGTCATTTTGAATGTGACGGCCACACAGTACACAAGCTCACTCAATGGCATCTACCACCCCAACTTATTAGTTCAGTGAAGTCGTCATTGTTCATGCATGTGCATTCCAGTCCACTCTCCTTGGCTGCCTTGGCAAACTGTTCTTGTGATATTATCAATGGTTGTACTGTTTCCGAACAGACCTCATATCTTTATAGACCACTGGTTGTGTTTTCCAACAGTGTGTGTATGTTTGTGGGAAAGTACATTTGTTTCTGTTTCTAGCGTGTTTTTCTGAATAATGCTTGGACTAGATTTTTCAATTTTACCTGATTGTTTTGGACTTCTGCGTCTGTGTGTCTGCCTATCTATCTATCTGTCTGTCCATCATATGCAAACTGGTTTTTCTGTATGAGAAAATGTAAATGGAATTTACTCCACTATAAGGTCAGTACTAATGCTTTAAGAATTTTAAAAGCTTGTAAAGATGAAGAAAATTAAAAAATTTTTCATTTGACATTTCAAGATCACTCCAGATTTTAAGAATATAATTAACCCTTAGACTTGGTTCATTTATAAAATGGGTAACAGATTTGACCTCAGAATAAATGCAAAATCTTAAAAGTTTAATGGAATTAGGACATAGTACGCCTTCTTTCCTTCATTTAAAATTTTTTTCCAAAATAAAAAACCTTTAAAATCTCATGTTTGTAGTTTTTATTATTTTTATTATAACTGATGGGAATGATGGGTAGTGGTTTTCTGACAGAAGAAAATTCTCTATTTCTAATGTTTAAAAAGATTTAATATCATTGATATAGTAAATGATGCTATTATGTTTCTCTTGAAAATCCTCATCATTTGATTTCCATATTTGTTGGTACATAAGGAATGCCATATGCACAAAGTGATCTGTCCTAATATTACCACATTCTTGTCAAGCCATAAATTAATGTTGTTTTGTTTATGAGAAAAGGAAAAGGTTAATTCTTGGGTTCTTTTGAAAATAACTATTTGACTATGTCATCATTCAATAGTGTGGTACGATCATTACATGTTTCCTATAAAGATCTTTCTCTGAGACCAGTGGAAGGAAAAAGTTGACCAGCAGAAACTATAACAGAACCCAGAGATTTTTATTTAATGAGTGATTTAGTTGAATGGTGCCCTCCAAAAAAAAAAAAGTATTCACACATCTGAGGATGTGACCTCATTTAGAAGATAGTGTATATAGTTAAGGATCTTCAGATGAAATCACCTGGATTACCTGGGTGGGCCCTAAATCCATGATTGGTGTCCTATAAGAGACACAGAGAAGGAAAGACACACAAGGAAGACAGCCATGTGAATGCAGCAAATGGAGTTCTGCAACCACAAATCAAGGAACACCTGGAGCCACTAGAAGCTGAATGAGGCAAGGCATGACTCTCCCCTAGAGACTTAGATGGGATCATTGTTCTGCTGACACCTCGACTTTCAACTGCTGGCCTCCAGAATTGTGATAGAATACATTTTTGAATTATGTTTTAAACCATATCTGAAGATGAACAAGAATGAAACCGAGGAGTTAGTTTGCATTGCTTTTTCTCTTTTTTGATACTTTGTGCTGCATGGGTGTTTTATGCTCACAGGGCCTTTTACCTCCTGCTTATCCTCAGACCTCAGTTTAAACTTAATTTCCTGGATGGGAGCCTCCAGATTAGGTTAGTCTTCTTTCTTTTAAAAAATTTTTATCCCCACCTGAGGACATGTTTATTGATTCTAGATAGAGGGGAAGGGAAGGGGGGTGGGGTGGGAGAGAACATCAATGTGAGAGAGAAACATCGATCAGTTGCCTCTTATATGCACCCCAACCAGGGACAGAACCTGCAACCCAGACATGTGCCCTTACCTGGAGTTGAACCTACGAGCCCTCTGTCTACAGGACAATGCTCTAACCAACTGAGCCACACTGGCCAGGGTAGATTAGGTAAGTATTGATTCTTTTTAAAAAATATATTATATTGATTATGCTATTACAGTTGTCCCATTATTTCCCCTTTGTCCCCTTACACCTGGTACCCCCCTTCCCTCCAGCAATCCATTCCTCTTAGTTCATGTTCATGGGTTGTGCATATAAGTTCATTGGCTTCTCCACTTACTTTACTATTCTTAACACTGTCTATTTTGTATCTACCAATTATGCTTCTTAATCCCTGTACCTTTCCCCTGAGTCCCCTCTTTCCCCTTCCCCGCTAATAACCCTCCATATGTAGGAAACAAGGAAATAGTGACTCCCAAACCAGTAGAAAATTATTAGTAACAAAGGGCAAATATAATTAGAGGGTCTCAAGGGCATATGTAATTAGAGGGTCTCTGAGAAGGGAGTTGACAGCATTAGCATATTTACAAATCACAATAGGGGCTTTTAGATAATCGAGCTAGATTGTAACTCCAGAGTAACCAGTAATGGAGAAATGGCGGAGGGGGGGGCGGGGGTGACAAGGGAGGGAGTTAATCCTGTTAGGGAGGGGGAGCTAAATGCATTACTATAAAACCAGTTTTTTTTGTCTACTTGGCGCACACATTCTCCTGGCTGAGGGTGCACCTGACTCTGCAGACTCGTGAATAAATGCCTCACTTTGCTGCTCAAGTCCTGTGTCCCGGTTTTTATTGTGAGCATTTCTCGCACATATGATCTTATCTATGGTTCTGTTCCTGTTCTAGTTTGCTTAGGTATTTTTTTTTTTAAAGATTTATTAGTTATGAGTTTGTTGTCGTTTTACTGTTCACAGTTTTGATCTTCTTTTTCTTAAATAAGTCCCTTTAACATTTCATAGAATAAGGGTTTGGTGATGATAATCTCCTATAGCTTTACCTTGTCCGGGAAGCACTTTATCTGCCCTTCCATTCTAAATGATAGCTTTGCTGGATAGAGTAATCTTGGTTGTAGGTCCTTGCTTTTCATCATTTTGAATACTTCCTGACAGTCCCTTCTTGCCTGCAAAAACTCTTTCGAGAAACCAGTTGATAATCTAATGTGAACTCCTTTGTAGGCAACTCTGCTTTTCTCTTGCTGCTTTTAAGATTCTCTCTTTATCTTTGACCTTTGGCATTTTAATTAGGATGTGTCTTGGTGTGGTCCTCTCTGGGTCTAGCTTGTTTAGGACTCTCTGTCCTTCCTGTCTATTTCCTTCACCAAATTAGGGAAGTTTTCTTTCATTATCTTTTCAAATAAGTTTCAATTTCTTACCCTTCCTTGTCTCCATCTGACACCCCTATGATTTGGATGTTGCTACATCTAAAGCTGTCCCAGAGGTTCCTAATCCTCTCCTTGTTTTTTTTTTTTGATTCTCATTTCTTCTTTCTGTTCTGGGCGAATGTTTCTTTCTTTCTTTTGTTCCAAATTATTGATTTGAATCCTGGCTTCCTTCCCATCATTGCTGGTTCCCTGTATTTCACTTTGTATAATCTTCATTTCTTCCTTTATTTTGTGGTCTTAATCATTTCTCTGAGCATCCTTATCATCAGTGTTTTCAACTCTGGACCTGATAGGTTGGCTATCTCTATTTAACTTAGCTCTCTTTCTGGAGTTTTGATCTGTTCTTTCATTTAGGCCATACTTCTTTTTCTCCTCAATTTCACAGCCTCCCTGTATTTGCCTCTGTGTCTTAAGTAGATCTGCTGCACCTGTTATGTTGTAAGGGTTGGAGCCTTAGGTATTCATCAGTGTGAGGTGACCCATTTGACCACATTGTGGTGCTGTATGTGGGGGATGGGTCAAAGAGGGAACAATACCACTTGCTTGGCACTCGCCTCTTTTCCAGTCACTTCACCCACTTCCTGTATGTGACTGGTGACCCTTTAGCTGTTTCTCTGGTGATGGTTTCCAGAACGGGTGGGTTTGTGTATGTTTTAGGACTGTGGGAACCCTCTAAATTGACTCTTCTGAGAGACTGGCAGTTTCTTCCCCTGCCGCAACCCCCACTGGCTTTCACAGCCAGAAGCAATGAGGCTTTATTTTCACGGTGCTGGAACCATGGGCTGTGTGGTCTAGCCTGGGGCTGGGATTGCTCCCCAGGTGTCCCTCCCAGCTTTTATCCACCACAGGTGAATGCAGGACCACTTGTTCTGCCATCACTGCTACCTTGCCACTGCTGAGTTCTCCACCACACTGAGTCCTCTCTGCCCCGACTCCCCATCTCTGACCTTCCTATCTGTCTGGATGATTATTTCTTCTTAAATTCTTGCTTGTTGGACTTTCATACAGTTTGATTTTCTGGAAGTTCTGGTGGTTTTTTGTTTTGAGGTAGATGTAATCCTTCTTATGGTTGTGCGAGGAGTTGAAGCATGTCTACTTACACCTCCATCTTGCAGATCAGGTTAGTCCTGATTTCAACACTGCAGTAGCACTTTTTGTAGCACTCCTTGTCTGTTGCAGTGATTGTTTCAAATGTGTCTTTCTGAAACATTGTTAATTTTTTAAGGACGGGGGCACTGTACAAGTCTTAGTCACACGTGTATCTCCAGTTCCTAACATAAGTCTGACACACAGTAGATACTCAATAAACATCAATGACTGAAAGGTGAGCCCTGCCCTAAAATAGAATTAGAGGCTCAGAGATTACTATTCTTAGTGGAATGTTTGCTGTTTCTCTATTGATTGGTGATTTTTATTAAGCATATCTAGTAGATAAAACTAGATGTTTTAAGTAGACTAACAAATGTATTAATTCTTTCTGTGTAAAATTTATTGAATTAGAAGTTCTGAATCAAAGTATCCACTGTAATTGAAAAATCAAAAAATAAAATTAAAAAGAAAAGCTGAAATGGGAGTTGATGTATCATAGAATTGTACACTTTATTAACAAAAGTTACCTGAATAAATTTTTTTTTAAAGCAGAAAAAAAAAGTATATGTATGTTCAAAAAATATATTCAGGCACTGTTAGCTCCAGTAATTGGTGTGAGCATGGTTTCACTTCTGAGGCAAGTTGATTTTCTGTCAATTTGTGTTATACCCATGTAAAGAAAAGCACTCATTTTAATGACCACAAAATACATACATACATATATATATATATATAATTTTAATTTATTTTTTAAAGTACATTTTATTGATAATGTTGTTACAGTAGTTCCAATATTTTTTCCCTTAGCTCCCCTCTGCCTAGTACTCCCCTTCCCTCCAGCAATCCCACCCCCCTTAGTTCATGTCCATGGGTCATACATATAAGTTCTTTGGCTTCACCCTTTCCTATATTATTCTTAGCATTCCCCTTTCTATTTTGTACCAACTGATTATGCTTCTTAGTCCCTGCACCATTTCCCCATTTCTCCCCCTCCTCCCTCCCAGCTGATAACCCTCCAAATGATCCCCATACCTATGATTCTCTTCCTATTCTGGTTTGCTTAGTTGGATTTTGTTTTGTTTTTTTAGATTCAGTTGATAGTTGTGAGTTTGTTGTCATTTTAGTATTCATAGTTTTGATCTTCTTTTTCTTAAGTAAGTCCCTTTGACATTTCATATGATAATGGCTTGGTGATGATGAACTCTTTTTGCTTTATTTTGTCTGGGAAGCACTTCATCTGCCCTTCCATTCCAAATGATAGCTTTGCTGGATAGAGTAATCTTGGTTGTAGGTCCCTGCTTTTCAGCACATTGGATACTTCTTGCCAGTCCCTTCTTGCCTGCAAAGTTTCTTTTGAGAAATCAGCTGATAGTCTTTTGGGCACCCCTTTGTAGGCAACTCTCTGCTTCTCTCTTGCTGCTTTTAGGATTCTTTCTGTCTTTCACCTTTGGCATTTTAATCATGATGTGTCTTGGTGTAGTCCCCTCTGGGTCCAGCTTGCCCGAGACTCTCTGTGCTTCCTGGGCTTATATGTCTATTTCCTTCGCAAAATTTGAGAAGTTTTCCTCATTTTTTTCAATTCTTGCTTCCTCATTCTGCACTGGTTGACTGTTATTTTCTTCCTTATGTTACAAATCATTGATTTGAATCCCAGTTTCCTTCCCTTCACCATTGGTTTTGTGTGGATTTTCCTTTGTTTCACTTAGCATAGCCTTCACTTCTTCTCTTATGTGTTTTCCATACTCAAAAATATCTGTCAAGCCTGGGACCATCTTTATCACCAGTGTTTTGAAACCTGTGTCTGTTAGGTTGTCTATCTCCTCTTCTGTTAGGTTGTCTATCTCCTCGTCGCTTAGTTCTCCCACTGGAACCTTGATCCATTCCCCTTTGGGGCCAATCTTCTCTGTCTTCTCATTCTGACAGACTCCTGTGTTTGTTTGCCTCTGTGTCCCAGGTAGAGCTGTCGCTCCTGCTACATTGTAAGGGGTGGAGCCTTATGGATTCATCAGTGCGGGATGACCTGTTTCACCACGTTGTGACGCTGTATGTGGGGGAGGGGTCCAAGAGGGAACAATGCCGCCTGCCCAGCACTTGCCCCTTTTCCAGGAACCTTCCCACTTCCGCACCAGACTGGTGCCCCTCTAGCTGCTGCCCTGGCCATTGTTCCCAGAGTGGGTCAGTCTGCGGACATTCCAGGACTGTGGGGTCCCTGTAAACAAGTGGACTCTGCTGAGAGACCGATAGTTTCTGCCTCCACCCCAACCCCCACTGGTCTGCACAGTCAGAAGCAATGAGGCTTGATCTTCCCCTGTGCTGGGACCATGGGCTACAAGGTCTGGTGAGGAGCTGAGAACACTCCCTAGGTGTCCCTCCTGACCTTTTAAAATGTGTGACTGCACTTTCTGCTGGCATACCACTGCTGCCACTGCCACCACCACCACACCATTTCTCTCTGCCCTGGCTCCGCCCCTCCTACCTGTCTGGATGAGTATTTCTTCTTTATATCTTTGTTTGCTGGACTTCCATGCAGTTTGATTTTCTGGAACTTCTGGTTGTTTCTAGTGTTGAGGTAGTTGTATTTCTTCTTAGTTGTGGAGGGAGATGCAGCGTGTCTGTTCTGTCTCCATCTTGGCCGGAAGTCCCTTATATTTTTATTAGGCTTTTTTATTCGGCAGTTTCTTATTTTCTCCTAATCAAGAATATGAAATTAGCTTTATGAGTGAACCATCACTTCTCATGTCCAAGAACAAAATGACCAATTTGTTGCTATGACTATAACATTGTTCCGAATTTAATTGTTAAATCCCAGGCCAGCACACATACTGGTATTCAGTTTTGGTGGGATCACTAGCTCCATTGCTAGCTATGCAAGGTGACCCAGGACATTTCAGTAGACATTATTATCTGACAGTACCTCATTCTTTTCTATGAGATTATATATGAGGTCTGTCTAGAAGGTATCCAGCCATGTCATATGAAAAGTAGAGACATTTATTGAAGAAGATACAAGATACAAGAAACACTGCACATAGGACAGTGATGCCTTAGTCTCCTTCAAAGTAGGTCCCTTGGAACCTTGCACAGTTCTCTCAGTCACCATCAGCTACCCCAACGTGTTTTCCTGAATCTCATTGATGGTCTGAAATCTCTTCCCTTTCAAAGGTGATTTTAGTTTGGGGAAAAGCAAAAAGTCACAGGGCACCAACTCTGGGCTGTAGGGGGATTGATTCACCTGGGTGATTTGATGTTTTGCCAAAAAACTCCTCATGAGACATGATGCATAGGCGGGTGTTGTTGTGATAAAGCTGCCAGTCAACAGTTGCCCATAGCTGTGGCCTTATCAGTCATTTGAATAGTTTCTGGAGAGGAATGTCAAGCTTAATGCAAAACTTGATGCAGATTCAGTGCTCTACTCAGTCATTTTGAATGTGTTTGCCACACAGTACACATGCTCACTCAATGGTGTCTACTGCCCCCATTGACTGTACAGTGAAGTCATCATTGTTCACGCATGTGTATTCCAGTCCCCTCATCTTGGCTGCCAGGTTACATCCATGTCCCACAAACTGTTCTCATTATATTAACAATGCCTGTACTTTTTCTGGACAGACCTCACTATATATATATATCGTCGTCGGCAGCCGTCCGTCTCGAGAGACGATGGTGTAGCTTCTTAAGAGTCTATCTGCACCGCTGAGAATGGCTGTGCAGTCCGACTCGGGAGCGACACGGTATCTGTCTCCTCCCGTGTTGAATCGACATCTTGCGATGACGCTGGAGTGTCCTCTCCAGTGAAGCTGAAGCTACAGAGCCTGGGCAGGGTGATATGGAGGGTCTGCTGTTGCCCATGCAGCAGACCCCCCCTCTCTTCGCAGCTGAAGGGTCCAAGGGAAAGACAGAGTCAATACAGCTTGGCTTCAGGTGCGCCGCAGGAGTTGCCGGTGTTGACTACAACGTCAAACCGCCTTAGGGACTCCGGCTCCGGATTTTCTGTCGGGGTTTACTCCCTTAGCCTTTCCCCTGAAGAGGTATGCCGCAAGGCAGTGGAGGTTTTTTAGAGTCAGAGTTTTCCTTCTCTGATGTGCCCTGACTGGAAGATCGAACCAGCGACACTTAGCTCGCAGGCCAACGCTCAATCCACTGAGCCAAACCAGCCAGGGTTATAGTTCGATCTTCCAGTCAGGGCACATCAGAGAAGGAAAACTCTGACTCCAAAAAACCTCCGCTGCCTTGCGGCATACC
Source organism: Furipterus horrens (assembly GCF_987537825.1). Taxonomy (NCBI): domain Eukaryota; kingdom Metazoa; phylum Chordata; class Mammalia; order Chiroptera; family Furipteridae; genus Furipterus; species Furipterus horrens. Next base: position 47,562,406 of record NW_028327175.1, read on the forward strand.
TCTTCAGGGGAAAGGCTAAGGGAGTAAACCCCGACAGAAAATCCGGAGCCGGAGTCCCTAAGGCGGTTTGACGTTGTAGTCAACACCGGCAACTCCTGCGGCGCACCTGAAGCCAAGCTGTATTGACTCCGTCTTTCCCATGGATCCTTCAGCTGTGAAGAGAGGGGGGGTCTGCTGCATGGGCAACAGCAGACCCTCCATATCACCCTGCCCAGGCTCTGTAGCTTCAGCTTCACTGGAGAGGACACTCCAGCGTCATCGCAAGATGTCGATTCAACACGGGAGGAGACAGATACCGTGTCGCTCCCGAGTCAGACTGCACAGCCATTCTCGGCGGTGCAGATAGACTCTTAAGAAGCTACACCATTGTCTCTCAAGACGGACGGCTGCCGAACCGATATACACACACACACACACACACACACACACACACACATATATATAGTGTGTGTGTGTATCTATGTGTATGTATCGTCGTCGGCAGCCGTCCGTCTCGAGAGACGATGGTGTAGCTTCTTTTTTTTTTTAATGTTTTTTATTGATTATATTGTTACAACAGTTCCAATTTTCTCCCCCTTGCTCCTCTCCACTCAGCACCCCCCTCCCCCAGCAATCCCCCCCAAGTCCATACCCCTGGTTCATAAAAATTAACTATCCCCCCCCTCTCAAATATTAGGACCCTTTGTAATCTTGTAAAGGACAATGGGCGAAGGTCTCAAGCTCCTCTAGCTGCTTCAAGCTGGACATGGTCGTCGTCCTACCTACCCTTGGGTCCAGAAAACCCTAATAAGAGTGGGGGTGTGGAGGGGAGGGTGGCCTTCCCACATGGGGAAGGATCGTGCAGACTCCAGGTCAGTTGGCTGCTCCGGTCAATGGCGTGCTTGGTTCAACAGGCTGGTGTCCTTGTTGTGTTCTGGGGGCAGCAGATTTGGCGAAAAGGGTTAAAAGACATCATTCAATCCATAACTACTAGATGACAAAAGGCAGGGATTAATTTTTCAATGTTCCATATTAGGAGAAAAAAAAAGGGCTTCTTTGTAAGAAGGTGTGCTAGGCACATCTCACCTGTCCAAAACCCTTTTGCCCATTATACTTAGTTTGGGCTGAGGTAAATAGTTTAGGTTTTCCCCCTCTCAGACCTCTGGGCCTTTTCTGTCCAAGCCCAGAGACCACCCCATTCTTCCCCAACCCAGCCATTTAGTTCAGCCAAACCGTTGAGTCTCAGGAGGCAGCGCTGCAGAGAGGATTAAGTGAGGCTTATGTGTACAGATAATCACTCAGGTAATGCGATCATAGGCTTATGTCCTTTGAAAACAAAAAACACGTGTTAATTTATGTAACATAACCCACAAACAAGTCTCTAAATCTGTAAGACTGTCTTATTGGGAAGACATCTAGTTGCAGGGCACTTGAAATTCTATTTGCCTGCAACTTGAATATCTTTGATGATATCACAGACATGGTTTAATTTTCAAGTGAAACCATATTTTAAATGAGAAGAAACTTTTAAGACGGTTAGTTGCCCTGTTTTATACTCTACTACTGATCATTGTGATTTTCCTTGAATAATAATTTTTCTCCCTAAGGTTACCCTCCTTGTCTTTAAAGGGACTACATTAAGTCCATTTTTAATTTATCCTGTTCGTTTGCATAAACATAACAAGAGCAGCAAATGATCACTTATGATCTTTAGTTCTGCTTTGCTGGAACTTACCCAAGGAATATTTGGGGTGACCTTCAGTCTGTTCTTCAGGGCACAGAAGCTGAGCCACATATCTGGCATTCATCCTTGCCTGTATACACCTGTTTTTTCCAAGTCTTTCTGGTTTTTCCTTGTGCCTTAAGGTCCCTTCTAGCCATCTTTCAGGAAAACAACCTTCGTTCCTTCCCTGGAAAGATTGCTGTGGACCGCACAACCAACCATGGTACCAGGCCTTTTATCTCACGGGCTTTTATTACCTTTGAAAGTCATTCCCAGTTCCTCAGGGCTTTTTGGTAACAATCTGAGCCCAAGTATGTTTCCTTTAGGCTTGACATTGCTGTCAAAGACTTGGTCAAAAAAAAAGGAACCTCTGTTGACAACTGGTCTTATTAGTTCTATGCAAAGAAACTTATGTCATTACTTACTTGTTTAGAATGCCAAACTCTGGAGGGATCAAATAGGGAGAAAAATATATAACGTGAAGGAAAATCTTTGTCCTAATATTCACTGAACTGGCATTTCCATTTTTCATATTTTCATTTTTCCCCCACTAAAAAAATTTTTTGTTTGTTTTTCCATTACAGTTGTCTCACTTTTTTAGCCCTCTTGTTTCCCTGCACCCTGTCCCTCCCTTCCCCCACATTTAGTCCCCACTCAGTTGCCCCTGTCTGTGGGTCATTCATATATATATATATATATTTTTTTTTTTTTTTACTTGACCCTTCCCCTTACACCTTTCTTTTCCTCCCCCCCGCCCCCCTTGTTACTGTTAGTCTACTTCTTGTTTACATATCTCTGGTTCAATTTTGCTCATTTGTTTGTGTTGTTCATTAGTTTCCTGTAATAGGTGACAGCATAAGGTATTTTTCTTTTGTTGCCTGGCTTATTTCACTAAGCATAATTTTCTCTAGTTCCATCCATGTTGTTGCAAATGGTAGAAGTTCCTTCTTTCTTTCTGCTACATAGAATTCCATTGTGTAAATGTACCACAGTTTTTTGATCCACTCATCTACAGATGGGCATTTAGGTTGTTTCCAGCACTTGGCTATTGTAAATAGTGCTGCTATGAACATTGGAGTGCATATGTTCTTTTGAATTGGTGTTTCGGGATTTTTTGGATATAATCCTAGCAATGGAATTGCTGGTTCAAAAGGCAGTTCCATTTTTAGTTTTTTAAGGAAATTCCAAACTGTTTTCCACAGTGGCTGCACCAATCTGCATTCCCACCAGCAATGCACCAGGGTTCCCGTTTCTCCGCATCCTCTCCAGCACAAGTTGTTTGTTGATTTGTTGATGATTGCCATTCTGACTGGTGTGAGGTGGTATCTTATTGTGGTTTTAATTTGCATCTCTCTGATGGTGTAGATTCTTAAGAGTCTATCTGCACCGCCGAGAATGGCTGCGCAGTCCAACTCGGGAGTGACACGGTATCTGTCTCCTCCCGTGTTGAATCGACATCTTGCGATGATGCTGGAGTGTCCTCTCCAGCGAAGCTGAAGCTACAGAGCCTGGGCAGGGTGATATGGAGGGTCTGCTGTTGCCCATGCAGCAGACCCCCCCTCTCTTCGCAGCTGAAGGATCCATGGGAAAGACGGAGTCAATACAGCTTGGCTTCAGGTGCGCCGCAGGAGTTGCCGGTGTTGACTACAACGTCAAACCGCCTTAGGGACTCCGGCTCCGGATTTTCTGTCGGGGTTTACTCCCTTAGCCTTTCCCCTGAAGAGGTATGCCGCAAGGCAGCAGAGGTTTTTTGGAGTCAGAGTTTTCCTTCTCTGATGTGCCCTGACTGGAAGATCGAACCAGCGACACTTAGCTCGCTGGCGACGCTCAATCCACTGAGCCAAACCAGCCAGGGGCAATCTGTATGTGGTGATGTAGAATTATCTACAAGACATTTTCTAAAGGAAGATAGCAAAACACAAAACCACAGTCCCATCTCTATGTATGTATATATATATAAAAGTTTACCTTTTCAGCTGTATTGAGGTATAATTGACACAATTTTAATATATTTAAAGTGTATAGTGTGATGTTTTGATATATCTGTACATCATGAAAGGATTCTTCTGGGGGATATCTTAAAAGTTTTTATAAACTAGATAATATTATATATATTAGCTATTAGTTAAAAGATATTTTGCAGGCAAGTTCAGTTTTGAATTAAAAATTTGGCTTTAGATTTTGACTTTATGTCTTCTTGAATTCCAGAGACTATATTCTTTTTATAAGACTACATTAAAAAATAACTGGTATAGTGGAACTGGCAGTTCCACTTCAGACTAGGATGTAAAAGTGATGTATTATGATTTAGAAGAAATTTATCTTTAGTCATTCAGATGACCAAAATATATTTCTCATATATGTTTGTTCTTCACCCAAATCCCAGCTCACAGCTCTCAAAACCCTTGTAACTGCCTGAGCAACAAGAGCAAAGTGAGCATCTTTTGTCATATTTGGTCTCTTGTCCTCAGCTTCTGAAACCCTTCAGAGCCATAAAGGTGAAATATGTCTTGTTATTGATAACAAGCCGCATTCCACCACAACTGTGTTTATGTTAATGAGGAGACCTTTGAATAACCCCTAAAGATGTGGACTAGTTGCAAGGGAGTCAACCATGTGATTAGAGGATTGGAACTTTCACCCCCTCAACTCTCCTCACCTCCCCAATCCCAGCCCCCACCTACTGGGAGAAGAGAGGGGCTGGAGATTGAGTTCAGTGAGGAATGGCCAATGATTTAATCAGTCTGCCTATATAATGAAATGTCCATAGAAGTCTGCAAGGATGGGGTTTGGAACGCTTCCAGGTTGGTGAACGTGGGGAGATTTGGGGAGAGAGGTGTGCGTGGAAGGGGCTTAGAAGCTCTACACCCTTTTTTCATACCTTGCTCTACGCATCTCTTCCATTTATCTGGGACTGAGTTATATCCTTTTATAATAGACTAGTAATCTAATAAGTAAAATGTTTCTGAGTTTTGTGAGCTGCTTTAGAAAATCAAACCCAAGATGGGGGGTCATTGGAACCTTTGAGCTATAGCTGGTCAGAAGCACAGGTGATAGCTTGGACTTGTGACTGGCATCTGAAATGGAGTGGCAGTCTTGTGGGACGGAGCCCTTAGCCTGTGGAATCTGATTCTGTCTCTGAATAGATAGTGTCAGATTTAAGTTGAGTTGTAGGACACACAGCTGGTGTCAGAGAATTCCTTGGATGTGTGGACACCGCCCTCACCCCATCCCCCACCCCCCGCTAGACTTGGGTGCTCAAAACCTTTAGAAAGAGTGTGGAAGACTTGGGGGGTAGGCCTTTTTTTTGTAGTCTACAAAAAGGACAACATAAAACTCGTACTTTTTCTATGAGACTCTTGAAAAGTATTGGATGGAAGGAAAAACTGATTACCTGTGTTCTAAGTTCAACTTTTTTTTTTTTTCAAAATTAGTTTGGCTGTCCTGTGTCTTTTGCATTTTCATATAAAGTTGACTTGTCAACTTTTATAAAAAATCCCACTGGCATTTTGACTGGAATTTCTTTGAACCTATAGGTAAATTTGGGGAGATTCAGTATTTTAATAATATTGAGTTTTCTAAAACAAGAACATAGTATATCTCTTCATTTGTTTGGTTCTTTTCTAATCCTCTCAGCAGTATTTTGTAGTTTTCCATTTACTGATCTTGAAGATATTTTGTTAAATTTATTCTTGAGTAAATTTTGTGTTTTCCTCTTATTGTAAATGGCACTAAGAATTTCAATTTCCAATTTCCAGTTTATTGCTGGGTGAGAGGAATACAATTCACTTTTATATGTTGACCTCGTATCCTGCAACCATATGTGTGCCTTTTACTTTTTCTTCTTGCTTTGTGGAACTAGCAGAATCTTTAGTATAGTGATTAATGGGAGTGGTGATGGCAGTTTGTATTCCTTCCAGTTTTAGGGGGAACATACAGAGTATTGAATCTTCCACCATTATATATGGTATTAGAAGTAATTTGGAAATAGCATATTTTCATAAGAAAGTCATCTTGCTAGTCTCCTTTAGAAAATCTCCTGATATTAGCACGGTAACTAGCCCATGGTAAATACTACATTAGTGTTCGCTATTATTTTTACTAGTATACTTACTAAATCTTAAAAGTACATAACATATTTTAGATTTTTTTTTAACAAAGTGAATTATTTCAGGCATATCCTGGTTAACCCTGTTAACTGGTAAATAGGATTAACTGGAGCAGATCATTGTCTGAATATTATATTCAATCGAATTTTCAGAATAAGTATCATTTCCCAGTCAGCCTGATAATTGAAGATAATGATGAAAGAAATTGAAAATTCTACTTAATAAATTAATTAATAAAGATACTCAACAAAAGTAAGTTTGGTTCCTATTAAAGTGTGGAAAGATATACCCCAGTCTAGGGGAATTTTCTTGGGGGAGAAAAACTGAAAAATAACACTGTGAATTAATCACGCTGCCCAGGTGTGAGCACAATTTTTGAGAAACACCAAAGAGGACCTGGTGCATGGACTATTTGATTGGCTTTGCAGTAGCACTAATAAATTCTTGACTTTGTCAATGTGATAATTTAGGAATGATAAGTGGAACCTGCCAACAATGCTATTTTGCTTGATTGCACCATAATTGCTTTTATGTCATTGATATCAAACTGTGCAAAATTAGAGACTATCTTAATTCTAATAACAAATAATACATTTTGTTTTTACATGGCTAAATAATATCCTACAAAAGCATTAAAGGAAGACCAGCCTTTTCTCATTGCTAAAGTATTATTCATAGAAAGGATTGATGGCTTGTTTATTTTTATTTCATAATGTAAAATTGGTTTGATGTGTGCTTGTTGCTTGTGTTACAAACTCACTGAAATGATTAACTTAAACATATTGTATAGAACTCAACAACAACATACTCCATTCTCATGTGCAGATAGTATTGGATAGTCATAGCACGATTAGTAGTAATAATAATTAACAACCTTTGTGACAATTATGATACTAGGTAATACTTAAAATTTAAGGCAACAAAAGCAAATTAACAATGGAATTAATGCTATTCTGAGTGTAATGCATTCATACGACTCAACATGTGAAAATTTTACATAACTGGTTTGTCCTAAAACTGTGACACAGACAAGAGATTTAGTGTTGTTGTTCCAAATGTGGATCTTGTGTCAAAACAAATTCTAGAGATTACCAAGTGACACCCCCCCTTCTCTTATAACTCCAGCACCATTGATGTTTTAGGCCAGATAATCCTTTCTTGTGCACGTTGGCTGTCCTGTGCTTTGTAGTTTCTTTAGCAGCATCCCTGACCTCTACCCACTAGATGCCAGGAGCCCCAGCTGCCCCTTGATTTGCCCACCAAAAGTGTCTCTAAACATTGCTGAAACTGCTGAGAGGTGAAGCTGCCCCCCATGGGAGCCACTGTTCTAGGGTGATATTTCCTACTGCACATGTAGCATTTCAATTTCCACCACAGCACCCCCACTGGTGTTTGTCTAGACTGTGCTTGAAAGCATCCAGTGAATTCAGTTGGTTCTGGAAAAGCCCTTTGTTTGTTTTTTCTGTGGGCTGAAATCTGTCACTAAGTATATCCTCATGGATCATGCAAAATTCCCTGCCCATTCCATACAAAAGTCATTTACATGTTTAAAGACAACTTGGGTCATGTTAAAGATTCTATTTAGCTTTAAGGTTCCGTGATGCTTTTTTAGAATCATCAAAACTCATCGTTCAAGGTGGTAGACTATGTAGTGTAATTTCTAGTGTTCTGTGCATTATGTTGTCCTCAAAGTGCTTCCAACACCTGGTTCTCTGATGCTTGAAGTCTACAACTAGAACTTCTGTCTTTGATGTAAGTCAAACAGGAAATGAAGTTGAAATCTTCCTAGGAAAATTAACACACTTAGCCTTATTAATAATTTATACACATTTGTATGGAAAACAGGAAAATTGGCAACAACAAATTACAAGATATGATGCATATTCACACACACACAAGCACAAGATGAGGTCATCATTGATATTTGGAATATAATGGATTTCTTTCTACCCTGCTTTATTTACCTGACCTCTTAGTCAGCCTGATCGTACATCATTCAGATGACAGACACCTCCTAGCCTCTACATACACCACCACTGTCATCAGCACCTTCATGACTGTTTTCAGAATTCTTTCTGGACTCCCAAGGATTCTTTTTGAGCTGTTATTGCTCCAAATACTGCTAATGCTGAATTATTTTATATTATTTTTGTAAATTTAATTAAACATTAGGTTGAGATACAACACACTTAAAAATGTGTATAAACTATAAATGCACAGCTTGATGACTTTACAAAGTGAAAAACATCCATTAAGAACAGAAAATCACAGTCCCTTGGGAACCCATCACATGACCACTTCTAGTTACTCAGAGGGTAACCACTATTGTGCCTTCTAACAGTATAGGTTAGTTGTTTGTTTTTGAACTTTATATGGACTCATACAGTTTATGTTCTCTTTTGACTTCTTTCACACAATATTATGTTTATGAGATTCTTCCATGTGTATAAGTCATGTCTATTCCCATTATTGTGTGGTATTTTGTTGTATAAGTAGATCACAATTTATCTTTTGTTCATTCTGTGGTTGGATACTTGGGTTGTTTTCAGTTGGGATCCACTGTGAACATCATTGTGCACATCTTCTGATAAACCAACACATGCGTGCAATTGTGTTGAGTATACACTTAGGAAATAAATTGCCAGGTCATGAACTGTGCCTATATTCAACTTCAGTAAATGCTGCCAAACAGTTTTCTTAAATGCCTGTACCAATTTATGCTCCCACCAGCAGTGCATGTCAATTTTTATAAATTTAGTCATACTTTTGAATATGTGGTATAGCATCTTCTTCCAGTGTTAATTTGCATTTCTCTTAATGATGTTGACTACCTTGTCATTTATTAAGAAGATTGAAACCTTCTGTGAAGTGGCCATTCAATTTTTTGTGCATTTTAGTTGAATTGTCTGCCTCTTTATTCATTTATAGATTTTAAAAAATTTTTGTATTTAAGTCCTTTGTTGGATTTATGCATTATAAGTACAGGGTAGGGCAAAAGTATGTTAACCATTGTTTATATGGAAAATAATGTATACTTAATAAATAACAATATAAGAATAAATTGTTTCATGTAATCACAACTGTATACCTACTTTTGCCCACCCCTGTATTTTCTCCTATTTTATGGTTTATCATCTCTCTGTCCTGATGATGTCTTGGATAAGTAGAAGTTTTAATTTTAGTGTTGTCCAATTTACCATCTTTTCCTTTAGGATTAGAGTTTTGTGTGACCTAGTTAAGAAACGCTTCTAAATTATCTACTGGAAGCTTTATTAGTTTCACATTTAAGGTGACAGTCCAATTGGAACTGACTTTTGCTTATATGAGGTAGAGGCCAAGATTAATTTTTTTAATGAAGCTATCCAAATGATCCACGACCATTTATGAAAAAAGTCATCTTTCCACAGTGCACTACATAGAACCTTTGCCATAATCAGGCAGTTGTACTCATGTGAGTATGAATCCTGAATGCCTAAGTCCTCTCTGAGCTTAAACAGTTGGGGAGGGGAGGTAGGATTAACTTCAAACTCTGTTGTCAGCAGACTGTCACTCCCCTAACATGCCAACTATTCCCTAGAGTGAACATGAGTGAACATTGGAGGGATTTAGTCACCAGATCGAAAGTCTACATTCACTTAATATTTGAATGAATGCTAATATTTGTTAGCTATGTTAGGAAAATAAACACATAAATACATGCATGTGCACACACACATGCATATAAAACTGAATGTACCTCAAATGCAAGCATCCATCACTTACACAATTTGCCACCTCAAATCACAGCCATCCTAGTAGTTACAAGAATAAAGCACTAATAACAATGGCAGGTGGCATTGCAATAGGCTTTTGCTTCCCTGCTAAGCCATTTCAAATAAACGGTATTGTATGTCTTCTTATTACATCAATATAGCTTAAGACTGTCCCACCACTATCCCTTCCTTTCCAATTAAATTACGTCTTCTGAACCCTCTGATAATATAGAAATTCTAATATCTACTATAGAGATTAGTGGTGCTAATAATAATAATAATAGCATCTGACATGTTTTGGAGAAGTTATCAGGTACTCATAAGTATTTTACATATGCTAATTCATTTTACTCTTACAACAGTCTTAATGAGGCAAGTATTATTATTGCCTACTTTTTATCCTCTTCTCCCTCTTCCTACTTCCTCTGGAGTGACAAAGCTAGTAAGTTGCAGAGTTAGAGCTCAAACAAGGGCCTGCCAGGCTCCGTCAGTGGCGGTCTGGCACAGTTCACTGTAGAGCTATAGTGCACATTCTTGGCCCAGTGCCCTGTGGGCATCACACGTAGTGTTCTCTGCTCCATAACCGAAACATGTGTAAATGTGGCTGCAGGAGTGGGTGGTGGACAAATAGGGCTGTAACTCTCAATCTCCCTTCTGTTGCAGGTAGCACAGCATAAAAATTCTGACCCATCACCTTGAGCTGCAGAATTTCTCTTGTTTAGTGCCAGGCATTCTCAGTAGAGGCTTTTAGACAAGGTGTATTTATAATAATGGTTGCTCAGTGGTAAAGAAAGTTGAATTTCCCACTTGGAGAACTCTGAAAATCTGTAACAACTGATTCTTTTTTATTGCTGGTCCAAGAAAAGTTAAAACTTAACTGTGACTTATGTTATTTGGCTCCCCCCTTCCTTCCCTCACCTTCCTTTCCCTCTTCTTCCTCGCTCCCTCCTGCCTTCTTTCCTTGTTTTTCTTTTATCTTTTTCTTTTTTCCTCAGAGTTTGGCTGCCCTGTTATCTGAGGTAAAGGGCTAGGTTAAATGACCTTTGATACTGATATCAGAGTTCCTCCCAGGAAAAATGAGGACCCCATTCATTCAACAATATTAAAACCTTTCTGTTGATATCTCTGGTTCATTCATATAATCCTTCCAACTGGCATTTTAATCCTCACTATTAATCATAGTAGAAAGTTTAAGCTCACCTGACATTTGAAGATACCCTCTTAACATGTTACAGAAAGCTGAAACTAACACGTTGCAGTGCAGTGAGTGCAGTAAATGAAGGAGGAGCTACCAAACATGTGTAACTAATCATTCCAGAAAGGTTAAAGATAATCCATTCATGAAACAAGAACAAGGTGCTGTGAAAAAAGGAAGAAACAAAAAGAATGTCAGAGAACAGGAAAAAACTCTCGGAACTTAAAAATGTAAGAACAAAGATTTAAACTTTAAGAGAGGTATTGGCAGATAAAGATGAGTACATTTCTAAAAAAGAGCAAAAGATACAATTAGAATAGAATATACAAAGTAGTCAAGAAAAGATATAGGTATTAAAGGATATGTTCAGGAGGTTCAGTATTCACTTAAAAGAATTCCAGAACCAGAGAACAGAGAAAATGAAATGGAGAAAACTATCAAGATTAATTTCCTGGAACTGGAAGAAATAGTTCCAGATTGAAATGGTCCACTGAGTAAAAGAAGATGCTTTTTGATAGAAGAGAAATGCTAAATTCTTCCAGAGATATAAAACATATAGCACACAAAAGATTAAGATGTAGAAAGATATCAAATTTCTTAAAAACACTGGAGGCTAGAAGTTGGTTAGTAATTTATTTAAAATTTTATATCCAAATTGTTATTCAAATATATGAAGAAGAAAAACAGCCATGTTCACAACTCCAGGGTCTACAGATTTTACTTTTAATGCACCATTTTTTTCAGGTAAATATTAGAGGATAGTTGTTTTACCAAAATAAGGGAGAGAAATAGAGGAAATGCTCCTAGATAATTCCCATGGGAGTTCACAAATAGCATCAGCATATCTGACCTAGAGAGCAACCTGCCCAGACTGGAAAGGGACATTACAGGAATGCTCCAAGAAGATGCCTTCTGGAAAATGTGGGCTGTAGGTTACCTTATAGGTTTGGACATATGTAATATTGAGTTGGGAGGCATTTTCTGGAGCTGTTCAAAGATAGTGGAAACACTTGGAGAGTCAAACCAAATGGAGGGGAAAGGTAATTAATTCCAGGAAAGAAGTGAATAAGGAAGACAGTATGACCATATATACTACTTGACTCCTTGGTACACATTTAATCATAAAAATGAAAAATTGTACGTAGGTTAACCAAAATATAATTTAAAACATACTGAGAAGATGTGTATATGACAGTTGATATGAATTAAAACCTTTAATTTTGTAGGAAGTCAACAAATCCTATGTAAGAGAAACAGACAAAAATGACATCAGTATTTTTAAAAATTATGACTGCGAAGGTAGCTACAGTAATTAAAAATTGTTGCTTTTTGGGAATTGGAAATAGGGGGATTGGGTAGGGAACTACTATTTTTAAAAAGTTATGTACATACCTAAAGGTTAAAAGTTAAATTGAAAAAAGATTATGGTAACTCCCCCATATATAATTGAAAATGATAAAACACTTCTTTCTGAAAATTAATAAAGACACATGTACATGAATGCAAGGGTGTGTGCATGTGTGTATAGCACAGGCTATGTTCCTCAAATGTTGAGAGACAGTTGGTTTTCTCATATTCCTGCATGTCTTCTATCACGTTTTTTCCCCTAAACTATCTATTGAAGGGTTTTTATATGGCACCCAGGCTTAGAAGATAGACAGAGATAGTGTCAGCCTCCAGGACAGAAGGCAGATTTTTTTCCTGGCCAGTATAATAAATATAATATCTCCCTTTAGGGAGAAAGGTAGACAGATTTACTAGTAACCCTATTCAGAAGATTGGGGTTTCCTAAGTTCAGGCTACCTAAGCTATGATGTAAGCCCATGTGTGTTTTGTATACCTCTGCAGGACTTGGGAAGCAAGAAAAATCAATTTGAACATGAAATTCATGCTGACTACCGTGCCAGGAGTAATAACACTTTTTTTTTTTTTTTTTTTTGTCCTCAACCCAGGAGTCTTGATTGAGTCTTTGGCAAGAAATCTATGAGCTTGTGGCAGTTTAACTTAACTTTCAAGATGGTAAAAATCTCAGACCCTTCACAATTTTGACACCAAGAAACAGACTCTAAAAAGGCTATTTGCATGCACAAATGGGAAATGCTCATGAGATCAACAGCATTGTGGAAATGAAGGTAAGAGGGCTGGACTGAAGAAGTTAAGCAGCTGCACTGTGGTGAGTCCCAACAGAAGCCTCAGTCAATCCCATAGACGGCTCTCAAGCCAGAATGGCCTTTCAGAGTTGTCTGGAGTTGGAGAGAGTTCTTGGGCCTTTGTCCTTGCATGGATAAGTCTTTGGATTTCGGCTACTCCCAGGAAAGGGGCTTGGCTTTGGGTGAGCTAGACCTATTTAGCTAGCTAGGGCGAGTCCAGATGGACCAGCTCTCAGCTGCAATCTCTCCCAGGAGCTAATAGAATGGGTACATGCAAGATAGCTCGGAGTTTCCTTCGATGCATCTCTCTCCTTTCTAAGAAAGTCTCCCAACATCAAATTCTGCCCTTTTTTCCCCTAAGGAATATTTTGTGGCTTCTGAGTGACAGGTTGCCTTCCCTCTGAGCCTGCAAAGGAGGCTTAGAGACCTCTTCAGGTCCTTTCCCTGACCCTGCCTGGGGCAGATCCTTCCTTGTCCATTTGAGCAGGATGATTCTTCCAGAACTTGAATTCTTACTGAGCTAATGTTTTCTACTTTCAGCCTCCCATTCAGACTTTTAACATTTTTCTTTTTCTTGCTAATTCTGGAGCCATTCTGACTTTAAGCAGATACTCAACAAATATGCCTGTGATCTAAGAACTGTGTTAGATATACAAGATGTGGTAGGCAGAGATGTCCTTATGTTTGCTCAGGAACAGTGCATTCAACTTAGAGCTTCATCCAAACAACAGATATTTACAGAGTCTCTACTTAGTGCCGGGATCTCTTCGAGATTTTGGGATAGTATAAGTTAGAATGCTACAAGAAACAGAGACCTGACTCAAAGTGGCTTTTATTTATTTATTTATTTTCCATCAGCAAAACAAGGCATTTGTTTCAAAGTGGCTTTTAAAAAATAAGGTGAACTAGGCTGGTTTGCCTGGGAATTTTCAGTTTCAGCTCTGCCCCTTAGGAAATCCTCCAGTCCTGAAAAATCCTTGATGGTTAGTCAGCCTACACCTACCAGGCATGATGCTTCCTTCTTAGTGGTGGGAGGTACAAGATGAAGTAATTTGTCCTTCACTTTGGAGGGGATGTCCTAGCATCTCCTCAGAGTTTATCTCCTGTCCTCTGGAATTTGGTGTTGTAAAAAGGCCTCAATGTATTTGTCGTTTCTTGCTCATCCAGTCATGTTGATGAGATACTAATAGAGTGGACTAAAGAGATATTCTGGGCAATAATGTATAGTAGGACTTAGGGCATTCCCATAGTTCTCTCCAAAATTCTTTAAGAAAAAATCTGAACCTTTAAAAAAAATCTGCAGATCTTTTTATATACAACATGTGGTAAAAGAGCTTAGGTGTCATCTAACCAGCTTTTAGATGCCTACTCTGAAGTAATCAGTGTGGGTCTAACTTCAGAATATGGTGTCTATTGTCTTCAAACTGCAGCCAGAAACTGAGATAGCAAGAGCCTTGTTTTTTTTTTGTTATTACACAAAAATGTTAATTCCCTGCATGAAAGCATTCAAATGTGTTTTTTTTTCCGCTAAAGAAATAAGAATAAACTTTAATTCTACTTCCAGTGAAAATAGGATCTCATAAGCTGAGTTTGGTTTAGCAAATTTTTAAAGAAGCATTTCTGTTCTTCTCAGTTCATTGTGTAAGTTTTATTTTAGGTTTTTAAGCTTATTAAACTTTCATTTATTTATCTTCATTTTAACCATTTTTTATTGTATTTTTTCATTACTATTTATCCCCTGATACCCTTTCCTACCTTTACCCATCCCTCTTCCCCCTACAATCACCACACTGTTGTCTGTGTCCATGAGTCCTTTCTCTCTCTCTCTCTCTCTTTTTTGCTGCAGCCCTCGCACTGTACTGATTGCCCTGGACTTTGGGGCCTGCTCACTACGTGGGTGGGGCTGGGCCTGTCACTGAGGTGGGCCAGCGCTCCCCCATCAGTGTCAGGGGTAAGTGAGGACAAACCACTCAATGCCCTTCCCCAACCATTGTGCTTGTTGTCCATGGAGAGGTATTAGAGACAAGGTATGACTGACATATTCCTTTCCTCTCTGAGCAACATTGCTGTGTTGATGCCAGGGGAGGCTGATGGTAGATACCTCATCCTATTTGTTTTTTTTTTTTCTTAACCACACCATATGCTTGACGGAATGTTTTGATTCCTTTTGATTCTGAGGTACTTGTGCCATCCCTAATTTAGGGAGTCTTAATTGTTTTCTGTGTAAATCAGCAATTGATATTAATCATAATTAAAACTAAAGACTTTGAGGTTTGAGTTATTGGTCAGATCCAAACCCTAGATTTACCTGTGCCTGTAATGGAGAAACACAGAGATACCTAGATCTCCTGATCATTGGCCAGCTACCTTTATTTACCATCTCAGATTTCAGAGGGAATCTGTAGAACAGACCATTTTTCAGGCAAATGCCCACACATTAGTACTAGTGCTAAGAAACATAAAATAGATAAAATGTTCACTTGCATTTCTAGTTTTATTTTGGGAAAAGGTTTAATTTATTATTATTTTGGTCTAGTTAAGAACATCGATGCATGATTAGTAATCTGTAAGTTTTAAATTAAAAAATAGATTGAATCAGTACTTTAAAATAATCTATTTATCGAAAAAACTAAGTTTAAGCTGCTTGCTCAAGGTCACAGAGCACATAAGAACTTCTTCAAGGTGGGGTCAAGAGTCATGTTGAGTATCTTCCATTTACCCCTCTAGATTCACTCTCCACCTTTCTCTACCCTTCCTTTTGACCCAGAAGGCTGACTTGAGTGAACTAGAACAGGTAGTTGTACCTCCGTGGTCTCAAATGGGGAGTGATTTTGATCTCCAGGGGACATTTGACAGTATCTGGAGACATTTTTGATTGTCACAGCATCTAATGGGATGCTGCTAAACACCTTACAGAAACACTCCCTCTCCCCGGAGTTCATATAGAATTACCAGCCCAAAACAATGTCAGTAGTCCCCCCCCCAAAAAAAGATCTATTTATCATTATTTAAAAATATCTATGTTTCCTATTTTTAAAAATGTGATCTTTTTGTTGTTGTTGCTGCATCATTTCTGGTGAATAATCCATTTGCTGAAAACTTGAGTTGTAACAGATGGTATAGAATGGAAAGGTTACCTTTGCAATTTAAAATCCACTCTCTTTCACTCCAGAGGTTTATGTTTGAGGTATCTACCTTGCAGTCTCAGACTGTGTAAATGTGTTTGTGACTTGGGAAAAGACTGTGCCGCTGACTGGCATAATTGAATGGTAGAATAAATGTCCTTCTCCTGTGTTGTCTCTGTTAGGATTGTGTTTAGACTGTGAACTGGCACCACCCATTCTGTGTTGCAGAGATCTCTCTGTTGCCAGGAGGGACATTCAGTCAGTCACAGGCCCAGGCCAGCAGAGCACACAGGGCCACTTAAAACAGCCTCTCTGATTCCTCAGACTTGATTTTGGCCTTGTGGTAAAACTCCAACTCTTACTTCAGGGGCTAAAGGGATTCATTTCTTCTCCTGTATTAAGTATCTTCACATGCCCCCAGCTAGGGTCTTGCTATGGTTTATGTCATGTCAGTCACTACCCCATTAATTGACCTGCTTGATGAGAGGATTTAGAAGAGCCTCTGCAAGTGGAATTGTGGTGAGCTGTCTTAGAGAGCTGACATCTTACAGGGGAGAGTCCTATAGACAGTCACAATTTTAAATGCACCCTGAAATGTCATGGATTTTTATTCCATCCAAATAATGTTGTTATTACTCTTTAATATACTGATTTCTAGTTGACAGCTCACATTTGCTTTTATTCTGGAGCATATTATAGGATTCTTATGTGATTTAGATAGAGTTAGACAATCAGAGGTATCATTTTTTTCCCCTCATGTAACAACTTGGAAAAAATTGTACTTTCTTGATATGTCTGCCAAGATAATTTCTATTAGGGAGAGAATTATGTTTGGAAAAATAAGCACTTGGTGTAGAAGGTAAAAGCACCAAAGGCATAGATAGATAAGTGTCAGCTGGTAATAGCACTTGAGGAAAGAGGGCAGATCCACATGAATGGGGAGGGGACTGTATTTGTCATTTTCACAAGAGAAGAGGTGATAAAGAAGAGACAGAGGGAAGGATAAGGGCCTGGTCTCTGAAAAGGGGAAGGTACAAAAGATGAACCCTGAGAGGTAAGGTGAGCATAAAATGTTTGGAGAGTAGGAACGATTAGGAGGTTTTTAGATTACTTTCTTGCACTATCTACAATCTGAACCCTTCCTAGAAGTTCCAGATACTTTAAAAAATCAAAAATGTTTTGGGTAATAATCTGTGAGTTTGTAAGCAGGTGAACTGATTTCATTTCTAAGTTGATGGAGCATGCTGAGGTGTCAGATGAGGAAAGGCTCCTGGGATGGGGACAAAGCACACCAGGGACCTGCAGATTGAATTGCTTTGGAGGGGTATTGCAGCCCTAAAGGCCAGAGAACTATGAGATGAGACAATTTTACCTAGATGTCAAGAGGCTGAAGACTCCCGCTGATGTTTGGATTATGTTATGTAGTCTGGATATTGAATAAAGGGCTTCAGCTTCTAAGTCGTAGCCTTTGGGCAAGGAAATCAGGAACATGATGACCTATGAAAACTATTAATTGCTAAGTGGGTAGTGTTAATCACGGACCCACAAGATTCACCCTGTGAATTAGTGGTGTTATGGAAGGCATAATCATGGGTAAAGAGGTTTACATAAGCACACATATATGTTTAAAGCATGAATTATACATTATAGCTCAAGACCAAATCTGTGCTCTTTACATCTTTTACGATTGATATGTAATTTGGTATGTTTCAAAAGGTTAAAGAGAAACTGGCGTTTTTCTTCCCTCCTTCCTTCCTTCCTTCCTTCCTTCCTTCCTTCCTTCCTTCCTACCTTCCTTCCTTCCTTTTTTTCTTTTGATTGAGGTAAATAAGTTCCTGCTTATAAAAACATTATTTCTTTTGGCTAGGGTATTTTGTTTACTCAAAACAGGTCTTTGGAAGGCAAGGGGAGTACCAGCTCCCTGTCTGGGGGCCTTGAGATATTTCTAATCTAGATTACTTAGAGTCAGGGATCCCAGAGGCCACAGCCCTGAAGAAGAGGCTGTGGGTGGGCTTAGTCAAATGAAATACTCCAACAACTCTGAGTATCCTATGACTTCTCACATTCTTGTTGCATGTTGATCAGAACTTCCCTCTATTCAGAATTTAAGAACAAAGCTGTTCCCCATACATGGACTAATAAAATGGAACCCCCAAACCCAAAAAGTGATTCATCTGTCTGCACAATTTAATAGCTTGGCTTCCTATCCCACTCCCAAGTTTGAGCCATGACTTCTGGGACTGGATCCTCAAAAAACAAAGTTCTCATCTATCATCCTACCCCTTGGCAGACGTAGACATAGATAGCTAATGTCTATGACATGATAATCAATTCTAGTAAATCCATCACTTTAAGTACAATTTATGGTCTGGTTATGATGAATAACACTTTGTTACATAAAGACAGTACATCTTAGTAAGAATTATTACTCTTTTAAATTCCTGAGTTGGCTAGATCTAGATAGTAAATAGAGGGGACACAATTCACTTTTGCGAATGAAATTGAAGTCCTATTTCTTATCGGGAAACAAGGATGATTGTAGATAATCCCAGCACTTCAAATTATAACCAATGATAACTGGAGATAAGTGTATGCTTGGAATGCTGTTTTTAGCTCCAATTTAGGCTTTAGTCCTGCCATATGATATGACCATGAAGGAACACGAATTCCTTTATATTAAAGGACTCCTAAGTGTTTCAGAATTCTCTAGCAATGTTGAATCTTTTTACTACAGGATTTGGCTATGAAACAAACCAAAGTTGTCTTTTCTTTTATCCTTTGCTTCTACCCAAAAGTCCTGGTAGTTATCAGATGAGAACAAATGCCCTTGATATACAATAACTCTCAAATGTCAAACTTCTGGCTGCTGCTGCTCTGCTGGGGTCCTTGTCCTTATCCTCTGAGGCTAATCATCTAGTAAGCAGTTTGATTAATACATGCATTAAGAAATGCATACCCTCCCTAGCCAGGTAGCTCAGTTAGAGCATTGCTCAGATACGCCAAGGTTGCAGGTTTGATCTCTGGTCAGGGCATATACAGGAAACAAACAATGAATGCACAAATGAATGGGGCAGCAAATCGATGTTTCTCTCTCTGTCTTTCTCTCTCTCCCTACCCCTTCCTCTCTTTGTCTAAAACCAATAAAAAGCTTAAAAACAAAAATAAAAAAAGAAATGCGTACTCATGTTGTAAAATAAACTGGGAAAAAAAGTAGCAACTCCTTTGGCTGCCTGCAGTGTTATATTGTTTGGATAGAATTCCAAATGGAAATTCAGATGACTCTTGAAACAATATAATGAGCACTGAGATCCTTGTACTGGGTCTGCAGATGAAATCTGAAGCAGAGAAAGAAGAGAGGGATGTGGTCTGCAGACAGGCAACCCAGTTTGTCTCCAATCTCCCAGCTGATGCTCTAAGGTGGTTCTCTAGCTCATTCTGTGGAGATCAGATTTCTTCACTTATCTTCAGGGCATCCTTCAAAAAGGTGACTTGCATGCCTTCCCACTCTATTTCTTAAAAAAAAAAAAAAAAAAAAAAACTTTGGAAACTGTAAATCTTCTTGATATAAGGTACAGTTATGTGATCTATATTGGGTTGACTAGTGTCCCCCACAAATTCACTCCACCTGGGACCTCAGAAGTGCAACCTTATTTGTAATTAAAGTCTTTGCAGATATAATTAGTTAAGATGAGATCATACTGGATTAGGGTAGATCCTAAATCCAATAACTGATGCTATTTTGAGAGGACACTCATACGCATGGACACACAGGAAAGAAGGCCAGGTGAGGCAGAGTTTGTAGTGATACAACTACAAGCCAAGGAATGTCAAGATTGCTGGTGACCACTGGAAGACAGAAAAGAGGTGTGGAATAGATTTTTCCTTAGTTTTTCCGGAAGGAACCAATCCTACTGATAACCTGGATTTCAGACTTCTGGCCTCTAGAACAGGGAGAGAATGCATTTCTATTGTTTTAAGCCACCTAGTTTGTGGTAATTTGTTAAGGTAGCCCTAGGGAACTAGCACATTGTCTTTCAAACACTTTTGGAGGATAGCTATGTTGTGTCCCACACTGTCCTAAAAAAGACATGAGGAATAGAAAAGACAGACAAGATGTCCTCATGAATGAGCAGGTATTGTATCTGTTTTTGGCTGATTATGATCCCTTTTGACCAACTCACTTTCATTGATTAGAATAGGCAAATGTGTCTCAGAAAGATATTCTGGGGTCATACTTGGCTCTGGAGAAGATGTTACATATGGATATACGTGTCAGGAATCTGCTTCAATTGTAGGTAACCTAGAAATCAAACCCAAATGAGATTTAAAGGGTGTCAGTAGATCCAACCTCATCTCTCAGCTTTCTTTCTCTATTGGCCTCATCCTCTCCACCTGCAGATGGCTTCTTCATGGATGCTTCCTTCCAGGGAGCCCCAGGAAACATAGATACTGGAAAGTCTAGTTTACTTTGTCCTTATAGACACATGTTATAGTGGTAGTTCTTAAATGAGGTTAATTTCACATTCCCTGCTATATTTTGGGCAATGTCTAGAATAATTTTTGATGGTCACAACTGGGGTTTATTATTAGCATCTACTGGGAAGGCTAATGTACATCCTAGAATGTATGGGATAGACCCTCATATCAGACAATTATCTTGACCAAAATGACTAGTGCTGTTATTGAAAAACCCTGGCTTAGAGCATCTTTTCTGAAAGGGCTGATGGAGCTGTTTCAGGGGGATTTTGGCCCAATTTGGGTTATGTGCCCAACCTTGAACCAATCAAAGTGACCATAACTACCACCCCTGGTCACACCACTGACCAGGTGTAGGGCCACATGGCTAATCCCATCTATACCACATAGAAGAGGGACAGTCCCCAAAGGGTGGAATGCTTGGGGGAGAAATGTATGCTTGTTACAAATTTGGCTTAAGGAGACAGGTGGAGGAGCTCTGACTCTTGACTGTGAAATATTACATTAAAGAAACAAGGTGGTCTTGATCAAGGCACACCATTATTATTATTCCTTCAATAGATGTTTACAGGAAGTCTGGCCTATGCCAGCCTCTGCGCCAGGGGCAGGGGCAAAGGTGGGGAGTTTCACTGTCAGAGTTGCTACACTAACATGACGCCTGCAGGCTAATTACTTACTTTATACAAGTAAATCCCTGTATAAAACTGAGGTAAACTAAGAAGGAAGAGAGCCCTATGAGAGAGAATAATAGGAATGACTTATTTTGTGTGGGACACTTGTCATCTGGCATATTTCAGAGCAACGCCAATAACTGTGGATTTGTTTACAATTGTCAGCTAGTGGTTGGTGGTGGGGACCAAGGTTGTGCTAACCTAGACAGAGCCCCTTTAAACTTCCTAGGTTTCAAAAGGCAGGAGGATCGTTCATTTTGTTTTTTTAGTCTGGTTCTGAGTAACCAAGGAAGAAAACAGATGAAGCAAAATACCTGAATTGTTCTAACCGAATAGAGGCTGGAAGGAAGCTAGAATATTAAGCATGCCGTGAGGAAGCCTAACCTAAGAACCCCTGGCACGGGCCTCTGATAAAGTCCCTGAGCTCTGTACCTGCACAATCTTGTCCACGCTCTTTCTCCTCTCTTAGTAGAGCACTCCTGGGACAGACATTTGGGTGGTTTCCAGCAATGATCTTTATTCATTAGTTCTGTGTGCCAGATGAGCAAGGGAAGCAATGAATCCAAATATGTCCTTTTCCCATTCTGGGGCCCTGTTTTGTCTTCTCCAACACTGTAGACCTATTGTTGCCAGTGGTTTTGGTTCCACCAGTCCCTGATAATACTTCTTCAAGTGCTAGGTAACCTCTCCAGCAGTGCAGAGAATTTCAGCATTATTGCATATAATAAACTCCTAAAAAGTTGCCTCACTGAATATTTAAAAACATCTTTGATGTTCAACAATGTCATTCAAAGTTAAAAGTTCCTATAGGCAATTAGCAAAAGCATCGTGACATAATATCCCACCGAATTTTCATGCTTGTACTTGGATGGAAGAAGGTGGATGTTAATATGCTCATTTGTCAGGGAGGCTGAGACTTAGAAGCCAGAGGCAGTGCATTGGCTCCGGAATTGGTTTCCTGACCAGTGTTCTATTCTCTCTTTCCTAAGGCTTCACACTGATTTCCACAGGGCAGGGTTAGCCACAGCAAGATGTGGCCAACTTGCTCTGTGAATGACAGCCTGTCCATGTGTGTCAGGGTCCTGAATGCTCTCCCTGCTTCCTTGGCAGGACACTTAGGAATTGCCTTTCTTATCTGGAGGATGCAGTGACATCTGTGTTCCTGCTTGCCTTTTCTCGGGAACCACAGATATAGTTAAGATGTCACTTAGTCTAAATGGGGGAGGTGAGTGGGTCTGCATGGAGTGGGTGACTAGCTAATTGCAGTTGCTGAGTACAAGTTCTTATTTCTGTTGATGTGCTGTGGGAATGCGAGGACTGGAAAGCAGTGTGTCTGCGGGAGAGAGAGACGCCAGCGAGAGGGAGGCAAAAAGTAGGCTAACCGTAAAGGAGGAGGGTTGTTTTCAGTGGTGTTTTGTTTAACATCACCGGAGAGTGGTAAAATTGTTTCTGATTTCAGTCTTTTCCCATTAAGCAGCTGTTGGAACAGCAGGAGAGCATGTATAGCATAAATGCATGTTCTGGCCTTTAGTTTTAGCCTCTTTTTCCCTCTAAGCCCAGGCCACTGTTAAATATGTGCTAGAATTTTCTCAATGCTGCCATTTACATGGATAGTTTTTAGTTCTTCATGTGATGGGGAACAAAGTTGGGAATGACCTATGTTGCCATCTTGGTGATGTCAGTCTCCTAAATCCAGTCTCCTAATTAATGTATTTCTTAATCTCTTTCATTTATCCTTCTCAAGTTCCAAAAATAACAGGTTGCAAAATTGTACAGATTTTCTCATCCCCCTCCCAAAAGACATGAAAACACAAAGAATCATACCATCACCACCACCATGAAGCAAAAAGAATACCACTGAATTGAGATGATCCATCCACAAGCACAAGAACTGTCCCCGTTTGGTCTAAGTGTGTCCTGCCCAGGAGATTCCACGGCAGTAGGATTGTGCCTTGTTCTTTTTTGCTGCATCCCCAGGGCCTGCCTAGCATGATGACTGTCACAGAGCAGGCACTTCATAAATATTTGTGCAATTAATGAACCAGTCAGTGGACATAGTAGTCTCAACAAATATTTGATTAAGTCCATCTTCTTTTATGATGTTTGAAGTAGTTTGGTCTTATTGAATTAAAAAAAGAACATATCCCTTGGCTGTGAAAAAAATATGAAACTGTTGGAGGAATTGTAACCAGTATGTGAAATACAATCAACTGTGACCTCATTTTTGTTTTTACCTCACATCATTTCTTTAGACTTTAGTCAGTGGGATCCCTGGATGAACACTCTGGAAGTTCTCATTATTTTTCTTCTCACCCTTAGGTAATAGTCAGTGAAGCAGGAGAGAGGAAACAAACTGAAATAAGTTTCTGTTTTAAAGTTTTCTATAGAAAACGTTCGCAAAATTATTTCACAATAAACCCCAAGTAGTGTACCTTAGCTTAACAGGTTTTTGACTATATTCTGAGATTATATTGCTCAAGAGAAAGATCAAGCCAGGTGGGTTGGAGTAAACCCTGACATGGCCAAATTCTCTTCTTTCCCATATGGTGTGAGAGTACATTTGATTTAGGATATAGTGGAAGCCATCAAGGCTTGAATCCAAGAATGGCCCAGATCCATTCCTGGTCAATCCAAACTGGGTTTGGACCATAGGAATGAATCAATGAGAGAGACAGAAATCAGGTCCTTGGACCCAAACTAGTAACCTAGCCCAGTAGAACTTCTCAAATGACAGTGCCCTAAAGATCAGAGTGAAGGTGGGTTTGGCCAATGTTGAAATCTCTAGTATCTGGTCCAGTGGGTAGGATATAAATCCAGAATCTTCAGAAATTTCCCATCCTTAAAATTAGATAGTTATTAGTATCATGCTTTTGGATAATTTATTGTGTTTTGGGGAAAAGATCCAGCCCACACTGAATGGTGTAAATTAGAGCAAGGTAAGTAAGAGTCAGGGTCCCAGGCAGGTGAGCTCATAAAAGGCTTAAGTTCAGGTGCTGGAGAGTGGGGAGATAATTAGTCTTAGAGGGTTTAGGATTTAGGAAGACATGCACAGTTTTGGGGTGGAGGGAACTCTACTTCTGAAGGCTTATGGGTGCCCAAGATCACTACATATACACTTTATGTAGGATGGCAAGACTGATTTTGGATCCTATATTCTTCTTTTTCTTTAAAAAAATTTTTTTTTTATTTATTTTTAGAGAGAGGGGAAGAGAGGGAGAAAGAGAGGGAGAGAAACATTGATGTGTGGTTGCCTCTTGCTCACCCCCAAAGGGGACTTGGCCTGCAACCCAGGCATGTGCTCTGACCAGGAATTGAACCAACAACCCCTTGGTTCTCAAGCTGGCATTCAATCCACTGGACCACACGAGCCAGGACTGGATCCTATCTTTTGATGTGAATGATCCTACTCACCTTTCTGGGGACTTCCCAGGGTCTAGAATTACAGGTTGGATGTGTTAAAAAGTAGCTGGAAAAAAAAAGAAAGAAAAAATAACTTCTACTGGAAACAAGACAAGCCAATTAAAAGCCTGAAAGAAAAAAAAAAAGAGTTTCTTTGACCCTATGTTTAAGAAACAGAGTTTTTATCTATGCCATCCCTAAACTGGACATTGAAAAAGATTCTGGATTTTTCTTAAAAAGCTAGAGTATTTGAATTGTATTTGTAACCTACAAAACACTGAAATATAAAACACAGAAGAAATCCTCTTACTGTGCTAATGAAGACCTACTGGGTTTTTTGGTTGTTGTTGTTGTTGTTCTGATGAAGAGACTCTTGGCATTCTCTTGGGTAGCTTCAGGAAGGGTGCTGATCACCAGAAAGACCAAGCCATGATTAGAAACTTGGAGCTTGCAGCTCCTCCATCCTCTGGGGAAGGGATGGGGGAAGGAGATTTAACTAATAATTGACCACATCTATGAGGGGGGACCCCCCCAAAAAAACAGAATTATCTCCTGAAGGGTGGGTCCCTCGCAGTACTGACTTCTCCTGCTAGGTGAGTGTTCTAGGAACCCATCTGTATCAGTGTGCCAGCTGGTGTTGTTGTGAGAGGCTGTGTTTGGCTTCAGTGTATTTTTTTTTTGAAGACTCAACATGTTTACCCATTTAATGATGGGTGATTTACAAGCACACCTGCCACACCGTGCTGAATGTTCAGTAGTTTTTGACCAAAAACAGCATGACCCTCCCTGCTCCACCCTCCCCATTCACCTGATCTCACCCCAAGTGACTTTTGTTTTTTTCTCTGGGTGAGAAACAATAGGCATCTGAATTGGGGGTTGATCTTGTGGGACTGAGCCCTTAGCCTGTGGGACTGTGCCAACTACAGGTCGCTAGTGTTAGAATGAATGTAGTTACAGGACAACCAGTTGGTGTCAGCAGAAAATAAGAGAATTGTTTGGTGTTGGAAACCTATACATTTGGTATGAGAAGGGTTGTGAGTAGAGAAATGGATTTTTCTGTACCTTCCCAATGAAACTATTTGTACTTTAATCCTTGTCTTAGCATTTGTTTAAAATAGATTAAGGTTCAGATAGATTTTATTTAAAAATAGCAGACTCTTTTTAAAGATGTCCAGGATAATTAACCACCACTACCCCAACATACAAACATCTTTGGGAAAAAAAAGAGAGAGAGAGAATTTAGCCACTGGAAGGAAGCATGAGTATCTGACAGGTATGCACAGTATTTTTATTTTTGCTATATGTATATAATCCCTGAAATTCAGAAGCTAGGTGTAGAGCCATACCCAGAGTGAAATATACCTGGATGCTACCAAAGGAAGAAGAGAAGGGAAATATATTACAGGAGTAGTTACCACAGAGCTGGGTCCAAATCAGGCTGTTATCACATATAATAATCTCATTTAAACCTCACAACCCAGGAAAGTAGATTTTATTACCTTATTTTTCATCTGAAGACATTGGTATGTCATAAGGCCAGGAAGGTAAAGATTGTATTTTACTTGACATTGTATCATTAAACTCTAAAATATATTTGCTTAGTGAATGAACAAGTGATATTTTAAGTACTTTGGACAAGGTCACAGAGCCAGTTGTTTGTAGAACTGGGATTGCAACACATTGTGTTACTCAAGGAATAATAACCTGTTGACTGCCCCAAACAATACTACAACGCTTTGATAAATACAGTAAGCTCAAACAAATTTCTTCTCACTGTTTCTAGAAAAAAAAAGTCAAGGCCTTACACTCCTTTTCCTATGCACTATGTAATTTATAGGCAATTGAGCAGAAAACAGTGGCATATTTACTGTCATTTCAATGACAATTTGCTGTGACTTTTTAATTAAGTAAATGTTACATCTTGGTGAATGATGGAGGCTCTGTGAAGAAAAAATGCTGAGTTGGGGAAATAAGAGGAAGAACTTGCTCATCACAAGATTGCTGGTGTGTGGCAGCCCTCATGATGTTTGGGGTGTGAGGGGCGATAGGCTGCTCACTCTGAGGAGTTCTTCCCTCCTTGTCATCTACCGCTGAGACTGTTGGCAATTAATCAAAACTAAGAGGACTGGCTCCTAAATGATGGCATTTGACATGCTTGTGGTGGATGACAGGAGTGATGGATGCTCCTAAGGTCAGAGAACAAGAGGACAGATGGGTTATGGTAGAGAGTAGACAAACACAATTCTCGGAAACATCATAAGCCACACAAATCTGTGCCTGGAAACCAAAAGCAGTTCCCCTGTGAATGTTTCCAGTTGTAAATGTAGTAGGTGTAAGAAACTGTGACATCTAGTATTTACTGTATGATGAACTTACATTGCCTGCCTGAGGCCAGGGAAGTATCAGATACGCCAGCAGAATCCATGGTTTTTTATTTTTATTTTCACTATTTTCTCTTATATCCAGATGGGATTACACCAACTCCAAAGCTTTGTTGAATGAACTAACTATAACTGAAAATGTAAGCTCATGATTGAAAGCTTATCATGGAATACCCTGTTTTGGATTGGTTCATTCTTTTTGTTCAACATGAGAAAACACTACCAGTTATTGGCTGGACAAAATGATGACCAAGATTGTCTGAAGGCAAGGCAGCCTGGATTGGGGAGAAAAAACATACTTTCTGCAGTAAGGGTGGCCTTCTGAAGTCAAAACATCAATGTGATTCTGATTCTCTGTTTTTCATCTGTGTAGTGTTTCTCTACTTTATGCCTGTGTTTACTTGTGTGCTTCTTCTGCTTTGTGATGAGAACCAAAACCATTTACACAGCTGTCTTCATCAGCATACCTTTACTATTCCAGGAGACTCTTGCCCAGGAAAAGAAAAGTTGCAAATACTTTTATTATTCATTTCAGTAACTTCCTGAAAGATCCATCAACTCTTCAATAGAATGCATCCCAAACCAGTTTATATCCAAGACTCTTTGAACCCTTCCCCTCAAAATATTCACCTAGCCATGTGCAGCAATCCTAAATTATTATATCATAGACCTGACTCCATCTGAATTAAGCCCTCCCACTCATTGAAAGGGTACATCTTAAACAAGACTTCAACTTTCTCAGTAGGTAAACTCATCAGGTAAACAATAAACTCAGCTCTATCTTATCAATAGGTTGTTTGGATGGTGTGTTGGGGAGCCAGCATAGGACAGCGGTATTTGTATGCTGCATTGTCTGTGGCTTTCTGCTTCAACTTCTTTTATGTTCCACCAAATTCTGTATTTTAAATCCCAAATTCCAGTGTGTAAGAGTTTGATACATTTTGATTAACTGCTGTTATTCTTATTGGAGAAAACTGAAGTCCATAAGGTCTCTTTAGGGACTGATGTTCAATTCAGGGATTTGTTGCCTTTGGATCAGGTTCTTCCCCTGGTCCAAAACATGCAGCCAAGTGGCGAAGATACGTGATACAATGTGTCACCACCCAAGTATACGGAATTGACTGCAGTAGCTTTCTTAGGCAAGAATCTATGGACAGCAACTCTTTAGAATGGGGCTGAGGGCATAGCAGGCCCTCTGAGAGTGGACTCTGGTAGAGGTACAGAGGAGATGAGCATTATCTTGGAGCTGAGGACAAGTATGTGGTACTAGCATCATGGTTTAAAGATTGAACCCACTTTAATCTGTTAACAGCAATGGGTACAACCAGCAAAGAACAGAGAGGGTCAGATGTTTGAGGCTCCCCCAGCATTTTGTTTCAGAGGCTCACGGTATCCACCAAGCTTATGCCAAGAATTGTTGTAAGGATCCATGAGACAATATATAGGAGGTTATTTTTTAAAGGTGTAAAGTGGTATCAGGTACCATTCATTTATTTATCCATTCATTCAAGAAACAATCTTCTAGTGCTTACTATATGTGAGAAATTGTGGTAGACTCCAGAGATACAAACACAAATGAGGCCTGAATACTTTCAGAAAGCTCAAAGTCTAGTACAAGAAACAGATATAAGAACAAATAATTGGAAAACAGAGGATATGCCATGATAAAGGAATAAAGTTTTATAAAAACAGATAAATATGTTTAAAATATTTGTATTTTATATATATTTCACTAATCTGTATGGTGTCTTGTAAAATATATATTATTTTTCCTCTTATAGATTAAATAACTGAAGGGCTAGATGATACAGGCAATAGTGGTAAATCTGGTACTCGTAGCTAAATATTCTAACTCAAAGTCTAGTTGTCTGCCTCCCCTGCCCCCCACATACACACTATATCAAGCTGCTTCATTTAGGAGTGAGGGAGACCTTGGAAACAAGACTGGAAATCCAGGAGCTAGGGAAAAAAAAAAGGCACATTTTGAAGAATATGTAATGACATACGAAACTGTTCACTACAGAGTATTAACTGAAAGAAGCAAGATACAAAACACCCCAGAAAATGAAATTCCCATGTCATGAAAAATGATGGCTATATAATATGTTTTTATAACCCTCTCCTGCCTGTAGATACTAATGACTTTATGCCAATAGCAAAACCCCTCATTTCTCTTGTTCTGCTTCTTTCCTGCATTATATAGAACTTAAATGCCTTATAAAATATGTTCAAATATATCTTGGAGTTCTGGAAGTAGGAGTGTTTTATATATGCTCAGCAGCAAGGATGCTTCCAGGGAGCACTGAAGCCGAAACTGTGTCCCATGGGGATCATCATAGATGCATGCCAGCCATCTCTGGGCCCTGGGAAATAATGCCTCTCTTTCTTTTGTCATAATCTGTGAAAGGGTCTCAAGGAACTGTTGTCTGGGCCCCAGTGAATCAGAGTGTGTAGTGAAATTGCTTTTACAATTTTTATTCACAGCATCTCCCCATACCCTCATAGTGCAGACCAGATAGTAATCAATCCATAACAGCTAAGGGCTTTCTCATATTAGGCTCAATAGGGGCACTTATTCAGAAGAGTTCCCTCCCAAAGGCTTCCTAGTCTTCACATGAATTAGGTGCTGAAGGACAATCCCTGGAATTAAACAGATAAGCCCCAGGTACATCTGAGTCACCCGTGGGCTCAAAAGCTCAAACTCTGGACAATTCCTCTTTATTATTTTTTCTTTTGTATACATTTAATTATTAATTTCATAAATACTATCACTAGCCATCAGAGAGATGCAAATAAAAACCACAATGAGATACCACCTCACACCAGTCAGAATGGCCATAATCAACAGACCAACAAACAACAAGTGCTGGTGAGGATGCGGAGAAAAGGGAACCCTAGTGCACTGTTGGTGGGAATGCAGACTGGAGCAGCCACTGTGGAAAACAGTATGGAATTTCCTCAAAAAACTAAAAATGGAACTGCTTGTTGAACCAGCAATTCCACTGCTAGGATTATACCTGAAGAATCTTGAAACACCAGCTCAAAAGAACCTATGCACCCCTGTGTTCATAACAGCACTGTTTACAATAGCCAAGTGCTGGAAACAGCCTAAGTGCCCATCTGTAGATGAGTGGATCAAAAAACTGTGGTACATTTACACAATGGAGTACTATGTAGCAGAAGAAAGAAGGAACTCCTGCTATTTGTGATAACATGGATGGAACTAGAAAGAATTATGCTTAGTGAAGTGAGCCAGGTGACAAAAGACAAATACCATATGATATCACCTAATACAGGAAACTAATGAACAGCACAAACAAGTGAGCAAAATTGAACCAGAGGCATGTAAACAAGGAGCAGAGTAACAGTTACTAGGGGTGAGGGAGGGAGGCAGAGAAGGTGGGTAAGTAGGGAAGGGTTTAGTAAAGGAACTAGTTAGTATAAATAACCCATGGACATGTACAACAGGGTGGAGATTGTGAGAGAAGGAGTGGGCTGGGTGGGGGGGAACAATGAGGGGAAAAGTGGGACAACTGTAATAGAAAATCAACAAATTAAAAATTAAAAAGAAATAGCAAATTTATTTTTAAGCACAAAGAACATAGATGATTAGAATAAGTAATTTGAGAAGGCTATAGATTTTAAAAATAGGGTGATTTATCTCCTCTGGGGTGGCTTGAAATGTGACCTTTTAAATGAACTGGATGACCTCTTAAGCTTAGATTTTTATGACTTACTTGGGTTTCTTTAAATCTTTTCTTTCTTTCTTTCTTTTTTTTTTTTTTTTTTTTTTTTTTGTCATATCTCAGCCAGAGATAGTGGGCTCTGTATGAATTATTTAACATTAAAATGATCAAAACACTCGTC
Source organism: Furipterus horrens (assembly GCF_987537825.1). NCBI lineage: Eukaryota > Metazoa > Chordata > Mammalia > Chiroptera > Furipteridae > Furipterus > Furipterus horrens. The sequence continues at coordinate 47,593,233 of NW_028327175.1, forward strand.
TTTAAAGTTTATTTTCATTTAAAGTCTGTTTTGATTTAAAAATTAAACTATGTCTGTGGTATTATCAAAGATGTTTAATTTACAGGCAAAAAGAATGTCAAAAGCCTTGCAACTGAATGTCTTTCTGATAAGACAGTCCTACAGATTTAGAGACTTGTATGTGGGTTATGTTACATAAATTAACATGTGTTTTCTCTTTTCAAAGGGACTAACCCTATGATCTTGTTACCTGAGTGATTGTCTGTACGTATAGGCCTCACTTAATCCTGTCTGCATTGCTGCCTCCTGAGACTGAATGTTTTGGCTGAACTAAGTGGCTGGTTGGTGAAGAATGGGGTGGTCTGTGGGCTTCACTTTAAAACTGGTTTCTCTTTTCTGTTCTAATGGTTTGAACAGAAAGAGCCCAGAGGTCTGAGAGGCGGGAAACCTAAACTATTTCCCTCAGCCCAAACTAAGTATAATGGGCAAAAGTGTTTTGGACAGGTGAGATGCACCTGGCACACCTTCCTCCAAAGAAGCCCTTTTTTTCCCTAAAGTGGGACATAGAAAAATTAATACCTGCCTTTTGTTATCTAGTGGTTATAGATTGAATGATGTCTTTTAACCCTGTTGCCAAATCTGTTGCCTCCAGAATACAAGGATGCCAGCCTGTTAAAACAAGCACGCCGTTGTCTGGGGACAGCCAACTGACCTGGATTCTGCAGGATCCTTCCCCATGTGGGAAGGCCACCCTCCCCTCCACACCCCCACTCTTATTAGGGATTTCTGGACCCAATGGTAGGTAGGACGACAACCATCTCCAGCTTGAAGCAGCTAGAGGAGCTCGAGACCTTTGCCCATTGTCCTTTATAAGATTATAAAGGGTCTTAAGTCTGAGAGGTAGGGATTGTTATTTTTTTATTGTTAAAATAATTAATTAATTAATTAATTAATTTAAAAAGGAAGAAGAAAAAGAATATATGAAAGGGTGAGGTAGGAGAGCTTGTATGTACAACCCATGGGCATGGACTTGGGGGGTGGGGGATTGTTGGGGGAGGGGGGTGCTGGGGGGAGGAGATCAAAGGGGAAAAAATTGGAAATATTGTAACAATATAATCAATAAAATATACTTAAAAAAACAAATAAAATTAGAAAACACAAAAAAAAAAAAAGAAAAAAAAAATAAAATGATCAAAACACTGACATTGGGGCTTCTTTGAGTTTCAAGTTGAATGACTTCAATATAGATCTCATTTAACTGTGAGTGATAGAAAATAGCAACATTTGTTTTAGTCCAAGTAGTTATGTGATTCAGGAAAGGAATTGCAAGCCAGGGTAGCTTGACACAGATGTAAATTCTCCTCATTGTGCTTACCCAAACTCATATCTGCTCCAATACTTGCAGCTGTATATTAAAAATTTCTTTCAGAGCCATCTGTAGTTCATTTCCAAAAAAAAAAAATCAAGTATAGTAAAACATTCTTGGAAAGACAGGAGGGATTCATGGCATTTCAGTTGACATAAAAAGAACTAATGAGCTTTGCTACTGATAAAGAATTTTGGGGTCTTATTTGCTTTAAAGAATGATAACCTATTAATAACTGAAACACATGTATGTATCTTTTCCATTTTTGTTTTTGCTGCTTAGTGCCAGAGTTTTCTTGGCAAGTACTGGAATATACTGAATAGACTGGCTCCACTTCTTATCTGCATATTCCATGAATCTGGTGGCTCTAACTCCAAGTCACCTGAATAATAATAGAGACCAAATGTTTCTAATGAACATACATTGTATATAACCACATATTGCCAATAAATAGGGGAAAAATGATGATGTGGGCCAGAGTAGTACATATAAACTCTGTTCCGGCCAAGCTGAATGTGTACATAGCCACAAAGGGCCAAAAGCCTTCGGTAAGCAATCCTCATACATCCCTGCTAGTCCTCCCATTACTCGTCCCTTTCAGTCCGTGTGGCTCTCCCTGCACTTACACTAGGTCAGAGCTATCAGTTTCCTCTGGAAGGCGTGTTACAGCAGACAAAATATAATGTATCACTTCTCAGGTTTCATGTTCAAAATGAACTTGAGTCAGTTTGAAAGAAAAAGTTTTGATTTTAAAAGCCTGGCGTTTTTAATATCAAAGGCTAAGATCCTGAAGGATTCGGTGCATAAACGTTTGCCATTGACACATTAGATTGGAAAGAGTGCACACGGATAACAAAGCTTTTTTTTTTTCCTTCTATTGGAGAAGAGCTCCGTGGAGTCTACAGATTGGGAGAAGAGAGAAGAGTTGAAGAGCAAGACAGTTTGATATCACAGAGTCTCTGAGAAAGGGTCCTGTGCTCTGACTTCCAAGTGGAGCTGAGCGTGGGGTGGAAGCTCAGTGGCATGTGCTTGTTCCACACCATGTTTATATCTGGGTTTCTCATAGCATGCGGGATCCATGCTTTGCTTTCTAAATGAAGCCAGGTCAGGTGTCCAGCATGTAGAAAACCTAGCTTCAACCTGGCATGGGAGCAATAGAGTAGGAATGGATGGATGAGGCACCTAGTTCTGAGGGAGCCCACCAACCCTATCTGACTATTGTGAATAACACTGCAATAAACATGGGGGCACAAGTCTCTCTTCCAGATAGTTATTTTGTTTCCTTAGGATAATTACCCAGAAATGGGATTGCTGGGCCATGTAGTAACACTATTTTTAATTTCTTGAGGAACCTCCATACAGTTTTCAATAATGCCTGTACCAGTTTACAACCCCACCAACAGCATTCAAAGGTTCCCTTTTCTCTACATTCTCACCAACACTTCTTATTTCTTGTCTCTTTGATAAAAGCCATCTTAACAGGTATGAGGTGATATGTAATTGTGGTTTGCTTTGCATTTCTATGATGATTATTGGGGTTGAGCACCTTTTTATGTACCTATTGGCCATTTGTATGTCTTCTGTGGAAAAATGTCTTTTGGCTTCTTAGCCTATTTTTAAATTAGATTATTTATTTATTTTTTGCTATTGAGTTGGATAGTAACCCATTACTGGACATACGGTTTGCAAATATTTTATCCCATCCTGTACATTGCCTTTTCATTTTTTTTTTTTTGATTGCTTCCTTTGCTGTGCAGAATCTTTTTAGTTTAATGTAGTCCCACTTGTTTATTGGCTTTGTTGCCTATGCTTTTAGTGTTATATCCAAAATATCATTTCCAAGACCAATATCACAGCATTTTTCTTTGTTTTCATTTAGGGGGTTTTATGATTTCAGGTCTTATATTTAAGTCTTTGACCCATTTGAAGTTAATTTTTGTAAATGGTATATGATGGAATTCAACACCCTTTCATGTTAAAACTCTCAACAACAAAGTGGTATATTGAAGTCCCCTACTATTATTGCATTGCTGTTTGTCTCTTCAGATCTAATATATTTAGGTGCTCCTATACTGGGTATATAAATTTTATGATTTTTATCACCTCAGTGAATTAATCCCTTTATCATTATATAATGACCTTTGTCTCCTTGTTTCTTGTTAACAGTTCCTGACTTAAAGTCTATTCTGTCTCAGATAAGTACAACTACTCCTGTTCTCTCTTGGTCTCCATTTACATGGAATATCTTTTTTCATTCCTTTACTTTCAGTCTGTGTGTTACCTTAACACATCACCATATTATAGTATTAGAGTATTCTAAATTTTATATACCTACTTTTAATAGTGTGTTTTATGTTTTTATGTTGCTAATTAGTGTTCTTTAATTTCAGCCCTAAAAACTCCTTTCAGCATTACTTGTAAGGCAGGTCTAGTCATGGTGAACTCCTTCAGCTTTTGTTTGAGAAAAGTCTTTGTTGCTTCTTCCTTTCTGAAGGACACTTTTGCTGGTTAAATTGTTCTTGGTTGGAGGTTTTTCTTTCAGCACTTTGAATGTATCATATTATCCCATGCTCTCCTGGCCTACAAGATTTCTGCTGAGAGACTAACTGGCTCACTGGCATTCCCTGCCCTGCCAGAACCCAGTCCTGGCCCAGCTGGATCCCATTCACCCATCCTCCCAGTATGCTCTGCTGAAAACTCCTTCAGGGTCCAGGGTTGACTGTCCCTCTGCACTTTCTCTATAACAATTTGATATCCTGGTTCTGAGTCTTCCTACTCCCAGCCTGGCCCTTTACACCTGCGCTCTCTCTGGGCGGGGATGCTGCTGGCCCATTCTGCACTGCCTACTTTCCAGAGCCAGCAACTTTGAGCCCTCTGCTTCAGCTACCCAGGTCAGGCCCCCTCCAAAGGAGACCTAGAAAATGTTTGTCTCAGGCCAATAGGGGAAGTAGGGCATCTGCTTGGGGGATACTGTCTGGCCTCTATGGCTTCTAGGAATGGAATTATTATGACTGCAGGAAGAGGATTAACTTGCACTTGGGGGAAATATAAACAATGGTACATTATAAAGTTGGAGAGCTCTAAAGCAGGAAAGAGCAAAAGTAGTAGATATGGTTCTGTGAAGGTAGTACTAATTGCAAGAATTTATGAAAATTTACCATTTATGGTTAATTACCACACGCACTATATGTATCTATAAGGGTAATTTGTCTAATATTGGTTGCACTATTATACAAACAGTAATGCTATTATTTGAGGAGCTTCTGAGTACTATGCTAATCACTTTATTTAAATTATTATTATTATTATTATTTTTGCCTTTAACGTTTTTTATTCAAAACTAGCTGTCCACAGTGATCTGACCGTTATGGAATAAACAAATTTAAGTTTATGCCACAAGCTTCTTTTCTTCTGTGGTGGGTTTCTTTTCTGCAGGCTTCTTCTGAGCTGCTGGTTTCTTGGCTGCAGCCTTTTTTCCCACCAAAGGCTTCTTAGGCTTCTTCAGCTTCATCACATGAACATCCTTCTTTCCTTTCTTCCCTACCACAGGCTTCTTGCCTTGAACCCCCTTCTCATCTGATTTGGCTTCTAGTGCCGCTGCTGCTCTATCCACCCGGAGCTTGTGGTTCTTGGCCTGGCGAAGAATGGTGTTCCGGCGCATGGTCTTTGCATATGGGTTTAACTTCAACATGATTCTCAGGTTTTTCAGTGGATTCTTCTTCAGAACTCTGCGATGAATCTTCTTGCGTGGTGCTCGGAGGGCTCTTTGGATCTCTGGGCTTTTCAAGATTCTGCTAAGGTCTGTATTGAGCATCTTGTGCATGGGAAGATTGTAGTGACTCTTGAGGGAGGCTGCTTTACGCCAAGTGCCATACAGATCATCTAACTTGCGGAAAGCACTTTCAGTCCAAATGCAGAAACGGCCCACATGCACACCAGGAGCAAGTTTCAAAATGTTCAGTTTGCTTACATTAAGCAGAGTAATTCCAGGGATGTTTCTGAAGGCTTTGATGATACCGTTGTCCTCATTATAGATGAGGCAGGGCCCTCCGCGCTGGATATGATGACGGTTTCTCATCTTGCCCTTGCCAGCCCTCATTCGCTGAGAGGCATAGACCTTTTTTATATCATTCTAAGCCTTAAGCTTCTTAAGAAGCAAAACAGCTTCCTTGGTTTTCTTGTAGCTTTCAACTTTATCTTCAACCACCAAAGGAAGTTCAGGAACTTCCTCAATACGATGACCTTTAGACATGACCAGTGCTGGTAAGGCTGAGGCAGCTAGGGCAGAGCAGATGGCAGATTGCTTCTGTGTAGTGTTCACTCTGCGATGCCAACAGCGCCAGGTTTTGGTTGGTGCAAACATGCGGCCCCCACGACACATATTTCCAAAAGCACCCTGGCCAGAACGATGAGTTCCACCACCTCGAGCTCTGGGAATTCGAGCCACAGCTCTGCCAGTACCCCAAGACTGAGCACTGGTTTGATGTCCTGCCAATTCACTGACAGCATAAGGCTGTCTATTGTTTTTACGCAAGTTGGTGTGAACAAAGTTCACAATATCTGGTCGAATGGGAGCCTTGAACACAGTAGGCAAAGTGCCATTTTTGCCAGACAATTCCCCCTTTTCGGAATACAGCGATATCAATGGACGAGCACACGCCATGGCGTGGAGAGAGGAAGCCACACTCCTCTCAGGCCGGTGGCTGCCGCAGGAAAAGCTAAATTATTTTATTTAGTCTCATACTCTGTGTTATCAGTCTTCAGTTGCTAACTGAGCATACTCACTGCCTTTCTTATTTTATGGGAAACAAACTACATTTTGTAAAATGTTGGCTGGATCCTAAAGCTCTGGAAGTCCAGAGTACAGACTTAATTGTGTATGTTTGGTGTTCATCAGAACTTTTGCTATCAATATTATATCTAGCATACCAACAGAACTTTATAGAAATTTCCCAAAATAATTCTTAGTTCTAGGAGAAGACACTCAAAGGAAAAGCTTAATGAGAGTTGTGTCTTAGGTATTTCTTCTCTCTTCCCTCCTCCCTCCTCCTTCCCTTGACCACCACTTCTCCTCTCACTTTATCTTCCACTGTTTTCCCAGCCCCTCTCCTTCCCTCCCCTCTCTTCTTGCCAAGTCTGACAACACCCATCAAATAGTCTCAAGTGAAATGTGGGGACATTGTGAAGGGATCTATAAATGCAGCAGAAAGTTTTCATGCTTTCTCACATTATTCTGGAAAAGGATAAAAGTTATCCATTTTAAGTTTTACAATATCCTAGAAGTGTGTATGTTCCTCTGTGGACATCTAGCCAAGGAGCACAGGAAATTTAAGATTGAATTCAGCTGAGGCTCACTGGTTCTATTAATGTAAGGAATTATACAAAAGGTCTGTGTGACACACTATTTTCTTCATGGGTCAGGAATTGGTTATGCAGTGTGCATGTGGCTTGAACATCAGACAGAATTCTCTAGAAGGTTTCTAATCTAGGGGATTGCATTTTGGAAAGCAATTTTTGTTCACTGACCTTTATGAAAAAGAAAGACACTGCATGCACATTGATGGTATGAAAGTTGGAAATTCATGGTCATGAGCACTATCCTAATGGCACATTTAAAGCTTGAGGGAGCTTCCAAGAAAATTTAAAAATGTGAAGAGTCTATATTCTCGAGAAAAGGCACATTTGAGAATAGTATGTTGACTATTTTATGGACTGTTTATGTTAACTTGATAACCAAGTTCTTTTCATGGAGAGTCACAATAAGCAACCCCTGTATGTCATGTCCTAAGAGACAGGATCCTAGTTTTAGGAATAACTAGCTAAGCTTTACTCTGCAGCTTTTCTCCCATCTCTAGTATTTGGAGGGCAGTGGGTATAGTGGAAAATGCCCAGGATAAGAAAGCTGGATTCCAGTTTATGTTCTGTCACCAATTTCCTGTGTGGTCATAACTCAATCAATTGCTCTGAGTCTTCAGCTTCCTATCTGTGAAATGGAATAGTTGGACCATGTGTTCATTAAAGATCCCTTCCAGCTCTAAATGCTGTGGTTCAAAGTGGTGATGAATAGAAGTGCCCTTATAATGGCATGTAACTTTTTTTTGCTGTTATAAGTTGTAATGCATGAACAAATCTTTGTCTGGCAGAGTTTTCTTCCAAAGGACATGCTGCCTTTTCCACAGATGCTGCTTTGATCACTTGTTTGAGGACCAATCCATTACTGGCCCATTATGTTAATGTCAAATGAAAGGCTGAGGCTGCATTAAACCTAATTTGTTGTTGGAAAAAAAAAGAAGTTCAAAGCTATGTTCCAAAACAACCAGATTCTCTTGACAGTATCCTGCAAAAGACACTTAGGTAAATGAAATTTATGTTTTGAAGAATATTGGGTTCTTTTGCACATCTTTGATTTTGCACATTTTTCTCTCATGTGTCAGTGGATTTCATATTGAATAGAAGAATTTAATTCTATTATCTTTTTCTAAGTTTGAACTGAATTTGGCTTTTCAGACTTCTTTACTTTTTCCAAGGTAACTTCAAATAAGTCTTTCAATGCTAAGCTTTTTTTTTTTTTTTCAATTAACACAACATTGCTATATATTATTTTCTTTCCCAGGGCAGTGCTGTATCAGTCCCTCAACTAGGGACTTCTTGAAAGGATCCCTAGATTCAGAGCTTTAGTGATGCCCCCCAGGCCTCTGGGGAACCAGGATCCATCTGGGAATTCTTGGTATTACCCTCTTTGCGCTCAGTAAGCCCTCAGCAATTCCTTTCTTTTCTCATTCCATGCATTTTGAATCTCTTCACCCCTCTCCACCTCCACTCCTTCCACCCTAGTCCCAGCCTCCTTTACTCTTGCCTGGACAGCAGCCTCCTTGACTGCTTTCTCTGTTTCCAAGTTTATGCCCTCTGGTCTCATCTCCACACAGCAGCCACATTGGCTGTCATTCAAAATGACTGAGTGAGCAGAGCAACAAATGTGCATCAAATTTTGCATTAAGCTTGAACATCCCTTTGCAGAAACTATTCGGATGATTCAGAAGGCAGCAGCTATGAGCAACTGGTAATTGGCAGTTTCATCATGATAGCACACCCGCTAATGCATCACGTCTCGTACAGAGCTTTTTGGCAAAATGTCAAATCACCCAGGTGACTCAGTCCCCCTAGAGCTCAGATTTGGTGCCCTGTGACTTCTGGCTTTTCCCAAAACTAAAATTACCTTTGAAAGGGAAGAGATTTCAGGCCACCCAAGAGATTCAGGAAAATACAATGGAGCAGCTAATGGTGTACGGGAAGAACTGTGTGAGGTCCCTAGGTGACTATGCTAAAGGGATCTGAGGCGTCATTGTCCTATGTACGTTTCTTGTATCTTCTTCAATAAATGTCTCTGTTTTTCATATTACATGGCTGGATACTTACTGAACAGACTTCATATATTATATGATTACACTTATATAATGTTCAAAAACAGATAAAACTAATCTGTGGTATCAGACATCAGAATTGTGACTGTCCTCAACTAGGGAAGTGACTGGAAGGGAGCATAGTATGGGCTTTGGGGTGCTGGTGATATGTTTTTTGATCCAAGGTGCTGGTCACACAGATATTTTTATTTTGTGGTAATTCAACAAATTCAAGAAGGCACTTATGTTTGATGCCTTCTTCTGTATGTGTGTTATATTCCAATAAAATTTTTACCAAAAATGCTACACATTTCTAACAATAACTTAATTTGGAGAAAAGAAAGGTGGGATTATAACAATGGTTTGTGAACATGGGGAGGGTCAGGGGACTATATTACACCTGTGAATATTGTTTGTCCTAAGCTATCATTTAAAAAGAAAGCTGGGAGGTGCTGCAGAGCATGCTTCTATTCCCTTCGCTGCTACTGTCAGGGCCAGCTGTCTCTGCACCATACCCCCCTCCCCCCCAGCCAGAGCCTATCTCTAGTCTTGAAGTCACTATAGGCCTGTTTGTCTAGCGGATTTGGACTAACTTCTCAGAATGGCATGAATGAGTTCTTAAGGCAGCTGCTTAGAAAATGAGCTTCTAGAGAAGTGGGTGGATTTTATCTAATTTCAAAATATTTAGGCAACATTCAGTTCTTGATTAAATAATTAGTTCAACAAATATTTATTGCTCCATCTACCAGTAATTATTACGATGGCACTAGGCTAGGCCTTCCCATTTCTTATTTTCTCTCTCTTTCCCTTAGGTTAAAAAAAAAAAAAATCAACCTACATTACACATGCAGTAATTTAGAGTTGAATTGTTCCATAAGGTCTGTTTCAAAAATCATTAGTCCTCTGTCCACCACCCTCATTTCCTGGTCCCCAAAGGATATCAAGTTTAACTTTTTAACGGATTCCTTTGATATTTACTGCCATATTTCTTCTAAACCACATGCTTATATTGTTACCTCCTGATCGGTCAGCTTTCGTTGTTGTATTAGTTATTGAAGAGCCATTGTGCTATAACAAACTACCATAGCCTGGGTGGCTTAAGCAACAGCATTTATTTCTCACAGTTTGAGGAGTTGGGAAGTCCAAGGCAAGGTGCCTGCCATTTCAGTTCCTCATGAGGGCCTTCTTCCTGGCTTCTTGCTGTGCCCTCACATGATGGAGAGAATGTCCTCTTTTCATAAGTCCCATCATGAGGGCCCCACCTTCATGATTTCATCTAACCTGTGCTGCTCCCAAAGTCCCCATCTCCAAATTCCATCACATTAGGGGGTGGAGCTTTTACGTATGAATTCCAGACATTATCCATTGACTTCCAACAAGGGACAAAGGAAGATTTCGTATTTCCTCAACCTCACAACATAGCCATATTTCCCATTCCCATTTCCCTGTGTAATTGTACAATGCCTTTAGTAGGTCAGGGAAAACAACTCAAAAGTATCACACTAATTAAAATGTGATTGAGAGCCCTGGCTGCTGTGACTCAGTGGATTGAGCATTGGCTTGTGAGCCAAGTGTCGCAGGTTCGATTCCCAGTCAGGGCACATGACTAGGTTGCACGTCAGGTCCCTAGTTGGGGGCGCGAGTGAGAAGCAACCCCCACAGTGATGTTTCTCTCCCTCTCTTTCTCCTTTCCCCTCTCTCTAAAAATAAAAAAATAAAACAAACAAATAAATAAATAAGTAATTTTAAAAAATGGTCCTATTGGTTTTTTTTTTTTTTTAATGTGATTGACTTCCAAGTCTGTTCTTTCCAACCCAGCCCTCTGTTCCGCTCTGATAATCTTACACAGCCTGTACCATGTCTGTTTAGGTCTCTGTGCCTTCACTCATCTGTTCCTTCTGCCTGGGATGTCTCTCTTCCTCTTCTTCACCTGGCTTCCTTCATCTTTCAGTTCAAGTCTGAGTTCAGCCCCATCTCTTCCAACAAACCTTCCCTTGCTGCTGCCTTACTTCTACCCAAGTTCTCCTCCCTGAGAATTGATCTTGAGTCCTGCAATTATCATCCCATGTTGAAATTATACATGCAAGAGTGTCTGCCTCGAGACTATAAGCTCCCTGAAGAGAGAAGCCTCGCTTTTTTAGTCTCTGTGATTCCTTAGCACATACAGTGGTCCCCCCCTTATCCATAGTTTTAGTTACCTGTGGTCAACAATGTTCTGGAAAAAAAGTTTTGTTAAGACTTCATTCATTCTTTCAGAGAGAGGAGAAGGGAGGGAGAAAGAGAGGGAGAGAAACATTGATGTGTGGTTGCCTCTAGTGCACCCCCAACTGGGGACCTGGCCCGCAATTTAGGCATGTGCCCCAACTGGGAATCGAACTGGCGACCCCTCAGTTCTCAGGCTGGCGCTCCATCCACTGAACCACACCAGCCAAGGCATGTTCTGAAAAAAATTTTAATAGAAATTACAGGAATAAACAATTCACAAATTTTAAATTATGTGCTGTTTGGAGGAGCATGATGAAATCCTATGTCATCCTGAGCCATCCTGCTTTGTTTTGCCCAGATGTGAATCATCCCTTCATCCAGTGTCTCCACACTGTATTCACTACCTGCCCATTAGTCACTTAGTAGCCACCTCTGTTAACACATTGGCTGTCATGGTATCACAGTGCTGGTGTCCAAGTAACCCTTACTTTACTTAATAATGGCCTCACAGCATAAGAGTAGTGATGCTGGCAATTCAGATATGCCAGAGAGAAACTGTGTAATGCTTCTTTGATGTTAAAAGAAGACAGTACAATAAGATACTTAGAGAGACAGAAACCACATTCATATAACTTTTATTAGTATATTATTATAATTGTTCTATTTTATTATTAGTTAGTGTTGTTAATCTCTTACTGTGCCTAATGTATAAATTAAACTTTGTCATGGGCATGTATACATGGTGGGCAAAAGTAGTTTTACAGTTATTCATATGGAAGATATAAAAATAAACAATAATACAAGAATAAACTGTTTTGCATACTCACAACTATAAACCTACTTTTACCCACCCCTGTCTATAGGAAAAAACATAGTGTATGTAGGGTTTGGTACTATGTGCAATTTCAGGCATCCATGGGGTAAGGGGTTGGGACTACTGTAATAGATATTTTATAAATGTTTATTTAACAGATACAATTGAAGTGATATTTTGTGCTTTCATTCACCTGTGCCTTCAGGGTTTGTTTTTCTTAATATTTGCTGCCTTTGCTTTGCTGGGTCTAAAATTGTTTCCTGCCAGTTAATGGTCCTCCTAGTTCACAATAAAATTTGCAAGCATTCACAAAGATTTTAATATCTCATAGACAAGAGTCTTTGTCACAATTGATTTACTTCTTAATGGGTGTGTTTCTTACTTCAAAGTGTGACTGCTCCCTGCCTATTAGAAGTGCATTGTACTAAAACAATAAAAGAGTTTGAGAAAAGGGCAGATAATCCTTGTAGAAGTTACAGCACTGTTTCATGATGAGAAAACAAGATTGGAATGTTTAATGACTGAAGGATTTAAATTGCAAGAGATTCTCAGCCTTTTGTTACTTAATAAATGAAGTGGATAACCTTTGCATAACAAAAATATTTTTTAATGTAATTTTGTGTTTGCTTTATCACTTTGTTGAAACCTCACAGATCTTTTTAAAATGACTTATGACCTTTCTTTTTTTCTTTATTTCTTTCTCTCATAAACTTTGTTTTTTAGAGCAGTTTTAGGTTCACAGCAAAATTAAGGGAAAGATACAGAGATTGCCCACATATCTCTGGCCCCACAGCGCACAGCCTCCCCCATTATCATCATCTCTCACCAGAGTACATTCGTTACAATTAATGAGCCTACATGCACTTTTGGATTGTTCCTTTAAAAGGAAAGGCATACGAATCTCTCTCTCTCTTCTCCTCTACCCATAGGTAGAATGTAGATGTGATGGGCAGAGCTAGAGCAGCCACATTAGATCATGAGACAGAAGCCGTGTGCTGAGAATGGCTGAGCCACGAGACTCAAAGGACTAGAGTCTCTAGCACTAGCCTAGGTTGCCTACCTCAGTCACTTATGTGACAGAGAATAAAATTTCTATCTTGTTTAAACTATTTTTTCTTTGGCCTTTTCTACAGCTGGACCTAAACCTATATTCTAACTGATACATAGTATGCATACATTTCCACTATTCATAATTTATTTCTAGGGACTGAAGCATAATATCATCCAGATTTCCTTCTTAAAACTCAACTAATCTGGAAAAGGAGCCATATTGAATTGTTTTGGTTGGGAAGTTCTTAACATGTGTTAGCTTATCAAATTACTTTTAGTCATTCTCTCTTTTTAGGGTCCTAGATTAAAGGACTATCCTGTTGTTAAGGTTGGCATTGTGTTAATCAAATGGAGAAGCCTGATTTGGGGTAGAGAATTTGGTTACCTTTGCGCAGGGTTGAGTCTGGAAGTGCCCATTTGTCAGCCCCAGAACATTAGCATCCTAATGTGAAAGCTAACAAAGGATAAGGCCCTTCAGGAACAGGGTCTAGAGAGCTAACAATTCATAGGGGTATGGATAAAGAAGTCTAGAGTTCAGGATGCTGCTTGAGAAAGAAATAAAATAAACTATATACTTTTTAATTGGCAACTGGCTTTTAAGTGGGTACAACTGTTGATAGAAAATATTTTTATGTAATTTTTCCCTCAAAGGCAAAAATATTTTATTTCCAATAGAATTGGCCATGGAACTTAAAATAATGCTGCCGTAGGGCAGATATGTTCTGCTTTTCTGCATCTCCTCCTCCCCCTGCCACCCCCAACCTTTCTTTTTCAGGAGGCAATATTCTCTCCTCTTTCAGCTCATTCATTCTCTTGTTCATCTATTCCTATTATTTTCCATCTGTGATTTTTTTCCATTTTTTCACCCTGTTTGCCCAACATTGCAAAAGATTTACAATTTACAAACTCCCAAACTGCAAAGCAATACTTCTCAAAATGACTCACTCCATCTGTACCCGCTATGCTAAATTTTAAAACAGGAGCAACAAGAAATAAGGCAATAGATGGTTGACTGAACAAAACACTTCACTCTCTTGACTACAGTTTTATTGTCTTAAAATATGGAAATGGGTGATCTCTAAGTAGCCTTTTCCCAAACAGAACATGCAGGGTCTCCTTTTTTGTTAAAGACTCATTTGAAGGTGCCAGTACTCATTATGATGTGTATTAAATGCCTCTTCCAGCCATCTCTTCATGCACCTCACCCTTCTCTATCTGCTTTGGCAGGTGAACTTCTTGTTGCTGCCAAAAGGGTCTATAGAGATGAGAGAATTAACTTATTTGAGCAGAAGTGAATCAATGCTTTTATAGATGTTTTTAAAAGGTGAAGGGCACTAATTGTTGCAAAGCAAAAAACCAAGAGAACTGACTCTATAATGTTGACTGAGAACTTGGAAACTGCTTACCTACTTATTCTGATGGTTCATCCACACCCATCTTTCTGGCTTTATGAGTGTAGTAGAGCTTAATTCATGTTGCTGTTTTGACCTACAGACAAATATCCCGGGAAATTAGTATCAAGTCATTAGTAATTTTTTTCATTGCTATATATATGTTAGCAGGCCAACTAAATTGCTTTTCATTGATTGGGTAAAGAAGTATTTATTACTGAAGTTCTTGGGCTGGCCAAGATGGAATAGAGTAGGTAGACTACAGCCCATCGCTCCCACTGGTCACTAGTAAAGCTCTGTACAACATAAAAAGGGAACTACCTGAGGAATACAAGAAATGGAGATGAAGTAAAAACTTGATTAGCAACCTGTAGCAAGGAAGAGTTTCATGTCTTTTTTTTCTCCTTTGACCCCTAGATTTGAACTGGAGTCAGGCAGACATATGCATTGGGACAGCAAGAGTGACAGCAAAACTCTGGGAGAAATTCTCTCTAATAGGAGCAGGGAAAGAGGATCCCAGTTTTTCAAAGAGTATGGGGGAAATTCTTTCTCTTTCTTTTTTCTGTGTTTTTTTCTTCTTCTTCCTCTTCCAGTCCTGACTCAGGACCAGCCACAGACATGGCATTACCATATAAATAACAATGAAATATTACATAGTAATAAAAATGAGCTATTGATACACCTAACAAAACAGATGGATCTCAAATGTATTATCCTAAGTGACACAGGACAGACTCCAAAGGTTACATATTTTGTGATACATTTATAAAAATTTTGGAAATGCAAAGCTGTAGGGACAGAGATCAGATGAGTGGTTGCCAGGGTGAGGTGTGATTACAAAGGGACAGCATGAAGGAGTGTCAGGAGGTTGATGGGACTGTTCTGTATCTTCATTGTGGCCATAGGTATATGACTATTCATTTGTGAGAACTGAAGGAACTGTATAATAAAATGAGTAAAATTTACTGTGTCATTTAAAATAGCATTTATTACTAATCTTTAATCTTCGCATATTTTGCTCGATTGAAAGATCCAAGTGTGAGAATCTGACGGGCTGAGTCTGGCTGGTGATCATGCCTTAACTTCCAGGGAGGGAGAGAGGCGGTCTTAGGTTGCCCTTGGCTTCTTTAATTGGACTCCCTCAAAGTTTCATAGAATTGGGAAGTTTTCCAAAATAAGAAGAATTTGGAAGTGGCTGTGGGAATAAAGAAAACTGTCAATTAGAATATCTTAATCAGCACAGAGAGTGGGAATTAGGAAGGGAATGTCTTAATCCAATTGAATTAATACCTCTGGGAGTGGGTCAGAGGAAGAAAGAAGGCCCCAATTTTGTCTTTGGAGTGATCACTCACTCCATGTTCCTTTTCATCTCATTTTTACTTTCTCGTTCTGCAGTCTCAATTCAGAACCTACTTTCTACTATCTATTTTCCCCACCCTCTCCCTTGGAAAACCATGTCACTTTGCACATTAGGGATGCATCATAGTCCTAAGATTCTTCTTGTGTCTTCTAAAATCTGATGCCTCAGACTCTGGGATGCTGAAAGCTTTTTTCTACAAGGCTGGGTATGAGGTGGGAGGGGCAGGAGAGGGCATGTGATTTGGTCTGTAGCATGAAAGATAACAGATGTCCTAGCTCCTCCAGTGGCAGCCATAGCTCACTTTCTCCTGAGTTACCCAAGGGCAAAGTGTACCTGGCTACAGCAAATGTAACTTTTTTTTTGTGACAAAAACATCCTGTCTCAAATGAGAAAGAATTGACCCCTTATTAACATACCTTTGAAACTTTTTGCAAAATAATCACCCTGGGAAATATTGGGCTATGTCACATTTGTTTCCTTGATCCTACTTTTATTAAAAGGGCCCCAAACTATGTGTTTTATGTTTTCCAAATTTTTATCAAGAGTGGGAGGTCTTTTTCTACCCTATAAAATATTAGTGAAAACTATTAATTAGCAATGACTGGTGGATTTATATAATGGTCAGTTACAGAAGCATATTTTTGTAAGAGCACATCCAGGAATTTCCTTCTGGAAACAGCCTTTCCAGAGTCCCCTTAGATGAAATGGTCTCTTCCTGTTTTTTCATGGGAACCTTCATATACGTCGGTTTCTTCACTTATCACATTACACTGAATTCTCTGCTTATGTTTCATCTACTACACTAGTCTGGCAGCACACATAAAGCAAACTGTATCTTATATTCATGAGATTGCAATGTGTTTAATAAGCTGCTACAAAGACAAAAAATGTGACAGAAAATTAAAACAATAAAGGCTAAACATGCAAAAGTTCTCAGTAAGAGACAAGAGTGAAGAAATAAAGCTTTGCCCTGGCTGGTGTGGCTCAGTGGACTGACTGCTGGGCTGTGAACCAAAGGGTCGCTGATTTGATTCCCAGTCAGGGCACATGCCTGGGTCATAGGCCTGGTACTCAGTTTGGGGTATGCAAGAGGCAACCACACATTGATATTTCTCTCCCTTTCTTTCTCCCTCACTTTCCCTCTCTTTAAAAATAAATAAACAAAATCTTTTTTAAAAGAAAAGAAAGAAAAAGAAGGTTTTATTCCACCTAAAGAAAAATCAGTTGTGAAACCTGAGGAAGCTTCTACTGAAACTAAAATTGATGTGGCTGCCATCAAGGAAAAGATTAAGAAAGCAAAGAGTAAGAAACCGGGAGCACTTACAGCTGAAGAATTTAAGCTTAAAATGGAAGCAGATGAAAAGAAAAAGATGCAAAAAAGTGATATGCATAAAAAACCCTGAACTAAAACTTCTTAAGCTATCTTCTTTTGCAAAGAATTTTGAGATATTAGGACATTAGTTACCTTATGTGTAAGAAGTGATACTCTGATTAATTTTTTTATGAGTTTATTTTGTTCTTTATAACAGTGTTTATACATACAAGCTGTCCTTTATAAATATAAATTATAATCTGTTTTTTGAAAAATGTTACACTACAGAGTTGTATATATTTCTTTGTATACATTGCACCTAATCTGTTCCTGGCAGGTTTTGTCTAGCATAATTTTAGGAGGAATTCTTTAGGTTGTTTATATAGAGTTTTAGAATGTGGCTATTGTAATTTCCCATCAAATCAAATGTCTGATGCCATTGGTTAGTCTTTAAATACAACTATGTCCCAGCATTAGATTTTGAAAAAAATAAATGCAGATTTTTCAGTGTTCTCTCTACTGATAACAACAACAACAAAAAATAAGCTGCTACTAGCTATTATGCTTTAAAATGTGGTTTTATAGGTATATATGATTGTATATTTGCTGCAGGATCTCTCAGAAACTTTCATACACTTATTTATTCAACAAATATTTATTGAGTATCCACTATGCCAATCACCATTCTGGACACTAGGAATTCAATTGAAAACACTAAGAACAAGACATAGTTCTCATATAGCTTACATCCCAGTGAGGAAACACATAAATAAAGAGAGGTATGATGTGCTAGGTGGTGACAGGTGCCATGAGGAGAAGCAAAGCAAGGTGAGCATTCAGAGAGTAACAGTCTGGGTGAGGAGGTCGGGGAGTAATTATACAGGATGGTGCTCAGGAGAAGATTCTTTGATGAGATGGCATCTGCGTAGAAACTTGAAGGAAGTGAGGTGAGCCATGCAGATATCTGGAAGGGAATATTTAAGAGTAAATACAAGAACTGGTATGTGTGCCTAGTGTGTTCCAGAAATGGCAAAGGCACTGGTGTGACAGGAATAGATTAATCTAGGTGGAAAATGAGAGAAGAGAGATGGGATAGAGATGAGAGACACTACAGGGGAGCAGAATAACAGGCCATATGTCATAGATATGAAGGTTAGAATTGGCACTTTGACTTTTATGCTGAGTTAGATAGGGGGCCATTGTGGGGGCGTAGGTAGAGGAATGACATAACTCCAGCTGTTATGTTGACAGTAGATTGAAGGGGAGCAAGGGCAGAAGTATGGAAACAAGTTAGGAGGCCTGTGTAATAATTTAGAAGAGAGTTGGTGATCATTTGAGAGTGATAGTGGTGGAGGTGGCAAGAGGTGAGACAAATTTTAAATTAGACCCAACAGAATTTCTTGATAGATTAGATAGAGAAAACAGGGGAGTCAAGGATGACTTTCAGGATTCTCACTCAAGCTTAGATAGAGAAAACAGGGGAGTCAAGGATGACTTTCAGGATTCTCACTCAAGCAACTGGAAGAATAACATTGGCATTGACTGAGATGGGGAGAACTAGGGGAGGAGAGGATTGTGGGAGAAAAGCATGAGTCTTGGTGAAGCCACCTAGGAAGTAGATTTGGCTGAAACTGAGCTCTGGGACACCTTTGATGTGTTTGTATGCATTATAAATATCTAGGAGAGAATATTGTAGGCTACACTTCTTAATTTATTCCACTATAGAACCTGTGCTTTATCTTATGGATCTAGTGTTTCATGGTGCATGGTGCATGGTACATGGAAATAAACATAAACTAAATTAAACCTGAGGTTGGTATGAAGAAAAGACATTTGAGGATTAGACAATCAATCACAAGTGAGTTCAGTAATTACAAATATTTAAATACACTATGGTTTTCAAAAAGACCTCACATAGAGGGGAAGAATTAGAAAGTTACTTTGCATTTTGATAAATTAAAAAAATGTTAATATTATAAGTTAATATGACTAATTCTTAACAAACATGAGAATTTATGTGTTCCAAAGACTACTGCCTCTTTTGAAGTAGTTCCTTTAGGTGGCTAAATACTTACTCTAATGATACTACAGTTGGTCAAAATATATTTGGAAATCACACTTAGACTACCCTTCATAGACATATTGCTTTGAGAATCCTTAGAGATGGCAAAATGTCTTTTGAGGGTGGATTTCAATTTCTAAAACTTCCAAAAGTCATTCAGAGTCAAATCAGTTATAAATGGATGGATAAATTGAGAAATATCTTACTGTTAAATGCGAGTTGGGTCTATAAGATTGAATTTCCTAATGGCCTTGAGAGACTCTCTGAAGAAGGAATTTATAAATATTTTGAACAATTGCAATGTCCTGAAATAATTATGTTTCTTTCTTGGTGTACACCTCATTTAGATATATAAGCACTGCTGCTGAAATCTCTCTGTATTATAACCACATGCTCAAAGTCAAATGAATGATCCTAATTACCTTTAAAATGAGGGAAGATGGTAAAGGATGAAATTAGATTCCCTTATGCTGACTTTCGCCACCCATCCTCTCTCTCTAGTCTTGGCCTATAGTTTTGCGTACAAAAATGCCATAAGATATTAAAAATTATTTTTATTATTGTAAGCTGGGTTTGAGCTTGTTCTGTCCTGATAGGTAGTCTTAAACGATAAGAAGAAAGGGATAGGATTCTTGTGGAAGAGAGTAGAAAAATTGAGTTTGCCTCTAAGATCTAGTTTAGACTAAGAAATTAATATACCAAATGGACCTGGCCTGGTGCCTGATGTTTACTGTTTTCCAATTGGGTGCAAACATGTCTGTGAATTTTTGGTGGTGAGCCAGCTGCTCTGTACTCATTCTGGTTGATTAAAATGCTCTCAGTAGAGATGCTGTTCAGAATTGATCACTCTGCTTTTGCCTGCTGGGAAGTAGGAACTGCCAGGGCTTCTTAAGCTGAAAGAAAAAATTATTCCATTTCAGCAAGACTCTCTCAGATCCAAGGTTTCCAAATTTTTCAAGGTTGGAGAGACTTTCTGATCATATCCCATGCCAGTGAACCCCAACCTGTGAGTCATGGGTGATGTGTTGGCCAAACCAGGAAGCAACAAAGGAGATTCTAATTAAATATAATGATCTGGAAAAAAAAAGAAAGAAAGAAATAAAGAAAGAAAGAAAGAAAGAAAGAAAGAAAGAAAGAAAGAAAGAAAGAAAGAAAGAAAGAAGAGAAAGAAAGAAAGAAAAAAAGAAAGAAAGAGGAAAGAAAAAGAAGAAAAAGAAAAGAAAGTACAGGGCAGTGATTTGTTAACACTAAAACCAGACACTCATTCTTGATATGGCTGTGGATCTGCCTTCCTGATGAACCCTGCTCTGGCCATCAGCACTCTTCATGGACTTACAGAAGCCTTATTCACCATTGTGGTGTCCCACATAATACTTTCCACCAAGGAACTAATTTTACAACAAAAGGAGTAAGAGCATATAAAAAACTAATTGTTATTTCCCTGGTCCCACCTCAAATAAGAAAATATTTTGAAGTGATTGGTGAGCAATAGTAAAATAATAAGGAATCATACTTATATAAGCCCAAAGAACTCACAAGTCTTTATTATAACCGGAGGGGTTCAGAAAGTACAGCCAGTGAAAAATAGAATAAAAATTGATATCCCAACTTGCTTTTAGTGAGATTGAAGTACAGGAAAACAAAACAACCCTGACCAAGACAATTCAGCTGACATTGTTGAATTTGAATTTCTACACTGCTTCTGACCTTATTAAACTTGAACCTCTCCACTTCTGCAATGTGTCACACATGTGTCTTACCAGAGCAACCAGAATACTTACCATGTGCTGCTTTTCAGGTTTGGTTAATATGTCGACATGTTAACTAATATATATACCAATATGATATGTGAAATGTCTAGATGATCCAAGAACATTTGGACCTGTCTGTGACAGACAGAAGAAGAGATAATATGGTCCCAGGCAAGAGTCAGATTGCATACTACTATCTATCCCTTTCTCCCAATACAGACGGTCAGAAAAGTGATCCTTCTTCCCAATACAGAATCAGGAAAAGATATTCAGCAGATTAATAGCTATCTTTAAATCCTGGGAATCAAACTGCTGCTCATGGAATTTAATCTATCTTCTGTGGTCATTGGGAGTAATATAAATTATGTCAATTACTAAAAGCTGACATAACATACACTTCAGACAACATTACCTCCTTGTTACTTTGTGGAGTCCATTGCTCACATTCTCACTCTTTATGTATCTTCTGTCAGTCCAAACACAAAAATATCTGAATTTGCAAAAGCCATTCTTTCCTATAGAGGGAAAAAGAAATATAAGACCAGCCCTATTCACAAAGAAATGAAAAATTACACTAAAAATCAATAATCTTTTAGAGACTTGGAACATCATTATTGCTTCCTCAGGCATAATTAGCAGTAATGCTTCTATATCACATTTTTATTGCACAGTGAATTTGCTGAAAAGACATTATAGTGAAAAATTATAATCAAGCTTAAGATTTGAAGCTTGCTTAAAAGTGGTGTCATGGGATTATAGAATCTTTCTGGTACCATGCCCCTTCATAATTCTAATTCCTTCTGATATTGTTTTTATGTGACCTTTGAAGGTCCAGCAAGTATCAACAAACTAAGAACTCATGAATGTTTTCTATAATAACCATGATAGGTCAGGTGCCTGACATTGTCTGTTGCTCTGCTTTTTTATAATGTTTTACAATCTGTTTCTAATATCTATTGCTCTGCCTGCATACTGTACTCACCTCTACCATAGCCACATCCTTTGGGCTGTCTAAGTGGATTGATTTGACTTCTATGGACTCTGTCTTGTGTCTCTTTGAAGGCCTGCCCCTAATATTTGTGAGCCAGGGCAAGAATACAAATGGAAGCCCATACACCATGCATATAAGCATTAAAAGCAATAGTCCTGCATAATGCAAACTTGAAAGTAATATAATTGTGTAATATTGTGAAATGCTTTTCAACTACCATATTTAACTGTTGTAAATATTATGCTCATTAATGAGATAGGGAAGTGGAGCCATTGGTGTAGTTCTTTTGTTGTTGGGCTCTCAGGAAACACCTCTCTTCTTGTACTTAGCCTTCATACCTGCTGAATCCAAGGCTGGAGTCTCTCTGGCCATCCTTCTTCATCAAGCCACTTCCAGAATACTCTTGGGTAAGGCTTTCTCCATCCTGTTCTGCTAATCAACACCCTTCACCCACTTTCTGTCTTTCAGAAATTTGTTGAAATCTTTAATCCATTCATGAGTCTCCTCTTAGTTTCTTTATTGCTATAAATTTATTCCTTTTTAATTCTTTTGCTATCTTCTTAACAGGGTTTCAGACTAAAGAAAGAGGTTAAGAAATACATGTATTCAGCTGTCATGAAGTTTTTGTTACTTTTTGCAATAATAACAGCAATATATATTCATTAGTGGGGCCCAATATGACACACAAATAAAATCTCTCCTTTTTTATATTTCAGGTTGACAGCATTAGAGGGTATGTGCACAGGGTTGTCTCTATGTAGAGATCATGAATATGCAGACACATCTCACTCATTGTGAGAAGAGCAGGTAAGCAGGGAGGCCCCATCGGTGGCTGTTAGAGACTGGGGCTTACTGCCACCAAGATCAAACCAATCACCTTGGCCTCAGAGACACTAGACACTCATAAAGTGAACTCATTAATTATAGTCCTTGGTCAGAGCATTATGGAATAAGAAATTATAGCAGGTTGATTTTCTTCCTGGAATAAATGTTTTTCTAATTTTTTTATTGTTGTAAAATACATATAAAATTTCTGTCTTAACCATTCTAAGTACAGCCACCACTATCATTCATCTCTGGAACTCTTTTCGTGCAAAAACTGAAATTCTATACCCATTGAACATTAACTCCCTTCCCCCACCCCAGCCCCTGTCAACCACCATTCTACTTCCTCTTTCTATGAATTTAACTACTCTAAGTGCCTTACGTAAATAGAATCATACAATATTTATATTTTTGTGACTGCTTATTTCACTTAGCATAAAGTCCTCAAGTTTCATCTATGTTGTAGCATATGTCAGAATTTCCGTACTTGTTAAGGATGAATAATATTCCATTGTATGTATGTACCCCTTTTGCTTATCCATTCATCCATTGATGGGCACTTGGGTTGCTTGCATGTTTTAGCTATTGTGAATAATGTTGTTATGAACATGTTGTGCAATTATTCTTTTGAGATTTCAATTCTTTTGAGTACGTATCCAGAAGTGGAATCACATTGTAATTCTGTTTTTAATTTTTTGAGGAATCACTATGCCGTTTTTCAGAGCAGCTATACAATTTTAATTCTCAACAACAGGGGACAGAGTTCACATTTCTCCACATCTTTGTCAACACTTGTAATTTTCTTCTCTCTTTTTATTATAGCCATCCTACAATGAAAAAGTATACCAGGTGTGGTCTTCCTGGTGTACTTTTACACATTTATTCTAGACAGAGATTTTGGATTCTACCTACTATTGTATTGTTGCTAGGGATACAGGAGGAGCAAATACTAGAACTTTTCAAGTGCTGGAAGATTATCTTCAATTTCTCAGAGAAACAAGAAAAATCAATTACCTAGCATAGCTTTACTACACTGTTAAAACAGCTCACATATAAAGAAAGACAAAAGATTAACATTTCCATATTAAATCTTTCCATGAAGAATATTGACTTCATGGAGCAGGGAAAAAGAGGCTAAAATTGTCACTGTTGAGCTTCTGAACATGCATCAGTACAGTTAGGGAAGCAAAGACCCTCTTACAACTACATTTGATGATCTGGCTTCCCTGAAGCGATGCATTTTCAACATTATTGATTACCTGCCTTTAATACAAATTGTGGAGGAAAGTATAGCAAAGAAGCCTTTTCTAGTTTATAACTAAACCAACTGCTGGGAGTTTTACCTGATCCAACTTGAAGCACCCTCTAGGGTAGTTATGATTGAGATTTATGCTTACCCTTTCTTTTAAATATCCCATTAATTCTAATACATTCATCTAAGAATCAAGAAAGACACTAGTAAGCTATGATTTTGTGTGGGGAAATCATACCTTCAACAGTCACACAATGAAGATGGCCATACTCAAAGATAATGTTTTGCTACCCTACTACATTATATGGTGGAAAAAGCACACAGACTAAACACCCAGGTGCAGGCCCTGGGCTTTGGTACTTACTAATTACATGACTTTCTGCAAGTATCTGAAATTCTTTAGGAAATATATGTATATAATCTGCAATTAACATAGTTATTGAGGATTGAGTGAATAGGTGTATACTATGATTACTTTAGTCTTTGAAGTATTTATTCTTTTTTGTGAACTTCTTAAAAGGGCATTTTTCTGAAAACAAACCCATTCTTTGATGTTTCTCTCCTCAGATGATAAGATTTTCTTTCATTCAAAAATTACTAATGGAGCACTAGCTATGTGCTAGGAACTGTTTGTGTGCATTTTAGTGGTTTGCAATATTTATTAAATGATGGCAGCAACTGCCACTCTTCACTTCAACTTGATGTTTGCCTAAAATCAAAGGAAAAAGTGGGCTTGTGAATTTATCAACTGAACTTGAATATAAATGACCACATCTAATATGTCAAAATCCTAGCTGCATGTCTGTCTTTATTTCCAATTCATGTAGGAATTTATTTAAAACTTAGAAGATGTTTAAAACCTATTCTTGACCCTTTCCTGTGTCTCATGTTGAATATGGTAATGTTGTGCCCTTGGTGTGAACCTCTTAAGCATTCTCAAGCTTTGTATGGCTGGATTGATGACACCTCATAAAGGGATTAGCATCTGAAACCGCTCCCTCTGGCTCTAAGAACTGGCAACAGAAAGGACATTCAAGCTTCTAGGAGGAAAACCTGTTTTAATCATGCTTTGTGCAGAGACATAGGATGCATGCATCACAGGCACTGAAAAATAAAGAGAGGATTTGTTTGTTGAATCTCGAGGGAAAGCCTTGGAGCACAGCTGTCTTTACACAGAGACAATGAACTCAAAAGAGCAGTGAGGTTCCAGTGGCATCAGCCTCTCCGTGCCTTTCAGCCCCGCATTTTCAGCTGTCCGGAATGACAGACAGCGAGGGGAGAAGCTTAAATCGTGCTTTCCTGTTCCAAAAAGAAGGGTTTTTATGTCAGTAGCTAAAATCTCAAATCATTAACTTTAAATCAACGCTGCAAAAGAGCTGGGGTGCAATTGTACTTACTGAAACAGTGCCGGAATAATAGCACAGTGGCCCATTTGAAGTGCACGTTTGAACGGCAGGTGTAGTTTAATTGAGAATTGTGTGCAAAGAGGAACATAAAATTGAAATGTTTGTTTAATATTGACTTGTTTAAAAGCAGTGGATCAATGCCAAGTTGCTTTTCATTTTATCTCTCTAATAGCTTTTTTTTTCCTTGAAAAAATATTTTTAGATTTTTTTTTTTTGGTCTGTCTTGAAGGAGTGGGGCCACTCACAAAATAAGAAATGTGGAGACCATTTACAGAGTATAAAAAAAGACCTATAGTTGTTTCATGCCTTACAGCTATCAAGGGAAAAATGGAATTTAAACTCTACATCCACTGCTGTTAATTCATAATTTTCTCTGTAATGAGATTGGAATGAGCTGTGCGAAGAGGATGCAGCCTGCATAACAATAATAGGCTTTCAAACAGATTCCATTCTCAGTGGTTATTTTCCTTTGTGCTAGGGTCTTCCCAGAGAGCTCACACAATGAAAACATCACGGCCAATTGGACAATACCATGCTTTTTGACTTTTTAACTTAAAAGCCATTCTTAGATCCTATCCAATGAATATTTCTTAATATTTGAGATAAAGTCCAGTAAATCCTTTGGGGAACAACAACAACAAAAAATCTGTTAGTATAGTATATCAAAAACTTAAGTAAGAAAAATTATATGATCCATAGATACCCAGACAGTTTTTTGATTAAAATCCCACATATGTTTCCAATGTAAACCATTAGAAATAGAATACTTTCTTAATTTGAAAACGTAGCTCTCTTTCAAAACAGCAGCTATATCATACTCTGGGGGGGAATGCTAGAAGCATTTCCATTAATTTCAGAAACAAATCAAGGATACTTGGTAGAAGTCATTATCATTTAACCTTATTATAGCAGTTCTGGACAATGCAATAAAAATGAAACAGCAATGATAGGAATGGGTATTAGAACAGATAAGAATTGTTATTTATAGTCCAAACATATTTTGCATAAGTAGCAGATATTTATTATTTAGTAAACTCAAGAAAGTCTACCAAAAACTTATTGGAGGCTTGAGTCAATGTCTCCTGCTCCTATCCAAAAACAGTCCCCAAATCACCCTCAGCAGATTCCAAGCCTCACTCAGAAAACAGAGCCATCAAAAGGGAACACTCCTACCAACACATCTATCAACATGTGTATAGCCTCTGTGCCTACTGCAGTGAGCATATTGTCCTTGGTTTTATCCATGGCCAATCCCTTCGCTTGTGCACTGGCTCTTATCTTCCTTACCTAATTAAGAACATCACTCTTGCACTTATCCCCCCCCTCTCTCACATTATCAGATTTTCCCTCTCTACTGGATTCTTCCCATTATCATCCAAACATTCTTTAGTATCTTCCATCTTAACAAGCCATCCTTTGGCCTGACACCACACTCCAGCTACTGCCCTGTTGCTTAGTTCCTCTTTCCAGCAAAACTTTTAAAAGTTCTCCTTACTCACCTTTTGCACTTCTTGATCTCCCATTCTTTCTTGAAACCATGCCTATCAAGCTGTTGCCCCTGCCACTTCACAACATAGCTCTGGCTGAGGTCAGCAATGACCCCATGCTGCTGTGAGCCAGGGGTCAGTTCTCAGTCCTATTCTTACTCCATCCATCGCCAACATCTGACTCAGCTGGCCACTCCTTTTGAAGTGATTTCTTCACTGGGCTATGTAATATCATTTTTTCTAGGTTCTCCTCCTACCTCATTAGATGTACACTATAGTTCTTATTTTCTGATATTCCTCACCTTACAATTCTCTAAATACTGGAGTGTCTCAGGGCTCAGTTTTATCAGCTCTTTTCTACATTTGCTCACAACCTAGGCAATATAATTCCATGGCCTCCAATGCCTTCTATATGGTGATCACTCTTAAACTTACCACTTTTCATCAGTTCTAAGGCACACTTTTTCCTCACTTTATTGAATTTTAAGTCAGCCTGTGTCTTGCAGTTGATGACATCTTTTAATTTTTGTTGTCCAGGCAGAGGTCATGAAGTAGTTGTTCTTGATTGTACACATGAGAACTCGGTCTTATTTATTTATGTTACCAACAGACCAGTTGTTCATAAGTCTCAAAATAAAGAAGATCTACATCTAATCTGATGCAGATCACAAAATCATGGGTTTTGAGCCTAATGCCATGCTTGGAGAAGATTTTTAGAGGCCTGTACAGGCGATGAGTATATTTTGCATGTAGGGGAGATTGCAAACGATGGTGGTTGGAAAGTGGACTGTGGTAGATTAGTTGTGTTACAGAAACAGGGGAGTCCAAAAATCCCCAGAGTTTGCAGCTAGGGGATGGGGAGAAGGAAGCAGCTTTCAGAATGTCTCCACATGCCTGAGGCTGGTGGCTAGTGTCTTTCTTATGCAAAATTGCTTGGATGCTTCCAAGGCCTCAGGTAGATGGGAGGAGTCTTGAACCAGGGGATGGTATGGAAAAAGCAGACAGAGCCTACATAAGGTTCTGTGAATGGTCAGAACTGTTTGCAACACCCACTGCATCAGAGGACGCAGTCAGGGATATAAGCAGCTGCGGACATTTTAGCTCTTTCGCTCTCGTGCGCTCCCTCCATGTGGCTTGGAGAAGGGGTCTCCAGGCTGCTTTAAGAAGAGGCTCTCACCATGCGATTTTGAGAAGGAGAGGAGATCCATGCGGTTTGCAGGAAGAAGGCAGTTTACAAGGAGGCTGAGGATCCAGGAGGTTCTGCATTGAGAGCTGGAGGGCACCACAGCACAGAAAGGACCTCCACAATCAGAATTGAGTGATTGGCAGCTGCTGGTAAAGCTGAACTGTATTTGGAAAGTAGGGAAACGGTGTTTCTGACCTTCCTAAGACTGGCCAGGTTTGGTAGTGGGGAGGCAAGGATATGTGTTTATGGGTGTTTTAAAGAACATAAGACTTAACAGCAGAAATCCACAAATAATCTAAATCTATATAACTGTTAAATAAACAATTCTTTTTCTTTTCACTAAACTCTTGTATTGAGAGTTATAATTTTGGCGGCGGGCAATCGGGCCCCTAACTAAAGAGCCCGTGGGTTTGTTTTCAATTGGAGCAGCCCAGGGGTCTGTAACAGTTGCGTTAATAGCCTAATTTAATGGCTTCCTTATATCCATTCCCAATGCTTTATAACTGCATAGTCCCCTCTCTGCCTCGGAGCTTGGCCTTGTGTCTTGCTTTGATCAATAGTGTTAGCAGATGTCATCTAAGCAGGGGATTGAATAGCACTTGTGCTTTCTGCTTTTCTTCTTCCATGATTGGCTTGTTCACTCTACTTCTCAACAAACCATAAGAACATCCCTGTGTTAGTGTGCAGGAGGGATATAAGAGACAGTGGAGAAGAGCTAAGGTGTCTAGTTGTCCCAGCCATTTCAGCCAGCAGAGCTGCACCCCAGCTGAGCAGTCCTAAATCAGGCCACAGCCATCTGAGCAAAGCCAGCCAAGATGAGAAGACTGTCTGGCTAAGCCCACCCACACAGAGTTGAATACATGCAGAATGGCTCGGTTCAGATATTCTAATGGAAACAATGCAATAGACATACTGCTTTTGGTTGCAGAGGCAGAATTAGGGTGGGTGGGTATGAGTTACAGAAAAGCAGACAAGTTTCAGGTGAAGGATGATCATCTAATAAGTTAAAGGAGAGGGGATAGATGAGATCTTAATTTCTTAAGGGCCTACTATATGCCAGTCACTATGCTAGGTACTTTATTTTACTTACCAAGTTATGGAATATAGATCTTTCAGGAAGCCCTCGAGGTTATTAAAATACCCATTTTACAGATGAAGAAATTAAAAAACCAGAGAGGGAGTAATTTACTGACTGTATCAGCCAGGGTTTCACCAGAAATAGGAGGTGGGAGGAAGAGAGAGAGAGTGAGAGAGAGAGAGAGAGAGAGATTTGGCAAAGAATTGGTGTATGTGACTGTGAGGGCTGGCTAGGCAAATCTGAAATTATGTAGGACAATTTTTCTCTCTTCGAGTAAATAGATTATAGATTTTAATCGCATTTATAAAATATCTTCACAGCAACACCTAAGTTAGTGTTTGATTGACTAACTGGGGACTATAGTCTAACCAAGTTGACACATAAAAGTGACTGTTGCACTCATAGCATACCATCTTAAGTGGCAGAACTGATTTTTGAACCCATGTCCAGCTATCTCCAAAGCCAGTGCTCTCTTTAGAATAGCATACCACCCAATACTCTAGTAAGGGTCTGCCTCTTAAAATTGGGTTCTTGCTGATGCCAGCAACATGTAAACATAATCTACTTAACTGTTTGTAAGAAATGGGGAGAGGTGTTCTTGCTCTGAGTGGAGGTTAGACTAGACTGTTCTCAGGAATAAAATTTATAGCCCTCTGGTTTAATGATATTAAGATTTGCTTAGTAGAGGCCCTTAGGGAGACCACGTTAGAAGGTAGAGAATAACTTGTAAAGGGCAATATGTGAATAGAAGCATTTATAATGTTTAATAAGACTGCTTTCAAAAGTTTATTGTTAGGTTTAGGAACATTATCTTCACAGTATTATTTAAAATACAAATCAGAAGAATCTCATAATAAAGGGCTTATTAAGTAAATGAAAACTTGAGTCTGTCCTATTTGTATCTGTAGTTATCACTCCTTTTGTATAATTCAGAACTGATTCTGAATTAATGAAGTTCTACAATATATGACATTTAAAGAAATACTGTAATCCTAATATTTCATTTAGTGAAGTTGGTTGTGGTGGGCTGACTAGTGGCCTCCCAAAGATGTTCAGGTCCTAATTCCCAGAACCTGTGAATGTTACTATGCATGGCAAAGGGACTTTGCAGTTGTAATTAAGCTAAGGAGCTTGAGATGGGAGCGTCTCCCGGATTATCCAGCTGGGTTCAATGAAATCGCAACAGTGCTTATAAGAGGGACCCAGGAAGAACCAGAGCAGGAGAAGTAGGTGACATATTGATTGAAACAGAGATTGGAATAACATTCTTTGAAAGTAGAGGAAGGGGTCATAAGCCAATGAATACGGGTGGTAATTAGAAGCTGAAAAGAGAAGGGAACAGATTGTCCCTTCATCCTTTGAAGGGAATCATCTCTGCTTGCACCTTGATGCCCTGGGAAACTGAGCTTAGACTTCTGAGCTCCAGAAAGGTAAGGGAGTGACTTCACATTGTTTTTAGCTACTAAGTTCATGGTAATTTGTTACAGCATTAATGGAGAACTAACATATTGATGTAAGTATAGTAAGTGTTTGCAGGTTAATTGTTCTAAGCTTAATGATAGTTATGGGACAATCCTTTAAAGGCAGGTGAAATACTTTTGGTTAGCTAACACAACTTCTATCTATAGCCTTTTTCTCCCTAGCTGGAGACGGCCTTTGTTGGGAGACATTCTCCATGGGCTTCTTGCATTTTTTGTGTCAGAGTTTGTTCTCACTATAGTTGCAATGTTTATATAGTGAAGAGACTTCGCAGGTAGATATAGTGTCTTTCTCTGAGGCAGAGGGCAGGAAAATAAAGATTATGTTTTCCTCTGGGGCATAGGTTGGGCATGTTTATCAGCAACACTTTTAAAACATGGAGGCTTACTAAGCTCAAGGTTTCTCATTTGTGACAAACCCACCGTGTTCTTAGTGTCAACCCGGACCTGCCTCTACCTTGCCCTTGTGGAACTTGGGCAGAAGTAGACAAGGGAATCAGTGCAGATGTAAAGCTCATGCTGTCTGCTGCCCTGGAAGGGATAAAGTCCTTTATCTCTGACTCAGGAACATTCTGCTGGCAACTGTGAGACTGTGACAGGCTACCTTGTTAGCTTGCAAGTCAAGTCTCAGAGTCTTCCCAGTTCTTGATGGCCTTGCAGTTGGGGTAGCTGTTTAACGTAGCTTTTGCTTGTGAGATGTAAATACAAGTCTACTGAGGGTGTATCTAGAGACACTTTTTCTTTTTTTTATTGTTTTTCTATTACAGTTGTCCCATTTTCTCCCCCATTGCTCTCCCCTACCCCTGCCCACCTCCCCTCCCACAGTCAGTCCCCACCCTGTTGTCCATGTCCATGGGTCATTTATACTAGTTCCTTAGAGACATTTTCTTGATTACTTCATCAGTCTCCCCTTCCTTCCACCTGTAACTCAGACATGATGACTTAAGATGCACTATCTATCTTGCAACCATGAGACCCAAAGCCAAAACATTAAAGATAATAGAGCAGAAAGTTAGAGTTCAGATGCCTGATAATATCTTTGAGCAGGAAAACTACTTCTAGACTATCTACCTCAAGATTTCTTACTTGAGAAAACAAAACTCCTCTTTGATTAATGTTGAATAGACCTTCTGTTTGGGCAGCTGAAGTCATCTCTGATTAGCAGTGACTAAAGATTTAGTTCTAAAAGAAATATTTTATTCTGGCTGCATTCATTCTTTTTCTCAGACTAAAAATAAGTTTGTTATTGTTTTAAGTTATAAAATAATACATATTTTGAAATTCAAACAATATTGAGAAGCATGGAAACAAGGTAATCACTCCTCCAATGACTACCAGCAATTACCATGAATTCTGTCTTGGGGAGGCTGATTAGGGTGCTTGTGTTAGAATTTAAGCCCCATCACTTATTAGCTGTGACCTCAGGCAAGTTATTTAAATATTTCGTGCATCAAACTTCTGATCTGTAAAATGAGTACGACAATAGCACCTACCTTTTGAGAATTATGTTAGATAATATACATAAAAATTCAGAAGAATTCTTTAGACAGAGTAAGCACACACAAAATGTGGTATTGTCATCCTTCTAGACTTTTATCTGTGAGCTCACATGCATGTATACATGCATATACAAGTACACACACAGACACACACATATTTAAATCAAGATGGAACTTTGCTAAACATGCCATATTATCACTTTTCTTCTACTTCATGTTATTTAGGGGACATATTTCCATGCCAATAATTATAAATCAATATGTCACTTCTAGTGGTTGTCTGGTGTTTCAATACATAAATGCATTTTAATTTATTTTACCAGTCCCCAATTGATGAGCAATTAGGTTTTATAAAGCTTTCCCCTATTCTGAACAATACTGTGTTGACCATCTTTACATATCACTTTGCACATTTGTCTTAGTATTTCCTTGGAATAATTTCTCTGAAAAATAAGTACTTGAGAGTCCAGCTAACTAGGAGAGAAAGCTGATCTGTCAAGTGTTGGATGAGCCAAAATTAAAGTTGCAGTAAAGACTTGCTCACTTTCTGCAATAGTTGAAGTAAAAGGCTAAGTGAGAGAAAGCATTAATTTCCCTCCTCAGTTGTTCAGTGGAACTGTGCAGACATGGAGATTGTCTCACTGTGAAGGGAGCTCCGAACAAAAGGCTTCAGCAGTTT
This sequence comes from Furipterus horrens, assembly GCF_987537825.1. Taxonomy (NCBI): domain Eukaryota; kingdom Metazoa; phylum Chordata; class Mammalia; order Chiroptera; family Furipteridae; genus Furipterus; species Furipterus horrens. The sequence continues at coordinate 47,625,804 of NW_028327175.1, forward strand.
TGCAGACTCTGGGATTGTGACAAGTGGGAGAGGGAAGGGCTACGAGTGGAAAAGTAGTGTGTACTGAGCCAGGGTGGGGAAAGTGTCTTCCAGGTTGCTCCCTCTTCTTACCATAAGTAGGCCTCTGACCAAGGCTGCAGATAGACCTAGGAATGAAGGTGCCAGCTTCTAATGTAAATATTCAGAGTTTAACCCTCTAGGGGACCTGCATCCTTGGCCACATCTTCCCCTCAGGACTGAGATGCACAGCTCGGCACCAAGTCTGGTGTGGGGAGGGCAGCCTCTGGTGAAGCCTGTCAGTTGAAGCCTTTGGAACTGCCTGTAGACAGGCCTGGAAAATCACACACTTAGGTTTTTATCCTCATGAATGTTGGGTCAAAAGATATGCATGTTTTAAGGGCTTTTACTCATACCATTCAGATAGGTGACAATTTTCACTCTCACCACAACATTGGAAATTATTCTCTTAGATATTTGACAATCTGGAGTTAAACATGGTTTCTCATTGTTTCCATTTCTATTTATTTGTTACCAGGGAAATAGAACTCCTTTTCATTATTCCTTTAAATGAGTGATGATTGTCGAATAGTCTATCACTTGCCTACTGATTGGAAATGCCAACTTTATCATATTCTAGATGTGCTTATTCTCATGCTAGTTCCTCATCATTTTAATTATTAAAGCTTTAGACTTCGTTTTAATATCTGGTAGGGCAAAACCTATTCCATTATTTTGGTTTTGCAATTTTCTTTCTGCCATCTTCTCATGTATTTATTTTTCCAGACAAACTTTAGAATCATTTAATCAAGCCTCTCCCTTAAAGTTCCATTGGGATTTCAGCTGGGCTTGTGTTATATTACTAGATGAATTTGTAAAGAAGTGACTGACATCATCAGAATACTGAGCTTTTCTATCCAGGCCATGGTCTACATGTCCAGTTAGTTTGGGCTAGTTTTTAATGAGATAGAGGTACAAATAATTTCCTTGGCTGAGGAAGAACAAGATTGTTGACATAGTTTTTTCATTTCACCTAAGCAGGAGCAAGACAAGCCCTTTTATATGAGGACAATAAAAACCATAGAAGATATGACACGCACATGCATTATTCATACGCAGTCTTTATTTTGCATGGTTTTGACATATATGAACTCCAGCTACCATAGCTGAGTTAATAACATCAGTCAGTCCCCAACAACACAGTTTACATTCGGTTACCATAGCATATTAACTATGAGTAATTGCATAAAGTGCAAATTTTACTGCTAGCTCTTCAGAGCACAAATCATTATGTGAGTAACAGATCAGTAAATTGATCAGTGAGCAATCTTGTCTCTTTTCCCAGCATCTATCAGTGCTTAGTTACCACATACTTATTATTCAACAGACAGGCAAGTGTGTAATTGTGTTCCTTTCATACCTCCCAGCAATAAACTCATGTGATGTTTTTAAAAAATGGATAGTCAAAGAGGGTGTTGGCCAGTAAAGAGGAAAGTGCAGCAAAAAACCAGTGACAGTGCTGAAAGTAAAACTGGAATTGGATGCAGATGGCGTGACAGAAGAAGTAGTTACTGTGGCGTGTTCACACTGCTGCTGTTCGGGAGACTCTAGGCCTGCAGCCTGTGGAACAGATCAAACTATTGACATAAATTTTAAAAGTGGTAGTGACAAAAAGGGTGAACATGTCTCAGAGAAATGACACTGGCAAAAAAAACTTCACATTAAAGGAACCCTTGAGGACATTTCATGATATTGAAAATGCACAGGAATGGACAACTGTAATAGAAAAACAATAAATAAATTTTAAAAAGAAAAAAGAAAACTCACAGGATAAAATGCTAGAAGTTGATATAAACTAAAAAAAAAGAAAAGAAAAGAGTATGATTTTGCCAAGGCATTGGGGAGGTGCTTGTTTCAAATTATAAATTATACAACAATAAGATGATTACTGTTCAAATTACTCTTGAGAAAGAGTATTTTTAAGAAATGAAATAAAGCAATTTAACCCTCAATGTTTCTAATGTTTTAAATTGCAATGTACTAAATAGTTTGGCTTTTTTAAATTTTTAAAAAATATGTTTATTGCCAACAGCAAACATTTTAAATGCTTAAACAATATAATTGAAAAAAGTATTTTTTCCTACTGTGAGTTATTTCCCTGCTAGTCTCCTTTACTACTCACAGAAAATACTTCACTTCTGACATTTCTGGTTACAAAATGTGTGGAAGTTTTTCCCCCACACCAAGCAATTCTCTGGGACACCAGCTGGGTGTCCAACAATGCAACTCAGTTCCAACACCATCTACCTGGAGACAGTGTCAGATCCCATAGGTTAACGTCTCAGTCCCGCAAGACTCCCCCCTTCTCTCATATTTCAGATGACAGTTGCAAGCCTAGGTGATCACGTGTGCTTCTGAACAACTGGCTGTAGATTGGAGATTTCAGTGACCTCTTCCCTGGGATCAATTAATTTGCTAGAATGGCTCACAGAACTCAGAGAAATACTTACATTTACCATTTTATTAAAGAATACAGGATGAACACTCAGATTAAGAGATAACATAGGAGAAGGTCCCCTGGAGTTGGGGTGCATCACCACCAGTGTAGATGTATTCTTTCACCTGGAAACTCTCCAAACCCTGTACTATTGGAATTTTATGGAGACTTCATTATATAGTCATGATCAATTATTAACTCCATTTCTAGCCCCTCTTTTGTCTCCGGAAGATGAGGGGGGCAACTGAAAAGTCCAAGCTTCTAACCATGGCTCTGTCTTTCCAGTGACCAACCCCCATCCAGGAGCCACCCAGGAGCCTACCCAGAGTCACCTTAATAGAACAAAAGATGTTCCTAGTGTTCTCAGCACTTAGGAACCCACAGGGGAAATATCAGAACAAGAGACGGTCCTAGTGCTGTTACCACTTAGAAAATTTAAAAGGTTTCAGGAGCTCTGTGCCAGGAACCAAGGACAGAGAAATATATATTTTTTATTAAATATATATTTTAATTATTTTTTTAATGCTCACCCAAGGACATTTTTTCCTTGCTTTTAGAGAGTAAGGAAGGGAGAGAGAGAAACATTGATTGATTGACTCCCATATGAGCCCAGACTGGGGATCAAAACTGTAACCTAGGTAGGTGCCCTGACCAAGAATTGAACCCACAACCCTTCAGCTACGGGGCAATGCTTCAACCAGCTGAACCACATTGGCCATGGCACAATGTATATTTTCTATTATCTCACAGATAAAAATTTGTCAATATCACAGAGTAAACAAGTTTTTTCATTGATAAGATTATTTTTCATGGTTTCAGCTTGCAGAGTCATTTTCTATAATCAAAGTGAGCACAGCCTGAACTAAAGAAAACAAGGAAGCAGAGTGAGCTAGAATGACAAGCTGAGTGAAAACACCCCAGCTCAGAAAAGATGGCAGGAAAAGGGAGGTCACTCACTTCAGTAAGACAGTAATGCCCATGAGACTACCACTGGCCTAGAGGATGAATGTGCCACTGTGGGGTTATGTGGGCACTGCCTCTCAAGAAAGTCCTTCCTAAAAATCTCTATGTCGAAGAGATATCTGCACCCCCATGTTCATTGGAGCATTGTTTACAATAGCCAAGACATGAAAACAACCTAAGTGTTCATCAACAGATAAATGGATTAAGAAAATTTGGAACATATACAGTGGAATACTATTCAGCAATAAAAAGGCAGGAAATCCTTCATTTGCAACAACAGGGATGGACCTTGAGGGCATTATGCTAAGTAAAATAAGTCAGTCACAGAAAGGTAAATATCACATGATCTCACTTATATATGAAATCTATAAAAACAAAACAAAACAAAAATAAAAATATTGAACTCATAGATATAGAGAGTAGATTGTAGTATCCAGAGGTAGAAGGTTGAGAGTAGGGGAATTGGATAAGGGTGGTCAAAAGGTACACATTTCCAGTTATGGGATAAATATTGTAAGTACTGGGGATGTAACATACAGCATGATGACTACAGTTAACACTGTTCTATGTAGATATGAAATTTGCTAAGAGAGTGGATACTAGAAGTTCTCATCACAAGGGAAAAAGCTCTTTTCCCCTTTTGTATCCATTTGATATGATGAATGTTATCTGAGCTTATTGTGGTGAGCAGTGCATGTGAGTCAAGTCATTATGCAGTACACCCTAAACTTATACGATGCTATATGTCAGGTATATCTCAATGAAACTAAAAGGAAGGATGTTTTTCCCCATAAGCAGTTTATTTAGATACAATGCCCTCCTCTGAAGCTTTTGCATATAAGAGTAGGAGTTTCTGGCTCTGCTTGTCTGAGTGTATATTCTCGCTCCCTTTCCCTCAGGAGACAAAATTGTCTAGGTCAAAATGCCTGCTGTCTTAGTTGCTATGTCAGAGAGGATGACAATGCTTTAATTTTAATTTTAATTTTATATTTTCTTTTCTAATGAATTTGTTGGGCTGACACTGGTTAATAAACTGATATAGATTTCAGGTGAGAGGGTGGCAATTTTTATTCCAGGTCTTTCATGTGAAGTCATCCTGGCCATTTAATCTCCCATTGCAGTGACACAATGAAACCCTCTCAGCCTGATGGGCTCAGGCATATCTTCCCTGGGCCTATAGCCAGGACTGAATTGATGTGCTCGTTTAAAAGCAGAAGAAAAGCACAAAGACATTTTCAAGCCAAGGAATAAACAAGAGAAAGAAAGAAATACAGTTTCTGTCAGTGGCTCTAAGTGAGAATTTTTCCTTTAAAATCCCAATGATGCTCTACAATGCCTTGGAAGTGATTTATGAGGCCAGCAAGGACTGACTGTGCTTAACAGGGTCATTTGATTTTAATGCCTCCGATGAGACCGCTGCTATTTTTGGCCCAATAAAGGAGTCTGTCTGCAGTGGTACACATAAGCAAATTTTAAAAGGTAAGTCATGTCTACAGTGTGACCAATTTAGGGGAGAGAGTCCTGAAAAGAAAACTGGACAGACGGTGCAATGTGAGATGCAATCCGAGGCCAAATATGAGCATTCCCATGTCCCTGATGTAAAGGTACACAAAAGGGAGAGCCAGCTGCATTTATAGATGCTCTGCTCCACTCAGAGGTGTAATTTGAGAAACTAAAAGACCTGTCTCCTTGGGTATAGTTCTTGTGAAGTTCCTGTACTTCCTGTTTTATCTTGACTTCGTAAGAGTCTTTCTGGGTTTGCCTTTGAATAGCAGTATGACCTTGAACAAGTTACTTATCTTTCCCAGCCTTAGCTTCCTCACTGCAAAGTGAAAAGATCAAAGGAGATGTCTCAAGTGTTGTTCAGTTGAATGGCTTTGTGACTCTCGGAAGTCATTCATGAGAAATGCTTTTAATTGGAGGAATATTTGGTGTCAATAAACTAATTAAAAAAATAAATTAAAAGCCTTCCAGGAAGGATTTAAGGTGACTTGGCATCACTGTATTCCTCTGGCTTGCATATACGAGGAAGTTTCTTTTCCCCCAGCCCTGAACCATGGCTACCTTCAACTTAACCAAGGCATGGTGTGTGATTTCAGAGATTTTCAAGAGTATTTTGTATTGTGTCCTAGATTAGTTGGCAGCAGAGATTAGCATGTGATACAGACAATTGAGATTTATTTACAGAAATAAACTATATTAAAATAAAACATCATTCATGTAATTGCCAGTTAGAAATGCAATCACATAATTCAGAACAAAATATGAAGAAATAAAAAACACTCAAACTACCGGTGTACTCATTTTAATAACTATCAATCATTGCCTCTTAACCCTTTATTTTTATTTCAGTTGTAGATAAAACAAAAAAACAAGCTTTGACCACCATACATACTTTCTTAAAATCAAAGTCAATCAGTTTTATTTATAGTTCACAACTGGCTCAAACTCTTAGAGGCTTTAGGAAAACTTGACATTTAAAGCTCATCCAGGGCTTCCAAGTTATAGAATAATGACAGGCCATCTAAGTCCTAATTTTCTACACCTCTTTCAAAAAAGCATGTATATCAGCAAGGAGAATAAATGATCTCTGTAGTTCAAGCCTACAGCATAACTAGGATACAGAAGTTAGTACAATTCTCTTTGACTTATATATAGTGAAGAAATAAAAACAGCAGGGCCAAGTCGTGAGCTATGCCAGAGTGGAGGGTCAGGCTGATACCAGAAGTGGAAGAATGAAGGTAAAATCTCCCCCATAAGAAGAAGGACCCATGGTGAGTGGAGAATACTAACACTATACCTGTGCTGTCACCACCTTTCACGTGAGTACCTTTCATTATATGCCCTCTGAAGTCATGAAGTGAAAGGTACTCAACATCAGCTATGTGGCAACCTTGCCATAAATGTTTGACCTCAGATGAATTCCAGAAGAATCCAGAATGTGGGGTATTCTTTAGAACAACTGACCAGGACCCTAAGAGGATACAATGTCATGAAGAACTAAGGGAAGTAGAAATAGTTTAAGACAGTGGGGAGGGGTGATGATAATGATATATAATAACCAAATACTACATGTGAATCTTGACTGGATTCTGGATGGGTGCACAGCTATTGCCAATAGATGGAAGGTGAGGGAAATGTTAATACAACTGTGTTGTGTGGTGTTATTGAGTTAGTGGGGTTTTTTTTTAGATGTGGCAATGGTGATGTGGTTGTGGAGGAGAATGCCCTTGTTCATGAGAGATGCAAACTGGAGGATTTAGAGGTGAATTGCCGTGAATTCTGGAGTCTAGTTGAGATGGTTTGTCAAAAGGGAAGCATATCTATACACAGTGAGTAATGCAGTGGGTGTGATGAAATTCTAACAGTTGTTTCAACCTTTCTGTGGGTTTAAATTTTTCAAAAGAAAATTGCAGGCATCTTTCCTGAAGCCCTTGAGCTATTTAGCTGCCTATGGCAAACTTTCTGGTAACACTGCTAAGGTGCCCATATATTTTTACTCTCCCCACAGCAAGCAGAGAGGAGGAAGACAGGAGGGAAGCTCCTGCCATCTGCAGTTTCCCAGTTTGCATCATACAACTGTTACGTCTTTCTGGAGTTTCTCTGACATGGTGTTCCTCAAAGTGTGGCTGGTGAACCCCTTGTGAGCCTGCATAATACAGGCCTGCCAGGTCTGCTAGCACTCTGGAGGTGAGACCCAAGACAGAATCTCAAGCTCCCTGTGAGGCTGCACACTCCAATTTGAGAAGCCTTGCTCTAGCATCTGATCCACACTTAACACCATCAACCCCACCCCTGATGACATTTAGTATGAACATTACTTAGTAGTATAAATTGTTTTTATCAGGCTACCCTAGAATTTTAAAAATAAGATATTCAGAGAAAGAACAATATAACAGCACATCCAGAGGGGTAATACTCCTTGACAAGGGTTCCCAGCTTTGATGCATCACCAGGCTCAGACATAATTCTTCATGTCCACTATAGAATTATGTTCCACCCACTACTATTCCACCAGCTTTATTGTATGACCTCAGACACAGATCTCTATCTCCAAGGCATTTAATCCTTAAAAGAATCGCAACTTCTTTCTCTCTCCTTCCTCTACCCACTCTTGTTTCCCCACATGATTATTCACAACATTGATTGTCATGTTTAAATAGGACAACAGTTTTCAGATTGATTTCTTTACACTGGGTTAACATTTTCTATCAACTAGGTAGATGACATATTAACTTAGTACCATCCACTGCAATCAACAAAACTGGTGCCCTGTAGAAATAAGTTATGGCAGTTAAGATTTGATGGGGGATGGGTAGGATGAACAGCAGAAAGAGCATTCTGGAAGTGTGGGATTATATCTGAGCTTGGTTGTATAACAAAAAGTGGAGAACCTTCATCGGCTGGGGCCATGAGAGGGCCCCATAATTTTGAGAGTGCTGAGGGAGAAGAAGGGGTGCCAGGGATGGGCCTGGTGGCTATGGGAAAATAATTTTGCATGTAGAATTTTGGGAGGAAATTCTAAAAACTTTTTTTCCAGTTCAGGAATGGCTCCTGGAAAAAAGGAAAGTTTTTAATATTCTACTTACAAGTAATTAGGGCAATATGGACAACTTTTTGGTTATGGACCTTGGTTGTGGGTACTACAATATCCATAAGTCATTTGTACTGGAGCTCCTCTTAATGCAATGCCTCTCGAGTCTCCTGGAAGAAGCACCACTCCCCCAGCCTAGTCAGGAATATTTGGGATTGACATCTGAATGAAGAGCTCATCAAAGGTGCAACGTCATTTCCATGATCTCTGCTGTTCACTTGTGACAGGTGAAGAACCTGGGGGGTAGGGGTTAAGTGACAAGTAGTGGATACTGGGTTTCTTTGAGAGGGTGATGAAAATGTTCTACAATTGATTGTGGTGATATCTGTGCAACTCTGCGAATGTACTAACAACTATTTGAGTGTGCCTGTTAAATGGGTGAATTGTATGATATATGTATTATATCTCAATAAAGCTGTAACATATATATTTAAAGTCACTAAAAACATATCTAAGGGGCACAAAGAAGAGAAGAGGGTGAGGCCTCTTTGGAAATTATAATCTGATTCTCTGCACACGTCAACAACTATGCACCAGAAAAGCCAAAGATAAATTGCAGGAAACTTCCTGTTATCCAAATTGGGAGGGGAGTAATCATGAAACTTTTCAGGAAGCATAGATAAAAATGATAAAAATCAAAGATGGCTTCTTTTGCATCACCTGCCGATTAATTCTGTGTTTTTTAAATAGGTAAAGTAACTGGAGGGAATATAAAGAGGAGGTAAGAGTGTGGGCTACATTTCAGTACAAATTTCATATATTACTTTTTTTTAAGTATACAGCATATCTCCAGAGCTGACACTGAGATGATGTAGGCAGACAGGTGAGTGGGATTGTTCGTGTACTGTCATAATAATTGAATTTTCAGAAACAGAAATTCATAGGTAGACAACTGTGACTGCTAGCCTGTATCTCCTCTGCCACTCAGTGTTCCAGGGACCTCAAAACCTCTGCTTTAATTTGTTTGCACTTGTGGGGCTTAGGGAGAGTAATGTCTTGTCTTTAAGCAGTGTCATCCAAACCTCTTAGGGCTTGGGGGGAGTCAGAGGGGGTAGAAGAATGAAACGTGACTGTCAAGCAAGGAGCCTTGCAGCCTTGCAAGCCTCAGGGAGTGAAATCGTGGGGGCCAGCTGGCATGTGAGGTCTGGGTGTCTGAGTCAGGACATCCCATTTCCCAGGGCTCTGGGGTGTGGAGCTGAGAGGACTATGGAATGTCTAGGGGAGAAACCAAAGCAAAAGTAGGCAGACTGCTTAAGTGAGCCAGCCATCAGAAGCCAGGCCAAGAGGAAGAAGTAAATACACAGGCTCCAGAGAGAAACCACATGAAATGTGAATTTGAAGCGGTGGTGGCCAGTAGAGGGCTAAGGGTGGACTTGATGGAGTGCCGCAGGCTTTTACAGGTTGGATGAAGAGGGGCAAGTAAGGGGAAGGGCTCAGACTCAAAGACTCACTCCCTGTTCCTCATTCCATCTCAACAATTTCTAAGGCGGAATTAAAGAATTATGGAACATAGTAGTTCCAACAGCGAGGCAGTCAGGAAAACCTCCAAGGATAATGGTGTTTAAGGACCTGTGGAGTGATAGCCAGACCCATTGCTAAACCATGCTCACTACCAAAACTCTGTTATGTCAAACCGCACGGTTGCTACAAGTAAAACCTATTTCTTACCTCGGCCACTCACCGGCTAGGCTGTCAACACACAGCTGGTGCAAGTGTTGGAAGCCAGTTAGGCTCTCTAAGGGTGAGTGTCCTCATTTGTAAAACGGGCATAATAATAGGACCTCCCTCACAGGGTTATTGTAAGGATCACCTGAGATGAGACTTACAAAGCATGCAGATTAGTTCTTTCACATGGTATGCATTGCTTTCAGCATCAGAAAAAGTATTATTGTTAGGATTTTTGTTGTTCTTAGTAATGCTGAGGCTCCCATCCTAGGGATTGTGCAAATCAAAAAAGCTCCTATCTGGCACTTAGCAGTATCCCTAGATTTCTTGATAACCCTCCTGACCAAGAAAATGTAGTTATTGACCTATTGAGTGCTCATTGCATAAAAGGCCCTCAGGTGTATGCTTTATTTACCTTATGTCTTTTTAACTGCAAAATGACCCTGTGAGTAAACTGGACCACATTTTACACATTAGGGGACAAGCTCAGAAAACTAAAACTCTATCACTGTTGCTCCTCTGATATTCTCCAGTTCCCATGCCTTCCATTCTTCTGGTCTATATGTTTGGACCTTCCCTTAAATTGTTACCTATCCAAAGCCCACTCTTTCTTGCAATGCCATCTTTTCCTGAAAGCATTTCCTGAACTTCGTAATCATCATCATAATCAGCAACAGCACAGACATGTCAATCCCTAGTCTGTACATTTTTTTGCGGGCAGAGTACAGTGCAAGGTGCATAGCATTTGAAAGCAGCAGAGTGGGCTTGGACAGGTCACTGAACTTTTTTAAGTTTTACTTTCTTCATTTGTGAAAACTAAGTGGTAATACGTAACTTAGAGTAAGTTGTGAAAAGGATTCAATAAAATAATAGGTGGAAAGTTCTAGTTTGGTCTGTGGCACATAGCATGTATTCAGTAAACATTAGCTCTCTTCCCTGTGTAGTGACCCTTAGCTGAGTGCTTTTTACCTTATTCTAGTATTATATGAGAGAAAATTAGCAACTTAGGAGGAAACTGGTAACATCTTCCCTTACATGCATTCATTTAGCATCTGAGTATCTATTCTGTTCAAGAAACTCTGCAAGATGCTGGGGATCTGAGAGTGACCAAGACAGAGGCTTGGCCCACAGACCTTCTCCAGTTTTGTCTCCAAATTAATGACAGGTCTTCCATCTCATGTGACTTAAGGAAATTAGCTGTAATAGTTAAAAGGATAAGTATTAAGACTAGTAACATTTTGCTTTTCTCACCTGTTGCTGACAAGGAGATTCTCTTAAGGTTGGACAGCTGTTCCTTGGTCAAGGCCAGCACAGAAATCTAGCACGGGTGGCAAAAACGCTTCCCTTTCCATTTGCTTCATTCTGTGAGGGTGTAGGCAGATTTCTAGAATCTGGCAGATCCAAGAGTTGTGTGAATTTTCCCACAGCAATGATGAAGAGAAAATGTCTCTCTTACTCGCATTCTTTACAAAATGAATGAATGGCTTCACTTATATTTTGAAAGATAAAAACTGAACCTCTATACTTGAATGTCTCCTTAAGGTAAAGTCATAAAGACAGCAAAGACTTCTGAGGGTGAGCCCTTGTCTATCTCAGCAAGGACTCCTGTGGACTTTGAACAGGCTGCCTCCTGTACTGCTGCTGTGGAACATTACTTTGTGCTGAGAGGCTAGCCTGTTGGCTCAGCGACCGATCAAGGGGAGTTAGAAACCTCTAGGCATGAAGGAATATTCCTAACTTCTATCTACAGAGCACAATGGATTCCAGGAATAACACACTTAAATTGGAATTGGAACCATTTCTTCTCTCAGCTAGCCTAGATGACTCAGAATTCCAGGCTTTTAAAATTTTCAAGTCATCCTGGCCTCCTCTCTATCACACCCCTTCCCCACACTACAAAAAATCTTCCTGGCTCCACCATCAAAACATGTCCACAATCTAATTACCCCTCACCTCCTCCACTGTTCTCACTGTCCAAGCCCCCATCCTCTCCTGCTTGAGTTACTGCTGGAACCTCTTGTTCTTGTCCTTATGAAGGCTAAAGGGGGTCAGAATATTCCATCCCCAAATATGCCACTTTGGCTAAAGGTGTATGTTGAGCTGATAGCACTTGATGTTCAACAGAATCACAAAGAAGCCTTTCTGGAGCCCTTGTCTGACTAAAGGCAGAAACTCTTGAGAAATGAGGACTTCCCTAAATTCCATCTCCTGGGGGAGCTTTCTGGCCGTGAAGAAGATGGGAAGTTGGCACCCAGGTTAACCCACATGAACATTGTTAAGATAGCCTTTTTCTTCCATCATCTTCAGTTTCCACCATTTATTTACCTTCCCACTGTTTGGAGCCCCTGGAAGCCTGAAATCCCTTTTCGTTTGTCTTGTCATGTCTCCATTTATTGCTATTTGCTAAAAAATAAATAAATAAAATTTTAAAAGGCACATAAACTCTCAGGTCTATCTACTTCTTTGAGTTTTCACTTCTTTTCTAGGAATCCTCCCCCATCACGTAAAAATTAACATCAAGTAAAATTTATATGATTTTCTCCTATTAATGGCTCTTTTCAGTATAATTTGCAAGGCCCCAGCCACTGAACCAAAAGAGGGTAGAGGAAAAGGGGTTTTTCTTCCCTTCCCAGGCCTTTCTCCATCCAGAATGATCCTTCAAAACTTAATTCAGATCATATCACTTCTCTCATCAAAGCTCTGCAGTGACTCCCCCTGTTACTCAGAGTAAAATCAAATTCTTAGGATGGTCTGCAGACCCCGTAGGATCTGGCTTCCACGACCAACATGGCCATAGCTTCACAAGCCCCTCACTCACCCTTTTGCTGCACTGAACTCTGTGCTGCTCTTCAAACAGGCCTTTCCATGGACACTTCCCTCTGTCTGCTTAAAATGTTCTTCCTGCCGAGGTCTCTGTGGCGCACTACCTTCAGCTCCTTCAGGTCTTGGGTGCCACCTACCCAGTGGGGTCCACCCTGTTCATCCTACTAAAACTGCCTCCCACTTCTTGGCACTCCCAACACCCTTTCCTGCTTTTTCTATCAAGATTTATCACCTTCCGATACAATATCACATGTACTTACACATCTTGTTTATTGTCTATCTTCTCCCATTAGACTACAAACTCTACCAAAGCGATTTTGCTTTTTTTTCTTTGCTGTATCGCTAGTACCTAGAAGAGCACCTGTTATGTGGTTAGGAGTTCAATACATATTCGCTGAATGAATATGTTGTTTTTCAGAAGGGATCCATTGCAGCCCACTCTTTTTGGAGTGCAGAGAAGTTAGTAATCACTGGGAGCCCCCGTAGAGGCTCAATCACGCCTTCATGCTTGCTTGTCCGGATAGGTGATCATTCACTGCTAATTATCCAAGGAAAAGGCAGCTGAATTATGATATCCCTTGTGAAGTGCAGCAATTTTCTCAAAATTGATTTAGGTGAGTATTCAAGGGAGTGAATCCTACAAAGTCTCAGACTGCAGTCTTAAGACATCTTCGGTTTTCAGGTAGAAAGAAAAGCAAGTTCCAAAAGTCTCTTTTTATAAATCACTTTTCTCTGTACTCTTTCAATTTTTTTAACCCTTTAATGTTCTGGTCAACTGTTGAGAAAAAAAAAAAAAAACAGGAAAGTAAACAAGCCAAAATAAAAGATCAGTTTTAATTATTCTGATGACATTGAAACTATTTTTTCTAACACTAAAATTGGGTAAAAACTTAGAAACTTCAGCTTCAGGGTATTGTCTTCGGCATTGTATAGTTTTTTGGTGGTTAAAAGGGGAAAAAAAAGTCCAGGTAGTATGTCTTTATTGATTAAGTTGTTACAGTAGTTCCAATTCTTTTCCCCTTTGCCCTCCTCTGCCCAGTACCCCTCTTCCCTCCAGCAATCCCACCCCCCTTAGTTCATGTCCATGCGTCATGCATATAAGTTCTTTGGCTTCACCCTTTCCTATATTATTCTTAATTTCCCCTGTCTATTTTGTACCAACTGATTATGCTTCTTAATCCCTGCACCATATCCCCATTTCTCCCCGTCCCCCTCCAGGCTGATAACCCTCCAAATGATCCCCATACCTATGATTCTCTTCCTATTCTGGTTTGCTTAGTTGGATTTTGTTTTTATTTTTTAGATTGGTTGTTCATAGTTGTGAGTTTGTTGTCATTTTAGTGTTCATAGTTTTGATCTTTTTCTTAAGTAAGTCCCTTTGACATTTCATATAATAATGGCTTGGTGATGATGAACTCCTTTAGCTTTATCTTGTCTGGGAAGCACTTCATCTGCCCTTCCATTCCAAATGATAGCTTTGCTGGATAAAGTAATCCTTGTTGCAGGTTGCCTTTCATCACATTGAATACTGCTTGCCAGTCCCTTTCTGCCTGCAAAGTGTCCTTGAGAAACCAGCTGATAGTCCTATAGGCACCTCTCTGTAGGCAACTCTCCACCTCTCTCTTGCTGCCCCCAGGACTCTCTCTATATCTTTCATCTTTGGCATCTCAATCATGATGCATCCTGGTGTGGTCCCTTCTGGGTCCAGCTCACCCGGGACCCTCCGTGCTTCCCGGACCTGTATGTCCATTTCCTTTGCAAAATTTGGGAAGTTTTCCTCATTTTTTTCAGTTCTTGCTTCCTCATTCTGCACTGGTTGACTGTTATTTTCTTCCTTATGTTCCAAATCATTGATTTGAACCCCGGTTTCCTTCCCTTTACCATTGGTTTTGTGTGGATTTTCATTTGTTTCACTTAGCACAGCCTTCACTTCTTCTCTTATGCATTTTCTGTACTCAAGCATATCTGGCAAGCCTGTGAGCATCTTTATCACCAGTGTTTTGAATTCTGCATCTGTTAGGTTGGCTATCTCCTTATCTGTGAGGTTGGCTATCTCCTCGTCGCTTAGTTCTCCCACTAGAAGCTTGATTTGTTTCCCCTTTTGGGCCACACTTCTCTGTCTCCTCATTCTGACAGGCTCCTGTGTTTGTTTGCCTCTGCGTCCCAGGTAGAGCTGTCGCTCCTATTATGTTGTAAGGGGTGGAGCCTTAGGGGTTCGTCAGCACAGGGCAACCTGTTTCACCATCTTGTGGCACTGTATGTGGGGGAGGAGTCCGAGAGGGAACAATGCTGCCTGCCCAGCACTTGCCCCTTTTCCAGGCACCTCTTGCACTACCCCACCTGACTGGTGCCTCTCTAGCTGCTGCCCTGGCTGTCGTTCTCAGAGTGGATCGGTCTGCGGACATTCTAGGAACATGGGGGCCCTTTAAACAAGTGGACTCTGCTGAGAGTCCGGCTGTTTCTTCCTCCACCACAACCCCCACTGGTCTGCACAGTCAGAAGCAATGAGGCTTAATTTTCCCTGGTGCTGGGACCGTGAGCTGTGAAGTCTGGTGAGGAGCTGGGAATGCTCCACAGGTGTGCCTCTCGACTTTTTAAAATGTGTGACTGCTTTCTGCCAGCCTGCCACTGCTGCCGGCACTACACTGCGTCCTCTCTGCCCTGGCTCCGCCCCTCCTTCTTGTCTGGTTGAGTATTTCTTCTTTATATCTTTGTTTGCTGGACTTCCATGTAGTTTGATTTTCTGGAACTTCTGGTTGTTTCTAGTTTTGAGGTAGTTGTATTCCTTCTTAGTTGTGGAGGGAGATATAGTGTGTCTGCCTACACCTCCATCTTGGCTGTAAGTCCCAATTGTCTCTGTTAGTATGTCTTTAGACAGCAAGGATTTAGGGTAGGAGTTGGAAATGTCTCTCTTTAGTCCAATTAGCAGCTACACTATGAAACTAAATTTTGGACAAAAAGAAGGTTCTAAAGAGAATTTCCCAATTTAGTTTAGACTGCGAATCATATAGAGCATATTACTAATGGAATCATTAAAGCCTTGTATTATGTCTAACCCTAAATTAGCAAAATGGAAGCACATATCAGTCTATAGAGCAGAGCTGACTGTTTTCCAAGAGCAAGCTCTTGAGGGTAGGTAACAATAGTGCCACTCTTTCACTCTCTTCAAGATGGCCGCCTGTGCAGGGTGGATGGTGCGTGGTTAGTTGACAGCATGTGCTCAGATAAGCAACTGGTTGTTGTTTTTTTTAAGGGGGAAAGGAAGACAAAAATATGCTGACAAAGAAACCCAGGGCTTTGCTCTAGATACACCAAAACGTACTTTCCACAGCTGAATTGACAGGGCTGAGCTAGAATTTAAGGAAATAAATTCCTCCCTAACCCCAAAGAAAACAGAGAAAAAAGAAGCTAGCTATTTTGACATGGCCATATAAGACCTCTAAGATTCTGGGGCTCTGCCTTCTACATGTTTTATGTTGAGTTTAAGCTTTACCAATGATATTAAGTGAAATAATAGCCATAATTTATTTATTCCTTGCTAAGGGCCAGGAACCAAGTTAATCGTTTAACTTTCTCAGTTAGCCCTCAAAATAATTAATATAATAGGTAATGCTCCCATTATACAGATGAGAGAACTAAGGCTTAGAGAAGTTAAATTATTTGCCTGAGGTGATAGAGCAAAACTTGGCTTGAGCTCAGATCTATTTAATTCCAAACTCCATGCTTTTAAACATCACATCATATTTCCTTAACTTCTCAACCTTAGCTGATCCACACTCCCATCATAGAAAATAGTTTACTATTCCTTTTTTATTATAAAACCAACTTCATAGGTATTATTGACTACTCTATAATTTTGAAAAACATTCAATATCTTAAGAATAAGGAGAGATAATATGTATTTAAATATATAAGACAGCATTGACCACATTAGAAGATACAGTAATGTCATCAGATGCTTGCATGCATGTTAGAGAGTCATTATGAATGCAAATATCATTAGCAGTGTTGCCATGGGCAACGTGAATTTTTAAATAAAAAACAATTTTTGGTAAGACTCGGCAAAGCAAAGTGCAACCTCCCCTCCATTTATACAATAGTAGCATTCTTGGAAAATTTAATAAAAATTAACGTCCAACCTCATCCCCTATATTTTTCTCTTTATATGTAAGGTATATTTTGGTTATATAGGCTCAGATGATAATTAAGTTAAATGTTAATTGAGGCTTTTGAATGTCAAGAGATGCTGGACTCCTACTTACTAAATACCAGTAGAGTCTTCCAAATATTTTAATAGATAAAAACAAAAAACTCCCCTAAACTCACCACCACAAGTTTTCAAAACACTCCTTAGGGGCAGTACCATTCCCTTTAAGAACTACTGGCAGATTTAGACCAGTTTTAAGAGTTTAGACTGCTTAACAAAGACAAAAACTTCTGTCATCCAAAGCTCTCTAAAAATACTCTAATAGAGTATATGGATGTCATATTTATAAAGCTGAACATCTGAAACTTATATAATGTTATTAACCAATGTTAGCTACCTCGACAAGCTGAATAAAAAACATTCCATAGGATTCCTTGAATTACTCCTTAGGCGTGAATATTCCCTCTTTTCTCACATCCATTAAGATGAGGCAGACCAAGCAAGCACACTCATATTCTCCTAAGACTGAGGTCAGACAGCCATTGAACACTGCCTCAAACACACACACACACACACACACACACACACACACACATTTATGACCTTTTGATTAGCTAACTTAAGGTATATTTACCTCCAGTATGATTACCAGATATGATTACATAGACTCCAGAATCATTGGTTATCTTAAATGTTTACATTTACTATAGCCCATCTGATTGGTATAGAAATTCACTTTTTAAAAAGCCTAAACAAATAGATAAATAAAAGATACTCTTATGAATTTGTGTAATCACAGCCTAGTAAGGGAGCACAGTGACTTTCATTCTATTCTTCTGTGTTCTTGGATACGATAGAAGGCACAGCTATTACTCATCAAATGACTCACTATCATTTTGCAGCCTCTCTTCCAGATAAAGTTGGGATATGTGACAAATTTTGCATAGGGCTGGGAGCAGAAAGGATCTATGTCACTTCTAGCATAAATACCTAACAGCTCTCGAGAGCACCTTCATCCTCTTGCTTCCTCTGCCGCAGCCGATAACAGAGCCAGGTTTTCTAGGAGGTGCAGCTACCAGGTGATGGTGCCTCCATCCCTGAGTGACTATATGGAGCAGAGCCCCCAACACACACTGCACGGGGAGCATGAGCAAAAAGTTAGGCTCAACACAAATAAAGCCCCCTGAAATTTGGGTAATCTTTTTTTTTAACTGCCTGGCCTAGTGTATTCTAGTCTGCCTGGTAATATGTACATTTTTAATAATTAGATTGACTTAAAAGGAGCTAGTATCCTGGACTGTCTCTTCCTCACAAGTCCACTGCCCTTGAGCTACACTCTATTGAGAAATATTACAATTGACAATAAACCTGATTCTTAGAAATAATCTTAAAGAAATGTGTTTTATATTTATGGACTGATTCTTTTCTCAGTTTTACAAAACCTCTTAATTCATGTCATTTATGATTAGCTTATAATGAAGGTGGCAGCTAGACTAGTATGTTAAGAAGTAAGTTATTATTAATGTATAATAGACTGTCTTGAGAAATTTTCCAATAAGATTTTACTACATACTTGAGTAACTTACCTATGGCAAAATTATTCAAGTCCTTTTTACTCAAAATCTTTAAAAATGATTTTAATAATCACCTTTACTTAGGTAAGCTAGGGAATATATCATAAACAAAATAATGTGTATAATTGTTATTATATTAACATTTATTTTTATTTCCTTTTGGAGGTTGTTTCTTCTCTGATACTAAAAATAGTGTGATCCAAAGGAAAGAATAGGAGCTTTGAAGTCTGAATTAAATAGAGTAGGAAGTAGAGGAATTAATTTCCTTATATACCTGAAAAGTCAATGGGTTCTCAGAGATGAGGGATGTCTGCATTTAGACAGTTAAAAGATGTCATTAAGACCATTATCTCTTCATCTCTCCTCTCTCCACGGTGTTGACCCCATTCTTAGCAGCTTCTCTCCTTTTAGTAGCAAGAGGTCGCTAGCCAGTATAGGCATGACTTCAAAATCCCAGTACAGCAGAAAACAGAGAAATCCCTCTCCTTTGTTTCCTCCAGAAAAAGCGAGGCAGTTCTCTTTGATAGGCTATGGTTCTGGCACATGACACTCTGGCCACTGTGCCAAGAAGGACATGATGACCTAATCAATTGTGCCCTCCTAGGTCCCTCACCAACCCCGGGAGCGGCAGAGTCAACCCAACCCAACCACAAGAAGGGGGATGAACGCCCGGCAACCAAAACCAATGCAGTCTCACTACTGATTCAGTCACATTTGAGCTTAAAACCTCGAAGGATCTTACTACCTTGGGTAAGTCATTTACGCTTTCTGAACACGAATTTTTTCATTTGTAAATGGTGTAAATGCTAAAGAATACCAGCCACCCAGGATTCCTGTGATAATGTTATGAGTAAAACAACTTAAAGCGCCTTATTCGATGTGGACTGCGGAAGGTACTCAATGCAAGGCAGCCTGAATTCAGCTCACTTGGTATTAAATAACTTCGTGAAACGCTGCACTGTTACGATGACCACTGCTGTAGGAAACTGCACGGGCATGGCTTTCTCTCTGCCTACCCCATTCACAGCGGGAATCTCCAGGCTGGGTCCCGTAAGCGGAAGTGATGAATGCAATTAGCATTACTAACATGCACACCTGCGCTAGCTGCACCAGAGCAGCTGTGTTTGTTATCATACTTCACCAACCTTTCCACAGTAATTTCCCATTATTGAGAGTTGGAGAGTTGTATTTTATTTGATTATAAATATACCCTCTATAATTTCCTCATGAATAAATGAACTTACCATTAGCCCTGGGCAGCACTCACTGCCTTTCTTTCCCTGACTCCACTGAAGGTTTCATAGGCCCCTACCTTGACCTCCAGCGGTAGGGAGGGCCTATGAGAGGCACTTCGATGTTTCTCTCCTTCTCTTCCTCCTTCCCTTCCCCTCCCCACTCTCTAAAAATAAACAGATACAATCTTTTTAAAAATTAAAATAATGAGTTAATTTTTGGTAAGTAATCTGAGTTTTAAAAATAGGTCTTTAGCCAGCATTTTTTCATTAATCTTCATAGTGTAGATTAGTGTTTCTTCTGAAACTTCATATTTAGCCAATACAAACAGCATTTAATATCCAACTGGCAGCCACTCACTTTTAGGATTTCATTTTCATCTTATCCTGCTGATATCCTGAGGCCATTGATTAAGTATCTGGCCAAGGGATATAAGACACTTGTGTTTTTTTAAAAAATTACATTAATATGAAGATTAATTTTCTTTGTTTGTAAGCATTATTTACCCCAGTAAACAATAAGTCAGCTTATGTTAAATTGTTAAATTATTGAATTTATATACGTGCCATAAATAATCAATAACTTGATATGTTCTATTTTATAAAACTTGAATATGTCAATTATATGAGTTTAAAGCAGCAATTTTCAACCAGTGTGCCACAAGAAATTTTAAAACATGCAATACTTGACTATTTAGTCAGGACACTGACCTCTTTTCCTTTAGATCATCAAATAAAAAAATGACAACAGCCAACACAACAATAGCCCTCTGGTGTGAATAAGTAAAAATTATACCTATTTTTTTTTTGTCAGACTGGCAAAATATTTTTTTTTCATATGCTGCAGAATTTTAATAATTAGTTTATGTTTGCCATGAGATAAAAAAGGTTGAAAATCATTGGTTTAAAGCAACATTTCCAAGCACAGGAAGAAGAAAATGTTTGATCATAATAAATGAATGTCCATTCTAGAAAGAAATTGCATTCTATTATTAGTAGCATCATGTTTCTATTTAATTACCATTCTACAGGTCAATTTTTATCAACACTTAAGCTGCCTTCATGGCAATTTTAGTGGCCCATCTTTGTCCTGTTTCAAATTTATCTTGGTCTCCCCAGTACCTAGCAAGTCACCTTACACATTGTAGAGCCAAATTAGTATTTGGGAAACTGAACTTAATTTGAAAAACATGAACTTACAAGTAATACAGGAAAGGCCTAAAGTCCCTTTAGGTATTTATTTGTCCAAGTAATATCAGTTTTATTGATTTCCTGGAAAAGTCATTTTATAATTGAAAGGACCATTTTGCTAATGAATCATTTGAAACTTCTCTTTCATTTCATCCCGTTAGTCCCTTAGAAAGCTTTTTTAAAAAACAAATTCTTACCCAAAGATACGCTTATTGATTTTAGAGAGAGGAAGAGAGAGAGAGAGAGAGAGAGAGAAACATTAATGTGAGAGAGAAACATCGATCAGTTGCCTTCTGTGGATGCTCCAAGTGGGGATCAAACTCCCAGCTTTTGGTATATTGGATGATGCTCGAATCAGCTGAGCCACCTGGCCAGAGCGAAAAAATGATGAACTCTTTTAAGTGGCCCTTTATTGTATTAAGATCTTGTAGGTGAAAAAAAAGTTATTTGATCTTGTTCCTAAGATAAAAATAAATACAATCAAAATTATTGAAACTATTAATACCATGTTGTGTCCTCTTAAACCTCTCTTGGATTATTTCTGATCCTCAATCTTCAAGGCAGATGTTAATCTCATTGAACAGACCAGGGAGCTGAGGTTAAAATGATTTGTTCCCTACTAACTTGCAGCTGTGGCAAGGCCAGGCTGAGAGACTAAAGCTTACTAAGACAGCTTTCCTTTGCCTCCCACTCTCCCTGGTGCCTCATGCCTAACAGCTGCATTAACTCACCAGTGTCAGTGCACTGAAAGATGATTTGCTTTTCTCAGCATGCCTTGTGTATCAACAGATGCCTCATTGGCCTCAGAGTATCAAAGTACTTTTCCAGGTATCTGACTTGCCATGAGTGACAGGTGCTAGAACAGAACAGTGCGCACTTCAGCATCACAAGACCCAGCTTCTGACCAACACTTCTTTGTCTATTCTTTCACCCATGTCATCTCAAATATTGCAACAAATTGAGTTACCATTGCAGTGTTTTCACCATATCACCTGCTAGGACTCTCCCACAACAATTGGTCTTTATCACCTTTACACCTTCTAAAATTTTACAGTCCTCTGCTGGGAAACCTCACCTGCCCTCAGGAGGCAAAGGCAGGAGGTAATTGGCTATTGCAGGGCCATTGCTGTGGACTGAATATTGGTGCCCCTCCCAGGTTCTTATGTTGAAGCCCCAGTCTCCACTGTGGTGGTATTTGGAGGTGGGACCTTTGAGAGATAATTAGGTTTGGAGGAGGTTGTGGGAGTAAAGCCCCTATGATGGGTTTGGTGCCCTTATAAGGGAATGAAGGGACCAGAGTGCTCTCTCTGTCATGTGAGGACATGAGATTCTGCTGGATGACCTCTATAAGCATTGTTCCTGGCTTTCAGGCTACTCTGTTCCCCCCATCCCCCCAAATAGTACTTTGCTATCAAAATTAAGTAATTGAGAGTGTTTCATGGAATGAAGTATAAGGACTTAAAAAGAAGACAGCTCTGTCTTTTCCAAAGCATAATTTGGGGGGGGAAGCTCAAAAGCTTTTGAAATGTTCAGATCCATGGTGTTTGATCTGAATTATGTCCAGGAAATACAAATTTTAAAAAAGTATCCCACATGATTCTAATTCAGCCATCTCCGAAACAGGTGATCAGGAGCACATGTGTGTCTGTGTATGTTTATGGGGGTTGGGGGGGTTGTATTTCCTCCCCTACCACTTCCCCTAGTCCTTCCCAAGGTAAGCAGTATTACCAGTTTGGCATAAATACCTCCATACTTTACATCATGCTCATGTAAATAGATAAGTTTGGAACTATTTAATAATATTTTAATAAAATGTAATATTATAAATTAGTCTGTAACTTTTTCTTTTTTTTAAGTATATTTTATTGATTATATTGTTACAATAGTTCCAATTTTTTTTCCTCTTTGCTCCCCTCCGCCCAGCACCCCCCTTCCCCAACAATCCCCTCTCCAAGTCCATGCCCATGGGTCATACATACAAGCTCTCCCGCCTCACCCTTTCATATATTCTTCTTCTTCTTTTTAAAAATTAATTAATTAATTAGTTAAATATTTTAACAATAAAAAATAACAATCCCTCCCTCTCAGACTTAAGACCCTTTACAATCTTATAAAGGACAATGGACGAAGGTCTCGAGCTCCTCTAGCTGCTTCAAGCTGGACATGGTCATCGTCCTACCTACCCGTGGGTCAAGAAATCCCTAATAAGAGTGGGGGTGTGGAGGGGAGGGTGGCCTTCCCACAAGGGGAAGGATCGTGCAGACTCCAGGTTGGTTGGCTGTCTCTGGACAACGGCATGCTTGGTTTGACAGGCTGGCATCCTTGTTGTATTCTGGGGGCAACAGGGTTAAAGGACATCATTCAATCCGTAACCACTAGATGACAAAAGACAGGTATTAATTTTTCAATGTCCCACATTAGGGAAAAGAAGGGCTTCTTTGGAGGAAGGTGTGCCAGGTACATCTCACCTGTCCAAAACCCTTTTGCCCATTATACTTATTTTGGACTGAGGGAAATATTTTAGGTTTCCCCCCTCTCAGGCCTCTGGGCTCTTTCTGTCCAAGCCATTAGGATAGAAAAGAGAAACCAGTTTTAAAGTGAAGCCCACAGACCACCCCATTCTTCACCAACCCAGCCACTTAGTTCAGCCAAACCATTGAGTCTCAGGAGGCAGCAATGCAGACAGGATTAAGTGAGGCCTATATGTACAATCACTCAGGTAATGAGATTGTAGGCTTATGCCATTTGAAAACAGAAAACACATGTTAATTTATGTAACATAACCCACATACAAGTCTCTAAACCTGTAGGACTGTCTTATCGGAAGGAAAATCCTTGTCCTTCTAATATTCACTGAACTTGCATTTCTATTCTTTATATTTTTATTCCCCCCCCCACTAAAAAATTTTCTGTTTGTTTGTTTTTCCACTACAGTTGTCTCACTTTTTTTCCCCCTCTTGCTTCCCTGCACCCTGCCCTCCCCCCCTTCTTCCACATTCAGTCTCCACCCAGTTGTCCATGTCCATGGGTCATTCATACATGTTCTTTGACTAGACCCTTCCCCTTCCTACCCCTTCTCTCCCTCCCATCTCCCCCTTTGTTACTGTTAGTTTATTCCTTGTTTACATACCTCTGGTTCAATTTTGCTCGTTTGTTTGTGTTGTTCATTAGTTTCCTGTAACAGGTGACAGCATAAGGTAATTTTCTTTTGTTGCCTGGCTTATTTCGCTAAGCATAATTCTCTCTAGTTCCAATCGTGTTGTTGCAAATGGTAGAAGTTCCTTCTTTCTTTCAGTACTTATTCATTGTCATTTTCCCCCTTTGTACTCGTGTTCCTCTCTGTCTCTCTGTTTCTTCATCTTCTTAAAGCAGACCCTTTAGCATCTCTTGCAATGCTGGTTTGGTGGAGATGTATTCTTGTAGCCTTCTTTTGTCTTGGAAACTCCTTATTTCACCTTCCATTTTGAATGAAAGCCTTGCTGGGTAGAGTATTCTTGGTTGTAGGCCTTTGTTTTTCATTGCTTGGAATATTTTTTGCCATTCCCTTCTGGCTTGTAGTGTTTCTGCTGAGAAATCTGATGATAGCCTTATTGGAGCTCCCTTGTATGTTATTAGTTGTTTCTCTCTTGCTGCTTTTAGGATTCTCTCTTTGTCTTTGAATGTTGGCATTTTAATTATGATGTGTCTTGAAGTGGGCCTGTTGGGGTTCATCTTCATTGGGACCCTCTGTGCTTCCTGGATTTACATGATTCTTTCTCTCCTCATGTGAGGGAAGTTTTCTGTCATTAGTTTTTCAAAGAGGTTTTCTATCCCTTGCTCTTCTTCTTCTCCTTCTGGAATTCCTATGATACGGATATTATTACGTTTCATGTTGTCCTGCAGCTGTGTTAGAACCTCTTCAGTCTTGTTCAGTCTTTTTTCATTTTGTTGCACTGTCTGTGAGTTTTTGTCTACATTGTCCTCCAGCTCGCTGATCCGATCTTCTGCTCCCTCTAGCCTGTTTTTAATTCCTTCTACTGTGTTCTTCAATTCAGAGATCGTATTCTTCATTTCCTCCTGGCTCTTATTGATAGCTTCCATGTCCTTTTTGATGCTGGTATAATTCTCAGTAAGTTCCTTATAGTTCTTCTGGAGTTCACTGTAGTTTTTCTGGAGTTCTTTGTAGTTTCCGCTGAGCTCATTGAGCTTCTCCATAATCCGTGCTTTCAACTCCGTATCTGGTAGTTGGCTCCCCTCTATTTCATTTAGCACTCTTTCTGGGGACTCTACCTTTCCTTTCGATGGGGGGTTGTTTCTCTGTCTCCCCGTTTTTGTGACTCCTATTGTTTGTTGGTGCTTCTTAGAATGATCTGCACTTCCTGGATCTGCCCCTGGTGACGTCAGATCCTGTACCAGTCTGGGCCTAGGCAGCCTGTTGGAGACTTCCAGGGATCTACTGCCTTTGTCTGTCTCCTTTAGTTGATAATCTATTCAATCTGTGATTAGCCGTCAGGCTTAAGGACCGTGGTCGTGGCAGCTTAATTCCTGTAGGCAGGGCTTTTGCTTCCCCTCAGGCTGACACCACTTGGCCGGGAATGGTCTGCCTGCAGTGTGGGGATGAGTCAGCACTGGGACCCAGCCGGCCGCTTCCCCAGCTCTCCCCTCAAAGCCACCACACCAAACTCTCCCCAAGCGTCTCCAGTCCTCTCTGTCTTCCCTCTGCTTGTGCTCAGGGTAAGTGGGGGCAGAATATTTTCATATGTGATCCGCTTAAGAGCTCTTTTTCTCCAGCTGTTTCTCTCCGGCTAGCAAGAAACCCTGTGGCTTTTCGCTTTTCTCAGCTGGATACTATTTTACTTTCCACTCTGTTGCTGTAGGCTGGGAAGCCCAGCTGGGGGTTTAGATCCTGCCCTTCTCAGGGGAAACCCCCGGCTGCTGAGCTGTTTCTCAGTCCCTTCAGCTGCCACCCGTGTGAGCCCAGCCAGCCCTTCCGCGTCTCCGCACTCCCTACTGGTCACGTTGTGATGTAGCGGCCTTTTTTGTCTCTCCGTGGTTATAAGACTTCTCTCCAGCTGGTGTTCGGTTGGTTATTCCAGATGATTTCTCCAAAATTACATTGTAAATCCAGACTAGTTCTAGGAGGAAGTTAGTGTAGCTTCCACTTACTCCTCCGCCATCTTGTTTCTCTGTAACTTTTTCTTAATATTTTCTCAGGGACTCATCATTGGTACTTATACACACACATACACACAGGTTTCTCAGCCTCACTCTTATTGATACTTGGTGCCTCATTATTATTTATTTCGGGTAGCTGTTCTGTGTACTGTAAGATGTTTATTGAAATTCATGGCCTCGATCCACTGGATGCCAGTGGCCCTCAGCCCCTTGTGACAATCAAAAATGACTCCAGATATTGCAAGATGACCCTTGGGGCACATAATCACTCCTGGTTGAGAACCACTGATATAATCTATTCAACCATTTCCTGTTTTGGGGGGGTTCAGGTCATTTTCTGTTGTAATTATTGTTGTCCCACTCTGCAAGAAAAACTTCCATACATCTATCTTTAAACAACACTGTGTGTTTCTATAGGGGAGAGTCCCAAAAATGAGGGCGGTTGATAAGCATTGTCAGGTTACTTTCCTAAGAGCCTGCAGCAATTCATGTTTCCTCCACAGGGTCTGTGAGTGGCCCTCCACTCTGAACAGCCCTGGATATTAACCATTTTGCCTAGCGGCCAGTCCGATGCATTCATAAAAATTGTATTCCAGTGCTGCTTTAATTTTTATTTTTCCTGACCATTTGTGAGCATGTTGTCACTTATTTATGGTCATTTTCTCTTCATATTCCATGAAACCTGTCATGTACTTTGCCTATTTATTATCTGTGTTTTTTATTTTCACCAATTGTTAACCTTTCTAAGTATTGCAAATAATTTTGTTGCTTGGGTTTTTTGGCAGTCAATCATTTATCTTTTGAATTTGTTTCTGATGCTATAATTTTCCCCCCTTTTTATAAGAGTAATCTGTGGGAAAACCTTTCCTTCTTAATATAGGAAAGTAAAAGGGGGGAAGTGGCTTGCTCA
Source organism: Furipterus horrens (assembly GCF_987537825.1). Lineage (NCBI taxonomy): Eukaryota > Metazoa > Chordata > Mammalia > Chiroptera > Furipteridae > Furipterus > Furipterus horrens. The sequence continues at coordinate 47,652,551 of NW_028327175.1, forward strand.
AAGTTGCACATTCAGTTAAAGATAGAGCAGAGAGAGGACACAGATCCCCACTCTGGGCTTCCCTTCACCCAACGCTGTCTTCAGGGAGCTGTCCTCCCCTCTCTGCTCTCACCCCTTGACACTCCTTCGTTGCTTGTTTACAACAACTAGTAGAATGGATTTGAAAATGCAAGATAGCAAAGTATAATAAAATATCATAACACAATAACAGCCCACATGCCTTGAGCACATAATAATTATTTTTATGTTGCCTTTTGTAGCCGTCCAAACACCTAAGCAGTACTTGGGGAGAGATGGCCACTCCCCTGGCACACAGGCAGGGTACCAGAGATAGAGCAGATGGCCGTGGGGCATTCCTGGCTGGGAATTCTGCCAACAAACATTCAGTAAGGAGGTGCATAGAGAGTCTGAGTGAGACAGCCAGGAGGCTAATATGTTCTGATGGCATAATGCCTTTTCACAAATTTCTGGACTGTTTATTTGTGGCAGAAGGAAGTGGGCTTTTAGAAGCTCTAATACTTTGAGCATGATATCACATTGGAAATCCCTCTCCTATAAAAGAATGAATGTATTAGGAAAATATTCCCTGAAATACTGTCACATCTGCTAAAATTGTGTATTTTTAAAAAATAAATTAACATCCAAATCTTTATTTTCCATATTGAGAAACTGAGCCCAGTAATTTCTATGTGCATGATTTGCCACACTATTTAATACATACCTGCAGCTGGATATCCAAAGAAATGCAATACGGTGACAAAGAGTTTGTGTGTTTAATAGCACATCGAGAAAAATGGAAGTCAGAGGACCCGTCTCTACTGTGTCACTCCATTAGGCTTCTGTATAGCTTGGGGAAGCCAATAAAAGCATTAATGCTTGTTGGTGCCTGACCATTCCAAACACATGTGGATGCAAAATGAATAACAAATATTGGGAAATATTAGCTTAGATGAGAAGTCCTTTTTCAGAAGTTTGTCTGGATGATGAAGGCAGTGATTTTCAACCAGGGTGGTGGGAGGTATATGGAGAAGGAACTTTAAAAGTAGACACCTTATTCAGGATTCTGGTACATCCTTCTATAAGGCATTCCACCCACCCCCACCCAGGGGACAATAAGGTAAGCCAATTACAGTTAGAAATGATGATGTACCTGAGGTGAGATGGTACATGGAAAAACATTGAGAAGTTGTTGTTGGCAGCCGTCCGTCTCGAGAGACGATGGTGTAGCTTCTTAAGAGTCTATCTGCACCGCCGAGAATGGCTGTGCAGTCCGACTCGGGAGTGACATGGTATCTGTCTCCTCCCGTGTTGAATCGACATCATGCGGGGCAGGGTAATATGGAGGGTCTGCTGTTGCCCATGCAGCAGACCCCCCCTCTCTTCGCAGCTGAAGGGTCCAAGGGAAAGACGGAGTCAATACAGCTTGGCTTCAGGTGCGCCGCAGGAGTTGCCGGTGTTGACTACAATGTCAAACCGCCTTAGGGACTCCGGCTCCGGATTTTCTGTCGGGGTTTACTCCCTTAGCCTTTCCCCTGAAGAGGTATGCCGCAAGGCAGCGGAGGTTTTTTGGAGTCAGAGTTTTCCTTCTCTGATGTGCCCTGACTGGAAGATCGAACCAGCGACACTTAGCTAGCAGGCCGACGCTCAATCCACTGAGCCAAACCAGCCAGGGCACATTGAGAAGTACTGATCTGAATATATAAAGAGATTCCTTCCAGTAGAAACCAGCCTGGTAAATTCACACGCACGCACGCACGCACGCGCGCGCGCGCCAAGACTACTAAAATGAGGCTAGGTGCAGTGAGTACTACAGATGAAAATTTTTTTCTATGTACTTCTGTTCAACTTCCAGTCAACAAACTTTGGTGGGCCTAGCATAGTACTAGTCATAATACAAATAATTATAGAGGATCTATTGGATGGAAGACTGTGTGCTAAAAGTCTAAGATGTGATCCCTACAGACTAGTTGACACTTTTAAGCAAGAACACAAAGAGTTTCAAGACTAAGCAAGTGCTGCTACTGTATCCTCCCACTGGAAATACATGGAAATTCTGGCTAAAATGGAACAAATAAAATATTTTAAATACAGTGAAATCCAAAGTAAATAAATAGAAATCTCTGGTGAAAAAGTGAAGGACCTTAAAGCTATAGCAGTGAACAGCTGCCTGGGGACAGGGTGTTGGACCTGGACATCTGGGGCTGGGGTTGTGGATAGAGCTTAGCAAGTTCATGGGTACATAAGTGTGAACTTGGGACTGCTGAAGATATAAAACTGGACCAAAGGCCATTTTCAGAAACAAGAACTCTGGATCCTGTCTTCCTCAATGGTAAGGAGAGAAGAAAAGCCTATTCACCAACTCAGAGAAAATATCAGAAAGTGTGTCTATCTAATGCTTTTGGAGGAAAAAAAGGGTTCTATGAGAAATCAAAAAATCAAAACATCAATCTGTACCACTAAAAACAAACAAACAAACAAAATCTAGTTCTAGATAGGTGAAACCCGCTCTAGCACTCAGCAGAATAAAATCAAAGCAAAAACGACTAAGTGGAAATATTTTCACAACTGGGAGTAAATGAGTCTCCTAAAGGGAAAAGAGTGGAAAGTGAACTCATAAACCAAAATTACAAACCATACAAAGGAAGGATGCATGATAAGTGACACTCGGCAGAAACAACAGATCCAAGGCAGCAAGCTAGAGGCAATCATAGGGCTTATTACCATTGTCTGTCTCCCCAGATCACTGTCCTTCATTGCCTGATGTTCATGTCTTGAAAACTGTTCTTTCATGTATTTTGTCTGGAGTTTCTTTTTGTTGTTATTGTTTTAGATGGGAGGGTAAATCCAATTCCTGTTATGCTATATTGACTGTAAATGAAACTCCATAGTATTTTTTAAGGATGGTATTTGTTTATTGAACATTATTTGGACAATTGGCTTATTGAGCAATGTTGAGATAATACAAAAACAGGTTGGCAGTATGTCTTTATTTATAAAATCGTGTTGGTAGAGTAACCATGGCATGTCACTGGGGTCTTTTTATGGCACAGATGAAAGTTCCTTCTGCTATTCACACTGCAAATGAGGATTTGTTTAGGTCTAGCATCTAACAATTAGGGTCCACATATTCATGGTTCAGCCCCACTTCTAAACATACATGCAGATTTGTGAGGCAATAATTTGTAGGATATGGGCATCTGAAAACCTTCTAGGTGATTCAGTGGGTACAGTGCAAATCAGGATTTCTCAACCCTGGCACTATTGATATTTTAGAGTGGATTATTTTTGTTTCAGCTAGGGAATTAACTATCCTGTGCATTTTGGGAGGTACAGCAGTTTCTTGGCCTCTATCCACTAGCTGCCATCCCCACTCCTAGTTGTGACAACCAAAAATGTTTCCAGAAACTGCCAAGTGTTCCCCAGGGGATGATACTGTCTCCAGTTGAGAAACAAATTAAATCTAGACCTTAATTATATTTTATTTATTTCTGTATTCCCAGCACTCAGGAGAATGCACTCAATAAATGGCTGTAGAATTAAGAAGTGAATGAATGAATAGCATGAATAAATAAATACCATTAGCCCTCATTTTATAGAACAGGTATTCTCAGATCTCACTGTTCTTAATAATCACTGACATTCTTGTAAGAATGCAGATTCTCCAATCCCAGTGCCATAGAGTCATTTAATATATATGAGATGGAGCATTATAGTGATTTCTCAACCAGAATTTGAGAAAGCTCTAAGTTCAACTACAATGCTAAAAAATATTTATTAAAGAAAAAAATTACACCAATAACAAAGTCTCTAGCCATTTTATCTACCCTACTCAGTAAGCATATGTAATTTCAGGTATAGGTGAATGAATATTTGGCTCCTCCACAGGTCCAAAAAGGATCGGCTTTAAAAAATCTTCAGCTTAACCTATAACGACTGTCCGTTACAATGCCAGTTACCATGTGACATTTACTTTAGACTAGAAATCAGAATGGCAGCTTAGAGTTCAATCTGGCATCTTTTGACTAGAGCTCTGAGTAGAACCATCAACCAGGGTCTATAATCAGAGCAAGCTCTTGAAGTAGATTCAGTCTCTGCATCAGCCACTTCTTTCAGAATGTGGTTGAATAGAGCCCTTCAGTTCCAGAGGCAGATTTCAACCCATGTGACCTCAGACCCAGTTTCTATGGTGATTATTTCATGGGGTTGCAAGTCCAGGAAAATCACTTTAAAGGAAGGATTTAAATGACCTCCTAATTTAAAAAAAAGTTCCTGTAAATTCCGAGTAAAAAGGCTTTATTTCTTAATATTCTAAACTGTCAAGAGACCCTAAATAGAAAAGGATATTTACATATTTTTGGTTTGGTTTAATAATTTTCCTGTAAAACATTGCTTTGGCCAGAGGCTTGGTTTCCTTTATTCCTGTAAAGTTCTTTTTGGAAAAGTTTCCATCCTACTTGTCTAAGGAGTAGGAATTATATGCTCACCCATTCAAGAGTTTTTGGAGAAAAATGGAGCTCTAGGGAACTTCGCAGACTCACTGGCCACAGAGCATTCTACCTGTAATGGATCAAGGATTCAAAAAGGTAGATGACATCTGGGAATTACAGTATTCCCTCACTTATTGTGGGTATTACGTTCCAGACCCCCCCCCCCACCGCCGTGAAGTAGGAACCTTACATTTATTCTATACTCTTAAACCTACATAACTTAAACAACATACATATACAGTACCGCAAAATCCCACAATATAGTGAAAAATCCGTGATAAGTAATTAAATATAGTATTGTAAAAATCCCACGATACAGTGAGGCCATGATAAGTGAACTGTGATACAGCGAGGGACTACTGTATTATCTTAGCGATGAAAGGGACCCATTTGCTCTAATAATGATGTTGCATGCGTTAAGAAGGGATATGTTCTTGATACGTATATGGCTCACAGCTATTGTTGTGCACATTTCTAAGGGGTACTGTGTGTGTGGTTGGCAGCACTATTCTGATTGGCTCTCTCAGAGCTGTCTAGCTTAGAAATGTGCCCCTTTTAAGAGGAGATAACCACTGGAGTTTTTGCAGGCTCCAATCTGGGGCCTATCTGTAGGTGAAATTTAAAATAATAACACTTCACCATCAGCATGGTAATATTAATTAATATATAAATCAAACATTTAAACTTTTTCTTTCATTCTCTAAATCAACTAAGCGAGATAGTATACAACTGCTCACCAACCAATATAAATTGAGCAAAATATTCATCAAATTATTCCAAGATTTTTGAAATGATTTGTTGAATTTTAAAAATTGCACGTGTGCCTTTTGCCTGACCCACTTTCACAGCCTCAATGATGCCTCTCTCTGAGCCACCGTTTGGTGAAGGGATTGCATCAAACTCTTCCAATAACTTCCCCATTAAATCAATCATCTTTTGGTTCCTGCCTCCTGAGCTCTGTTGCAATTGCTGGGCACATTTTCTGCTCATCATGGCTAGGTACACACTTGATGTGAGTGCTTTCCACACCACCTGGACTCAGAGAAACTATCTCAGACCCTGCCAATAATGGCGTCCCCTTTTGCATGTCACCAACCCCTCTGATTGATATCACCCCAGCAATGCTGGCTGTTTCTAAAGCAGCAGGTAAGCTTTGCACTCTCCCCTACTGCCACTGTCACCTTGATCCCCTCTGTGTCTGCAGAGGCTGCTCATAGACCCAGTGACCTGACTCTGCAGTTGGACAGCATCATTGGGTTCTTACTCATATGTTGTTTCAGTAACTAGGAAGTTGCACTTCTCTTTCAAGGTGTTGAATCCTCACAAAGCATTGGCTGATTAAATAGCAACTGCACTCCAAGACTGTCTTAACCAAAAGACTGACTGACGGGTTGATATAGTCAATATCTCTCTTGGTACCTAGGCCACACTGCAACAGGAGACCCACTTGATAATGGTGAGGGTGGCATTCTACACCAATCAGCTTGAATTGAGTTGACATTAGAAATTATATTATTAATGACATCCACTGCTTAGTTCAGCTACTATTGTATTTGGGTACGTACAGAAGTATTTCAAGAGCTTAGCAATTTACCCAGGGCCTTTCCCACATGTTTAGTTTTCAGCCTCCCCAAAGCTGACTGTCCTGAACCTCTTGAGGTAGTATATGGACTCCATCCTCAGCCCAGGCTGAGTGAGATAAAAGGTAGTTTAGTTAACAGTTTATAAGACCCAAACAGAATATGTTGAAATGGGAAATCTCTTAAAAGACATTTGCTTCTGTTTTTGAAAGGAGTTTCCTTTGGAATGAGATGAAATGCAAGGACATATTATTAAATGATATAATTAATTGTGAATACTCAAATAGTACCACTTTTATTATCATCCATTAATCGGTGCAAGGAAGAAAATAATGTGATTTTTCTAGGAGCAGGAACAATATCTTATTATTTATCCCTCTTCTCACACCATGTAAAGGACCCAGTACGCTAAGTGGGCAAACTGAATGTTTGAATGCATGAATAAATGAATGAGTGGTTCTTCTTGAAGTTGTAGGTAAGGGACTGAAATTTGAGGTGGGGCGGGGAATGCTCTATAGTGAAATAGCATGTGTATTGGAGCCAGGCAGATCTTGGCCAGAATCCCAGGTCTAGCACTCACCTGTGATGTAGCCTTGGGCTTGTCACTTAAATTCTATGGGCTTCAGTTTCAAAATCCAGAAAAATGAGAATTGTGTGGTGGTAATAATATTTATATTGCTGAGTAATCATATAAATTATAAATAAGGCAATAAAGCTCCAGGTAGATAGCAAATGATAAAAATGTGAAAACATTATCTCATTATTGGCTACTCATGTCATCTACTGAAAATATTAATCCTAAAGAGCAATTGAACCTATCTTAATATAGAAAGGAAAAATATTCTCAGAGTACTCTGAACTGATAGCAAAAAAGTAAAATAGAAATTAAACACTTAAATTTATAGAACAATAAAAAATTAAAAAATAAACACTTAAATTTTTCATAATTCCTGAATAGCTTGTGAAATATCTCTGAGAAGATTAAAGCTTTCTGCAAGGCAGCTTAGACAACATCTGTCCTCATCCACTTCTATGACTGAAGAACTCTGGAACAGCTCAGAGGAATTACATAAGCAAATCAGTATGTAACTGTGCTTTTAAATGCTCAGATAAGCACATGAGAAACTTCAGTTAAGTCTCTTCTTTTCCAGGAGAAATAGCAGTACAGCATGAGATACTATCCAAAGCTCCATTTCTCAAGGGCTCTCATTTTAGTGTTTCGGGGTTGATATTGGCCTTCTTTTAGCAATGGCTTTGCGCAGGCCTACACATTCAGGCCACCAGAAGCAATGGACACACACTGGAGGAAGAAATGGAAATGATGAGGCCCCAAGTCTACTGCACAAGCATGGTCAGCACAGGTTCCTGCCCTGTCCTCTACATCCTGATTAGCCTTCAACAGTAGTGATTGGTTGTTGCCTGTAATATGGCTCAGTCCTGAGATGTGTTTCATGGTTCCTCCAGGGGATGGTGGCTCTCCTGGATCATGTCAGATGACCAAGCAGGAAAACCAGGGGTCCTCCCATTTGCATTTAGTTTATTACCTCTAGTTGCTTATATCTCAGGGCATGAAGTAAAAAACATTAAAATGAAAAAGGATCTTAACTAGTCCAATACTCTCATGTCACTAGTTAAAAGTACAGCCAGTACTTCTACATCACATGGATCTATATCCATTCATCTATAAAAAATGATGGAAACAAAGATGGAAAAAACAGGTATCACTGTTTAACTCATCACCACCAAAATTCAAGCTATATGTTCCCATGAGTTAATAATAATAATAGCATCTTTTATAAAAATGCCAGCATAATAAAATAAGTTTGCATGTACTTAAAAGTTTATTTACTTATAATAAGCTGTATACATATACTTCTACCTGGCTGGTTTGGCTCAGTGGATTGAGCGTCGGCCTGCGAGCTAAGTGTCGCTGGTTCGATCTTCCAGTCAGGGCACATCAGAGAAGGAAAACTCTGATTCCCAAAAACCTCCGCTGCCTTGCGGCATACCTCTTCAGGGGAAAGGCTAAGGGAGTAAACCCCGACAGAAAATCTGGAGCCGGAGTCCCTAAGGCGGTTTGACGTTGTAGTCAACGCCGGCAACTCCTGCGGCGCACCTGAAACCAAGCTGTATTGACTCCGTCTTTCCCTTGGATCCTTCAGCTGCAAAGAGAGGGGGGGTCTGCTGCATGGGCAACAGCAGCCCCTCCATATCACCCTGCCCAGGCTCTGTAGCTTCATCTCAAGATGTCGATTCAACACGGGAGGAGACAGATACCGTGTCACTCCCGAGTCGGACTGCACAGCCATTCTTGGTGGTGCAGATAGACTCTTAAGAAGCTACACCATCGTCTCTCGAGACGGACGGCTGCCGCTGCCGCCGCCGCCGCCGACGACATATACTTCTAAAAATAATTAGCTCTCTTAACTTTAACTTTTAACAGTAAAACATAAACATATACAATAATAGTTAAATTATTTAACTATTTAATTATTTAACTATTTTAACTTTAATAGTTAAAATTAAAGGTGAAACAAGTGAGAGTAAGGAACACAAGAGGTAATTGAATAAAATAATTATCATGAGTATTAAATTTAACTTCTGAGACTCTTAGCAGCCAACGCAGACAGGAAAAATAATGGGTTGAAAGTCAACCATTATCTGTTTAAAGGAATGATTCTAGTTCTTTCAGTAAAACAGTTTCCTAGCACTGAATTATAAGATAAATTTATTGCATGAAATTTTCTTCAAAGGATACTGAATAATGCAACAGAAAATGCCTTTGATATCATCAAAGATGCAGAAATGATCTTCATGTGCCAAATTAAATATTCACTTGAATAGAAGTACAATATTAAATTCTATGAAGATGATTTGCATTATATTTGCAGGCTGGTATGAGTGCTGGCACAAAGAAAGTAACCTGGGGAGGAAGAACAATGTGGTCGGGCGATAACATTTCAAATCCTGGATGCTGCTTTCAAAGCGAATGGGCTAAATCCAAACACTTGTGCACACTGAGCGTGAAAGCCAAGTCTCCTTCAGCCTCTGGTAGTTGATGCTGTAGGAGTGGTGTGGCAAGAACAGCTGAGCCTCGTGACAGCTTTGTCACCCTGCAGTGCGGGCTCCTCTGAGTGGTCACAGGGATTTTGAATGTTCTTCTTGTTTTCTAACTGAGAAACTAGGGGTACAGCATGGTTGAAACCCATCTGCTTCAGGAATAGGGGACATTGTGGCTGCACAGCTAAGCAAAACAGGCAGCATTCCATTTACCTCAAGGCACATGGTCAGGAACTACTATTGTCAAGTCTGGGGAATGGAGTGCGGGGTCCTGTGAGTTGAGTTGGCTGGGAGGAGAGAGGAGAGAGAGCAGGTCTAATCAATAGCCTCTCGAGCTTGTGCCAGGGTCAGGATTCACAGGCCTATTCCTACAGGGTTTGGGCAGGAATACAAATAGAGGTCCATGCTCTGAACATCTACATAGTTATCGATAAGCTAACTAATGCTAGTCCCCTGGCTGGTTTGGCTCAGTGAATTGAGCGTCGGCCTGCGAGCTAAGTGTCGCTGGTTCGATCCTCCAGTCAGGGCACATCAGAGAAGGAAAACTCTGACTCCAAAAAACCTCCACTGCCTTGCGGCATACCTCTTCAGGGGAAAGGCTAAGGGAGTAAACCCCGACAGAAAATCCGGAGCCGGAGTCCCTAAGGCGGTTTGACGTTGTAGTCAACACCGGCAACTCCTGCGGCGCACCTGAAGCCAAGCTGTATTGACTCCGTCTTTCCCTTGGACCCTTCAGCTGCGAAGAGAGGGTGGGTCTGCTGCATGGGCAACAGCAGACCCTCCATATCACCCTGCCCAGGCTCTGTAGCTTCAGCTTCACTGGAGAGGACACTCCAGCGTCATCGCAAGATGTCGATTCAACACGGGAGGAGACACATACCGTGTCACTCCCGAGTCGGACTGCACAGCCATTCTCGGCGGTGCAGATAGACTCTTAAGAAGCTACACCATCGTCTCTCGAGACGGACGGCTGCCGACGAACTAATGCTAGGTAAAATGTACTCCATCTTCCTACCTTCATAAATATGCCTTCAGAATAGACTGGAAAGCTACTTTCAAATTGAGAACCTCAAATTTTGTGAGTTCTAAACCAATCCTCAGTCAGACACCTTCTTTTCCCACCTCTAGACTTATCCCTCATATCAAAGGGCCTCATGAACATGTGTGTGGACATGTTAGCCTGCACATCCAATCTCCTTTGATAACCCATTGTCCAGCTAAACAGTCATCTCTTGGGCCACCCCCTCAGTTCTAGAGGTGCACAGAGCAGTGGCAGAGTTCACTCTAGGAAGGAAGGGCCAGGTAGCAGGGCTGAGGGACTCTGAAAACAAGCTCAAGACACCTGGGTAGGGAATTCTGAGAGGCCAGATATTTAGAAATGGGGAACAGATTCCTTGTGGGCACATCCCTTTGGTTTGGCCAACTCCTCATCTCATAACAAAGGACATAGCCATGCAAAGACCATAGCAGAACACTCTGGCCTTGCTATGAGGGTGGGCATGAGTGACTAGACACTGATTGTAAGGGCAATCTGAATGCAATATTTATAACCAACACCTGTCTCCTGACTTCCATTGGATATGAGAATTAATTTAACTGATGGATCTTATCATTACCTGAAGTTCTTCCCAAATCTGTACCATTAGTCAAAGAAGACAACATTCACAGATGGAGGAAGTTCTAGGGATTTCCCCTATGATAATACCCCCAAATCTAGATGACTTCCCCTGCTCTGCCTTCTCACCCAGGGCAGCTCTTCTGGCTGTGCCTTTCAGCTCTCTCTTTGCCCATATTTACACAGGCTCCTCTGTTCCACCTGTGATCTTCTGGAGGCCCACAGCGCCCAGTGTAACTCACAGCAGCTCCTGATTATGTGGTCTGATTACTCTGGATTAGTTATGACAATACTGCCTACAGATCAGTCTCCTAAGTCTACCTGATTCAAGTGCGTCTTTTATTTATTTATTTTTAAAGATTTTATTTATTATATTTTTAGAAAAAGGGGAAGGGAGGGAGAAAATGAGGGAGACAAGCGTCAATGTGTGGTTGTCTCTTGCACACCCCCAACTGTGGACCTGGCCCGCAACCTAGGCATGTGCCTTGACTGGGAATCAAGCCCAAGACCCTTTGGTTCGCAGGCTGACACTCAATCCACTGAGCAACACCAGTCAGGGCCAGTTGCCTCTTTTAATAACACTTGAAAGAGTTCTTTCTTTTGGGATTTTTACAATGACAGCAAATGAGTGAATTGAGAGTATGAGATTTCCAACAGACCTGAGTTCAAAGCCTAGATCTGCCACTTACTAGCTTTGCAAACTTTGGCAAGTTACTCAAACTCCCTGAGCTTCAATTTCCCTGTCTAAAAAAAAAAAAAAAAATGAAGAAGATATACTCGCCTTGTAGGCTTGCTGTAAGAATTAGACAAACTAATGTATGCAAAATACTTGGTCAAGTGCCTGGCTCATGGTGTTTCATAAATGTCAAAGTCCTCGCTTCAAAAGTATTTCCAAGGGTGTCATTTCTGCCTAAGTCTATAGAGGATCCTTCTAAGTGTGGGTTTTTAGTGTAGCATCCAGGGCCCTGTGGCAGATGTCTCCATCCCCATCTCTTGTCTGTCCCTGATGTGACTTTCTTGTTTCTGCCAAGAAAATTTGCATATATCCCACCAGTGACTCACACTGTCTGCCCTCCATGGCTCTGCTTTTGTCACTCCAGCTGCAGTGTCTCCAGCCCCTGAACAGCTCTTGACATTGGACCTCCACTCTCCAAGTCCAGGTCTCAATTTAGTCAAAACCCAGCTTAGCATTAAGCTCCTCCAAAGAACCAGAGCCCTTCTCTCCTTTCCACTCTCCTGTACCACATATGGTAGATTATGTTTTCAACAATAGCTGTGATTGACATCACTGATCCAGCTTCCACTGTTGCAATGTGACCTTGCCAAAGGGTGAAGTCTATCTCCCCTACCCTTGAAACTGAGTGGGCCTTTGGGGGCAGAGAGAGAGTGAGAGAGAGAGAGAGAGAGAGAGAGAGAGAGAGAGAGAGAGAGAGAGAGAGATGCCCGCCAGCCCCTAGCTGTTTAAGCCATCTGTATAACTGGCCTTCAAGAGGGCTTTGGTGACCCCCCCCCCCAATATTCACACTATGCATAGTCCTCTTATATTGCACTAAGCTTGCTGTGTGCAATCAATAACAAATACTTCTTGGATGTCACAAGATTAAGATATAAAAGACTGCAGCGTCTCTCGTCCTCTTCCCTTCCCTCCCCTCCCCTTTCTCTTCTCTCTCTCTCTCTCCTTCCCTCTCTCTCATCACTTGCTCTGGAGAGTAAATTGTCAAAGTGACTCATAGTTAATGAATGGTGGATCCCAGATTAAACTTCAGACTGCAGGTTTTCAAACCCCAGGTGATTAACCATTATACCTTGTACCTCTCCTAGAATTCAGAAGAGCCCAAAATATACTCATGAATTGCTTACTAACAACCTCCAAACCCCCACCCACTCCCATACATAAGCTAATGCATATTTTATTTTCTAAGTGAAACTGCATTAGATCTATTATTCTGTAAAACTTTGGTATAAGCCAAACACCACAGAGTATAATCACTTTATTTATTTTTATTGTTTCCAGTGCTTTGTCCAAGCATTTTATTTAATTTCTTTATGTATATCAACAGGTCACTTTTTCTTCCATAGTGTAAAATAAACAAAAATAGTAGAAAATTTGTATACATTTAATAACATCAAGCAGTTCTCTCATTGGCTCTGATTTACTTTCTCCCCTCTCACTTTTCTGTACTGTTATGTATCGCATGGGTTAGCTACAATCTAAACCAAACAACACATACATTAATCTCCTGTGACTCAGGATGCTGCTTTTGGGCTAGGTTGCTTATGCTCTTTTTATGCTGCTAATGCTGAAGTTTTGTTGCTCTGAGCTTCATTGTTTAAATCATTTTATGTTGCTTTTAAGTATAAGGGTTAATAGCAAGGTAACTTGCTATTTGACTTCTCAATAACCTCTTATTTGCAAGACACTAAGCCATGCTCTGGGGGGGTAAAAGGAGCTGCATTGAGGGAGGTTCCTACCCTTAAAAAGCTTAAAGCTAGTGATGGTTAATAAAGCTACCAAGCTTCCTGGGTGGTATGGCAGGAAGAGAGGGAAGGAATTCTTTCATTTTCCAAATATTTGTGGAGTACCTACAATGCTCCCTGGCTGGTTTGGCTCAGTGGATTGAGCGTCGGCCTGCGAGCTAAGTGTCGCTGGTTCGATCCTCCAGTCAGGGCACATCAGAGAAGGAAAACTCTAACTCCAAAAAACCTCCGCTGCCTTGCGGCATACCTCTTCAGGGGAAAGGCTAAGGGAGTAAACCCCGACAGAAAATCCGGAGCCGGAGTCCCTAAGGCGGTTTGACGTTGTAGTCAACACCGGCAACTCCTGCGGCGCACCTGAAGCCAAGCTGTATTGACTCCGTCTTTCCCTTGGACCCTTCAGCTGCAAAGAGAGGGGGGGTCTGCTGCATGGGCAACAGCAGACCCTCCATATCACCCTGCCCAGGCTCTGTAGCTTCAGCTTCACTGGAGAGGACACTCCAGCATCATCGCAAGATGTCGATTCAACACGGGAAGAGACAGATACCGTGTCACTCCCGAGTCGGACTGCACAACCATTCTCGGCGGTGCAGATAGACTCTTAAGAAGCTACACCATCGTCTCTCGAGACGGACGGCTGCCGACCACCTACAATGCTGCAGGCAATGTTCTAGGCATTTGGAACTTGTCAGTGAACAAAACAGACAAATGTGGAGAGCTTATGCTCTAATGGGGAGAGATAGATATAAATAATAACTTAATATGTGAGATTTATTACATATTAGAAGGTAATACATGTTAGCCGAAAATAATAAAGCAGAATGAGGGGGAATTGAATGTCTTCATTTTAGTCTCTTCTCTATGCCAGATGTGTTACAGGTACTCTTGATCATCAACATAACCCATTTTTGCAAATGAAAAAAATTAAATAATAATTCGGGTTCAGAAAAATTAAGCAACGCTGATCTGTGTAATTCAAAGGCTATCATACCTCAGTACCATGATATCTCCCTTTAGAAATGCTAAAATAAACTCTTCCGTTCCATAGAAGAAAAGGATAAAGCAGTGAATTCTAAAGGGGCTTTGTAGAAGGCTTCATGGAGGAGTTAGCATTTGAATTGGGTCTTAAAAGATAAGCAGAAAAGAAGAGAGGAAAGGATGGTCATTGAGGGAATTCTTAATACATGAGTATATGTCTATGTCAAGACATTGGTTATTCAGCTGAAATCCATGATTGTATGAAGGTTTGCTGTCTCAAATGGAAAGCCTCAAAAGGTTTTCCTACTGATGGCAACTTATTTTCTAATTGCTGACATGGACCCCACAGCACCACAGCATTCAAATAAAATGCAGAGAAGATAAAGCAGTGCTTTCACATGCTCTTATAATAAGGGACAGAACTGTGAGGTCAGCATTTGTAAAAGAAAAACGCCATGGCTCTGAGCCAGAAAGGCCTCTCTGGAAGAGGAGGCAGCCCGGACCCAGGCCCCCCAGGGAATCTCAGATGGTCTCTTGCAGCACGACTCCTCATATCTTAGGGAACGTCTCACTGTGACCATCCCTGTTCATTCATTTCACGCTGCAGAGCTCTGCCACTGACTTTTCCCATTATTTCCCCCCTGAGACTATATTTATTAATGGTAATTCTTGGGCTCTCTTTCAATCTATCTTCTGAACTGAGTGCTTGTACACAGTATGTACACCGAAGAATGTGAATTGATTTTTTCCCACTATCTGACCCATGTTCTTCTTAAGGCTTTTTTCTAATGTTTCTAATAATGGTTTTCTTTCTGTGTAGTTTTGATTGAAATGCATATACAGAAAAGTACGAAAATCTTGGGCGTACAGCTTAATAAATTTTCAAAAAGAGAACAATGCACTTGAGTAACCAGAACCTGTATCATGAAACAGAATCTTCCAGGCACCCCAGAAGCCCCCTCACATCTCTCCCAGCCACTATCACAGCCCCCTGCACCCCCACCAGAGTAACCACAATTGGACTTCTAATATCACTAATTAGTTCTGCCTGATTTGAACATTATGTAATCATAACTGGAATCATATAGTTTGTGCTCTTTTTTGTTGGACTTCTTTTACTCAATGCAATGTCTCTGAGATTCACCCATGTGGTTGTGGAGGCAGCGGTTTTTGACTTCTTCAGAGGTGCAGTGTCCCAGGTGTGTCCCTAGTGTGCAAAGACCAGTGTGTTTTTCCCTTCTGCTGTTGTGGCCATTTGGGTTGTTTCCAGTATGGGGCTACACAACTTAGCTGATTGTTTTAAAATCAATTTGTGGAACTTGTATGTGATTAATAAGAAAAAAAATCATGCTGTTAATATATTCTCTATCATTACAAGCAAGATTTTTTAAAAATTTTTTAAAATTACAGTTGACATACAATATTATATTAATTTCAGGTGTACAACTCAGTGATTAGACATTATATAACTTACTAGTACATATCTGACACCATACATGGTTACTACAATATTATGGACTATATTCTCTACTTTACATCTCTGTGACTATTCTGTAACTACCAATTTGTACTTCTTAATCCCTTCACCTTTTTCACCCAATCCCCAACCCCCTCTCATTGGGCAATCATCAAACTGTTCTCTGTATCTGTGAGTCTGTTTCTGTTTCTGCTTGTTCATTTACTTTGTTTTATAGATTTCACATATAGGTGAAGTCATATGCCATTTGTCTTTCTCTGACTTATTTCACTCAGCACAATACCCTCTAGATCCATCCATTTTGTTGCAAGATTTCATTCTTTTTATGGCTGAGTCATATTCTGTTGTATATATACACCACTTCTTTATCCATTCATCTATTGATGGATGCTTGGGTTACTTCCATACTTGGCTATTGTAAATAATGCTGCAATGAATATATGGGTATCTATTTTCATTGCCTTCTTTGTGCCAGCTCTTTGGGTCAAGCTCCTCTTGATTAGGGAGGGTATGGAAAGAATTACATTCTGGGTCTGCTATTATTGGTGTCCCCTTTTAAGACAAGCAAGATCCTAAGTTAAAAAATTATACTGTACAATAAGCTCCTTGAAAACAAGGTGTATATCTTAGTCCCCACCAGGGTCTCAGACACTGTTTCATGCTGGAGGCTGACATGCAGATGGTTCAGCAAACATTTGATGAACATATAAATGAGCTTCACAAACAGGCAAATTTCACCTTTAGGTAAGAAAACTACCCGCTGATATATATATATAGTCACATAGTAAAGCCCACATCACCAAACCAAGACTTAACTTAATTACAGTTTCAGCTCTCCCAGAAATGGAATCTTAAATCAGTCAATCAGGAATTGCGTTATCAGAACTCTATCAGGGAATCTGCCTGGTAGACCCCTGCCACCTGCTAAAGGAAAGGAACTTTGCAATAACCAGTTGGCCTTTTGCCTAGTATAACCTCCTTGTTCCTGCTCCCTTCTGCCTATGAAAGTCTCATTCTGTGCAGCTCCCTGGAGCTCCTTTCTATTTGCTAGGTTGGTTGCTGCCCATTTCAAACTCATTTTTATTCACTCTAAAAAAAATTTATTATGCCTCAGTTTATTTTTTAATACTGCCTAGGAGGCCACTCTACTAATCAGTGAGCTTACATCAATGCAGGTGTTCTGTGAAGGGCTGAGTGGTGGTTGACAGGACAATTGTAAAAGGGATTTCTGCAGTAATTGGGAGGCAGTTGGGTCTAGGTGAGCCTGATTCTAAGGTGCGAGGATTTTATATAACACATTGCAATTGCACACGTACAGCAGTCCCCTCCTTACCCACAGTTTTGCTTTCCTTGGTTTTAGTTACGTGCAGTCAACCAAGGTCTGAAACATGAAATGAAAAATCCCAGAAATAAACAATTTATAAGTTTTAAATTGCATGTGGCTCCATCTTGCTCTGTCCTGGTCTGTCCTGCCTGGGATGTGCATCGTCCCTTTGTCTAGTATATCCAGGCCATGTGTGCTCCATGTCTGATAGTCACTCAATATCGATCTGTTATCAGATTACAGTGCTTGTGTTCAAGTAAACTTTATTTTCCTTAATAATGGGTCCAAAACCATTCACATAATTTTTCCTACAGTATATTGTTATAATTATTCTATTTTATTATTATTTATTGTTGTTAATCTTTTACTGTGCCTAATTTATAAACAAAACTTTATCATAGGTATGTATGTACCTATAATATATAAAGAGTTTGGAATTATCTGTGGTTTTAGGCATCCACTGGCAGTCTTGGAATGTATCCCCCATGGATAAGAGGGGACAACTGTAATGTCACTTTTGTCTGAAACTCAGGACAGGAGGAAACAATTGTTTTGTTTTGTTTGTTTGTGGGCCTTTGGGTTTTGTGGGGTTTTGTTTTCTGTTTTTTGGAGGTTTTCCGCATTATACTTTCCCGGGAGCGGGAGAAGAAGCTGGTGTTTCAGTAAGTAGTAGCTTCCACTACACATTTACTTTGTTTAATTTTCATGTTTATTTTGTAACAAAGGCTTCTTTAGTTATATTGTTGTTTTTACTCAGGGCAGTATGTCACAACCGCAAAGAGCAGAAATCTGGGAGTCAGGCAGCCTGGGTTGATACTTGTCTAGTTTCATCATTTTTTAACTGCCTACTTTGGACCGTTTATTCAACTCTGTTCCTCATAGGGATTAACATATGTAAAACGCTTGAAATAATACCTGATGCATAGTAAGCAATTGATCTGTATTTGCTCTTGTTGTAAGTACTATCACTCACATTGTGGATGTTGGTTCAATGCTGCCCAACTTATTTAATTAATATCCATAAAAATATTTAGGGCTGAAGAGGCGCTGTAACTAATATTATTTATTTGGTCTCAACACAGGGCAAATGACATAATATTCCTTTTCTTCCATGATTAAACCTCTCTATCTTTGAAATAGTCTAACAAATATTTCTCCTTGAAAATAGAAAGGTTAGAGAGGAGGTGTATGCAAATCCAGCAGGAAGAAAACATCTCTGGCAAGCAGGAGACAGAATGTACATAAAAATCCTTGGGGATCTCCATAGTCAGAGCCTTGGGATCTTGACCTGGTAAGGCCCAGGTAAGAATGGAGTTCTCCCCGCAGGGCTGGAGAACAATGAAATCTGTATTGCTAAGGCATGTTCTTTCACTCGTTTGTTCATTAGCCATTCATCCATTTCTTTTTTTCTCATTTTTTTCTTTATAAAGGATTTACCTCCTTAGTATTCCTCCCCCAATTTCTGATCAAAACCCTCCAGAGCATTTAAAACTCTGGCATTTAAATCTGTTTATAAGCCCTTGTTCTCATCGGTGGCTTTTCATCTGTATGCACTGGAGTAAAGAATCAAAAGAAAGTGATCTGCCACAATTCAGAATTGTACCAAGTAATAGAGTAAAATCAAGATGAATCTCACATTTGGAAATATATGATTTTCTTCCTGCTGATAAAATTTAGATAAGTTAGTTCTTTAAGGGAAAGCCACCGGAGAAAAGCATTTAAACTTCCCTGCTACTCGCCTGCATAAAAAAATAATAATAAGCGAGATTACAAAGTAAAGTATAAATATATATGACTACGTGCAAATTTAGAGGTTTGTAGTTCTTCAAATTAAAAACATAATTAACACAAAGATAACCAATGGAAATTTCCAGAAAATTTAACAAAAAGTTGTTTTTATAAAATACTCTCACAAGTCATTAAGAAAACATGTAAGAGATCCAAGATGGCCGAGAAGTAAGTGGAAGCTACACTAACCTCCTCCCAGGACCAGTCTGGAATTACAACTTGATTGTGGAGAAATCATCTGGAATAACCAACTGAACACTAGCTGGAGAGAAGCCTTATAACCACGAAGAGACAGAAAAGGCCGTTACATCACAACGTGACCGAATACAACAAGGATGCCAGCCTGTTAAACCAAGCACGCCGTTGTCCGGGGACAGCCAGCTGACCTGGAGTCTGCATGATCCTTCCCCACATGGGAAGACCACCCTCCCCTCCACACCCCCACTCTTATCAGGGATTTCTGGACCCAAGGGTAGGTAGGACCACGAGCATATCCATCTTGAAGCAGCTAGAGGAGCTGAAGACCTTCACCCATTGTCCTTTATAAGATTATAAAGGGTCTTAAGTCTGAGAGGGAGGGATTGTTATTTTTTATTGTTCAAAAAATTAATTAAAGAATAATATAGGAAAGGGTGAAGTCAGAGAGCTTGTATGCACGACCCATGGGCATGGATGGGGGTCGGGGGTTGCTGGGGAAGAGATAGTGCTGGGCAGAGGGGAACAAAGGGGAGAAAACTGGAACTATTGTAGCAATATAATCAATAAAATATACTTAAAAAAAAGAAAACATGTAGACTTTAGTACTCTATATGAGTAAGCAATTCACAAAAGACGTTGTATAACTGCTTAGCTAATATACCCCCAAAACATTCAACTACAATAGTTGTAAAGGAATGCCAATAACATTTTTCTTTATCAAATCATCAAATATTTAAATTATGATCCCTAGAGCTGTTGAAGGTGGAGGTAGTAAATTTGTTGATAGGACACTAATGGTATCTTACTCTGTAATTTTTCAATATGGGCCAAAAAAGAATGGAACGCTCAAGAATTTCAGATAACTATTGTGGATTCTAAAACTTGTAACAAGCATCTGTGGCTGAAGAGAGCTGACCTTCTTCTTGTTTCAGGTGTCATTTGTCTTTTCAGCTCAGCACTTCAGGTTGTGACTCTGTCACATTGCTCAACAAAACTCCCCAATTGACACCAGCTCTGTGATACGTTGCTCATCTCTGGAATTGAAATGGGAGAAATGTATTTTTAGTCCAGAATGTACCAGCCATAAGATCAGATAGCAGATATTTCGATCCTGTGGTTCAGAGGTGACATATCATTCAGCCTTTAGTCATGAACTGGGAGAACATTAATTAATTGGTGTGCGACACTGTGAGGTTGATCTATTCTCATCTAAGCTAAGCTAGTCAAAGACCAAGTGTGACATTTTCATTGTTCAATATCGTTTTGCAGGAAATAATTTTACAATGGCTTTGTCTTTTACAATCTGGAGGGGGGAAAAAAAAGGTTTCTATCCCTAGTTCTGGTTTAAAACTATCGTTTTGTCCAACATCCAGTGTTTTTTGTTTGGTTGGTCTGGTTTATAGACAGTTCAGTTGTGCTTCTTTAATATTTATTCTCCGTTTATTTTGAGATATGCTTCAAGGAGGCAGCATGTGTTATGAAAAAAAATCACTGGATTGTGGGTCCAGCTTCATGACTCTGGTAAGTCAAAGCTCCTGAGCTTCAATTTCTCTTGTCCATAAAAAGAAGACCTCACTACCTGCCCTACAATCTTATAGGATGTGGTGAGGATCAAACATAATATTACACGTTAAGTTACTATAGATGATGTACTGTACCATAGATGAAACAGAGATGAAAACTGTTAATAACAATTAATGAGAAAAAGGGCTGATGGGATGTTTATATAAATTGGCTTTACAGTATAACCAGAGCTACAGTTCTTCACTCATGCTAAATGTAACAGGTTTGGATTTCGGTTCTGCTGCTGACTAGATATGCAACCTTGGACAAGCTAATCTCTGCCTCAGTTTCCTCACCTGTAATGAATATCAGTCCCTATTACTTAGGGGTTTGTGAGTGTTAAGGACTATAATTTATATAAAAGTATAGATCAATGAGACTGGTTGCAATTATTATTATTATTATTCTAAGTTCTTACCAATTGGCTTAATAATTTTGATCAAGGTTCATGGCCATTCTGAAAAATTATAGCAAATGTTTTTTCTTGAAACAGGTCAACTTATGAGTAATTTGAATTATTTAGCCGTATTTTTGCTGCATCCTTTGTCCTGAGAAGTACTTTATAGGGATTATTTTATGTCCATATCTTTATTTTAGAACATTTCTTTTAGGTATGGTTCAAGTTTGTTCCACATAGAGGTACCATTATGACATGTTTGATATCTCCTCTTATTTGCATTTATTTCATAAATCTATGAGCCAGGCTCTCTGTCTAGATTAATTCCAGGGGTGCAGATGCAGATAGGAAATTGGCTGTGGTAAGAGGAAAAGTACCAAGGGAGTCCTGAAAGTGTCCCTATGCCTGAGCTCAATGACATAATCGTGAATAACCCAGCCATGGTTCGGGTTTGATGCGAGAGTTATACCATGTTCCAAGGAGAGCCATTTCTAGTTCTGATCTATCTTGGAGTACACCAAGTCCCGGCTATCAGCCCGTAGCTAGTGCAACACTTGGGTGGTCTATTGCCAGAACAACTCCAACCTAATCATCTCCTGTTCAGTCCCAAATTACTCACCTGAAGCCAGTCCAGACCAAGTTAGGTTTATTTGTTCCAACTGTCACAACTGATTAAATTCTTATTTCAGTGGAGCAACAGCTAAGAGTGAAGAAAAATAAATGTTGGCTAAGACATACTAGTAAGTGCTTATTAGAATATAGACACAGACTTGGAACGTCCTAAGAGCTGAAAAATATTGTAACCAGTACTGAACATTCTATTTTTTATTACAAAATTAAATTTAGAACAGAATAAATTGGGAGATGATTTGCCTTATAATGTAAGTGTGACTAGAAGTTGAAATCTGAAATTAGTATTGTTACCAAACAGCAACTGGGGTCCTGCTGCCTGCTGCACCCTCTAGGCAAAATTCCAGAGGCAAAGGCTTGGTGATAGAGGAAAGGAGTCTTTATTCAAAAGCCCTCACTTAAGCCTACCAACTCACAGCTTTAACCACTTAAACCTATCAGTTAAGGCTAAAGTCTAACACCTGGGTTCTCCTAGCATTCCGCCTGTTAGTTTTAGTTATCTTATTTCTATAGGGTTAGTTTACAAACTAAGACAACATAATATACAAAAGCTACACAATTCTGGAAGAATGGCAGGCTTCTGCCTCAAAGCCTGTTCCCTCTAGAACAGCCAAAGAATAAGCCTGCCACTCTCTGCCAGGCCAGCCTGATCCTAGGCTGTGCCCAGAGTTCCTTCCCATCCAAATTACTATCCATTGGGAAACGCAGGCAGCTGCAGCATGGTCATCCAGGGCAACCTCAAGTAAGAAGAGAGCCTGAGAACCAGGGCCCCTATGAGAGTCCTTTTTTATTCCAAATCTTCTCGCCCATAATTCCATGCACTCTGGAGGCATTTAGCTTCTCAGTCAATCCCGTCCTAGGCTGTTTAACATTGCCTTGGGCAGCCTCCTCCTATGGCCCCTCTCTACTTCTCCCCAGGGATCTGATCAGATTTCTCTGTATCAGTATTACAAAGCAAGTCTAATCATGGATTAAAATATAAATAAGAATTTTTAAGACCATTTCAGAATACTAAGATAAATACATGTAGATTTTTATAGAACTCTATTATAATACTCTTTTTAAATACTCTACCATGATCTTGGACATCTATTCAAATTTGTTATGTCTTTCAAATTTCCCAAGTTCTATAAGTGAGCACAAATATTCTGACTTATAATAAAGAATGGAGCACTGGGTTATATATTTTAAATTATCAAAACAAATAGCTATAATCATGTTCTCATGTTTTGAAAATAATTCTTTAAAGACTAGATTTGTTATCTTTATTCTATTAAGAGACTTCGTTTGGTTCAGGAGACAGCCATGTCAGAAAAAAAGAAATGAAACTGCCCTCCTCCCAATTCAAATTGTGTTCTGGGTAAGAATTTCAGTTAAATATGCAGAATAAACTCACATCTTCTCCCCTCTACACTCTTCTTTTTAGGTTAGAGAACCATACATCATTTTTTAAAAAAGATTTTATCTATTTATCTTTAGAGGGGAAGGGAGGGAGAGAAACATCATGTGTGGTTGCCTCTCACGCACCCCCAACTGGAGACCCAGCCTGCAACCCAGGCATGTGCCCTGACTGGGAATTGAACCAGCAACCCTTTGGTTCACAGGGCGGCTCATACATCATTTTTATCAGTTAAATGTATTGAGGTCCTGCTATATACAGGATTATATAGGTTACACAGAGGCATGGAAACCTGCCCCCTAAATTTTATGCTACTGTGTTCATTTACTTGAAACTTTCTAAAATGGGCATTTTGAGATAAATGTACAGCCAAGAGAGTTGTGGAAAGGGGTCAAACAATCTATGAAATGATATTTGTGTCAAATGCAAAACAAAAACACTTTTCTTTATAAGAAATTGTATATAGTTTAATTCATTTTTCATCTTCTTAGTATACAAAAGGAGGAAGGAATATTGAACTGAAATAGTCCAAATGTTCCTGAGTTTCCTTTATCCATGAGGCTAGTAGTCTATGTGATAAACACTCACAATAAAACACTGGGACACGGGACTTGAGCAGCAAAGTGAGGCGTTTATTCAGGAGTCTGCAGAGTTGTGCTTACCACCAGCCAGGAGAATGTGTGCGCAAAGTCGTCGTCGTCGTCGGCAGCCGTCCCTCTCGAGAGACGATGGCGTAGCTTCTTGAGAGTCTATCTGCACCGCCGAGAATGGCTGTGCAGTCTACTCGGGAGTGACAATCCCTGCCGCACTTGTTACAGGTGAAGGCAGATGGCTGTAGACAAAGAAAACTGGTTTTATACTAATGTGATTAGTTCCCCCTCCCTAACACAGTTAGTCCTCCTTCTCCTCCGTTTCTCCATTGCTGGTTAATCCGGGTTCACAATCTAATGCGATTAACTACTTAACTCAGGGTGTGCTTAACTAAGGGTAATCTGGTTATAGGTCTGTCTCCAACTTATTTGCAAAGTTAATCTAGCTACATCTTCCCATTTCTCTGTGTTTGGTGACACCAGTCTTCCTCCTTTTGATCCCAGAGATATGTGTGAGGAGCTGCAGAATGTCATTTCCTTGCGCCTTTTCCATGATTCATCTATTAATTATCTCCTACTGGTTTGAGAGTCACTGGCTTGCTTCTTTATTTCTAAAGAATAGTTATAAAATAGCCTCTAAAATAGTTCTAAAACCTGTTGTCATCTTTTTCTAATAAAAACTGGGTAGGTTTTTTTATCTGATGCAATTTTTGGAGTATGGGAAAGGGAGAATTAGGGAGGGGTCTGATAGTTGGTTATGTGAATTTGGGTTATCAGGGTTTTATTGTATTTGAAAAAAAAACAACTATATAATTTTCCTATGTTCAATTTCTATTATTGCTTTATAGTAGTTCTCTGCTCTGGTGACTTGGCAAAAATTCTGAGAAGCAGGCTCGCTGTTGAGGACAATGTCATATGCTTGGGTCAATTTGAAGATGAAAGTACTAAAAGTAATATTACATTTCTTACCATGGCAGTCCGCCAAGTCATTGAAGTGTTTTTTCATTAAACCCAAATAAGCTCTTTCAGAGGGACAGAGAACAAAGCAGTATGTCTTTTGAATTGCATGGGCTTTTCTGACCATGAAGTCAGCATTCAGACTTATAGGCTCTGGAGAAACATGAGGAGTTACCCACTTATTCTCCATGTTGCCCTGTCTTCTGACATTGTAAGCACTTCCATTATACTAGTTACTTCACTTTATACTCACCCTCCCCAGCCCATTAAAGTGATCTGCCTTACACTGGAAGATAAAATTAGTCAATGCATCATCAAATGTGATTGCTTTTATTTAATCAGAAAGTGATTGTCCCTCCACAGGACTCCTCTCCTTCTGAGAGCTGATGAGTTGTTTACCCCCATTGAATTGTCTTGCTCAATCCCACATGTTTGTGAGATGTCCTACATTTTGTGTTTTAGGTTTGCTAAGGAGAAGCTAGAAACTTTCCCAGCTTTCCTTGCAGCAAATACACAGATATGTGTCCTAGTGTCTGCCAATCCTAGAACATCTTTGTGAAAGGCTTTAATCCAGAAGAAAAGAATGCGGGAAAGACTAGTCACGGCCATTTCCTAGCAGAGACAGTGGTGAAGGTACCTGGCTTTTCAGGGAAGTGGCAGTGAGGGTGCTGGCCTTCCACTGATGGCCACAGACTCTGCTGGAGCATCTGTAGTGTGGTCTGGCCACTAACGCCCACTACGCAGGTGCCCACCAAGTAGGCCCTTAGCCTGCTCCTTTGATCCTCTCAGAGCTATCATAAGCTACTTAGTATCATCTAAGAGTCCTTTTCTGATTGAATTGTCTCATACTCTTGTTTACAATAAAGAACTCAGAGATATATGGATAGAGAATGTTTTGTAACAAATCTTTTTATTCAAAACTACAATTTTATTGCCTCGCCTATACAAGAGATTAAAGAACTTATTCATACTTCTATTTCTAAAACATATTTAAAGAGATATAATCAACTTTTAAACAGTTTTACATGATACTCTTAGAATGATTCAGAAAGGCAGATGTCCCCTGGATGCCTACAAGCATTGCAAATCAAACATATGTTAAAAAAGAATAAAGGGCCCTGGCTGGTGGGGGTCAGTGGATTGAACACCAATCTGGGAACAGAAAGGTCGCTGGTTTGATTCCCAGTCAGGGCACTTGCCTGGGTTGTGGGCCAGGTCGCCAGTTAAGGGCGTGCATGAGGCAACCAGTCGATGTTTCTCTTGCACATCAATGTTTCACTCCTTCTCTTTCTCTCTCCCTTCCTCTCTCTCTAAAAGTAAATAAATAAAATGTTTTTAAAAATAAAGTGCCATATTTTTCCCTCCATAAAACACACTTTTTACCCCCAAAAGTAGGGGGGAAATGTCTGTGCGTCTTATGGAGTAAATATTGCGTTACAGACCATGATGTGTCTTACCTGACCTGTCAGTGGTGGCGACAGCTGTTAGAAGAGGAAGCAGTGTGCCCACACGAAACCCCTGGGAATGCTTAAATGTCTCACTTTGCTGCTGAATCTCAGGATGTCTGGTCAGTATGAAGATAGTGAAGAAAATGATATCAGTCATTGTGAGCAACTGAGCTTCATAAATTCTGACACTAGCGATGATGAGTTCTTGGGGTTCCCAGAAAACGAGAAGAGTACTTGAACCTTAAAGTCTCTCCTCATTTGTTAATGACAATGATGATGGTTCTTAATACCACTGTTGATTGCTGTTCACTTTGCATGGTTGAAATATTCTGTTATATTTTATTAAATATTTTAGTACACCATTTGGTTCAGAATTTTTTTTTCTTGTTTTCCTCTAAACCTAGGTGCATCTTATGGTCAGGTGCATCTTGTAGTGTAAAAAATATGGTAATTAATGACAATAAAGGAGCGGGAAGATAAAGAAGAGAGAACAAAATAGCATGAAGAGTGTGGCAGCATAGATATGAGACCACACTCTCACTCCACACTAGTGTTTTGTGTACTGTGCAATAAGACCTAACTAGTGGGGAATGTGGAGGGCAGATTAGTTAGAGCTAGTACTAGACTTGAGGATGAAAGGCATTGAAATCTGAGAAGGAACTGGAGGAGCAAGCAAGTTGCCAATTGCAAGGTACAGGACTTCTTTAGAGAAAGTACAGAGCTCAGGCCCTGGGCATCACAGGAGGCAGGATGGTACCCTCACAGGGCTCCTCCCAGCATGCACAAGCCTTCCTTGACGTGTCACCTTGGCAACAACAAATAAAGCAACACACACACAAAATCAGTAATATGTGCCTTACAGCTCTTATGTAAGTAGCTTTTTCTACTTGGACTGAGTCCCTTTGCTCAAGGATCTCTGTTTTAGTTTTGCATATTGTGTATCACCTGCTCCATCCTCATCCGCCAAATCATGTATGAAATGCTGCTCTTCCTGGGGCATTGTGCTAGGTCCTACTCAGCAAATCAGGAAGAAGTTGTTCCTGCCTGCTAGGTACACAGTTCACAATGCAAGGAAGACCTCTATCCTTTCTCTCCTTCCCCCGATCCCTTGGAGTGGAAACCTGGTTTATATTTTGGCAGGAACTGGATTGCGATGGTCAGAAGGTGAAATGCATTTTTCCTAACCTTTCTCCTTTTCAGTATCAATAGTGTGTGAGCATCAAAATGCTTTGTTAACAGTTAATATTTTCCTCTTGTTAATGTGATATGAAGATCAAATACACCAAAATGCTAAGAATAATAGCCTTATGAATAACAAAAAGAACAACATGGAAAACTATTTTCATCTCTTCCTTTTTCTCATAATTATTAGATCTAAAAAACAAACCTTGTAATTTTTTACAGCCTTTGATATGTGAAAGGTTAGTTTTGATGTTGTTGATAGGTCTTAATGTTAAACTTTAAACCTTACTGGAGAAAGTGTCTCTGTTTTGGTCCCCTAGAATTATAATAAAAAAACAAGGTTTCGAGGAAGAACAGAAAACTAATCTCAATGTTTATGTATATAGTTTCAGCAAATGAGAACATTTATTTTTAAATATAATATCCCTTGCCTAATCAAATTTTCTTAAAATATATTACCCAACAGAAACCTGTGACTAAAAATATTAAATAAAATGTACTTTGTAAAATGTTTATTTTTAAATGCCCTGATCAAAACCTCCAGGCCAAAGGAATGAACATCTGTCAGAAGACAGCAAACCAGAAATCTTAATAATCAAAGACATAAAAAATCACTTGTCTTAGCTCACATGTGTGGAGATTGAAAGGTATTGAGGTGGATTCACTAAGCACAATGATTACATCTACTTAGTAAACCACCTGTCTTCCATTAATTTTATAATTTATTATTTATGATTAAAAATAAAGCCTTTTACTTCCAGCCAAGATGGAGGCATAGACAGACACGCTGCATCTCCCTCCACAACTAAGAAGGAATACAACTACCTCAAAACTAGAAACAATCAGAAGTTCCAGAAAATCAAATTACATGGAAGTCCAGCAAACAAAGATATAAGGAAGAAATGCTCATCCAGACAGGTAGGAGGGGTGGAGCCAGGGTGGAGAGGACACGGTGTGGTGGCAGTAGCAGCATCGGTGGCAGCAGCAGGCCAGGGAAAGCACAGTCATGGGTTTTAAAAAGTCAGGAGGGACATCTGGAGAACATTCCCACCTCCTCACCAGACCTCACTGCTCACTGTCCCAGCTCCAGGGAAAATCAAGCCTCATTGCTTCTGACTGTGCAGACCAGTGGGGGTTGGGGTGGAGGCAGACACTGCTGGTCTCTCAGCAGAGTCTGCTTGTTCAAAGGGCCCCCATGGTCCTAGAACATCCTCAGACCCACCCACTCTGGGAAAGACGGCCAGAGCAGCAGCTAAAGGGGCACCTGTCCACTGCGGAAGTGGGAGAGGTGCCTGGAAAAGGGGCAAGTGCTGGGCAGGCGGCATTGTTCCTTCTCAGACCCCTCCCCCACATACAGCACCACAACGTGGTGAAACAGGTTGCCCTGTGCTGATGAATCCCTAAGGTTCCGCCCCTTAAATGTAACAGGACCAACAGCTCTTCCTGGGACAAGGAAGCAAACAAACACAGGAGCTTGTCAGACTGAGCAGACAGAGAAGTATGGTCCAAAAGGGGAATGGATCAAGGTTCCAGTGGGAGAACTAAGTTATGAGGAAACAGACAACCTAACATGCAGAATTCAAAACACTGGTGCTAAAGATGCTCATAAGCTTGACAGATATGCCTGAGCATAGCAAACACAGAAGAGAAGAAGTGAAGGCTATGCTAAGTGAAACAAAGGAAAATCCACACAAAACAAATGGTTAAGGGAAGGAAACTGGGGTTCAAATCAATTATTTGGAACATAAGGGAGAAAAAAACAGTCAACCAGTGCAGAATGAGGAAGCAAGAATTGAAAAAAATGAGGAAAACTTACCAAATTTTGTGAAGGAGATGGACATACAGATCCGGGAAGCATGGAGGGTCCCAGGCAAGCTGGACCCAGAGAGGACCACACCAGGACACATCATGACTGAGATGCCAAAGGTGAAAAATAAAGAGAGAGTCCTGGGGGCAGCAAGAGAGAGGTGGAGAGTTGCCTACAGGGGGGTGGCTATAGGACTATCAGCTGATTTCTCAAGGACACTTTGCAGGCAGGAAGGAACTATTACTTGCCAGTAATATTCAATGTGATGAAAAGCAACCTACAACCAAGATTACTCTATCCAGCAAAGCTATCATTTGGAATGGAAGGGCAGATGAAATGCTTCCCAGACAAGGTAAAGCTAAAGGAGTTCATCATCACCAAGCCATTATTATATGAAATGTCAAAGGGACTTACTTAAGAAAAAGAAGATCAAAACTATGAACACTAAAGTGACAACAAACTCACAACTATCAACAACCGAATCTAAAAAATAAAAACAAAATCCAACTAAGCAAACCAGAATAGGAAGAGAATCATAGGTATGGGGATCATTTGGAGGGTTATCAGCCTGGAAGGGGGGTGGGGAGAAATGGGGTAATGGTGCAGGGACTAAGAAGCATAATCGCTTGGTACAAAATAGACAGGGGGGAGTTAAGAATAATATAGGAAAGGGTGAAGCCAAAGAACTTATATGCATGACCCATGGACATGAACTAAGGGGGTGGGATTGCTGGAGGGAAGAGGGGTACTGGGCAGAGGGAAGCAAAGGGGAAAAAAGTTGAACTACTGTAACAACCTAATCAATAAAATATACTTAAAATGCCTTTTATTGTTATGAAGAATATAGACAAATATAATGTTAACATTTTGAATGTTTCCTTCATGTAGCTCAATTAGACAGAGTATATGTAGTTGAGATCATACTGCATAACCAATTTTATACCCTGCATTTTTCTCTTAATATTTAATGATTCCCCTATGTTGTTAGAAACTGTTCATTAATATCATTTGAATGGTTACATGATATTTTGTAACTAAATGCATATTGCACACAGGTATACCATAATATGTTAGGACAGTCTTCTATTGTTAGATCTTTAGGTTGTATCCAATTTTGTGTTGTTATCAATCATACTGCATGTAACAGCTTTGTGGTTAAGGTTTTCTGTTTTTAGGGTTCAACCTTAGCAAAGACTCTGAAAATGTATATTATAGCAAAAATGGTTTTAGAGCTCTTGGCATGTATTGGAAGTCATTTCTTTAAATTCTCAAATTGCTGCACCAATTTAAACTGCCATCAGGAGTCTATCAGAAAGGACAGTTCTGCCCTGGCTGGTGTGGCTCAGTGGATTGAATATCATCCTGGGGAGGTGTGTGAGAGGCAACCTGATGATATTTCTCTCCCTCTCTTTCTCCCTCCCTTCCCCTCTCTCTGAAAATAAATAAATATAATCTTTATTTTTTAAAAAAGAAAGGATAGTTCTATAACCAGTATGCTGTGTCATCTCATTTGATATGTTCCTCCCACTTTAAAAAAATAACTAAATTGAAGTTCATGTGAAGATATGCTGTAAAAAAGAAAACATACACAGCTATCTTTGTACAGTTGTTATTGAAGACATAGTCTGTCACTTACTGACCCCTTAGAAAAATGCAAGAGAGAAGGAGAGAAACTGCTCTCAGATTTCATTGAAAAAAAAAAATCTGTGCCCCTAGTAAATAACTGACAGCTGTAGTCAAATGAAAACTTACAGTTGCATGTGTTTCTTTTTCCATTTGGCCAGCAGGGAAGCCAGACTGTGGCTCATTTCTCAGCATTGTGAAAGGCTTATTGTTTGACCTTACTTTGGCTTTGATTTGATTTTCTTACTGTCAAAATATTTTTATGTCATTAATGATATTTTTTAAATGCCTTTCAATTCTTAATGAAAATAGATGTGATCTAAGTTAATTGATAAATAATTTTCACTTAAATTTTTTGATGATATATATTGTTGCTTTAAATCATATTTTATCAGGTATAAATGAAATTGAGTATTTTAACCATTTGTAGTTCCTCCTTGGCAGCTTCCAGTTTATTCCTTTTGTCTATCTATTAAGTCCTTATTTTTCCCTTAGTAATTTGTATAAGTATTATGTATTAAGGCTCTTAAACATTTTCATATTTGCTGCAAGCATAAACCAGCTTTCTTTCTGATTTTATTGGTGTTATTTTTAACTTTAAGAAAATTTCCCTTATTATTTACTCAAATTCTCCACAGCACACTTTGGAAGCATTCAGTCAGTCAATCCCGTGGGCATATAAAGAAGGGAAGGAAGTTCTTTCCCAGCACTGCAGAGAGCAGGCAAGTTCTCCATAGTCCTAAGCACAGAACTTTTGTTAAACTCTTGCTTAGACCTAATGACAAAACGAGACTTTCTACTCCCTCCCTTAAAGTTGACCATAGACTAGGATGAGCTTGATTTGACTTTACATTAGTCATAAAGGTGAGAAGCTACCTTCTTGGGATTTGCAGAGAATCCCTGGCAAGTGTGTGGGGAGGAGACACTAAGCTTCACCTGCTCTCTCAGGCCCCATTATTAAAGAACCTCCAGTTCTGGGCTGCCAATTAACACAGAAATGAGCTTGAGTTGCATCATGAGAAATTTAGTGTCCATATAGGATGCATCATCATGCAGGAAATGGTTAGTATGGCATCCAGAAAACTCTTAGATTGGGAGAGGAGCCAAGGGGTGGGTAGTTTTATAAAAATATTTTTATCAGCAGGAAATGGCATTAGTCTAAGTGCAGAGAAAGAGCAAAACATGAATCAGACAAACTATAAATATCAAATGTTTCCATCATTAACATTCATGGTGCTACTGCCTCTTAAAATAAAAAGCCATTGGTGACCCAAAAGCTGGTCAGCACCAATATCTATGGATCATGCCAAAAATAGAAGAGAACTTAACTTCCTGAGAGCTTACTACATGCATTTTTAATAGGTAGATCAAATGGGGGAAATCAAGATGTCTATTATTAAAATAGAAAAGCTGAGTGTTAGAAAACTAATTTGGAGCAGGAAATTATGCAAAACAAATTCTGAATGTGGAAATAATAATTCTCCTTTGAGCAGGAAACTAACTTAATAGACTTCAATGTATTAGCAAACCTGTGGTAGAATGTTAAAAAGGAAAATCCAGACAGTGACAATGTAGAAGACCCAATGGGAAATTCAGACTTGAGCTCTAAGTAATATGGATACAGAGGATCATAACACTTCTTACAGAGCTTAGAGCAGCAGAAAAAGTCACTGAAAAAAAAAAAGAAAGAAAAGAAAAAACATTCAAAGAGATGACTCTTGCAACAAGGTGGGCATCTGTTTTGTTTTAAATTTATTTTAATTTTTTCCTGTGTTTTAAAAATATTTAAATCATGCTGGCACTTTCTCAGGATTCTGTTGTGCTATTACCCCTCCAGAGAAGGTCATGCGTAATTGAAGCTGTTAGGTCCCTCACGTGGAAAGACTCTTGATAAGTCTCAATTTGACAAGAGAAGTTCAGGAAGGAATGTAGACCAATGAAATGTTTGAGTGATCATTGAAACTGTATTAGTAGCTCTTATCTAGAAGGCACTGTGTTGGGGAGTTTGTGGGCCTTCAAAAGGCTGTTGTACTGCAGGAAATGAGGCAGAATTACTTATAACCAAGCCAGTAAGTGATGAGAGGGCTGTATGTGCAGCTGAACTAAGAGCTGTTGGAGTGTGGACTGGGAAGAACACATTTGCCTACAATAAGGCTGGCAAAAGTATAGCAGAGAAGGTGGCACTTGGTATTCCAGGTAGTAAGTGGGCATAGCAGCTTTACACAGAGGTAGAAAAACTTGGGGACTCTTTAGGGGATGGCAATCGATACAGAATACATGAGGCCTGAGATCCAAATCAGCAGTAAGTCATTGGGGAAAAGGCTGGAAAGAAACACTGGTGTCAGATTGCAGATGGCTCTGCACAGCAGGTTCTCAGTTTGGATTTCCGGTTTGAGCACTAGTTTACTGGAGAAGTGACCCTGTAAAATACAAGGGCAGGCAGAGGAAGTGAGACAAGGAGGGCAGGGAGTAGGGTGAGGGTAGGGGAGGAGTCAGTGAATTCTTGATTAAAGGACTGGCTGCCACTATGGGCCACCGGGCCACCAGAAAGCCTGTAAGAGACTGTGGAACACTCCACAGTATTGCCCCTCTGTGGGGTAAGAACTCCCATTACTCATTGGTTAAGCTGAGGGTTCAGGGGTCACTGTGCAAGCACTGTGGTGGCTGAGGTCAGAGCCTAGCCAGTCATCCTGGCACCTTGTCATTCAGTGCTTCCTCTGTGCTGAGGGGTCCCTGATGGGCGTTGACTTGAGACATACAGACAGGCTGGGGGTTTACACTTCACTGGGGGCACTGTGCAGTCCCTGGCAGATTTGGAGCAGGCCAGCTGCCTACCCCCAGCAGCACCTCCTGGCATTGCCAAACAAGTAGCTGGGACCCGACAATGTTGTGGGAGGTGTCTCCGGCCTTCTCTGGCACGGATCAGGCATGAGGGGCTCCTCTTCCTGGGACTGAGGCCTCAGGAACACAACCTCTCCCATGTTTCTCATCAGTAGCCCCACACACTGAGGCCAGGCAGTTTCTGAGTGACAAACCTGCTTTACTCTAGACATGTAAATACATATGGGAACAAACTACATAGAGGGGGGCAATTTTGGACCCATGAAGTAGACCTAGGGTATATCCCTGAATGGCTTAGAGTTTCCCATAATTTATCTCTCTCCTTAACATAAAATTTTCCAGACATCACTTTATGCCCCTTTTTCCTAAAGAATGTGTCTTGTGGCTATTCTACTTACTTCCCTTCCCCAACTCCACCCTAGCGGACTTCTAACAGATACACTGCCTTCCCTCTTGAGCCACCAGAGGAGGCTAGA
Source organism: Furipterus horrens (assembly GCF_987537825.1). Lineage (NCBI taxonomy): Eukaryota > Metazoa > Chordata > Mammalia > Chiroptera > Furipteridae > Furipterus > Furipterus horrens. The sequence goes on from NW_028327175.1 coordinate 47,686,446, forward strand.
GACCCCTTCAGGTTCTCTTTCTCTGACCATGCCTGAGGCAGCTTCTTCCCTGACAATTTGAGTAGAAAGATTCTTCCTGAATCTGAGTTTTAACTGAGTTTTTTTTTTTTTTTTCCACTACAGCCTTCCATCTGGACTCCTAAACTTTCCCGTTTGCTTGCTAAATCCTGAAGCCATTTTGGCTTTAAGCAAATATTTGCCAAACACCTTCTATGATCTGGGGACTAACAGATGGAGACATTCTTCCTGTTTTCTCAACAGAAATGAACTTAACGCATGGCTCAATTTAAATCAGTAGACATGTGCAGAGAATCTATGTGCCAGATACTCTTTTAGAGTTGGGGGGAGCGTAGGTGTAAAAATGCATTTTAGCAGTGAGTTAAAGACTAACAAAGTGGCTTTTTAAAAACAAAAGTCATTCCCACACAACAGAGGTAGGGGTGTTCCAGGTGTGGTTGGGGCTATGGCTCCACTTCTCTGAAATTCACTTGCCTCTTACATCCTTCACGTGCTTTGTTATTAGGTATATGATGACAGGTCATTTGCAGAAGTTCTCTAGGTCACATTAGGCATGATAAGATCTAAAATCAGAAATGGGACTTTTTTTTCTTCATTATTCATGTTTTTGGAAGTGAGGTAAACTTCCCAAAAGCTCTCTAGAAGCCTCCCATTCATATGACATTAGACAGAATTGTGCACTATGTCCATGTTCAAAACCAATTGCTGGAAAGGGTAACAGGGTTACATGACTGGTTTAGACCAGTCAAGATGTAATAAGGCCAGGCCCCAAAGCACATGGCCATGTGAAAAATGGTGGATTCTGGCTCTCTGGGGTTGGAAGTCAGAGCAAGCACCTGGCAGGCAGTTGGAGGAAGATGGCAGTGGAGGTGCCCAGGAGAGGACATGCGGGCTGCTGCTGCTGCTGCAGGTCTTCACCGACAATTATGGCAGCCACCACTGATGGGGCTGGATGAGTTCTCTGGCTGTCTGGAAGCTCCTGATTTATACTTGAATGAATGCAGGCTTGAAAGAGGTGACTAGTTTAGTAAAAGAAATCTACCTAGAAGTCAGAAAGAAAGGCATACACTTCAATTTTGTAATTGTTTTTCATAGATCTTGAAAGACCAGTAAAGGAGGTTGGCTGCATGATGTCTGGCAGAAAGGGGACTGATGATTCATGACCTGCAGTCACAGAAGCTTCAGATAGGCAGTTATTTGGACAACTTATGCCTCCAAATCAGGCACCACCTCCCCCAGGGTGCAAGAGATCATATTAGATTTTACTTACTATTTCTTCTACTGTGTTGGCCGAAAAGTTCATTTGTTTTTTTCTGTAAGATGACTCTAGCGGCAATTAGTTGTCTTTAACTTCATTTGAAACAAATTTTTAGATTGTATTGTGACAGCATGCATTAAAAAATCTTATCAAAATAGGTGAATTTCTGTGTAGCAATTTTAATATTGAAGATGGAAGAAAATATGCAACATTTTCAGCATATTATGCTTTATTACTTCAAGAGAGGTAAAAGCACAATTGAGATGCAAAAAAAGATTTGTGCAGTGTATGGTGAAGGTGCTGTGACTAATCAAATGTGTCAAAGTGATTTGTGAAGTTTCCTGCTAGAGATCTCTTGCTGGGCGATGCTCCACAGTTGGGTAGACCAGTTGAAGTAGACAGCGATCAAATGGAGACATTGAGAACAATCACCATTCTATCACGTGGGAGATTGCTGATATACTAAGAGGATGCAAATCAATAAAGTTATTGGTAGAAATGAAAAATTTTTCTTTTATTTTACAGACTTTTTGGCCAATCCAATATTTATTTTTTTCAGTTATGCAAAATAAACTTACTAGTATTCTCCTCTGATTATTGCCTTTTAGGCTTTAAAATCTAAACAAGTTATAACCTATCTATTTAGGAGTTAGACTAGGTTGTGCTGTGAATATTAACAGAAGGTCCACATTATTCCAATCCCTTATGTAAAATATAAAGAGAAGTGCTCTTAACATTCTGTGTGAAACTGTATTGTTAAAAACACATGTGCAATTTAAAAAAATGGTAAATCCTAAATAAAATCCGGATTCTTAAAGGAGAGAATAAGGTGTGTGTATGTGTATGTTTGGAAGTTAGATGTTGGTAAGGCAACCAGCAGGAGTTTGATCTGTGCCTTTTCAGATATGATTGGTCACTCCTTATATTTTCCTATTGCCTATAAGCATTTTTAAGCTTGTCTTTTATTTTTCTTCAAGTATAGTAAGAACTGTGACCAATAATCCCAACATCTGAAATCTTTCCTTAAGGAAGGATTGACGTTTCTTCGGTTTATCTGCAGGCTCTCCTTCATAGTGCCATCCACCTGTGTGCTCAGTTGCTCTCTTTGCTTTGTTATTGGCTAACTTCCATTTAAAACATTCCTTTTTAAAGTGTAGGATGAAGGAGAGCTCCTCCAGAAAAGATTTGCATTTTCTTCTGCCAGGGTCTTGGGAAATTACCAGCCCAATATTAAATTGAATTCATAGTTTAATGAAAATTCTGGACTGCAAACTCAGCCACCAGAGGGGAACTTAAAATGTTTTTAAGTAAGGCATATTCTAAAGCACTAGCCCACTCAGGTACAAAGGATGTGGGTGGAGGAAAGGGCCCTTGCTTGCTCCAGACTAAGAGTAGTACTAGTTGGAATGAACATCTCTGTACTTATGAAATTGGCAAGGATGAGAGCAGGATTTGTGTTTTGGGAGAGACTTTGAGTCAGGAAAGGTACAGAGTGACTTAGAAGTCTGAGCATGACAACAACACTTAAAAGTAGTAGGTGAAATAACCCAGTGAGGTGTGATTCAAAGCTGTAGGTTTTAGGGAAAAGGGACAAAAAATATTCTGAAAGCAGCAATGAAGAACAAGAAGGCCACCACCTTCCTACCCCCAAACACAGTGATAAAAGAGCTGGAGAAGAAATAGCCATTACTTGAGAGGATTATGGGGAGCAGCCTCTTAGGGTGGAGGAGGCTTCCATTAGAGCAAGAAGGGAAGGAAACATTTACTGAAGAGGCTGAGGATATAGGCCATTTGGCCAGCCGTGAACTGCGTATTCCAGAAGGCCTCGTCAAAGAGTTTCAGGAATTGGACAGGGAGAGAAGGACAGAATATAGGATGTGTGGAACTTTATGAGCATTAGAACACTGGAGATGACAAATGCACTTGAGATTCTGTGGCTGCTTGTGGTAACTGATATAAACAGGCATGAAGAGTTTAATCAGATTAATATTGATAGACTCAGGACACAGAGTATTAGGTTAAGGGGGTGGTTATCTATGCTTTGCTATTGACCCCTGGTGATTGAGGCGAGGACAATGGGAGAGGTGTGGCCTTGGTCCAAGTGTATGAGTCTCTCTCTAGACCCCTGTTCTGGAAGCTAGCAATTTGTTACTCTGAACTTGCAGGACTAGCTGTCCATGGCATCTCATTCTAGCTACTGAAAGGGGATGGAAGATTAACATTTATTCTATGCCCACTTCATGCTTCTTGTGTGTGTTATCAAATTTAATCACCATAGCATCTCTACTTAGTGTAATTATTATTACTGAAACCACTTTGCAGATGTGAAGATAGATTGTTGATACTCATTAGGTATTTAAATGGCTTGCTATCTACCATCATGAGCAGACATTGCACAGAATAATAAAATTCCTGATTTGTTGGAAGGCAGTGACTAGACCACTGGGATTTTGTGGGAACAGGGCAGGTGTCTTCTTACCCTCCATCAGCTCCTATAAGACAACTGGTTTTAGGAGAGAAGACAGCCTTACAATGAAGATGTAAAGAAGACTTTTTTTTTTTTTCTTTCTCTTTTTATCCTCATCCAAGGGCATTTATTTTTATTTTTATTTTTTTAGAGAGAGGAAGGGAGAGAGAAAGGGGGAGACAGAAACATCGATATTGAGAAAGAAGCATGGATTTGGTTATCTCTTGCACGCACCCAGACCAAGTATCATACATGCCTGGACTGGGGATCGAACCTGCAACCTACATATGCACCCTGACTGGAATTTGAACCCACAACCTTTTGATTACTGGTCGATACTCCAATCAACTGAGTCACATCAGCTTTGGCAAGAAGACTATTCTTGAAACCAGAAAAGTCAGTCTTCATGCTGCCTGTCGCTATCAGAACCAATAAGTAGAGACAAGGATTGTATCTTTATGGGCACTTTATTCAGATGCCAGCCATCTGAGAAGACTGCAGGTTATGTACTCTAAAAACCATCTTAACATCTCACCTCAAGCCAACCTTTTTTATAAGGAGAAGAAAATGGTAGGTAAGTGGTTTGGAATTCAAGAAAAAAAAATAGGTAAGGGGTTTGGAATTTGGACAAAGGTTGCAGTCTGGTAATTTTCCTAGCATTCCTTCATCTGCTCACAAGCCATTCTTTATCTGTGTCCTTGGGCAGAGGACGGTCTCTCTGTGGAGCACAATGGATCAGATACCATCTTGCAGTCCTCCTGGGCACAAAGGTTGGATTGCTTGCAGGCCTCCTAGAGTCAGGGTAGGTCCAGTCATACATTCCAGTCCCTGAAATAACAGCTTTCTGTACGCATTAGTCACTAAACCTATTAACTATAACTAAAACTAAAATTTTTTAACTTTTGAGTTCCCCCATCATTTCGAGTATTAGACTCAAGAGGCCTGGGGTTAAGGGATATCCTGGGAGGGACTCCCAGGAATGAGAGATGCTCTGGAGGAAAGGCCAAGGAACCTATGCATTCCACCATCATGATAAAATATTTGCTGTGCTCCAAAGACACAACATTAAAATACTCTCCTCAGGTGCAACCTGGTCTTAAATCAGACATTTCCTGCAAACACACAATCAGGGATTTTCCTGTAGGTGCTGTTATCTTCAAGTGCATCAAGACATGAAAAACTGGCAGCTAGAAAAATTAATACACTTCTTTAAATATCTTCCATGGGAAGCACAGGGAAAGATCATTTTTACAGTTTGTTTCATGGTTTTCTGAACTTCCATCACTTGGAGAAACAAATCCATTATTCTGTGACATTTGGGGGAGGTTCTCAGAGGGTATCCATTTGAGAACTCAATGAATTACTAGCACATTTTGCAGATGGGAGTGGTCAAAATATTTATATATACTATGTAGGCAATCTGGATAAGATTTATGATTTTTTAAGTTTTAGAATTTTATTTCCAATGTTGGATTTATAGGTACTCCCATGGGGTATATTTTCCTTCCCATGCTAACACAATTTCAGCTTAAGTAATTATTTAAGTAATTCACTTATGCAGAAGGATCCATGAAATGCAAATGAGCATGTTCTCTAATTACCATTTCACCTGACTACCTTACAGCACCTTCCTGGTTGCAACACTGCAAAGCCTTTAACTAAAACAAGACCCAGGCAGGCTTTCAAGGACCAATGTAGCAAGTGTGGACTCAATGGGACACGAGAATCCATACCATGGATTATCTCTATTTTCTTCTCTCCACCGGTTTGTATCATACATAGTGGTAGGTGCCTGATTCATCCCTTCCCGGAACATGTACATGTAATATTTATATTTCTATCCGTACACCCAGCGATTCTATATCCAGGCACATTTACACAGATAGAACACATTGGCACACAGACGGAGTGTGAGTTACACCCACTGCAGCCTGCAAGGGCGCTGTGCTTTGTCTCGCTTGGGGTCACCCATCACGAGCAAGGCACCTGCCTGTGCGGATGCTTCTCACCCCGCAGGGGTTCCATGTGCGCATGCAGCTGGCAGCGTCATAGACTTGGGAAAGCCCAGCTCCGCGGCGCGTCTAGCTGGTAGCGCCGGAGGGGAAGGAGTGGAGGAGAGGAAAGGGCGGTGGCCGGAGGTCCTCAGAGGGCGTCGCCCTCCCCTTCGGTGGGGTGGCAGAGCCAGCCTTGGGTGTGGCCTCCAGGGGACAGGGTTCTCCGTAGCAGCCTGGCCCCGCTGCTTTGGAATGGGGAACCTCGAGTTGGAGTCTCCAGCACTCCCAAAAGGCGAAATGTCTGAGAATACAAGCAAAATTCCCATTTTTTTTTTTTTAAATATTCGGTAGTTTCCCCCCAAAATGCCACTTCCAATGTCTGCCTGTGAGTCCAGCTGTCTGGCCCTACCTGACACTGAGGAGACCCCAGACACCCTGCAAAGTTTCCTCCAGTTTTCTCCTACAGCTCCCCAAGCTTCCACTCCACTCGTGTACCTGTCTGGGGGTAGGGTGTGGGCGGAATGGTCAATCTAGCTGTGCCTGGTGGCTTCCTGGAAGCCTAGTCAAAGTTAACAGGTCAGTCTCCAGCCCAGAAATAGGAGGCAAACTCTCTTTACCCTGGCAGTAGCCAGGTTCGATACTCAAAATCCCTTGTCTCTCAAGGCCAGACTAGGGGCTCGGACGGCAGGTGCGCAACGCGTAGTCACACTCAGTGACTAATTATGGACTGGTGCCTCTTTCCTTCACTCTACCACAAACTCAGAGTTTTGACTTTTTCAAGAGAATCTGCCACATAGGGGAGGCCTAACCCCTACCCTAAACCCGCGGCGCAGCAGCCCCTCTACACACCGACTTGCCGGAGCGCTCCAGCTGGCCCTGAAGAGAGTTGCGCTCGGCTTCCGCCTCCTCCGCGCGCGGAGACTCCCGCCCCGCGCTCGGCTTGTACTCTAGCCACGCCGCCGCCCGGCACTGCAGCACCCAGGGAGGAGGCGCTGGCAAAAGAGTGGGAGGAGGACCGCAGCGTGCAAGCCGGGAGCTACTATCCCGCCCCTCCTCTCGCCGCTGGCACGCTCAGAGGAGTCACCACTCTGCGCGCTGCAGGAGACAGTGGCAGACGGAGGCGGCCCCAGGGAGCGAGCCAGAGCGACGTCCGTCCGGGAGGCAGCGGCTGTAGCACTGACAGCACCCAAGGGAAGGGGGTCCCCAGCGCCTGGAGCGGTGAGTGACGGACCCCAGCAGCGGTAGCGGGATTTCCCGCCGCTACTTAATTTTCCTCCTGGACCTAGAGGCCAGGCGCTGCAGCCTGTGGGGAACTTTTTGCAGCCTTGTAGAAGCGCAACTTTGCCCCTACTGCCCCCGGGGAAGAGATTGCTGCCGCCAGCTGCTGCCTGGCTGGGCGCCTTGCTGGTGCGGGACCGGGGAAGTCGGGTATAACAGATGGAGTGACCCCCCCCCCCCGCCCCCCAGTTGCCCGGGGTAGGTCAGGGGATGTGGGCTCACCACTTTATCCCAGATTCCGGGAGGAGGCGTGTGGGCAGCAGCGGGGATGCGGGGCCGCGCCCTCCTTCTGCCGGGACCTACACGAGGCTTTGCTTGCTTGGTTCGACGGGCCGGGGAGGCTGATTCCAAACAGGCAACTCTGAGCCGCCGACCGGGTGTCTATGTCCAGTACCTCCATCCTAGCCTTGGGCTCAACTTTCCGGCGGGGATCCCTCTGCAGACGTGAGGGTGGCAGGAGACAGAGGCAGCCGCACTGGGCGCTGCGGGAGCCTAAAAGAAGCAAGGGGAATTTAAAAACTATTCCCCGTGAGTCCCCGACGCTCCTGTCTAGTGTCTACGCAAGAACAAGGAAGGGATGGAGAGGGGAAACCCGCGGGGCTGGGGCTGGGGCTGGGGCTGGGGCTGTGCGTGCCTGCGCTTCACTACACAGCGCCTGCATTCAGCAGAACCTTACCGCGCCGCCCACTGTGCCCCAGGTGCGGCTGGAGCGATAATGGGCGTGAGGCTCGGTGAGAGAGGAGGAACCATCACCTGTAAACAAAATACCAAGATAATTTCGGGTTGTGGTTAGGGCTGTGGAGGCGATCACCAAATCCACTGACCCTTTCCATTACAGGGCTCCCCTCTGGGTTTCAAAACCCGGAAGACTTCCCCAGCGTGTCGCGGGGAGCGCCCCGGGCTGGGCCCACGAGGACTGCGGAATACGATGATAAACTTGGCTTGGGGCGGTGGGAACTCCGCCGCAGATGCACAACCCGAGCATTTCTGTGAGCACGCGGGGACCTCGGGCGCCCGGCTCGCAGGGGCAGAGGGGGAGGGGCTGAGTCAAAGGGGCAGGAGGTGCCGCCTGGATGGCCCGAGCGGGGGGACGCTCGCGTCACCCACTACGTGTGCGAGTGATGCAAATGCAGACCCACGAGAGGCGGGCGGGGGTGGGCAGTGCAGGGCTGGGTAGGGGAGACGGTGGAGTCTCCTTCTGGGAGCACGCTCGTGTGCGTCAGAGGCTCTCGGGTGATGGATGCCCGGCGACCCCGCGGGGAGGCAGGGGCTGACGGACTGCGGTGGGGCCGCAGCCGCTTGGAAAGCCCGGCAGGACCGGAGCTGCGGGCAGACAGCCTGCTCCGCAGTGCGCCGCAGTGTTGGGAAGGCGCCCCAGAGGCCGGCCGCTCCCCGGGGGAACCGAAGAGATGGGGCGTCTTTTAAGGCGCCACGACAGGGACCCCGTCTCCTCTCTCGCTGGACCTCCTTTCTGCATCTTAGCTGGCAGTGCGAGAAAGTTGTTTCAGTGTCAGTCTTATCCTTAATCCTGGAGGAGAATTTGGCGTTAATCTAAAGGCGTTCACGCATTTTCAGGGCAAGCTCCGAAGGGCCTTGTGCTCGCGTCAAGTTTTCAGGTGAAAGCTTTGATGTGGAGGTTCATGAAATCAGTAAGGCTAACCTATTTCTTCATCATTCTTCAGGAGTTTTGTCAGGAGGCCTGGCCTCTAAGGGGCACTTGAGAAGGGCTTACAAAACAATGTGCCGCATTCTTCCTATATAACGAAAAAAAAAAAAAGTGTGTTAAAAACAGCACTACGAATGCATTCCCTAGTAGAAAATAAAAGTCTCCAACCCACGTTTACTTTTATTTATGATTATTATAATAAGTATTATTTCTTAAAGACCCCATTCTCTGGAGACAGAATAGCGAAGGTTTTTCTACTGGCTTGGCTGAGTCCACATATGCAGTATGTGTGGCAAAAGGAATGGAAGGCGGGAGAAGGGGAGGAAGGAAGGAGGAAAAGGAATTGTCACAGAACCCAGAGACAAAAGATCCTAGTTCCCACTTTTCCAGGTGTCATGCTGTGTTACCTTGGGACAAGGGTTTTACCCTCTTGGGTTCATGATGCACACTTGAGAAATGTGGAAAATAGCCCAGTCTAGCTCGTATTACAAAGTTGTTTTAAGGATAAAAGAGATGGTCTCAGAGAGCTTTGGACATGAAAATTCTTTATGAGTGGAAAATATTATGAAACAAAGCCCCTTTGAGGGAAAAGAGAACAATTCTATCTTTTAAAGAATTCTGGAGACTTTCCTCAGCACTGTTCCTTTAATGAAATTTGGCCTTCAGACTCAGCAAATGTAGACAGTAGACTTTTCCTAACAGTATAATGTAAAATCAAATGGCATTAGTTGCTGTCTGGAGAAGGAGAAAAAAAAAAAAATCCAGATTACATCTGAATGTTTTGGTGATGTAGTAGAGAAATCAAATTTATCTCTTATGACCTAATGACAGTAAAAGTAGCTTCTCTGGTCTGAACAGCAGACTAGCCTAAGAGCTTTGAGGGGAAAACCCTACTCTTTATTAACTCTAGAATATTCCTTAAATGTGAAAGGTACCTCGGAGAACAGGATGCAGTTTCTGTCCTCAGGGAGATTACCGCAAATGGCATCATATTGTGCAGTATGTCACGTGACTGCAAGTACCAGAAAATACATTTCCTGTAATTAGGGATATTATAATAGCTCTTACTCTGAGGTAAGCTTGTTGACATGTTTCATAAATAAAAACACCTGATATGTAAGAATGCCTTCCTAACCAGCTCACTACGTTGTTATTCATGAAACTCATGCATAATGATGAATTTTTTGCAAATATTGAAATTAAAATGCTCCTTTTTATTCTATGAGGCTGCTTCAGGGGAAATCCTAGGGTTTACCACTATGAGTCTTGGTTCTGTACTGCTGAAATTTCTGTTTGACCCATGGTTTAGAACATGAATATCATGGCTAATTAATTTCACACGAAGATATCAATTCTATAAAATCTGTTTGTAAACCTAGAGGAGGCAGTTCCCCAGCAGTGTGCAGTTTTGGTACAACACTGATGAATAGTTTTTTGTTTTGCTTTGCTTTTTCAATTCTAGCCCAATTGAGCAACCAGAGTAAAAGGTTGCAGTGGATAGAATTTGGAGCTTTATTCTTTATTTGAGATAGCTGAGAGTATCCATGTGGGAAAAAGATACTATTTTAATTCTTTCTGGAGATCTGTCTTAATGAGATACAAAGACACTATTTAATTTTATCCTGGATGCCCCTCTTAGGGACAGTTTGTAGTAGTTACATATAATGATGCTTTCCCTATTGGGAAGAATTGAACAAAATAAAGTAAATGGAGAGGGGTGGGTTTGGATGGTTTGGTCCTTTATGGTCCTAATATTCTCTCCCTCCATGAAATGCAAAATATATGATGAGTTATATTTTAAATTTGAACTTGGCTTATAAGTAGAATATAGGAAGTGGCTGTGATGACCTCATATTGAAATTTTACATGGATCTATGGGCTCTATTTCTGTAGAGAAAATGGTCTGTTAGATTTTGTATTATGCCATTGGGATGGGTTAATTAAAACATTTTTCAAAGGCCAAATTTGAAAAATAATATTCTCAGCTTAATGTAAAGCAGATATTTAAATTACTTAACATGACAACACTTGAAATGTTTTCTTTTAACCACCTAATGCCCACCATGCCTACTATATAATTTTCCATGGTTAGTATGTGATACAAATGACCAAGGTCAGACCCTAAGGACTATATATTGATTGGCATTTGTCTTCTGATAGCACTTGGACCCTCTTACAATTTAAGAGCACAATGAAATTTATAACAAATTAAAACAAGTGCTTCTCTTATCCTTTGCCACTATTTGAAAATCCTATGAATTAGAATCCTAGGCCAGTGTTTCTCAAATAAGTGTGTGTATCATACCTACCTGGAGACCCTGTTTGCATGGAGATTTCTGAGCCCTAAACAAGTGGTTTAGCGGGTGGGCTCAGAATATGCTGTTTATCAAGCTCTGCCAAGTGAGTTGGCTGTCGTCATTAGGGGGCCACACTTGCAGGAGTCCTTCAACTAGGCATTGTGGCAGAGACCCAGAACACATGGAGTTTCTAAGGTATGTTGTTCTCCTTAATATTGATTAATATTGAAGCCCTCAGAGAAGGCATGTTCTAGCTGGCAAGACAGACTTAAAGATAACTAAGATCTTTGGTAAGAGGCAGAATGAGGCACGTGGTTGGGAAGGACTCTGCGAGACAGTTGTGTAGGTGATATCAAAGAAAGGAGAACAGAGGTAGAAGGAACATTGTGTATGACTGGGCAGTCTAGTGAAATAAAGACTGAAAATATTAACTTTAAAGGCCTGCAAGGCTCTGGATAGTCTGGCCCCTGCTCACTTCCATGACCTCATTTTGCATAATCCCCAAATCTTTCACATCCTAGCAACCTTCAAACACCAGCCTCTTCCTCCTATGGCAACCTTATCACCTGCTCCAACCTACCTTTACTGTATTAACTCCTTATATTCTTCAGATTTCACCCAGCCTTCCCTTTCTGGGAAAGCCTCCCACACCTCTCTTGTGAGGTTAAAATTCCCTTTCCTCTCACAGTGTGCTTTTCCTTATAAGTTAAGTTATCAGAAAAAAATAGGATGCTCAGTTAAATTTAAATTCAGATGAGCAATAAACAAGTTTAAATATAAATGTCTCAAATATTGCATTGGACAGACTTATATTAAAACATTAGTTGTATTTTATATGACATTTAAATTTATCTAGGCACCTGTATTTTTATTTGCTCAATCTGGCAGCTGTTTATAAAGCTCATTAATTTTACTATTTCCTTTTTTTAAAAAAAAGAGAGAGATTCTTTCATTAATGCCTATCCCTCCTGATTAAACTCCAGGAGGCCAAGGACAAGATTAAGGATAGGTTGTTGTTTTGTCTTGCTGATTTGTCCCTAGTGTCTAAAAAAATATCTGGAACATAACAGGAACTCAATAAATATTAGGGAATGAATTAATGAGCTGTTTGGGGAAAATGGACAAGTTTCTTAACCTCTTTGAGCCTTAATTTTTCAGCTGTGAAAAGATGATTTTTATATCTACTATTTAGGATTGTGTATGAAGATTAAATGGAAAAATATACATAAATCTCCTACCATGTTACTTTGTAGACACTGCACTTTAAAAGGTGTCTTTTCTCTTCTTTCAGTGTTCGTCTTGTAAAATGAAAGACCTCCTTTTTAATGTATGAAATCCTACTTTTTATTATATTGCAGTTTCGTAAGTGTCAGGTGCTTCCTGAACATTTACCAAATGCAGGGTGCTCTGGACATTCAGCTAGGCAGTTCTCAGGGAGTGCCCATGTGCAGAGTGGTAGCACCTGGGGCCAGCTTCAGGGACTTTTGTCTCTGTGCAGTCACACAGAACTTCACATTTAGAAGGGCCTTGTGTTTGATTAATACTCTGCCATCACCGCCTGAAATTCTTGGAACAGGGTCTCCATGTTTTCCTTTTGCATTATGCTCTGCCAGTTACATTACTGGTCCTAGTACAGGGTATATTTTTATATAGCACATGCATTGGGATTGTTATATTTAGTCTTCCTAATGACCCTGGGCCTCTCATTACTTGGAGAACTTGTGATTTTTTCCAGATATGGCTTAGAATTGACTGAACCAATTTCAGTGTCCTTTGCAATACCCCATGACTGCCCTCACTTTGTTACAACCACCAGACCTTTGACTGAGCATCAGAGGCTTTTAAAGAACTAGCCTTAGGTCTCCTGATTTTAGATCATCACTGTAGACCTTTCCTTCCCATCACTCCTCCTGAAGCTGCTGACTGATTGGAGCTTGAAGTTCTAGGTGTGCCTTTGCAGGAATACCAGAGCACCAGCAGCGTGTTTTAGATGCGATCGCCTCCAGTGTTCAGGTTTTAAAATAGGCAGATTTACATAAGATAAATAGTGATCTTGACGGGTTGAACTTTTCTAAGAGAAATATGAGATGTTTGTTCTTTGCTTTAAATTACCCAGCTGAGTCATGTAGCACAGGAGTCTCTGCAGCACGGAACAGCCCTGCGTTTTGGCGGTGGGTAGTGAAGGTGACCCACTTTATCATTTCAAGTTTTGACTAGCTTGTTTTAAATATACTCATTTTAATATTACTTTTTCGTAGTTCTAAGTGAACCATTTCTTCTTTATTTCATTTTGCACTTATGTGTGTTTTTAAGAAATGACATTTCAGTGATTCCACAGGGCCACTCTCATGTTTGCCTTCATACTATTATTAGACACATTATGAGCTGCAGTGAACACAAAAGTAACTTAAGCATAAAGATTATTTTTGAAATATCCAGTTAAATCTGCAGCCTGGGTTTCCTGTTGGCCACATCAGTGTGGAGGTAGGAATAGAGAGACCCACAATAGCAACCACAATCATTCGTTTGGTTCTATGCATACCCTAGTTGTGGTTTCCCAGGCTGCTGCAAAGATTCCTCATGAGTCCTTTGCACCCTCAGGGATCATCCTGCAGTCCTGTCCCAGCTTCCTGCAGCACTGCTGCCCAAATTGCCCTGGCTCCAGGACTGTAGAAACTGCTGATGATCCAGTGGGCTCTTCCTGTCTCCGGGGAGCTGAGGATATGTGACTGCATGGAGGCTGGTGAGAGGACACTTCAAGTGACACTGTGTCCTGTATTTTTAATCAGCTGTACCCTCTGGCCATTGTCCTAGGACCATATGCAGTGGGTCTCAAGTTGCTGTTCACTTGGTATGAGCCCTTTCCCAGGAGACTTCTTAGCCCCTCTCTTCCAGACATGTTCAGAGGTACCACAATATTCAGATAAATCATCAGAATTTTGTACAGGGTGTTTGTTGGACTGTTTTTGCAATAGTGAAAGGTTGGGAATGTCCTAAATGTCCATCAGAGGGTGATTGGGTCAGTTATGATTCATCTCAGTCATGAAATACTACCCAGCCACTGAAAGGAATGAAGGATATGATTACTATGGAAACAGCTTGAAGATATGTTACTAGTTTAAAATATAGCAATTTATTGACCAGAGACTATGTAGTGTGTCTATATTGTTAAAAATTAAGATATATTTAAAAGTCTGGAAGGATGAAGACCAAACAGTTATCTTTTGGGAGAAAGATAGAGAGAACCTTATACTTTCTATGTTATATATTCAGAAATTGTTTGAATTCAGAATTGTTTGAATTTTTGACAATAAGCTCATATTACTTTCGTAATTAAGCTATCAGTAAAGGTGGTAAAAATTAATTTCAAGATGTTTCTACGATGCTGATTTTCAAATATGGCAATGTTTTAGCAACTAACATGCAGTGCTAGTTTTTCCCATGGATACTTTTTCCAGTGCATAATATAGATAGGTAAGGTAATCAAAGTCATGAGAACATAAATTACTTTAGTACTCAATAAAGCTATTTTCATGCTGAGTGAAAAAAAGAGAGAGCCCACCTATAACCATTGAATGCAAGGGTCCTTGAGAAGGACAGCTCATTGCTCCCATAGGTTATTAAAGCTGAAGACCTCCCCCCTGCCCCCATCCCTGTTCTCAATAAATCTTATGTGTTCAATAGCTGTCAAAAGCCTGTATTACTACTTGGAACATTTTCCTTTTAGGTACATTTTTCATTCTGCTATGTCTGTGTATTTGATGGGATTAGAGATGGGCAATATTTTATTTTCTCTTCCCATGGACCTGGAATGTCCTCCCTCCCACCATTTATCCTCCCCACTCCCAATATTTGCCTGTGGAAAGGCTCCTGCCTGTCCTTCAAGCCTCAGCTTAAAATTTCATGGCCCTCCACAGCAGAATTCAGGGTGCTTTATCTCTCCCAGTCCCCTTGCAGCCACCACTGTAGGAGTGCTTCTCATGCTTTGTCATCATGTCTTCTCTACATGGGCTTTCCTGCTAGACGAGGAAAGAGGCCAAGTCACTGAGAGCTTTGTAACTCTCAGTGCTGGACATGTAGTGGCTGAAAATATTTTAAATAATCTTTAAACCTTTTTTAACTGAAATATAAAATACAGAGGTAAAAAGTATGTATATTAAAAGGATATATAGCTCAATTGATTTTCACAAACTTGAACACAACTCTTTAGCCAACACCCAGATCATGAAAGAGCTTATTCCCAGTGCTCCCCCTTGCATGACCTTTCCAGTCATAATCCCCTTCCACTACCCTTACTTCAGCCCTTTGTGGTGCCTAACAAAGCTCTCCTACTAGGATGAGCTTTTTTATTCCTGCCCACTGTCTGGGCAACTGGTTCGCAGAGCCTTAGCACTGCTGATAGTCATGAGCATGTCATAACTATACCCCCAATACTGTCTCTAGATACCCAAATTTCCAATCCTTAAGGTGCCAGAGATAGAGAAAAGGTCACTAATTTATTCCACACTCCTCCGGCCTGCAGAACAGCTCTGCTTGTGACCTTAGTCTAAGTCTCTCATGAGCAATTCTGTCATTTGACCTTCATTTAAATCACATTGGATATTTCCTTCTGTTTCCAATTTGCTAAAATCTCTTATGAATGTGTATAAAATTTCATCTAATACTTTTAAGTCTCTAATGACATCATCATTTCTTTTTAATAGATAAAGGCTCCAGTTTCTATTTCTTCTTATGTCAGTTTTGGTAAACTACATTAAAAAAAAAAAGAAATTTGTTAGTCTTTATCCAAGTTGTCAAATTTATTACATATCAATTTTTTATAGATTCTAGAACTCTGGAGTCCTGTGGCATTACCTTAACATCTTCAAAAATGTATATAAATTATTTAAGATGTATTACTTCTTACTTTGTTGCGTCCAGAGTGGCCTCCCAGTTCCGGCAGAAGATTAATTTCTCTTGGAAGCCAGATAAATGATCATGCAATGTATTTTCTCTAGGATGCCAGAAAGCAAATTATCATGCTGGATATTTTTAGTGATCTATAGAATGGCTTCTGTTAGTATCCTCTTAGATAAAAAGAGTAAGAACATATATCAGATAGTGTATCCTTGTTGCCCAATAAATCACTGATATGTTAAAAAAAATTTTTTCTTATTTCATTTGAACATGGAATAATTTCCTTTGGTTATATGTAAATATTTAACTCATTATTTATCATTGAATGACAACCCTAATAATACCAGAACATTAATAACCAGATAAAATGACAGATAAATTTAATTAAAAATATTTAAATGAAAGAACCCATGGTTATAGATGATACCAATTTCTTTGAAAACAAAAACATTGGTAAAAATGAAATACTCATGGGCTTTCTCTGGGTCTACTGGTTATTTAATGTTACATATGTTTATAATCTGCAAGGATAAATGAATCATGATTTGAATTTTGATGACAAGGGTTTCATTTTGTGACAACCATGGGCCTTATTTAATCCTTATTACATCTCTGCCTGCCTTTACATAAATCTGTCAGAATATGGTAGACTTCATATTCTGTCCTCCAATGTGATTGTAGGGGTAAGCGAAGTCGTGGAATACATGTTGGCATGCTTCTACATCCCAGCAGCCCATTCGGCTAGTGACTCAGCATTGTATGTTTACATAAAACTGGTTATCTGTTACTTTTTCCCCGAATCCCACCTATTCCTTCTTTTTCCTAATATCTAGCCATTTCCTGTCCAACATCATGAATTTCTCATTGACTTTTCTATTCTTCCTTTAACCACACTTGCCTTCCTTATGCTGGATGGGGAAGTATTTGTCAGACATTCATTACTACATCATGCTGCCTAATGAGTTTCTCCAAAAGTTAGTTACTTAAAGCAATTATAATTTCTTTTCATCCATGCATCTGTGGATTGGCTGGGGGCTAGATAATCTAAGCTGAGTTTACTGAGTTTTCTACAAGTTGAAGGTTAAAATTCAGGTTTCTTTTTTTTCTTTCTTTTATTGTCATCTGAGGACATGCTTATAGGTTTTAGAGAGAGGGGAAGGGAAGGAGGGAAAGGGAGAAAAGCATCGATGTGAGAGTGAAACATCGATTGGTTGCCTCTAGCACACACCCTGATGGGAACTGAACCCACAACCCAGGCATGTTCCCTGACCATGAGTCAAACCTGCAACCCTTCAGTTTACAGGATGATGCTCCAGCCAACCAAGTCACACCAGCCAGGGCTAGGGTCAGGTTTTTGATCCTCCTTGAAATAATTGGTTGCCCATTTCATTCATATATATATATATATATATATATATATATATATATATATATATGTTTTTTTTTTTTTCATGGAGATGACAGAAGTATAAGAAAGGTGAATGGGAATTGGTGACCTGTCACCCTGTCACTTCAGCCCACATTCCATTGACCAAAGATGTGCAAAACAGAGGACAATGCCACTTAACAAAGCATTGCCTCCATGCAGGACAACTTTCTATGCCCCTTCAAACACTTATTTAGGTGAAAAGTTTCTTTCTGATAATTTAAGCCTATAACTTTTTCTGTTTTATATATAAACACAAGTATTTTATTCATAACTTTTGATACAGTAAAAAATATTTTTATATTTTTCAGTAGTGAAACTACTTATAAATCAAGGGAAAATTGTATTTTGTTTTGTTTAAAGTCTTACCAAGAATTGTTCATAATCTCCAGAAATCACATCACCAGTGGCCACAAACACTTGCTGTGATATTTAAGTTGCTAATAAGCTCACCCTTGTTTGTCTGTGTTGGTGCTTGTTGCATTCATGGTGATTCTACATTTAGAAGCAAGCAACTCATATTTTCAATTTGTATTCTGAGTTGTTACACTGGAAAATTTACATATTTAAGAACATAATTTATTACTTTATTACTCTATTCCTCCTTACTACTATTAGGGTATTATATAGATATTTTAAATTTATGTGTGTAGGTAAGGTTATTTTGTGTATAAAAATTATTTAATAATGTGTTGCAAAATATATGTTTTTCGTAGGTGTTGTTGGGCCCTCTAAGCTCTCCATATTTTAGCAGCATGTACTGTGAGCTGATTTCTGTTCAAGGTGGGAAGGGGCAGGTTGTAACCCAGGGAAGGCTCATGCATCTTAGCATTGTGTCTGAAGGGACAATGCTTTTTCTGTGAAGATCATCACATACTCCCTCTGGCAGTAGCTGTGAAAGGAAGGAGAATGTGAGCTGGACCTGTGTACAGAAATGGTGTGTCTAGAGAATATGCAAGCCTTTATCACACTTCTACTTTGGAAGCTCATCCCAATGCAAGCAGTCTGGGGATGTGTACTATACTACTCAAATCTTGATTAGTGATAGGTAAAAACAGGGTCGCCAATTATTCCAAGTAGGGTTAGAAACCTGAACATAACCTGCAACTCGGAGAAAACCCATAAGCAAGAAGAAATGATCTGTTGTGTTTGAGAATGGATTCTCCAACAACTGCGGGAGATGTCCGCAGGAATCTGGTGGTTTCTTCCTAACCCTGTTATTGAACTCCTGCTATTCCCTGAGGTCACTGCCAGGCAATGCTTCTTGGGAATTCTACTGCCAGAGTTTTCCATGCATGAGGGTGGGAGCCCTCTGAATTTCTTCCAGAAGAGATTCTGACAACAGAGGGAGTGGAAGCCTGGTGACCTATCTTGGTCTATAGTTCAAGGATATGAATATTTTCCTATCAACTGAAAATGCTGTGCAGGTAGCTCAAAATAAATAAACCAGAAGACAGTGCAACAGTGACCTAGGACTGAATAAGATATGCTGCTCTGTGTGTCTTTTAATCTAAAGTCAGAGTATTGATCAGGGCACACAATCTTTACTGGTGAGCAATGGAAATTGTTGGGACAGGGCTTACTTCATTTATTGATAGAT